>NC_071999.2:60409653-61659653 GCF_028885655.2 Pongo abelii
CATTCAGTGGGGAAAGGTTTGTTACATGTTACTGAACATTTTACTTGAGTTGTTAACTTTTTGTACTTACACTTTCAATATGTTTCACTCCAGAAGAACTAAAAAATCTAGTTCAATATGTTACTTGTTAGCTGTAATAAGTAGGAAAATTTGATTTGTAATAAATGATTTGGTATTACTGAAGACAGTTGTAAAAATCCTGTGTGAACTCTTAAAAATAGTGTAATTTAAAATTAATAATTTTATATCACCACAAAAATTATTTTTTCATTTTTATTTTTATTTTTGGTTTTAAGGGGCAGAGAGTTTAATAGGCAAGAAAAAAGGAAGCTCCCTTGTACAGAGACAGAGGGAGGGGGGCTCCAAAGCTAAGAGAGGAGACCACACCAAAAACTATTTTTAAATTACCTCTATTAATTCAAACAAAACCTAATTAACATGATGGTGGTTATTTTCCCTTAGAGTCTTATATAGATTAGAAAGAACATAAGGAGCTACTCAAATCAGAGTATAAGAAATTTTATTTATCTAATCTATCCATCAGCCTATCTCTTTCCATTTCTTCATACAACCGTCTATCCAGCTACCATATATTTAATGCATTTATTGTACCTTTGAGAATAAAAGAAGTCCTATTCAGAACATATAAGACTAAAAATTCAGCTTTCTAAATGTATTATCAGTGGTTATTATTCGTGAAAAGTGCCTTACAATTTCTACCCTGGAAAAGAAGCACTTCTTTACTATTGTCTTAGCTCTGTAGTAATTAGGGGTTATGTTCTGCATATTAAAATTTATGTAAGACAGAAATATGACCCTGAATATTCAGCAATGTATAACCCTAACACTTTAAAATGCTAAGTGTTTTTTGTATTATGTACAGTGAATATATTTATTTTGTAAGGTATAAACAGAAAGAAACAATAGAAAAACACTTTAAAGAAAGTGGATAGGTGACATTAATCAGCTATTAAACACTTTTATCATTTTGCACTAAGAAAGTGATTCCAAGGTTAAAAAATATTTATGAGAGGTGAGAGAGTCTTAGGAAACTTATTCGCTATAAGCTTTTTAATGTTTGTTTAGTGTTCTCTCAACAAAAGAAAATAATATCTCATTGACAGATAAAAATTTCAATAAAACAAATATAATTTTTTAAATTACTGATTAATTTTGCTCATCAATTTTGATAATTGTACTGCCTTAACACTGGTTGACAAAAATTAGGTGTTATTGTGTAAACATACTCTATCAGGTCATAGAAGGATTGGTTCCAAGTTTCTCAGAATTTAAGGTGTCAAAAAATCTCTATGCTAAATGATGATGTTAGTTGAGTTCTGAGATGCATGTTGATTCCATAAACAGAAATTACTTTAGTCACCCATTTTCAATAGGTTAATTTCTACTTGTTTTAATGAATTCACACAAATGTTAGTCAAATTCATATGGCAGAATAAAACATTATAATTAACTAAACAGAAGCATAAAGGGATCAGTATTAGTAATTAGAAATACCTAAATCAACAAACATTATAATTATTCTTCAAATGTTTTTTCCAATAGCTTGTGTAACTACAGAACATTAACTTGTCTTAAAGTTTAGAATTTCTCAAATTTAACTAGAGCTGATCTATCAATATTAGTTTATATTTTTTGTTTTTTCCTAACCAAGAGTGACCTTGAAGCCTTTACCAGTCAGGCCTATTTTACCTATGTGGAATCACCAAAGGAAACAAGGTCAAAACAAAGTCATTGAAAGTCTCACACCCTAGAATGCTACTCTTTGGGATTGATAAATGGCTTCAATTTTCTCAATTTCATGACAAAGAGAATTGGGGCAGTTCTGTGGAGATCCGTAAGAAACTGGCTGTAGGCAGATGAAAAATGATATTTCTTGTACTGTTATTGGCAAGGTTAAAGCTTTTTATAAATTAAAAACTTAAGATTTTCTCAGAATTTAGAGGCTGAGTTGTTTTGTCTAGGCGAATTGGACAATTAGAGAAACTTTATAAAGTATTAACTGTATTTAGAGATGTCTGAAAATGAACCTTAAATTCTTCAGAGTAACAGATATAATGTACCATTCTGAGATTTAGTTTCTTTATTGACTTAGTAGATATATAAGATGTTTTTCTTATGCAACAGGATGTAGTGAGTATCATAGTAGAGCCAACGGCATGCATAAAAATATTTAAATAGCAAAGATACATCTAGATATAAAATGATCTAATTACAAAGAAAAAATAAGAAACATAGATATTGGATTTTAGTCTTGACTTTATGAATAACAGCTCACTTTACATTAACAGTCCCCTAAATAAGAGCCTCAGGCCTTTCTCTGAAAAGTTATAGGCTTAGAACAAATTATTTGCAAGCCTCTTCAAAACATTTTGCAAAACATGTTTGGATAAAAATAAGTAAATAAATAAAAAGTAGACTTATTTTGGGAGCTTTAGGACCTTGCCAAAAGAGGAATGGCTTTCTTTTCTAGCTTATGTAGAACCTAGCTCATGGAAATTTTATGATAACAAGTGACAAAGTTCATTCAAAGAATGCCCTATTCTTTGCATGGATTTCAATCCATGAGCATTCAACAACACTCAGTCCTCATCCATTTTGCTGTTGCGGAGGTAAATTTATTCATTTATGTGTTTATTTATGTATTTTTCTTTTTCTTTTTGAGACGGAGTCTCGCTCTGTCACCCAGGCCGGAGTGCCGTGGCCGCGATCTTGGCTCACTAGAAGCTCCGCCTCCCGGGTTCACGCCATTCTCCTGCCTCAGCCTCCCGAGTAGCTAGGACTACAGGTGCCGCCACCACGCCTGGCTAATTTTTTGTATTTTTAGTAGAGACGGGGTTTCATCGTGTTAGCCAGGATGGTCTCTATCTCCTGACCTCGTGATCTGCCCGCCTCGGCCTCCCAAAGCGCTGGGATTACAGGCGTGAGCCACCGGGCCCGGCCGAGGTAAATTTATTTTAAAGGGTGTGAGTAGTGGTGAAACCTGACTTTCTAACCATTAACCATGCTCTTTGTTTCCAAAGATGGATGTTTTCTGCCTCTTTTTTTTTTTTTTTTTTTTAACTTTAATCGGGGCAGAAATACTGAGCCATGATGATATGTTCCCTCACAGTGTCCTTAACTTATCAGTCATTGAAGTATAGGCAATTCCACTGCCTAATTAAAAGATTAAAGTATAAAGAAGGATAGCTCCTTGATTAAAATAATTCCAATAAGAATGTTGCAGTATATTACATGTATCCTTCCTTTATATGTTTAGAGGTGTTTACTGTTTTTTAGAAATAATAGTCACAATTTATTATTCTTTATTTTACTCAGAAAAAATAAAGAACACTCATATTGCTAACTTTAAAAACTAATTTTACCAAGAAAAATGTTCTTAGAATATTCTGGTGGAGTGGACCAAGTAAAAAATTCCATTGTGATTGGCCCTTTTGTACATTAATTGTCAAGATTTCTGAGCATATTTGATTTTGATTTTTGTTTTCATTTCTAAAACAATTCTTATCTAACAAATAGTAAGTTCAGACTTTTAAAATTTCAAAAATATATTTTAGACATTATAGACATTTCAAGATAATTTTTTTAAAACTTAAAGTTAGGTTTCAGAGAAATGTTACCTAGTTTATTTGCCATATAATATTTACAGCAAATGCATCTTTTTAAATTAATTGTTTTTTTATTTTAACTCCATATTTTATATTCAAGTTTAGATTTGGTTGATAATGCTGGCCGTATAGCATTACTAAAATAGTAAATACCTGCTGTTTTTCAACCATCAATCATAGCTGTGATATGGCAACTCTTTTAATATTGAAGGATTAGTAATTAAACTTGAGATGTTTAATTATGGGCATACAAACTTTAAAAAAAAACATGACCTTTGATATCATTCCCTACAAATAAAATTTCAGATCAGACAGACATACCAATCAATAACTTAGTGTTTATGGATCATCTACTTTGAATTAAAATTGGTAGTAAAGGATTCCTCATGCTAATTGGTATTTAGAGAAGTTAACCTGCAGATGCATAAAACCATGCCTTTTCCATGCTGACTCGGATTAGGTGCACTGTCTGGAATTAGGTACACAGTATTAGCATTAACAAGTTGCTTCTTATGACTGAAACTGCAAGGGAAACCTGGAGACTAGAATTGGTGATTATTTCTTAATATTAGATATTGAACAATTAAATAGAGGACTAAACACAGGAGACTGGAGTCAGTGATTACTTCTTCACAGTGAACCGTTGAATAAAGGATTAGACATAGAAAAATAAAAAATTCCATTAAAACAGAAATTAATTGTACTATATTTGATTATTAATAAAATTATAATATTATTTATTTACATCTAGCATATTTTGAGAACTGCATTTCTATTTAATCTTATAATGATACTCAGGCTACATTACAGACCACAGCTTTTAAACATGTATTCACCATCACATAAAAATATATCTACAGCAAAATGTTATTTAAAACTTTATTTAGATGATTTATTTACCTAAAGTCTTTTATTATTTATATATAAGCTTTTTTGCATCATTTAACATAAAAATTTACCAAATTCCAATTTGCAATCATATGTCTCCTATAGATTAAAAACTATAAGGTAAACATGAATTAAACTTGAAGATGACTATTTCTTTCACTATTGTTTATCTTTAATAACCTCATGGTATCAAATTTTTATGCTGAGTATATTTCAAAGAATATGAAATAATTACCCTTGTTCTTATTAGTGAAGTTTTATCTTCTAATTTTAATTAGATTATAATTATGCTCTTGCCTTCAGATCTGTCTCCAGTGACCAGAAAATACACTTAAGGACTATTTGCTATGCTGCATGAATAAATACTGAGTATTTTGTGGAGACGCAGGACTAGCATCTTTCTCTCTATGATTTTTGTTTGTTTATTTTATCCAGTTAATATTTATATCTGGCAATTATTCTGTATTTTTACCACTCATATGGGCACACTTTTCTTAAATTTCTTCTGTGAAAACATAAATTCACAAAGTTTTCTTATATTTAAGATACGAAAGATAGCACCAAGAAAAGAAAGCTTCATTTTGAAATGCTCAATTAAAAGTATTAGTTCTTGCATTTGCAAGAAACCCATCTTCTAAGAGATAAGTTTTTCTCCCACACGGTTTTCCTATGAAATCACGAGTTGTGGGGTACTAACCATATCACATTTAAAAAAAATGCATTAAAATCTAATAATTCAAATTTGCCTCCAAGAACAAAATTATTCTATCCAGAATTCGATGCAAATTACAAACCTAAGTTTTAAAAAATTGTTAGCAATATGATATGGTTCTGATACTTTTACAAGTGATAGCATGGACAGTATCAGACGGATTCACTGAAATTTTCAATTAACTGGAGATGGTCGGGGTTATGGGCACAAAACCTATCATGGTCTCAAAAAGGGCATAAAAGGAACTAATAAAATATCCAGATTTATTTATCTTACCCCAGAAACAGTGTTTGTAGTAATTACTTTACACCTACTACCGCCCATGGGGCTTTTATAATTCTTGCTATTGATGTTTTGAGAGCCTCTAGCTAAAATGAATTTCAAGTACCAGATTGGCTAGCAACCCTGCCATAACAGAAAGTAAACGGGAGCTGAATGTGGGTTTTTACAGTGTGTCTATCACAAGATATTTATTTCACCTGGCAGATAACCTGATGCCCAGTTCTCTGATCTGTGTACCGGGGGTCCCTCACATGGGAAACTTGTTTATACTGGCAGATACCCTTGTAACTCTTGTCTGACCTGTGTCCATTTTATGCCTGCTTGACCAGTACTCTGATTCTGAGAGCCTGACCTCATGTTCATCCTGATGTCCTAGATAAAACCCAGCCTGTGGCAGCCCTTAGTTCTTCATAAGGAGAATGCAAATTCAATACACCAGAATGGCAGAAAACAAGTTCAAAGATGCAAAAGTCTTCAACAAAATACTAGCAAACAGAATTCAACAACATATTAAAATGATCATTCACCATAATTAAGTGGGATTCATCCCAAAACTGCAAGGATAGTTCAACATATGTAAATCAATAAACATGATCCATCACATTAACAAAACCAAGAACAAAAACCATCCTTTTATGATGAAAACTCTCAAAAATCTGGGTATAGAACAAATATGCCTCAAAATAGTAAAAGGTATATATGACAAACCCATAGTTAACATCATACTGAATGGAAAAAAATTCAAAGCCTGTTCTTTAAAAACTGGAACTAGACAAGGATGCCCACTTCCACAACCCCTATTCAACATAGTACTTGGTATTTGAGCCACAACAGTAAAAAAGAGAAAGAAATAAAGGATATCCAAACTGGAAAGGAAGAAGTCAAATTGTTCTGCTTTGCAGATGACACAATCTTATATATAGAAAAAACTAAAGGCTGTACTAAAAAACTATTAGAACTGGTAAACAAATACAGTACAGTTGCAGGAAATAAAATCAACATACAAAAATTGTTAGTGTTTCTATACAGCAATAATGAACTAGCCAAAATTAAAATCAAGAAAGAAACCCCACTTACAATAACTACAAAAATAAAATAAAAATATAGGAATAATTTAGCCAAGGAGGTAAAAGACCTCTACAGGGAAAACTGCAGAACACTAATGAACAAAACCGAAGAGGATACCAGCAAATGGAGACATCCCATGCTCACGAGTCAGAAATTAATATTTTTAATAGACTATATCACCCAAAACAATCTACAGATCTAATGCAACTTCTATCAAAACATTAATGACACTCTTTCTGCCATGTGAGGTTACAATGAGAAGTTGACAGTGTGAAAACTGAAGAGGGCCCTCAGCAGAACCCAATCATGCTGTTAATCTGATTCTGGGCTCCCAACCCCCGGAAAAGTGAGAAATAATTTTCTTTCGTTTATAGAGATAGGAGGCAGGACCAAATTGCAGCTCCCACTTGGACAGACAGAGCAGCGTTTGGAGACATATTGTGAACTTTTGCTCCAAGAACGACTGCAGGAACATACCAGGAAAGCCCAGAGAATGCACACACCCTTTGAAGGAAGTGGATTGCTCCTGCAGGCCCCAGCAGACAGCCCCCAGAATGAGAGTGCTCAAAATGTGAAGGTGTGAAAAGAGGATTGTCTGCCCCCAAACAAACACCCTCATTGGGGAACCTGAAGGTCCAGATCATGAGAGAAGGACTTGACCTTACCTGGAGCTGAGACCATTTAGAGAGCTGAGCAAAATGCAGGTGTAAAGAAGCAGCGGAAGAGCATGGTAAGCTCTCCCAGTCCCCAGGGAAGCAATTTCTGACGTTGTCTTGCATAGGTCCTCGGGGAGGGCTGCCAAAGGAACTGGGAAGAGACCACAGGGGGAAAGAAACTTCCACCTGAACTTTGTAACAATATCGAACCAAGGTGAAGTTTCCTGGGCAGAACTCAGGGGAGGCAGTGAATCTGGAGTGCAGACACAGCACATAAGCTGCAGCAGGCAGGGAAGCAGGAAACCAGAAAGCCCTGTGTGCCTTCACAGTTAGGAGGCTGGTAGCCTGGGGCAAGTTCTCAGCCCTGCTCACCCACTGCTGGGAGAAAAACTCCTGGCTGTTGTGGCAGGCATGGTGGGAGTGACACTGGCCTTTTGGGCTGAATGGGAGCTGGGTGAAGCCTGTAACTGCTGGCCTTGGCTCACTTCCCTGGCCACCTACATGACACAGCAGAGGCAGCCATAATCCACATGGGAACATAACTCCATTAACCTGAGAACCACACCTTCACCCGCAACAGCTAAGACATGCCTAACCCTGCCCCCACCTGACAGTCTTTCTCTACTCTCTCTTTCCTGGTAGCCAAAAACAAAGGACATATTCTCTTGGGAGCTCTAGGGCCCCACTCACCACCTGATCCTCCTTAGACTATCACAGCCGATGCTCTCTTGAAAGTGCCACCTCCTGGCAGGAGGCCAACCAGCACAAAACTAGTGCAGTAAACAAAACTACAACTAAGGACCCTCACAGAGTCCATTTCACTCCCCTGCCACCTTCACCAGAACAGGTGCTGGTAGCCACAGTTGAGAGACCTGAAGATGGTTCACATCACAGGACTCTGTGCAGACACTCCTCCAGTAGCAGCCTGAGCCCAGTAGCTCTGCCAGGTGGCTAGATCCAGAAGAGAAATAACAATCACTACAGTTCAGCTATCAGGAAGCCACAAAAAAGGGGGAGAGCACTACCTCAAAGGAGTACTCCATGGGACAAAAGAATATAAACAAAACAGCAGCCCTTGAGCCCCAGATCTTCCTTCTGACATAGTCTACCAGAATGAGAAGGAACCAGAGAAACAATTCTGATAATATGAAAAAATAAGATGTTTTAACACCCCCAAAAGACAACACTAGCTCACCAGCAATGGATCAAAATGAAGGAGAAATCACAAATTGCCAGAAAAAGAATTCAGGAGGTCAATTATTAAGCAAATCAAGGAAGCAGCAAAGAAAGGTGAAGTCTAACTTAATGAAATAAAAAAAGATACAAGATATGAAAGAAAAAATCTTCAATGAAATAGCATAAATAAGAAACAATCACAACTTTTGAAAATAAAGGATGAACTTAGAGAAATGCAAAATGCACTGGAAATTCTCAGCAATAGAATCAAACAAGCAGAGGAAAGAACTTCAGAGCTCAAAAGCAAGTTTTTTTAAATAACCCAATCCACCAAAGAGAAAGAAAAAAGTATCAAAAAAAAATTAGCAAAGCCTTCAAGAAGCTTGGGATTATGTTAAATGACCAAACCTAAGAATAATTGGTGTTCCTGAGGAAGAAGAGAAATTTAAAAGTTTGGAAAACATATTTGAGGGACTGACTAATCAAAGAAAACTTTCCCAGCCTTGCAAGAGATCTAGACATCTAAATACAAGAAGCTCAAAAAATACCTGAGAAATTTATTGCAAAAAGATCATCACCTAGGCACATAGTCATCAGGTTATTTAAAGTTAAGACAAAGGAAAGAATCTTAAGAGGTGTGAGGCAAAAGCTCCAGGTAACCTACAATAGAAAAGCTATCAGATTAACAGCAGTTTTATCAGCAGAAACCTTACAAGCTGGAAGGGATTGGGGTCCTATCTTCAGCCTGCTTAAACAAACAAACAAAAACTATCAGCCAAGAATTTCATATCTGGTGAAACTAAACTCATGAATGAAGAAAAGACAGTATTTTTCAGAAAAAAAAAAAAAATGCTGAGAGAGTTTGCCACTACCAAGCCAGCACTACAAAAACTGCTAAAAAGTATCGGGGGAATCAGCCCCCAATATTTCAACATAAGTTCTTTTCTATTTTCCCTAAGTGTTGGCTGGTCTGGGAAATAAAGAGAAAGAGTACAAAGAGAGAAATTTTACAGCTGGGCCTCTGGGGTTGATATCACATGTCAGCAGGTTCCGTGATGCCCACCTGAGCCACAAAACCAGCAAGTGTTTATTACGGATTTCAAAAAGGGAGGGGGTAGGAAGAGGGAGTGGGTTACAGAGATCACATGCTTCAAATGGCAATAAAAGATCACAAGGGCAGAGCAAGGTCACAAGGCCAAGGCTAAATTAGAATTACTAATGAGGTTCATGTCCCACTGTGCACGCATTGTCATTGATAAACATCTTAACAGGAAACAGCGTTCAAGAGCAGAGAACTGGTCTGATTAGAATTTGCCAGGCTGGCATTTCCTAATCCTAGCAAGCCAGACAGCACTGCAGGAGACCAGGGCGTATTTCATCCGTTATTTTCAACCGCATAAGGCAGCACACCTCCAGAGCAGCCATCCATAGGCCTCCCCTGGGAATGCATTCCCTTCCCAGGGTTATTCCTTACTGGGAAAAGAATTCAGTGATATTTCTCCTACTCTTTTTCTGCAGTAAGAAAAATATGACTCTATTCTGCCCAGCCCCACAGGCAGTCAGACCTTATGGTTATCTCCCTTGTTCCCTGAACATCGCAGTTATCCTGTTCTTTTTCAGGGTGCCCAGATTTCATATTGTTCAAACACACATGTTTTACAATTTGTGGAGTTAATGCAATCATCACAGGGTCTTGAGGTGACGTACATCCTCAGCTTAGGAAGATGACAGGATTAAGAGATTAAAGTAAAGACAGGCATAGGAAATTATAAGAGTATTGATTGGGGAAGTGATAAATGTCCATGACATCTTCACAATTTATGTTCAGAAATTGCAGTAAAGGCAGGTGTAAGAAATTACAAAAGTATTAATTTGGGGAACTAATAAATGTCCATGAAATCTTCACAATTTATATTCTTCTGCAGCGGCTTCAGCAGGTCCCTCCATTCAGGGTTCCCGACTTCCTGCAAAAAAAAAGAGCTCTAAATCTTGAAACGAATCCACAAAATACACCAAACAGAACTTCCTTAAAGCATAAACAAAAACACTATATATAAATAAATAAATAAAACACAAAGTATTCAGGCAACAAATAGCATGACTAATAGTATAGTACCTTACATCTCAATACTGACATTGAATGTAAAAGCCTAAATGCTCCACTTCAAAGATACAAAAAGGCAGAATAGATAATAATTCTCCAACCAAGTAACTGCTGTCTTCAAGAGACTCACCTAACACATGAGGACTCACATAAACTTAAGGTAAAGAAATGGAAAAAGCTATTCCATGTAAATAGACACCAAAAGTGAGGAGGAATAGCTATTTTTATTTCAGACAAAACAAACTTTAAAGCAAGATCAATTAAAAAAGGACAAAGAGGGATATTATATAATGATAAAATGACTTGTCTAACGGAAAAAAAACTACAAATTCTAAATATACACGCACCTAACACTGGAGCTCCTAAATTTGTTAAACAATTACTAATAAACTGAAGAAATGAGATAGCAGCACAATAATAGTGGGGGACTTTAATACTACAATGACAGCACTAGAAAGGTCATCAAGAGAGAAAGTCAACAACAACTATACCCTAGAACAATGGACTTCACAGATATTTACGGAACATTTTACCCAACAAATGCAGAATTTACATTCTATTAATCAGCACGTGGTATATCCTCAAAGATAGAACGTATTATCGGTTGCCAAATAAGTCTCAATACATTTATGAAAATTGAAATAATATCAAGTACTCTCTCAGACCACAGTGGAATAAAATTGGAAATCAACTCCAAAAGAAACCCTCAAAACCATGCAAATGCATGAAAATTAAATAACCTGCTCCTGAATGATAGTTGGGTCAACAACGAAATCAAGATGGAAATTTAAAAATTCATCAAACTGAATGATAATAGTGACACAACCTTTCAAAACCTCTGGGATACAGTAAATGCAGTTCTAAGAGGAAAGTTCATAGCCTTAAATGGCTACATCAAAAAGTCTGAAAGAGCACAAATAGGCAATATAAGCTCACACCTCAAAGAACTACAGAAACGAGGACAAACCAAACCCAAACCCAGCAGAAGAAAAGAGATAATGAAGATCCGAGCAGAACTAAATGAAATTGAAACAAAAAAAAATAATAAAATGAAATTGAAACAAATAAAAGATAAAAGGAACAAAAAGTTGGTTCTTTGAAAAGATAAATAAAATTGATAGACCACTAGCAAGATTAACCACAAAAAGAAGGGAGAAGATCCAAATAAGCTCAATTAGAAAGTAAACGGGAGATATCAAAACCAATACCACAGAAATACAAAAGATCATTTAAGGCTACTATGAACAATTTTGTGCACATAAACAGGAAAACCTAGAAGAGATGGATAAATTAATGGAAATATACAACCCACCTAGATTAAACCAGGAAGAAATAGAACCTCTTAACAGACCAATAACAAGCATTAAGATTGAAGTGGTAATTTAAAAATTGCCAACACACAAAAAAATTCCAGTATGCAAATCAAAACCACAAAACGATACCACCTTACTCTTGCAAGAAAGGCCATAATAAAAAAATAAAAAAATAACAGATGTTGGCAGGTATGTGGTGAAAAAGAAACACTTTTACGCTGCTGTTGGGAATGTAAACTAGCACAACCACTATGAAAAACAATGTGGAGATTCCTTAAAGAACTAAAAGTAGGGTATCTACCCAAAGGAAAAGAAGTCATTATACGAAAAAGATACTTGCACATGCATGTTAATAGCAGCACAATTCACAAAATATATGGAACCAGCCCAAATGCCCATCAATCAGGGAGTGGATAAGAAATTGTTTTATATATTTTATAGATAGATAGATATGGATACTACTAGAATATATTTCAGTTAATCAAGATATATATATATGGAATACTACTAGAATATATGTGTGTGTGTATATATATATATATATATATACACACACACACACACACCATGGAATATGACTTAGCCATCAAAAGGAATGAAATAATGACATTTACAACGACCTGAATGTAATTGGAGATCATAATTCTAAGTAAAGTAACTCAGTAATGAAAAACCAAATATCATAGTATGTTCTCACTCATAAGTGGGGGCTAAACTATGTGGATGCAAAGGCATACGAATGATTCAATGGACTTTGGGAACTCAAGGAAAAGGGTGGGAGATGGGTGAGGGATAAAAGACTACAAATTGAGTACAGTGTATACTGCTCAGTGATAGTTGCACCAAAATCTCAGATGTCACAACTAAAGAACTTTTCCATGTAACCAAACACCAGCTGTTCCCCAAAATGTATGGAAATAAAAAATTAAAATTAAAATAAATAAATAAATAAAGTTACTCCTGAGAAATGAATCAATCAATACATAATACCTATGACATTCTTCAATAAATAGGAAAAAAAAATTCTGAAATTCAAATTAAACCACAGAAGAGCCTGAATAAACAAAGCAGTCCTAAGCAAAAAGAACAAAGCTGGAGATACCACACTACTTAACTTCAAAATATACCCTGAAGCTATAGTAACCAAAATAACATGATATTAGTATAAAAAGCATATGTATAGATCATTGAAATCAAGTAGAAAACCCAGAAATACATCTACACATTTATATACATCTGATGTTTGACATGGGTATCAAGAATAAGCATTGAGGAAAGAATAGCCTTTTCAATAAATTGTGCTGTGAAAACTAGATATGCATAGGAAGAATGAAGCTAGAGCACTATCTCTCACCATATAAAAATATACTTAAAAGTACTTAATACTTAAATATAAGACATCAAACTATAAAACTTCTAGAAGACATAGGGGAAATTCTTTAGGACATTAGTCTAGGCAGATTTTATGGCTGAGACTTTAAAAGCACAGACAACTAAAACAAAAATAGACACATGCGACTACGTTAAACTAAAAATCTCCTGAACAGCCAAGGAGACAATCAACAGAGTAAAGAGAATGGAAGAAAACATTTGCAAACTATTCATCCAACAGAAAACTAATATTCAAACTATACAAGGAACTCATTTGCAGGCAAATGCCTGAATGGTTCATTTAAAGAAAGATCTGAAAAGAAGAGCAACCACTCAGCTAGGTAGGAAAGATGCTCCTAAGTTATTTAGTCACTGGCTCAGGCCATTTGTGTGGTTGTTCTATCTTCAATGTCAGGCAGCAACATTTACTGTGTCATTTATGTTACAATTGAACTAGTTAAATGAAAGATGGCAAAGATTGGTCCATAAAGTGGTCTTGCAGGCAGATAAATAAAACTGTAGGTTTCATTTCAATATTTCTCATCATTTCTACAAAAATCTTGTTACTCCTGTCACTGCCACCAGAGACCTTCATGTTTATGTAGCAATTTGGCATGTCTTTTTGTATGTGTGTATGCTGAGAGGGGCAGATAGGAGTGAGGGATGTCTTTTTCTTGTCTTAAAACTAGTTTATGTTGCAACTATAGCCTTTTTTTGGATAGGTATTTGTGATTAAGTAATCACTTTCTTATATAATCGATATCTGAACTGTACTAGGAAACTCCCTCCACCTCCTACTCTGCATGCAATAAAAGTAATGCATGCCTTCTCTTTTTCCCAGATACTAAATTCCTTTTTTTTTTTTCTTGACAGTAAGTGCCCATGAGGGCATTTGTCATGTGTTAGAAAGAGGACCCATGTGAATGACAAATACTAATGTGCTTAGGAGAGGAGGTACCATAACACCACAACTGTTTCCTCATCTGTATGACACCTGTCCTCTGTGCCAACAAGGAAAACTAGAGATGCAATACAATTTTAAGACGAAAGACACCCAAAGCTATTAGACAGGAGGTCTGTGTCCACATCATTTACACAATTAAAACTTCTGTTTCTAAAATTTCATATTTTAATTATCTTACTGGTAGAATTTCCTGTGTATGTTTTCAAGTAAATTGTTTAATAGATGATCTAATTGGAAGCACAACTCACTAAAATTACAAAATTTGTTTTCAAAGTGCTTCTACGTCAACATTTGCATCTTTTGAGATAAATCAGTATTTCACTTCTTGAAGGCTTGGATTTATGAAATACATTGAAGAAAATAACAGAGTCATTTTCAGACCTATACTTTACAAAAATTTTAAGAATTGTGAATTGAAAATGGTTTTACTATATTAAAGAAATAATATGTGCCTGAACTTATTAATTTAACTTGAACATTCATATAAAATATAGAAAAATATAACCTAAAATATTTAAAATGAAGGTAGATTCAAGTGTAAAGCCAGATTGATGAAGCAAGGAAAGTACAGAGTAGTTTGGAAGTAACATTATGACAATCAGGCTCAAACTTTTTATTTTAGAATTAATTATCCTGGAGTCCAAAGAAGTAAAATAGCTTGTCTTAAATAACACAGCTGATTATTTGAATAACCAGTAATAGAACCAGTATTCTGAAGTATTTCTAAAATTATTTCTATTAAAAACGTACATTCCATACTGTAACTCCCAAGAAAATGAGAAATGGAGAATTATATCTAACTTTAACAACTGGCGTCAAATCAATCTTACTGATTTGTGGTCAGGACATGTCTCCACAGTTTTTTGTGTTGCTTTAGTTTGAGGCAGGACTTGGCATGAGGAAGTAACCCAGATAAGAGAAAAGACTATGTGGCAGATTTTCAATGCCTTACAAATACATCGTTGCTGGAGTACTTAATTCATACCATGGAATAGGACCAGAAATTGCATCACTTCATTTTCACCAGAAGCTTCCAAACTTAAATCATTTAGATACTTTTTTCACCTCCTTGGGGAACTATTTCTAAAGAAGATATCTCATAATATATGTAAGCAGGCAAGGAGGATTCAAATTACCAAAAGATGATTTATAAAAGATTGAGACAAAATTATCAAAAATTAGGAAATGGTGGGTATAAAATGATGCTGAAGGGAAACTCCAAATCACTGTCATCAGAGGATGCAGAGGCAATCAGTACATGTATCCATTGGTGACACAAATTCCTACCTTCTTCTATCACTTGCTCCTTTTCCATATCAAAATACAACTGTTTATTGTGAACACTCACCTTTCATTCCTTCCTCATCACTGTTATTTTTGTATTTAATTTTTAATCTCCTAGGCTTTCAAGCACCTGCTTCTGCTTTTTAAAAAGAAGAGTGACAAGGTAAAAATTAAAAAAAAATAGCAAACATTCTGCCATTACTACTCATCTCTAATCTTCAGTTTTAGCTGTTTTCACACCCCAAATGCTAGCAAAATGAGTGCAAGCATACGGAAATGGACAGGAAAATATAATCATCCATGGAGATTTTTAGCAAGTAAAGGAGACTATTGAAGTAGAGAAAGAGTTAACTCTTACACTCTCTATTTTCCTAACCCCTCTTCCCACACACTACAGACTTAAAATGTAATACTAATTGGGACATATAGGTGGATGTCTAGCCCTTAGTGGTTTAGTGGATGACCAGAGATGTATGGAAGATAAGAGCATGAGGAAAGAACACATCCTACAATGATTTTTCCTGCTTAGAGAGATGTGTGGGGACACAGGGCAAGAGGAATGGTCACTTCTTTTTTTTTTTTTGACGGAGTCTCGCTCTGTCGCCCAGGCTGGAGTGCAGTGGCGCGATCTTGGCTCACTGCAACCTCCGCCTCCCGGGTTCAAGTTATTCCACTGCCTCAGCCTCCCAAGTAGCTGGGACTACAGGGCTTGCGCCACCACTCTCAGCTAATTTTTTTTTTTTTTTTGTATTTTCAGTAGAGATGGGGTTTCACTGTGTTAGCTAGGATGGTCTCAATCTCCTGACCTTGTGATCCACTCCCCTTGGCCTCCCAAAGTGCTGGGATAACAGGCGTGAGCCACTGCACCTGGCCAGGAATGGTCACTTCTAATTATAGCTTTCTTCTTTGGACACGTGTCCTACAAAATTTATGTAAAACTATGGTGATTTTTGAGAGTTTTTGGAGAAAGGGTGAGGTGTTCTAGTAGGATTAGAGGGGCCCACATTCAATTCTGTTTTAGTTAGAAATTGATACCAAAGACATGAGGTAATCTAAAATATATAAAAATCTATTTATTCATTCTTATTGGATGGTCATTTCGATAATCTCCATTTTTTTTCTGTAAGAAGCAATGCTGAAATAAAATATGTTTTCATGTACAAACATGGCAAAATTTTTAAAGGATATATACTTGAAAAAATGTTTAGATTATGGGACATAAGCATCTATGAATATTCTATAAATCATGCTGTCTTTATTACTGCTATATTAATTTGTATAATCTATGAACAGTGCAAGAGAATTCTTATTTCTCCAATATTTACCAAAATTTTTAATATCCAACTTTTGCCATTCTGAAGGATAGGGAAGAGTGTCCTGTTGGTTTAACTTATATTTCCATAATTAATAATGGGACTTAACATCTCCTACAAGCTTATTTTCTTGTGACTTGCATATTAATTTTCTTTGAACTTTTTTCTACTTTTTTTTATTTTGGACATATATTTTGGTGTTAAATGCACAACAAAAATGATTGTCCTGTCTTTAGTTTGCATTTTCATCTTGTTCATGAAGGCTTTTGACAGATGGAATAATTTTACATTTAATATTGTGAAATACATCGATGTTTCCTGGAAGTTTTGTGTGAGTGTGTGTTTGTGTGTGTGTATGAATGCTCACTTAAGAATATCTTCTCTTCCTGAAAATTATATAAATATTACCATTTATTTTATTCTATTTAGGATGTACTTTTAATTTTTTAGTAGACTTGGAATTTATGCTGTGCATGGCAGTATATACTCATTTAACTTACTATTTTGTCATGTAAACAATTATCTCAGTAACATTCTTTAATGGTCCACCATTTTCTGATTTAACACACTATTAACAAAATCAAGTATGTCTTGCATTAGCTTTGGGATAATTTTTGTTCCTTTGCATTTTGTCTGCAAATATGTCGCATTTTCTTTGTTCATACCACTAGATGTTCTTCAGGTAAAAATTATAGATGAGGTGGTTTTGACTTACTGAGATATGAAAAAAGTAACTCTCTAATTTGATTTAAAATATCAGAGAGCCTTCAAGACAGTAAGGAATTGTTGGCCCAAGATCCTAGAAGGGAGGAAAGCGATGGAAGTATGATTCATCCGTGTGCATCATTTCCACTTGAAATAATAGTCATTGCCTAAAGCAGTGTTGAGAATCTGAGACTCTGAAAAGTATTTTCAAAGAATTGCAGATTAGGAGGCTATATTTTAGGTAAATTTCCAACAAAAAGAAAGATCTGTGATAAAGGCCCTAGCATAAATTGGGTTCGTAAGTGTCTGTATCTAAAAAATAAAAGCAAACAAGAAATATATCTCATAAGGACAGAAGCTTAGGTTTAAATCAACTCTATAATTGATTAATTCTATGAGGACTGATAAGTATCTAAGCACAAGTGGCCACAAAATGTGTGAAAATATAACTTCTCTGAAGAAAAGTAATATCATTCGGAGTTTTAAAATATCTTTGTAATATTTAATAACGAAACATATAAAGAGGCATTTGCCTGAAATAAAATAAACCATTGAAATACACATAAGGATAAGCTAGACAATGTTGTCATCAGGCACATCTTTTAAAAAGAGTATAAAATGAAGATAAAAAGATTTATAAAATGGTGATTTAGGGAAGAAAATTTGAAAGTATATTAAAATGATAGAATTGAGTACTGCAATCAATGAAATTAAAAACTCAAAAATTGGATGGAGGAACATAATGCCTACGCTGAAAATAATTCAGTGGGAATTGGAACACAGGTCAAAAGAATATACTCAGACTGAAGCAGAGAAAAAACAGCAAGAAAATAAAGACAAAAATAAGAGACAAAGGCAAATGGTGAGAAATATCACACATATATTTTTGCAGTGTCAGAAAGAGAAAAAAATTGGCACGGTAATACTGAAAGAGATAATGGCTTAGAATTTTCAAGATCTTTAAAAATTATCAATGTTATAAATACAAAGAAAACTGCTAGACATACACATCTGAGAAAAACTGAAACAAAGTAACGACTTTAACACGAGCCAAAGACATATTATTTTCAACTGTCTCCCAATAAAAAATAGAAGCCGGAAAATAATGGAAGGATATGTTGAAAGTGCTACAAAATAAATAACTTGCAATCAACAATTCTTTACCTTAAGCCTAAGAAAACATATCAAAGATAAAATTCATACTTCTAAGGAAATAAACAAAAATGACAAAGAAAAAAAAGCCTAGAAATATTTGTCCATACCAGCACAGACTAAAGGAAATAATAAAAAGGGTTTTCTCTATAGACAAAAAATAATATCAGACGGAAGGTTGATAGGCAGGAAAAAATGAAAAGCCAAAGGAAGTGTAAATATCTGGATTGAATGAACACTAAATGAAACTAACTTTATAAAATAATAAAACAGTATTGGAGAAGTCTAAAGTGCACGTCACACTAAAATAAGCAACAACGACATATAGATTGACAGATGATAAAAGATCTTAAGTAGTTTGCATTTCTAGTAAGTGGTAAAGAATTAACATTAAATCAAATGTCAAGATTTATGTTGCAATCTCTAGGTAACAAGTAATAGAAAGTGAAGTATGTATAACCAACATTACAACTGAAGAAGGAAAAAAATAATAATGCTTATTCAATTCTTAAAACCAATAATACAGAGAAACAAAAATGGAGAAATAAATAGTAGAAGCATGATAGATTAAATCATAAGTATTTAAATTATAACAGTATGTGAGCTAAATAATTCACTTGAAGAAAAATAGCTCAGCTTTAAAGATGGCCAACCAGATGCAGCCAAGAGGAAGATCTGCCACTGAGAGACGGAAACATCTGGAAGACTGGGGCAGACGGAGCAGATCTTCAGAGAAAAGGCCTTGAGAGTGGATGGAGGGAGGATGCAAACGCTGGGCTGAAGGAGGAGGAAGTTGGAAAACCTGCAAGGGGTTTCTAAGAACTGGGACTTATTTCTGGCCCCCTGCAACTCCTCAGAAAGGGGTGAGTTGAGCAGACAAGGAGTGACCAGCTCCTGTCACAGACCTCCAGAATCTGGGCAGGAGAAAAGCTCGTGACCCTCACGGACACTTAAGCCGGCAGGGAGGGTGACTTAGAGAGGTGGTAGGAGCAGGACTCCAGCCCATGAGGAGCCCAGTGAGTTTGGTGCAGCAACATCTGTAGTGGAGGACGGCCAGGGACACTCATCTCTCAAGGCTCACCCTGCTTCTCTACAAGACTTTGGCCATAGAGTTACTGTCTGACTTGGGTGAGACAGGGCAGTCTTGCCTGTAAGACAGTGCCAGTCTGATTCGAGCTCCCGCCTGTCTGCCCTCCTCTCCCAGGGCCCCAGCCTGGACATGCCCATTGACAGCACAGAATTGGGCATCCAACCAGGGTGATTTCTGAGGGCTGTCATCACAGCTCCTTAATATGGTTTCGCTATGTCCCCACCCAAATCTCATCTTGACTTGTAGCTCCGATAATTCCCAAGTGTTGTGGGAGGGACCCAGTGGGAGATAACTGAATCATGGGGTGGTTTCCCCCATACTGTTTTCCTGGTAGTGAATAAGTCTCAAGAGATCTGATAGTTTTATAAGGGGAAACCCCCTTCACTTGGCTCTAATTCTCTCTCTTGCCCGCTGCGACGTAAGCTGTGCCTTTTGCCTTCCGCCATAATTGTGAGGATTCCCCAGCCACGTGAAACTGTGAGTCCATTAAACCTCTTTTTCTTTATAAATTACCCAGTCTTGGGTATGTCTTTATCAGCAGCATGAAGACGGACTAATACACTCCTTCACTGGCAGGCCATGCCTGACGGTTGAAGAGCTCCAAAAGAGTGGCTCTTGCCAATGTGCAGCTGCCTACCTGCACCCTCCTGGCGGCACAGCTTTCCCATTGCTGGCACAAACTCACCTATGGCCACCCCCTTACCGCTTTACAGGAGCAGGCATGTACAGGCAGACCTCATTTTTGCTCTGCCATTGCACATTTGCATGCATACTCCACTGCTGCTACCGGTGTGAAGCAACATGCTGCCCCCCCACACCACTAATGTGTGGGCACTCAGTCACACTGTCATTGCTGGCATGAACACATGCATGGATGCTGGTGACTCTGCCATCCTCTGCACACCACAATCGCCACTGTTGTGAACGAGCTCACAGACACCAGTGGCCCTATCCCCACAGCTGATGGTGCGAATATGAGCACAGACACCAGTAACCCTGACCTCTGTGCTGGTGCAAGTACATGTAGAAATGCCATAGCCTCACTTCTGACAGTACCTCACCCAGCTGATGTGTGCTCTCCACCATGCTACCATGGCTGCTGGCACACAGGAACAAGAATGCATCCCACTGCTGCCACCCTGATGAAGTGCTTTGGTGGGCACCATCTATGGCAGCGCTGTGTTCAGCAGATTGGAAACACCTCAGCCACTCCACTGCAGCTGGCTCCTATCCTCAAGGGGCCAGAGAACAAAGCCAGGGGCCCTGTACCAGCCCTGCAGAGTTAGACCACACAAAACAGGAGTACTGAGCTTAGAATTGGCCCCTAAAAATCTTTCATAAATAAACCCAGTTAATTGAACCCACCTTATACCACAATCAAACCCCATAAAAGAAAACAAAAGCAAAATAAATACATAAATAAATAAAACCAAAGGACAGCAACTTCAAAGATTAAAGGGACAACAGCCCACACAGATGAGAAAGAACCAGTAAAAAAGTTTGGCAACTCAAAAAACCAAAGTGTCTTCTTACCTCCAAACAGCCTCACTAGTTCCCAAGTAATGGTTCTTAACCAAGCTGAAATGGCTGAAATGACAGAAATTGAATTCAGAATATACATAGAAATGAAGATCGTCAACATCCACGAGAAAGTCGGAACCCAATCCAAGGAATCTACGGAATAAAATAAAGTGATACAGAGATTAAAGACTAAATGGCCATATTAAGAAAGAACAAAACTGATCTGATACAGCTGAAAAACTATGAGAATTTCATGATACAATTGCAACTATTAACAGCAAAATTGACCAAGCTGAGGGAAGACTCTCAGAGCTCAAAGATAGGTTCTTCAAAATAACTCAGTCAGACAAAATAGAGACAAAACAATAAAGAAGAATGAACAAAACCTTTGAGAAATATGGAATTATGTAAAACTACCAAATCTCCATCTCATTGCCACCCTTGAAAGGGAAGGTGAGACAACAAGCAACTTAAAAATTATACGTGGGGAATCATCTACAAAATTTTTCCCAATCTCACTGGGGAGGCCAACATTCAAATTCGGGAAATGCAGAGAACCCCTGTGAGATACTATACACAAAGACTATCCCCAAGACATATAATCATCAGATTCTCCAAGGTTGAAATGAAAGAAAAAAATGTTAAAGACAGCTAGAGAAGGGACAGGTCACCTAAAAAGGGAACCCCATCAGGCTAACAATAGACCTTTCAACAGAAACCACAGGAGCCAGAAAAGACTGGGGCCTGTATTCAGCTCCAATCCAGAATTCCATATCCAGTCAAACTAAGTTTCACAGGCAAAGGAAAAATAAGACCATTTACAGACAAGCAAATACAAAGAGAATTTATAACCACCAGACCTGCATTACAGGAGGTCCTTAACAGGTGCTAAATATGGAAAAAGAAGACCATTACCAGCCACCACAAAAACACGTGCACGTACATACGTTATAAAGCACTAGAAAGCCACAATGCAATTACATTTGCACAATAATAAGCTAATGACATGATGACAAGATCAAATCTGCACATACCGATATTAACCTTGAATACAAATAGGCTAAAATAAAATTAATAAATCTATATGTTTATTTTTGTAAAGGTCAGTTATATACATATACCACAGCCAAGACAAATCAAGAAAAGTGGGAGTAGGTACAAACAAATTAGAAAAGGATGCTATATAAAATGTTTTGCCAAAAATATACCAGAAAATTTAGATGAAATGGACAAAATTCAAGAAAAAACAACTTTTCCAAACAAAATCTGAGTATTCCTGTATTTATTAAAATATTGAATTCAAAATTACAAATATTCCTCTGAAAATGTCATTAATCAAAGATAGCTTCCCTGCTGAAATCTACATTTAAGAAAGTAATTATGTAAACGCTACAGAAACTCTTCCAGAGAAGAGAAAGTGAACACTAATATATTCAATTCTTATTTGAGTTTAGTATAAACTTGATACCATAAATATAGCCCAATATTTCTTTTACCCATATATACAAAATTATTGATAAAATATTAGCAAATGAAATCCCCATTATTGATACAAGGTTGAATAGAAATGTGAATACAAGTATCCTTTTCTCATTTCCAATTTCAAGATATCTTTTTCATTATTTCATTATTAAGAATGACAATTGCTGTAGAATTTCTGTAGATTTATTAGATGAATACATTTACTTTAGATCTCTACGTTTCCAAACTCTTTTACAATGAGTGGTTTTTGGGTTTATTAATGCATTTGCAGATTTATTGAAATAATCATCTTTTTGTTAACTGCGTTAAGGAAAAAAAGCAAAAACAAAAGAAAAGATGAAAACTATTATTCAAACATGACATGATTTTCTGAATTGAACATCAGATGAATCCACATATAAACAATAAAAATTAATAAGGGTATCCATACACAAAGCCAATATATAAAATATGTTGAGTTTTGGTACTAAATCATTAGCATGAAAACATCATTTAAGATAGCAACAAAACATTGAGGAAATTAAACTATGAAAAGATGAAAAAACTCTACTTAGAACACCATAAAATATTATTGAGAATAAGTGAAAAATATGTGAGAAGATATACATGTTTATGAAATAGAATAATTAATATAATGAATAAGTTACTTCTTCCCAAATTTATCTATAGATTCAACACAGTCACAGACCTAACCACAGAATTTTTTGGAAAGCAACAAGGTAATTCTAAATTTATATAGAGTAAAAAGTGTAAAATTAGAAAGATTTATTTAAACAAATATTAAGAGTTATTATAAAGCTACAATAAATATTGGCAGGAGGACAGACAAATAGACCAACGAAATATAATACAGTACAGAAATTCTTCCACGTAGGAAAGTTCAATGGATTTGTGGCAAGTTTTATAAAGTTACATAGAAGAAATGGATGGTCTTCTCAAACATTGGTGCAAGATGGGGTGGATGTCCATAGAGTAAAATTTGCATCTTAACCACTAACTCATAACATACATTAAAATTATTTCCTACAGGCAAACTATATGTCTAAATATACAAGGTAGGCATTTAGCTTTCACATTTCATAAAACTCCTAGAAGGTAAACTAGGTTAATATCTTTATGACTTCAAGTAAGAATGTTTTCTTAACCCAAGCACAGAAAAAGCATTAACCAGATTGGAAAATAATAATGAATTAGACAATACAAGAAGAACTCACAAAAATCCATACAGCATGTACATCTAAGGGTTTTCATTAGAAGTAAAAAAATAACGTATAGCAAGAAAGTGGGTATAGGCAAGCATCTGAGGCTTTAGAAGCATCTAGATGCAAGTGTACTAGGGCCCTTATTCATACAAGGACACACTTCTCCAGTTTGAATCAACAAAATCTGTGCTTCAGGAAAGCTCAAGGCAGATGTTCCCAGTGGAGTCATTTATGCCTTTCTGGTCAAGCCAGACTGTCTAACAGATTATGCTGGGTGAAGACTGTCAGTAAACAAACTGGCCCTGGAGTTGCTAGGGAAGTTACAGACTAAACAGCATGCTGTAAACCCCACTGCCCTTATCTTAGCGAACAGTCTAAGCCAGAAATTTTTAAATCCCCAAAGAAAAGGATAGAGCATTCCCAGTCCAGCTGCTAAATAACCCCATTTTACACAACTCAAATATTTTAGATAGGAATTTATTTATCTAGCTCAGTGCTCAGAATATACTTTCTTATCTGAGAAGTTATATCTGTATTTTTCTTAAACTTACACTTTATATAACTTGTTTTTAATAGTCAGTAGATGAAAGTATGACAAAAAAGTGTGTATTCTATACATACTCAGTTAAACAAAAGCTTAGATGGTTAGGTGGGCAGATATATTACTCCTTTTTGTTGCTTTTGTCCCATGTGTTTTCTTCATCTCTAAGACTTCATTGCTAATTTCTTAGACCTTTTCATTCTATCCGAAAAGTCTCAACTCTGTATTATACTTTTAAATTACTTTAGTTCTCAGTGTTTCAACTTCTAATGTTCTTTCTCCTCTGTTCAATATGCTGTTGAGCTCTTAATTTTAATTATTGCATTATTATTTTTGTAACTTCCATTTCCCTGCTTAAATTCTTTATAGTTTTTTTTTTTTTAACTTCTCAGATATGTGAGACAGCTGGAAACTCTGTTTTGCTTTATAGAAATTATTCTCCTTAATTTCTTAGACTCTTACTTTGGGTAGTTTGAGAATTTGAAAATTCTTAAAGGAAACAAACAATAGACATCTCCTTCCAGGTGGATTTTTGAGTAAGAAAGATAAAATTAAACTTCCCCACTTAAACAAATCACAAAGCAGACTTACACACAAGGAAATGGTTTTCATATATTGACCAATGTGCAGTGCAGGAGAGCAATCCCCAAAGAAGAAAATAAATGAAGTGAGCCCCACAACTGTCCTAGCTTCCTGCTTGCACATTTGTCAAGCCCCTAAACTACCTGAGTTGAGGAGACAAAGTTTGGGGAGATGAAGTTTGAATTGACAATTGCCTGGGAAAATGAAGGGGAGTAGAATTGTTAAGGCAGAGTACCCAGGAGGGAGAAAGCTGCACAGAGACAATGTCACAGATATTTGCAAACGGTTCTCTTCAAACCTTCCGCTGAGTACTAATCAGCACATCTGTATGACGAAACTATTGAGGCCAGGAAAATAACTCCATGAAAGGAAGAAAGAGAGCAATCTCCAGAGGGCCTGGGTACAGCTCAGTTAAGCTTACCTGATGGCCAGTGTGCCTTTGAGTACAAAAGAGGGAGTGCCAAATCTTTCAGGTAGCGAATAGGAAGTTGAGGGTAGACAAAACAACAACAAAAACAACAACAACAACAACACCTGGTTAAGCAAAATCTTAGAGCTGAAGAGCTGAAAGGATGATTTCAGAACGATAGAAGGAGGAGTAAGGAAGGTTTAGGTAAACATTCTAGGTAGAGAGCAAGGATCTGGGATGTTTTCAGAGAATTTTCAGTGTTCAGTATGGCTGCATCACGGGGTCACAATAAGAATAAGGCAAAAAAGAAACACTGAGAGTCAAGTTTTAGACATCAGAAGGCTTTGAATACCTGTTTAAGAAAAATAGCTTCATAGCCTGTAGATTACACGGTGGAGTATCAAAGTACAGGTTTTCTTCCATTTGTAGTGGGGTTACATCCTAATAAACTCAGTGTAAATTGAAAATGTTTTTAATCCTCCTAACCTACCCAACATCATAGCTTAGCCTAGCCTACCTTATATGTGTTCAGAACACTTACATTAGCCTACAGTTGGGAAAAAAATCAAAATTCAAAAATTGAAATATTCTTTCTACTGAATATGTATTGTTTTCACAGTGTCATAAGTCTAAAAACCATAAGTTGAACCATTGTGTCAGGGACTATCTGTAATTTATATAGAAAAAACTTTATAAGATATATTGCAGAAAGGCCATTCATGATTTTATAAATAATAAAATTAAATGAAAATTTTTAGTAATAAGTTAGAAATCTACTATAAAAGACAGTAGAGGTGAATAATATTTCACTGCAGATATATATCATATTTTCTTTGTCCATTCATCCTTTGTAGAAATGTAAGTTGTTTATACATCTTGCCTAGTATGAATAGTGCTGCAGTGAACATTGGAATGCTGATAGTTCTTCAAGATTCTGACTGTAGTTCTTTCAGAAAAATACCCAGAAGTGGCATAGCTTCTGGTAGTTCTATTTTTAATTTTTAATTTTATTTTTAATTTTTGAGGAATCTCTACACTGTTTTAGCAACTGCACCATTTTGCATTCCCACCAACCCTATACAAGAGTTCCAAATTTTCCACATCCTCACCAACACTTGTTGTCTTTTGTTTTGTTTGTGTTTGTGTTGTTGCTGATAATAGCCATGCTGATAGACTTGAGGTGATATATCATTGTGATTTTGATTGGTATTTTCTGATGATTAGTGACATATAAAATAATTTTATTCAGCCTTAAACAAGAAGAAAGTCCTGCAATAAGTGACAACATGGATGAACCTTAAGGACATTATGTTAAATGAAATAAGCAAGTTATAGAAGACAAATACTGCATAATTTCAATTATGCATATCTAAAATAGTCAAACTCATAGAATCAGAGAGTAGAATTGTAGTTGCTAGTGGCTGGGAGAAGGGAGAAATGGAGAGTTGCTAATCAACTAATCAATAGGAAAAAGTCTCATTTATGCAATATGAATAAGTTCCAGGGATATGCTAGAATGTAGGCTATAGTTAACAATATTGTATTGTACACTTAAACATTTGTTAGGAGGATAGATCTCATATTAAATGTTCTTACTACAATAAAATAAAATTTAAGAAAAAAGAATACACAAATTAAAACAGTAGTGAAGCTTTTCAGAAGAATGTCAATTTGAACAGTAAATAAAGATAAAAATGCATGAAAAAGACAATGGAGTCTGGAATTAAGAAAGTGAGACTCAGTAAGAGATAAGTGACAGTGGTAGTAATAAGGGAATGAGGTCACTGTTAAATATAATATGTGGACAAAGGGGCTTTTACTTGAGTGAATGAAGAAAGATTGTTTACTTCATCATAATAGTGCTATTAAATCAGAAACAGATTGGGGTGGGAAATTAAGGGATTTTAAAAAATATGTTGAGTTTGAATTGTGGGATGTCCAGATAAAAACGTCAAGTAAACAGTTGGATTTAAATGCCTGGAAATCACAACTGAGGTCTAACTGAGGTCTACACTAATAATATTCTTTCTTCAAATACATAATTATGTTTGATCAATAAAACTATGTGAAATACCGTTGACCCTTGAACAGGACCCTTATGCAGTCAAAAATCCCCATACAATTTCATATTCCCCCAAAACGGGTGAAACCCCGTCTCTACGAAAAATACAAAAAAAAAATTAGCTGGATGTGGTGGCACATGCCCATAATCCCAGCTGCTTGGGAGGCTGAGGCAGGAGAATTGCTTGAACCCAGGAGGTGGAGATTGCAGTGAACCAAGTTCGTGCCACTGCACTCAAACATGGGTGACAAAGCGAGACTCCCTCTCAAAAAAAAAAAAAAAATCTCCTTTGGCACAGCCTCACAGACACACCCAGGATTAATACATTGCATACTTCAATCAAGTTGACAGCATTAACCATCACAATCTCGTAATTGGATTATTTTTAAATGCCCCAGATAAGAGCCCAGTCTGATAAACACTTTGATTTCAGTCTTGGGAAACCCTGAGCAGTCAACATAGTTGAACCTGCCTGGGCTACTTACCTGTAAGACTGCAAGCTAATAAAAGGTGCTGTTTTAAGCTGCTAAATTTGTGGTTCTTATGGTTATAGAAAACTAACACAATTAATAACCATAATTTCAAGGAAACTGTGTGGGATAATAGTTAATATGTCATGTATTATGAAAAACTAAGAGTACATAAATAAATATAGGACTTTAACTCAATCATTAATAGAAAACATTAATGTTACTTAACTCTAAATAATAAAATTACAGTTGATATATTTTTAAATATTTTATTAAATTGCATTTACTGAGCCAGTCTTTAATAATGCATATGAATATGTGAATATAATAAGAAAATAAAATGTTCACATAGTATAAAAATAACTCAGTTTACTTAATGTTCACAGTTAAGCAAATAAATTCAAATGTATATACATATTTCAGAGGCTTTAAAGGAATACTTCACATATTGACATTAAGTATATCTGGTTACGAGGAGTTAGGGAATATTTCTGTTTTGATTTCTACAGGTACATAATACAGTTCTCTCTTTTCCACTATGAAGGAAATTACCTTCTAGAAACATCAGAAATTTTAGACATTTTGTTGTTTCTTTCCTATGGATAAAACTGTTATATGGTCTCTGAAAATTGGGAATGCATTTTTCTTTTTTTAAACTTCCTTCCTTCTCTCCTTCCTTCCTTCCTTCTTTCCTTCCTTCTTTCCTTCCTTCCTTTCTTCCTTCCTTCTTTCCTTCCTTTCTTCCTTCTTTTCCTCTTCCTTCCTTTTTTCTCATCTTCCCCCCCTTTCCTTCCTTCTTTCCCTCCTTCCTCCGTTTGTTCCTTCTCTCTCTTTCTCTCTCTCTCCCTCGTTAAAACAAATTGGAAGTCTCAGGTTTGTCAGGATGGAAAGGCCAAACAATTTCTTCTTTGTGCTTTATAATACCCAATGTTATATATTATTACCTTCTTTGTGCTTTCTGCCTGTGGGTGGGTTTCTCCAACTGCATAAACAGTCTGATGGTGTTGCAGTTATTATAGTGTACACCATTGTCGCAGCAAATACAACAGGGTTTTATGAGGTTAAAGAGTCAAACATGATTAGGTAACCATTCTAAAAGAGAAGACATGTGCTACAAAACTGTATTACCTCAAAGACAGAGGTTGTCATTCAATAAAATACATGATTTTGCTTTATATGAAATGTTGATGGACACATTTTTACCCAATATATGCAGAGAACTATTTAACAAAAGAGCAGCAGTGACAGTGTCTAAAGTGGTGTTCGTGCAATTAATACAGTGTGTTATTTAATGCAGACATGCAGCCTATCACTCAAAAGGGCATGCTTGTGACAGTTCAGTCTTTAACTATGTATGTACATAGCTATAAAAACTGCTTGTAAATTCTTGCGTTGTGTATTAATCCGAATTCTCAAGAGATTCAGGATAAATAGGATATCTCTATATTTATTTATTATGAAAGAGAGAAAGACAGAAGGAGATAGATTTACCATAAGAAACTGGCTCATACAATTATGGAAACTGAGAAATTCAAGATATGCAGTTGGCAAACTGGAGACCCAGGAAAACCAATGTTATAGTTCCAGCCCTATTCCAAAGTCTTCAGAACTAGGAGAGCTGATGGAGTAAGTTCTAATCTGAGTCTGAAGGCTTGAGAGTGAGAGCGTACCAGGTGTAGATTCCTTGTCTAAGTCCAAGTCAGAGGGCAAGAAGCCAGGCTTGTTGGTGTATGCCTGTAGTCCCAGCTACTCAGGAGGCTGAGATTGGAAGATTGCTTGAGCCCATTTCGAGGCCAGTCTGGGTAACACAAATAGACCCTGTCACTACAAATTAAAAATTAAAAAATAAATTAGCTGTGTATGGTGGCATGAACTTGTACTCCCAGCTACTTGAGAGGCTGTGGGAAGATCACTTGAACCCAGGAGGTCCAGGCTCCAGTGAGCCATGATCTCAGCACTGCACTCCTCCCTGAACAATATAGCAAGACCCTGTCTCAAAAAAAAAAAAAAAAGAAAAAAGAAAAAAAAAAGAAAAGAAAAAAAACCTGGATTTGCAGCACCTTAAGAGACTAGACGAAAGAAAAATGAAGGCAACAGAAGATTTGTGTCTCATCTCAAAGACAGTCAGGGAGACAGAAAGGATTCTTTCTTACTCAGCCTTATATTCTCTTGAGGCTTCAACAAATTAGATGAGACCCATATGTAGAGGGAAGTTTGGTTTATTCAGTCTACTGATTGAAATGTTAATCTCATCCAGAAATACCCTCACAGACACACCCCAGAATAATGTTTTGCCAAGTAGGGAACATATTCAAGTTAACACATAAAATCAACCATTACATTCTGCCACTTAGTAGCTCTGTGACTTTGGGAAAACGCTGTCTCAGGTTTTTCATCTTGAAAATGGGGGTCATATAATAGTTTTACTATTTTATAGGGTGGATATTAGGTTTAAATGAAGTAATCCATGTATAAGACTGTGACGGTTAATACTGAGTGTCAACTTGATTGGGTTGAAGGACACAAAGTATTAATCTTGGGTGGGTCTATGAGGGTGTTGCCAGAGAAGATTAACATTTGAGTCAGTGGGCTAGGAAAGGCAGACACACCCTTAATCTGGGTGGGCAGAATCTAATCAGCTGCCAGCATGGCTAGAATATAAGCAGGCAAAAAAATGTGAAAAGAGAGACTGGCCTAGGCTCCCAGCCTACATCTTTCTCCCATGCTGGATTCTTCCTGCCCTTGAACATCAGACTCCGATTTCTTCAGTTTTGGGCCTCAAATTGGCTCTCCTTGCTCCTCAGTCTACAGATGGCCTGTTGTGGGACCTTGTGATCATGTGAGTTAATACTTAATAAACTCCTCTTTGTCAGAATCTAGAAATTCATTGTACCCATATACGTATGTGTATTATATATATGTGTGTGTGTTTATATATATATGTATATATATATATATATATATTCCATTAGTTCTGTCCTGCTAAAGAACCTTGACTAATACAGATTTTGATACCAGGAGTGGTTCTAGAGGAGCAGAATATGAAGGATGGAGTTCTTTTGTTGGTTTTGTGGTTCCTGGAGTTGGCTGCTTAATATGATTTCCCCCAAAATGCTAAGGAATCTACTTCTAATAGTATGGAGAACACTGATAGTCCTTGTCTTGAAATGTTTAGAGAGTTATGCAAAATAAATGCATTTGACACTCCTGATTCATCACTCATGAGAGGCAAGGAATTTAGTGACTCTATACATATTACTTTTGACCATATGTGGAGAACCAAGAAACATAATGAAGCTGGTTGGTTGCTCCTAAGTTTAGTGGACAAAGTGATGAAAGAAAATGGTGAACTCAGGGATTCTATCACCCAGCTTCAGAAACAGATACTGAGCCTCAAATCTGCTAAGACTGGCCTGAGTGAGAGTCTTACCTCTTGTAGAGAAAGAGCTGAAATTGTGGAAAAACAGACACAAGCTCTTATCGTGCGAGTGGCTGACCTGCAATGAAAGGTGCATGCACGGCCTTGCTAGGTGTCTACTGTTAAAGTGAGGGCATTGATCGGAAAATATTGGGACACTGCAACTTGGAATGGGGATGTGTGGGAGGACCCTGATGAAGCTGGGTACACTGAGTTTCTAGACTCTGATGAACCTTTTTGAAGAGAAGAAATAACTTCCCCTTCCCCAGTAGTGGCAACATACCCTCCTCGACCCATGCTGCCATCAGCCTTTCTACCTTTGTCTGAGGATCTGAGGAGATAAACTCTGAACTGCCTGAGGCAACAGTAATGGCCTCCCCTGAGGCAGTTGCCAGGCAAGATAATGTTGATTCTCCTCATGAGCCACCCGCAAAACCCCTGTTTGCTTCTAGACTTATAACTAGACTAAAGTCCCGGTGGGTCTCCTAGAGGTGAGATTGAGAGTGTGACCATGATGAGGTGTGCTACACTTGAAAAAAACTGCTTGAGTTTTCTAATTCACTCTTGTTGACCAGGTTGGAGCGCAATGGTGTGATCTCGGCTCACCACAACCTCCACCTCCAGGGTTCAAGTGATTCTCCTGCCTCAGCCTCCTGAGTAGCTGGGATTACAGACATGCAGCACCACGCCTGGCTAATTTTGTATTTTTAGTAGAGATAGGGTTTCTCCATATTAGTCAGGCTGGTCTCGAACTCCCGACCTCAGGTGTTCTGCCCACCTTGGCCTCCTAAAGTGCTGGGATTACATCTGTGAGCCATCGTGCCTGGCCAAGTTTTCTAATTTTTATAAAAAGAAATCTCGAGAACAGGCATGGGAATGAATATTAAGGGTGTGGGATAATGGTGGAAGGAACATAGAATTGGATCAGGCTGAATTTATTGATTTGGGACCACTAAGTAGGGACTCTGCTTTTAATATTGCAGCTCAGGGAGTTAAAAAAAAGTTATAGTTTATTTGCTTGGTTAGCAGAAATATGGATTAAAAGATGGCCCACTGTGAGTGAGCTGGAAATGCCTGATCTCCCTTGGATTAATGTAGAGGGAGGAATCCAAAGGCTTAGGGAGGTGGGATGGTTGAGGGGATTAGTCACTTTAGACCTACTCATCCCAGCTGGGAGGATCCAGAAGATATACCCTTGACCAATGACTTGTGAAATAGATTTGTGAGGGCAACACCTAAAACTTTGAAGACCCCTGTAATTGCTTTTCTCTGTATGTCAGATCTAACAGTGGGAACCACAGTCATTCAATTACAAAATTTAAAAATAATGGGAATAATTGGATCATAAGGTGGCAGGAGCCAAGTGGTGGCACTCAACAGTCAAAGGTAAGGTAGGCATAGCTACCATAATGGACAGCAGAAACAAAGCAGCAATTAGAATAATCGACTTATGTAGAGTTCTGGCATTGGCTAATTCATCACAGTGTTCCTATAAGTGAAATTGATAGGAAACCTACTGCATTCCTATTTAATTTATATAAGCAGAAAACTTCTAGGTCGAATTTACAAAGACTAATTTGAATTATAAAAACAGAGAATCATGACCAGTCAATCAATTTCCAGACTTGAGCCAGTTAACAGACCCAGAACCCCTTGAAGAAAGGGAGGCCAGGTCCACTTGAAGAAGGACCCCACTAACTTACTGACAATTTATGCTGTTAATCTTTCTCCCATCCTTCCCCAAGGAGACCTCTGGCCTTTTACCAGGGTAACTGCATTGGTGAAAGGGAAATGATCAGATATTTCAGGGACTACTGGACACTGGCTGTGAGCTGACAATCATTCCAGGGGCCCCAAAACATCATAGGGGTCCTCCAGTTAGGGGCTTATGGAGGTCAGGTAATTGATGGAGTTTTAGCTCATGTTTGACTTACAGTAGGTCCAGTGGGTCCCCAGACTTATCCTGTGGTCATTTCCCCAGTGCCAGAATGCATAATTGGCATAGACGTACTTAGCAGCTGGCAGAACTTCCACATTGTCTCCCTGACTGGTAGAGTGAGGGCACTTATGGTGAGAAAGGCCAAATGGAAGCCATTAGAGCTGCCTTTACCTAGAGAGATAGTAAATCAAAAACAATATCATATCCCTGGAGGGATTATGAAGATTAGTGCCACCATCAAGGACTTGAAAGATGCAGGGGTGGTGATTCCCACCACATCCCCATTCAACTTTCCCATTTGGCCTGTGCAGAAGACAGATAGATCTTGGAGAATGACAGTGGATTATTGTAACCTTAACTAAGGGGTGACTCCAATTACAGCTGCTATACCAGATGTGTTTCATTGCTGAGCAAATTAACACATCTCCTGGTACCTGGTATGTAACCATTAACTTGGCAAATGCCTTTTCCTCCATTCCTGTCCACAAGGCCCACCAGAAGCAATTTGCCTTCAGCTAGCAAGGCCAGAAATATACCTTTACTGTCCTACCTGAGAGGTATATCAACTCTCTGGATTTGTGTCATAATATTATTCAGAGAGACCTCAATCATTTTTGCTTCTGCAAGATATCATACTGGTCCATTACATTGATGACATTATGTTGTTTGGATGCAGTGAGCCAGAAGTAGCAAAGACACTAGACTTACTGGTGAGATATTTGTGTGCCAGAGGATGGGAACTAAATCCAACTAGAATTCAAGGATCTTCTACCTTAGTTAAATTTCTAGGGGTCCAGTAATGTGGGGCCTGTTGAGATATTCCTTCTAAAGTGAAGCATAAGTTGCTGCATTTGGCCCCTCCTATAACCAAGAAAGAGGTACAATGCCTAGTGGGACTATTTGGATTTTAGAGGGAACACATTTCTCATTTGAGTGTGTTACTCCAGCCCATTTATTGAGCGAGATGAAAGGCTGCCGATCTCATGTGTGGTCCAGAACAGGAAAAGGCTCTGCAACAGGTCTGGGCTGCTGTGCAAGCTGCTCTGCCACTTGGGCCATATGATCCAGCAGATCCAATGATGCTTGAGGTGTCAGTGGCAGATAGGGACGCTGCTTGGAGTTTTTGTCAGGACCCCATGGTGAATCACAGTGGAAGCCTCTAGGATTTTGGAGAAAGTCCCTGCCATCTTCTGCAAATAACTGATCTCCTTTTGAGAGACAGCTCTTGGCCTGTTACTGAGCTTTGGTGGAAATGGAACGTTTGACTATAGGTCATCAAGCCACCATGTAACCTGAACCGCCTATGATGAACAAGGTGCTTTCTGACCCATCTAGCCATAAACTGGGTCGTGCACAGCAGCATTCCATTATCAAATGTAAGTAGTATATACGTGATCGGGCCTGAGCAGGTCCGAAAGGCACAAGTAAGTTACATGAGGAAGTGACTCCAATGCCCATGGTCTCCACTCCTGCCACCTTGCCTTCTCTCTCCCATCCTGCACCGATGGCCTCATGGGGAGTTCCCTATGATGAATTGACAGAGGAAGAGAAGACTAGGGCCTGGTTCACAGATGGTTCTGCATGATAGGCAGGTACCACCAAAAAGCGGACAGCTGCAGTATTGCAGCCCCTTTCTAGGATATCCTTGAAGGACAGTCGTGAAGGGAAATCTTCCCAGTGTACAGAACTTCAATAAGTGCATGTGGTTATGCACTTTGCATGGAAGGAAAAATGGCCAGATGTGCAATTATATATTAATTCATGGGCTATAGCCAATTGTTTTGCTGGATGGTTGGGGACTTGGAAGAATCCTGAGTGGAAAATTGGTGTCAAATACATTTAGGGAAGAGATATGTGGATGAACCTCTCTGAGTGGTCAAAAACTGTGAAGATATTTGTATCCCACGTGAATGCTAACCAACTGGTGATCTCAGCAGAGGAGGATTTTAATGATCAAGTGGATAGGATGACCCTTTCTGTGGATACCACTCAGCACCTTTTCCCAGCCACCCAGTGGGCCAATGAACAAAGAGGTCATGGTGGCAGGGATGGAGGTTATGCATTGGCTCAGCAACATGAAATTCCAGTCACCAAGGCTGGCCTGGCTATGGCCACTGCTGAGTGCCCAACTTGCCAACAGCAGATATCAACAGTGAGCTCTCATATGGTACAATTCCTTGGGATGATCGGCCAGCTACCTGGAGGCAGGTTGATTATATTAGACCTCTTCCATCATGGAAAAGGCAGAGGTTTGTTCTCACTGGAATAAAGACTTACTCTGGATATGGGTTTGCCTATCCTTAACACAATTCTTCTGCCCAGACTACCATCTGTGGACTTATGGAATGCCTTATCCATGGTTATGGTATTCTACAAAACATGCCTCTGAAAAAGGCACTCACTTAATGGCTAAAGAAGTGCAGCAGTGGGCTCATGCTCATGGAATTTGCCGGTCTTATGATGTTTCCCATCATCATGAAACAGCTGGATTGATAGCATGATGTAATGGCCTTTTGAAGTCACAATTACAATGCCAACTAGTTGGCAATACTTTGCAGGGCTGGAGTAAAGTTCTCCAGAAGACCGTGTATTCTCTGAACCAGAGGTCAAATATATGGTACAGTTTCTCCCATAGCCAGGATTCACAGGTCCAGGAAGCAAGGGGTGGAAGTGGAAGTGGCACCACTCACCATCACCCCTAGTGATCCACTGGCAAAATTTTTGCTTCCTGCTCCCGCAACATTACATTCTGCTGGCTTAGATGTTTTACTTCCAGAGGGAGGAATGCTGCCACCAGGAGACACAACCATGATTCTATTAAACTGGAAGTTCAGATTGCCACCTGGACACTTTGTGTTCCTCCTACCTTTAAGTCAACAGGCTAAGAAGGGAGTTACAGTGTTGGCTGGGGTGATTGACCTGGACTATCAAGGTGAAATCAGTCTACTACTCCACAAAGGAGGTGAAGAAGAGTATTAATGGAATACAGGAGTTCCATTAAGGTGTCTCTTTGTATTACCATGTCCCATTATTAAGGTCAATAGGAAACTACTAAAGCCCAATCCAGGCAGGACTACAAGTGGCCCAGGCCCTTTAGGAATGAAGATTTGGGTCACTCCACCAGGAAAAAAACCACAACCTCTGAGGTGATTGCTGAAGGCAAAGGGAATACAGAATGCTTAGTAGAATAAGGTAGTCATCAGTATTTGCTTTGACCACGTGACCAGCTGCAGAAATAAGGACTGTAATTGTCATGAGTATTTCCTGCTTCTTTTGTTAAAAAACATGTTTGTGCATGTATACACTTGTACTAAGAAAATATCTTAATTTTATTTCCTTTTTCATTTATCATGTTTCATAAGATTTATTGACTTCATATCGGCATTTAAGTATGGTTAACTTTAAGTAATAGTAGTTTGGTTGGGGATTGATGTGTTTCCAGTTGTAGGAAGGATAGTTGTGTTATGTTAGGCATAATTATGACCTTATTATTGTCTTTACTTGAAGATTATATATGATATCATAACCTTTAAATACAGACAATAATAAGGTCATAATTATGGGTATGGGTTCAAGTTGACAAGGGGTGGACTTGTGATGGTTAACATTCAGTGTCAACTTGATTGGATTGAAGAATGCAATGTATTCATTCTGGGTGTGTCTGTGAGGGTGTTGCCAAAGGAATTTAACATTTGAGTCAGTGGGCTGGGAAAGGCAGACCCTTAATCTGGGTGGGCACCATCTATCTAATCAGCTGCCAGCATGGCTAGAATATAAAGCAGGCAGAAAAATATGAAATAACTAGACTGGCCTAGCCTCCCAGTGTACATGTTTTCTCCCGTGTTGGATGCTTTCTGCCTTGAACATCAGATTCCAAGTTCTTCAGTTTTGGGCCTCAGACTGGCTCTCCTTGCTCCTAAGCTTGCAGATGGCCTATTGTGTGACCTTGTAATCATGTGAGTTAATGTTTAACAAACTCCCCTTTATGTGTATGTGTGTGTGTGTGTGTGTGTGTGTGTGTTTGTATTCCGTTAGTTCGGTTCCTCTACAGAACCCTGACAAATATAGAGGTCATTCAGGTTGTTAGTACAACTCACTTTCTTGCAGTAGTAGGAATGAGGGAGCTATTTCCTTGTTGACTATTCTTCAAGGTTTAGTCTCAACTCCTAGGGGGCACTCCCCTATCCTTGCACTTGGTTGTCTCCATCTTGAAAGCCAGTAGTGGCACATGGAGCCTTTCCCTTGTTTTGCATTTCTCTGATATACCCTAGGTGACCAGCTGGGAAAACTCTCCTAAAAAGGCTCACATGATTATATTAGGCCCAAATGCATAATTTCTCATTTAATTAACTCAAAGTCAACTGACTTGTAACCTTAACAGCAGGTGCAAAATTCCTGTTGCCAAATAACCTAATATAATCATGGCTGTGGTAGTTCATCTATTTCACAGTCCTAGAGATAAAAGTAGGAAACTGTGGAGGGTAATTTTAAAATTTTGCACAACACAGTAATATCTGGATACTTGTCCACTCTATTAATATAGCTTTGCTTATTTAAGCATTATGTTATAATGGGGAATTTATTCTATATCCCAAATTTCATTATTATTAATAAATGAGATTTAAAACTTTGTAAATATCTTAGAACTCCACTATTACTATTACTTTGAAATAAATTGCAGAAAGGAAATTACTTCATCAAAAGGTACAAGCATTAAAAGACCACAATATGTATTACCAAATCACTTCTTTACTACAGTGAAAAAACCCCAACACTTTACTTTTTCCTGCTTAACTCTATGTTCCACCCATGAGAATGCTTACCATTTATATAGGTGAAATGTAGTAAAATACTGTTAACTTTGATTAGTAGTGAAAGTAAATATATAGGAAGTGTTACATACACTAGTGAGAGGGAGGACTGATTGGATCGGAATACCAGCTCCTCCACAAATTAGTTGTGTACACTTTTCCAAGTTCCTTTACTTCTCCGTACCTTCCTCAACTATGCAAAGTAGATAATAATATTAACTAATTTATAGGGTGATTGAGGTAAGTAAATGTATTAAAGTTAATGAATACCTAGAACTGGGTCCAGTTAATATTTCATTAATTAGCCACATATTCTCTTAGAAATTTTCATTAAGGCTGGGAGTGGTTCATTAAGGCTGGGAGCGGTGGCTTACATCTGTAATCCCAGCACTTTGGGAGGACAAGGTAGGTGGATCTCTTGAGGCCAGGAGTTCGAGACCAACCTGGCAAACAGGGTGAAACCCCGTCTCTACTAAAAATACAAAATTTAGCTGGGCATGGTGGTGGGGCATCTGTAATTCCAGCTACTTGGGGGGCTGAGGCAGGAGAATTGCTTAAACCTGGGAGGCAGACGTTGCAGTGAGCCAAGATCGTGCCATTGTGCTCCATCCTGGGCCACACAGTGAAACTCCATCTCAAAAAATATACAATTTTTGATAGGTTTTTTTTTTTTTTTTTGCATTTTTTAGATTGAGTGAATGGTTGATTTTTTAATCCATTTTTATTTCTAAAATATTTATATAAATATAATCTCACTATTACCTATTTTTAAAATGTCAAATATATTATTTTAAACTAAATGCATAAATATATATTTATTTATTAGTTTTTTACAGATGTTTTATTAAAGAATAATAACAATGAAAAGAAATAGTATGTATTTTAATTAGTTGATTCATTTGGGCTTGTTAATTATGTAATTATATCAATTCCATAAAAGTGAATATGTTTGTGCCTTTCCAAACATTATTTGTAAGGGAAATTTACTTTTCTGCATTATCTACCCAGCAGGGTAGATTTACTGCTTTTGTTGCTTGAAAATATTCTTGTTGTCTTCGTGTGTTCTTTTCTGGACTTAGAATCTATTCATGATTACTATAATCTACATTGCAAATTTAGTATCAATTTAAATCTTACTGGAGAGACATTTTAGATATTTTGAAATCCATGTTGTATTTTTTCTAAAAACCTATTTTATAGAATGACATTTTAGAGTAACTAAGTTTGGTTTATTTCTTTGTAGTACAATTTCTGTTAACGTCTGGTATTTTCTCTTAGTTTATCTTTGGACATTGATTCTGGATGCATTTCAAAGGGGATATTTTGATTTCCGGTGAATTTATGTGAATAGTTTGTACATCCAGCAGCCCAGAGGGGATGAGGCTGGAAGCAATCCAAGCACTGAGCACTACCTCAGAGAAGAAAAATCAGTGTGTTTGGGATGGAAGCGGGAAGTTTTTCAATTAGTGGCCCCAGTGATGGCTTTCTCAGAAAAACTGAACCAAGTGTTAATGAGATGAAATCTTCTAGGATGGGCTCTCCATATAGTATGGGGTTTGTGGAGTATAAAATACAGATCTTCCAGTTAAACCTGAGTTCGGATAAGTAGGAAATGTTTTTAGTAAAGTATGTCCCAAATATTGTGTGGAATGTACATATACTGAAAACATTAATAGTTTTGTATCTAAAATTAATTGGGCATCTTGTATTATTATCTGCTAAATCTGGCACTCCTAAATACTGTGAGATGAAAGGGCACTAACTGTTGCACCATCAGCTAGCCCATTTTATGTCTGACATTTATTCTTTCCCTTGTGCTAAGATAAGAGGTGTTACTGAGATTCTGTTCAAAGACATTGTCCTCTCATTACTTGCCTTGCTGCTGCTTTATAAACAAAAATATTGTCAAATCTTCCTTAGACATTGGCTTATACACACTTTTCTATCAGAAAATAATTATTTTATCATTGTTCCCAGTTTGTGAACATCATTCCTGCCTACATTGTAGTGGCAATGCAAGATACTTCTAATTTTATTAATTATTGGTAATTTCAATGGTTGTTTGTCGGTAAATTGGGGAAAACCAGTCTCTCATCCTTTAATACTATTTAATAAAAATTTTATAAAAATTGTATGCTGCCTTGTCAAGGAGAAGCCACATATACAAGGGTAGTCCCTGAGATCATAATGAAGCTGGAAACTTCCTATTGCTAAGTGACATCATAGACATTGCAACATCATAGCACTGCACATTAGTCAAGTTTTTGCAGTAATGCTTGTGTAAACAAACCTACTGTGCTGCCATTCGTGTAAAAATCTAGCATATAAAACTATGTACACTGAATAATATTTAATAATGATAATAAAAATCTATGTAACTGGTGTATGTATGCACCATACTATATTTTTTATTGTTATTTTAGAATGCTCTTATTCTAATTATTAAAAAAAAAAACTAAAATACAGCCTCAGGCAGGTCCTTCAGGAGGTATCCAGAAGAAGGCATTGTTATGAGATGACAGCTCCATGTGTGTTATTGCCTCCGAAGACATTCTAATGAGAAAAGATGTGGAGGTGAAATACAGTAATGCTGATGATCTTGATCCTGTGTAGACCTAGGTTAATGTTTGTGTTTGTGTCTTAGTTTTTAATAAAAAAATTCAAAAAGGAAAAACAAAGCAGAACACTTTAAAAATAGAAAAAAATCTTATAAAATAAGGATATAAAGAAAAAATATTTTTTACAGCTGTACAATGTGTTTGTGTTTTAAGCTAAGTATTTTTGCAAGAGTCAAAAAGTTACAAAATTTTAAAAATATCTAAAGTAAAAAAATTATGATAGGTTAAGGTTAATTTATTACCAAAAAAATTTTTTTTCCACATATTTAGTGGTAGCCTAATTGCACAGTGTTTATAAAGTCTACAGCAGTGTATGTCCTAGGCCTTCACATTCACTCAACACTCATTGACTCACCCTGAGTCAATTCCAGTCCTACGAACTTCATTCATGGCCAGTGCCCTATTCAGGGATACTATTTTTTAGTTTTTATACCATAGTTTTACTGTATCTTTTCTGTTTAGATACGTTTAGATACACAAGTACTTACCATTGTGTTATAATTACCTACAATGTTCAGTACAGTACCATGTTGTACAGTTGGGAGCCTAGGAGCAATAGGCTATACCATATAGCTGAGGTGTGTAGTCAGCTGCACTGTCTAGGTTTGTGTAAGGACACTCTATGATGTTCACACAGTGACAAAATTGCCTGATGATGCATTTCTCAAATCATATCGCATTAAATTAAGCAACACATGACCGTATGTCTTTAAGGTTTCTCAAACTAGTCACTAATTCACCTTGACCACTTGCCAACTCCTGATAACCAGCAAATCAATTACTATTTCTAATTGATTCCAACTGAGATGTAATATTAAAATGTGCAATACAGAAAATTCTCCTGAATCATAGAATACATTTTCTTTAAAAATACATGATACCAAAGTATGTTACATACTTTATCATGTGATAGGAATTCAGTTAAAAATCAAAAAGAACACATTAAAAATACATGTTTTCCCCAAAGCAGAAGTGGTTCATCCCAGAGGATTCACAGTTGATGAAAAGTCTATAACAGCAAATGTAAACTAGTGTGCACCGTCCTTCTGTGGCACCAGGACTGAGGAAGGTACAGAGCAGTTTGAGAGCAGCAGTAGGCAGGCAGTGTGCGGCAGCACCGTAGCATTACAGCCCAGCTACCAAATGAAATTGAGGAACTCTTTCCCATGAAATTGGGGGCAAGAGGGTATGCTTTGCTTGGTGTGGCTGTTTCATTTCTGTATATGTTTACTCATTTGCTTTACATTTGTTCTATGCTGCAGCTAGAAGTTTGTGCCAGTAAATGAGAGGTGGGACTTGATGCTCTCTAAGGTTGCTGCTGCTTCTAAACTTTTCCCTTGAGGAATTTGTTATCCCAGCGTGGGTATATGGAGTTAGTTAATAATGTCTTTGAAATGGAAAATAAAAGTCACAACCCTGCTTCAATCCAGAAAAACAATCTTCTGTTCTGTGAGCAAATTATACAGGCTGTATAGAGACTTAGGAAACTGAGGAAATATTTTTCAGAGAACTTAAGAGTCCCTTCCATTATTTCTTCCTAGAAGCATAGAAATGGCGGACACCTTCCTGGGCTGTCAACTTCTGATCTTCAAATAGACTTTTAAGGAACTTTAAAAAAATTCCTTTATATCATTATGAAGCTAATTTTTATATATTTTAATACTTTCTTAAAGGAATCTAAGATCTTGGTTTTATAGAAATATAATTTACTTATTCTATTTTAATTTTCATTTGTTAAAGACAGGGTAGTGCAATGTTTCCAAATTGTTGCCAGAGATGTAAGGTGTTAGATAGGGAACCCTGAGCCACACAGAACTATGGTTAAAAACCCATTCTACATCCCTCCTTTGGAGACTCTGGCATACATGCATGTGTGTGCGTGTGTGCACACACACGTGCCCACACACATTACCCACCTACACTCGACAAAACAAACAAAAACTTTATAACCCCTTGTTACTCAGTTGAAAAAGTAGGGGTGTATGGTATATTAATTGCATGCATCTGTAAGTTATTAAAGTACATATATTGTACTATGGTATCTGATCTATGTCGTTTCCTCTTCTATTTCTTTTTATAACTTCTCTCTTGCTTTCACACTGTCTTTTTCGTGTACGTTAACATGTAGAGATTTACTAAGTAAAAGTATTTCTAATCTAAATTAACATATCTATACTCGAAAAATAACAATCCCTTCCCCCAAAATAGGCATGAATTTCACTTGTTACTAATGGCTCCATGAAAGGGAATTTAAAGTAAATCTGTTTTTGAGATGTTTGTTAAAACCATATTTATTTCTGTAAATATTTTGCTTTGATTTACTTTGATTCCAAGCAGTGTTAAAGAACCAGTTTTGCACAAATTGCCAACATATATACACCATTTCAAAAACTTTCTAAACTATTTTTATTTGGACATGAGAGGGAAATATAAATTTTGAGACAAACTGTTATACATGGTTGAGGACACACAGTTGGCTAAATATAAAAATACTTCCCAAGTAAAACTATAAATTTTACAAATACAATCAAATTTACCACTGACTTGATTTGCAAAATATTTGAAAAATAATATCTTGTTTCAAGTCCTCTCCCAATGAGATTGATCAATGCCTACTTCAACAAAACTGTGATTTTTTTCCTCTCTGTTTAGCAGTAATTCATTAAAGATAAATTTTTTGGGAGCATCTTCTCCCAACCAGACACCATGCTGAGCGCTGAGAATTAAATGATGACAAAGGCCTGACTTTGGTGGGTCACCTATCTGCTCTAAAGAACAGAAAATAAATGTAAAAACTAAAGTAGAAAAAACTACAAGTGCAATGTTAAGGGTATATCATATCATACCATATCGTATCATACCATATCCAGTTTTCTTCTGCTGTGAGTCAGTTTACAGTTCCTTGAGTGGGACGCACAAATTCTGTGGACAGAGATTAGAGCATAGAAACATGAATATCACATTTAAAATTGAATCTAAAATCATTATTAATATTAAGAATCAAGAACATTAATATTGAAGTTTACATACCCTTCATTACTAATATTAAGAATCAAGAACATTAATATTGACATTTACGTACCCTTCATTATTAATATTAAGAATCAAGAACATTAATATTGAAGTTTACGTACCCTTTCCTGCCATATGAAATTAGCAGTAGGCAAGTGGAAGACAATAGAAGCAGCTTCAGGTTATATAACATCAGTTTCTTTATTCCATAAAGAAACTAAGTGAGACAGCACATGATACAGAACACTTCCACATTTTTAGCAATTCAAGTTACTCTATGCCTTCATAACTATTTAACACAATTGAACAAAAAAAAGCCATGGGGGAGCCAAGATGGCCGAATAGGAACAGCTCCGGTCTACAGCTCCCAGCGCGAGCGACGCAGAAGACGGGTGATTTCTGCATTTCCATCTGAGGTACCGTGTTCATCTCACTAGGGAGTGCCAGACAGTGGGAGCAGGTCAGTGGGTGAGCGCACCGTGCGCCAGCCGAAGCAGGGGCGAGGCATTGCCTCACTCGGGAAGCGCAAGGGGTCAGGGAGTTCCCCTTCCAGAGGTGACAGACCACACCTGGAAAATCGGGCCACTCCCACCCGAATACTGTGCTTTTCCGACGGGCTTAGGAAACGGTGCCCCAGGAGAGTATAGCCCGCACCTGGCTCAGAGGGTCCTACGCCCACGGAGTCTCGCTGATTGCTAGCACAGCAGTCTGAGATCAAGCAGCAAGTCGGCAGCGAGGCTGGGGGAGGGGCGCCCGCCATTGCCCAGGCTCGCTTAGGTAAACAAAGCAGCCTGGAAGCTTGAACTGGGTGGAGCCCACCACAGCTCAAGGAGGTCTGCCTGCCTCTGTAGGCTCCACCTCTGGGGGCAGGGCACAGACAAACAAAAAGACAGCAGTAACCTCTGCAGACTTAAATGTCCCTGTCTGACAGCTGTGAGGAGAGCAGTGGTTCTCCCAGCACGCAGCCGGAGATCTGAGAACGGGCTGACTGCCTCCTCAAGTGGGTCCCTGACCCCTGACCCCCGAGCAGCCTAACTGGGAGGCACCCCCCAGCAGGGGCAGACTGACACCTCACACGGCCGGCCAGGTACTCCAACAGACCTGCAGCTGAGGGTTCTGTCTGTTAGAAGGAAAACTAACAGAAAGGACATCCACACCAAAAACCCATCTGTACATCACCATCATCAAAGACCAAAAGTAGATAAAACCACAAAGACGGGGAAAAAACAGAGCAGAAAAACTGGAAACTCTAAAAACCAGAGTACCTCTCCTCCTCCAAAGGAACGCAGTTCCTCACCAGCAACGGAACAAAGCTGGACGGAGAATGACTTTGACGAGCTGAGAGAAGAAGGCTTCAGACGATCAAATTACTCCGAGCTACGGGAGGATATTCAATCCAAAGGCAAAGAAGTTGAAAACTTTGAAAAAAATTTAGAAGAATGTATAACTAGAATAACCAATACAGAGAAGTGCTTAAAGGAGCTGATGGAGCTGAAAACCAAGGCTCGAGAACTACGTGAAGAATGCAGAAGCCTCAGGAGCCGATGCGATCAAATGGAAGAAAGGGTATCAGCCCTGGAAGATGAAATGAATGAAATGAAGCGAGAAGGGAAGTTTAGAGAAAAAAGAATAAAAAGAAACGAGCAAAGCCTCCAAGAAATGTGGGACTATGTGAAAAGACCAAATCTACGTCTGATTGGTGTACCTGAAAGTGATGGGGAGAATGGAAACAAGTTGGAAAACACTCTGCAGGATATTATCCAGGAGAACTTCCCCAATCTAGCAAGGCAGGCCAACATTCAGATTCAGGAAATACAGAGAACGCCACAAAGATACTCTTCGAGAAGAGCAACTCCAAGACACATAATTGTCAGATTCACCAAAGTTGAAATGAAGGAAAAAATGTTAAGGGCAGCCAGAGAGAAAGGACGGGTTACCATCAAAGGGAAGCCCATCAGACTAACAGCGGATCTCTCGGCAGAAACCCTACAAGCCAGAAGAGAGTGGGGGCCAATATTCAACATTCTTAAAGAAAAGAATTTTCAACCCAGAATTTCATATCCTGCCAAACTAAGCTTCATAAGTGAAGGAGAAATAAAATACTTTACAGACAAGCAAATGCTGAGAGATTTTGTCACCACCAGGCCTGCCCTAAAAGAGCTCTTGAAGGAAGCGCTAAACATGGAAAGGCACAACCGGTACCAGCCACTGCAAAATCATACCGAAATGTAAAGACCATTGAGACTAGGAAGAGACTGCATCAACTAACGAGCAAAACATCGAGCTAACATCATAATGACAGGATCAAATTCACACATAACAATATTAACTTTAAATGTAAATGGACTAAATGGTCCAATTAAAAGACACAGACTGGCAAATTGGATAAAGACTCAAGACCCATCAGTGTGCTGTATACAGGAAACCCATCTCACGTGCAGAGACACACATAGGTTCAAAATAAAAGGATGGAGGAAGATCTACCAAGCAAATGGAAAACAAAAAAAGGCAGGGGTTGCAATCCTAGTCTCTGATAAAACAGACTTTAAACCAACAAAGATCAAAAGAGACAAAGAAGGCCATTACATAATGGTAAAGGGATTAATTCAACAAGAAGAGCTAACTATCCTAAATATATATGCACCCAATACAGGAGCACCCAGATTCATAAAGCAAGTCCTGAGTGACCTACAAAGAGACTTAGACTCCCACACATTAATAATGGGAGACTTTAACACCCCACTGTCAACATTAGACAGATCAACGAGACAGAAAGTCAACAAGGATACCCAGGAATTGAACTCAGCTCTGCACCAAGCAGACCTAATAGACATGTACAGAACTCTCCACCCCAAATCAACAGAATATACATTTTTTTCAGCACCACACCACACCTATTCCAAAATTGACCATATCCTTGGAAGTAAAGCTCTCCTCAATAAATGTAAAAGAACAGAAATTGTAACAAACTGTCTCTCAGATCACAGTGCAATCAAGCTAGAACTCAGGATTAAGAATCTCACTCAAAACCGCTCAACTACGTGGAAACTGAACAACCTGCTCCTGAATGACTACTGGGTACATAACGAAATGAAGGCAGAAATAAAGATGTTCTTTGAAACCAACGAGAACCAAGACACAACATACCAGAATCTCTGGGATGCATTCAAAGCAGTGTGTAGAGGGAAATTTATAGCACTAAATGCCCACAAGAGAAAGCAGGAAAGATCCAAAATTGACACCCTAACATCACAATTAAAAGAACTAGAAAAGCAAGAGCAAACACATTCAAAAGCTAGCAGAAGGCAAGAAATAACTAAAATCAGAGCAGAACTGAAGGAAATAGAGACACAAAAAACCCTTCAAAAAATAAATGAATCCAGGAGCTGGTTTTTTGAAAGGATCAACAAAATTGATAGACCGCTAGCAAGATTAATAAAGAAAAAAAGAGAGAAGAATCAAATAGATGCAATAAAAAATGATAAAGGGGATATCACCACCGATCCCACAGAAATACAAACTACCATCAGAGAATATTACAAACACCTCTATGCAAATAAACTAGAAAATCTAGAAGAAATGGATAAATTCCTCAACACATACACCCTCCCAAGACTAAACCAAGAAGAAGTTCAATCTCTGAATAGACCAATAACAGGAGCTGAAATTATGGCAATAATCAATAGCTTACCAACCAAAAAAAGTCCAGGACCAGATGGGTTCACAGCCGAATTCTACCAGAGGTACAAGGAGGAGCTGGTACCATTCCTTCTGAAACTATTCCAATCAATAGAAAAAGAGGGAATCCTCCCTAACTCATTTTATGAGGCCAGCATCATCCTGATACCAAAGCCTGGCAGAGACACAACAAAAAAAGAGAATTTTAGACCAATATCCTTGATGAACATTGATGCAAAAATCCTCAATAAAATACTGGCAAACAGAATCCAGCAGCACATCAAAAACCTTATCCACCATGATCAAGTGGGCTTCATCCCTGGGATGCAAGGCTGGTTCAATATACGCAAATCAATAAATGTAATCCAGCATATAAACAGAACCAAAGACAAAAACCACATGATTATCTCAATAGATGCAGAAAAGGCCTTTGACAAAATTCAACAACCCTTCATGCTAAAAACTCTCAATAAATTAGGAATTGATGGGACGTATCTCAAAATAATAAGAGCTATTTATGACAAACCCACAGCCAATATCATACTGAATGGGCAAAAACTGAAAGCATTCCCTTTGAAAACTGGCACAAGACAGGGATGCCCTCTCTCGCCACTTCTATTCAACATAGTGTTGGAAGTTCTGGCCAGGGCAATTAGGCAGGAGAAGGAAATCAAGGGTATTCAATTAGGAAAAGAGGAAGTCAAATTGTCCCTGTTTGCAGATGACATGATAGTATATCTAGAAAACCCCATTGTCTCAGCCCAAAATCTCCTTAAGCTGATAAGCAACTTCAGCAAAGTCTCAGGATACAAAATCAATGTGCAAAAATCACAAGCATTCTTATACATCAATAACAGACAAACAGAGAGCCAAATCATGAGTGAACTCCCATTCACAATTGCTTCAAAGAGAATAAAATACCTAGGAATCCAACTTACAAGGGATGTGAAAGACCTCTTCAAGGAGAACTACAAACCACTGCTCAAGGAAATAAAAGAGGATACAAACAAATGGAAGAACATTCCATGCTCATGGGTAGGAAGAATCAATATCATGAAAATGGCCATCCTTCCCAAGGTAAGTTACAGATTCAATGCCATCCCCATCAAGCTACCAATGACTTTCTTCACAGAATTGGAAAAAACTACTTTAAAGTTCATATGGAACCAAAAAAGAGCCCGCATCACCAAGTCAATCCTAAGCCAAAAGAACAAAGCTGGAGGCATCACGCTACCTGACTTCAAACTATACTACAAGGCTACAGTAACCAAAACAGCATGGTACTGGTACCAAAACAGAGATATAGATCAATGGAACAGAACAGAGCCGTCAGAAATAATGCCACATATCTACAACCATCTGATCTTTGACAAACCTGAGAAAAACAAGAAATGGGGAAAGGATTCCCTATTTAATAAATGGTGCTGGGAAAACTGGCTAGCCATATGTAGAAAGCTGAAACTGGATCCCTTCCTTACACCTTATACAAAAATCAATTCAAGATGGATTAAAGACTTAAATGTTAGACCTAAAACCATAAAAACCCTAGAAGAAAACCTAGGCAATACCATTCAGGACATAGGCATGGGCAAGGACTTCATGTCTAAAACACCAAAAGCAATGGCAACAAAAGCCAAAATTGACAAATGGGATCTAATTAAACTAAAGAGCTTCTGCACAGCAAAGGAAACTACCATCAGAGTGAACAGGCAACCTACAAAATGGGAGAAAATTTTCGCAACCTACTCATCTGACAAAGGGCTAATATCCAGAATCTACAATGAACTCCAACAAATTTACAAGAAAAAAACAAACAACCCCATCAAAAAGTGGGTGAAGGACATGAACAGACACTTCTCAAAAGAAGACATTTATGCAGCCAAAAGACACATGAAAAAATGCTCACCATCACTGGCCATCAGAGAAATGCAAATCAAAACCACAATGAGATACCATCTCACACCAGTTAGAATGGCGATCATTCAAAAGTCAGGAAACAACAGGTGCTGGAGAGGATGTGGAGAAATAGGAACACTTTTACACTGTTGGTGGGACTGTAAACTAGTTCAACCCTTGTGGAAGTCAGTGTGGCGATTCCTCAGGGATCTAGAACTAGAAATTCCATTCGACCCAGCCATCCCATTACTGGGTATATACCCAAAGGACTATAAATCATGCTGCTATAAAGACACATGCACACGTATGTTTATTGCCGCATTATTCACAATAGCAAAGACTTGGAACCAACCCAAATGTCCAACAATGATAGACTGGATTAAGAAAATGTGGCACATCTACACCATGGAATACTATGCAGCCATAAGAAATGATGAGTTCATGTCCTTTGTAGGGACATGGATGAAATTGGAAATCATCATTCTCAGTAAACTATCGCAAGAACAAAAAACCAAACACCGCATATTCTCACTCATAGGTGGGAATTGAACAATGAGAACACATGGACACAGGAAGGGGAACATCACACTTCAGGGACTGTTGTGGGGTGGGGGGAGGGGGGAGGGATAACATTGGGAGATATACCTAATGCTAGATGACGAGTTGGTGGGTGCAGTGCACCAGCATGGCACATGTATACATATGTAACTTACCTGCACATTGTGCACATGTACCATAAAACCTAAAGTATAATAATAATAATAATAATAATAATTACAATAAAAGAAAAAAAAAGAAAAAAAAAAAAAAAAAAAAAGCCATGGGACAAGGGATCATGACCAAGTTTGTTTTTCTCACAGGGTCATAATTAATAGTGAAAACTGGAGAATTCTATTTTTTATAAATTTTGAATAATTTTTAGAAGAAAGCCAAGAGTATATAGAATTTCAAACAATATTTTTTAATAAAAATATAACTTGGTCTCATTTATTAAAAATAATTTTGCTACATTAAATTTCTGTCTCCATTGTGAATAACTTGTTTTAATTATTGTATATAAAAATTAATATTCTGAGTGAACTTTGTAATCATACTATTCTTTAATTTCTTTTCATCATTGAAGAGGTTTTAGGAAAATGTGTATAAGTATAGTATAATTTCTAAAGTTTTTCAAGTAGCTAAATTTCTCAACATTCAAAAATAGTAATACATGTAAGTATGATAAAGATTTGCAATAAAAGATTGATCAACTGTGAAAAGCCATTAACACTGTTTTTGGTTAGGTGTTAAAATAATTATATACTGGTCACAGAGACTTAACATACAGAGAAACTAACAGTTGTCACTAAGTCAATAAAATTATTCTAAATGCCTCAATTCAACATGTCTAAAGTATTTTTAATAAAATATTCATGCATTTATAACTGGTTTGAAACTAAAAAGTTTTCAAAATTGCATTGCTTCTATGGATAGTATACACACTGAATTTTAAAAACAACATGGTACAGATGGCATGCCACTTAAGCTTAAAGAGGACATTAGAGACTTTTCTTTGTTTAACAAAATTTAGAGCAATTTTATCATTGTAATTGGAATTTCTTTTTAGATTCTCATTCGAAATTCCTTGCCTATTCCTTTTTGTCCCCCAAAATATTATGGTATTCTCAATGACTATCTCAAAATAAATATCGCTATATATGTCACCTAAAAGTGCCATCTATGTTCAAACAAATTTAAAATAATTTGGGTCTTGATTGTGTAATTGCAAGATTCTCAATAGGTTTGTAACAGATAAACTTGTTTTGCCATCAAATGTACACTGTCCGCCCCTTAGAAAATCCAAATTTCCTGTAATCATTCATGAGCTCTTGTGAATTTTTACAGAACCATATGTTAAAGGTACAAGTAAGAAGAAAAGGGAAAACTATGATAGCATCTTACTAACTGAGTTTTGAAACTTTAATCATTAGGTAAGGATCAATTCTAATCATCAGTAATATTAGCCAAAAAAAGCTCTGAGGTTAAAAAATCTGAATTTGAGTACCAAATCTACTAATTTTATGACTAAAAGAAGGGCTCAATTATGTTATTTGTAAAATCTAGATTAAAATCTAGTTCACGGAATTATTTTTAAGATAAATTAAGACAATGTATTTAAAGTAATTTCTACAATGTGATAAATTGTACAATCGCTCATTGTTTCTATAAGGGCAGGTCCAGGGTAAGAATTCCCTCTGGTAATAAGATTATTTTACAGCCAGGCACAGTGGCTCATGCCTGTAATCCCAGCACTTTGGGAGGCAAAGGCGGGCAGATCACCTGAGGTCGGGAGTTCGAGACCAGCCTGACCAACATGGAGAAACCGCATCTCTACTAAAAATACAAAAAATTAGCTGGACATGTTGGTGCATGCCTGTAATCCCAGCTACTTGGGAGGCTGAGGCAAGAGAATCGCTTGAACTGGGAGGCAGAGGTTGCGGTGAGCCGAGATGGGAACATTGCACTCTAGCCTGCACAACAAGAGTGAAAATCTGTCTCAAGAAAAAAAAAATTATTTTATATAAACTCTTTTCTTTTTATTCTTAATATAAAGTCTAACTTTATGTCTATCATAACTTGTATTATATTATATTCTGTTTTAAAACAAACTCTATGTCTATCTTGTAGTACATAAAAAAGTTTTACAAAGATAAACAAATGAAACAATGTTTTTGAAAAACACCTAAAGACAATATAGGATTTATGAAAGTCCTGGTGACTACTGAAGATAAACAAATGCAAAATGAATAGAATCCCCCAAAAAGTGAAAAAGGAAATCATATAAAAATAGCATTCAAGAAATGTACTGGCATTGTTTTTAAAGTATTACATGTAACTTTGTGGTGAAAATTTTATATTTATTTTTCACAGTGTTAAACTGGTTTCCCAAAACTGGTAGATGTTTAACATTTTTGTCTCATCAACCTCATTTAATTAATTAAACATAAAGTCACAAAGAAAACTTTACCCATGACCTCACTTCATACTTTCTGGAAATCATTTATTCATTTTTTGTTAATGCTTATGAAATATTTAATATAATTACTTGATTTCAACAAATATATAGCTTGTACATTTACTTTCAGGTGATCTGAACACTTTTACAAAACTCGAAAACTGATTATATCAAAATATTTCCCAATTATGCATATGCACCAGAACACTGAACCAAGCTGGAAAAAAAAAAACAAAAAAAAAACTCAACCATTTCTTACGGTTCTGTTTTTAAATTCTTCTTCAATAGACTGAAGTTACCCAAAAGACCATCAAAATCATAAAATATTGTCCTGAAAAATTGAAGCAATAACCAAAAATTATTCCACCTGTTCAAACCACTGCATTCACCAACTTGTTTCTCTCTGTAGCTTCATACTCTCCCTTCCCTTAGTGTAAACTGGTGAGCTATACACATGCTTACATGAGATCAAAACCATCCCTTGTGCACTAGATTTCATCTTCTGTCACCTACCCAAGGGTATCACTCTTCCATTTATCCACTCTCTCTTCTTTATCAACAAGATTCATCTCTGTAGTTGATCATTACCTATAGCAGAAATATATATTGCATCATTAAAAACCATCTTTTGACCCTGGGGAAACTTGCAGACATTGTCCCATTGCCCTGCTCCTCTTTAGAGCAAAACTCCTTAACATATTTATCTGTAGTTACTGTTTCCAATTCTCTTTCTCCTGTTTTTTTCTTGAATGTGTTTTTTACAGGATTTCTACCCCACCTCTATCTACATTAAAATAGCACAATCAAGGCTTCCTTTTGTTGATCCAGTGGTCAAAATTTAATCCTCCTCTTACCTAAACGTTGAACAGTATTTTTTATTCAGTGAAGGTTATACCACCTTTTATCAAGGTGATAAAATTTGACAAAAAAGATTAAAAAATGAGCATCCTGAAATCTAGGAGGAAAATCAGTAGTATGTGTTATTCTTGAAGCAAAAGGGCATTTCCAGATGGGAAAGAATTATGCTGCTGACCATTCACTAAGAGTACTGGCAGGTGACCATTAAGTTTAGTAATGTTGAGACCACCAACAGCTCAAGGGATGGTGAGAAGAAAAACTGAAGAAAATAAATAGAAAAAAATACTTTTGAAGATGAGTGAAAAATAGGGAAATGGAGCAGAAGTTGAAGAGGGTAAAGATGTCAAGAGACATTTTTGTTTGTTTATTTGCTCTTTAAAATTGTAGATACAGCAGTTTACTTTCATGCTCATGGATAGAAAAGGTAAAATTGATGGTATAAAAGAGATTTCAGAAAACTATTTGTATAATATCTTAAAGTGACATAGGTGATAACAAATGGAATCTAGTACACATATAGAGGATTGTACTTACCTAGAAGCACAGACAGAATTATGCGTGTTCATAAAAAGGAAATGAAAGTGCATGGGAACTGATGTTATTATGAGTGAGAACAGGTAATGTAATTTGGCATCAATTCAATAATTTTAAAAATAAAGAAAAAAGAATACAATATGACCTCAAGCTGGATTAAAGACTGAACTATTACAGTAAAGTGTCATATGGAAATGGTTCATGATTTTAGAAATCTCTCTCTCCACCTCTGTGTGTGTGTTTTGTGTGTGTGTGTGTATTTGTGTGTCTGTGTGTATATTCATTTAGTTTTACTCCTTTCCAGGCTCCCAACATCTTCTTAATATTGTTAATAGCATATTTGGATACCTAAAATATTATCCTGCAACAGTTAAATAAGTTTTTGTGGGATTAATTCTGGAAATGCCTGCTATGACTCAAATATCTCCCCTCAGAGTTTGGAAAGCTCATGAAATTCCCTACAGAGTAGTCTCTTTTTTTTTAATAAATAAAGTTTATTGCTTACGTTTTAAAAAGGGGAAAGTTGTAAAATCAGACATGCCAGGTAAAGCCTAATTTATTTCACGGTAAGAACTAAGAATAAGAATGTGCTGATGCTAACATTATATCTTGAAGTCTGCACATACAGAGAAAGGAAACAATTGTACTGGGGAGTATTGTCAGTACAGTATTAGGGAAGAGAGAAGATAAGAAATATTGTCTTTATGTTGAACTTCACTTAACTGAAATCTACTGCGTGATTGCTATCAATGATATGGCATTTAAAATGTGGGATTTTATAGGTTCCCGGTGATTTGTTTAGTCAGCATGATATCATACTATTACATGCTTTAAAGTAGAAATGCTTTTTTTTTTTTTTTGCATTTCAAAACCACTACCTTCCTCCCTCTAAGGTTTAAGACAAAATAATTCTAATCTTTTAAAATTCTCAGAATGTTACAAGAGACATGTATTACAAATTTTCATCCTTTCTAAGGATCATTTCAGAATAATTCACCTTCCCTCCTGCATGATAATTACTAAGATTGCTAAGCATCACAATTATGTTCACTTCAGATGAGAGAATGAGTGGTAATTGAAATCTAAGATGGTAGAGAAAATCTATGTCTTGATTTTGATTTGTAGCTGATGAAGTGAATAAAGAAAAAGTGTCAAGCTGGATTTTAAGCAAGATCCTATTTAGAACAGATTTACAAGTCAAACCTTATAAATTCCTGATAGAATAGCAAGTTCATCAGTAATGCAATTATCTTACCTATCCCTTATCTTAAATATATTATTTCTGAGATAAAGTAAATTGTTTCAGTTACAAGTAGTCTTTTTGGGGAAGAGATAAAAGTCAATGGTCTACAAGAAAGTCTAGGGTTAAGAATCTTTTGAAAAGTAGAGCTACGATGTTATCATTTTTGTTGGTGTTCACAGTCTTGCCCTACTTAGTCACTGATAACCATGGCAGCACTTACAGGATGAATCTTCATTTCTATATCTGCTATTCTAGGAACACAGTGTGACCTGAAAATATAAGGCTGCTCATCTGCCTAGTGATATCAGAAGTCGATTTAGTCTCCTTGCTTTAAGCCTGTTCTTCTGACCACAGCTTTTCTCTCAAACACTTAGCAAGTTTCCACTTTGTCTTACGGATTCCTGATATTTGATCAAGTCTCCAGAGTTCCTCCCAAACATTGGTGAGGTGGAGAACACTGTCACTCACTATATCCCTTCCTCTTCACTTCCCAAGATTCCATTTTAATTTTATTATATGTCCATTTTTACAAAATCCTTCATGAATAGCTATCCAAAATTTGACTTGAAGCTCATATCCAGAAATTTTGATAAGGCTGTCCACATTGCCTTTTAGATGAGACCTCCCAGCTGGATTGGGCTCGCTCATCTCAGCAGTGATGGCACTGAGCTCACTAGTCCCCTGTTAATTCAGGATCAGACACTCATTCCTGACTTAGTTTTTTGTTTTTCCTTCTTTAATTTCACTTCCTTCTTCATCAGCTACATTTTATATGTGTGTGTGTGTGTGTGTGTGTGTGTATGTATGTATTTTTTGGTATACATAGATTCATAAATTAAGAAAGCTTTGGCTTTTCCTGGCAGTTTTAGTTTTAGTTGATCTCTTCACTGTGTGCCAGCAGTACTTTGTGAAGGTGATTACCCTGCTGCATTGTACTTCTCTAACTCCCCCACTAGATAGTCTGTGTTTATAGGAGAGAGACTTTTGCTTTATTCATGTTCGTATCCATTGTGCCTTATGCTTGGCCTATAGAATATGCTCAGTAAAAGAGTCAAATGAATGAATGAATGAATGTTGTCATCCATATGTCCTCTTCTCTCAGTTTATAGATTGGAAAAATGAAAAATTTGGAGATAAGTGAACAAGTCAAAATATTGAATTCATATTCTAACTGGGATAAAACAAGATTTACTGATTCCTAGTTAAGAGAGCATTCTGTTATAATGTTCTATTATAAATATAACTGACTTTTCATTAGTCAATATTGTGAACATTATAGTGTTTTACTAAATATTCACATGCAACAAACAAGATTCTATTATCCCATTTGTCAGATGAAGACCCTAAGGCTTGGAGTTATTCACATGAAATTAGGTTGGAGTTATTTACATGAAATTGCTTCCCGGTTAGTGGAAAGCCTGTGATTTTAACATAGGCTTTCTGATTCAAAATCTACATTTTATTCATTGTTTTATATTTCCTCTCTAACAATAAATGCATCTCTTTTAATGATCTTTTGTGTTACTTTATATAAGGCTTGTCATACTCTGTTTTGCACCTGCTCACAACAACATTGTCAGATAGCAAAGGTGACTTAAAACACTTTTCTTAAAAAAGGGTTTATTTTATCAATCGCATGATTGTATTTGCACTTCCTTGGTGGATCATGATTTTTATATTCCTCCATTTGCTGAAAATGGAACTGAACCTTTCTTCTTTAAAAAATCTGTCAACTATGAAGATCAGTTTTCTATCAATTGTATGGCAAGCCTGCACAAGCGAGAAAGCCTCATGCTTAGGCATTTCAGTGGATAAGTTACTATTTAAAACTGTAATTTCAATGATATCAATAATTCCTAGTGCTGGCAAAGTAACACATAAGTAGATTTTAGATAATAATAGTATTTTCAGGCAATATTCCAATATACATACTTTGAAATTGAGCACTAGCAGTACATTGTAACACATCACAATGTTCTCACTGCTTTGGTTCTATGAACTAGTGTGCATATCTCTTTCATTTATTTGCCCTTGCCTTGCTGCTGCTATTGCTCATAAGGAAAAGTTTCCAACTCAGTTCCTTTTCTATTTAAAAGCAACTTTGTTGTGGATTATAGTAAATGATTTAGCTAGTTGGCTGTATGCTTGGTGGAGCATCCTCAGGCTTATTTTCACAGCTAAGCAAGATTTTGCTAGATGGTCTTTGAATTCAAAGGCTGCTTTTGGCAACCCCAGGAAGAATAGTGCTGATTATTTAGAAAACTGTAGCTTTATAAATGGCCACTCTCCAGTGGCATGAAATTAATGGCAGAAGATGAGTGGTAAATAGGTCCATTTCATTTTACTCACGACCTGCATGCATTCTGAAGAAATGGTTACAGGCTTGTAGAAGAAAACAAGGAAAAGTTTGTAAGATGATAAAAAAATGTGTTGGGAAAATTGAGAAAACAAAACTGTCCTGTTTAATTGGTTAGAAATTACTATAAGTAACCTAATTGTGGTGGCTACTTAGAGAAGCAGAATTTGGGGGCAGTCTTAGGCAAGTCTCACTGGCTAGGTAGCATAAGTGCAAAATATATCCGCGCTGTTTTAAGACACTGAGGTTTGGAGTTTGTTACTTCAGCTATTGAGAAGGTTAACAAAATGACCTTGATATAAATAATAAAATTGGACTTTCTTTTTTCAACATTTCTGTTCCTAAAAATTGGGACAATTCCAAACATTATGTTAATCTATCTGACTGAGCTCAATACAGAATGAAGTAAGATTTAGGATAAAGTTATTTATTTGTTGTTGTTGTGTATGTTTTGTTTTGTTTTATCTAAGAGACCTTGAGAAATAACTTTTTTTCAGATTTGTTTAAGAATTTTACATTATCTATAGGCTTATATCTAAGCATTTTTGTTGTGATTGTTTTAACTAATTAATATATAGCTATTTCAATTAAAAGCAGACGGAATCTGTGTTTTGTTAATACAGTATATAGACTGCCAACACTTGAAGTGGGTAGCCAAGAGTGTCCGTAAGTGTGATAATGATTTGACAGAGAATTCATGCTATTATAGGGAACTCAAATACCACAGTTGTCTAGATCTATAGCTTTGAATTTGTGCCAGAGTAAAAATGATGTCCATTATATTCTATGAGTAAATCTTTCTTATAAAGGATTAGTGGTACACTTTGATGAATTGGGGCAATGCAATTAGTTATTAGGTCTATGAAAAGTTATTACCTTAAACCTTTGGGGTCTGAATCAATACACCTTTGCTCAATCATAACTGAAGTCAATGAAATGAATTCCCCAAGAAAGGCTACAGAATGGTGTGTGCGCTAACAAGGTAATGTTTTAGCAAGAGAAGAATGATTTACCACAACCGCATGAAACATTGGTGAAACAGTTAGATGACATTGTACAGCCTCTGCTCCCTTGCTGGTGCATTGATTAGGTAAGATAATTTAAAGCTGTGGGTTGTCATGTTGGTAGTGCAGTCCAATATTATCTTAATCACACCTCATTATGACTCGCTAAGCTAATGCTAGAATGTACCAGAGTTGTGAGGATGGTGTTAAATAATCTCATCACTATTATAATCAGGCAAAGGGTAAGTTCCAATAGAGAAGGTAAGAGAAAAGCTTGCTTTTAATGTTTAATTGGATGTAAAACAAAACGTTTTCTGAGTATACGTAATGCACTTTTATGTGTTCATTTAAAATATGAATCTAGTTTTCTGAGTATTATGATACAGAGACATAGTTTATATACTAAGATTTTTGTGTGTTCTTTTACTATAGAAAACATCAGTTAACTTTAGGGTAAATATACTACTGTTTTATAAAACAGAGCATTGATTCCACTTAATTTACTATCAACATAAATTTCACTGCAAGTATCTCTACTAAAAAAATTAATTCACTATATTTTATTCAATTTTATTTAATTCAGCATTGAGTGGATATTCAGACATGAAAGAGAGTGTGTTAGTGAAATTTCTCTCTCTCAAAAATATATCATTCAAAATGTACACTGCTTTGTCTGAGTCCTAAAACCTATGCTTGTACTATAGATATCTTCTCTTTTACTAAGTGGCTCTAAAATCGTTTCCTAAATTAATTTCTATAGAAATCAAGGTGCTGCACAAACATCTATTTTCTAAGCCTTCTTTCACTGAAAGAAAAGATAGATTAGATTACGTAGTTTATTTTTCTACATTATTCTTTGAGCTATGGGTCACTACTGCAAAATTTTATGAAACCTGATGAAAGATCTACTCCAGAACAAATCCATATTTTTAAACAAAACCCCACTGCTTTTGAAATGTATTATATTAATCATATGCTATAGTTTGAATATTTGTCCTCTCCAGACTTCATGTAGAAATTTGACCCCCAGTGTTGGAAACAGGGCTTAAAAGTGGGTGTTTGGGGGTCTGGTGCGGTGGCTCACGCTTGTGATCCCAGCACTTTGGGAGGTCGAGGCGGGAGGATCACAAGGTCAGGAGATCGAGACCATCCTTGCTAACACGGTGAAACCCCGTCTCTACTAAAAATACAAAAAAATTAGCCGGGGCTGGGTGCGGTGGCTCACGCCTGTAATCCCAGCACTTTGGGAGGCCGAGGCGGGCGGATCACGAGGTCAGGAGATGGAGACCATCCTGGCTAACATGGTGAAACCCCGTCTCTACTAAAAAATACAAAAAATTAGCCGGGCGTGGGGGCGGGCACCTGAAGTCCCAGCTACTCAGGAGGCTGAGGCAGGAGAATGGCGTGAACCTGGGAGGCAGAGCTTACAGTGAGCCGAGAATGTGCCACTGCACTCCAGCCTGGGCGACAAAGCGAGACTCCGTCTCAAAAAAAAAAAAAAAAAAAAAAAAATTAGCCAGTCGTGGTGGTGGGCGCCGGTAGTCCCAGCTGCTCCGGAGTCTGAGGCAGGAGAATGGCGTGAACCCGGGAGGCGGAGCTTACAGTGAGCCGAGATCGCGCCATTGCACTCCAGCCTGGGAAACAGAGCGAGACTCAGTCTCAAAAAAAATAAAAAAAGAAAAAGAAAAAGTGGGTCTTTGTGTCATGGGAGTAGATTCCTCATGAATAGATTGATACCCTTCCTAGAAGGTGAGTGAATTCTTACTTTATTAGTCCCCATAAGAACTGATTGTTAAAAAGAGCCTGACATGTGCCCCGTCCTGCCTCCTCATAGATTTAATAAAATTAAAGTTATCAGCTATTTATCCTTTTTCCCTCTTCCTGTCACTGTATGTGTATGTGTATGTGTATATGTGTATGTACACACACACAAGCACACACACACAGCAGATACCAACATTTGAAGATACCCAAGTTTCTTAAATAAAATAATGTAGTATTTGCATATATATATCTACACACATTGTCTTAAGTCATCTATAAATAACTTATAATACCGAATACAATGTAAATGTTATGTGAAAAAGTTGTTATACTGTATTGTTTAGAGGAAAATGGCCAAAAACCGTCTATAACTGTTCTGAATATTTTTGACCCCACAGTTGGTTGCATCCATAGATCCAGAACCCATAGATAGAAAGGATTGACTGTGTATGTTCATGTGTTTTCCTTATTTAATATTACTCTCAAGTTCACCCACATTTTCAAGAGTCTTCACTTGCTGTCAATCTCCAAACTAGCTGTATTACACCTGCCTTCAAATACGCATCAACACCTTTATTTTGAAAATAATAAATTAAAAAATAAAAATAAAAACTTCAATCAACATTAAGATCACTTAACTATTATAGAACAAACTCTTTACGTTTTGTTCTGTGTCTTGTTTTATAATTGATTTAGTCTATTGTGTTTTAGGTTCAGTTGAAATGGTATTATGAGCATCTTTGTGGATTTTAAAATTTTTCAAGTATATTTTCCCTCAGCTATCACTATTAAAGACATCTGAAACACTACTCTTGATTACCCATGCTCTAAAATATTTCCCTTATCTTGACTTCTGTGGCTTAATTAAATTAATTAATTTACTCACAGTACATTTTTACTAAGACATATGGCTTTATTTTATATGTACTCTGCAATCAATGTTATGCCTTTATATTTCATCTCTTTTTACAATTAGTCTTTGCAGAAGCTATTGTTTATTTGCTTTTTCTTCCATTGTCATAATTTTAATGAGCAGTTTTATTTATTCAGAATACCATTAATGGGTATCAATCAAATGCAAATATACATAATTACTAACCGTTGAAGTTTGTCAAATGTTTTTTCTGAGTTTATTGAGATTACTATATTTTTTTCTCTTTTAAACTGTTAATATGGTAAATACTCTCTATTGCTTTTTCATTGTTGAACCAATTATACTATCGTATGATAAATCTCATTTGATCATGTTGTAGTTTCTGTTCAATTATTATGAATATATTTTGTTAATTATTTTATATTTATATTCATGAAGGTTATTTTTCTGTAGTTCACCTTTCTTGTATTTATCTGATTTGGGTGTTCAGATAATACTGATCTCATACAATGACTTGAAAGCTCATTCCTCTTATATTTTCAGGAAGAGCTGGTGTCACTTTGGTAATATTTTCTCCTTAAGTATTTGTAGAATTTGCCCAAAAAACCACTTGGGTCTATTGTTTTCTTTTTTGATGGGTTACAATTACAAATTTAAATTATTTAATAGAATTATCTTGATTGAGTGTTAGTAGCTTTTGTCTGTTCTCTGCATCAGGTTTCATTAATTTTCTCTAATTTTTTTCTGTTTTTAATTCCATTGATTTGTGCTGTTAAAATTACTTCTTTCTTTCTGCTTGCTTTAGGTATAAATTGTCCTGTTTTCTTTTGATTTGTAAAGTGGAAATCTAGGTTACTGACTTCACTAAGATCTTTCTTCTTCACTAATATGGGCATTCAATGCTATAAATTTTTCACTGAGTACTATGTTAGATGCATCCTACACATTTTATATACTGTGTTGTTTATCCCACTACATTCAAAATATAATTTAGTTTTTTCAGATATTTTCTTTGTGTTATTTTTTCTATGTTATTAAAAAGCGTATTTTTCTCCAAATACTTTAGAACTTTTTCATATTGAATTCTATTTTAACGTTTTATGGTCTGAGAACCTACTGTGCATTAATTGCATTATTTATACTCTATTAAATTTGTAAACTTTTTAATGAGTCCAGATACAGGCTATTTTGTTGAATATTCCTTGTCCACGTTCCATGAAGACAGCCAGCAACAAAGGGCATAGATGAGACTACAATCTCCAGCCCAGGGAACTCTGCCTCATGACTCAACAAAAGAAGACACTCGATCAAAGTGGTCATTCAACAGCAGAAGGCTATAGGAGGTAGGTGCCACAGGTCCTCTTTGCATGAACACCTTGCCAGCTTTCACATACAGCTGAGATATCTGTTTGGGACCTCCACCATTCAGGACAAGCAGTGCTCGAATTATTTGCTAGAGCTGATGGGAAATCTGGGCTTAAGGCACCATCTGGTAGTGAAAAAGAGGTGACCTAGTAAGAAATTAAAAAAAAAGAAAGATAGCCAACAAGTAAATTAAAAGGAATGTCTAACTAAATATAGACAATATAAAACAAAACAAGCCAGACAGAGAAGACTAGAATAAATAACTAATCTTCTAATGCAAAGACATAGGCATACACCCACAAGAAACAATAGCAAACAGGGAACCATGGCCTTTCCAAACAGAAAAAAAAAAAAAACAAGGAACAAATGACTGACCCTAGGGAGATGGCAGCACATGAGCTCTCTTGTCAAGAATTCAAAATAGCAGTTTTAAGGAAACTTAGTGATCCCCAAGGTAGCATAAAAAAGAAAATCAGAAAAATATCAAAGAATTTTAATAAAGAGATTGAAATAATACAAACGTTAAACAGAAATCATGGAATTAAGAAATACATTTGCTGAGCTGAGAAGTTCACTGGAGGCTATCAACAAGTAGAATGGATCAAGGAGAGGAAAGAATCAGTAAGCTCAAATACAGGCCTTTTGAAAATATATAATGAGTAGAAAGAAAATGAAAATAATTAAAGTTCATCTACAAGATATAGAAAATTACTTCAAAAGACCAAATTTAAGAATTATTGGGAATTAGGCATGCACACAGGGTAGAAGCTTATTCAAAGAAATAATAACAGAAAACTTTACAAAACAACAAAAAGATGGAAATTCAGACACAGGAAGGCCAGATAACATAAAAAAATCAACACAAATCAGACTACACCAAAGCATATAATAATTAAACTCTCAAAGGTCAAGAACCAAGAGAGAATCCTAAAAGAAGCAAAATAAAGATCACAAATAACATATAAAGAAGCAGTAATTCATCGTGCAACAGACTTCTTAACAGAAACCATACAGGCCAGGAGGGAGAGGGATGACTTTTTCCAAGAGCTAAATGAAAAGAAAAGGGAAGGGAAGGGAAGGGAAGAGAGCCGTGTCATCTAAGAACACTGTATCTAGCAAAAGTTTCCTTCAAACATGAAGAAGTGGGAAAAATCTTTCCAAGAGAAACAAAGACGGAGAATTTACTACTACCAGACCCATCTTACAAGATATGCTAAGGGTAGTCCCTCAATCTGAAAGGAAACAAAATTACTGCAGAAAGAATATATTCGAAGGTATTAAACCCATTGATAAAAGTAAGTACACAGACAAGCTCAAAATACTATAATACCATCATACTGTAATTTTGTTGTGCAATTTACACAAAACTCTATTATAAAGTCTAAATGACAAATACATTAAAAACAATAATAGCTACAGCAACCAGTTAAGAGATAGAACAATTTATAAAATGTTATAAATTGAAATAAGAAGCCAAAATATGAGGAAAATTGATTTAAAAATTGAGATTTTTTAGCTTATTTTTTGTGTCTATTCTTTTTGTGTGATCAAAGACATGTCATCGTCTCTTAAAAATAACTTGTTATATTTGTAAGTTTTTTTGTAAGATTCATGGTGACCACAATAGAAAAATCTATAACATATTCACTAAGAATAAAAATCAATGCATTGAAACATACTACCAGAGACAACCACTTAGTCACAAAGAAAACTATTAATAAAGAAGATAAAGGAAGAGAAGAGTTATAAAACAACCAGAAAACAAGCAACGAAATGGCAGTAGTAAGTGCTTAACTATCAATAATAACACTGAATGTAAATAGATTCACTTGTCCAATTTTAAGACATAGATGAATGAATAAATAAAGAAACAAGATCCAAGTATATGCTGCCTACCAGACAGCCACTTAACCTATAAAGACACACATGGAATAAAAGGGAGAGGATAACAAAAATATTCCATAAAAATGAAAACCAAAATAAGCAGGAGTAGCTGTATTTATGTCAGATAAAATGGACTACAGGTCAAAGATTGTAAAGAGATACAAAGAAAAGTCACTATATAATGATAAAAGGTTCAATTAAGAAGATATCACAATTATAAATAGCTGTGCACCTAAGATCTAAGCACCCAAGCATATAAGGCAAACATTAGTAGATGTAGAGAGAGACGGATTGCAATATAATAATAGTAGTGGACTTCAGCACCCCACTGTCATTAATGGAGAGATCATCTAGACAGAAAATCAACAAAAATTTAAAGTTAAGCTACACCCTAGACTAAATAGGCCTAACTGACATTTACAAAACCTTCCACCCTACTGCTGCAGAATACAAATTCTTCTTATTAGCACATGGAACATTTTCTGGAATAAAACATATGCTAGGCCACAAAACAACCTCAAGTCAAAAAATTAGACATTGTAACAAGTATAACTTCTGACATCAATGGAATAAAACTAGCAATCAATAACAATAGGAACCTTAGAAACTCCACAAACACTTGGAACACTTGGACATTAAACGATATGCTCCTAAACAATAAATAGGTTTATGAAGAAATTAAAAATAAAATTTAAAAATATCTTAAATGAAAATGGAAAGATAACAAAATCTACAGGATACAGCAAAATCAGTACTGAGAGAAGTTTAAAGCAATAAACAACTACATAAAAAAGTATGAAGACTTCAAAAAAACTCAGTGATGCACTTCCAGGAAGGAGAAAAGAATAAGCAGAGCCTGGAGTAATAGAAGGGAAGAAATAACAAGACTAGAGCAAAAATAAATAAAATTGAAACTAAAAAAGATACAAATAAATGAAATGAAAAGTTGATTTTGGGGGAAAGATAAACAAAATCAACAAACCTTTAGCCAGACTAAGAAAAAATAGAGAGATGACACAAACAGGTAATTTAGAAAAAAAAGGAGACATAACAACTGAGACAACAGAAGTACAAAGAATTATCACAGGCTATTATGAACAATTATATGCCAGCAAATTAAAACCTAGAAAAAATAGATACATTCCTCAACAATACATTCTACCAAGATTAAACCATGAAGAACTATAAAACCTCAACAAAGCAAAAATGAGAAATAAGGTCAAAGCTGTGATAAAGTGCCAAAGAAAAACCTGGGTCCTGATGACTTCATTGCTGAATTGTACCAAATATTTAAAGAACTTATACCAATTATACGCAAATGTCAAAAAAAAATGAAATATTTCAACTCATTTTATGAGGCCAACAATACATTGATACCAAAACTAAACAAGGGTAAACCAAAAAAGAAAACTACAGGCAAATATTACTAATGAACATAGATGCAAATTTCTCACAAAATACTAGCTAACAAAATTCTCAACAAAAAACATCATGGTGCTGGCATAAAAACAGACACACAGACCAATGGAACAAAATAGAGTTAATTTAAATTAGGGTTATTTTCACAGTTTTGCTATTATGAATAATTCTGCCATAAACTTTCTAGTATATGCTTATATGTGAAGAATGTTTTCAGTTCTCTTTGGTATATACCTAGAAATGGAATTGCTGGCTTATATGAAAACTCTATGTTTACCTTACTGAGAAATTATAAACTGCTTTCCAAAGCAGGTCCATAAGTTTACATTTTCATCAGCAATATTTAGTTCTAATTTTCCCACATCTTTGCCAACACTTAAAAAATATATAGCTATCATGGTGAGAGTAAGGTTGTTCTCATCATGGTTCTGGTTTGCATTTTTCTAATGACTAATGACTAACTTTGAGCACCTTCTCACGTGCTTCTTCACCATTAGTATTCTTTGGAGTAATGCTTAGTGAATTCTTACACTTTAACAACAAAATAACTGTAATGCCTAGTAATGCCTAGCCCTTTGCCCATTTTGTAACCAGGTAGTTATTTTGTTGTTAAAGTGTAAGAATTCTTTATATATTCTAGATGTATAATTTACAGATGTTTTCTTTCATTTTGTAAAAAAAGCTTTCTTAATTGTGTCCATTGAATCACAGAAGCATTTAATTTGAAGTCCAAACTATCTATTTTTTCAGTTGCTTGTTATTTGTGTCATATCTTAGAAACCATTGCCTAATGCAAATCTACAATGATTTATACTTTTTTGGAGAGTTTTACAGTGTGAGACCTTGCAATCTAGTCTTTGATTTAGTTTGATTTCATTTTTAAGTGGTGTAAAAGAGAAGTACAACTTCATTCTTTAACTGTGAATATCCAATGTTCGAGCACCACTGCTTGAAAAGACTATATACTTTCACCAAGGAAAGGTGTTGGCATCCTTCTAGAAAATCAGTTGACCACAGAGATACGAATTTTCTAGAAAATCAGTTGACCACAGAAATATGAATTTATTTCTGGACTTTTGATTCCATTCCATTGACCAATATGCCTATCCCTGTGCCATTAGAAGATAAGGTTGATAACTGCAGCTTTTGTAATAGGTTTTGAAATCAGAAATGTGAGTCCCCAGCTTTGTTCTTACTTTCCAAGATTATTTTGGCTATTCTGGGATGCTTCATTTACATTTCAATTTTAGGAGTAACTTCTCAAATTCTGCAAAAAATTCAGCTGGCATTTTGAGAGGAATTACACAGAATTTACACATAAGCTTGGGGAGTACTGCTGTCTTACTCATATTGAGTCTTCTGGTTCATGAACAAGTTCTATCATTCTATTTATGTCTTTCTTTCAGCACTTTACACATGTCAATTTATTGTCTTCTGGCTTGTATGGTTTCTGAAAGGATGACTGCTCTAATTCTTATCGGAGATTCTTTGTATGAGATGACTCTCTTTCCCCATTTGCATTTAAAATTTCCTATTTCTAATTGCATCTAGAAGTTTGAATATGATATGCCCCAGAATATCTTATTGTCAGACAATTTTAACATCTGTGTCATTTGAGTCTAAATCTGATGATTGCTTTGTCTCTTGGTATTGTGTTTATTTTTTTATGTTTAATGTGGCTCATACTTCTTTGTTAAAAATTCGACATTTTGTATATGACAGTAGAGACTGGGGTGAATATGTTTATATATCTGATAATAGCCATGTCTTTTCTTCTCCCAGGTCTTTATGAGGAATAAGTTAATATAACTAGCAGCTGTGCTGGGTTTGAGGTTTCTTGTTCTTATGGTGGACCTCAGTACCTCAGAGGCTTCAAATTCCCTTACCAATGCCTTGTGCTTAGGATGTGGCCTGGTTTGCCAGAGGTTTCTGTTGTTCATTTTTTTCATGTCTACTCCAAAGTCAGATTCAATCTCCTTTCTGTCCTGCACTTTTGAAAGGGTCAGACTGTTAAAATTTACTTACTACTGGACATTTGTTAGCCTAGTTACGTGTGTGGTGGGGTAGACTATATTCTGTTTTTCTGATTAAGTCTTAGCCATAGGCAAGCATAGTGTCATTGAGTCTCACGGTGCAACATTCTCAGTACTTCTGAGCCACACCTATATCTACTCCTTCCCTGGGAGGAGAGGTACTATTTCCTGTTCCCTTTCTCCTGTTGCAATGGATTTTCGCCAATGTCCTAGCGGTTACAGTTGGTGTTGTCCTTTACCCCACAGGTCAAATATTTGTCCTACTGGAGAGATACGGAAGAAAAGTCTCAGTAGGATTACATGTCTATACCACAGCACCTTCTTTTATTCTCCCCAATTTTATACCATAAGGGAGACTCTTTGAGGGCTCTGTCAATCTTTTTTGTGAATGTGGTGGGTTTTGTGAAGACAGACTACAAAGGAATATAGACTTCCCTTATATTTTCAGGCCCCAAGAGCTTCATCCTCTCTTATCAGTGAATATTCAGTCTCTACTTACTTGCCAGTCACCTTACTTGAATTATTTTGACTGGTTTCCTGGTGAATCTTGCCTTGGGTAAGAGAGTACTTTTGTCTCATTTCTCCTTGCAGGTGCCAGTCTCATTTTAGATTGCATATTACCTGCAATCTCAGAAATCTGATATGTTCAAGAAAAGCTGCAGGCTTGCAGTTTCTCCAGCTTGTTTTTATTGTATACTTTAGGTCAATGCATTTTTCAAATCTCCACGTTTCTGAGTAAAGCAAAAACTCTTTATTATGGTTTCATTATCCTTAATTTCTCTATGTCCACTATTTTGTCAACATCAATCAACCTAGGGAACATATTTTAATACAAGACCATTGATATGGTTTGGATATTTGTCCCCTCCAAATCTTGTATTGAAATGTAATCCCCTATGTTGGAAGTGGGGCCTGGTGGGAAGTGTTTGGATAGGGAGGATCCCTCATGAATGGCTTAGTGCCCTCCTTGCAATGAGTGAGCTCTCTTTCTATTAGTTCACAAGAAAGCTGGTTGTTTAAAGAGCCTGGTACATCCTCCCTTCTGTTTCTCACTCCCACTGTCACCATGTGACACACCTGCTCTTCCTTCACCTTCTGCCATCATTGGAAACTTTCTGAGGCCCTTGTCAGAAGCAGATGCTGGCACACTTCCTGTAAAACCTGCAGAACCGTGATCCAATGCTCTTTTCTTTTTAAATTTCCTGGTCTCAGGTATTTCTTTATGGTGATGCAAAAATGGCTTAACACTATTTAAAATAAAATCTTATGTAATCCATGAATGTCTAATAATTATATTTGTTTATATGAATGGAATAGGCATAATAAATATGTTCTCAAGTATATAAAGTCTTAAGAAAAGAAGTGTATTTATTGCTCATTTGACAGTATTCAGTGGATGCATATGACAGCATGTTGCTCTTCTCCACAGTCATCTGATGTCCTAGGTTTTAACACCTGGTTTGCAAGGTCATCCTAGATATTGATTCCTATATAGCCAACTAAAAAGGGGAAGATCATGGAGTTGTTTGTATAAAAAACTTTAACAAATCCACCCCAGAATTGAAACATACCACTCACTAAGATCCCATGTGCTATAATTTAGTCACATTGATGTGCCTGAATATAAGGAAATGGGAGAAATGTAGTCTAGCCCTGTACCAGGAAGAAGAGATGGTAGAGTTAGATATGAAGCTAGTATCATCTAGCAAAAAACAGAAAGGATACATATGACACACCTATTTGAAGGACAAATTGACAGCCCAATTTACTTTAGAGCAGTTTCAATCCAAGAGCTCAGAAACCTCTAAAAACAATCTCTCTAAATATGATAAGCACAAAATATTATCCACACATTTGGGGAAAAACCCCATGAAATTCTTCATTAATGAAAACAAATGCAATATATTTTAAGTAAAGATTATCTTGATTTCGCATAAAAATTAATTGCAGTTTTAGAGTAAATGAGCTATGATTTTGACAATTCCTTTTTAAGTCTTTGGTCACCAAAAAATAAAGTTAAATAGAATACATTTATGTGTTCAAATATGCAAATGGTTCTTCCTTAACTCTGTCTATTCAAGATAATGAAATGACCAAATTATAATTTTATCTGAAATTTAATTTGGAAATTTCCTTTCTATCTTCTCTCTCTTATTGGAGTAATGTATATGTAGCCTTCAGTCATACTTCACCAATGGTCCTCTAATCAATGCTCATAACAGCCACTTGGGGTATTTGTTTTAAACATAGATCCCTGGTGGCTGGGCATGGTGGCCCAAGTCTGTAATCCTAGCATTTTGGGAGGCTGAGGCAGGTTGATCACTTGAGGTCAGGAGTTCAAGACCAGCCTGTTCAACACGGTGAAACCCCATCTCTACTAAAAATACAAAAAATAGCCAGGCATGGTGATGTGTGTCTGTAGTCCCAGCTCTTCGGGAGGCTGTGGCAGGAGAATCACTTGAACCCAGGAGGTGGAGGTTGCAGTGAGCCAAGATCTTGCCACTGCACTCCAGCCTAGGTGACAGAGTGAGACTCTGTCTTAAAACAAAAAGCAAAAAACAAAAGTAGATCCCTGGGACCTTCAGTCAGACTTTGATTCATGTGAATGATGTGGAACCCAGTAATCTACATTTTACTCACACCCACCAGACAAATCTATTTTAGGTGATGCATACTACATAACTTGAGAAATAAGAAAAATGCAGAGTGAATATTCTTTCTACTCTCCTCTGAATGGGTAAGATATTTTCCGCAATGAAAGCATTAGTTTAACCAGACACATTCAGATAGCCAGAGTTTTGTAAAACGATTCTCTTTCTCTTTGCCCAGTCCCTTGTTTTTTTTTCCCCCTACGTGGACAGGGAAAATTCCCTAAAACAATAGCTGAAGTAGGGTCACCTAGCATATCTACAACCTTGGCACCTGGTAAAAATCTAGCACATTTTTGATTAATGAAAATAATGCTCTAATTTGGGTTAGAAAGTGTTATTTAGTAGGATTGTGGTGAATGACTTGATCTGTGTTTATGTTTATATTTTTGCTGCAATGATTTTAACTAGCTATTTAGGAGATTATGACAAAAAGTATTTCATATAAATAAGGAACTACCAAATTTAAGGCTTACTAGTTCTTAGTGTTTCTAAATACTCAATATCAGAGAGACAAGAAATCATTACATTTATAAATATTGATGGCAGTCAGAACATTTTTACCACGCTTGTCTTTACAATTTAAAAATGCCTATTATTATTCTATACAAATAAAAAAAGGAGAATTACATTTTTGAACCTTTAGATCATCTTCTTCAAGATAATGAGCTCTGTTTTTCTAATGGAAATCTTTCTTGCCGAGAGGCCTATAGTATTCTAATTTTCTCAGGGACTTCGTTATTTAGCTTGCAGTGGTTAAACCTTCAATGTCAGTTACAATTTATCAATTTTAATTCTTGACCTGTTGTTCACAAATTAGTAGTATGCAGATAGTGAACATTTCTTTTCAGCTTCACTTTTTTTGACAGATGAGAATACAATAGTATTCCCTGAGTTTGGCAGATAAGAATATGATAGTATTCTCTAGTAAGTTCTCTGAGTGTTTTTTTTCCTTTCTTTCAGTTTCATTCTTTTGCTTTGCATTTTTAAATGTCTATAACAGCTGCCATTAATTTCCTGCTTGTTGGTTAATATTTTTCAACTCCCATAATTAGTATGATAAATACAAGTTATGAGATTATTATTATTATATAGCTATATATCTTACATACAACTTTTATTTGCAAAAATAACATTTATAATTATGCTTTTAAGACTGTGTTGTATTTTTAAAAATTTTACATTTCTGGGGCACATGTGCAGTTTTGTTATACAGGTAAACTTTTGTCGTGGGGATTTGTTGTACGGATTGTTTCATCACCCAGGTATAAGACCAGTACCCATTAGTTCTTTTTCCTGATCCTCTCCCTCCTCCTACCCTCCATCCTCCAGGAGGCCCTAGAGTGTGTTCTCCTCTATGTGTCCATGTGTTCTCATCATTTAGCTCTCACTCATAAGTGAGAACATGAGATACATGGTTTTCTGTTTTCATGTTAGTTTGCTAAGGATAATGGCCTTCAGTTCTATCCATGTTGCCGCAGAAGACATTATTCTGTTCTTTTATACGGCTGCATAGTATTTTATGGTGTGTGTACCACACTTCCTTTATTCAATCTATCATTGATGGGCATTTAGGTTGATGCCATGTTTTTGCTATTGTGAATAGTGCTGCAGTGAACATATGCATGCATGTATCTTTATATTAGAACAATTTATATTCCTTTGGGTATATACCTAGTAATGGATTGCTGGGTCAAATGATAGTTCTGTCTTTAGGTGTTGAGGAGTCACCACACTGTCTTCCACAATGACTGAACTAATTTACACTCCAACCAACAGTGTATAAGCATTCCTTTTTCTCCACAACCTCACCAGGAACTGTAATTTTTTGGCTTTTTGACTTTTTAATAATAGCCATTCTGACTGGTATGAGATGGTATCTCATCGGGATTTTGATTTGCGTTTCTTTAATAATCAGTGCTGTGGAAACTTTTTGTCATATGATTGTTGGCTGCATGAATGTTTTCTTTTCAGAAGTGTCTGTTCATGTCCTTTGACCACTTTTTTATAGGGTGGTGTTTTTTTTTTCTTGTAAATTTGTTTAAGTTCTTTATAGATGTTGGATATTAGATCTTTGTCAGATGCATAGTTTGCAAAAATCTTATCCCATTCTCTAGGTCATCTGCTCATTCTATTGAGTTTCCTTTGTGGTACAGAAGCTCTTTAGCCTAATTAGATCACATTATTCCATAATTGCTTTTGGCGCAATTGCTTTTGGCACCTTTGTCATGAAATCTTTGCCCATGCCTATGGCCTGAATGATATTGCCAAGGTTCTCTTCCAGGATTTTTATAGTTTTGGGTTTTACATTTAGGTCTTTAATCCATCTTGAGTTGTTTTTTGTGTATGGTTTAAGGAAGAGGTCTAATTTTAATCTTCTGCATATGGCAAGCCAGTTATCCCAGCACTATTTATTGAATAGGGAATCCTTTCTCCGTTGTTTGTTTTTCTCAGGTTTGTCAAAGGTCAGATAGTTGCAGGTGTGTGGCCTTATTTCTGAGTTCTCTATTCTTTTCCATTAATCTGTCTGTTTTTGTACCAGTACCATTCTGTTTTGGTTACTATATCCCCGTGGTATAGTTGGAGTTGGGTAGCATGATCCCTCCAGCTTTGTGTTTTTTGCTTAGGATTGACTTGGCTATTTGGGCTGTATTTTGGTTCCATATAAATTTTAAAATAATTTTTTCTAGTTCTGTGAAGAATGTCAATGCTAGTTTAATAGAAATAGTATTGAATCTACAAATTGCACTGAGCAGTATAACCATTTTTATGATATTGATTCTTCCTATTCATGAGAAATGGGATGTTATTCCATTTGTTTTTGTAATCTCTTATTTATTTTTGCAGTGTTTTGTAGTTCTTATAGAGAGATTTCACCTCCCTAGTTAGTTGTATTTGTTTTGTATTTTTAATAAAAGAATTAAAACTTTAAGTGCCTAGTGCTTCACGATTTAGAAGTGCTAAAAACTCCCTTTAACAGTCTTCTTATTTTGAAAATTTATTTTTAAGTTTTAATGTTTAAAATAAAACTTTACTACATTTTAGTTAATACACATCATACGTAGAATTTATTGATAATATATGAGCATATTTCTGGCTTTGAGTATAATACATCTGCATAAAACACACATGCACACACACACACTTTACCCTGAATGCCAAAAGAATAATCTGAGAACTATTATTAAGTAGAAAAATATTAATGCTTGCAAAGTGGTTAGAAAAGTGCTTAACAACACTAAGTAAATGTGTGTTATTATTATTCATTTCGGAGACATTTGTGCACATACATTTTAAAATATGATAAGGAGTTAATGGTATATTCCTCAAAGAAGTAATAGCTGTTATCACCCATTAATAGCTGTTATCACCCATTTCAATGTAATAAGAAATAAAGAATGAATAGGCAGGAGTAGAATGTAACTAGTATAACTTTTGATTGTCCCTATTCTCAATTCTTTATTCAATACTTTTTCATCTCACAATTACTGATATCTCTAGTCTTTTCTTAATTTTATTTATTTTTAAGAATCACTTTGATGTTTTATTTTCTTTTTCCTTGTTATTTATATTTGGAATATTATAAGCATGTTAGTATTATGTTTATTAATTGATATGGTTTAGCTGTGTCCCCACCCAAATCTCACCTTGAATTCTAGTTACCATAATCCCCACATGTCATGGGAGGGACCTGGTGGAAAGGTAATTGAATCATGGGGGCAGGTTTTCCTCATGCTGTTCTTGTGATAGTGAATAAGTCCCATGAGTTCTGATGGTTTTATAAAAGGCAGTTCCCCTGCATATGCTCTCTTGGCTGCCGTCATGTAAGACGTGCCTTTGCTCCTCCTTCACCTTCCACCATGATTATGAGGCCTCCCCAACCATGTGGAACTGTGACTCCATTCAACTTCTTTTTCTTTGTAAATTACCCAGTCTCAGGTGTTTTTTCATAGCAGTATAGAAATGGACTAATACATTGATAAATGTTCTGCTATTTTTATAAATATTTTTAATTATTTAAATTATAGTTAAGTCCTGAATAATATTAACAACAACAGCAAAACTTCTTTACAGGCAATTTAGAGGAGGAAATTAAGCAGAATTCTTCTGCATTTAAAACGGTATCTGGCACAGGATGTTCTAATAAGTTTTTTTTTCAAATTATTGACTACAAATTTTCCATATCACCATCTAAATAGAAGATTTTGTCATTTGTCACTAGTGGAATTATTCCAGTGGCAGACAGTTTCTGACATGAAGATGACTCAAAGTGATAAAGCTGTCTAAATCACTGATGTCAATCAGCATCATTATGGGATCTGTCTAGATCTGAAAGCTAAACAGTGTCACTTTAAGCAAGTATTTTCTTCAGCATGTAATGGAAATGTATATCACATGGCTAGGAGAGCTTTTTGCTCTGCAGGCAAAATGATTGCCACTGGGTATGTGGGTTGCAGCCGGTTTTCCGTTGATACGATTAAGCTGTGTTCATTTCCTTTGTTACAATGTTACTGCCGTATTTCTTCTTAGGAAAAAAACAAAGAAAAAACAACAATCCCACTAGACCTTAGAGAGCAAACATTGTTTCATTTATCTTCTACTTATTTATAAATATTAATTTTAGAAGAATTAGAAATTATGAAAAACTATTTAAAAAGAACACTCCCCAGTTTAGATACATTATTAACATATTATAAACTTTGGTATATAACCCAACTTTTTAACAGTGTAGCTTTGTGTTATAGAGTGTGTTTAGGTCAGAAATGACACTTGGTTAGTCCTACTTGTGGAAAGATGAAAAAACCTTCCAGATACTTAGGGCAGTTTTCTGTCACTGAACACTTGTCAAAATTCTTTACTATCATGTAGAGTTCTAGGGCAATGTGGCTGCTGTTTGAGCATAGGAACATTGTTTGGTTTGGGAAAGAATTGAGTCCCAGATCTGTCACCAATTAGAACTGTGACCTGGGGCAAGATATTTCAAATGTCTTAGTTTCTGTTATCTCAAAGAATAAGATAGGATTAATAAAGTCCTAATACTTAGATTCATCATGATTACATTAAAATATCAGTATGAAGTGGTCAGTAAATGTGAATTGGCTTCATTCTCTTTTTTTTGAAATTGACAGATAAAATTATATGTATTCTGTATTACATGACTTTTGACGTACATATACATTGTGTAATGACTATATCTAGGTACTTAGCATATGCATCACCTTACATAGTTATTGTTTCCATAGTAAGAGCACTTTATTCCCTTTGCATTTTTTCAAGAGTAAAATATATTAACTATAATAACACTGTTGTATAATATATCTCTTGAACTTTTTCCTCCAAACTGAATTTTTTAATCCTTGACCAATATCTCCCAAACTTCTTCTGCCAACCACTCCAGCCTCTGGTACCCGCCATTCTAATCTCTACTTCTATGAGATCAACTTTTTTAGATTCCACATATGAATGAGATTATGCAATATTTGTCTTTCTACTCCTAGTTTATTTCATTTAACATAATGTGGTGTAGGTTCATTCATGTTATTGTAAATGACGAGGTTTTCTTCTTTTTCATGACTGAATAGTATTTCATTGTGCATATCACATTTTCTTTATCCATTCATCTGTTAATGGACACCTAGATTGATGCCATATCTTAATTATTGTCATTATTGCAGCAATGAACATGGCAGTGCAGATATCTCTTTGACATACTTATGCATTTATTTTGGATATATATTCAGTAGCGGGAATGCTGCATCATATGGTAATTTTAATATTACTTTTTTAAGAAACCTCCCTACTGCTTTACATAATGTATTAATTTACATTCTCAGCAACAGTGTCCAATATTTTCTCCATATCCTCGCCAATCCTTAACTTTTGTCTTCTTGATAAATACCCATTCTAAAAGGTGTGACATAATATCTGATTTACGTTTCTCTGATAATTAGTGATGTTGAGCATTTTTTAACACACCTGTTGTTCATTTGTATGTCTTCTTTTGAGAAATATCTATTCAGATCCTTTGACCATTTTGAAACTGAATTACTTGGATTTTATTATTGAATTTCTTATTATGTTTGGGTCCCTTATATATTTGGATATCAACTCCTTATCAGATGTACAATTTACAAATATTTTCTTATACTCTGTAGGTTGTCTCAACTCTGTTGACTGTTTTCTTTGATGTACAGAAGTTTTTTAATTTAATGTAATCCAATTTGTCTATTTTATTTTTGTGCTTTGGGGGCTATGTAAAAATCAGTCTTCAATCTATTTTCATTGGATTTTTGTATATGGTGAGAGATATGAGTCTAGTTTCATTTTTCTGCATATGTAATCTGTTTTTTCCAGCACTATTTATTGAAGAGACTGTCCTTTCCCCATTGTGTGCCCTTGGCACCTTTGTCAAAAATTAGTTGGCCATACTTAGTCAAAAAATCAAAAAAATAGATGTTGGCATGGATGTGGTGAAAGAGGAACACTTTTACACTGTTGATGGAAATGTAAACTAGTATAACCACTATGGAGAACAATGTAAAGATTCCTTAAAGAACTCAGAGTAGATCTACCATTTGATCCATCATTCCCAATACTGGGTATCTACCCGGAGGAAAAGATGTCATTATAGGAAAAAGATTCTTGCACGTGTATGTCATTAACGGCATAATTTGCAATTGCAAAAATATGGAACCAACCCAAATGCCCATCTGTCAATGACTGGATAATGAAATGTGGTATACATACACCATGGAACACTACTCAGCCATAAAAAGAAATGAAATAATGGCATTCACAGCAACATGGATGGAATTGAAGATCATTATTCTAAGTTAAGTAACTCAGGAATGGAAAACCAAACTTCATCTTCACTCATAAGTGGGAGCTAAGCTACGAAAATGCAAAGGGGTAAGAATAATGCGATAGATTTTGGGAACTTGAGGGAAAGGATGGGAGGGAGCTGATGGATAAATGACTACACATTGGGTACAGTGTGCACTGCTTGGGTTACGGGGTGCACCAAGATCTCAGAAATCATCACTAAAGAACTTATCCATGTAGCCAAACACCACCTGTTCCTCAATAACCTAGTTAAACAAAAAATAATAATAATAATTTAAAAGCCTGGATTTATTTCTTGGTTCTCTAGTCTGTTCCATTGGTCTACATGTCTGTTCTTATGAAACCATTCTATTTTCATATTAGAGCTGTGGTATATTTTAGTAGTATATGAAAATAGCTTTGTAGTGTGTGTGTGTGTGTGTGTGTGTGTGTGTATACATATATGTTATATATAATCTGAGTCTCTCTCTGTTGCCCAGGCTTGAGTGCAGTGGCACCATCTTGGCTCACTGCAGCCTCGCCTCCTGGGTTCAAGCAAATTCTCCTGTCTCAGCCTCCTGAGTAGCTGGGATTACAGGTGTGTGCCATGACATCTGGCTAATTTTTGTATTTTTAGTAGAGATGGGGTTTCACCGTGTTGGCCAGGCTGGTCTCAAACTCCTGCCCTCAAGTGATTAACCTGCCTTGGCCTCCCAAAGTGTTGGAATTACAGGCTACCATGCCTGGCTGCTTTGCAGTATATTTTAAAATAAGTTAGGATAATGCCTCCAGCTTTGTTACTCTTAATTTTTGCTTTAGATTGCTTTTGCTATTTGGACTCTTTTATGATTACATATAAATTTTAGAATTTTTTTTCTATTTCTGTGAAAAATATCATTGGTACTTTGATAGGGATTACATTCAGCCTAAAGGTTTCCTTGGGTAGCATGGTCATTTTAACAATATTAACTCTTCCAGTCAATGAACACAGAATATTTTTTATTTATTAGTGTCTTCTTTAATTTCTATCATCAATGTTTTATAGTTTTCGTTGTTGAGATCTTTCATCTTCTTGGTTAAATATCTTCTTTAGTATTTTACTTTTGTAGCTGTTGTAGGTGGGATATTAAAATTTATTTTTCAGATGATTCACAGCGTATAAAAGTGCTACTGATTTTTGCATATTGATTTTGTATCCTGTAACTTTATTGAATTCGATCATTAATTCCAACAGTTTTTGGTTGTAGTCGTATAGGTTTTTCTATATATAAGTTCATATTGCCTTTATTTTTCTAATTATTTTTATTTTATTTTATTTTGTTTTATTTTATTTTATTTTTTGAGATGGAGTCTTGCTCTGTCTCCCAGGCTAGAGTGCAGTGGTGCAATCTTGGGTCATCACAACCTCCACCTCCCTGGTTCAACTGATTCTCCTGCCTTGGCCTCCCAAGTAGCTGGGACTACAGGCATGCACCACCAGGCCCAGCTAATTATTGTATTTTTAGTAGAGATGGGTTTCACCATGTTGGCCAGGCTGGTCTCAAACTCCCAGCCTCAAGTGATCTGCCCACCTTGGCCTCCCAAAGTGCTGGGAATATAGGCATGAGTCATTGTGCGCAGCCGATAATGTCTTTAAAAAGAGAATATTTAACTTCTTTCTTTTCAAATAGGATGCATTTATTTTTTTCTTTTGCCATACTGCTCTGGCTAGGACTTCCAGTACTCTGTTGAACAGGAGTGGTGAGAATGGGCATCCTTGTCTGTTTCAGATCTTAGAGGAAAAGCTTTCAGCTTTTCCCCATAGAGTATAGTGATAGCTGTGGATTTGTCATGCCTAGTCTTCATTGTGTTGAGGAACATTTGTTGTATACTTAATTTGTTGAGAGTTTTTGTATAAAAGCATGTTGAACGTTTATAAATGCTATTTCTAGATCTGTTGAACTGATCATATAGTTTTGGTCCTTCCTTCTGTTAATGCAGTGTATCACACTTACTGATGTGCACATGCTGTACCATATTTACATCTCTGGAATAAATGCCACTTGGTCATGGTGAGTGACCTGTTTAATATGCTGTTGAATTATCTGTGCTAGCTTTTGTTGAGATCCTTTGCATCTACATGCATCAGGAATATTGGCCTGGAGTTGTCTTATTTTTAGTATCCTTGCCTGACATTGCAATCAAGGTAATGATTGTCTCATAAAATGAGTCTGGAAGTATTCTCACATCTTAAATGGCATGGAAGAGTTTGAGAATAATTGGTATTCGTTCTTTAGAATTTTTATAGAACTCAGCAGTCAAGCTATCAGGGCCTGGGTTTATCTTTGATGGAGTAGTTTTTATCACTATTTCAACATCCTTACTTGTTATCGGTCTGCTCAGGTGTTCTAATTCTTTTTAATTCAATCTTGGTAGATTGTATGTCAAGGAAGTCACTCATTTCTTCTAAGTTACCCAATTTTTTGGTGTATGACTATTCATAAAAGTCTCTTATGATCCTTTATATTTCTGTTGTATAAGTTGTAATATTTCCTTTCTTATTCCTAATTTTATTTGTATCTTCTCTCTTATTTCCTTAGGTAAGCTAGATAATGGTTTGTCAATCTGTTTATCTTTTCAAAATAAAACCCTCTTGTTTATCTTTTCTATTGTTTTTCAAGTCCCTATTTCATTTATTTCTCATCTGATCTTTATTTCCTTCCTTCTCCTAACTGCGGGCTTAATTTCTTTTTGTATTTTTCTAGTTCCTTGAGGTACAACATCAGGTTGTTTATTTGAGAATTTTCTTTTTTTTTTTTTGATGTGGGTGTTCATTGCTACAAGCTTTACATTTAGAGCTGATTTTCCTATGCCCTTTATGTTTTCATATGTTGTGTTTCTTTTCACATTCATTTTAAATTTACTTTTTAATTTTTCTTTTAACATTTTCATTGACCTATTGGTTATTGAATTATTATTTTTACTTGATTTGAGTAGGCCACAGGACTTTTGAAAAAAAAATTAGCACCCAAAATCTTCACAAAATAATCTTACTCTTAATTACTGTAATGCACTATTTTCTATTTGATACCTGTATTTTAACTAAAATTTCTGATAATGATCCACAAAATTGATTCCACACCTATTAATATCTTATAACCCACACGTTGTAAAGCAGTGTTTTAGAAAAGCTGTGCTTTACAGTGGGGGCTAGAATATGGAAGTCTGCCTTGGAAAGAACGCATCAAGAAAGAGAAGAGCAGTAAATCTCAGGTATTTAGAGATCAAGTGTAATGACATGGAGGCTCATAGTAATGAGCACAGGGGTAAAAAGGTTATTGGTGTCTACAATAATGGGAAACCATTTGCTTTAGGACCAGGCTCAACAAAGCAAAAGGACATTAAGAGAAATGAACATGGAAGCTCTGCACCAGTGCAGAAGCAGTTCTGATAATGATTGAGAATCTGGGGATTTTTCCTTGGCTTTTCAGGCACTCCTACAGAATTTAATTGTTGAGAAGGCTAGTGGGTAAACTCTAGACTTTTGCCACTCATATTGCTGGAAGCATTTTGGGAACTGAACTATAAATTTACTGTATGTTACTATACTACACTATATTATACCATACTAAATACTTAATACCTTAACATACCAGTAGAGAAGAAAGTTTGCTGAATAAATAAATAAATAAATAAATATTTAAACACCACACACACACACACCCCCCTGAACATTTTAAAAAGTTTATTTACAATAAAAGTAAACATTTCACATATAATGATGTATTATTCAGTATTGTAGTAATGTATAAATATGTAGTAAATATACATAGTGAATATACAATGTAGTTACACAAATGCTGTTGTTTCTTATTCATTCTTTTTCTAGTTTTTTCATGTTAATACAGTGATATCATGCATTTCCTTTGAGATAAAATTTTGTGTTTTTACTCTGAGAAAATCTAAGAATTTCTAGGCCAATTGAAAATAAGGTTTAGACCATTTTCCTGTTTTGTTTTGTTTCCCGTTAAACTTGGTTTTATCACTTAATTGAATGATGTGTTTCATTGACTTATTCATATAATTAAGGTCAATTTGAGTAGCACTTATAGTACTTATACATAATTGGGTATCATAAGAATAATATAAGGGAAGAGAAAGGAAGGAAGGAAGAGAAGGAGAGAGGGAGGGAGGAAGGAAAGGAAGAAGAAAGGGAGGACTTTGCATAGGGATAATTACAAAGCAACATATATTTGTTGGACTCTAATTGCAATCTCAGCACAGATATTAGTTCTTTGAGTATGACCGTTGACCTGATTACTGTCATTGTATTAACTGATAGTTAAGACACATATGTTCTGTTGTATCATGTGATTGTTATTTGCAATGAGATAAAAAAATGTAAGGTAATTTTGAAATTAGGTGAAATTTTATATCAGTCATTATTGGGATGATTATAAAGACTGCATAACTATTGATTCTATTCATTAATTCTGATTCTAAGTAAAATTACCATAGTTAACATTTTTTCTTGCATGAAACGCAAGGCATGTTCTATTGTTTCTTGTTTCTTAGCATGGTTCAGACCTAAAAATAGTAAGACAAAATAATGGCTAAAACAAACAAACCATAAGCTTTTTGATTTAAAATAAACAATCCTGGCAATTTAAATTGGATGTCTTACCTTATAGATAGGTTCCCATTTATAAGAAAGCATAAGATATTTGCAATTATATTGTAAATACTATTTAAAACATCTGTTTACATTTCTAATATTGGAATGTTTGTGGGACACTTGAGGTAAACTTTCAATACCTTCTATTTTAGTTTTACATGTAGTTATACTACTATGTTTCTTAAAGTTAGCTAATGAAATTTGCAAACTATTGGTATTAGTAAGTTTTCAACATGCTTTTTAGCTATATGCGGCCCAAAATGGGGAGAGAGATGTGCTAATTCAGGTGGAATAACCTGATTATTATAGGGTTAAGAGTGGAACAGTAAGCACTTGCTTTCAGCAGCTTTGTGTAGTATTTACAGAATTTGAAAGTGTGGTTTTCTTTCTCACTCCTGCTCCTCCTTTCTTTATTTAAGAAAAATTTTTTTCTTCTTTTTCACTAAAATTAAATTAGTTCTAAGATAACTACTCACCAAAATTTAGATTTAATTACTAGCAATGTGTCTAATCATGCATATATGTATAACATCTCTTATGTTCAAATGACTACCTCAGCAGCAAGGAAATAAAATTACTTCTTTTATTTTGGTTATATCAGTCAATAAATTCAAGATTCTGATGAGAAGTTAATCATAAATTTTATAAAACAAAACTTTTGAACATTAATAATTATTTATAAGCCACAAACAAGGCAGACTCATACACCTGTGAAGTTTTATCAAGCAATGATTGCTGAAAACCTTTTTACCCCACAGAAAGAATGTCTAGAATAGCTCCAAACAGAATTTTAAAATTATCAGTGTTCAAATCTGGATATAAGTAGATTAACTCCAGGTTTGTTTTCAGTTCTCAACAATTTGAAAGTGCTCTAGTATTCTCAATAACATAAAATGGCCAGTAACTTCATAGTTATTTATCAGTTGATTAAGGTGAGTTATAAAGTGAAAGTCTCCTTTTTTCACTGCCATTATAAACTTCTCAGTGAAGCTGAATGATAATGAACTATAAAAGTAAAAACAAATACAAATGATCTGCACTGATTAAAAAAAAAGAACTGAGGAACTAAAACCAAGATGTAAGCTAATACAAAAGTCTTTTATATTTGGATATGTAAAATCTTGTCCTTGGGAAGCTAATGTGCTGTCCCAGAAAAGACACCTGATGTCTGTGATACTGGTAGTGATTTTTAAAGCCTCAAAATATCGCTGCCTCTGGGCAGAAATATCAGTTTCCTTTATAATCTATAGTTTGAAATTAACGACTCATTTTCTATTTTTATTTTCTGCTACTGATGTCTTAAAGTAGCTTTTTGCTGTGGTAAACAATGAAATAAAGGTCATTCACAAGAAGTTTCAAATTATGGAACTAGCTATTGTTCCATTTGAATTTTTCATACACCTATTTTTTAATGTTTTTTTAAAGTTTTATTTTACTTTTAATTGACAAACAATAATTATAAATTTATGGGGTACAGTGATAGTTCAATGCATGTATACATTGTGGAATGATCAAATCAGGCCAATTAACATAAAAATTGCTTCAGATGCTATTTGTGTACGGTGAAAATGTTTAAAATCTACTTTTTAAAGCTATTTTGAAATATGCAGTACATTATTACTAACTATAATTACCATGCTGCACAACAGACCACCAGAACTTATCCTTCTGTCTAACTGAAACTTCGTACCCTTTGACCAATGTATCTCCTCTCCCTATTCACCTCCCTGATCCCTCGCTATTCTCCTATGAGTTTGAATTTTTTATATTTCACATATAAGTAAGAGATCATTCAATATTTGTCTTCTCGTACCTGGCATATTTCACTTAGCATAATGTCCTTCAGGTTCATCCACATTACAAATGATGGAATTTCCTGCTTTTTAAAAAGGCTGAATAGTATTCTGTAAATGCCTCAAATTGTAATGTGTAATATGTGATATAATATATAGTGTAAGATATACATATGACAGTTGTGAAACATTGTACAATGAACACTTCAAAGCACCACCACAGTTAAAAATAGATATCTCCACACTTAGAAGCTGCTTCAGTGATTCTATTATTTCAACTTGCTTCTTTTCTCATGAATTAAGTTTCTAATATTTTCTTCTATTTCGAAAATTTCAATTTGATATAATTCGAACTTACAGAAAATTTCAGAAATTCCTTACATGGAATGCTTATATATCCTTCACTCTGATTCATCTTTTGTTTATATTTTCTCTCTTTTCCTTTATCAGACTATCTTTACATATTTACATATACATGCATATTATTGTAAACCATTTGCAAATAGTTTAAAGATACGTGTACTCTTTAACCCTAAATAGTGTGTGTTTCTTAAGAGTAAGAACATTCTCTTGCATACTCTACTAAGCAGTTATGAAAATCAGAAAGCAATGTTGAAACAATATTACCATCTAATTCACAGTCTATTTTCAAATGTCATCAAATATCTTAAATGTTCCTTATGGTAATTTTCTTCCCCAATTAGGGATTGAATTCAAGATCGTTTTTTATAGTTCATTGTTTGTTTTACTTTATCTAGATCAATTCCATAGCCTTGCATTGTGAGTTTTTTGAAGTACAGGCCAATTATTTTGTAGAAATATCTTTCCATTTAAGTTTTTTTATGTTTCCTCATGATTTGATTAGGTAATGTCTTACATTTTTGCACAAAAGTAACATTGTGTCTAAGTTCATTATATCAAGAGGCATATAATAGCAGTTTATCCCATTATTACGTTTAAACATTTGTTAATGGTTGTGCCTACCAGGATTTCTGACTCCACAGTTACTAATTCTCTTTTTGTTAACAGATAATTTGTTGGAAGGTACTGAGAGAGTCTTAAATTCTTTTTCTTACTACAATTTCACAGCATCCATTGATATTTTTATAACTCCTTCAAATCTTTTGCGTTTATTATTTACCATTTTACAAGGAAGAGCTTTATCTTCATTTATTTATTGTTCATTAACTCATTGATTTCTACAAGTGATGTTATGGATTCTCACTTTATTCAATGATAATCACAAAGTGTTGCTATTTATTTTCATGATAAAATTCTCAACCAGCAGGAGCCATTTCAAACTACCTCCTGTGCTTTATCACCAGGTTACCATAATTCTTTGAGGACTGTCTTGCTTTCTGAAACAAAATATTTTAGGCTTATTTTTGACATTTTGTGACTCTAAAATCAGTATTTCCTTCAAGATCTCTGGCTTTTTTCAATGGAAGTTGTTATTTAGAAACCGAAGTCTGAGTGTGAAATACACTCATTGTTGCTGATGTGACATTGCTTCTAGTCTCTCATAGAAGACAGGACTTTTTCCACTCTCCCTTTTTCTGCCTTTTCCCATGCACCACTTGTTTTTACTGATACTCCCATTTCCAACTCAAAGCCACAAAATGCATTCTCAACTTTCCCCACTGAATATTTATAATTTTCTTCCCTGATAGAAAGAAACTACAAGTCCCTTTTGTCAACATATTTACTCCTTTGCTCAACGCTAGGATACAGGACATAGTTTCATAATTTCTAGCCCATATTACTATGAAAAACAAATACATAAGCTAGTTTAAAATATTTACTGATTTTTTAAGATAAATTTTACATAGAGAGAAATAAAAATATTAATTTCACAATCAATAACTTTTGACAAATGGATACATGCATGTAATCTACATTTCTTTTAAGATACAGAACATTTATGTCAACCCAGGAAGTTTCTTCATTGCTTTTATCTGTCAGTTTCCCCACAAAGTAAATTAAGCTCGTTTTTCCCAGAGAGAATAGTTTTTCCCATTCTAAATTTTCATATAAATGGAAACAGAAATTTCTTATAAATGTGCTCATTTGTCTGATTTTTTTTATTGTGAGATTCATCCGAGTTTTATATGTATCAGTAGTTTAGTTCATTTTATTGTTAAGTATGAATCTATCATAATCACGTTATCAAATCTCCTGTTGATGGGCCTTTGAGTGGCTTCCAGTTTGAGTCTCTTACAAATACAGCTGCTATGTGCATTCTTAGTACTAGTCTTTGTGTGAATATAGATTTCCATTTGACTATAGTGATTCTTATAAATAAAACTGCTGGATCATAAGGTAGGTGTCTGCTTAACTTTGTAGGAAACTGAGAGCCACTTTCAATATGCAATGTCCACATTCTTATCAGCAATATTGGGATAGTTCTGGTCATTACATACCCTCACCAACAATTGCTATAGTCAATTTTTAAATTTAGTCATTCTAGTAGAAGAATAGTGTTAGCTCATGGAAGTTTAACTTGCATTTCCCTGATATAATTCTAAATATTTTTGTATGTGTTTAGAGTCCTTTATCTTCCATTTTGAGGTCAATACAGATATTTTGTCTCTTTTGTAATTTTTTATTATTGAATTCTAGCAATTTCAAATATATATTCTGCATAAATGTTGTTTTTCATGTATGTTAAATACATACACAGAGATATGTACATTTACACACCATACATATATATATACACATGTATATACATATGTGTGTGACTATATATGCATGTATTTCCTTCAAATATTTTATCCCACACTGTGGATTGGCTAATATTTTTAGATAATATCATTGAAAAGAAAGATTAGTTTTTCTTCTATGGTTTTTGCATTTCACTCTACTCTGTCTTTAGTTTTTTTTTTCTTAATTGACACATAATAATTATACAAATTTATGGGGTACAATATTTTAAAATTGTATATACTAGAGAATGGCTTGGGTCATAGTTACAGGGACAGGTATATATATATATATGTGTGTATATATATATGTGTATATATATGTGTATATATATATGTGTGTATATATATGTGTGTATATATATATATATGAAGTTGTGATGAGCACAAAATTTAATGTTAGTTAATTTACTTCCTAGCATTTTTGTTCCCTCCATCTAAGACAAGTATAGTAGTTTGTCCAAAAAAAGGTATATTACTGTGTTACTGTATAAAAACAAAGCAACAAATAGATTATAATCTATAATAATACATGATTCTGGAACTAGCCTATTTTATGGACGTATGAAGTTATTGAATAATGTATTTTTATTTTTATCATAAGTTTGTTTTTGTTTTATATAAAACAAGCAAAGTTACTAAATTTGGGAAGATAATGCTACATATGTTATGAGGCTATTCCTTAAATAGAAATACATAAATTTTACATGAGTCATTGGTAACTTTTTTCATAATTTATAACCATGTATATTTCATGATGAAACACTGTAGTCATGCCTCTTGGCTAAAACAAATTTGACATTGATAGTGGCCTAAGGGGTAAAACAGAATTAAAACAACAATAAATTTAATCAACAAGGGAGCATCTTTTTATTTCATACTAATCAAAGAAGCAATTTTTGATATAAATTCTTTATTAATTATATGGAATAGAATATTGGCTAATAAAGTCTACTGCTCAATAAAGAAGAACACTCTACAGTGTTGGAAAAATATTAAACTAATGCTAAGTAATCAGAATCCAGAAAGGAATAGTAGATTTCAGAAGCTATATTTTTTTCTAGGCCATATTAATATATGTAGGCTTTAAAATGCATTATGCTTCATTTTTCTACTTTTCTCCCCCACCATTCAAAGCTTTTCTGGGTTATCTATTGCTACAAAACAAACATGCCCAAACTTTGGCAGTTTAAAACAACTACCTTGACAACATTGGAATGGCGGAGTAAAGACCTGAGAAAATATGTACCTCCATAAAAACAAGGAGAATACTAATACAAAAACTTAAATGGACTTTTTCAGAACTCTGGAAATTAACCAAAGGCTAATTGAAAAGGTGGCTATCCAAGAAACATGACTGAATTGTTGTAAAGACAGCAGATTTGTGCAGTTTTAACTTGCCCTATTTCCATCTCTGTAGCCCCAGCTCTATTGTAGCCTTGAATCCAGCAACTTCACAACCATGAGAGCTGTCCAAACCAGCAGCCTAACTGCCGTTAGCGAGGCCAGAATGGCTATGCAGGTTGTCAAAGAATCTCCATCTTTAAAGATTGTCACTATTTGGCCTGTCTGGCAGTTTCCTGGAAAACTCTAATTCACAGCGTTTGTTTGTATAGGCATCAGGGCTCTCTCACTTAAAAGCCCATAGCCAGGGCTGGTGAGGTGGCTCACGCCTGTAACCCCAGCACTTCGGGAGGCCGAGGTGGGCAGATCACGAGGTCAGGAGTTTGAGACCAGCCTGACCAACATGGTGAAATCCTGTCTCTACTAAAAACACAAAAATTAGGCGGGCGTGGTGGGGAGTGCCTGTAATCCCAGCTACTCAGGAGGCTGAAGCAGGAGAATCACTTGAACCCGGGAGGTGGAGGTTGTAGTGAGCTGAGATCAAGCCACTGCACTCCAGCATGGGTGACAGAGCGAGACTCTGTCGTCAACAACAACAACAACAAACCCTTAGCCGGGGCATTTGAAACAAAAAAAAATCAATGGCAATTGTTTAAAATCACAGCTGCTTGAGCTGAATATACTAACTAGGGCAAACAAGAGGTTTGCAAAAAAAAAAAAAAAAAAAAATCTGGAAAATGAGGTACCTATAAGGACTTTTAAAAAGTGCAACATATTCCAAAGATCTACATGGTCACGACTCCTACCTTATCCTAGCCCAGCAATCACAAGGAACAATGCCTCACCCCAGGGATCAATAGAGATTATGTGGGGAATCTGGGCTTCTGCCACCATTTAGCAGTAACAAGGCAATGTTCTCCACTGCCAGAACAGTGTCAGAAAAGACCAGTTAAAAGAGAAAATTTAAATAGGATCCAGAGTCGAATAACATAATAAAAAATGTTTAGGCTTCAGTTGAAAAATCAATCATTATACCAAGAACCAGAAGATTCCAAATGAGATATTTTTTGTTTTGTTTTTGAGATGGTGTCTTGCTCTGCTGCCCAGGCTGGAGTGCAGTGGCACGTTCACAGCTCACTGCAGTCTTTTTTTCGTGGGGTCGAGCAATCCTCTCACCTCCGCCTCCTAGAGTACTGGAATTACAGACATGAGTCACCATGCCTGGGCTCCAAATTAAATTGTAAAAAATGAGTACATTTATGTCAATGCTGAAATGACTGAGATGTTAGAAATATATGACAAGGGCTTTAAAGCAGTCAATATAAAAATTATTCAATGAGCAATTGTGAACATAATTGAAAAAAATGAAAACACAGAGAGCATCTTCAAAGAAACTGAACATGTAAAGAAGAACCAAATGGAAATATTAGAACTGAAAAGTGCAATAATTAAAATTAAAATCTCAGGATGGCTCAGCAGCAAAATGAAGGTTGTGGAAAATAATGATAGCAACAAAGAAAAAAAAAACAGTGAACTGAAAGACGGAACAATGGAATTTATGCAATCTGGATAATATGACTGGAAAATATGAACAAATCTCAGTAGCCTTTGACACAATAATGAAAGATTTAATACCATGTAATTGAATATCTGGAAAGAGAGGCAAAGGAGGGAGGAGCTATAAAAGACTTAAAGAAATAATGGATGAAAATTCTCCAAATTTGGCAAGAGACATAAACTTACAGATTAAAGAAGCTGAGCTACCTTCAGACAAGATAAAGCCAAATAAATCCGCACCAAGACACATCATAATTACTTCCTGAAATCTAAAGCAAAAGAATACACCTTAAAAGCAGCCAGAAAGGGAAAAAAGTATTTATCTATAGTGGAAAAACAAGTTAAATAAAACAGTACATATATTCCTCATTAGAAACCATGGATGCCAGAAATAACAAATAAACAATACTTTTCATGTACCAAAAGAAAAGAACTGTTTTTTCAGTCTTATGCCCAGTGAAGATACCTTTGGGGAATTAAAGGAAAATTAAGACATTCTCACATGAAGAAAAACTAAAAAAAAATTATGGCCAAGAAACCTATCATAAAATAATGGCTAAAGAAAGTGTGCTAAACTGAAAGAAAGGCTTAAAAACAGAAACTTGGGACATGGAAAAAGGAATACAATAAGAAAAAATATGGGTACGTAAAATAGGCATTGCTTTTCCTCTTGATTTCTCTAAATTAAGTTTGACGATTAAAGCAAAATTACAAACTCTCTAATGTGCTCCTAAGTGTATGTAGAGGGAATATTTAAGACAAATATATTATAAAATGAGGGAAGTGAAGAGACATAAACAGAGAAAAAGTTTTTATACTGAAATAGTAAAAAGAGAACACCAGTAGATTGTGATATGTATATGTAGTGGAATACCTAGAGCAACTCCCTCCAAAAAGCTCCATGAAGAGATGCCTTAAAAACACTATGCATATATCAAAATGGAATTCCAAAGTTATGTTGATGTAATACACAGAAACATTATTTTGGTAAAGTTCCAGGAGTGCTATTATTGGGTGGAATTTTTCTGTATACATCGGTTAGATTTTGTTGAAGGATTGTGTTGTTAAGATCTGTATTCTTGCTGATTTTCTAATAGTTTTTTTCAGTTACTGACAAAGTGAAGTGAGGGAGTTATTAATATTCCCAGAAAAATTGTAAATTTATCTGTTCCTCTTTTTAGCTCTATCAGTTTTTTTTTCTTTTTCTTTTATTATTATTATTATTATTATTATACTTTAGGTTTTATGGTACATGTGCCCAATGTGCAGGTAAGTTACATATGTATACATGTGCCATGCTGGTGTGCAGCACCCACCAACTTGTCATCTAGCATTAGGTATATCTCCTAATGCTATCCCTCCCCCCTCCCCCCAACCCACAACAGTCCCCGAAGTGTGATGTTCCCCTTCCTGTGTCCATGTGTTCTCATTGTTCAATTCCCACCTATGAGTGAGAATATGCGGTGTTTGGTTTTTTGTTCTTGTGATAGTTTACTGAGAATGATGATTTCCAATTTCATCCATGTCCCTACAAAGGACATGAACTCATCATTTTTTATGGCTGCATAGTATTCCATGGTGTATACGTGCCACATTTTCTTAATCCAGTCTATCATTGTTGGACATTTGGGTTGGTTCCAAGTCTTTGCTATTGTGAATAATGCCGCAATAAACATACGTGTGCATGTGTCTTTATAGCAGCATGATTTATAGTCCTTTGGGTATATACCCAGTAATGGGATGGCTGGGTGGAATGGAATTTCTAGTTCTAGATCCCTGAGGAATCGCCACACTGACTTCCACAAGGGTTGAACTAGTTTACAGTCCCACCAACAGTGTAAAAGTGTTCCTATTTCTCCACATCCTCTCCAGCACCTGTTGTTTCCTGACTTTTTAATGATTGCCATTCTAACTGGTGTGAGATGGTATCTCATTGTGGTTTTGATTTGCATTTCTCTGATGGCCAGTGATGGTGAGCATTTTTTTTCATGTGTTTTTTGGCTGCATAAATGTCTTCTTTTGAGAAGTGTCTGTTCATGTCCTTCGCCCACTTTTTGATGGGGTTGTTTGTTTTTTTCTTGTAAATTTGTTGGAGTTCATTGTAGATTCTGGATATTAGCCCTTTGTCAGATGAGTAGGTTGTGAAAATTTTCTCCCATTTTGTAGGTTGCCTGTTCACTCTGATGGTAGTTTCCTTTGCTGTGCAGAAGCTCTTTAGTTTAATTAGATCCCATTTGTCAATTTTGGCTTTTGTTGCCATTGCTTTTGGTGTTTTAGACATGAAGTCCTTGCCCATGCCTATGTCCTGAATGGTATTGCCTAGGTTTTCTTCTAGGGTTTTTATGGTTTTAGGTCTAACATTTAAGTCTTTAATCCATCTTGAATTGATTTTTGTATAAGGTGTAAGGAAGGGATCCAGTTTCAGCTTTCTACATATGGCTAGCCAGTTTTCCCAGCACCATTTATTAAATAGGGAATCCTTTCCCCATTTCTTATTTTTCTCAGGTTTGTCAAAGATCAGATGGTTGTAGATATGTGGCATTATTTCTGACGGCTCTGTTCTGTTCCATTGATCTATATCTCTGTTTTGGTACCAGTACCATGCTGTTTTGGTTACTGTAGCCTTGTAGTATAGTTTGAAGTCAGGTAGTGTGATGCCTCCAGCTTTGTTCTTTTGGCTTAGGATTGACTTGGCGATGCGGGCTCTTTTTTGGTTCCATATGAACTTTAAAGTAGTTTTTTCCAATTCTGTGAAGAAAGTCATTGGTAGCTTGATGGGGATGGCACTGAATCTGTAAATTACCTTGGGAAGGATGGCCATTTTCATGATATTGATTCTTCCTACCCATGAGCATGGAATGTTCTTCCATTTGTTTGTATCCTCTTTTATTTCCTTGAGCAGTGGTTTGTAGTTCTCCTTGAAGAGGTCTTTCACATCCCTTGTAAGTTGGATTCCTAGGTATTTTATTCTCTTTGAAGCAATTGTGAATGGGAGTTCACTCATGATTTGGCTCTGTGTTTGTCTGTTATTGATGTATAAGAATGCTTGTGATTTTTGCACATTGATTTTGTATCCTGAGACTTTGCTGAAGTTGCTTATCAGCTTAAGGAGATTTTGGGCTGAGACGATGGGGTTTTCTAGATATACTATCATGTCATCTGCAAACAGGGACAATTTGACTTCCTCTTTTCCTAATTGAATACCCTTGATTTCCTTCTGCCTAATTGCCCTGGCCAGAACTTCCAACACTATGTTGAATAGAAGTGGCGAGAGAGGGCATCCCTGTCTTGTGCCAGTTTTCAAAGGGAATGCTTCCAGTTTTTGCCCATTCAGTATGATATTGGCTGTGGGTTTGTCATAGATAGCTCTTATTATTTTGAGATACGTCCCATCAATTCCTAATTTATTGAGAGTTTTTAGCATGAAGGGTTGTTGAATTTTGTCAAAGGCCTTTTCTGCATCTATTGAGATAATCATGTGGTTTTTGTCTTTGGTTCTGTTTATATGCTGGATTACATTTATTGATTTGCGTATATTGAACCAGCCTTGCATCCCAGGGATGAAGCCCACTTGATCATGGTGGATAAGCTTTTTGATGTGCTGCTGGATTCTGTTATTGAGGATTTTTGCATCAATGTTCATCAAGGATATTGGTCTAAAATTCTCTTTTTTTGTTGTGTCTCTGCCAGGCTTTGGTATCAGGATGATGCTGGCCTCATAAAATGAGTTAGGGAGGATTCCCTCTTTTTCTATTGATTGGAATAGTTTCAGAAGGAATGGTACCAGCTCCTCCTTGTACCTCTGGTAGAATTCGGCTGTGAACCCATCTGGTCCTGGACTTTTTTTGGTTGGTAAGCTATTGATTATTGCCACAATTTCAGCTCCTGTTATTGGTCTATTCAGAGATTCAACTTCTTCTTGGTTTAGTCTTGGGAGGGTGTATGTGTTGAGGAATTTATCCATTTCTTCTAGATTTTCTAGTTTATTTGCATAGAGGTGTTTGTAATATTCTCTGATGGTAGTTTGTATTTCTGTGGGATCGGTGGTGATATCCCCTTTATCATTTTTTATTGCATCTATTTGATTCTTCTCTCTTTTTTTCTTTATTAATCTTGCTAGCGGTCTATCAATTTTGTTGATCCTTTCAAAAAACCAGCTCCTGGATTCATTAATTTTTTGAAGGGTTTTTTGTGTCTCTATTTCCTTCAGTTCTGCTCTGATTTTAGTTATTTCTTGCCTTCTGCTAGCTTTTGAATGTGTTTGCTCTTGCTTTTCTAGTTCTTTTAATTGTGATGTTAGGGTGTCAATTTTGGATCTTTCCTGCTTTCTCTTGTGGGCATTTAGTGCTATAAATTTCCCTCTACACACTGCTTTGAATGCATCCCAGAGATTCTGGTATGTTGTGTCTTGGTTCTCGTTGGTTTCAAAGAACATCTTTGTTTCTGCCTTCATTTCGTTATGTACCCAGTAGTCATTCAGGAGCAGGTTGTTCAGTTTCCATGTAGTTGAGCGGTTTTGAGTGAGATTCTTAATCCTGAGTTCTAGCTTGATTGAACTGTGATCTGAGAGACAGTTTGTTACAATTTCTGTTCTTTTACATTTATTGAGGAGAGCTTTACTTCCAAGGATATGGTCAATTTTGGAATAGGTGTGGTGTGGTGCTGAAAAAAATGTATATTCTGTTGATTTGGGGTGGAGAGTTCTGTAGATGTCTATTAGGTCCGCTTGGTGCAGAGCTGAGTTCAATTCCTGGGTATCCTTGTTGACTTTCTGTCTCGTTGATCTGTCTAATGTTGACAGTGGGGTGTTAAAGTCTCCCATTATTAATGTGTGGGAGTCTAAGTCTCTTTGTAGGTCACTCAGGACTTGCTTTATGAATCTGGGTGCTCCTGTATTGGGTGCATATATATTTAGGATAGTTAGCTCTTCTTGTTGAATTAATCCCTTTACCATTATGTAATGGCCTTCTTTGTCTCTTTTGATCTTTGTTGGTTTAAAGTCTGTTTTATCAGAGACTAGGATTGCAACCCCTGCCTTTTTTTGTTTTCCATTTGCTTGGTAGATCTTCCTCCATCCTTTTATTTTGAGCCTATATGTGTCTCTGCACGTGAGATGGGTTTCCTGAATACAGCACACTGATGGGTCTTGAGTCTTTATCCAATTTGCCAGTCTGTGTCTTTTAATTGGAGCATTTAGTCCATTTACATTTAAAGTTAATATTGTTATGTGTGAATTTGATCCTGTCATTATGATGTTAGCTGGATATTTTGCTCGTTAGTTGATGCAGTCTCTTCCTAGTCTCAATGGTCTTTACATTTCGGTATGATTTTGCAGTGGCTGGTACCGGTTGTGCCTTTCCATGTTTAGCGCTTCCTTCAAGAGCTCTTTTAGGGCAGGCCTGGTGGTGACAAAATCTCTCAGCATTTGCTTGTCTGTAAAGTATTTTATTTCTCCTTCACTTATGAAGCTTAGTTTGGCAAGATATGAAATTCTGGGTTGAAAATTCTTTTCTTTAAGAATGTTGAATATTGGCCCCCACTCTCTTCTGGCTTGTAGGGTTTCTGCCGAGAGATCCGCTGTTAGTCTGATGGGCTTCCCTTTGATGGTAACCCGTCCTTTCTCTCTGGTTGCCCTTAACATTTTTTCCTTCATTTCAACTTTGGTGAATCTGACAATTATGTGTCTTGGAGTTGCTCTTCTCGAAGAGTATCTTTGTGGCGTTCTCTGTATTTCCTGAATATGAATGTTGGCCTGCCTTGCTAGATTGGGGAAGTTCTCCTGGATAATATCCTGCAGAGTGTTTTCCAACTTGTTTCCATTCTCCCCATCACTTTCAGGTACACCAATCAGACGTAGATTTGGTCTTTTCACATAGTCCCACATTTCTTGGAGGCTTTGCTCGTTTCTTCTTATTCTTTTTTCTCTAAACTTCCCTTCTCACTTCATTTCATTCATTTCATCTTCCAGGGCTGATACCCTTTCTCCCATTTGATCGCATCGGCTCCTGAGGCTTCTGCATTCTTCACGTAGTTCTCGAGCCTTGGTTTTCAGCTCCATCAGCTCCTTTAAGCACTTCTCTGTATTGGTTATTCTAGTTATACATTCTTCTAAATTTTTTTCAAAGTTTTCAACTTCTTTGCCTTTGGTTTGAATATCCTCCCGTAGCTCGGAGTAATTTGATCGTCTGAAGCCTTCTTCTCTCAGCTCGTCAAAGTCATTCTCCGTCCAGCTTCGTTCCGTTGCTGGTGAGGAACTGCGTTCCTTTGGAGGAGGAGAGGTACTCTGGTTTTTAGAGTTTCCAGTTTTTCTGCTCTGTTTTTTCCCCATCTTTGTGGTTTTATCTACTTTTGGTCTTTGATGATGGTGATGTACAGATGGGCTTTTGGTGTGGATGTCCTTTCTGTTAGTTTTCCTTCTAACAGACAGGACCCTCAGCTGCAGGTCTGTTGGAGTACCTGGCTGGCCGTGTGAGGTGTCAGTCTGCCCCTGCTGGGGGGTGCCTCCCAGTTAGGCTGCTCGGGGGTCAGGGGTCAGGGACCCACTTGAGGAGGCAGTCAGCCCATTCTCAGATCTCCAGCTGCGTGCTGGGAGAACCACTGCTCTCCTCACAGCTGTCAGACAGGGACATTTAAGTCTGCAGAGGTTACTGCTGTCTTTTTAAGTTTGTCTGTGCCCTGCCCCCAGAGGTGGAGCCTACAGAGGCAGGCAGGCCTCCTTGAGCTGTGGTGGGCTCCATCCAGTTCAAGCTTCCAGGCTGCTTTGTTTACCTAAGCGAGCCTGGGCAATGGCGGGCGCCCCTCCCCCAGCCTGGCTGCCGACTTGCTGTTTGATCTCAGACTGCTGTGCTAGCAATCAGCGAGACTCCGTGGGCGTAGGACCCTCTGAGCCAGGTGCGGGCTATACTCTCCTGGGGCACCGTTTCCTAAGCCCGTCAGAAAAGCACAGTATTCGGGTGGGAGTGGCCCGATTTTCCAGGTGCCGTCTGTCACCCCTGGAAGGGGAACTCCCTGACCCCTTGCGCTTCCCGAGTGAGGCAATGCCTCGCCCCTGCTTCGGCTGGCGCACGGTGCACTCACCCACTGACCTGCGCCCACTGTCTGGCACTCCCTAGTGAGATGAACACGATACCTCAGATGGAAATGCAGAAATCACCCGTCTCTGCGTGGCTCGCGCTGGGAGCTGTAGACAGGAGCTGTTCCTATTCGGCCATCTTGGCTCCTCCCCCCTCGGTATCAGCTCTATCAGTTTTTGCGTCTAGTAGTTTAAGACTTTGTTATTTGGTTACTGCATTTAGGATCATGTGTCTTCTTGGTGGTTTGATCATTTAATCATTATTTAATGTCTTATTTGTCTCTAGTCATTTTGTTTACTCAATATAGCCATGTTTTTTCTTGATTACTGTTTACACATTATGTTTTTATCCATATTTTTCTATCAAACTATGTTGTTGAGTTTGAGATTAGTTTATTATAAACAGTATATTGTTAAACTATGCTTTTCCTTCCTGAAGGATAGTTTTGTCAAATACAGCATTCATTACTGATGGAAATTTTCTTTCGGCTTGTGAAAAATGTGCTATTTCCTCCCTGCCACTATGGTTCAGATGAGAAATCTGCTGTCAGTTAAATTGGTGTTCCCCTTATAGGTAATGTGTTATTTCACTCTGGCTACTTTCAAAATAATTTATTTCCTTCTTATTTTCAAATGTTAGATATGCTGTGTCTTGGTATGGGTTTCTTTATATTTATTATGCTTGGAGTTTACTAAGCTTCTTGGACATGTATGTAGCTCTTTTGCCAAATTTTAAAAGTTTTCAGCCATTATTCCTTCTAATACTGTTTCACCTTAATTATGTTTATTCTCTCTGGGAGTAAAATGATACAAATTTGAGTCTTTTGTTATCCCCAAATGCCTTAGAGGTTCTGTTCTTTTTTTTTGGTCTATCTTCTCTATGTAATTCAGATTGGGTAAATTCTGTTGATCTCAAGTTCACCAATTCTGTTTTCAATCATCTCTATTATACTATTAAGCCCATCTAGTGAGTTTTTTTATTTTTTTTGGCAGTGTTTTTTCAGTGGTTTGGTTTATCTGGTGTTTATGAGGCTCCCTTTGGTCCTTGTAGGTTGTGGCTGAGGGGTCAAATGGAATTTCCCAGGCTGGGCCACTGAGTTTATCTTAGAGGGGAAGGGAATCAGGCCTATGAAAATGAAGGGGCTTCCCTGGACCAGTAACAGTCATGAAAGAATCCACTATACAGGTACTCCCAAGCAAATAGGTATCTCTTTGTAGGCTGTGGTAGCTTAGGTGTACTGAGACAGAATTTGTCAGTGGGGTCGCTTGTTATGCTGGGTTCTCTCCTGTCAGAGTTGTCTGGCTACCCTCATGCCTCCCAGTGGGGACAGATGTCCCAAGCCCACAAGGACAAAGAACTTCTTGGGCAAGACTACTTATTGTGGCAGGGCTCTTCTTAACAGTGCTGCTAATGACCTTTATATCTCCCAGTGAAGGAAAGATGGCTCATACTCATAAGGAGCTATGGCCAGTGCTCATTGTTGTGCTGGCGTCGTTTTTGCCATTGCCCACGGGCAGTCCCAGCATTTTGGGGTCACTTCATCATTTCAGGATCCTTCTTGGTGTTTCCACCCACTGTTCCAAATCAGTATGCAGTAGAGAGGGCAATGTTGATGGAAGAAGAATCTCAAAGCCAATGGTGAAGCATGGTGCTTTCCCTAATTGCCTATGGTTCTTTTTTTGTTTGTTTTGTTTTGTTTTGTTTTGTTTTGAGATGGAGTCTCGCTCTGTCATCCAGGCTGGAGTCCAGTGGCAGTATCTCGGCTCACTGCAATCTCTGCCTCCCGGGTTCACACCATTCTCCTGCCTCAGCCTCCTGAGTAGCTGGGACTACAGGTGCCTGCCACCACACCCGGCTATTTTTTTTGTATTTTTAGTAGAGTGTTAGCCAGGATGGTCTCGATCTCCTGACCTCATGATCTGCCCGCCTCGGCCTCCCAAAGTGCTGGGATTACAGGCGTGAGCCACTGTGCCTGGCCCCCTAATTGCCTATTGTTAGCAGATCTTCCAATAGATCACCTTGCCTACAGTGCCAGACTTCCCTCATCTTTTTGGGGGAACTCCTGTTTGACGTAACAGAACAATAAGCCTACCTGGCCTGACTTTTGTTGTTAGGCTGGGGATTGGAAAAACACTGGGTTTGAGTTACCCTCTTATGCTGGGTCAGTAGACTTAATACATCCTTCTACTATATTATTTCTCCAGTCCTGGGGACCCCAAACAAGATTACCTTCCTGTTGCCAGTTTTTCAGAGATTTTCTACTATTGCATCTTACAATATTTCCAAAATTTATTGTTATATATAGCAGATAGGAGCAAAAAAAAAACTGGCTCTCTCTGTTTCTCTCTATATATAAATGGACATACCTGTTATCTCATAATTATCATTGTTTTTGTCAGGATTTCTCACAAATATGCCTTGCGATACAATTGAATAATGCATACAATCTGTTAATTGGCCTACTAGTAATAGCTCCATTTATTAAGTATTGTACGAATTGAAGATTAGAAAAACAAATGTTATCTGTGTTTTATGAAACTACCACTTCATATACATAAAAATGTACACCACGCTAAAATGGTTTTAGTTAAGTTGTATTGAATTATAACATACAAACAGTATATCTTAACTGTACAGCTCAAGGAATCTGAATGATTACAATTAAAATGCAACTATTTAATCTCAATATGACTGAAGAAATAGAGCATTAGCTGTATGAAAAATACATTCATAAGTCACTCGCAGTCACAAACCTGTAAGGTAAACATTATAATAATTTATAACAACATAGATTATATTTTATATAGGCTTATTTTTTAATTTTACATAACTAAAATCATATTGCATATATTAATTCTTACCTAACTTCTATTCTATATATTGTATTCAGCAAACTTGCCTTTTTTGTTCACTCGAGCTATGGTTGATTTTCATTGCTGTTTAGCATTCAATTTATTAATACAGGGTAATTTATTTATCTATTTTTTAATTTACCAATTCTACTAATAGATATTTTAATTTCTTTTTCCAGTTTGTTGCCATTAGAAATTATGCTGCAATGGGCTGGGTGTGGCAGCTCATGCCTATAATCCCAGCACTTTGGGAGGTCAAGGCAGGCAGATCACCTGAGGTCAGGAGTTCGAGACCAGCCTGGCCAACATGGTGAAACCCCGTCCCTACTAAAAATACAAAAATTAGCCGGGTGTGGTGGCAGGCACATGTAATCCCAGCTACTTGGGAGGCTGAGGCAGGAGAATCACTTGAACATGGGAGGTGGAGGTTGCAGTGAACCGAGATCACGCCATTGCACTCCAGCCTGGCGGACAACAGTGAGACTTCGTCTAAAAAAAAAAAAAGAAAAGAAAAGAGATTATGCTGCAATGAACACTCTTGTATACTCTTTAGGGGTTCACTTAGGATTGAAATTGCTGTTGAATAGAATATGCACATTCATCTTTGATATATCATGCCAAGAGTTCTACCAATGTTTATTCAAAGTCTGCATTAACACCTGCTAATGTCTTACGTATAAAAAGAGAGGTAAATTATGACCCCAATGTCAATAAAATATAGAGATATAGAGGTAGAGACAGAGATAGAGATAGAGATAATAATGCACATAGTTAAAACATCAAAACATGATATTACTAGCAAATTATGCTCAGGCTATAATCTTGACTACTAATGACAATTTTACCATCACTAATAATTAGCACTCTTAAAATCACCGGTTTTTATTCAGTGTTCACTAATTTTAGTCATTTTACATGTGTTATATCTAAAATGTATAACGATTATGTAGTGTTATGTCTATTTCGTGGATGAAAAATTCAGTGTTTTTACTGAATTTTCTATTTCTCAATTTACTTGTAAATTAGACCTTATGTCTCTTTGTTAGCTATGACTGTCTGTATTTCCCATACTTTTTTCTCCCAACTGATTTATTTCATCTTATCTATCCTTCAGATTCCTCCATTTTCTGTGTTTAATCTACCATTAGACTCATTTTATCACTTAATTTGCTATGTATTTTTCAGTCTTTGCATTTGGCTTTTATCTCATAGTTTCTAATACTCTGCCTGAATTCTTTATCCGGTTATCTAATTTCCAATACATTTAACCACAATTATTTAAAACTCTTCACCTGACTTTAACTCCTTATATAACTTGAAAATCTCAACTTTCAGTGAATTTTACAATTGCTTGTTTTTACTTTTTCTGTTTCATCTCCAACATGTTATTATAAAATTTTTCAAAAATTCTGCAAAAACAAACTTAAAAGATATGAAAGTATCCAGAACTTTTTTCGAGATGATTGTATGTTTTATATTCCCAAAGACAGTGTTTGAGACTTTTGATTGTGTTATATCTTCACCAACATTTGTTTTCTCCAGTGTTTTCAATTTTAGCCATTCTGGTATATGTGTAGTGAAACTTCCTTAATAATTTTAATTTGCATTGTCCTAATGGAAAATTTTGATAAATTCTTCATACACTTGTTGGCCATTCATGAGTCTTCATTTATGTAAGTAACTCAAATTTTTGCCCATTTTTATTGGGATGTTTTCCCTTTTTCTTTTTCTTGAGCTGTGGACATTCTTTCCGTAAGCCAAATACCAGCTCTGTGAGATACATAATAAAAAAATAATTTTCTCAGTATGTGACTTGCCTATTCATTTACTTAATGACGTTTGTTGATATCTAGAACTAGAAATTCCATTTGACCCAGCAATCCCATTACTGGATATATACCCAAAGGAATATAATTTATTATGTTATAAAGATACACGTACCTGTATGTTCACTGTGGGACTATTTACAATAGCAAAATCATGAAATCAACCTAAATGCCCATCAATTATACACTGAATAAAGAAAATATGCTACGTATACACTGTGGAATACCATGCAGCCATAAAAAGGAACAAGATTATGTCTTTTGCAAGGACATGGATGGAGTGGAGCTGGAAGCCATTATTCTCAGCTAACTAACACAAGAACAGAAAACCAAACAATATATTTTCTCGCTTATAAGTGGGAGCCAATTGACAAGAAAACATGGACATGTTGTGGGGATCAACACAGACTGGTCACCTGTGGGAGGCTGGGGGGAGGGAGAACATTAGGAAGAATAGGTAATAGGTTCGGTGCTTAATTCCTGGGTGATGGGATGATCTGTGCAGTAAATCACCATGGCACATGTTTACCTATGTAACAAACCTGCACATTCTGCACATGTACCCCTGAAGTTGAAGGAGATAAAATTCTCTAAGGATTCTAATTTTACTCTGAGGTCTGTGATACGCCTTAATTCTTTTATAATATAGTGTGAGGTAGAGGTTTATATTCATTTTTTCCCATTATTGATATACAGTAATTCCTGTTCACTTGTTGAAAACACCTTACCTTCACGATTGGTTGCTTTGGCATCTTTGTCAAAAATCAAATGACAGTAATAATGTGTATTTTTTTCTGCACTCTGTTTTCTACTCCATTAATTAATGTGTTACCTCTTATGATATAATTACCTGGTCTTAAGGACTATAGCATTATAGTTGGTCTTGATGTCATGTATTTTTCACCCTTCAACTTTATTCTACTTTTAGAAGATGATTTTGACTATTTTGCATTATTTTAATTTTCATGTAGATTTTATATTCAGATTGTCATGTATAAAATTCAGCTTGTCATTTATAAAATTCTAATAAGATTAAAATTCAATTAATATATAAAATTTTAGGGATTCGTCAGTTTAACAATATTAAGTTTTCAAATCCATAAACATACTATATCTCTGAAATGAACAAGTCTTTTTGTACACTCAAAAATCTTTAGAGTCTTTGACTCTTATACTAAATATTTCTATTTTCAATGTTTTAATTTCACTGAAATCTAGGGATTTCAATATATGCTACTGAGCTATCCACAGTCTGCTAGTGTTAACATAGAAAATTTAAAAACATATTATGATAATTTACTCTTCTAGCTGTAAATCCCACCAGCAACTATTTTATTCTTTTGTTTTAAGAAGTTTTATGCTTTTAAAAGAGAAGGAAAAAAAGATAAAAGTATTTTTTCTTCATATTTACCCAGACATTTACCATTTTTAGTGCTTTCTGTTCCTTCCTGTAGATCCAGATTTCCATCTGCTATCACTTCTTTCAGTCTGAAAAACATCTTTTAGCATTTCCTTTTGTGGAGGTCTACTGGCAACAAATACTTCTAGCGCTTTTAATTTAATTCTGAAAATGTCTTCCTTTTGATTTCATCTTGAGTGATATTTTCGGTGGATATAGAATTAAGGTTTTATGGCTTTTATTATTTTTGTTTCACTACTGTCTTTAAGTCTTCATTGGGAAATTCATTGGGAATTTTTACTCCCCTGTTTTTATTATGTTTCTCCAATTGCTGTCAAATTTTTATCTTTACTTTTCAGCCTTTTGACAATGATGTGCTAAGGCATGGCTTTTTCTTTTTCATATTAGTTTTACTTGGTGTTTGCTTATGCTGTGGTTTGAATATGTCCCCTAAAATCCTTGTGTTAGAAACTGAATCCTCAATGAAACAGTGTTGAAAGGTCGGACCTTTGAGAGATGTTTTGATCATGAAGGCTCTCCTCTCATGAACGGATTAATACCATGATAAAAAGGGCTTCTGAGAGTAAGTTCACTCTCTTCTGATCTTCTGCCATATAAGACACAGAATTTGTTTGTTTTTGTACCTTCTACTTTGTGCTATGTGAAAATGGAGCAAGAGAGTCCTCATCACATGCCAGCACCTTAATCTTGGAAAGTCTTCGGCTCAAGAACTGTAAGAATAAATATTTGTTCTTTATATGTTACCTAGTCTGTGGTATTTCATTATAGCAGCACAGAAAAATAAGGCAACTGTTTAATCTGATCGTCAGCTTTGGAAAATTTGGGACATTTGGGGCTAGAGTTTTTTAAAATACTTTTCTGCCTCATTCTGCTTCTCTTCTTTTTCAGGACACTAATTCCATATAGATTATCTTCCTGCCTCACATATACCTGAGTTTCTGTTCATGTTGTTCATGTTTCAGCAACTGATTTTTCTCTTTATTCTTCAGAGTGATTATGTTGCAGGCTATTGTCATCAAATCCATTAAATTTTTCTTCTAAAATTTATACATTGCTATTAAGCTTTTCAAGAGAATATTTTTTCTTTCAGTTCTATAACTATCACTAGGCTTTCTCCTTTTTATTTATTTATGCACTTCTTTTCTCACAAACATAATAATAAAACTGCTTTAAATTTTTTTGTAGTTTTCAATATTTGAATTGTTACAACGTTCATCTCCATTAATTGTCTTTTCTCTTGAGAAAGAGTAACATTTTTTTGGTTATCCTCTGATTATATTTTATATTAAATGATATTAACTTATATCCTGATTTGACTAAAACAGTAGTTATATCTTTTGAATGGGTTTTCAAATTGCTTAGCTGATGTGCTTTGAGTTTGCCTTGCACATGTGGGTTCCAGGGTCAGCCAGAGAGTAGGAAAAGTTTATGCATAGAATTTGAGGCTTCTTCACTTTTGCTCTTTTTTTTTGATGTGATTACCGCCTTAATTTCCAGTAGGTCTAGTTTTTCCAAACTCTATTAGGTTTACCAGTCCAGAAAGACTGATTGGGCAATCAAACTTTATATACCTGGTGCATATTTATCATAACCTGTACTCAAACAAAATGTTGGAAAAATGGGAAAAAAGCGTGTCATGGTATCTTTTTTTTTTCTGTGTTCACTCCCTCCCGCCCAAAATCCTATTGCTTTTAGAAATCACTTTTAGCAGTTGCGTCCATGTTTATTCCAGAGTTCATGTTACTGAAAAACCAGTGTTTCAGTCCAGGTTCTGCTGCTCACTGAACAGGAAGCCAATCACTGAAAGGACAAGTACTGCCAAGGACGACGGCTTTAATCAGGTACTCAGTCTCAAATCAGTCTCCCTGACTGACCAAAACTAGGCTTTATATAACTGGGAAGAAATGTACAGTGAATAAGAAAACAAGAACTAGGGAGAGTCAGGGAAGCAATCATAATGAATGAGGGGTCCAGCATCTCTTGTCTGGATGTGGAGATCTGATGAGTTTCAGTTCTTTGATACTTTTTGTAAGAGGCCTGAAAGTCATTTCCTCAGGAACTCAGATAAAAAATTATAAGATTTAAGCTTTAAGATGAGAAGAGTCAATTTCCATGAATGAAGGAAAGAAAGAAGAAAGAAAGAAAAGAAAAAGAAAGAAAGAAGGGAGGGAGGGAGGGAGAGAGAGAAAAGAAAGAAAGAAAGAAAGAAAGAAAGAAAGAAAGAAAGAAAGAAAGAAAGAAAGAAAGAGAGAGAGAGAGAGAGAGAGAGAGAGAGAGAGAGAGAGAGAGAGAGAGAGAGAGAGAGAGAGAGAGAAAGAAAGAAAAAGAAAGAAAGAAAGAAAGAAAAAGAAAAAGAAAGAAAGAAAGAAAAAGAAAGAAAGAAAAGAAGAAAGAAAGAGAGAAAGAGAGGGAGAGAGGGAGGGAAGGAGGGAAGGACGGAAGGAGGGAAGGAAGGAAGGAAGGAAGGAAACTGTGGGACTATTAGGTCAGTTTTATTTACACTGGTTAACTGTGGCAATTATGGTACATTGAGAATTTACTTGATTCTGCAAGAGTCCCAGCTCTGATCATGAGTTTTTGTCTGTTACTATGCCTAGTAGTTTTTTTTGACTGCCTGACACTGTGTTTGAAACATGTAGAGAAACCGTTGAAACTCTGGATGATGTTTTATTATTCCTAACAGAATTTACTTCAGACCTTGACATAAATTATAGAGACAGATCACTTCAATCCAATCAGAGATTGAACTGATATAAATCTACACTTTAATTTTTGTGAGGATTAGTTCATTTTTGGTTTGTCTTTGCTTCTAAGCTGTAGCCCTTTGGGGTTGAACTACAAACCCGGTTTTTTACTGAGGCTTCTTCCTCCTTTCGGGCCTGAACTCCACTTTTGTTTCCCCATTCTGTCGAGAATAATGAAAGTGTCCCTAATACTTTTAGTCATTTAGACTCTGCTTTTTGTTCAGCTTCTCATTCTCTCAGCCCTGAATTTATTATCAGAAAATATATTCAAGAAAGGAAAGCAGAGCTGTGGATATCTTTCTTACCTTTCTTCATTTCTATTCTATTTTTCCTCTCAATGGCATCGAACAGAGGTACGGAAGTATTTCTATCTCAGCCTTTCTAAATTTCTCAGCTAGATAATTTTTTAACAAGCTATTGCATTATTTCTAGAAGTTTTGAAATTTATTAAAATAATTTTCAGAATCAACAGGTTTTTGAAAAAATGGATTTATAATGGATACATATATTGACACCAATGATATAAATACAATTATAGAACATACCTGCCTAAATTACTCATCTTTTTTTTTACATTTTTCTATTCTCTGTCATTTTGAGATAAGTACTAGCCAGACTTCCCCTAAATTAATTCAGAAAGCATTTAATCATTTTAGGTGCAGTGCAGCTAAAGTCACTAATATATAGTTATTCACCAGTCTTACCATTTAATACATGTCAAATATAAAGGTTTATAGTAAACAATTTGTCACAATAAGTATGCCCCTATTTAAATTGTACTGTTTTCCCAACATTTATCCTTGTGTGCTCCAGATGAAACAAATGTCATTTAATACTAAATGCTGTATGTTAAAAAAGGAAAAGTGACTATTTATGTTCCTAAATTGCATTATTTATAATGTCTAAACTGTTTTATTCAACTATATTAAGAAAATTAATTATTTCCTAAACAGTGGTGCTTAACTTGTTTTTAGTCAAGTAAACATGTGTAAATCTAATATGATACAGAGTCACACTATAAAATGTTCTAACAAATATTCATTTTTAATATCATTTGTTTTCTATTTAAATGATTTTAAAAATCATGTTTTATAAAATATTTACATTAAATAAGATTCTAATATTTAGTCCTTCCTATATTCTTAAGCAATAAAAAAGTGACAGAAAATTCTGCTCACAATTTTAACCAAACATATTATGTTAGATTTTGTAAAAGAAAATTGAAAAATTCTGGATGACAATTCAGCATTTGCATCAATTCTAAAAACATATGACATTAATTGAATCCTAGGTGAAGCTGAGCATAAACGAAATTATTGAACTGAGAATCAGATAAATTTTATATTTATCATTGATCTATGTTGGGCAGGTGACTGCAATTCTGAGTCTTTAAACTGAGATATAATTTGGCTCACTTATCATTTATGATGCACATTATTTATTAAACTATGAAATCGCTTCTGTAGAATAGTTTTTAGTTAATTTGAACAGCTTGAGTTTCTTTATTTGTAAAAAGAAAAAGCATATTATTAGAGCTATTCCCCCTTGATCATACGGATCAATAACTCCAGTCAGTTTATTGACCTTCTAATTGTACTATTGAAGGACAGGCATGAAAAGCAGAAAATGAGCAAAGCAAGTCACAACTTCATGTTTAAGAGGGATATTGTTCTCAAGTAGAAGTATCGGTCTGTTATGATCTAAGACCTCCAAACAAGAAATGTCCACATTTTTGGAACATGTTATGAAAATGTAATAGTGTAATGATGAAATGAAGCACTCTTACTTTTATTTATTGATTTAATTTTTTATTTGATCTTAGTGTGACAGAGCACATATAACAGTCACTAGTTCATAGAATATACCACTTTTTGCTTTATAGCTTTTCCACCATGCAAGCTGTTACCTTCTCTCTGTATCCATAGCTGAATAGCAAGCAAGTTATTCTACTTATTTATTAGACCAGTTACTTTTGTCAACAATCTTGTAATTTCTAATTCCTAGGAAACTGGTAAAACCATTAGCAACAATGTAAACACATGTCTGACCACTGTCCTTCCAGGCAAAGTGCAAACACTTGATTTTAACCCACCTGGAGAATTTTCCAGCCACTAATGGCCATCCATTAGAAAGACTGTTAAAATGTAATTTTTATAAACTAATCTAAATTAAACTTATGTTTGATAAAATGTCCAAGAAGATATTTTTGGAACTATACAAGATAATGTTAAATTATGTTGAGAAAAATAAGAAAAGGATATAGATGTATAATATAAGGTATAACAAATGATAATGGCACCAATAAATGCACTTATGTTTAATTACACTAATCCAAAGAAAACTGTATGTATAAAATATAATTAGATACAATTTTTCATGTGCCTGACAGGCAAAAATGAAAACAACATCCTTGCATATATTGGTGCTTGGGGTGTAAACTGATGATTCTCTATAGAAGAAACATTGACACATCTCCAAAATTATTTTAATATATGTGTGAATAAAACTATATGTATAGATATGATGTGTTCATAAAGATATTTACTGCACATTTGCTTGTAACAGTAAATTATTCAGAAAGGTCTAACCTATCAAAAATAAAACCTTGAAACTAATTGTGTAAATCATAGCTGGACAACTAAGAACCTAACAACTGCCTGTTTTTATAAATAACATGTTATTGGAACATGGCCACACACATTTATTTACGTGTTGTCCGGTTGCATTGTTGACCAGCTGTGACAGAGACTGTTTTATCCACATAGCCTAAAATATTTACTTGCAGACCCCCTGTGACCTTTTGCAGACCACCAATATAGATTTATATCCTAGAATACTATGCAGCACTAAAGGGACAAAAAGAGCTCTGAAACTTCTGAGATGAACCAGTCTTTATGACATATGAAAAATGAAGAAATGAACATAGTGTGCAAATATATATATAATACACTCTCACATATATATGATATATAAATGTATACATTTTTTAATTTTCAATTTTAAACAATATATCAGCAATATGTATTTTTAAAAAGAATATAAAACAACACCAACTAAATATACTTTATTCATTAAAAAAAGTAAAATGGAAGATAAATATAAATTTCTGATATTAAGATATGCCATTTTCTATTACATTGGCTTGTATTATCTATGTATTAGTGCATTCTCACACTGCTGTAAAGATACTACCTGAGACTGGGTAATTTATAAACAAAAGATGTTTAATGGACTCACACTTATGCATGCCTGGGAGGCCTCAGGAAATTTACAATCATGGTGGAAGATGAAGGGGAGGCAAAACATGTCTTACAAGGTGGCAGGAGAAAAAGAGAGAAAAGGGAGAGCTGGCAAACACTTTTAAAACCATTAGATCTCATGAGAACTCTCTCACTATCACAAGAACAGCATGGGGGAAACCATCCCCCTGACCCATTCGCCTCCTATCAGGTCTCTCCCTCAAAAAGTGGGGATTACAATTTGAGATGAGATTTGGGTGGGGACAGAGCCAAATCATAACAATCTAATTCTAGTTAAGCTGAATGCTGAACATTTTTAGTCTATTCATTTTTTCCATGAGCAATAAGGCTTCCTTAGCCCAAAGGCATAAATATTTTTTATTTGCGTATACTGTACAGCTTGATACTATTTCAGGAGAAATTTTTGAGAAATAGAATTCTCAAGTTGTTTTTAATATTGCTATAAATATATATCTCCTAGTTAAGCAAAAAAGTAACAGTTTTACGTGTACAACACGACTACTTTATCCATTACAAATGTTACCTTTCAAAGCATATCTAAGGGAACATAATTATTTAATAAGTCCTGAATTGCTTACACAAATCTCCACATTTTACCAAAAAGAATAATGTGTTTATTTGTGTATAGATAAGAACTACTGCTTAAAAATAGACTGATACTGTTTTTACTTCCTTTCTTTTTCTTGCACCTCAATGTTTTCTTATTATTTCTCTGCAATTCTCTCTAGTTCTTTTTCTAAGCTCATTTTCACATGTAGGAAAAATGATTTAATGTGTGTGTTTGTGTGTGATGTGTCTAAGTTCACTTTTTGACATGTTTATAGCACTAAAATATAATTAAATACAATTATAAAGTTGAGAATATTTTAATGACATTAAAAGATGATGCATCATAGCGTTCATTCTATTTCATTTGTACCACACCTAGAAAGAGCATTTGAAGACAGTATATCAGAAGACATATAGATAATGCGTAGTCTTTATATTTTAATTATGTCCTCATGGTTTACATATTCTATTATGATTGGGATAATTCTTTCCAAACAAATTGGTTAAAAGTTTTCTTTCAAAAATCTAGTTAAAAATTAGCTTTATTTTTGTTAAAGTCTTAAAGAATAGCATATAAATTTACCAATAACTTTCCTTAATTCAGCAGAAAGTAGAAATAAATGATAACGTATATCTTGTTTTGTCACTTTTTTGTATCAAATTCCATATAATTTTTTAACAATAAATACAAATATTATAACAATTTGAATTTTTCTTGGAAAATCATGTTGCTTAAAATCAGAATCATGTGTACAGTTGACCTTGAACAACATAGGAATAGGGGTTCTGATCCCCTATCCAGCAGAAAATCCAGGTATTACCTTTGACTTCCCCAAAACTGAATTACTAATAGCCTACTATTAACTGGAAGACTTGTCAATAACATAAACAGTTTATTAACACATATTTTGCATGTTATATGTATTACATTCTGTATTCTTACAATAAAGTAAGCTAGAGAAAAGAAAATGTTGTTAAGAAAATTATAAGGAAGGTAAAGTGTAATTAGTATTTCATTAAGTGGAAGTGAATCATCCTGAAAGTCTTCATTCTTGTTTTCATGTTGAACAGGCTTAGGAGTAAGCAGAGGGGTTGGTCTGGCTGTCTCAGGGGTGGCAGAGTTGGAAGAGGTGGAAGAAGTGGAAGGGGAGGCAGGAGAGGCAGGCGCACTCAGTGTACCATTTTTTGTTAAAAAAAAAAACACATGTAAGTGGACGTAAGAGAACAAACTCATGTTGTTCAAGGGTCAATTGTAATTACATACGATATTTAAAGTAATTACTTTACATTTCTTTCTATTTCATTTGAGCTAAATTTTTTAAAAGATTGTCTAAACCCATGTTACTAAAAGTTTGATACATATGCTTTTCTACTGTTGCTCACTTGTGTGCCACATGGCTATTCACTTTTTATTATTTATTTACTTTGTACTCCAATACTGAAAAGATATAAAGACTTCATTATGTAAAAAAAAGTCCATTGACTCATCTCAGAGGGAGAAAATTGCAGAGAGAAATTCATTACATTATAATTATTATTATACACATAATACGTCATTTCCTATTCAAATTATGGAACCAACACTGCATTGATTAAATGTGATAGATTATTTGATAATCTCTTTGCTTCTTGTTGTCCAGTTTATTCATAGGACCTTTTAAATTTTTCTCCCACAAGCTTTTTAACACAAACTTATTTGTCTTAGAAAGTTCCACAAACTTATTATTGTTCAATGCCAAATTAACATTTCCTCAGAATAGCAAATATATTTCAGAATATTGGAAAACAAGCGAATGTACTCTTATACCAAGGAAATTTAGGCTATATAATGTATGTCAGCACACACAAAATGAGTTTTGAGGAAAAATGCTGGACAATTGAGGATAAATAAAAACAAAAAATAGACAATTAGCTAAAACAAAAGTGCTTACTTTTATTTTTACAAAATGAATGTTTATATATTTCATTGACTCAGTAATGCATTTTATTTTATTGTTTTTGTTAAACAATTGCATTTTGTTTTTGGTCAGTTCTATTTGAAAATCAACTTAATCTGTTTTTTCTTTGTGGACCATTCCCAAGGGATAAATTTATAAAATTGGAATTGTTAAATATCACATAATAGCAACAAAAAAGTGCTTGCAGGTGTGATTTACCAGTAGTCATTAAAAGAGTGATATGGTTTGGCTGTGTCCCCACTCAAATCTTATTCTGAATTGTAGCTCCCACAATTTCCAAATGCCATGGGAGGGACACAGTGGGATGTAATTGAATCATGGGGTCAGTAGTTTCCCATGCTGTTCTCTTGATAGTGAATAAGTCTTATGAGATCCGATGGTTTTATAAAGGGAAGTTTCCCTGTACATGCTCTCTTGCCTGCTGCCATGTAGGATGTCTTTTTGCTCTTCCTTCATCTTCTGCCATGATTGTGAGGCCTCCCCAGCTATGTGGAACTGTGAGTCCATTAAACCTCTTTCCTTTATAAATTACCCAGTCTAGGTATGTCTTTACTAGCAGCATGCGAATGGACTAATGCAGAGAGTAAAAGCATTATTGTTTATAATTAACTTAAAATCCCCGAACATTTCCAAGATTATCCATTAGTGATGCCACACATTACTAAGCATACATCTTAAAATTTCAGAACCAGCTGCTTAAAGTATTTAATGGTGACCACAAATAGTATTTTCTGTCTCTAACTTTGACATTTAAGTTTAATAATGTAAGGCAAATTGCTTTTCAGATGTAAAGATTTGCACCAGTTTTGCTATTTTTGTTATGGTTACCATTTCCTAAGCCAGATTAGTGTGAAGCTGATCTTAAATGATTCAGACACAACCTAGTTGAAACTCACATAAAAAAAAAATTCACAAATTCCACTTTGATAAATCTTTTTTGTTTTTTTACATAATATCCAATAACTCCTCAATTCTGTCAAACAATAATTTGCATTTTATTTAATGCTGTTCATGTACTACATGATAGTGTTTATATATAATTGTAAAAAGAAATGCTACTTAAAGAAAGTACTGTCTAGCACTTTATAAATGCAATGATAAGAATGGTGGTTTTGTCAGTAAAGGTTTAATACAAACAAAAACCATCCTCTATATTTTAAGCTATAGGGAATTTAATACAATAAACTTTAAGATATTTTAAACGACAGGATCAGAAATAAAGGAGCAAATACTGAATATATGTTTCAAGATCTGAACTCTGGGCTTGCCATCTGGATGTCAGGGGCCTCTCTTGTTATTGCTCCACTGAAGCCGTTGTCCAGACTGCCTCACACCGAGCACACACGTGACTCCCTTGAGGAACAGATCGTCTAGCTGCTGCAAACGCTTTCATTTTGGGGATTTGTGTTATCAGCTTCCATGAACAAGGAGGTGTTTCTGTTTCACTTTTGTTATCCAAGCCTTGCACAAGTATCTCTAATTGGCATGACTTCTGTCAGGTATAAGAGATTCTGGAAAAAAAAGAATGATTTTAGCTTTCTAAACTTCCTGTGTAGAAAAGAATGAGAGATAATCAAAGTATCTACCTCAGTAGTTATCAGGATTTAACCCACATGGTCCCTTTCATTTTGAATATCCCAACCTAAAGGGTAACTTCACACAGTTTCTCTATAAATCCTCGTTTCCAAAACTTCAGTATTTGAATCATGCAAGATGTATCAAATCTCCTCTTTCAGAGTGTGTTATCTAAGGTATTTCTAATAATGGTAACTAAAATCTTAACACGTGAAAAAATCAGTATGATTTCTTGTTTCTTGCCTCTCTTCAAGGGTTGTAATAAACCTAGAGTTAAAAAAAACAAAAACCAGATTGCCAGTTACACAGCTATTTGTGTGTGTGTGTGTGTGTGTGTATATATATGTATATGTGTATATATGTGTGTGTATATATATGTGTATATATGTGTATATATGTATATATGTGTATATATGTATATGTGTATACATGTGTATATATGTATATATGTGTATACATGTATATATGTGTATATATGTGTATATATGTATATATATGTGTATGTATATATATGTTTATATGTATATGTGTATATATGTATATATGTATATATGTGTATATATGTGTGTATATATGTGTATATATGTATTATATATGTGTATATATGTATATATGTATATGTGTATATATGTATATATGTATATATGTGCATATATATGTATATATGTGCATATATATGTATATATGTGCATATATATGTATATATGTGTATATATGTATATATATGTGTGTATATACATATGTGTATATATGTATATATGTGTATATATGTGTATATATGTATATATGTATATATGTATATGTGTATATATGTGTATATATGTATATATGTATATGTGTATATATGTATATATATGTGTATATATATATGTGTATATATATATATCTCAATTTCTGTTTTAGATTTTGGGGTACATGTGTAGGTTTGTTACATGAGTACTTTGTGTGATGCTGAGGTTTAGGATACAAATGATACTGTCACCCAGGTAGTGAATATAGTACTCAGTAGTTATTCAATGCTTGCCCCCCTCCCTCCTTCTGCCCTCTAGTGGTCTCCAGTGTCTGGTCCCCAGTGTCTATTGTTGCCATCTTTGTGTGCCATCTTTACATACTTCTAAAGCAACAGTTAATGCTTTGACATTTGACCAAAGATGATGTAACACTTCCTTTTACTTAGCTTTCATCAGAACTATAGTTGAATTATGCATAATGCTTTCTAAATTTTTATATTTTTCAATAAAAATAATTTTTATTCCAAGATTTCTGTAGTCTAAATAAAACAGAAAAATTCTGAGATTAACAATGAAAATATGTCACTTTAACCTCATTGCATTTTGAAGACTGTAAAATAGACTTAAAATAAAAATATATAATTTCCTTCATAATTTATGTTGGCTTAGCTTATATGAAAGAGATTTGTAGTAATATTAGCAGCAGCACATAAAGTTTGTGCAGTATGAACAGAGTAACTTGACGATTTTATAATAAATGTATTATGTCCCCTCCAAAAATTATACACAGGCAACAGATTTAAAACAAAGTAGACCCATTGATTATGTGTGCTGCTTTTCCCCTTGTGTTAGGGAAAAAAATGTCATCAGCCCATATGCATTCAAAACATTAAAACTAACCACATTTTCATACAGTAATTTCTTTTTTCTTTCTTTTTTTAGCAAATACTTATTGACAAATAATTTATTAGAAAAAAATGAATTTGAGACATGAAGCAGACAGAAGTCACAACTTCCTAAATTGCACAAAAAAAGCTTAACAAAAAGTCTACTACTGATATTCTTAAGCAGATATCTATAACTGAGGAAATCTAAGTATAAAGTTGGTGGATTGCACTCAGGGAAGGCAATATAATTGCTATAAATATATTTATTTGGAATCATACCTAAATAATTACCCAAATTACAATAAATATGCAATGATTCTGACTTGCTAATATTTCAATATTATTATTAATATATCAATATCAATATCACTTCTTAAACCATAATCAGTTAGCTAGAAGTTTGAAGCCAGTGCACACTATTGTGTCAACTTAAGTGGCTGCTATGAGAGTACTTCATCTTTCTTCTGTACAGGCATACCTTGAAGATATTGTGTTTTCAGTTCCAGTCCTCCATGGTAAAATCAGTATTGCAATGAAGTCAGTCACACAAATTTGCTGGTTTCCCAGTGCATAGAAAAGTCATGCATTCCACTGAGTATCCAAAAGCATTATGTGTAAAAAGCCATGTACATACCTTAATTAAAAATACTTTGTATTTCTGAGGGCTCTGTTCTGTTCCATTGGTCTATATCTCTGTTTTGGTACCAGTACCATGCTGTTTTGGTTACTGTAGCCTTGTAGTATAGTTTGAAGTCAGGTAGTGTGATGCCTCCAGCTCTGTTCTTTTGGCTTAGGATTGACTTGGCGATGCGGGCTCTTTTTTGGTTCCATATGAACTTTAAAGTAGTTTTTTCCAATTCTGTGAAGAAAGTCATTTGTAGCTTGATGGGGATGGCATTGAATCTATAAATTACCTTGGGCAGTATGGCCATTTTCACGATATTGATTCTTCCTACCCATGAGCATGGAATGTTCTTCCATTTGTTTGTATCCTTTTTTATTTCATTGAGCAGTGGTTTGTAGTTCTCCTTGAAGAGGTCCTTCACATCCCTTGTAAGTTGGATTCCTAGGTATTTTATTCTCTTTGAAGCAGTTGTGAATGGGAGTTCATTCATGATTTGGCTCTCTGTTTGTCTGTTATTGGTGTGTAAGAATGCTTGTGATTTTTGTACATTGATTTTGTATCCTGAGACTTTGCTGAAGTTGCTTATCACCTTAAGGAGATTTTGGGCTGAGACGATGGGGTTTTCTAGATATACAATCATGTCATCTGCAAACAGGGACAATTTGATTCCCTATTTAATAAATTGTGCTGGGAAAACTGGCTAGCCACATGTAGAAAGCTGAAACTGGATCCCTTCCTTACACCTTATACAAAAATTAATTCAAGATGGATTAAAGACTTAAATGTTAGACCTAAAACCATAAAAACCCTAGAAGAAAACCTAGGCAATACCATTCAGGACATAGGCATGGGCATGGACTTCATGTCTAAAATACCAAAAGCAATGGCAACAAAAGCCAAAATTGACAAATGGGATCTAATTAAATTAAAGAGCTTCTGCACAGCCAAAGAAACCACCATCAGAGTGAACAGGCAACCTACAGAATGGGAGAAAATTTTTGCAACCTACTCATCTGAGAAAGGGCTGATACCCAGAATCTACAATGAACTCAAACAAATTTACAAGAAAAAAACAAACAACCCCATCAAAAAGTCGGTGAAGGATATGAACAGACACTTCTCAAAAGAAGACATTTATGCAGCCAAAAAACACATGAAAAAATGCTCACCATCACTGGCCATCAGAGAAATGCAAATCAAAACCACAATGAGATACCATCTCACACCATTTAGAATGGTGATAATTAAAAAGTCAGGAAACAACAAGTGCTGGAGAGGATGTGGAGAAATAGGAACACTTTTACACTGTTGGTGGGACTGTAAACTAGTTCAACCATTGTGGAAGTCAGTGTGGCAATTCCTCAGGGATCTAGAACTAGAAATACCATTTGACCCAGCCATCCCATTACTGGGTATATACCCAAAGGATTGTAAATCATGCTGCTATAAAGACACATGCACACATATGTTTATTGTGGCACTATTCACAATAGCAAAGACTTGGAACCAGCTCAGATGTCCAACAATGATAGACTGGATTAAGAAAATGTGGCACATATACACCATGGAATACTATGCAGCCATAAAAAATGATGAGTTCATGTCCTTTGTAGGGACATGGATGAAGCTGGAAACCATCATTCTCAGCAAACTATCACAAGAACAAAAAACCAAACACCACATGTTCTCACTCATAGGTGGGAATTGAACAATGAGAACACATGGACACAGGAAGGGGAACATCACACACCGGGGACTGTTGTGGGGTAGGGGAAGGGAGGAGGGATAGCATTGGGAGATATACCTAATGCTAAATAAGGAGTTGATGGGTGCAGCACACCAACATGGCACATGTATACATATGTAACAAACCTGCACGTTGTGCACATGTACCCTAAAACTTAAAGTATAATAATAAAAAATAAAATAAAATAAAGCCATGCAGCAAAAAAATAAAAAAATAAAAATACTTTGTATTGTTAAACAAAAGAAAAGTCTGACAATCATCTGGACCTTCAGTGAAGCATAACCTTTTTGCTGGTGGAGAGTCTTGCCTCAATGTTATGACTACTGATTGATCAGGGTGGTGATTATTGAAGATTGGGCTGATTGTGGTCATTTCTTAAGACAACAGTGGTGTTTGCTACATGGATTGATCCTTTAATGAAATATTTCTTTGTAGCATCCAGTGAATTTTGATAGCATTTTACTCACAGAACTTAATTAGAACTTAGTTAAAAACTAGAGTCAATTCTCTCAAACTCTGCTTCTGCTTTATCAACTAAATTTATGAAATATTCTAAATCCTGTGTTGTCATTCCTACAATGTTTACAACATCTTCACAATGAGAAATCACCTTCTTTGCTCAAAATATCAGCGTCTTTGCTCATCATAAGAAACAACTTGTCTTTTCAAATTTTAACGAGATTGGAGCAATTCAGTCATATCTTCAGGCTCCACTTCCAATTACAATTCTCTTGCTACTGCTGTCACATCTGTAGTTACTTCCTCCACTGAAATCTTGAACCTCTGAAATTCATCCATGAGAGATGGAATCAACTTCTTCCGAACTCCTGTCAATGTTGATATTTTGACCTCCTCCCATGAATCACAGATGTTCTTAATGACATTTAGAAAGGTGTACTATTTCCAGAATATTTTCAATTTATTTTCTCTAGATCCATCAGAAGAATCACTACCTCTGGCAGCTATAGCCTTATCAACTGTGTTTCTTAAATTATAACACTTGAAAGTCAAAATTGCTCCCTGATTCATGGGCTACAGAATGGTTATTGTGTCAGTAGGCATAAAAACAACATTATTATTCTTGTACATCTCCATTAGAGATCTTGGGTGACCAGGTGTATTATCAATGAGCAATAATATTTTTACAGAATTTTTTTTTCTGAGTAATAGATCTCAACAGTGTTCTGAAAATATTTAATAAACCATATGGTAAACAGAAGTGCTGTCATCCAGGCTTTGTTGTTTCATTTTTAAAGCACAGGCAAAGTAGGTTTAGAATAATTTTTAGGGGGCCTAGGGTTTTCAGAGTGGTAAATGATAATTGACTTTAACTTAAACCCACCAGCTGTGTTAGCTCTAAAGGAGAGAGTCAGCCTGTCCTTTGAAGCCATTGACTTCTCCTCTCTAGCTATAAAATTCCTAGATGGCATCTTCTTCCAATAGAAGGCTATTTGATATACATTGAAAAATCTGTTTAGTGTAGCCATCTTCATTAATTATCTTAACTAGATGTTCTGGATAACTTGCTGCAGCTTCTATATCATCGCTTACTGCTTTACCTTGCACTTTTATATTATAGAGAAGTCTTCTTTTATTAAACCTCATTAACCCATATCTGCTAGCATCAAACTTTTCTTCTGCAGCTTCCTCATCTCTTTCAGCTTTCATAGACTTAAAGAAAATTAGGACCTTACTCTGTGTAAAGCTTTGGCTTAGGGGAGTGTTGTGGCTTGTGTGATCTATCCAGATCACTAGAACTTTCTCTCTAACAGCAATATGGCTATTTCACTTTTTAATGATTCTTGTGTGCTCACTGGAGTAGTACTTTTTATTTTCTTCAAGAACTCTTTCTTTGTATTCACAACTTTGCTAACTGTTTGGTGCAAGAGGTCTTGCTTTTAGCCTATCTTGGCTTTTAATGTGCCTTCCTCACTAAGCTTAATCATTTCTAGCTTTTAATTTAAAGGAAGAGACATGCAACTCTTTCTTGCACTTGAACACTTAGAGGCCATTTGTAAGGTTATTAATTGGCCTAATTTTAATATTGTTATATATCAGAAAATAGAGATATCCAAGGAGAGGGAGACAGAAGAGGGAATGGCTAGTCAGAGGAGCAGTCATAACACACACACATTTATTGATTATGCTCACCATCTTATATGGGTATGACTTGTACAGTCCTAAAACAATTACAGGCTGAGTACAGTGGCTCATGCCTGTAACTCCAGTGCATTGGAAGCAGAGGTGGGAGGATCACTTGAGACCAGGAGTAGGAGACCAGCCCTGGCGACATAACAAGAGCCATTTTCTACCAAAAAAAAAAATATTAATTAGCTGGGCATGGTTGTGCATACTTGTATTCATGGCTACTTGGGAGGCTGATACAGAAGGATCATTGAGGTCCAGGAGTTCAATGTTGCAATGAGCTATGATTGTGCCACTGCACTCCAACTCTGAGTAACAGAGCAAGATCCCATCTCAAACAAGCAAACAAAAAGAAAACAATTACAATAGTAACATCAAGATCACTTATCATAGTTCACCACAACAGATATAATAATAGTCAAAAGTTTAAAATATTATGAGAATTACCAAAATGTGACAGAGACATGAAGTACGTGCATGCAGTTGAAAAAATGACACTCATAGACTTGCGTGACTCAAGGTTGCTACATTCAATTTGTAAAAGTACAATATTTGCAAAGTACAATAAAGCAAAGCACAATCAAAGGATGTATACCTGTATTTTTGTTACACCATAGCACAGAAATTATTACAAAGATATGTAAAAACCTATGTATGTTTTGGACTTTTACCTATAAAAGTTACTGTTATATGATCACACTATAAAAATAAAACAAAATTTAAGATTTAAATATTAAGTTTTAAACAATATTTCAGTCAAAATATCCTTTTTATTTGGTCTCTGAAGATGGATGCATGTGATTTGTTGCAACAAACCAATACTCTTTACAGAATTACATAGACCTGGCTCATGACGACTTCAATATAATTGATGAGAAGAGTAGCTAGAAATCTCTGGTAAAATGGTATGCTGCTGATTTATCATTTGGATTGTATGGAAATTAATATGCCCACATTCTGTTCTTCATTTCTATCTAATGACACTGAGAAGCAATGTAAAGAAGATCGTCAAAATCCCAACTGCTTATAATGAGGAAAAATAATTATCAATCTAGTCCATAAAATTTCAACAGTCGTTGGCAGCAATAGTCACCTCAGTAGTTAATGAGCCAGCATAGGGACCATGTATGAAGATATCATATATGAGACATATATAATTATAAAATGTGTGTCAGGCATAAATAATAAATTAAGCTTTGTTGATGACTTTTTCTAAGTATAGGTATTTGATATAACTCTATCCTGAAGTCTATTATCTTACTCTTAATTTTTTTCTAATTTTCTTCTGTTCTTTCATACCTTTTATCATTTTATTAACATATTTACTCATTTACAATAAAGTTAACATTTTTAAATCTGTTTTGTGAGGTATTTTTCCAGCATGCTTTCATATTCTGTAGGAAAGCAGTTCTGTCCCTCTATTTTTGTTATAAACACATTTTATGGGCTTTGACCACAATACTGTTGTTGTTCATTTTTTCCTGTAAAAATAACATTCCTGAGTGTTCAGAATGAAGAATTTTCAAAATAGCCTTTCTAGTTTTGCAGAGTACCCTCTTCTGTCATTTAAAAAAATATTGTTCTGAAATATATTTAGTAACTTGGCTTTTCAGATTCCCTGGCTTTATTATCCTCCTCCACTTTTTTTTTCTTGTCTTTATTTTCCCTTCATTTCCTGCTCCCTGTCATGCTCAATTGTTTTTCTGCCCACCACTTTCTCTTTACTCTGGATTCCTGTGCTGAAACAGAGTTTCAGCAGCACAATTCAAGAGATAACAGGAGCTAGACTGCTTCCGCTTCATTTGTCCCCATTGCAAACTCTACTTTCTGATGTTATTGGAATGGACAAAACTAGTACTGATTCCACATTTTGGCGTTTCCTGTTTTCTGGTCTATCAGGGACTCTTAAACTTCCCTCTGCTCTGCTTTGTGTAGACATAGATAAAATACATATCTTTCAGCTACATGTTCCAACATGCTCTTTTGGGGAGTTACTTTAGAAGACTGGTCACCAAGTTTAATGTTAACACTGCCTTAGAATCCATGTTTTGCTACTTGCTTAATCACTTTGTTTTTAAGACAGGGTTTACAGAGAGTAAAACCTGTGCTGAAGATATTGCCACTATCTTCCCAGAAGCTACTTGTTATGTTTTTTTTTATTTAATACAATTATTTTGGGGATTGTTTTTCTATTAAACTATTCACTAAATCATTTTGGGTGGTTAGTAAATGTAATAATTTTTCCATAAATCTGTATTAAACAATATGAGCATTTTAATGTATCTATGAATGTATATATGTACTCAATTATGTATGCCATTTGTGTTTTTCTCATCATATTTTTGTTATTTGATTATAGCTCTACTCAGTATATAGAATACTTATTCAATAACTCAACTTTTAATAAATAATGAAGTAGATAATATTTACTTTTTTATTTTAAATTTCATTCATTTGCAAAAGTGTCCTTTTTGTATTAAATAATAAATAATTTTGTCTCAATTAGAATTTAATTAAGAATGTTACTATCTTATTTCTTCATAAAAAAAGAATCTTTAACTCATAAAGTGTCATTATAGATGTTTGTTACTGTTGTTGCTTTCGATTCCGTTAATTCCTTCCTTTGCTTCATAAGTCAATTGGTTACACATTATTTTAATCTATTTGTAGTTTCTTAAGCAAAATATTACATATACTTATGTAATTTTTTATTTTCTACTCTACATTTTAAGAGTTCCATGACATTAATTTTAAGCAAATATGTCTTGACTTTTTATTTTTGTTTGCAAATACTGACACATGTAAAAAATAAATAGAACTAAGATAATATGAATGTACTTTTTGAAAAATGTTAGATTCAAATAATATCAAACCCAGTTCGTGAATTGTAGAAAATTAATGAATGATGCCAAATTTTTAGCTATTTTGGCAAGCGTACACTGTGATATGAAATAGTGCTTAAACATAAGAAGCACTTGTAAGTGGACAAAAATAAGTCAATTTAAAAAATACTGTATTTATGGAATGCCAAAAAAGCAGATGACTTTTTCTCCTTTTTCAGTTGCCTCTATGAAGTAATGAGCCCACAGTGAATTCACTGTTATTCTCCTGTGAAATTGACACTGCTCATCTTAAATGCTGCTTAAAAAAGTCTACCAAAGCTTGCATAAATTACAGTCTTACTGTTTAAAGATATGAAATTAGAACTTAGGAATTCCTCAAATTTAATTTTAAACTCAGTGCTCCCAGATGCACATCTTTCTGAACAGTCCATTAATCAGAATAGCTAGAAACTATTCATCATAGCTCAGTGTAACAATTCTTTCATATGTTCCAATCTTTGTTGGGCTATACATTTTGAAAATTGCTTACTCTTGGGCATTTCCTCCATTTGAAGAGAAAATATCATGCCATCAACCTAAAACCTCTTCTATAATGATCTGAAATGTACTTTTCATTTTTTAAAACATTCTGGCAAGCTGACAAGATCAAATATTAAGCATTTGAATCATCACTGGCTTGAAAGATTTTATTATTAAAACACACTTTCATCATTAGAAAATTCATTCAGATACATGGGAAAGAAAGAAGATTTCTCATAATAGAAGAATACTGATGATGATAAGTAAAGATTGCATGTGAGACTTCTACTTGCTGTGACCCTTATTAGGCTTCAAAAGTCACATGAAGAAGGCAGAAACCATTATGCAATCAGAAACGCAGGGGCAGATACCCCACTAACTACATAACTTCCCCATTCTAATAGAGAAACTTTTGTTGTATTATATCTTCTCTTATGTCCAATCATGTTTGTTACCTCCATTCCTTTAACAACCCAAAGTCCGGTGAAAAAATGAGACTAATAGTGAAAATCCTTACTTTATATCTTGCAGCAACATTTGTTAATAAAACTAGGACCACCTTCATCTCTGGTGACAAGCTGCATTTTGTCCCACAGACCCCTGACACAGGGCACTAGACAATGCAAATATACATATTAATTCTAGAAAATGTATGTGGTTTTTATGTCTCTGCACCACTGGCTTTTTTTTCTCCATCAGCTGCATCTGATTATCCAAGCCTCAATTCATTACCATAGCTGCAAGGGAGCCTTGGTAACCAGCATTCGACTTGTAAATTAAAATTCATTACCTGCTTCAAAAATAGAGAATTACTGAAGCATAGACAGACAATTTGGATACCATGCAGGTACCAAGGATAGCAATCATAAGCCATTTAAAAAAGTGCTTCTATTTATGTCAACAGTTATTTTTGCAAGCAGTATACAACAGTCATATTATAGGTGTCCTTTATATAAACACTGGACTCAAGAAAGTTTTGCTTGTTTTTTGTTTGTTCTTAATGTTTTATGTGAACATGAAGGTAGGCTGATATAGTGAAATTCTTATAATTCTTTTTCTTATTATGGAACACATAATATGGAACACATAATAAATAAAAATAATGGTAGGTCACACTTTGGGGTGGTCTGCTGATTATTGGTGCTCCAGATTCAGCCCAGATGTCCCACTGCCTAAAGTTAATCAACAGCTTGGCTCACCTGTCACCTAGTCACAGCATTTCACTTAGGAAGCCTTATTTATCTTTTGTGAATCTTTTAATCAGTTGGATCTCATTTTCCTGTTTTCTAAAATGGGATTAAAATGCATAAATATACATATATATATATATATAGCTTAAGGAAATAAATATACAGGTATCAAAATAAGTAGATATTGACTCAAAATAATTAAGATCCCATATAGCACCAAATAAAGTAGTTCAATATTAATGTTACTGCTATGTTACTATGATGAAGTATACCTTCTATTAAGATTACCTGTGTTAGTTTCAGAAATAGACATAAATAAAGTTGTGGGGTTTGTTTTTTTACTTTTTAATAATTAAAGGAAAAATATATACATAGAAAAGTTGCAAAAAGAGTACAAAGAGTTTTTATGTACTCCACATGCAGTTTTCCCTATTATTAACATTTTATATGAGTATGGTACATTTGTAATAATTAATGAACAAATATGTATGCATTATTTTTATGAATGCTCATACCATCTTCAGATTTTCTTAGTTTTTTATATAGTATTTCAAAATTTCTTTCTTCTTGTCAGATATAGTTAATATGTATTGTTTATTCTGATCTCTATGAATTCTCATAAAATATGCAGTGTTCTTTGAATAAATGAATTTTTAATTGTATAAGTTATAGTCTGCTATATTATTTTCTTATTTTATCACTGGTAATTTTTAAGGTAAGACTTAGCATTGTGCTATTACTTCTGTTACATTCTACATTCATATATAATTTTACTTACCTATTTCCCCTGTGATGAATAAGTACACAGCCTTCACTCCCTGCTACCTCCAAAAAAACCAAACCAAACAAAAACAAACAAATAAACAATAAGAATGAACATCATTGTTATATTGTATTATGGATTTGTTTGAGAATTTACCTGAAACACACACAAGATTTCAGACTTAGAAATTTTCCTTCTATTTACATTGACTAAGGTCTTCCAGGCACTGTCTAGAATGGTTTCTGTATAGTACACTACTACAAGCACTTTTTATATTCCAGGTAACAATTGGCATTATCTATCAAATTAAGAAAGTTTCTTTTTATTACAAAATATATCAAATGCTTAAAAATAATGAAACATTTGATAATTTTTTTCTATTTTGGGTCAATAATAGAGTTAATTACATTGATTGGTTTTCTACAGCTTAACCATCTTTGCATTCTTCTGTAACAAAATTCTAAAATGACACTCCAGCTTCCTACGACCTGTAAACATGCCCTTTATACGTCCCTCAACTGTATATAGGTAGGACATGATACATTTTACTTGCATGATTAGGTTACATTATACTACTAATGGAAAGGAATTTTGGCATAATTAAATTCTCTAATTAGTTTACTTTAAGTTAGGGGATTATCTTGGGAGTATTTGAATTAATCAGTTGGGAGGGATTATCTTTGGCTGACCTGACTAGATCAGTTGGAAGTCTTTAAAAGAGGGCTTAGGCTCTCCATAGAGACAGAGAGTGACTCTCCACTGCGGCAGAGGTGTCCCCTTCACTTGTGTGGTTCTATACTGCTCCTGATATTCTTTCCTGTATGGCCTGCCCTGTGCACTTCTGACATGTTTACTCATCTTGCTCCCTTCATTTTGAAAGCCTGTCTTCTGTTATAAGTAATAAATGTATGAGTATTAAATAAATAAATAAATAAATATTAGCTGATTTTGTAAGTACATGTGAAATTGTTCAAATTTTCTAAAATTAACAAAAATGTTAGTAAGTTGTTCAATATGTATTTATTCTCAAAGATATTCGTACGGGTAAGCCACTGATACAGTACTTTCTTAAATGTATGCTTATTTCCCCTTTGGATCTTATTTCATATTTTGCATTCAAAGTTCCTACCACATGAACCAATAAGCATTTTAAGCATATGGTTTCTTTCTCATTTGTGTTATTTTATTCACAATGTCAAAATAGTGAATATCAAATCCATTCATAATTAAGTTAAATAAACTTATTTTATTATGATAAGTAAAAGTAAACAATCCATTTTGAAACTCTTTTCAGTGTTTTCTCAGCATATTTTTACAAGATGTCAGACAAATTGTCATGGAAAGTGACAAGTACTTGAAAACTGTGACTGATAAAGGAACACACACACACAGAGATATACAAGAATGGTGATAATGCATAAGATTTCTAGATTTTCATATTTAAATGGTTACATATTATAGGAAATGATTAAGCATTGTCTCTTGTTTATGTCTTATGTTCTTATATTCTATACATGATAATAAAACATTTTAAACACTTTTATATACATAAACTTGGAGATGTATGTTTTCACAAATGCTTATTTAAACACCAGGTTTAATTATTTAATAGTTTATTTCATTTGGCTTTTTTTTAGTATTAACTTAGTATTTAGTATTAAGTTAGCCCAGTGGCTATTTGCTAGTCTTAATAAAATTATGAATGAAAAAATGAATCTTTACTAGCCATACGCCTTTGCATATTTATGAGAGATTAATAAGAAAATAAATGTGCTGATTTTACTTGGGATTTTTATTTATTTTATTTACATCTTTGGAGAGAGTCTGCTGAGAAATAATTTAGAGAATCATAGGTAGAGATAAAAAGATGTTGCATAATAAAATTGTTGATATATATTTTATAGTATATTTCTTTTGTAGATACAGTTTTCATTAACTCCCTTTAAACTTGTTTATTTCTTTTAAACAATTTGCTGTCTAGGAAAGTATAAAATAAAATTATTAGTTCTCTGTGTTCAGATGCTTACTTAATGTGCTATGCATTCCCATATAGCCTTTCCCTAGGCTATTTATTATAGCACTAGCAGATGAATTTTAGATGTCAGTTAATGATGCAAGATGGGTCACAGTGATAATTTTTATTGGAAAATGGGATAGCCTAAGAAAATGAAAATCTAAATATATCCAATTTATATGGAATAGTTAAATAACTTCTTAAACTTTGTTCAAATGTTAAAGACTGCAGCAATTGCAGATTTCAATGAATACTTCATTGTGAGCTTCCAGCACACACTCTCACATGTGTTTTTCCTGTTTGCCTATATTTTCTGCATCGATTTTGTTTTGAACAGTAGAAGTCTTTGGAAACCACTCTGAGATATAATATTGAAGACATAAACTAAGAACTAGTTTATAACTATGAATGCATAACCAGAAGGCAGTTTAGCATTAGCCAATAAAGTCTCAGTTGTAAACTAACATCCTGAACCCCCAAAATTAGAGCCACAGTTAACCCTACAGGAAAGGTCAAAATCAATATACTAAGATTGAGAAGTTTTTTTTTCTTTTAACTCTAGCTTTGGCATATATAAGTATTAAGTGTACTAATTAAAACATAATTTAAATATAATGCTACATTTATGGAGAAATGCATAATTTTGACTGGTAATTCACATTCTTATCAGTAGATGGTTGCTATCACTTAAATCACACCTGAGAATCAGAATGTATATCAAAAAGAGAGAAGGGAGATGATACTTCAGAGTATATCTTATGTGATATATGTTCTACATAAAATTATTATTCACAATCAGTCTGAGATGTAGTCATCATTCTCAACATTTTAGATGAGGTAACAGAGACTTGAAGATGGTGATTAACTTCTACAAATGTAGGGGTTGATTTGAACCCTGTTACATACGACTTCAAGGCCTGGGCTCTTCTGACATGCTACTCTGCCTTCTAAAACAAGATGACTGAAGGTCAAAAGTATGCAATTGTATGTGTATGTGTGTGTGTGTATTTTTTCTAAACTCCGTTTATATATATTTCACATACAGTAAAACACCTGTGGCTTGAATGTCTACATTCATTTTGACAAATTCATACGCCCAGATAACCACCAACAAAATTCAGTCATAAAATACTTTCATTACTCCAAAACATTTCTTTCTCCTTCTTTTTCAATTAATTCCTCAACTTACAGAGCTAGGCACACCCTGAACATTATGGTTAAATAAGTGTTGTGTATTCTAGCATTACATCTACAGAGATTGTACAATATATATAATTTGTGTCCAGTATCTAATCAAACGCTATTGTAAAGGCAAAAAGCAGGAGGATGTGATCTGTAACCAAAAAATAACACAAACAGCAAATTAAAACAGACCCACAGATCTGTATAACACAGATGATAGAATTATGGAACGAGCAAACAAGAATTTTTACTGTATAAGAATTTGTAATGCATCTGGTAGATTATGGGAATGCTATGATTTCCCGTCTTAGATCTTTAAACAAGTCAATGCTAGAAAAACTGGTGCTGTTAGGCCATTTTCCAGTCTTTTAAAAAAATATAAGAGAACAGGCTATAATTTGAAAAAATGCAAATTAACAGGAATATCCAACAGTTACAATATTTATATACTTGTAACTTTACTAAAATGGACTTTTCTTCTTTATCAATTTATATTTCCTGCCTACAAATTATATGTACTGCCCACAAGAAAATAATTTTGTTACTAATCTAAAAACACATTTGTTTATATAAATACTTCATGTAAGGGGGGATACAATAGTAGATATACAATTTGAAAGTTACAGATCACTAAACAAATGTGCACTTACATTAGTATTTCTTTTTATTCTGAGCTCCACGCAGTCAATTAATTTTGCATGAAAAATAATTCCTCTTTCAAATAATCGATTGTGGCTACTTTTCATTTTTTAAATTTATTTTTTATTTTTAAAAATTAACTCACACTTCGGTAATAAAAAAGTTATCAATCTAATGTTTCATGTTCTTTAAATTTACTGCACCATTATTTTGGAATACAATTAAGTATCTATTAAATAATTATGAATTTTAAAATTTCATTTGAAATAGCTTTTTTCAAATTAAATACCAATCTAACTAAAATCTTTTCCATTGATCTATACATTAAGATCACAATAATATTTGTGTATTTGCACATTCCAAAATTTTTCATAACTTATTTCAATATTGAATATACAAACACATGTGTCATGCACACACCCAGTTTTTCTTTTTTGATAGCATTATATTTGATTCATTTTTTGATAACATTATAAACTCTTTTTTTGCAATTCTGTCCTTTAGAAATTATAGGCCACATTTTGCTCTTCTGTGAATGTTCTCTTATTGTTATTTAATATAACATATTTTAAATAAAAATTTATTTTTGATATTGCTGCATTTATTGTAATGGAAATATGGTACTTGTCACTGGAAAATTCATAGAATTTTTAAAAATGTGATTTAGATATTATTTATTAAACAGGTGCTAAGAGAATATATTATAAGAAAATCCTTGGACATGACAATAAACTACTCAAATTACTGTCCCAATCATACATTTATGTTGTTTAGTCTAAGATCTTCTTTATTAAAAGTATTGCAGTAAGACCCATGGTGATATCAGTATTTTGAGTATAGTTCTCATAATATAACTTTTTCTAACATATTTTGCACTGGACAGAAGAGCTATCCAAGTTATGGTGCGTCCTTATTTATTTCATCATGATTTTCTTCCCATTGTTTCGGTTAAGGTATTCACATAAACAACAAAATGTCTGCTAAATTTTAATGTAAAAGTCTTTTGAAATATTTTTCTACATTATAAAATAAATTAGCAACAAACTGCATCACAAGGTGATATTGTTTTCCCATCAAACTGTTTATTGTCCTTTCAGTCCACAAAACTGTAGTGCCTTTTCCCAGGAGAAAACCTTCAGCAAAGTAGGGACACTTCAGAGCACAGAATAGAAGAATTATAAAACTGTCATAGATGTCAGAATATATTGCAATCAGCAACAGAGTAGCATTGCCTGGAAAATAGCCATTTCATCTAAGGAGTTCTTTATGGTCCGGTAAATTGCATTACATTTAAACAAAATAGAAATGACATTTCTACACAAAATAGTTTAATCACTCAGTACATGGTTAATTTTTCTGACATAACCTATTTCTTCGTTTTAGGAAATGTGTGTGTGTTTTTTTTATTTACTTGAATTCAAGAGAAAGTATGGAAATAAACTTTATTTTGCCAAAGGAGGTGCAAATATTGCAAGAAAAGAAAAGGGAACAAAGCTCTTTTGTTTTGAAAAATCAATACAGACTTTTTCAAAGAGACTACAGAAAATAATTTTCGAATATTAAATGTAAATTCAGATAATCATGAGTGTGTTGACAGAAGAAGAGAGAAATAGGAAAAGAGAGAGAAGATAGAGAGTAGCAAATATTAAAATAGCAACATTAATATTGTTAATCAAAATTTGTCTTGCTCATTTAAAAATCTTGTATTCTGAATTGGGACCATTTTGAATAGAGACCAAATATATTGAATATGGTGTTCTTGTTAGCATGGTTCTCCTTTCTTCATTCCCATTGTTATATTCTTCTTTGTTCTATTTTTTAACTTATGCTCACATTTCAAGGCATTGGACTCATTTGGTCGTGTCATTAAGAAATGGTGGATCCAGGATTTTATTATTTGATTATTGAGTGTTTTTCACATTCCGAAACAAATTAGTATTCCAGCTTTGCTGCTTACTGCTAGACACTGAATGCAGATAGAACACATTATGCATTAGACCAGTTAAGAGGTTTTAAATTAGATTTGTGACTTGAAAGTTTGAATAAGAAAACTAATAGAACACAAAATGAAGCACAGGGAAAATTAGATTAATTATCTACATCATTCAGTGTGAACAGTTGCTCATGTACTGTGTTGTTGAGTGGCATTTTGGTATTAAAACATGCCTTAATTTTTCCTACATTAAGTTGCAATAATTGATGTGAAAACATATATACACATTTACAGATCACAATATCTTGGAGTATTTTAAAAATAGAAGTATATTTGAATAAGTTATTCATAGTTTTTCTCTGTCTCCTTCTCCTCCCTCACTCTCACTAATTAGGAATGTTTGCCTTTGTGATAACCCAAATATTTATCTTGTGTATTTTTTTCCATTAACATAACTTAGATAACTTGCTAATTCAAGACACTATATACTGAATGCAAAGACACATGTTTTTCCTAGTCATTTTTATTTCCCAACCCACCTAAGAATATTACGTTCAATTCACCCAAAGAAAATTTCAAAGAATAATAGCACCTGCAGAAGTGCACATTTCAATGCAACAACAAAGATCAAAATCTCTTGATCTATTTTAGACGCAACTACCTCTTCCTTTAGGCAATCTAGACAAATTGAACCAACCTTTTTTGTAAATCTGGTTCAGTTCAGGTACCTTAAGTTCCTGTGTCACCTACATGCCTGTGTGTGTGTTTGTGTGTATGTGTATCCTTTGCTCTTGTTTCAGTCTTCTCTAAAGGCAGTGACATTGATATTTAATTGAAATAATTCCTGCTGGTACATAAAACATGCCTGAATAAACATCCACCTGTTCCTCATAAATGGCATCAGGTGCTCATTCTATGTGACAAGCTGTATTTTAATTTTAAATATTTATTTTTTAATACTCAACCTCAGTAGGGTATGATTGCCATAATGCCCCATAGTTGGTAAAATAATGTGAGAACCAGGAAAGAAGGCTTACAATTTTTGCTCAATAATGAATGAAGCACAACAATTATTATTAAAGTAATTAAACATTAACACAGGACAGTTTCTAGTTAATATTTTTTTCAGAATTTTATAATTATATAAAGTCAGAATTAGAAGCAACCTGCTGCTAAACCCTCTAGAGAAAAACTAAGGATACTGTAAATGATCTCATTCTTTCTAAATATTTTTGTTTTTATATAATCTAAATATTTTGAATAAGTCTATTTCATTTCAATTTAAATTTCAACTGATCAAGAATAAAATAATGAAGGCCTGTTTACCAAAGAAGGTGAGGTAGAAATATATGACTGGTTTGGATATTTGTAGGCAGAAGTATTGCTTTCATGGATAAAATAACACAAATATTAGATCATTAAATTAAACTATCACAAAGCAAATATTTTAGTCAGTATCTTTCCTTTTAAGTAATTATCCCTTTGAAGCCATAAACCACCAAACAAAAAATAATAATTGTAAGTAATGACTAAAGACAATAGGCATGAGAAGAACGTGTGGGAATGCCTTTCCATCCCTCCAGGTCTTTTCCTGCCTAATTAGGATGCACTTATGCCAAGATTAATAAAATATTTAAAATCTAAGTTTTACATGCATCTCCATTACTTAAGTAAAGGAGTCAGTCTTGAAACAGCTCCACTTTATACTCAGATATTTACACAACTTATGGTATATTTCCACAAAGTATGCCTCGAAATTTTATGATTCCAAGTTTGTTTGCAATAATTCTGTATAGAGTATATTCTGGTGAGAACTTTTAGATATACAAAACAAAAAACTCCCCAAGTGGCATTTAGATATACAAAAAATATCTCCCCAAGTGGCATGCTGTTATTCTAAATAAAATAATAATCATCATCTATTTCAAAAAATGATTCTTCTCATTTATTGCTTAAAATGTTCAAATCAGCCTGTCTAGAGCTCAAAAAGCTATGGGCTATAAATACATTAGAAAGAAAACCATATTACTATTAGTTAAAATAATGAATATTTTATGACCAGGAAGAAATGTTCAATGACTTGCAAAAATCAGACTTGGAAGCAGTCTCAGGTGGAGGCAAGTCAGAGCCTAAAGCCAATGAATAACACAATTAACATGATAAGCATGAATCTATTGCTTATGAGATATGAACCACAAAAGACATATAAATATAATTTCAAGTACTCTACCTTCAGGGATCATTCTATAATTCATTATAAATATGATTTCATCCCATGTTCATCCTATCATGAGTGCACACAGAAGATGGTGGATCAGAAAAGCAAATAACATAATTGAGTTCTTTGCATTAAGAACTTGGTTGCTCAGAAAATGAGTTAAACAATTGAATAACTATGGGTATAGAGATAAAATGGAACTTGAGCACCATTGATCAAAGGGTTTGAGAAGGACATTTATGTAAATCAGATTCTCTTGTTTTTCATGTAAGTAACCTGAGGTTCAGAAGACTCCTTCAGAAATAATCCTAACACTAAAATCCAAAATGTGGTAGAGAACTTAAAGCAGCAGTCAGAATTTCACTGAGGGTGACTCTTTATTTATCTTTGTTTGCTGCCAGTCCTTTCTCTGTGCCATATGTGTTCCTTAGAAACCTAGGGATAGAGTTTTCATTCTTTTTCTAAGTTTCCATTAGATTTCCTGGAGGAAGAAAAATACATTTACTTTAATGAAGAAAATTCTAGACTAGGTAACTAAATTTTATTTTCCTCTTTCAAGACACAGTAGGAAAATATGTGTTTTATTTTATTTATTATTGACACCAATCTTGTTGAAGGAATGATACCAATATCTTTATAATTGTTTTTATTCAAAATTAAGTAACTAAAAGAATAAGATTATTGTGCTTTACTTGCCCAGGTGGCCACAGCAAACATGTAACATTAGCATTGAATAACATGTACATATGGCATCAAAATACAAGATACAAGCATGCCTCATTGATATTTCAGGTTCAGTTCTGGACTACCACAATAAAGTTAACATTGCAATAAAGTGAGTCACATTAATTTTTTTGGTTTCTCGGTGTACATAAATGTTATGTTTATACTTACTGTAGTCTATTAAGTATGCAATAACATTTTCTATGATGGAAAATAGATACCTTAAATAAAAACATACTTTGTTGGTTAAAAAAAAAACAAAACATGGTAATAAAGTGAGCATATGCTGTTTGAAAAATGGCACTGATAGAGTTGCTCAATGCAGGATGTCCATGAAACTTTAATTTGTAAAAGTGGACACTCTTCCAAGCACAATAAAATGAAGCACAATAAAACAAGGTATGCCTGTACTTAGACTAACTCATTGCCTCAGAAAATAATGTATTAAAATGTAATTTGGAGAGAAGCACTTCCAGAATGGCAGAGGAAGGTTTTTCATGAATGCTCTCTCCAGTGAAACAACTAGTAACTTCTGAAAATTAATAATACATTTCTCAAATTGTCCTATAAGCAAACAAGAAATGAATAATATTTATTCAATAATGAAACTTTGATGATAAAATATTCATTTGTTCTTACTAAATCTCATAAAAACAATTAGAGTGTGTGAGTATTGAGCCACTTCCTTCCTTCTCAGGCAGTGTGATGGAAGCTATACTTCGGGTAGGTACAAGTCTGAAGACAGGGCTGTCTCCAGCAGCTGCCAATATAATAGTTTATTTCTGGTGAAAGAAGAAAACAAGAATTTCTTATCTCCTTCCCCAGATTTGTGCTGCAGCTTTATTCCAGGCAAACAGAGCAGGATACAGCAGAGCAGTCTGCCTTTATCTACCCAGACCCTACTCATAGTGTGAAAGACTATACCAGTTGTGACAGGTTGAGAATCCCAGAGATGAATCCCTATCGCAACTTGCTCATATGGCAGTTTTTCTATGTTTGGAAGAGCAAGCCAAGTACCTGGGTTATCATCCATGTCAGTACCCTGCTTTCAGAGTATCAGCATCACTGAGACAAAGGGGCTACTGTCCACGCACCCAATTCTGGGGCAGTACCACATTGGTTCTTCCCAAGTGGAGCATTAGGCCATAATTGCAAATAAATCTGCATTTCTTCATATAGTAATTAACTTCATTTGGAGCAGATCTTGGGAAACTCCAAGCCTAAGGACATAGTCAGAAAATGGAGATGTTGGTGGTAAGTAATTAAGAGGAGACTGACAGGTCCTTTAGAGCACCAAGAGAAATTGTAGACTAGCCAGCTGTTTATCAGAGAAAATGAAAGGAAATGCAGTTAAAAAGAACCTTCCTAGCATTGGAGCAAGGCCCAAAGACTACCTCTGCAAAGGAGATTGACTTAATTGAACAGTTGTGTAACATTTTATGCACCAGGGCATTGTCAAAGACAACACAGCAATCAACTAATAATCATTAGAGAAAAATAACTGGCTGTAATACTACAAAAGTCTAACCAGGCAAAAAGTCATCCATAACGTATGGGGTATCAGGAAGGTGGTGCAACTTCCGAGGCGCAACATCATTGGCTTGATATTGCAAAGGAAGGACACTGCACTGAAAGAATCTATTAAAATCATAAAGAAATAAAGAAGACCATTTGTTTGTATCCTCTTTTATTTCCTTGAGCAGTGGTTTGTAGTTCTCCTTGAAGAGGTCCTTCACGTCCCTTGTAAGTTGGATTCCTAGGTATTTTATTCTCTTTGAAGCAATTGTGAATGGGAGTTCACTCATGATTTGGCTCTCTGTTTGTCTGTTATTGGTGTATAAGAATGCTTATGATTTTTGTACATTGTTTTTGTATCCTGAGACTTTGCTGAAGTTGCTTATCAGCTTAAGGAGATTTTGGGCTGAGACAATGGGGTTTTCTAGATATACAATCATGTCATCTGCAAACAGGGACAATTTGACTTCCTCTTTTCCTAATTGAATACCCTTGATTTCCTTCTCCTGCCTAATTGCCCTGGCCAGAACTTCCAACACTATGTTGAATGGGAGTGGTGAGAGAGGGCATCCCTGTCTTGTGCCAGTTTTCAAAGGGAATGCTTCCAGTTTTTGTCCATTCAGTATGATATTGGCTGTGGGTTTGTCATAGATAGCTCTTATTATTTTGAGATACGTCCCATCAATACCTAATTTACTGAGAGTTTTTAGCATGAAGCATTGTTGAATTTTGTCAAAGGCCTTTTCTGCATCTATTGAGATAATCATGTGGTTTTTGTCTTTGGTTCTGTTTATATGCTGGATTACATTTATTGATTTGCGTATATTGAACCAGCCTTGCATCCCAGGGATGAAGCCCACTTGATCATGGTGGATAACCTTTTCGACGAGCTGCTGGATTCTGTTTGCCAGTATTTTATTGAGGATTTTTGCATCAATGTTCATCAAGGACATTGGTCTAAAATTCTCTTTTTTGGTTGTGTCTCTGCCCAGCTTTGGTATCAGGATGATGCTGGCCTCATAAAATGAGTTAGGGAGGATTCCCTCTTTTTCTATTGATTTGAATAGTTTCAGAAGGAATGGTACCAGTTCCTCCTTGTACCTCTGATAGAATTTGGCTGTGAATCCATCTGGTCCTGGACTCTTTTTGGTAGGTAAGCTATTGATTATTGTCACAATTTGAGAGCCTGTTATTGGTCTATTCAGAGATTCAACTTCTTCCTGGTTTAGTCTTGGGAGGGTGTATGTGTTGAGGAATTTATCCATTTCTTCTAGATTTTCTAGTTTATTTGCGTAGAGGTGTTTGTAGTATTCTCTGATGGTAGTTTGTATTTCTGTGGGATCAGTGGTGATATCCCCTTTATTATTTTTTATTGTGTCTATTTGATTCTTCTCTCTTTTCTTCTTTATTAGTCTTGCTGGTGGTCTATCAGTTTTGTTGATCCTTTCAAAAAACCATGGATGCATTAATTTTTTGAAGGGTTTTCTGTGTCTCTATTTCCATGCTCATGGGTAGGAAGAATCAATATCGTGAAAATGGCCATACTGCCCAAGGTAATTTATAGATTCAATGCCATCCCCATCAAGCTACCAATGACTTTCTTCACAGAATTGGAAAAAACTACTTTAAAGTTCATATGGAACCAAAAAAGAGCCTGCATCGCCAAGTCAATCGTAAACCAAAAGAACAGAGCTGGAGGCATCACACTACCTGACTTCAAACTATACTACAAGGCTACAGTAACCAAACAGCATGGTACTGGTACCAAAACAGAGATATAGATCAATGGAACAGAACAGAGCCCTCAGAAATAACGCCGCATATCTACAACTATCTGATCTTTGACAAACCTGAGAAAAACAAGCAGTGGGGAAAGGATTCCCTATTTAATAAATGGTGCTGGGAAAACTGGCTAGCCATATGTAGAAAGCTGAAACTGGATCCCTTCCTTACACCTTATACAAAAATTAATTCAAGATGGATTAAAGACTTAAACGTTAGACCTAAAACCATAAAAACCCTAGAAGAAAACCTAGGCATTACCATTCAGGACATAGGCATGGGCAAGGACTTCATGCCTAAAACACCAAAAGCAATGGCAACAAAAGCCAAAATTGACAAATGGGATCTAATTAAACTCAAGAGCTTCTGCACAGCAAAAGAAACTACCATCAGAGTGAACAGGCAACCTACAAAATGGGAGAAAATTTTCACAACCTACTCATCTGACAAAGGGCTAATATGCAGAATCTACAATGAACTCCAACAAATTTCCAAGAAAAAAACAAACAACCCCATCAAAAAGTGGGCGAAGGACATGAACAGACACTTCTCAAAAGAAGACATTTATGCAGCCAAAAAACACATGAAAAAATGCTTATCATCACTGGCCATCAGAGAAATGCAAATCAAAACCACAATGAGATACCATCTCACACCAGTTAGAATGGTGATCATTAAAAAGTCAGGAAACAACAGGTGTTGGAGAGGATGTGGAGAAATAGGAACACTTTTACACTGTTGGTGGGATTGTAAACTAGTTCAACCATTGTGGAAGTCAGTCTGGCGATTCCTCAGGGATCTAGAACTAGAAATACCATTTGACCCAGCAATCCCATTACTGGGTATATACCCAAAGGATTATAAATCATGCTGCTATAAAGACACATGTACACGTATGTTTATTGCAGCACTATTCACAATAGCAAAGACTTGGAACCAACCCAAATGTCCAACAATGATAGACTGGATTAAGAAAATGTGGCATGTATACACCATGGAATACTATGCAGCCATAAAAAATGATGAGTTCATGTCCTTTGTAGGGACATGGATGAAATTGGAAATCATCATTCTCAGTAAACTATCACAAGGACAAAAAACCAAACACTGCATGTTCTCACTTATAGGTGGGAATTGAAAAATGAGAACACATGGACACAGGAAGGGGAACATCACACTCTGGGGACTGTTGTGGGGTGGGGGGAGGGGGGAGGGATAGCATTAGGAGATATACCTAATGCTAAATGACGAGTTAATGGGTGCAGCACACCAGCATGGCACATGTATACATATGTAACTAACCTGCACATTATGCACATGTACCCTAAAACTAAAAGTGTAATAATAATAAAATAAAAAAAGAAAAAAAAAGAGAAAATTATATTCCCTGCAAAAAAAAAAAAAGAAATAAAAAAGACATAACAAATAGTTTCTAATGAAAAATCAAGAGACATTGAAAAAGAACACAGGAAAGTGTGACTCATACACAGAAATATAAATCAAGCAACACAGTGTCTTTGAAGTGGTCAAAATGTTGTACTTAACAGAACAAAAGAGTTTAAAGTGCTATTACTAATCCATTAAATAACTAAAGGCTGAAAACTTCCAAATTTCCTGAAAACTTTGATGTGTACAGTCAAGCTGTTCAAGTGACTCCAAGGGGGATATCATAAAGCGATCCACAAGGCACACTTTATAGTGAAAATATGAAAGGCAAAGAGAAACATAAAATCTTGAAAGCAGCAAATGACAAATGCCTTGTCACATACAAGGAACTTTAAAGTAACAGCTGATTTCTCACAGAAACAATGGAGTCCAAAAGGCAGTGGTATGACAAATGCAGAAAGATGACAGACAAAATTCCTGTCAGAATAGAATCTTACATCTGGTAACAGCAACTAAGAGTTTTCACTGCTACTGGGTATGTCATATTAAAAATAATTATTTGAGTCCAAAGCAAGTGACACCGGATGATAATCTGAATCAACACAGAAATGTAAGTGATTCTAGATGATAATCCACATAGAATCCACATAGAAAGTCAAAGAGTTACAGAAAAGATAGTTGTGTAGATATTTGTAGAAGACATTCTGATTGCATATTTCTTATTTTTCTTCTTAACTTATTTAAAAAGCAATTGTATATAACAATGTGCATATATTTGTATGCTAAGGCAATAACATATAGAATATGTGTTTGACAACTTATATCCTAATGAAGACAAGTTAGACCAAGTTGTATTGGTGGAAGAAAACTACATAAGTTAGTAAGAGGGAATACAAAGAAAAACATATAAACATTGTATCTATAAATGCCCACATTTAAAAGGTATCTAAACTATACAAAATAACATTCCAACTTAAGAGACTGGAAAATACAATGACAAACTAAACCTCAAGTCACCAGATATAATGAAATAATAAAGATGATAACAGGAGCAAGATGAATATTAAATGGAGATTAGGAAAAACTACTAGAGAATAGCTTTTAAAAATCAATAATTGGCTTCTTGAAAAAAATCAGCAAAATAGATAAACTTAATCCAGAGAGAGAGCAAGAAGACTCAAATTACTAAAATAATAAATAAAAGACATCCTTTATATTTAGGTGAGTTAATCACTACTGACTTTACTTAAAAGAAAAGAAGTATATGTGAATACTATGAATAATTATAAAACAGAAAATTAGATAAGTTAATTGAAATGTATAAAAATCCATAGAAAGATGTACATTACTAAAGCTTACTTAAGAAGAAATAGGCAATCATAACACACATATAACAACAAAATTGAATTAATAGTTTTAATACTTTCCATGTAAAAAGTCCAAACCAGGTAGTGTCACTGCTGAATGCTACTAAACATTCAAAAAGTATTAATAGCAAGTCTTCATAAACTCATTCAAAAATTAGAAAAAAATGAGATATTTTATAATTAATTCTGTGAGGCCAGCATTAGCCTGATAATAAAATCAAAGACATTCCAAGAAGTTAAAACTGCAGACCACGATCTCTTGTAAATATATACACAAACAGCCCTTAACAAAATACTAGCAAATCTAATCCAGCAGCATATCAAAAGAATTACATATCATGACCAAGTATGATTTATCCCAGCAATTCAAGTTTGATTTTACATACAGAAATCAATGTATCATATTGATATAATAAAGATATTTATCAATCACATTATTATCTCACAGAAACAGAATAAGCATTTGAGACTTAATATCCATTTTTAGACAAAACACTCAACTAATTTGGAATGTTCAACATCATAAAGGGCATCCATAAACAAAATCATCCATAACCTCATACTTAATGTGAAAGGCTAAAGGCTTTCCTCTAAGATAAGAAACAAGAAAATGATGTCCTCTTTTACCACTTGTATTTAACATTGCACTAGAGGTTTTAGCCAGAACAATTAGGCAAGTGAAAGAAATAGCAGGTATTTAGATTAGAAAGGATAAACTAAAACTAGCTTTATTTCAGATGATAAATTTTCTTATAAAAAAATTCTAAGAAATCCAACAAAAATTTGGAACTAATATTCTCAACAAGGTTGAGTTTCCGTACTCCTTAGTTCGGCTAGGTCTGAGTTCTTGTTCCACAACCAAGAACAATAAGACACGCGGACACCGGAGAGTGAGTAAGGCAGCATAGGATTTATTAAGCAACAGAAAAGCTCTCAGCAGTGAGAGGGGACCCAAAGAGAGTTGCCAGAAGTAGGGCTGAATTCTGGGTCTTTTATGTGGCAAAGACAAGTAAGTCCTCTGTGGGTTCTATACTAAGAGGACAGGTAAAGTTCCCCCGTAAGAGTGCTACATCTGCATATGCCTGGGGTTGGCTATAGCTACCCCATCGTGGTTATTACCCATGATTATGAGTACCTAAATGAAACCCACAGGGAACTAAAACCACAACACTAATGTCATGTTAATAATATTGTAATGGGCAATTATCTGGGTTAAGTTAAAGACATTTCAGTTCATTTATTGTCCCTGCACCTAAGTTGGGACTGTCCCTTCCGAGCAAACATCCTAGCTAGAGAAAGTTCTTAGCTACATTTCTTTTCACTAACTACAAGGGTGGTGCAGGTGCGGTCCCACAGATGTATTTCCTCTCCTGAGACCCTTCCCCTCTAGCTGCCTAGCTGGCTTCTAACTGCCTCCTCTCTCAACAGAATACACAATATACAAAAATCAATTGTATTTCTATACAAAAGCAGTAAACAATCAAACAATAAAATTTAAAACATAATTTTATTTATAAGATAATCAAAAAGAATACAATACTCAGTGATAAATTTAGCTATAAGAGTGTAAAACATGCATTCTGAAAGCTACAAAACATTACTGAGAAAAATTAAAGAAGGCCTAAATAAATGGAAAGATATCCCTTATTCATGGATTAGAAGACTTAAGCTTAGGAGAAATCATTGTGATTGTATGAAAACCTGAAAAATAAATAAAATAAGTATGAAGAAAGAAAGAATGGGAAGAGATAGAAAGAGCCATTAGATAGATAATCTCAATTGAGTTAAAACATTAGGTAGAACATTAACATAACTTCAAAGATAGAAGACTGAGAGAAGACTACATGTACAATTTAACAGCAAAAGCCTCAAATTGAGCTATGCATCTTAATTAACATTCTCTTGTAAACATAATGAAGAAATTAGCTCTTTTTATTATAATGGAAAATTAATGAAAATTTTGCTCATCGTAACAAGGATTTGCTCTAGTGAAGAGACAGTGCTCACTGTGGAACCTATTATTTTTCTTTTAATTTCTTCCTTGTAGTTAACTTTTTAAATCATATCTTTCAAGATACAAAGACAAAAAATAGCTTTTAAATTAATACTTCAAAATTTTCTATTCAAATTATTATTATTATGAAAAAATATGGTGGTAAAAGTTCAGGTTCTATGATTCTAACAACAAATATACTTTAACTGTTTGTCTATGATTAAAGAAACTGAATAATAATATCTTAGTTTCTTTGAATCGCCGTAACAGAGTATTACAGACTGGTGGATTCAAAGCAGTTCTTGAGTCTGGGAAGCCCAAGATCAAGGTCCTGGCAGATTTGGTGTATGGTTGAGGGCCCACTTGCTCATTGACAGCCTTCTTCTTGCTCTAACCTCACATTACAGAAGGTGCCAGGGGTCTCTCTCAAGCCTCTTTTATAAAAGTACTAATCTAATTCATGAAAGTTCTGCCCCATAACCTAACCAAAGGCTCCAGCTCCTAAAACCGTTACCTTGGGGATGAAGATGAGGATTTCAATTTATGCACTTGGGGAGACTTAAACATTCAGACCATAGCAGTTACATAAATATTTTAAAAACTCAAACATATACTTAAGTTAAGGTAGGTTAAAACCATTAGGTAGAACAAAACAGTTATTATATTAGTGGTTCTTTAGCATTCTCTTTTTTAGTTGTACTAGCTCACTCGACAGTATCTTTTCTTTTTATATATTAGTATTGCAACAGTGTCTGAGAAATTAAAATAGTGTAATTGTTATTTTAGTCATTCATTATCCTTGCATTTTAACATTGCTAACAAAGTGACTTTGTCTTAATCGGTCAATTAATAACCCGTTTGTATTATTAAGTAATATGTACCTACTGCAAAGGTTACAGAAAACACATATAAATAGAATTTTTAAAAGTACAAATAAATCACCCTACCTAGACTTAGTCAGTACTCATATTTTGCTTTATTTTCTTTCAGCATAATTTCTGTAGAGTCTTTCCTCATGTATTTTCCAGAACACCTGGATATATGTGTATGTCTGTGTCTGTACATTAGAAGGAAACTTTATTGCATAATTATTAATCAGTTTGATCTAAATTTAATTAGAATGTTATTGAGTCATATTTTCAGCTTTTTCATACTCTTAAATTTTTCTAATAGTAAAAATCACAGCTTAAGTACACATTCCATCCCAACTTTCTTTTGTGTCAGCTTCCTAGAGTGACAGTGTGTTTGTAATTTTACACGTAACATCTACTTTAACTTTTGACAAATGTGTTTATAAAAATATTTGCATATTAAAAGCAATTATTAGACAAAGAAGATGTTAAAGGCAGTCAAACTGCAACGAAGAAGGAAAACAGATTACCACAAGCCAATCACATGAAAGAAAGTGCAGTATATTGGCTCATTCGCTAAAATAAAAGATGGCTGAACCTGAACAGTACAGATTGAAAAACTCTATTACCGAAAGGGACATCACTAAACTTAATTGTTCTGAATTTATGTTTCTATTAAATCAGAAATCACTTAATAAGTATAATAGGACTTTAGCTAATAAATGAGAATGATAGTCTTCTTGATGGGATTCTGTAATTTTGTATAGTAGCAAACCTCTAAGGAAAACATTTTTTGAGTAATTAGAATTTTTCTAGGTTAAATGCTCTCAAGAGTGACATAAGAAAGGATTCTGTTTATTAACTGGCAAGAGAGGGTGACATCTGATTGATATGTATCAGACTGGTGATCTAAACACACAGAAAAGCATACAAATCTTTTCAAGTGATTTTTAAACAATATAATCTTACTGTATATCCCTAATGGAATATAAGGGGGAAGGAAAAAACTGCAAAGAAATTCTAAAGTTTTCTCAGCAGTCTTTTATTATTGATATTTTAATTATTGTTTAATAAACACTTCATAAGTGATGTTGCATGACATGATAAGTAAATCTATTAATGTTATTAATAATCACATAAATTGGTATATGTGATCATTAAAAGGACTACAGATAACAAATTAATTTCTACATACTCAATTTAATTTTAAATTGCTTTATTTATCTGTCTAATTGTCTGTGAATTTTAAAATGTGTATTTTTTTCCAAACCTTTTTCATGGACAAGGTTTAGATGCAAAAATACCCCAATAGAAATAAATACGTGTTGTTTACAGATTTTGTTTCATAGTATAATTTTCCCCTAATAAGATCTAACATTGCCAGGATAAATGGTTTATACCAGTTCTGGGCCATAAAAGTTCCAGAAAAGCCTTTAGCACCTTGGCCTAGAGAACAAGGAAGTGCTCAGATGAAAGAAGGTTTAAAAAGGATCCAGAGGCAAGTTTCTTGGTACTCAAAACACATATTTAAGCATTAGATAATTCTAATGTATTGTAAAATATTTAAAAATATAAACCAATGAGTCTATAGTAATACCCAAAAATGGGCTAATAAAGACTCATTTTAAACCATTTGAGGCATATATGGTTTATGCAGAAACATCTGAGGCATGTTTACTCAGAAGATTCATTGTTGGAGGAAATAAGTATTCATTCCGTATTTAAAAAAAGATCATATTTGATGTAGGATATCGCTTGCTTAAAAAAGATAGCTAATCATATAAAAGAAATGATTAGACTAGAATGTTATGACTATAAAATTTCACACAAAATAGCCACTGGAATTAATATGGAAAAATCCAGAGAAAAACATAGTTCACATCCCTTCAATGTATGTTAGAGCAGAGATTACTTTCTAAGTACAAAAAAAAAAGTCCATTTACATTAGAGACAACTTGAGCCACCATTTTAATCAAATGATCATACATTAGCATCATTAACATTGAGATTCTGATACTATGTGACATTTGAGGTGTTGCAACATAAGATGACTTGTAACATCTATGGAGTTATTACCAAAAAATTATACCTGAATTTAATGAAATAATTAGATGTATATTTCTCTTTATAAGAATATAGGCGGCCAGGTGTGATGGCTCACACCTGTAATTCCAGCACCTCTGGAGGCCAAGGCAGGCTGATCACCTGAGGTCAGGAGTTCGAGACCAGACTGGTCAACGTGGTGAAACCCTGTTTCTACTAAAAATACAAAAGTTAGCCAGGCGTGGTGGCATGCACTTGTAATCCCGGCTACTCGGGAGGCTGAGGCAGGAGAATTGCTTGAACCTGGGAGGCAGAGATTGCAGTGAGCCGAGATCATGCCATTGCACTCCAGCCTGGGCGACAGAGCAAGACTCAGTCTCAAAAGAAAAAAATAGGGCTAAAAGAAAACAAATTAATTGAACTGAAGCAATCTATATGGCAGATTTTAATTGCTGACCTGTTTTGTCATCAATTACAAAATTAATTTTTTTATTTCAAGTGAAGCTGTCTCATTTAATAAACCCCAAAACAGTGATCTCTTCATGACTTTCTTTCATGTATTTATATTTTTATCATTATTATCTTAATTTATAATCACCCAAGATTATATGAGTTCAGAAATGGGAGGCCATAGTCTGGTATTCATCTAAAAAGAAGTAAAAGAAACGAAGAATAGAAGAAAGCAAGGAAGGAAGACAAAAAGACAAGGTGAAATCAATAAGTTTATACATTAGTAAGGTTTAGGAGAAATATGGTAATTAAGATTAAGATGTAAAGAGAGAGAATGTAATTATGTTGCACGTTTTTTGTTTTCTCCTTGTACAAAACAGGCCATTGATTCATATTCATATTCATATGTGGAAGTATTTTAATGACCATGATCATTGTATAGAGTCATAAAATTGGTGAGTACTTATTTTTCAACTTAATGACAATTGAAAATACTGAGAAAAAGGAGAACATGGTAGGATTTTTTCCTTATGACTGAGGAAATCTCGTCTAAAAATCTGTTAAACTGATTTTTCTTCAAGACCTAAGAAAACAAACTAAAATATCCTTGTATTAGTTTGTTGTCACACTGTATTAAAGATAATATCCCAACTGCATAATTTATAAAGGGAACAGGTTTAATTAACTCACAGTTCCGCATGCCTGGGGAAGCCTCAGGAAACTTGCAATCATGGTGGAAAGTGGGAGGCGAAGGGGAAGCAAGGCATGTCTTATATGGCAGCAGGCAAGACAGAAGAGCACAGTGGGGAACTGCTAAGCACATTTTAAACACATCAGATCTCGTGAGTACTTGCTCACTATCATGAGAACAGCATGGGGGAAACCACCCCCATGATCCAGTCACCACCCATCAGATCTGTCAATTGACACATGGGGATTACAATTTGAGATGAGATTTGGGTGTGGACACAGAGCCAAACCATATCAATCATTTTCTTATAAAATGTAATTGAATATTGCAAGTCAAATTTCTGTCTTTATAGGTAATTAATTTGTTATTATAGCACTAAGCTTTAAAATTCATAGCTATACATACACATTAACCTCCTGTTGATCTTGCCAATGATCATATTTCCTGACAGGAGGAGTAATTCTTTCCACTACAGGAAACACCCAAGCCAGGCAAGCCAAAGAGCAAAACCTAAAGTGAAAAATCACCATGACATTTTTCAGTAGTAGGGTCTATTGTGCCTGAACACAGTTCTATTTTGGGGATTTCCAGGTGATCATAGCCAATTAAGTTATCTTTTTTTTTTTGTCCTGCATGGAGTTGAATTTTGGTCACTAGTACTAGCAGAATCCTGACTACAAAAATCAAGCCATACAGATTTTAATAAAAATTTCTGGGAGAGTTCCAAAATATGGAAAGGCTAATATTAATTGGTCTGGGAGACTAACTAATTAAAAAAAAAAGAAGAAGAAGCATAAGAGGAAAATGAAATAGCCTGGTTATCAAAGAGTATTTTGGAGGATATGTAGGGAAGATAACGATTCAATGTAATATTTTAACTTCAATTTTGCAATATTGAGTGTGACATAACCCTATCTTCTGTAACCCTCATTGCAGTCCACAGTGGCAAAATTGATTCTGGGGAAGAAATAGTTCACCTTGAAAGAATAATTATTAATAAAAGTTGTGATATATGACCTATTTTGGGAAACATGTTAGGATTGGTTGCAATATTGTTAAAAAATTACTACACAGAAATGGAGTCAGGGTGGTTAGAAAATGTTTCATGATTACCTTTCTTATATTAAAACAAAAAAGGAAGCAGGAACAAACATATATTTAAATACCTCTGAAGGAAACTAATTGTAAAGCAGAGATATTCAGTGTTTGAAAAAGCCCATTATTATTAAACTCACAAAACGAGAACATTTGCTGTGAAGGTTAATGTACTATCTATTACTTATTCAAATGAATTTAGCCGTTGTCACAGATTTTGGAATTGAGCTAGATATATCATACACGGGAGAATACTTTACTTTGAAATATCCCTACACTTCAGAAAAGATAACGGTGAAATCCAAGGTAAGACTCCTTTTATGCTGTTTGTTGTTCTGTACTACGAGCAGGAGGAGTTTTGCATATTCATAAAATTGTGTGCATGAATATTAAAAGAGACTTTTACATTGATATCTTATTTCCTCCAGCAAAGTCAAAAAGGAAAATTTGAAAATAGTTAGTATTTAGCTTCTATGTTGATCATTACCAGAGAAGGTTATTATTATCTGACATTGAACCAAGACATGCCTTTTTAACATTCTGTACCATTGTCATAGCCAGTTGAAAAGCATAAAAGAACAAAACTGTAAGGATAAATAATAAAAGAAAATAAATGCAGAAAAGGATAAAAGAACTGTTTCCTATGTTAGATTTTATTTCTAAAACATTGTCTCCTAACCTTTATTAAAGCAAATAATTAACATGAACCATGTGCAGGCAGAACTCAGTAGTAGCACATGAAGTACAGTTTTATAAATCTAGTATGAAGGATATTGTACACTTAATATTTAAAGAGCTTAGCTTTTCAGTCTCAGAATATATCACTGTAGCAGAATATATTTCTTAAAAATCAGGCAACCTGGGTCTCCTTAATGTTGTTTTTTTTTATTTAAAAATTATTTTAATCATACTGAGAGAATTGCAGCTTACCTGTCTTTTACAATACCAGAAAAACAATTAGTTTCAGTAAAGCACTTTGAACAACTTTCTGTTTGGAAAAATTTGTTGCACAGTCACTAAAAATGCTGATATATTGTAGCTTAGAAGGTGAAATTTATCTTAAATAGTACTGATAAGGCAGCAGAAAATGACATTACCTTAAACTTGCTTCACTGGTTCCCATCAAAAGAGTCTTAAGGGTATTTAAGGTAACTCTCAATCTTACCATCCTTTCTAGGAGAAAATCTGTCAGAACTCTGTCATGACTTAGATACATGTTCCCCTTCCTGAGGAAAGTTCCCTGACTGCTCAGTAATGCAAGTCCCAAGTGGAGTCATAAATCTTATTTGGACAGTAAAGTTGTAGTCTGAACCAAGAAGATTTGGAATGTGTGTTCCTTTGAGCTGGAGTATTCTATAGTTATGCACTTTATTTTATTTTGTATTATGGGAACTGCTGACACAAATGTGTTTACATATATACATATTTTATCCAAAAGAAAAAAATCTGAAAAAAAGTAGGACTCCCAATATTTATAAAGAAGTGATGGAAAATTATTATTAGTAATTACTCAACACGATTTGAAGCTCAATTTTTTAAGACAAAATGTTGATAACAAGAGACACTAAGGAAAAAATGGTTCTGTTAGAGCAGGCCAGACACTTGAGGCTCATCTGAAGGGCATTGGATCTTGATCAAGGGTTGTTAGAATAAGTTTCAGAAAATTTTACTTGCCTTTAAATGACACAGGATTCTTGGACAAAAAAAAAAAATCTCTTAGGAAGAGTTGGCCTTTGTAACTCCATTTTATTCTGTCTTGTATGAAGTATAGTGTGCATGGCACACTCAGCAGATCCCACAGAATTCTAAACCTAACCCTATTTATAATATTTCTGCACATTGAATGAGTTCAGGAATGTGTTTGTAGTGAAGAGAGATACTGATGGTTAACAAATTTCTAGGGTATGTCGACCTAATGGAAAAGAGTGAGGCAAAATGAATACAGGTAGAGAGCTTATTTGGGCCAAGTTTGAGGACTGCAACCAGAAGCATAGATACAAGTTGCCCTGAATATAAACTCCAGTTAGCATCAGTTAACAAATAGGTCTTTAAAGGGAAAGTTCCTAGGTTGTTTACCAAGAATTCACATCAAAATAACACAAGATGTTGATTGACTATATATTATTCTTTGTATCACAAATTCAGAAGCATGAAGATAATGGTGAGTGAGGCGACTAGTCAAAAACAAAATGCCTTTAAACAGTTGTCCCCAGGCATGAGTGGTAGAAGTAGGGGTGAATAAATTCTCATACTCATGTCTCTCTGGGCCTGATGAATTTTCCATAATTCACATAGCTCAGACTGCTCTGAGCTATTTTTTCTTTTCTTAGTTGAATGACATAATTATCTAGCATAATTATCGCTAATGTAAAAAGAAAGATTCTTTGGTCCTGCTGAATCCCTATGTGTTTCCACAGCCCAGGTTGGTGAAAGTGTAGCCATTGCATAGTGGGTTTGCCATCAGAAATTGGCTGACATGGGTATTAGCACTGCATGGTGTTCAGTTACATAGGTACAAGTTAATTGCCCTGCTGAGTTTCTAGTCTCCAGGGTTTCACCAATTTTTCTGTCCAAAAATTAAATTTAAGAAACACCAAACAAGTATGTACCTATATAGCATATCACAATGAGCTCAGAGACACAATACAGATTGCAATTATCCACAACTGAGAAGTCATGTAATCTTTTAGTATTGGTGAGATTTTTATCTATTGTAGCTGTTTTCTTCAAGGTTCTATGACTTTTGTCTAGTTTTCATTTTTGTTATATATTGCAGTATTCTCTTAAGGTTAATACTTTTAACAAAATGAATTTTTAAATATTTTATTATTATAATTTATTTCCAAGCAGTATCCTCAGAAAATACTGATTAAAAAGATTTTGAAAGTGAGTTACAGTGTCATTCATGTCATATTTACCCAATCAAGAAGTCAGTAACTATATTTGAAAACCTGCAAGAACACAAATATCTGGAAACAATTATTCTCTGAGTGCTTTGAGTTTAACTAAGAAACAAAATAAAACAAAAATAAGCCCCCCCCACACACACACTTTTAACATATTGTCTTGCAATGAGATTTTTGTTGTCATAGAAGAAAAGGTATTGATATGGTTTGGCTCTGTGTCCTCACCCAACTCTCATGTGAAATTGTAACCCCTAAAGTTGTAGGAGAGGCCTGGTGGGAGGTGATCGGATCATGGGTGCAGACTTGTGCTTGTGATAGTAAGTTATCAGTAGATCTGGTTGTTTAACAGTGTGTGACACTTCCCTCTTCACTATCTGTCTCTCTCCTGCCAGCCATGTGAAGATGTGCTTGCTTCCTATTCACCTTTTGTCATGATTGTAAGTTTCCTGAGGCCTCCCCAGAAGCAGAACCCTACAGAGATTGCAGAAGCATAAACTGATTCATCTTTTTCTTACAAATTACCCAGTCTCAGGTAGTTTTTTATAGCAGTTTGAGAATGAACCAATACAGAAAATTGGTACCAGAGAAATGGGGCATTGCTGTAAAGATACCTGAAAGTGTGGAAGTGACTTTGGAACTGGGTAACAGGCAGAGGTTGGAACAGTTTGAAGGGCTCAGAAGAAGATACGAAGATGAGGGAAAGTTTGGAACTTCCTAGAGACTTCTTAAATTTTTTTGACTGAAATGCTGATAGTGATATGGACAGCGAAGTCCAGGCTGAAAAGATCTCAGATGGAGATGAGCTTATTGGGAACTGGAGTAAAGGTCTCTCTTGCTATGCTTTAGCAAAGACACTCATGGCATTTTTGCCCCTGCCTTAGAGATCTATGTGACTTTGAACTTGAGAGAGATGATTTAGAATATCTGGTGAAAGAAATTCCTAAGCAGCAGAGCATTCAAGAGGTAGCCTGGCTGGTACTAACAGTATATGCTTACATTCGTGAGCATAAAAATTTGGAAAATTTGCAGCCTGGCCACGTGGTAGAAAAGAAAACCCATTTTGTGGGGAGGAATTCAAGCCAGCTGCAGAAATTTGCATAAGTAAGGAAGAGTCAAATCTTACTAGCCAAGACCATGGGGAAAATATCTGCAAGGCATTTTAGAGATCTTTGCAGCAGGCCTTCCTATTACAGGCCTGGAGGCCCAGAAGGGAAAATGGTTTCATCAGCCAGGCCTAGTGTCCTGCTACTCTGTGCAGCCTCAGGACAGAGCACCATGCATCCCAGACACTCCAGCTTCAGCCATAGCTACAAGAGCCCCAGATAAATCCCAGGCTGTTGCTTCAGAGGGTGTAAGACCCATGCCTAGGTGGCTTCCACGTAGAGTTAATCCTGAGATGTGCAGAGGGCAAGAGTTAAGGCTGAGGAGCCTTTGCTGAGATTTCAGAGGATGTATGGAAACACCTGGATGTCCAGGTATTCTCCTGCTGCAGGGATGGATCCCTCATGAAGAACCTCTATTAGAGCAGTGCGGAGGGGAAATGTGGGGTTGGAGTCCTCTCACAGATTCCCCACTGGGGTACTGCTTAGTGGAGCTGTGGAAAGAGGACTACCATCCTCTAGACCCTGGAATTTTAGGTCCACTGACAGCTTGTACCATGTACCTGGTAAAGCCACAGGTACTCAAAGCCAGCCCATGAAAGCAGCCATGGGTGTTATACTTAGCAAAGCCACACGGGCAGAGATGCCCAAGGCTTTGGGAGCCTACCCATTGTGTCTAAGAGGCCTGGATGTGAGACATGGAGTCAAAAGTGCTTATTTTGGAGCTTTAAGATTTAATAACTGCCTTGCTGGGTTTCAGACTTGCATGTGGTCTATATAGCTTTTTTGTTTTGACTGATTTCTCCCTCTTGGAATGGGTCTACTTACACAATGCCTTTACCCCTATTGCATCTTGGAAGTAACTAACTTATTTTTTATTTTACAGGCTCATAGGCAGAAGGGACTTGCCCTGTCTCAGATGAGTCTTTGACTTGGACTTTTGAATTAATGTTAGAATAAGTTAAGACTTTGGACTATTGTTAGGAAGACATAATTGTGTTTTGAAATGTGAGAAGGACATGAGATTTGGGAGGGGCCAGGGCTGAAATGATGTGGTTTGGCTCTCTGTCCCCAACCAAAGCTCATGTCGAATTGTAAACCTCAATGTGGGAAAAGCAGTCTGTTGGCAGGTGATTGGATTATAGGGGCAGACTTCTCCCTTACTGTTCTTGTGATAGTGAGTTAGTTTTAAAGAGATCCGCTTGTTTAAAAATGTGTAGCTCTTCCCTCTTCATGATTTCTCTTTCCTGTCACCTATGTGAACATGTACTTTCTTCCCCTTTGCCTTCTGCCATGATTTTAAGTTTCCTGTATCCTCCGCAGAAACAGCAGCCTGTATAGCCCAGGGAACTGTGAGCTTATTAAACCTCTTTTCTTCATAAATTACCCAGTCTCAGGTAGTTCTTTATAGCAGTACAAGAACAAATGAATAGAGGTATTTTCAAAATAAACGTTAAAATATATCAGTACTGTATAGTTTAATAAGTGAATATATTATTTTTCAGCAGATAAGAGATACTTCTAAAACATTAAAGTGTCTTATAATAGATTCAATCTTTTTGTCAAGTGGTGCCAGATTAAATTATTAAGAAATGAACCCTCAAATATGCAATTTACTTATTTGGATGCAGATAAGATTCAAGAGTAAAAGACATGTAACTTAATTTAAAATGCGAGTACAATAGATTGTCATCCATGAGTTTTCATAAAAGGATAATGAGGAGGCAACTCATTTTTATCAAAAGAAAGTAATTATATATTTCAGCCCTTTTCAAATCTTGGACAAAAATTTACTTATTGACATCTTGTACATAAAAGAGTGTTTAAATTTAATCTTATAACTTGATCCTTGTTTTTCTAAATTCTTAAGTGAAGGTACCCAGCCTTCATTCTCTTCCCTTGCCTTCCTAAGAGGACACTGTTATCACATACTCCCAATTTTGTTTCTATAAATTCATCTTACTATGGAAAACAGTGCCTCCTTTTTCAACAGAATTAGAATCTCAGTGGAGATTTTGCTTACTGGATTCTTGTGTTTTCATCGTTTGTTTACTAGGTACATCAGGGAAGGGATGTTCATGTCTGTGACTCTGCAATATGCTACTCATTAACATTCTCCTACGTGTTGGGAAGTCAGTACTTGTAAGTAAGTACAATTTTTTTCTAGTAAACTATATCCATGGGTAACACATATCTCCTACAGTGTACATTTAACACCATGAGAGTGGTTTATCCTATCCTTGGACTGAGAACAATAGCATGCCATTCCTATGGTTATCTCTATCAAGGGTTCTGTCAACAGAAAAACAAACATATGTCAACTGCAGTTTAAAGCTTAGTGCTGTTTCATTAAGTAAAATACTACAAAGGAGAGAATGGCTTAAGGCAGTAAAAAAGGTTAGATTTGTCTTTGACTCTTTCTACAACCAACGTTATTAACTCAGCCATTTGTAGCCTACCAGATCAATCACAGTGATAATAATTCTGGGATTTTCTTCTGGCCTACAAATCTGTTGTGTTGTGCCATGAGAAACAGAAACACATGTGTTGTGCTTAGGAAGTATAGTTATTACTGATTAGGAATACTTATTTTTATATGATTTCACCCACTCATTTAATTTTGTCTACATAAATAATTTCCTTTGTGACAATAGGATAGTATAGTGGTTTGAGGCTCCCTAAAACAGAATTTTAGATGGAGATTTAAGTGTAGGTAATTTATAGACAGAGCGCTCTCTGGTGAAACGTGTGAAGGCAAAGCAAGAGAAAAAGCCAAGGAAATGCATAGTTTTACCTAAAGTTAAAATCAGCCTGATTTCACAGGGAATTCAAGAGTATCAGTTACATCACAGAGTTGTCCTTCACTGAGATAAGATATTTTGCCACCTATTATCAATCGCTCATTGTCTGTGGATAGCTGAAGATAATAGGAGACATAAAACCGTCTTGGCATTTCTCTCTTCCCAGGGCAATTCTCCAGAGAAAGATGCAGTGGGGGATGTTAGCAGCCAACCCTCTGAGAACCTGGGGCATGGGTAAACAGGTCTGTTAAAATAATCGGAGCACATTACCCATTTTTCCACTACACATGGAGTCCAGCATTTTATTTCATGTTTCTTTAATCTAGTGGAATCTTTATTTCTGGGACTGGCAGCAATCTGTGTAATGAAGGTCCAGAATTCAGGCACAAACACCATTACTGACACTGCTAAGCTGGCATCCACAGCAGGGATCAAACAAGAATACAATATAAGATTTTGGTCTTTGTGAAAACAACATGTGCTCATGTATATCAGTGCCCCAGCAGGAGATTTATTCTAGGGACCCAGAGCAGATGGTACAGTTGCCAATTGACCTTTATGGAACATTGTTCACTGCTTGACTTTACTAAAATAAAGAGAAAGAAAAAAAAAAAGACAGCTTTCCCAGGCTCAAGAATATATTTAATCTACCTACATATTTGTTCTGTATTCATATATGAACACTGAAATAACTTATATTTTACCTAAAATGAGACTTTATGACAATTAAATGTGGAATAGATAATATCAGAGTTGCCAGATAAAATATAGGATTTCCCAGCTAAATTTAAATTTTAGATAAACAACCAATAATTTTTTAGTACAAGCTTTTCCATGCAATAAGTGGGACATACTTGTATTAAAAATGTATTCACTTTTATCTGAAATTCAGAATTACCTAGATGCCAGTATTTTTATTTGTTAAAATCTAGCAATCCTAGACAATAGACCAGAGTACTTAAAACATTAAACTTACAGTGCAATGGTGCTTTACAATTTCAAACAAAGAAATATTTTAAAAAATCATTTGTCCTGCATTTCTATTATCAATATACAAATTAAAGATAAAGGTATATTTACAAAGAAATAAGAAACAAAGCATAAAAATATATTCAAGTGCTTGAAGTGTTGCTCCCCTAAACTTCCTAGGAACATCAAATGTTAAACAAAAACTTACTCTTACACACACATATACATGTGAACATACACACAATTTTTCATTCTCATTAAGTTTTAAAAGACTACTGTTTGGTGAAGTTACAGCATCAATTTATAAATGATATATAAAAAGAAAAATCTCAGTTCCCCTGCAGTGCCAGTTGAAAACACATCGCATTACCTTCACTGCTGAGCAGAGCGGTACTGAACTGCTAGCTGTAATATTGCTTGGAATTGGAGACATCCATCACAGTGAGGAACCCCACCAGTTGGAAGGAAAGGAAAGTTTCTTTATGTGTGATCTCCCTGTAGGAATGGAAGCAAGGAGTCAGTTTTTCTTGTCAACTCTTTCTTTTCCTTTTCATTTTTGTATTATTGTTCTGGAATTTATTCCACAGCAAGTTATTCTCTTATCTACTCACACACACTATTAACAAGCTAAAGTGTTTGCATGAGTTTCTACTGTGCATCACCAGTTTCTTTATTTTTAATAAAAAGTTTCTCAGAAAAAAGTAAGAAAACTAAGATAAAAATTATCTTTAACAATTTTAAATTAGCAATACTAAAACTTCAAGCCAGTCAAATGCAGTCTGATCTCATTTTAAGAGAGAATTCTTTTGTTTTAAACAGATGTGTCTGGAAGAGCTCTACTCAATCACCCAGTTTGAGTTTTATTTCTCCAATAATTTGAATTAATCCATTATTTAAGAATTTTGAGACTAAGAGTAATAAAGTAGATATTATAAAGTTCAGTAAGCCACTCATAACCCTGGGATATCCTTACAGTTTTTGCTTGTTTGTTGCTTCCTTGTTAGTTTTTTAGCTTTTGCTTTCTAGATTTCAAAGTTATACAAACAAGTTGAAGAAAAAGTAACAAACATAATTCAAATGGTGGAAATAATAAGTTTTTTTTTTTTGAGAAAGAGTCTCTCTCTGTCACCCAGGCTGGAGTGCAGTGGCGCTATCTCAGCTCACTGCAAGCTCTGCCTCCAGGGTTCATGCCATTCTCTTGCCTCAGCTTCCCCAGTAGCTGGGACTACAGGCGCCCACCACCACGGCCCAAAGTGCTGGAATTAGAGGAGTGAGCCACTGCACCCGGCCAGAAATACAATCTTATAGTAATAAAAATTATCTAAAATAGAAAATTAAAAAATATATGTATTGTGCATCCTGTCTCCACAATCGGACAGTAAAACCAAAGCTCTAGTAGATAGTGGCATCATGGCATCACTGAAGCACAGTGAGAATAGGGAGCCCTTAACAACTGTTGGAGTCATGGAGACATTTGTAATTGCCCCCACCCTAACCTGTCCCAGATGCATCACTTGGGAAAAGGCAGTCGTTAAATTAATGTTACAGACACAGATAATTCACGAAAGGCCAGATGGGTAGATTTAGGATTGTGAAAGCAGGGTATAGATGAGTCTTGATTTTAACATCAGTAACTCTCACCTTAAGGTATATCTGTTTTCCAGTGTCTTTCTTTCCTTTCTTTCTTTTTCTTTCTTTCCCTTTCTTTCTTTCTTTCTTCTTTCTCTCTCTCTTTCTCTGTCTCTCTCTTTCTTTCTTTCTTTCTTTTTCTTTCCTTCCTTCCTTCCCTCCCTCCCTCCCTTCTTTCTCTTTCTTTCTTCCTTCCTTCCTTTCTTTTTCTTTCTTTCTTTCTTTCCTTTCTTTTTCTTTCTTTCTTTCTTTCTTTCTTTCCTTTCTTTCCTTCTTTCTTTCTTTCTTTCTTTCTTCCTTCTTTCTTTCTTTCTTTCTTTCTTTCTTTCTTTCTTTCTTTCTTTCTTTCTTTCTTTCTTTCTTTCTTTCTTCCTTCCTTCCTTCCTTCCTTCCTTCCTTCCTTCCTTCCTTCCTTTCCTTTCCTTTCCTTTCCTTTCCTTTCCTTTCCTTTCTTTCTCTGTCCTCTTTCTCTCTCTTTCTCACCTCAATAGGCATGTTCAGGCTAAGGACTGGGATACCTTACCCAAATAACATTGAGTAAAAGTAGCTGATGTTCTCAGTGGAATACTATGACAAGCACAAATGTTATAAAATTTAAAAAGCATACAATACTAACATGAAAAAACAGGGAAAAACAGATTAAGTGGCATAGACAGAACAATAATTTCAATAAGCATAATAAATACAATAAAATGAAAAGACAGCGTATGATATTGGAAATATAATGTAGAATGAGTAGTTGTAAAGAAAATATGGTATAAATGAACTTAAACAAATTTACAAGAAAAAAACAACCCCATCAACAAGTGGGCAAAGGATATGAACAGACACTTCTCAAAAGAAGACATTTATGCAGCCAAAAGACACATGAAGAAATGTTCATCATCACTGGCCATCAGAGAAATGCAAATCAAAACCACAAGGAGATACCATCTTACACCAGTTAGAATGGCGATCATTAAAAAGTCAGGAAACAACAGGTGTTGGAGAGGATGTGGAGAAATAGGAACACTTTTACACTGTTGGTGGGACTGTAAACTAGTTCAACCATTGTGGAAGTCAGTGTGGCGATTCCTCAGTGATCTAGAACTAGAAATACCGTTTGACTCAGCCATCCCATTACTGGGTATATACCCAAAGGATTGTAAATCATGCTGCTATAAAGACACATGCACACGTATGTTTATTGCAGCACTATTCACAATAGCAAAGACTTGGAACCAACCCAAATGTCCAACAATGATCGACTGGATTAAGAAAATGTGGCACATATGCACCATGGAATACTATGCAGCATAAAAAAGGATGACTTCATATCCTTTGTAGGGACATGGATGAAGCTGGAAACCATCATTCTCAGCAAACTATTGCAAGGACAAAAAACCAAACACCACATGTTCTCACTCATAGGTGGGAATTGAACAATGAGAACACATGGACACAGGAAGGGGAACATCACACACTGGGGACTGTTGTGGGGTGGGGGGAGCGGGGAGGGATAGCATTGGGAGATATACCTAATGCTAAATGAGGAGTTACTGGGTGCAGCACACCAACATGGCACATGTATACAAAGGTAACAAACCTGCACATTGTGCACATGTACCCTAAAACTTGAAGTATAATAATAAAAAAAGAAAATAGGGTATATACTACTTACAATAGTTAAGTAGGAAAAACAGCAACCAAGTCACCAATATACATTCAGTAGCAAAAGGTATTTTTATAGAGATGAAGTCACTGAGCTGGAAGTAATTCAAACCAGGCATTATCAGAAAGGTAAAGAAAGATGGTAAAATAAGGAAAACACTTAGCAGATTTGGAATGTAGATGTCAAAGTGCTTAAAGTACATATAACATGAGAGAAAAAAAGGAGAGAATAAAATTGAATTGCAGAATAACTTGAAGGTATTAGAACTGTCTAAATATAAGTTAAAATATGAGATCTCCAAATAAAAGTAAACGTAAAGTAACCAAATGGTACCAGAGAAAGAATAAGTAAATTTAAACACATCTTAGATAAATTACATTGCATCATAATTTAAAAAATGATATTTTATAGATTTTATAGATAATGTATATTTACAGAGCAACAAAAAGTATACTGGCATCAAATTTCTGAATAGCAATATTTAAAGACTAAGAAGATGGGTTAATATTCCCAGCATATTGAATAAAAAGACATAGACCAAGATTTTATACCCAATAAAATTGCCGCTCAAATGTGCTGGAAAAATAAAAAAATAATCTTAAGCATTCAAGTCTTCAGGATATGTACCACCTGAAGATCGTCTTTGAAAATACCCATACAAATATACCTGGGCCAAATACTTGATTCTTTTTTCTCAGCACCATGCTTGCTCTTTTATAGTCTCCAGTATATTGCTAGGGTTAGAAGTTAGCAAACTACATCTTCTAGACTTCCTTGCAGGTGTCTGGTTTATGGTTCACTCACACAGCTTGGTTATAAACTCATTAACAATCTTGAATGTTTCAAAAGTTTCCCCATCAGAGGCATCTAAGGAACTCAGTAATGTAATTTTCCTAGAGTAGCCACTGTTTCCTGCATTTACTTAGACACTTGCTCTATTTTTCTCTATCTGCACTTCCATTACATTTGTACTTAATTTCCAAATTTAAATTTATCTGTTTAAGTCACCATAATCAGTATCTGCTTTTCTGATTGGACACTGACTAAAACAGTACTTCAGCAGATGTATGGAAAACAAAAAGGAATACCAAGTTCTTGTCTAAAAAAAGCAATAAAAATAATCTAAATCTTTAAATATTGAGAGTAAATATTGTACAAAAATATAAAAATATTAGAGAAAGTACAGGGGAAGAACAGAAATCAATAAAAGCATTTCATTCTTATTATTGAAGGTGGCATAAATGTAAGATAGAGATATTTAAGAAAAAGGAGGGAATAAATACAAGTATAGGTAATATGATAGAAATAGCCACCAGAATAATAAAATATAATGTATAAAATGTAAATCAGCATAAAAATTTTGATCTATAAAGTAGAGAATAGGGAAAGAAGAAAACACTTTTTAAAGGTTGGTAAATGGAAGATACAATATTAGATAGGCAAAATGAGTTGATATAACAATTATTTTCATCCATTTAATTGAGTACACTCAAGTTTTGAAAACTTGTTTATTTAAAATAAATCTAGATCTTACAAAAAGGAGTGTAGGGAAATAAGATAAACAACTATAGAAGAAACAGTTTAGCCAGACAGAAAAAAGAAAGAAAAAGTCAATTATCCCCCCCCCAAAAAACATTTATATACAAGAATTTCTTTAAAAGTTTAAAATAATGGGGTGGAAAAATATTTATTTGGCATGTATGAACCAAAGAAAGGAAATGTTATAGGTCAAACACACAAAGTATGCATGATACAGAGTGGTCGAATAATATAATCTAAAAGTTGAATTTATGTATGACCGATATTGAGAGAGAGAACTTTAATAAATTGTCTTTTGCATTTAAATGCAATGCTTCTGGATATGTAATTATTTAAATATGAGTACCTCTGCTGAGACAATTTTAGAGTATGATTAAAAATTTAAAAGAACAGGATACAGAAATACAGTTATTCTCATTTTGTGGAACAAATTAACATGGAAAAATGCCACATTCTCTCAAAGTAATTTAGAAATCCAATTTAATTTTGATTAAACATCTAATTAATTTTTAATTTAAAAATTTTACAAACAGATTTCAAAAAAAGGTTCACAATATCTATGAAAATTGGGAATTAAAAAAATGAACAGGGAATATTTACTCTACAAATGTTAAGATGTAAAAAAACTCATGTTAATAAAATCACATGCAAAAATACGAAAACAAAAACACAGGAAAACAGGTGATACTGAGAAAGGACTCGAAAAGTGGACAGTAGAGTACAATTAATGGTTCAGCAAGAGATATTTTCTGTATATAAGAACACAATGTGTGATCAGAGAAGCATTACAAATCAGTGAGGACGTTATTGTTTTAAAACTGACATAAAATTTTTAAATTTTATGCCTAGTACTTGGACTGTTATAAATGTATTTTTAAATAATATATAAACATATCCTCCAAGTTGATAGAAGGCCTAACTAGGAAAGACAAATTTAAAACACGATAGAAAAAAAATAGAAAATTATCTTTGTCACCTTATGGGGATTAGTTCTTTCTTTTTTTTTTTAATTATTATTATTATACTTTAAGTTTTAGGGTACATGTGCACAATGTGCAGGTTAGTTACATATGTATACATGTGCCATGCTGGTGTGCTGCACCCATTAACTCGCCATTTAGCATTAGGTATATCTCCTAATGCTATCCCTCCCCCCTCCCCCCACCCCACAACAGTCCCTGAAGTGTGATGTTCCCCTTCCTGTGTCCATGTGTTCTCATTGTTCAGTTCCCACCTATGAATGAGAACATGCGGTGTTTGGTTTTTTGTCCTTGCGACAGTTTACTGAGAATGATGATTTCCAATTTCATCCATGTCCCTACAAAGGACATGAACTCATCATTTTTTATGGCTGCATAGTATTCCATGGTGTATATGTGCCACATTTTCTTAATCCAGTCTATCATTGTTGGACATTTGGGTTGGTTCCAAGTCTTTGGTATTGTGAATAGTGCCGCAATAAGCATGATCTAAAAGCAACAACAACACGGTAAAATTCTATGAATCTGAATTTGTTAAAAGTAATTTTATCTGCTTAGTGTAACATTACAGAATGAGTTTTCTTCAACTACCTGGCTCAAGCAATGCTCCCATCTCAGCCTCCTGATTAGCTGGCAATACAGACACCCAAAATCACACCCAGCTAGTTTTTAATCTGTTGTTGTTGTTGTTGAGACAGGGTCTCACTATGTTGCCCAAGCTTGTCTCAAACTTCTGGACTCAAGAAATCCTCCTGCCTTGGCCTCCCAAGGTGCTGGGATTATAGGCATGGGCCATCATGTCTGGCCTATAGATGGAGTTAGCAAGTGTGTCCCATTCTAGAAAGATATATGTAAAATCTAAAGGCAACTGGGCAATATAGGTACTTCTACATATTAACAAGAGTAGTTCAGAAATGCAATACCCAGAAAAAGATCTTTGATTTTATTTTTAGGTTTTTAAATTAATAAATGTATCTATATAAATCTGTACACACACACACATATAGATAGATACCCACAAATATTAACTTAGCTGCTCAACTTCATTAGCATTCACAGAATTATAACTTTCGAAGTGTAACTTTAAACAGCCATAAGATCTAGTAAATATGCTTTAGAATGCCTAGATGTAAAAGTAAGATAATATCAATGTCTGTGGTGACATGGGCACCATCATGCCTTACTTAAGCTCATCCAATCTGGAGACCAATCTGACCATACTTAGTGAACTTAAAAATCCTTTTTTCCCTATGAGATATCACTTCTTCAAATCAGTATGTACCTCAGCAAAGCTCTCACATGAACACCAAAACAAATGTATACACTCGTCTTTATTATAGTCTTATCTGTGGTAGCAGTGAGGTAGGGGCAACCCAGATATCCATCATCAAGGACATGGATAGGAGCAATATGTTGGGTGCTTATGATGTGTGTAAAATATACACAAGTCCTGAAGTAAGCTACTGGCAGCATGAATAGATTTTGAAAACTGTGTAGAGTAAAATCAGTAAAAAATTTAATGCAAATTTTATCATTAATGTTAGAAATAATTGAATAATTAAATACAATTTCTAACATTAATATGTATTAAAACACAGATATATATATATATTCCACAGTATTAATATTTTCAAGGATATTTAACAATGCCTGAGAAACATATTAGAGTGGCCAACTATGGGAAATTTCCCTAATGGGAGAGGTGATGGGGAGGAAGCAAAAAGTAAAAAAAATAAATAAAAATAAATATGATGTCTTTGACAGACAGATTTTGAAAAGTATTTTTGAAATAAATTGCTTGATGAACTTAACACTGTATTAGTAATTAGCACATAATAGTTTCATTAAAATGTGCAGAAAATCTTTATATTAAGATTTAAAATGATTAATAATGAATGTATTTTTACTCAACAGCATTACTTATTGTTGAACATAAAATCTAAATCAACCAATAAAAATTGAAGAAAGTAAATTAAATTCCACTTACTAGTCTTCTGTATATTTTTAGGAAGAAACTCACTCTCATATGTTTTAATTAGTATGCACAGTACTTTGAGTGTAAGGATTTCAAATAAGCACAGAAAAATCCTAATGAAAGCATTTGCTTAAAAAGAAGCAATTCAATTTTTAACCTATCAATGTTAACTTTAGATTAAAGTATATCATGTGGCTTTATAAATAGGTTTTCTAATGGAAGGCTTATGTAATTAAATGTAAAACTCCTATTTATCAATCTAATGATCTGTTTGAACACATACATTATTTAAAATCCCACTCTACATGCATAAAAAGGACCTAAAATGAGTACTGCATATTTAAAGAAAAACTTATTTTCTGTAGAGATAGATTTTTACTTTTATAATTTAATGGAAACAATATTAGAGTGGAAACAAATTGCTTTGCAAGTGACAAATCTGACCTAACTACCTATGTGTCCTTAGGAAAATTTTCTGAGTTTCGGATTCCTCATCTTAAGACGGAACATGTCTCCTAGCTTCCTAGCTTTTTCAGTGGCTGGATAAGAATCTAAATCTTTGTATTGAAATCTTTCTAATTTTAATACAATAATAACTTCCAAAAAAGGCTAAATGTGCTTTAGTTTTTTAATCTCTTAAAAAATAACACTTTTTTAAATTTGAAAATAAAATTAAAATATGTGTTTCCATTTAGTCAGCTATGCTTTAACATATATTAATATACATAATATGCTTTTATTCATGTATTTGTTTACTGATCATGCAAGCATGCATATATCACTACTGACAACATTTGCTCTGTTCCGATTTCATTGATAACTACTCCTCTATACACATTTATATATTTAATATATACATGTCAAGCAAGGCCCTAACATTGACTCAACACCACTTATATCCTCAGCTTCATCTAAACTAGATAAGTACTGAATTTTTTTTTTTTTTACCAAATCTTTGCCTTGATAACACCTCCATTTCTCTGTGAAATATACATATGTCATCATATAGAGACGAAATTCTTTCTTGTTCCTGTATTCTGACATTAGTGTCCCAATCATTATGCTCCCTAAGTCTTACCTCTGACTTCAGTTTTGTTATTAAATTTATATTATCAATTTATATGTCAATCTTCTCCATTTAATTGGTTAATTCATATTTTGAAAATTAGCAGGGCAAATACAGTCAGTGCATACTAAAAGCCTTGTGTCATAAAGTCCAAGCTAATTTAATTAACATCCCATCTTGAAGGTTGATTTTCCAATATAGCATGCAACTATACAAAGGAGCATTATCCAATAAAGTTGACTAAATTCATAAAGTAAGTATCCTTAATTATGCCATCTTTCAGAAATGATTTGTGTATCTTTTATGATTTTACAAAGTACTTAGAAAAGCACTGTGGAAGAAATATAAAATGATGTTAGAGTGCTTTAGTCACTACAATGTACTGTGAAAGTACACTCATTTGTCTTGGACATTTTTAATAAAATTGTATTTTCTTCGGTATCATAAAAATGTATCGTAAAAACATAAGTTTTCTGGCAATGCTGAGCCATCTGTTTTGTTCGTATCTTATCATTGTTTCTCTCTGTACAACAATAATTAAGTATGTTGGCAGTAAGAGAAATAACGGTTGGATTTCTTTAGAAGATTAACAGTATGAACAGTACAGCTAAAAAAGAAATTTTCTCACAGTTTCCAAAAATATCCCACCTTTACAACTTCATTGCAGAGGAACCTGGTGAGCCGCCCACTCTCTCCTACCTACCACCAAATGGCTACAATAACTTCAGTGTAGGCAGCACTTTCCAGAGGGTTGTTTGTTTTTTTTCTTCTAGAATAAGAATGTTTATTACAGTTACAATGCCTCTACCTTGCAACTGTCATTTTCCTCTCCTTTTCTCTAATTTCTATCTTTGCATTTAGTATCATATTCTCCCTATTTTTCTTATTCCTTTTAATACTGGCATCTGTTTTTAGGTATGTCAAATTTGACATATAGCTTGCTTTGGAATCTCAGACACATTCCTGTTCTTAGAAATAGAAATTTGCTTCATTGCTTACAAAGAGGATGAATTATTTGCTGTCAATCTTAAACATTTCAATGATTATCCTTCTTCTGATTACAGAAACAGCAATAGTACATAGGAAATTATACCTACAAGCCCTAGGGATTGGGATTCTCCAATAATATAATATTGTATAAGAATTTTAATTTAATTATAAGTTGTTGAGAACGACACATTTTTTAATTTTTTCATTCATTACATCAGTGCCATTTTCAATTTTATCTGTTTAGGTCAAAAGTTGAGATGTATATAGATTTGTAAATTTATTCAGTTTTAATCCAGAGTCAGGTTATATTAAAGACATCTCCGGCCGGGTGCAATGGCTCACGCCTGTAATCCCAGCACTTTGGGAGGCCAACGAGGGCGGATCACGAGGTCAGGAAATCGAGACCATCCTGGCTAACACGGTGAAACCCTGTCTCTACTAAAAATACAAAAAATTAGCCTGGCTTGGTGGCAGGCACCTGTAGTCCCAGCTACTCAGGAGGCTGAGGCAGGAGAATGGTGTGAACCCAGGAGGCAGAGCTTGCAGTGACCAGTGACCGCGCCACTGCACTCCAGCTCTGGGTGACAGAGTGAGACTCCATCTCAAAAAAAAAAAAAAAAAAAAAAAGACATCCCAAGTATCTACATGAAGGTGGAAAATTCAATTCGAAATCCTGATTTGGCATGTTTAATACTAAATATCAAGATTTTCTGTTGAATTTTTTAGGAATTACATGTGTTTGGTTTTATATAAATAATCAAAATGTGTATGTCATTCTCTCGGGTCTTGAACACTTAGTGTGTGTGTGTTTGCGAGTGTGTGTGTGTATGTGTTTCCTTCTTGAACTCTACCGCACACAATTCTATTTGCAAATATACAATTACAAATATACATCAGTACATCATCAGATTTTGTAAATGGCAAACCATTTTTGGGTCAATTTACTTCTCTCATTTGCTATCACATTCAGCATTATATTCCATCGAGAAGGTCTGCTGCAATAAAATATCCAACTAAAACAAGGCTATTTTCTGGCTACTTCCAGAATGTTTTGTATGTTGTATTCAAGCATTTCTTTCTTATTAACTATGTTAAAAGTGATTTTAATTTTTATTTAACAAAGTCAAATTTGAGACTAAATGGAAAATTTTGTTTTTTGCATTGTAATGATAATATATTACAAATAAAGACATCCTCAAAGAATGTGAATAAAATTTTGCCATATGCTTTTATGAGATAAAGGAAACATATATGCACTTATACATATTCATATATATTATTGAAAATTTTTGGTTACAGACTGATTTTATTGTAAAATTTTTCAACTGAATATTATTTCCTGGTTTCCTCATGACTATGACATTCAATTCTCTTAAAACTTATAAAATAAGTTAATATGTATGATATCCCACATTGTATAGATTTATTTCAAAATTCAGTATTTTGTTCTCTCTTTATTTATTTATCTCTCTGATAAACCAGTCCAGTGAATTATGATTTTTTAACACAGGTATAATTTCTTAAGTATTAAAATTTCTATATATTTTAATAGTTTCTAGTCCTCATTTCAAATGTTCTTTTCATTTATTATAAGTATATACCATCCTTACCTTCACAATATGTAGAATACCCCTGTATCTTTTTAATGAATTATCATTTTTTATTAGCTTTTTGAGATGGCTTCTATTACTTGTAACTTAAATTTTCCTTTTTTAATACTTTCCCATAATTTTTCACTTAATAATATAATAGCTTACCTTTATTGAATGGCTAATATATAACAAATGTTACTATACTATACTATATACTGTAAATATATTATACATTATATATTGTAATGTACACTACACTGTAAATCCCGTAGTACCTATTTTAGCATGTGACATAATAGTATAGCATAGTCTTCAGAGCCAAATTCCTGGGTTTATGTTCTAGCTCATTCACTGCATCACAGACAACTAGATGACTGACAGAGAGTCATTTCTCTTCCCTAGAAAGAATTTTCTCTTTTGCTAGAAATTGGCCACCATGCTAGGCAATACATGTTTTCATATCTTCTTATTTCTGATATCTCATAGATGGGACCTTGGAATTGGGTCTGTCTAAGGTAATGAGTGTCAATTCCAGGTCATGGTGCTAAGAGTACTGTGTGCTTTCCTCATTCTCTCGTCCCCCAGATTGCTTACTCAGTGGTTTAACAGTCAACACGAATCTACAAGATGGCATAGTTACAACATGGCATTAGCTAGTCACCCTGACTCCCATTTCAAGGAATGCTCTTAGGAGACCTACCAGACGGTTACATTTTCACTAGATTTTATACAAACAAAACTAAAGGTTTATTGTATTATTTCACTGAGATTCTGGATTTCTCGTTATAGTAGCTAACCAATAATGATTAAAGTATAACTTTTTAAAAGCGATTTACCCCCATGATGCCATAAATAAATAATTTATTAAATAAGCATATTGAATGATTAAATATATTGATATACATGGATGACTTAGATTGTGGCTCATAGTAAGCACTACATAATTATCTGTTATAATAATAATTATAGTTATGATGCAAGCATATGTGGTATGTTATATTCTATTGCTAATTATGCACATAGAGAAACTGAGCTATTATTTGTGTTAAACAACCAGCAACTCCATGTGATTCTCTCCAGTCATAAAACATATTAGATAGAAATTAGAACAATATGCTAGCTATAATCTGATTATTCCTTCACAAATTCCAACATAAAAAATACTTTAAATATAAGAAAATATTATAAATGAAAACTACCTTAAACTGTTCAGCAGATACATAATTCTTTATAAAATTATTATAGATACTACCCAAAATACCATCCCATTATTCTTGTTCTCAAGGAAGGTTGGTGGTAAGATAAAAAAATTTTAGCTTATATTGACACACATAATTACTGAAAAAGATAGCATGTTTTGACTGGTTATTTATTATTTGAACCTCTGATGACTGAATCTGCGAGTAACATTCAACTAAAGCAAGTTAGATTTCTTGAGGTTTGTTTTACACAGATTGGCTATACAGCATTTGACATACAGGCTGTAAAAGGAGGGGCCAAAATATTAGAATGCAAAGGGAAATTAAGACTGAAAGTAGGGCTTCCTACACAAGAATTTACCATAAGGAACATGTTTCTTATTTCCAAAGCACTGCATTAGCCAGTCTTTAAGACTAAGACTGCATTTTAGTTCATCATCATCTGAAATGTCTTCATCTTGCCATCATTTCTGAAGAATAGTTTCACAGGCTATAAAATTCAAGGTTGCTAGTATTTTATATTCCACATTTGAAAGAAGTTGTGCTACTGCCTGTGCCTTCATGGTTTCAATAACTTCATGCAGTTATTGAAAGTGGTGTTCCTCTATAGGTAATATATCATTTCTTTCTGCTTTCCAGATTTTTTTCATTGTCTTTAGTTTTCACATCTTAATTTTGAAATGTCTGGTGTTGGGCCTATAGATATTTGTAATTGTTACATCCTCTGGCTGAGTTGATCTCTTTAGCAGTGTATAATGGTCCTCCTTGTCTTTTTTAGTCTTTGATTTATAGTCTATTTTATCTGATATGCATTTAGCTACTCCTGCTCCTTTTTGGTTTCCAGTTGCATAAAATATTTTTTACACCCTTTCGCCTTCACTCTATGTGTGTCTTTATAGGTGAAGTGGGTTTCTTAATGTAGCATATAGTTGGGCCTTGTTTCTTTATCCATTGAGCCACTTTGTGCCTTTTAATTAGATAACTTAGGCCATTTGCATTTAGTGTATTATTGATAAGTAAGGACTTGTTATTGCCATTTTGTTGCTTGTTTTCTGGTTGTTTTAAGACTTCTCTCCTCCTTTTTTCCTTTGTGGTTAATGGATTACCTCTGGCAGTATATTTCAATTTATTGCTTTTCAGTTTATTGATTCTATTATAGGTTTTTGCACTCTGGTTACCATATGGCTTACAAAAGAAATCTTATAGATATAACAACTTATCTTAGGTCACAAATGAAAGAATAGAAACAAAGGCAGTAAAACAAACAAATTCTATTCTTTAACTTGATCCTCCCCACATTTTGACTTTTGTCTCAGTTTACATATTTTTATATTACTTATTTTTAACAGGTTGCTGTGGCTATGTTTGTAATAGATTTGTCTTTTGATCTTCATACTAGAGTTAAGAGTGAATTGTCATGACAAATACAGTAACAGACTCTTCTATTACTAAGTTTTTTGTGTACTTCCTTTTACCAGTGTTTTTACCTAGCAAAGTTTTCTTTTGCACATTAGGTTTTTGTTTTTCTGTTTTTTTATGTTTCAGATTGAATAACTGCCATTTAGCATATCTTGCAAGATGGGTCTCATGGTGGCAAATTCTCTCAGCTTTTGTATTTCTGGGGAAGACTTTATCTCTCCACATTTAAATGACAGTTTTCCTGGATACAATATTTTTGAAAGGCAGTTTTTTTTGTTTGTTTGTTTTTGTTTTCTTTAAGAACTTTGAAATCTTTTTCCACTCTCTCCGGCCTGTATTATTTCCATTGAGAAGTCTGTTGCCTGTATGTTTCCATTGAGAAGCCAATTGCCTACAAATTGGAGCTCCTTTATATGTTATTTGCTTCTTATCTCTTGCTGATTTTTGATTTTATAATCTAATCTTCTGGTTTTGAGAGTTGATTATTATATACCTTATGGTAGTCTCATGTGGATTGAATTTACTTGGTATTTAAGAACCTCTTTTACCTGTATATTTTTATATCTTTCTCAAGTTTTGGAAATATTTCTGTTATTATTTTATTTGAATAAATTTTCTACCACCTACTCTTTCTCAGCTACCTCTTAAATATGAATAATTCTTAAATTTGATATTTTGTGGTAATTTTTTGTATTTTATAGGTGGTTTTTATTCCTTTTCATTCTGTTCTGTTTTTCTTTTTTCTCCTCTGTGTATTTTGAAATAGCTTGTTTTCGAACTCACTCATCCTTTTCACTGCTTAGTTCATTCTGTTTTGAGAGCCTCTAAAGAATTCTTCAGTTCAGCAAATGTATTTCTAGTTCCAATTTTTCTGATTGAATTTTTACTATTATTTCAATATCTTTGTTAAATTTCTAAAATAAATTTCTAATTTGATTTTTTATGTTATCTTGGAGAACACTGAGCTTCCTCAAAACTACTATTTTGAAATCTTGGTCAAAGAGCTCACAAATTGCCATCTTGTTAGGTCCAGTAACTAGATTTTTGCTTTGTACTTTAGGGGGGCCATTGTTCTCTGTTTGCTGTTGTTTCTTGTGGAGGTATGCCTGTTTTTGATTGAAGGATTAGTTATATATTCTTGTTTTTTTTGTTCAACGTGTTTTGATTTTTATTTCATATATTCACTTAGCAAATCTTCAATGCTAGGTCACTGTCTATTTTTTGGCTTTCAGTGGTACCTTAAGCCTAGGTTTGCCTTGTCTCTAGTAAAAGGTTGATGCACTACCTGTCCCAAATGGTGGAGGTTCTAAAGGAAATATTGGCAGTGTGGGAAGGCTGGCTAGGGTTCCATGACCAGGGGACCTGGGGAACATGCTTCCTACAATGTGATGCTTCTAAACAGTTACTCTTATTTTGTGTCTCCTTTGGTAAAGTTACAGAGTGGAGTTTACAGGGCTAGGGATGGTAGTCCTACCTTCTCCATTTGTCTCTGCTTGTCCTTAGGGATATTCCTGGCTCCAGGCAGTCACAATGCTATCTGTGGGTTAAATCAAGAACAAGGATCCTCCCAGAAAACTAAAGAGGTGGGGAAGATGGTTGATGACCTATATTTTACTATTTTCAGTGTAGAAATCATAAGTTGGGGGGAGATTTTTCCGTATGATCAGTGCCAGTCAGAACATGGGGAAGGAACATCATGAATGTGGAAGTCTAATTCTCCTACCATCTTCTCAACATTTTTATGCCTTTACAAGGCACCGAACTGTCTCATTCTCCTATTTGAGCTCTGGACTATTGCTGGTGTAGATCTTTGAGCTGTATGTTATTTTTGGTTTTTATGTTTGTTTGTTTGTTTGTTTTGCCAGTTTGAAAGCCAATTTGTCTCTCTACTAGCATTTTGGAACCTGGTAAAGAGACTAGAGTTAAGACTAAATTGCAGTGACAAATACAGTAATACAGTCTTCTATTACTAGGTTTGTGGTATACTTCCAACCTAGTAATAGAAGGCATTAAAACCTTTTCCTTGTCTGAAGTATACTGTTTCTGAAATTAATATAGCTACTTCAGTGTCCTTTGATTAGTGCTAGCATGGTGTGTTATGGCCTATCAATTATGGTAGTACTAAAAATACATAGATATATATCTAACAAAATACCTACAGGATCTATATGTGGAATTAAAATAACTCTGGGTAGTCATTCATAACATGTTTACAGATAGAAAATTTAGTATTAATAAGATGACAATTATACACAAATCATTTTATAGATTTAAGGCAATTTCAATGAAAATCCAAGCAAGTTATTTGTGGATATTGGTAAACTGATTCAAAAGTTTATATGAAAAAGCAGGAGTCCCAGAATAACCAACAAAATTTTAAAGGAGAATATCATTAGGAGACTGACACTATCTGAATTCCAGATGAACTATAAATCTATTATACTCAAGATGTCATGCTACTGATGAAAGAATAGACACATAAATTAATGGAATAGATAGTGAGCCCATGGATAGAATCACACAAATAAACTAAACTGATCTTTGGCAAAGGAGCAAGGGTAATCTAATGGAGAAATTACAGTTTTTTCAAAATAGAGTCTAGAAAATTAAATGTCATATGCCAAAAAATCAATCTATGGGCAGATGACAGATCTTATACCTTTCATAAAAGTTAACTCAAAATACATTACAGTGCTAAATATAAAACACAATACTATAAAACTCCTAGAAGAAAACCTAGGCAAATACCTATGTGATTTTAGGTGTGGTGATGTGATTTTAGATGCAACAACAGAGTCTTGGGCTATAAAAACTAGCTATGTAAGACTTCATTGAAATTGAAAACTTCTGCTCTGCTATAGACATTCTTAAGAGAATGAAAGGACTAGTTGTAGCCTGGGAGAAAAAAACACAAACACATATAAAAGATTTGTATAAAAAACATACAAGGCACTAATTACTCAATAATTTTAAAAAAGTCAATTTTAAAATAGGCAAAACATGTAATCAGACTTTTATCAAAACAAGATATACAGATGGGAAATAAGTACATGAAAAGATGCTTGATATAATGTGTCATGATGGAATTGCACATTAAAGCTACAACAACAATGAGATACCACTACAGACCTATCAGAATGGCTGTAATTAAAAAATATGACAGTGCCAAATTCTGGCAAGATATCAGAGCAACAGGAATCCTCCTTCATTACTGGTAGAAATGCAAAATGGTACAATCACTTTGAACGACATGGACGGTGTATTCTTTCATGAATGAGAATGTCTTTAACTGTATCTTATGCTTGAACCATCATTATATTTTGAGAGCAGTTAACTTATTTCTTATGTTCTACTGGTTCATGGGTAGACAGGAATTGTACCTCAGGAAGAGTTCCTGTCAGACTTTCTCTTATTTCTGACTTAGATGATATTTGGGACTTTTGGTCTGATGAAGTTTAGGTAAGATTTTGGGATTTTGAATTGATGTTAAGTTTTGTGGATGTTGGTATGAGATTAATGTATTTTGCATGTGGAGTGGACATGAATATTAGGGGCCAGAGTGTAGACTGTGGTAAGCACAATGGACCCCCAGTGATGTCCATGTCATAATTCCTGGAACCTGTAAATATATTGTGTTAAATAGAAAAGGGAATTTTTGGATGTGACAAATTAAGAATTTTCAGGTGAATGGATTACCCTGGATTAGTTGAGTGGAGATAATGTAATCATAGTGGTCCTTATAAGATTGGATGTGGGGGACAGAGTAACAGCAAAGCGTATGTCAACACAGAGGCAAAGGTTGCAGTGATATGATTTGAGACTTAGGAGGCACAAGCTAAGAAATGCAGGCAGTCTCAACAAGCTGGAAAAACAAATTAAGGACTCGCTCCTAGAGCGTCTAGAAGAAATACAGTGTAGCTAACACCTTGATTTTAGGAATTCTGACACCCATAATTGTAAAATAAAAAATTGTGTGATTTTAAGCACAGTAGGAAACTAACACAGTAAGGGAGGGGAATCTCAGGACTTGGAGGATTAGGAATCTTTTCTGTTTCAGTATTGGCTGTGCTGAGATCTCCTGAAGACCCTGCACTCAGGCCCTACTGCCTGATATGAGGCATGAAGAGCACTTCCCTGGTAGGTGCTTGCTGTGCTATGATCCTCCTTAGCAGTGCTTCTTGGTCACCCAGGTTTCTCTGAATGCAGTTTGCATTTTTCAGACCCAAGAGAATTAGTGGCCAATTGTTTTGGCAAGATCCCGTTTGCAGTACCATCTGGTTACCCCCACTATCTTTCAGGGACACAGTAGAAAAACATCAGTAGTTTGTCTCTGCACATTTTTTCTTTCTTTCTTTCTTTTCTTTTCTTTTTTTTTTTTTCTACCAAGGCCTGTTGTGTCACACTTGCCTGTTGCCAGAGAGGCTCCCATTTGCTCCAAGGGATAAATTAGATTATCTGGGCTGCCTTTGTTGCTGGGTTGGTGATTACAGACAATGCGGAGCCAGAGTCTCCTCTTTTTGTTGCTTAGAGTGACAGAAGACACCCTGCTGAGTTGTTCTTCCAGCTCTAGGGTGACAAAACTGTGCAACTTCCTCACACTACTCCGAAGTTGTTCTTTGGTTGCCTCTTGCATTATTTCTAAGGTTTTAGTTGTACTTAGCCAAGAGAAGCAGAGAGAAAGTAGTGTATTATATTTTAGCTGAACCAGAGTCCATATGGAATTTTTTCCATCCTAATAAGTTCCTATAGGCTTTAATAGGGCATTTTGGACACTTAGTTTTAATATAAATATATTTAGTTAAGTGTTTGATTAAGATACAAAAATAAAATATAGAAATAACATATACATATGTGACCACATAAATAGTGTGGTAGACAAAGATAAAGATACAGTCTTACAGTATGTGAGCTCAGGAAAATTTTGTTCTCAAAACCACAAAGAAAATTTTCAGAGAAGCTCCTTCTTTTACATATTTGGAAATGCCCATGCACCAGAAAATCATACCCTGTCTGTTCCATTGTATTACATTAGAAGTTCCACACTGTGAGTAATGACAACCTCAAAACATGTTATCTTCTCTCATCCCACTTACCTCAACAACTGGAGCATGACATTTTTTAATAGCAAGAATATATTTTAATTTAGTTTAAATATCAGAACTGCATCTTTATTCTAGTAGCCTTCTGCTTGCATAAACCCATACAAAATAACTCATGTCACCTATTAAATATATTTATATTGTGCATTTTTTCCTTATAAGATTGGTGAAATATCACATACAGTGACTGTGAATTATCTTATGCATTTTTTTCTTTTAATGGATTTAAGGAATATAAGGATATTTCCAGTTTAAGGTAAAACACCAAAACACAGATTTAGTTGCTATATCTCTGAGATCCCTCTAAATCAGGGGTTCATAACTAGAGTACATGAACTTGAATGGATACAATCTTGTATTTTATATATCTATTTACAGTAACTTTTGAGTGAAAATTATCTTTCCTTCAAGATGTGGAAGCAACAAACTCCAGTAATGTTAGCAATATTTATAGCTTCTATTATCATTAAAAATCATAAGCAGTTTCATGTCATAATTTAGGCAAGTAGGAATGCAGATAAGTAGGAATTTTGATTATATTGATCAATACTTTGAAATTATGATAGATATTAGGTATGCACTTAATATTTTTACTTAAGGCATGAGTGGAGATATATTTATTGTTATATCAAAATAGTTTAAAAATATGTTTATAACTTCTTTTCAATGCAACTGCTTTCTGTTGCATTTCTATATAATTTATTTCATGAATTAAGAACATTATTTTGAAAAGCCCATAGACTTTACTACCTTGTCATAAAGAGTCATGGGGCAAATGCATGTGGAATACGTACTCCAAAATGATACTTAAAATATTTTTTCAACAGTAAGCCAGGCTTGGTGACTCCCTTCTATAATCACAGCACTTTGAGAGGCTGAGGCGGGCAGATCACTTGAGGTCAGAAGTTCAAGACCGGCCTGGTCAACATGGTGAAACCCCATCTCTACCAAAAATACACATATTAGCCGGGCATGGTGGTGCACGCCTGTAGTGCCAGCTACTCAGAAGGCTGAGGCAGGATAATTGCTTGAACCTGGGAGGCAAAGGTTGCAGTAAGCCAAGATCATGCCTGGGTGCACTCCAGCCTGGGTGACAGAGCAAGACCCTTTCTCAAAAATAATAATAATAATAATAATAATAATAACGAAATATTTTTTCAACATAAATGTAAAATCAACAAAAGTGGAAGAAAAAGATGGACAATACAATATTGGTAGCTGGAAAGCTGGTGGACAAATGGTAACTTAGAAGAGGCAAGATAACTGAATGCTAAATCAGCACAGTGAAATACCAAGAAAGAACTCAATTTAATGAATTTTCTCAAGGACTCAGGAACTTGCAATATTAGCTGCCTCTGAAAGTGGGGTAGTGAATGTGAAACTAAAACAAGGCACTTGTTAAACAATCTAAGAAAAGATTGAGCAATCCTATCTTTTCTGCCACTCTGCGGAACTGGTGACTGTCCATAGCAAACCTCGCAGAAGTCTACAGCTGTATTTTCTGAAAAATGCAAAAGAAAGGGATACTGGAATAATGCAATAAAGGCCTAAATTTAAGGAAGGCAGGAGTGAGACATTATCATACAGTAAATGAGAGAAGTAGATGAAATTTTATATCCAGCAATCTTCACACTGCTCCAACAGCAGGGATTCTGGATTTGAATTCACAAACAAACCCATAGGATTAAATAAGCATTGCCAAAACACTTACTTAGTGTTTGAAAAAGTATACAAGATAGGTAGCAACACAGCATGCTCTGTAACAGCATGGTACAATCCTTATGCCTCCCTGACATGTCTTCCGAATGTCTCCATCACACTGCACTAGAACACACAGGAGAGAAGGCAGAGTGTGCCTTCTTTTGGATTGAAGCCATCAGCTTTAAGGGTCCCTTCAGGTTTTAGAGCTTGCTACTAATGTGCTGCCTGAAAGATACATAACAAGCTCCCATTCCTAGGTGGAGCTGCATATCTTACTCATCAATTGTAGACTCTTTATTAGTTACATGTTCCTTAATAAATACTATCTTTAAGCAGGCAAAACTCCTTAGATTGGTACATAACTTTAACACAATCCTCATTTATCTCGGATTTAGAATAAAGTACTTAGTCCTTGAATTAATGCTGCATTGGGGTTCAACTAAGGGCTAAATTCTCAGGCATTCCTAATGTTAGGGGAAGACTAGACCAGCTACCAAAAGTTTCATTCCATATACTAAGTATTGAAACCTCTAGCCTTCATCTAAGGGACTTTTGGAAGACAGATCTACACTTTTCATGCAAAGGCTGGAAGAGTCTTCTTGAGATATCTTAAGAACACAAGGAAAAAGACTTAAAAGTACCAACATTCTGGATTTCAAAGCATCACAGCTATATCAACCTCTAGAGAAGACAAGCTCTATTTATATGTACAAGGCTTCCAACTAACTTCTGAGTGATCAAATATAAGAAAAAGTAGAGATTTAATAGACATTTCAGATAAAGCTTCTCATGTGAAAGCTGGAAGCCAAATCACATAGATAAAAATCAAAGCATACAAAATTTTAAAAGTTCATAAAATATATTAATATTTGCACTGAGTAAACAAAGATAGTGCAGTGAAAAACAATAATAGGATGCAATAACAATAAAAGACTGTCTTGAAAATGTGGTGTTCTTGAAAATGAAAAATATGGTAGATGTGCCTTTGGGTCTTTAATCCTATTTCACTCTAAGTGAAGTATTTTACAGTGTTACACTATTTTACTCGGTTTGACCATTTTACTAATAGATAATTTTCTGTGATTTATAAGTATGACTGAGTAATTTTAGAACATTATTTCTTATATTGTGGTGAAGACTGCATATTTGTGATTTCCATACCTTTGTTTCTGCTCTCTAATCTAGCTCTTCAGAACAACAAAATAATAACAACGAAAGTCTTCAGGAGAGATCTTCAAATGCTCCGTTACCCTAAATGGTCTCCTCCAAAATAAACATCTGTAGTTCCATCAACTAATGTTATTTTAAGAGAACTCTTGAGCTAGTTTTTGTTTTGTTTATGTATACATTTGTTTTTTTCATAATCTGATTTGTTTAGTACAGAGCACCATTTGCAAAGATAGTTTTACTTTGAGGTGAACAAACTTTTTCAGTACAGGATTATATTGTAAACATTTTAGTTTTTTGCCAGTCATATGCAGTTTCTGTAATATATTCTTTGTTTGCATTCTGTATAATCTTTTAAAATGTTTTATATGGCTTAAAGGCTGTACAAAAACAGGCTGCAAACCAGATTTGGCCCTCCAGCCTTTAGCTTGCCAACCCCTGGTCTCTACCAAAGGAGGCTTTCTTGATTGAGAAAGTTAATCAAAGTAATATAATTTTTAAATTATCTGTGCATTTTGAATGGGGACATTACAATGTTTGAATCATATTGACTTTAGAGATAACCAAAATTTTAATATGTTTTTCAGTTTAACTGCTGTGTATGTTTTGACCTGTCTTTAACCTACTGACCTGTCAAAATGTGGATAGCTAAAATTCTTCATTTAATTTGCACTTTGTATTTTTTAGTTGAGACCAGGTATTGGCAAACTTTGTTATTATCATTATTATTATTATGATTATTATTAAACAGACAGATGGTAAATGGTTTATTCCTTATGGGCATAAAGTTTTCTGTTACAGACATTAAATACTATCTTCACAGTCAAAACCAGCCATGGATGGTATATAAATGAATAAATGTGACTATGTTGCAATAAAACTTTACTTATTTAAAAAATGGCTTTTCACTGTTTTTATAGTTTTAAAAGACAGTTCTGTTTGGTGATTTTGTCATTAGGGAATTAAGTATTTCCCCTTGGATTGAGTAACCTGAAAAGCAAATAAAGATATTTTCTGTCAAGATGAAAATGGTAGGAGAGGCAGAAGATACTCCCTAAAATTTGATGAAATTAAAAAAAAATCACTCTTAAACCTGAATTAAAATAGACATGTAAGCTAAATTATTGCCATGAGATTTTTCAAATTATATCTGAGATTTTGAAACCTCTAGGGTGTTAGGAGATGAAACTAAGGAACACTAAATGGGGAGAACTTCATTCTCTTCAACTGGAAGAGCTCTGATTTCTGCCTCTCTCAAATATTATACCTTATTTAGCACTTTATTTGGAAAAATTAAAGACTTCCTGCAAAATTATGTGTTTAAACCGTTTCTCTGGCCATATTACTCTAAAATGGTTTCAGGTGTGTCATCATGTCAACTACCTTGATGAAACAAATATTCTGTATAAGTATTACAGCTCCTTGATAGACCTTAAAAATATATAACTATATATATATATTCCAACAAATAGCAATTAAGTTTTAGTAAAGTTTTTTAGCTTGCATTTTAAAATAATACATATTCTATTATACTATTTATAATATACCATAATATCTCTACTCACTTTATTCCCATTTAACTCCATTTAAGTGACTACCTTAGCTAATTGTAATAATAAATCCAGGTTATTACTTAGAGTAGAATAGAATTCTGGCACCTCTTCTCTCTTGATTTCTCTATTGTCCCTGTCTTCTAGCTGGTACTAACATGAAGTTTAATTAGTTGAAGAAGTTAATTAACCCAGAACAAGTCCTTATCAATATTATCTCTTGATAATAATTATTTTGCCTGTAAATTATTATCTAGTAAGGAAGGAGAATTTTTTAAAAATCAAATATGCTTTGTTTTGTAATTAGATAATTATTAAAATTAATTATATATAGGATCAACTTTAGTACATTTTATTAACATCTTATATTATCTAAACACTCTAGAATTACACTTAGTAACCAATATTCAATTGTGGCTGCTTAAATTTAATTATTTAAAATTAAATCAAATTAAGAGTTGATTTTTGTTGTGGTTGCACTAGCCACATTTCAAGTGTCCAACTATTTTGAGACTATTAAGATGTAGAAAATTTTTATTATTATTAAAAGTTCTATTGGAGAGTGGGGATCTAATATTTAGGGTGAAATAACCACACATTAACCACAATATGTTGTTTTAAAATTACATTGGACTGGGCTTTGGAAAATAAAAATTTCAATCTCAGTGTAATTTATTAGAGTACATCATGTTTTATTCAATTTCTCCCAGTGTATCCTCACTTCATTTACAAAAATAAAAACTGATTGTTAGATGATCTTTAGTGACACTTTGAGCTATAATACATATTATTCTAGAGAACAACTAAGTTTTCCAGAAAAAAATTAGTATAATTAAAATAAACATTAATTTTAAGTGTTACACATATGTGTGTTGCTTGGACATGTTTGAATATATTTTCTGTATTTAGAAACACATTTATCTCTTATGAAATGCAAGACAGTGATAAAAATAATTTAAACAGTAGTGCTCAAACTCCACATATATGAAAATCACCTGAATGGCTTGTTAACATACATATTGCAGGGCCTCACCTCAGAGTTTTTGATACTGGACTATTGAGCTAGATCCCCAAATATGCTTTTCTAAGAGATTCTCACAGTGACAGTTTGAGAACCACTGGTATAAAAATAAGTTACGCTCTTGCAAAAGAAAGACACAAACATAAAACCAAAATCATTAATTTAAAAAAATCTAAATAACACTGATCATATAATGTGTGTTATATTTATATTTATGTATATAAAGAACATAATGCTAAGTCATGAAGGAAGTATAAAATATACAATAGGAATTCAGACAATGGAAGATCATTTCTAAGTAAAGAAATAAGGAAAATCATATTTCATGGTATAGGCATTGTTTGATCAAGAATTTGATAGAGTAACAATGTTTCACCTAATAAGGATGGAGGTAATGGCAGTATTCGAAAAACAAAAGAGACCAAAATTTGGGAATATGAGTACAGTGTATACAAAAGGATTTTCTAGAAATTTGAAGACAGATGCTTGAGGCAATAACTGAAAAAATAAGAATAGTTTTTTCCACAGTCTTCCAAGACCAGGCAAAATTTTCACACAAAGATAAAGGGTATCGAAGCAAAAATTGCTTCAAACTTAAATGGGCAAAGACTTTATTCAAGCTATAGCAGTAGAGGAGACAGATTGGACTTAATAATGTTGAAATGAAGTTTCGGAGGAGTGGGAGGTAAAGCACTAGGGTGAACTTGTAGGAAAGTACTAGAGAATTTAGAGAGGTTAATCAGTGGGATAGGTGAAGTACACTGAGTTATTGCTCATTTTGAAAATGGTTTTCTCTGCGATTTGGCCATCTGTGTTTACTAAATGGTGTCCACCGGGACTGGAAGATAAGGATACTGATATGGTTTGGCTGTGTCCCTACCCAAATCTTATATTGAAATGTAGCTCCCACAATTCCAATGTGTTGTGGAAGGGACCCGGTGGGAAGTAATTGAATCATGGAGGCAGGTCTTTCCCATGCTGTTCTCATGATAGTGAATAAGTCTCATGAGATCTGATGGTTTTATAAAGGGGAGTTTCCCTGAGCAAGCTCTCATCTCGTCTGCTGCCATGTGAAACATACATTTCAACTTGACTAAGGCATCCCCAGCCACATGAAACAGTTAGTCCATTAAACCTCTTCCTTTTGAAAATGTATCAGTCTTTATCAGCAACTTGAAAAAAGACTAATACAGATGTTTTTCCTTAGATGTTCACATTTCAAAGAAATGGTTTCCATGTACTTGAAAAAAGCATTTTCTGGATTATCAAAGTAGCAAGAGGCTGAAAGAAAACTTACATGCATTTGAAAAAGGCAGATAAAGAATTTACGCTCTCAAGTTTACTAAAGTAAATCTTCTAATGAAAAGATGGATGGACTCCATCGCTAGGAGAAGGTCAGTGTAAAGAGTAGGCCAGTTGAGGGAAACATTAAGGCCATCTTTGTCAGTGAAAAACTAACAATTTGTAATCATCTAAATCTTCTCAAGAGTATGGGCTGGAGAAGACTGGATTGAAATTGTCTTTAATTTCAACCCAATTTCAAAGTCTTAATATTCTTTGTAAAAAGTCACACAAAGAGACATCATATGAAATCAAACAGAAACGAATAAATTGTACTAAAATGTGAGGCAAAGAGTCACTGGGCATCATCTTATCTAATTTTTCATTCTTCAAGTGGTAAAACTAAGTTTTTAAGGTTAAGTTTTTTACTCAAAGTCACAATTATAGTAATAGCCAAGTAAGAATCAGAATATGTCGTTTACAGTTACCCAGAAGAGGCAAAGGAGCCAACAAAGGTGACTTTGTATTTGCAGTTACCCAATCATTATTTTTATATGAGAGAGGAAAAAGTGAGAGAGAAAATGAAGAAAACAAGTAATCCCTTGCATCAAGTGATCAAATAAGAGTAGAGAAAAAGTGAGAGAGAATTATATCTCAGTAAACATATTTCAGAGCATTTCAGTACAAAATTGATAGCACAGTCCACTCTTTATCATCAACTCACATACTGAGTCAAAGGCTTACATTTTATTGTTTTCACTTTACCCTCAGAGCAAAACATAGCAGGATCTCCCCATTCTTCTCCTGGATGTCAAATTCTGAGGCTATTAATTTTCTGATTAGAGATTTTGTTTTTAATTGGCAGAACACAATATTCTTTGTGTTATTCCTCTAGGTCTTCTTTCAAAAATACATGGAAATTATAAATCATAAAACTGTTTTTTAACCAGTGATGTTAATTGATAAGTACTGTGAATAATCAAAGAAGTCTTAGACTATAGGAATCAGTAGCAAAGACTAAAAAATAACTGAGAAAGACTGCTCTTTATACATGCTCCAGATGATTCCTCCTGCCTATCAGCGTTGTTTCTTGTTTGGACTGAAAGCTGGTCAGTTTGTTTTAATCCACGTCCCTAAAAGTAAGACACAACAAAAAGCTGGCAAAACATCATCTGATCAAAGGCAATGTTGGGCTTAGTGTCAACAGCACACTGATGGACTACAGCTTCCAATCGTTTCTCTGCTTACTGAAAAACAAAAATGAAACTGATCTTTTCTTAGTCTTTAAAGCCTTATGAAGGCTTTTAGTAATAGGACATGTCCAGAAGAGATGTCTTGCACAACAGGTGAGTGCCTTAAACACTGAGATACAGGCTTTTATGACAACAAAATTCTTTATTTTTATTTTAATTTAAGATACAGGGTTTTTTTCACCTTTGAATACAATATAGTATGTGTGTTTGTGTGTGTAGTACTAGCTAAACATGGTTTAAAGAATGTTATCATACCAACTGGGACATTTTAATCTGTAGCACTGAGACTTTTTAATCTGGGGCACAAATTAATATGCTTCAGTTTACCTATCATAATACATAATGCCTAAAAAAATTGACAATGAAACATAGTTTTTAAATTTAGGAAATTCAGGAAAATCTCTTTGCTGAGCAAAAACAATTACTTAAAAACTCAGCATATCTCAAGCTTCTTAATACAACCTAATAATTATTAATAATATTCTGAAATACGTGCCAGTAAAAGATTTTAACTTTTGGAAATGTTTGAAATATTACGTGTTTCTCCCAGACACATAGTTTATATGAATTAGCCTTCCTCAGTCTCCCAACACCACTGCCTCTTCTAAGAGTGATATGTCTATCTGTACATCTATCCGTGCAAAAATACGTATATACGTGCATGTACATACAGATGGAGAGTGAGAACATGTTGTGAGAGAGAATTGTCTGAAAAAATATTACATTTATTGTTCTCTATTTGAGAATGGAATATGAAGGTATCAAAAGATTTGCCTCATTAGTAACAATTATATACATGGTTAACTCAATATAAAATATGAACTGTTTTCTATCAATTCTTAGTTTAATTGAAGAGTTTCAAATAAAATCTCTTTTGTTATACCTATATCTACTAGCAAAGTTCCCATAGAAATCAAAAGCAGATTATAATACTTCAGGAGCTAGTTAAATTTCTATTATTCAGGCTCATTATAAACATTATCATCAGCATGAAGATAGGCTGTTTCCTTTTCTCTTTTTGTTACATTTTCTAGGCTTCAAAAAAATGTCATTTCCATGAAAATTACCCTCCTGCAACATTCATTAAACCCTTTTTACTCAGAACCTAGCTGTTTCTCAATCCTCTCAGTCAACTGTGAGAAATCTTGGAAGGGTCAAAACAGCAGAACAATGTTATTCTGTTTTAATATAAAATATGAAAAGGCAAGATATTGTTCAAAGTTGTATTTTTGTGTTGTGAGAATGTTACAGAGGCACACTACTGAAATAGAATATATTTGTATGCATTAAATAGAATAATTAATGTGAGCATTGGTACAAATTAATTTTTATTACAAATTCCATATAACAATTTTATTCATCTCCTCTGCAGCTGTACTTCCAACATAGAACCTATTTACATCTCATCAGCGAACACTCTAGCTAGTGATCATTGTCCCATTCGTTGTAATCTCTGCCTTTCTAATGTCAGAAAAAAATTGTGTGGATTAAAGGTAATCCCCAACAATGAAAATAAAACCATAACACTTTACACACAAAATATTCAAGTAATATTTTACCACTTTATAATTTTCATATCTAGATCAACTTTTCCCAATCATTTTTTACCTGTAAACACGTTTTACAAAAATGTATAATTTCATAAGTTGCCTGGGTATATTTAATCATTTTTATATTAATAAAACAAAAAAAGCCTTTAAAAACATAAAAAGAACATTAGCAGCATATTATTACGTATGTTGTTATAAAATGTATTTGAATATTATACTTGGCTATATTCATTACATATGAAGTCCCAGTTTGTTTTAACCCATTTGCAAGTGATATACACTGTGATTAACTTTCTTTAATTACATGAGAAAATAAATAATTTGTACATCAGTGGATATAACATATTCCATTCAGGGCTACCATTTATATAATGAAATTGCACCATCGTAAATTAACTGTATTTAGGACCTACTATGTATAATACTTGAATGCTGTATTTTTAACAAATCCACTATGCCATTTTATAAGTTCTATGATTTTTGTTTAAAAGTTGAGGCAGCTGAAAATTACTCAGGTTGTCATTTGTTAGTATTTCCCTACAAATGGCTAGCACATAGTAGGTGAATATAGCCTTACTTCCGAAATGACAAAATGATAAACTGAAAAAATCATCAGTGTACTTTCTCTTTAATATATATTGATATTTTGCTGAAAAATTACTTTTACATATTAAAATTCCATTTAGTAAGTAATTTTAAAAGTCTTATCAAATAATTGTAAGTCTTGCAACAGATAAAAATCACCTCAGGAAAATTTGAAGAAATATCAACTTTTCATGCCAATTTTTCATTTACATGTTAATATCAGTGTTCTTTTTGCTTTCTTTGTTAACCAAAGGTGCATTTATAAAAAGTAAAATGCTCCTGCTGAGTCATAAACTTAGTTACTCTCTCATGAGGATGTTTAGTTTCCTTTCAACTAACTGCTCATTTGTTTCTATTAATAGACAAAAATTATATATATTTATTTCTACAACAGGCTGTTTTGAAATATATACATAGTGAAATGGCTAAATTGAGGTAATTAATAGTGTATTACCTCACATACTTACCATTTATTTGTGATGAAAACACTTAAAATCTACTCTTAGTAATTTTGAAAAGTACAATACATTGTCATTGACTATAGTCACTGTATTGTACAATAGGACTTATTCTTCTCATCTAACTGAAATTTTTTATCCATTGACTAATATCTACTCAGCACCCTCCCTCTGTTCTCCTTCTTATTTGTTTCTTGACACATGCTAAGATGCCCTTAAAGTTCCATTTTAAGAAGAATGTATTTCAATAATTATTCTATCAGTCAATTAAAAATAGCATTTCCTTTTTTGTCTATATCCATTCCTTGATATGACTTTATAAACCCACTTCAAAAACTCATGAGGGATATCAAAATAAAGACAAATGTCAGAGTATCTTCCTATAGGAGAGCAGAAATGTGGACAAAAGAACCACATATTGGAGAGAGGCTTTAAGATGCTGACTAGAGACATCAGACACTCTTCCTCCCCAGAAAGAAGCAAAATTGTTAATAGATAATCACACATTGAATAGAATTGAACAGAATTTATCTAGGAAAGAACACTAGAGTTTAAGAGAGAAGTCACAGGAAACACCTGAGGCACAGAAGGAGAGGAAGCTAGCAGCTAGCTCAGCCAGGACCAGCTGCAATCTTGGAATGGCTCCCTATTATGGGGAAAGGGTCAGTGTGAGCTGTTAGGGGTACACAGTCTTACCTTAGACTACTGCAATCCTAACCACAGGAGACCTCTTCCATCTATACAGCTCTGAGATTAGCATAGGCAGGGGCTCTGCAGGGTGGTGATCTAGAGGCCTGCCAGGGCATTGCTGCAAGCAGGAAACTTGCACCACATCACATAGCAAGACCTAAGCAGCTGCATTAGGGCACCACGGCCAGAGTCCAGCTTCCACCAGACTGCATCCTCTTCTGAGAACCAACAATTCCACATCTTCACACCCTGTGAACCCCCAGTAGAATTCCCTGGCATCCACCTGGAGGGCTTCAGTGGCACAGCGGTGGCTGGACCCAATGGTGCTGTGGGGTCCCCAGCACTCTAACCCACAGGGAATACCACTCTTCAAGGAAATGATAGCGCAGTACATCAAGGAGGCTTCTCCTGAGACAAAGGGAACCAGTGAATACGCTTGGCAGAACCCAAGAGCTCCCTGCCTGGTATCATGATACCAATGGTACCTGGTACCATTAGGGCAGGGAACCACCCTGCCCTAACTAGCAGCATGGCCTTTGTGCTCTAGCTTATGCGCAGAGGTCAAGATCCCCTCCCTAACTCTCCACACTGCTGCAGCCACTGCTGCCTCTGAAAGCCAAAGCAAGCAAACCTTAAATCTGAGAGTCTGGGTATGTAAACAGCAACTGCATCCCTATTAGCAGTACGTCCTCAGTACTTGGGCTCATGTGAAAATGGATCCCTTCCCCTTTCTGCATACCACAATAGTGCTGCTGCCACTGGGAGCCAAAGTGAGTGAGCCTGACAGCTGCCTGTCTGAGGTTGCAAATAGTAATCCCATTCCCACCAACAACACAGCCTCTCTGCTTGAGTTCACACCCAGAAAGGCAGGATCCATCTGACCCCTTTGAACATGACAGCAGTCACTGGCTGCAGCCAGGAGACAAAGCAAACACTACCCAGAAACTGAGAAGTGCCTGTTTGGGACTCTGAACAGCAACTCTGCCCCCTTCAAAAGCATGGCCTCTGTGCTCTTGTGAATGTCGTGAGTACAGGCTCCTCACACACACCACTGTGGACACTGCTACTGCCAGAGTTGAAAGTGCACACCCCTCAGAACCTGAGAGCTCCCTGCAGGGGACCACTGATAGCAACCCCACCCATACCAACAGCAGGATCACCACACTCTAGCACCAGCCCTGAGGTCAGGCTCTCCACAACCAACACCACAGATTGCCTGACCTGCCTACTACCTCCTGGAGCTCTGCACACCCTGATGCCCTGAGATCAGGCCCACCAGACCTGTCACCATTGCTCCCCCCACCCAAGGCATGAGCACCCCTCCCAGGGACCTGGGGATTACCCAACCCCTTCTACCACCTCTAGCATCTGCACACTACTTCTGGAATCCTGAAGGTGAGCCCACATAGCCTGTCATCAATACCATCAACTACATCCATGCACATGCACAACCGAGGAACCTGGGGACCAGCGTGCTCAGCCCATCATACCGACAGCTAATATTAGTGAGTGCCACATGAGAGCCCCAAAATTATCCTGCCATCACTACTATCATAATCCAGGCCATACATTCTGCTTAAGGGCCTAAGGACTCACCCACCTATCTGGCTTACCACTCCCACTGCCAGCATCCAGGAAAACTGCCTGGAGTCTCAAGAATTTGCCCACCTGCACTCACTAAAACTGTGCTTGCATGTGCCACCTGGTGGCCCAAGGTCAGAAATGCTTGGCTCACCACTATCTGCCATGAGTGGGCCCTGAGGGCAGACCTACCTGCTATCTCCTGTTCCCAGCCCATTTTCACCATAGCTTCCACTAAAAAATGTAGCCAAGCCACTGCAGAGATTACTGATACCACTATGCTGTTCACAGCCAAAAATCAAAGACTATGCTACTGCATGCACCCAGAATCAAAGCTAAAGCACCTTTCCCAGTCATTACTGTAGACACATCTTCACGAAGAAATTCTCCTCTACAAAGTCAATTCAAGAAGTGACTGTTACGTCAGATGTGCAGATATTTTGCTTATCTTCATAACAGGAGGTAGTTTTAGAACACGGAGCAAGGCACTCACTGTACTTAGGGTTTCTTACCTCCCACAGAAACAAAGATATACGAATACTATTTTCTATGAAGATTGCATTTCAAAAGAATAGCTCCATGGTCCTTGATAAAGACATTCTTGGCTATAAAACTGGCAAGAGGCTTTCAGAAAGATTTACATATATCTCAAAGGGCACAGGAAAAATTTACAATTACAAGCTTTCTAAAGTAAAAACTGTAAGCAAAGAGAGGTTAGAAGCCTAGATGCATGAAAAAAACAAAACAAAACAAAACAAAACAAAAAAAACAAAGTAAAGTTTGTTCAAGCTGAGGGAAATGGTAAGGTTGCTTTGGCCGTTAAGCAAAAAGTCTAATGAGAATAACAAAAGCTTTCAGCAATAATTTTGTTTGAAGAAGGAGCGGATAACATTTTAGTCAGTACCTGTTGAAAACTTATTTCATATTTATGAAATAAAGAATAGTTCATGCCAAAAAGATTTATACATAAAAAGCTCAAAATCGAAGTTGGTTGCATACAATCTAATGTTGTTAAAAATAGTCAAAGACATCCTAGCATACCTTCAGTAAATCATATTATCTTTCTACTTCAACATAGTAGAGGGCACGGAGATGAAACTAGCTCTGTTTATTAGGTTTTTAAAAGCCATTGATATGACACTATGGAAGAATCTATTACCTTCTTGTCTATGATAAAAATTATAATGATTGTGACTGAAGAACATTTTTGACACTACACATGTATTAAGATGTGGTATGAAAATAAGAAGCACTTGTATAAGTACATTTGGATTCTTACAATAAGCCTTATCCTATCATTAATTTTTACAAGAATGGCTTAAACCTTGATATGTGGAAGATAATACTATTACACTGCTTATATTTATTTTATTTATATGATAACACTTCTGAGTTGAGAAAGGAAGGAGGGAGGGAGGAAGGAAGAAAGGAAGAAAGGAAGGGAGGGAGGGAGGGAAGGAAAAAGCCTTGTGGAGTGTTTAAGATCTCTTGTATAAAAATATTCATTAGAAGGCCAGGTGTGGTGGTTCATACCTATAATCCTAGCACTTTGGGAAGCTGAGGTGGGTAGCTCACAAGGTCAGGAGTTTGAGACCAGCCTGGTCCATATGGTGAAACTCTGTCTCTGCTAAACATACAAAAATTAGCCAGGTGTGGTGGCACACACCTGTATTCCCAGCTACTCAGGAGGCAGAAGAATCGCTTAAACCCAGGAGGCAGAGGTTGCAGTGAGCTGAGCTCACGCTACTGCACTCCAGCCTGGCCAACAGAGTGAGATTCCATCTCAAAAAAAAATTATTCATTAGAGAAAGACTTGTCCTACAAAAGTTTTCATTCATTACATCAAGCTTTCTTTGGCAGAATAATGATTTTGATAGCTACTAAATTAACAGTTATTTAAAAAATTATTATGCTATTTATAAAACCAAGACCATGTAGAGGGCTTCTTTTTTATTTTTATCTACAAATCAGCAGTCACTTGAGGTTAATTAAAATTGATTTATATGCAAAAAACCTCCAATAAAGACAAGTGGGTTTTTTTTGTTTTGTTTTATGTTTTGCTCTCAAGTATGAATGAGAACATGCATATTTGTCTTTCTGTGCCTGACTTATTTTGCTTAATATAAGTCCTCCAGTCTGATCCATGTTTCTGTGAATGACAGGATTTTATTCTTTTTTTATGTTTGAATTGTATTCCAGTGTGTATATATACCACTTTTTGTATTCATTGTTTGATGGACATTTAGGTTGTTACCATACCTTAGGTATTATAATTAGTTCTACAATATATTGGGGGTGCAAGAATTGTCAGAGGTGTTTGAAACAGAGAAACTCCATCATGAATAGGGGCTGGGTAAAATGAGGCTGAGACCTCCTGGGCTGCATCCCAGGAGGTTAGGCATTCTAAGTCACAGGAAGAGCAAGGAGGTTGGCACAAGGTACATGTCATAAGGACCTTGCTGATAAAACAGGTTGCAGTAAAGAAGCCAGCTAAAACCCCAAAACCAAGATAGCAATGAGAGTGACCCCTGGTTGTCCTCACTGCTCATTATATGCTAATTATAATTCATTAGCATGCTAAAAGACACTCCCACCAGGGAGTGTAAAAATGCCATGGCAATATGAGAAGGTTACCGTATATGGTCTACAAAGGGGAGAAACCCTCAATCAAGCTGACACTCAGTATTAACCATCACAAGTCCATCCTTTGTCAACTTGAACCCATACACATCTCCTGAGAGCATACATAATCTTCAAATAAAGACAATAATAAGGTAATAGTTACATCTAACATAATACAACCATCCTTTGTACAACTGGAAACACATTAATCCCCAACCCAAATACTATTACATAAAGTTAACAATACTTAAATGCTGATGTGAAGTAAATAAATCTTATGTCACATGATAAAGGAAAAAGGAAATAAAATGAAGATATTTTCTTAGTGCAAGTGTATACATGCACAAACATGTTTTTAACAAAAGAAAGAGGAAATACTCATGACAATTACTGTACTTATTTCTGCAGCTGGTCATGTTGCCATAGATGGTAATGATGACTACCTTCTTCTAAGTATTCTGTATTCCCTTTGCCTTCAGCAAGCACCTCAGCAGGTTGTGGTTTTTTCCCTGGTGGAGTGATCCAAATCTTCATTACTGAAGGGTCTGGGCCATTTGTAGTCCTGCCTGGATTAGGCTGTTGCAGTTTCCCCTGGACCTTAATCACAGGGCTTGTTAATACTGAGAGATGACCTAATGGATCTCCTATATCCATACTTTTCCTTACTTCCATTGTGGAGTAATAGATTGATTTCATCTTGATAGTCTGGGTCAATCAGCCTTGTCAACACTGTAACTCTCTTCTTAGCCTATTGACTTAAAGTAAGAGGAGCCCAAAGTGTCCAGGTGGCAATCTTAATACCAGTCTAATGGAATCGTTGTTGTGTCTCCTGGTGGCAGCGTTTCTCCCTCTGGAACTAAGACCTCTAGACCAGCAGAACATAATGTCGTGGTAACAGGAGGCAAAAATTTTGTTATTGTATCACTAGGGGTGATTATGAGTGGTGCCCTTCCACCCCTTGATTCCTGGATCCGTGAATCCTGGCTATGGGAAAAACAGTACCATGTATTGGGTGGTGATTCAGAGTATACATGGCCTTCTGGAGAACTTTGCCCCAGGCCTGCAAAGTATCGTCACCTAGTTGCCATTGTAATTGTGACTTCAAAAGGCCATTACACCGTTCTATCATTCCAGCTGCTTTAGGATGATGGGGAACATGGTAAGACCAGTGAATTCCATGAGCATAAGCCCACTGCCACAGTTTTTTAGCTGTAAAGTGAGTGCCTTGGTTAGAGGCAATGCTGTGTGGAGTACCACGATGGTGGATAAGGCATTCTGTGAGTCCATGAATGGCAGTATTGGCAGAAACATTGCATTCAGGATAGGCAAACCCATATCCAGAGAAAGTGTCTATTCCAATGAGGACAAATCTCTGTCCTTTCCATGATAGAAGAGATCCAATATAATCAACCTCCCACCAGGTAGCTGGCTAACCACCCTGAGGAATGGTGCCATATCGAGGGCTCAGTGTTGGTCTCTGCTGCTGGCAAATTGGGCACTCAGTAGTGGCCATAGCCAGGTCAGCCTTGGTAAGTGCAAGTCCATGTTGCTGAGTTCATGCAAAACCTCCATCACTGCCACCATGGCCACTTTGTTCATGGGCCCATCCAGTGATGACAGGGGTGGCTTGGGAAAGAGGCTGAGTGGTGTCCACAGAACAGGTCATCCTATCCACTTGATTAGTAAACTCCTCTGCTGAGGTTACCCATTGATGAGCACTTACATGGAATACAAATATCTTCACAGTTTTTGACCACTCAGAAAGGTCCATCCACTTATCTCTTCCACAAATTTCTTTGTCACCAATTTTCCAATCCTGCATTCTCCAAGTCCTTGACCATCCAGCTAAACCATTGGCTACAGCCCATGAATCAGTATATAATCGCACATCTCTCCATTTCTCCTTTCATGAAAAGTGCACAACCTGAAGTTCTTCCTATGGGGAAGATGTCCCTTCAGCGCTGTCCTTCAGGCATGTCCTAGAAAGGGGCTGCAGTGCTGCAGCTGTCCACTTTTGGGTGGTACCTACATAAAGTGCAGAACTGTATGTGAACCAGGCCCAAGTCTTCTCTTCCTCTGTCATCTGTTAGTAGGGAACTCTCCATGAGGACATCAACGCTGGCTAGGGGAGAGAAGGAGGATGGCAGGAATAGAGACCATGGGCATCTGAGCCACTTCCTCATGTAACTTACCTGTACCTTCAGGACATGCTTGAGGTTGATCATGTACATATCACTTCCATTTGATAATAGAATGCCGCTGTGCACGACCCACTTTATGGCTGGATAGGTCAGAAAGCACCCAGTTCATGATAGACAGTCAGGTTACATGGTGACTTGTTGACCCATAGTCAAATGTTCAGTTTACACCAAAGCCCAGTAACATGCCAAGAGCTGTCTTTCAAAAGAAGAGTACTTGTCTGCAGGAGATGGCAGGGCTTTGCTACAAAATCCTAGAGGCCTCTGCTGTAATTTACCTATGGGGGCCTGCCAAAGGCCCCAAACAGCATCCCTATCTGCCATTGACACCTCACGCACTATTGGATCTGCTGTATCTTATGGCCCAAGTGGCAGAGCAGCTTGCACAGCAGCCTAGATCTGTTGCAGAACCTTCTCCTATTCTGGACCCCACTCAAAACTGGTAGCCTTTTGGGTCACTTGATAAATGGGCTGGAGTAACACGCCCAAATGAGGCATGTGTTGCTTCCAAAATCTAAATAAGCCCAGTAGGCATTGTGCCTCTTTCTTGGTTGTAGTAGGGGCCAAATGCAGCAACTTATCCTTTACCTTAGAAGAAATATCTTGACAGGTCCCACACCACTGGACCATTGGAAATTTTACTGAGGTAGAAGTTCCCTGAATTTTAGTCTGATTTATTTCCCATCCTGTGGCATGCATATATCACACCAACAAGTCCAATGTATTTGCTAGTTCTTGCTCACTGCATCCAGTCAGCATAATGTCATCAATGTATTGGACCACTACATTGGTCCATTACATTGGTGTGATAATCTTGTGGAAGTGAAAAGTGATCAAGGTCTCTCTTACTAAGCTTATGACACAAAGTCAGAGAGTTGATGTAACCCCGAGGTATGACAGTAACGGTATACTTCTGACCTTTCCAGCTGAACACAAATTACTTTTGGTGGGTCTTGTGGACAGAAATGGAGAAAAAGGCATTTGCCTAGTCAATACCAGACACCAGGAGATTTGTTGATTTGCTCAAACAATAAAACTATCTGGTACAGCAGATACAATTGGAGTAACCACTTGGTTAAGCTTACAATAATCCGCTGTTATTCTCCAAGATCCATCTCTCTTCAGCATAAGCCAAATGGGAGAGTTGAATGGGGATGTGGTGGGAATCACCACCCCTTCGTCTTTCAAGTCCTTGATGGTGGCACTAATCTCTGCAATCCCTCCAGGGATGTGGCATTGTTTTTGATTTACTTTTGATTTTCTAGGTAGAGGCAGATGTAATGGCTTCAATTTGACCCTTCCCCCAGTAATAGCCTTTACCCTACCAGTTAGGGAGCCAATGTGGGGGTTCTGCTAGCTGCTAAGTATGTCTCTGCCAATTATGCATTTTGGCCCTGGGGAAATTACCATAGAATGAGTACAGGGACCCACTGAACCCACTGTAAGTCAGACCTGAACTAAAATTCCATTAATTACCTGACCTCCATAAGCCCCTACTTCAACAGGAGGGCCACAATGATGTTTTGTGTCCCCCGGAATCAATGTCAGCTCAGATCCAGTGTCCAGTAGTCCCCGAAATGTATGATCATTTCCCTTTCCCCAGTGCACAGTTACCCTAATTAAAGGCTGGAGTTTCCTTGGGGAAGGATAGGAGAAAGATTCACTGCATAAATTGTCAGTAGTGTAGTGGGGTCCTTCTTCAAGGTGACCTGGCTTCCCCTTCACTTAAGGGGTTCTGGGTTTGTAAAATGGCTCAAGTCTGGAAATTTATTGACTGGCCATGATTTTTTTTTAATAATTCAAATTAGTCTTTTGTCCATTTGACCTAGAAGTTTTCTGCTTATATAAATTAAATAGGAATGCAGTAGGCTTCCTATCAATTTCACTTCTAGGAACACTTTGATTAATTAGGTAATGCCAGAGCTCTACAGGACTCAGACTATTCTGATTGCCATTTGCCTCTGCTGTGTATTACTGTAGCTATGACCACCTTGCTTTTGATGGTTGAGTAATGCCACTTGGCCCCTGCCACCTCAGGATCCAATTATTCCCATTGTATTTAAATTTTGTAGTTGAGCGACTGTGGTTCCCCCTGTTAGATCTGACATACAGAAAAGAGCAATTACAGGGCCTTTCAAAGATGCAGGTGCTACCATCATAAATCTATTTTGCAAGGCATTGATCAATGGTATATCCTCTGGACCCTTTCAGCTGGGACTAGTAGGTCTTAAGTGACTAATTCACTCCAGCATCCCAATTTCCCTAAGCCATTAGATCCTTTCTTCTATGTTAAACCAAGGGAGATCAGGCATTTCCAACTCACTCACAGTGGGCTGTCTTTTAATCCTTATTTCAGCTAACCAAACAAATAAACTGTTAAAACATTTTTTAACTCCCTGAGCTGCAAGTTTAAATGCAGAGTCTCTACCTAGTGGACCCAAATTAATAAATTCCTAACCCAACTCTATGTTCCTTCCACAATTATCCGACACTCTTAATATTCATTCCCACGCCTGTTCTCCAGATTTCTGCTTACATAAATTAGAAAACTCAATCAGTTATTTTTGAGTGTTGCACACCTTCTCTTGGGTCACACTCTCAACCTCACCTCTAGGAGCCTGCCAGGATTTTAGTCTAGTTATAGGTCTAGAAGCAAACAGGGGTTTTGGGGGTGGCTCCTGAGGAGAATTAACATTATCTTGCCTGGCAACTGCCTCAGGTGAGGGCATTACTGTTGCCTTAGTCAGTGCAGGGTTTATCTCTTCAGACAAAGGTAGAAAGGCTGATGGCAGCATGGGTCAGGGAGGAAATGTTCCCATTACTGGGGATGGGGAAGCTGTTTCTTCTGGTGAAAAACATTCATCAGAGTTTTCAAACTCAGTGTCCCCAGCTTCATCAGGGTCCTCTCACACATCCCTATTCCAAATTGCATGGTCCCATTCTTTTCCAATCAATGTCCTCACTTTAACAGTAGACACCTGACATGGCTGCGGATGCACCTTTCATTGCAGGTCAGCCACTTGCATGGTAAGAGCTTATGTCTGTTTTTCCACAATTTCAGCTTTCTCTACAAGCGATAAGACTCTCACTCCGGGCAATCTTAGCAGATTTGAGGCTCCGTGTCTGCTTCCGAAGCTGGGAGTTAGAATCTCTGAGTTTATTATTTCTTTCATCACTTTGTCCACTGAACTTAGGAGCAACTAACCAGCTTCATTATGTTCCTGGGTTCTCCACATATTGTCAAGGTATTATGTATAGAGTCACTAAACTCCTTGCCTTTTACAAGCAGTGAATCAGGAGTAAGCAGGGGAGTTTATTAAGTATTAACTCATACAATCACGTGGTCCCACAATAGGCTGTCTGCAAGCTGAGGTGCAAGTAGAGCCAGTCCGAGTCCCAAAACTGAAAAACTTGGAGTCCAATGTTCAAGGCAGGAAGCACCCAGTACAGGAGAAAGATGTAGGCTGGGAGGCGAGGTCAGTTTAATCCTTTCATATTTTTCTGCCTGCTTTATATTCTAGCCTTGCTGGCAACTGATTAGATGGTGCTCACCAAGATTTAGGGTGGGTCTGCCTTTCCCTGCAAATTAACTGACTCAAATGTTAATCTCGTTTGGCAACACCCTCACAGACACACCCAGGATGGATACTTTGTATCCTTCAATCCAATCAAGTTGACACTCAGTATTAACTATCACATCATATCAGTTGTAGCATTTCTTCTCTTAAAAGTGTATAAAGTTTGTCTTTGTTCCACATCATCACAAACATTGGTGTTACCAATTTTCATTTTTGTCATTAATAATCTGTATTAAGTTTGATATTAGGTACCATTGAAATAGTATATTTTCTCTTTTGAAATGCCAACATTTTGCTGATATTTCTTTCGATTAGTTTGTTTTCTTTCTTATTAATTTGTAGAGTTAGTTTATATACACTGAATTTTTTTCATTTGTTGATTTTAAGAGTGGAAAATATTTTTTCTAATTGTGTTTAATAATAATTTTGATAAGCAAAAATTCTTAATTTTTATAAAGTCAAAGGCAATCATTTTCTTAATGATAATTTTTATATTTTGTTTTAATATATACATATTTTTACTCTAAGTTTATGAAGATACTAATCATTCCTATTCTCTAAAACTTGATAGGTTGTATTTAAATTTCATCATTTATTCTCTTTGGAATTAAATACAGTATATTGTAGAAAGAAAGATCCCAACTTTCTTGTTTATTTACTACCCAAATATCCTAGTATTGTGCATGAGAATGTCTGTTCTTTCCTTGTTAATTTGCAAACCTCATTTAAATATTGTCCCTAGAAGTATGGAGGCTTGTTTCTGAGTTCTTTATTTGATTCCATCAGTTTGCTTCTCTAGTCTGGCAGTACCTAGGAGTCCTAAACACTGTAGCTTCATAGGTCCTAACATGTGGTGGAGAAAATCCTTTAAAAGTTTTCTTCAAGAGTATTGTGCCTAGTCTTAGTCTTTCTAATTTCCAAATACACTTAGAACCAGCTTATGTTCCATTTTAAAAAATATTATTATTTTAAAATTTGTTTGAACATATGGAATCATTTGGGGAAGAAACTATGTCTTTATACTATGAAATATTTTGATCTGTAAACATACTCAACATTTTTCTAATAAAAATCCGTCTATGTTATAACTTTCTTCTTCATGTCTTACATGCTTTTGTTAGATTTATCACCTGGTACTTAATATTTTAAATTGCTCTTAAAAATATATTGTTTATTTTTTTCTTTTTCTTTTTTCTCTTTTTTTATTTTTTATTTTTTATTTTTCTTTTTTTTTTTTTGACTAACAAAAATACTTTTATTTTCTAAAGAGATTATGTGATAAGGTTTGGATATTTGTCTCCTCCAAATCTCATGTTGAAATGTGACCCTCCATTGTTGGAGGTGGGCCTACTGGGAGGTGTTTGGGTCATGGGGGTGGATTATTTTTTATTTTTCGAGATGGAGTCTCACTCTGTCACTCAGCTGGAGTGCAGTTATAAAATCTTGGCTCACAGCAACATCCGTCTCCCAGGTTCAAGCAATTCTCCTGCCTCAGTTCTCAAGCAGCTGGGATTACAGGTGTGAACCACTATGCCAAGCTAATTTTTATATTTTTAGTAGACATGGGGTTTTACCGTGTTGCCCAAGTTGGTCTGGAACTCCTGACTTCAAATGATCTGCCCGCCTCGGCTCCCCAAATTGCTGGGAATACAGTCAATATATTGTGTAAAAATAAATTTTACTTTCTACTTTTTAGAATTAGAAAGTGACAGCTGTTTGTAGATAAAAATATAACACTTTTTACATTGTCTTTGTATCCTCCAGCTATTTGCCAAACTTCTTAACTCTTGTATGTTTTCTAGCTCCCATTCTGTGTGTTATCTGTCCACTCTGTTGATTGATTCCTTTGCTGTGCAAATCTTTTTAACTTGATGTGATCCCATTCATCTATTTTTGCTTTGGTTGCAGACTATCTGCTATTTATTGCTGTTAAATTTCTTTTTCAGAGAGGGTTTTTATTTTCCCATGTCAAATGTATGAGGTACCATTTTAAACTAAATAAACTGAAGAGTCTTTGACAGACTGGTAATAAATATATCACAAATATATTAAATATTCAGCTTAATATTGTATCCTTGGTTGAATGTATCAGTGAAATATTAGAAATTGTCTTATGTTTTATTCCCCCTTAATTTTTTGAAATATCTGAATTGTCAGAGATTTCTTACACAATAGCTTAGTTGATAAATGAAAAAAGTAAATATTATCCTCACTGATATCTCAACAAACAGCAGACATTATGTTACTTCTTTTATTCATATTCTTTGTTTCAGAATATTTTTGTTAATAAGTTTAATATCAATGACTCAAACTCATATTTATTCATATTTTATAATCTCTGCAGTTGATTTTAGTTCATATTAAAGGTTACAATATTGAAAAGACTAATTAAATTACCTACAAATGATTAAATGATGAAAGATAAAAACAGAGACAAATTATTTACTTTAGTACATATAGCATATACTTCCTACACATAAAAATCAAATAATTAATTGTTTATTAAAAAATCCAAGCAGAAAAAGGTCATCTGACAAATGGACAATGGATGAGTTAGAATAAATGAAACTATTTTAGCCACAGATATTTAAGAACGTTCAGAACAGCTAAAGAAATCATTTTTAATCTGTAGTATATCAATCCTCATTGTAAAATATGGAAAGCTCAGGCTAAAATTAACTTCAATGTTTATTCAAACACATATATAAAGCATACTATTATGGATTTATATAAATAAAATAAATATACCACATAAAAAGAGTAAGAGAGAAAAAAACCCACATGAACGGATTGATTCATTCATTTGTTTTCTGAGAATTGAAGTTTCATCAATACAGCAAAGTAACAGAAGTGAGGAAATTTAAAATCTGGGATGTTACAAGGAAAAGGTCTGCATAACCAAAATTATCTGGCATCAGTAAACCAGAAAGGGTAAGCTTTTGGGAAAATAGCCTTAATATGAGCATCCCTCAAGCATTACTTTAACTTATAGTATAATGCTTTTTACTTACATTTTCTACATTATTGTGACTTTTTGAAAAACATGAATTCAAAGAATCATAGTTAAAAATTATGCATTTAAAAATAATTTAATATATGCTAAAATTATGTATGTTTGATATATAGTGTGCTTAAATTATTGATGAGCCACCGTAAGAAATTTGGTGCTCCCAAATACCAGCAAGTGGCTACCTTGCCCAAGAGATAAGCACTTTCTGTTGCCTAAAGTTTTAAACATTTTGGAAAGTACTAGCCAGACCATAAATGTATTGATGAAAAAACAATAAAAATAGTTAAACTGTAAAACTAATGAAGTGTCCTGTGCAACTTTAGGTATAACCAATTAGAATAGGGCTGAGGCAACTGTAAATCAAAAACATGAGGTTTATCCAAAGCACTCAGGCTTCCAAATAGGATATAAGAGTCAACCATCTGAATCTCTCTCTGTGCACTGAACTGACCTGGGGACTGTCGCAAGAACCATGCAGTGGCTACATCTTTTTGTGCAGACTTTGGGAAAATGATAGAACACATATCCCATAAGTGCATCAGCTGGCAATGAATGGTGGTCTAGGCATGGAGAAAAAACTTTCTACCTGCTTTCCCCTCTTCATTACTCACAGTTGCCACTTAGCTTACTGATGGAAAACAAATGATAGCCATTGAAAGTGAGTTGTGCTGTGCCTTACTATTCTTCAGCAACATGAAACCAGGTTGTTGTTTTGACCCTGAAGCATAATGCCTCAGAATAAAATACTTATACCAGAAAAATAGTTCAAATTTCAAAATATAAGTAAATGTGTCCAATATAATTTATAATTTAACAATCCACCAATGTGATTCAAACCTTATAAAATCAATCAAGCACCATTCCAGAAATTCTGAAAATCAATTAAAATTTGAAAATTTTGAAAGATGAATTACAAAATTAATTATATTAATTAATTCTAACTAATTTTAAAAATAAAAATGTATAATATATTTTAAAAAGTAAAAGAAAAATTAACTTTTTTCTTTGGAAAGAGATGAATATGTGATAAAACAATGGTATGTAGGGATTTCAGAAAAGGAACCCATAGTCCCCCTACCTTTTTGGAGCTACGTACATTCAAGGTCATTGACTAATGAATTTCAACAAAATATGCATCCTTCTGAGTAAACCAGCTGAGAACGATATTACTGCATTCAAGTTTTTATAATCATTCTATAATTAAAGTCCCAATGTATGTTCAAATGAGCACATCTCAACTTTGTTTTAACCTATGATCCATTTTGGTAAACATCAAACTCTTATGTTCTCCATTAATGTCATTTGAGTTTCAAAATAAATTAGGTATTGTCACCAAGAGCATGTCAAATCAATGATAATATTAGTAAAAAATATTATAATGTGAAAAATAAGATCATTCTGTGCTTAAGGTCTACTTGTTTGGCACAAGGTTCACTGTCCTAGGAAGTGGAGAAGTTTAAATACAATATAGGTCACTTTCAATGTCAAGTCTGTTTTATTATTTAGTTTCCAAGTTAAAATTTTATCATAAAATTTGTTTGACTTTTTACTTCTACACTGATTAACAAAAGATATTAGTCCTGAGATTCACTTTTGTTATTCTGTCCTTGGAAGTTGCTCCTCTTTCTTTCTCTATGAAAAAATCAAAGTACTCATAAATGGTTCCCTCTGTTGTTTCAAGACCATATCAGTACTCTGCACTAATACACTATATCTGTTCTTATATACTAATTAGGTACAGCCATAATAAATAGATTAAAGAACAAGTTTTGTTTAATTATAAGAGAGAAGGCTTCTCAGACAAACACACAAAAAGTGTGTCTAGCAATAATATATTTTGCATGATATGCCAAATAAGCTGATGAGATTTAACCTTACAGAGGCTTTAGAATTTAAAACAAAAGAATGTTAAAAAAAAAAAAACACGAAGGAAGGAAAGGAAGAAAGGAAGCTCATATTTTTATAAAAATAATTTACTTATCAAAGAATGCCCAAACCTGAGCTGCAAAGGTTAGAGAAATGAAAATCAAGTTTGTCTTTTTGGAGTTTTTTTTAAAATCATTGTTCAAATTTGTTCTTAATACTTACTTTAAACTTACCAAAACAACAATGAATTTTTCAGGGGACTTCATTAAAGGAACAAAACAAACAGTAAAATTTTACACAAAGAGGCAACTTTATGTGCTAATAAGGGTATAATATTTGAGAAAATAAAAATGCTTCAAACATAGCATTTATATAAGAAACTTCTATTGATATCACAATGGTAATGATTTTAGATCACTATATGGTGACAAAATAGTGACTGCCTTTTCCCTGTAACTCCATACCCCAATTCAACATTTCCATATCTACCAAGGTTAAATGTGCACAAGTTCCTACAGTTTTGCAGTTCACCAGAGACAGGAAACACAGATTAAGCAGATGTAAAGGACACTGAAGCTGTGTGCACATAGGCTCTGGGGAAAACCTGGCTCATATACATTCATGTGGTTTGATTTTATTTTGTTTTTAAAATGCTTGATTATATTTAAGGCTTAAACTGAAGGAAATGGGCCTGCTTTTATACCTAAGGGCGTTGATACATCTTACAATATTTTTTTTGCTTAAAAGTAAGAAAATACTTTACTCAACTTTGTAGCTAAGATCATGCTATTACCCATTAGCAATAGAACATGAAGTAATACTTAGCATATCTTCAACCACAGCATGGAGATGTGCTAACATTGGGGTCCTCTCTAGATGTAAATATATTTAAATAAAATAAAATCATAAAGTGTTTTTGTTAGTAAATAAATATTTTAATTATCACAATAACTTTATAAAATAATCCATTGTCTCTCCATATCTGGAGAGGTCTTGGTGAGGATAATATAAGATTGGAATCAGAAACCAGGAGGGAAAGCCTCATTGAAACACACTGGCATAGGATTTCAGTTATACCATTTAATTTTAAAATATTCATTCTCATCTATCAAATTAAGGGGTTGGTGCTTAATTTATAGGCATATTTTGAAAAGTAAGTGGAAAAGACATGTGAAACTCCTTCATACACTGATGAGTTCATATTTTTTTTAGGGCAAATTAATCCCCCTAGCACATTTCCAACAGTAAAATTTCAACTGAGTATCACTTCTGGTATTTTTTAGTTATATTCATTAAATAACTTTTCAAAAGTTTAAATATCTGTTCTCACCTACACTATTATTTCTCTTACATAGCTTATATAAGTTAATAGTACCACAATCTACTTTTCAAAAATTTCCATCGTTAAAAAGAATATCTTCCACTATCTTACCTGCCTATTCTTCCTTTAGCTTCTGACTCTAGTCATAGGGAATTGTTTTCCATCCTTTATATTCATATTATTTCCAACTTCTTTAATTTCATTCATACTCTCCTACCTGTGCATCACTCTAGTACTTTAAATTACTTTGCAAAATATTGTCTTAGCGTATCCATATTCCAATTATCTCTTTACATGTTTGTTTCTTTACACAGATGTTAGTTCTCAACAGTGTAAAGAATATGGCTCATTAAGTTTTGCATCTCCAGTGTTTAAAACATTGCTTGATACACAGTAGTTATTCAATAAATATATATTGAACTAAAGTACTTAAGGCTATTTCTGACACATATGTCAAAATTAAAGACAAAATGTCTCGTTTATGAAAATGAAGAAAAGTCTAATTTTGAGTTCTCCTTTAGTTTAACCTAATATTTAAATTAAAATACATTTCAAAAAGTCAAAATTTAAGTTTCTCCTGTAACAATATGTTTGGGATACAGAGAAAGGACAGAAAAGAAATGAAATGGATATACCTTGGGCAAAATAATAAATGCCTTTTCAGATTTCAAACTTACCATTTATTTTCCAAATTCTTATGATGCAGCCATGTGCCTACAAAATCTAACTGCAATACTTATAACAGGTAGGTAGTTATGTAAAAATTGCAACCTAGCTGAATTATTTATTAATCAGTGACAAAGGTTTTAGCAGTTCTGTGGTATGTTGTTTTTATTTTACTGAACAAGATAAATTAATAAAATAATCAGAGTAGAACTAATTTACGGTAACCACATAATATGTTAAATACTATGTTGTATTGGTTAAATGTCACTTACTGTGAACTTTATTGTATTGGATAATTTAATTTCTTAAATTAACTTTTCTTCAAACACTATCGTATTACTTTGTGATTTCCCCTAGGATCCAATATGAGAAAGAAAATCTATTTCTTAAACTTATAAGCATAGAATTAAAACATATTTAATGAGTTGATAAACACATCTGACATGGATCTCTTACACAATTAAACTTCAATAAAGTTTTGTAACTGATATTTGATACTTAGGTTTTCAATTTTCATTTGCCCAATTTAAACATACATGATAGCCTTTCTCACAACAATTTAAATTGTGCTTTTGAAAATACTTTTTTCATCTAAATTTTATTTTGGAATGAAAAGACAAGAAAGAAGGCATGTCTTTTTAGATACATACTATATATGTATATACATCTCTCTCTAAGTTCTTATTTTCATACTAATTTTAAATACATTTAAGAAGAATGATAAAACACATATTTGTGTATTGATGGTGGTCTTATTTCTATTTCTACTAGCAAGAAAAAATGTAACTGAATTGAATATCCTACAAGACTTAATGATATTAAAGAAAATATATGATATAATATATTACAATAAAAATATATAATGAATATATAAAGGGGAAAACAAAATTTCTGTAGTGCTGTAAATCAGAACACTTAAAAGTTTGGACTAAGCAGATATTGAGAAAGCAGAAGGCTATTAGGAAATGTATTAGCAATAAGACATTATTAATCTCTTTTCTCTTAGAGACTCTCATTTTATCTACCTTTTTCTATATCTACGTAGATATATGAGAGAAAAAGAGAGAGAGAGAGAGACAGAGAGAGAGAGGGGGGATAGATATAACCATTCACCTTGCTAGATATCCAAAAGGTCAAAATGAATAAAAGTGGTAGACAAATTTGGAAATTATGATCAATTATGTTACTAGTTACTGGTGCTCTTACTGTTCTGTGCTGTAGCTTTCTCGTTAAAAATAAGTGACTGAGATTTGGCGTGACTGAGATTTGGCTTCACTGAAAAAATTTAGAAAGCAATATTATCTGAAATAAATTGTGTGTAAAGTTTAACACAAGAGTTATTCTTAGCAAAACAAAAATCATGACAAATTTTAATATACTATACACACAAAGTCGAAGTACTTTGTATCATTTAATTTTCTAAAAGTAAGGCATAATTTTTAGGTATATTCCAATATCACAAACTGGCAAGAAATCCAGCATTATTACAGTCAATTTCTTAATTTAAATAAAGTCATCTTTCTCAAATACAGATTTCCTTGAAACATCAGATTGTGTAACCAATATACACATGAAATTGATGATATTTTATAAAATTCGCTTTAGCTCATTCTTATAGAAAAAGTATACTTTTTTTTTTTTGTAAATAGCTGTACTCCATGAAACAAAGTATAAGACATATTACATGTACATCATTTTCTGGAAATGTATTAAGTATAAAATGAGTTTTTTTCAAATTTTGATGATTAACGCCAAGTGTTAAATACTTGCAATGTATACTATACTGAGATACTTACAGATTGGAATAAAAGAAATCTAGTGAAGTATTAAAATTGAAGCATTGTAAATCCAAACAATACAAAGTTGCATGCTATAATCTAAGTTTTAAAATTACTGAGTAGTATACACACATAGTTTCTTTGTTAAAATCAGAAATTTGAATATACGAAAATGAATTTGCAGAGAGAAGTTTAATGAATACAACAAATGTCTTAAGGGAATTAAAAAGTGAAAATCTCAACCAGTACTTTATAATGTCCTTAAGTCTTCTATTATAGAAATGCCATTTTTATGATTGTAACTGTTACTTCTATTACAATTATTATGAATTTATTTATTTTGAGACAGAGTCTGGCTATGTGGCCCAGGCTGGAGTGCAGTGGCACGATCTCAGCTAGGTTAACATCCTAGGTTCAATTCATTCTTGTGCCCCAGCCTCCGGAGTAGCTAAGATTACAGGTGCAAACCACCACGCCCAGCTAATTTTTGTATTTTTAATAGAGATAGGGTTTCACCACAGTGGCCAGGCTGGTCTCAAACTCTCGACCTCAAGTGATCCACCAAACGTAGCCTCCCAAAGTAGGATTACAGGGGTGAGCCACCGCACTGGGCCTGCAATTATTATTTAATGTGAGATTTAAATAAGTGTTTAGAAAAATATACATGGGAAAGTTGTTAATTGTTTAAATCATTTTTTTAGAATCCTTGAAGGTGTTTAAGTACTGTTTATTCAACATTTAGAAATTATAATAATATAGAAGAAATGGCTTATTGTACTGTACAACCTAATATATTTATTCTACTTAAAAGGAAGATTCTTAATACTTCTTTCTGATATCTACATATACCATGGAAAGTCTATAAGTATGATAGATACTTATGTATTTTTTTTCTACCACAGTCAATGAGAAATGTTAAATTCACATGTGACACTTGCTTCCATGGGTTTGCATCAGCGATGGGGGTAAAATCTCCTTTAATCACACTTACAACTACATTTTTATCTTTCTCACTCAAGAAGGTATATGTAAAATCAAATGAATATGACCAACTTAATGATAGGGAAATCCTATCTCCTAATTTGTTTTTATACAATACACTTTGCTATTTTCTCTTGTTTTAAAAGTGAGCCCATATGGTATAAGCCATAAATGATTGAGACATCTTAATGGGTGATGCTCCATTGTCTTAATACAGAGTGTGTGCAATAGATCTGATACAGTAGACAGAATTGTTGTGCATTATGGCATGGGTGACGTTTTTCCCTCCATCTCTCTCACTTAAAACGAAGGCTATTTAAAAGAGAAATATCTTCTCAAGTTTAAATATTGAATTTGTGTCTAAGTTATTATAATTATTATCCATATTATTGTTAATATTGTGATTTCATAATAATAATTTTATTAAGTTTTTTTGGTTTGTTTTTTGTTTTTTTGAGACATAGTCTCTCTCTGTCGCCCAGGCTGGAGTGCAGTGGCGTGATCTCGGCTCACTGCAAGCTCTGCCTCCCTGGGTCACGCCATTCCCCTGCCTCAACCTCCCGAGTAGCTGGGACTACAGGCGCCCGCCACCACGCCCGGCTAATTTTTTTGTATTTTTAGTATAGACTGGGTTTCACCGTGTTAGCCAGGATGGTCTCGATCTCTGGACCTTGTGATCCCCCAGCCTTGGCCTCCCAAAGTGCTGGGATTACAGGCGTGAGCCACTGCGCCCTGCTGTTTTATTAAGTTTTAATATTTATTAGGTATTATTTTATGCTGAAGACACCGTTCTAAAGATTTTATAAATGATTGTTATTTAATCATCATAGTAATGCTAAATGTTATATAATTTGCTCAAAACTACTTAAACACTGGCAGAGCCAAGATTCAAACCCAGGCAGTTTCACTCAATAACTACTGTTTTTAACCACAAAACACTATCAAGTAATAAGCAGTTATTATGTATTGCATGATATAGACTCTTATGAATGTATAAAGTCATTTAAGGGAGTCCATAAAAGAATTTAACACTTATTGAACTCTTATCAAATTTGTCAATTAGTGTGTTATTTGATCCTTACACTAGCTCTAAAAAACACCTTCTATAATTAGGCTCATCTTTACAGATACGAAAATAATTAAAAAATAGAGATGTTACAAAAGTTGACCAAAGTGTTAGGAACTTGTCTAAGATAAAAAAGCTAGTAAAAGGCAAACTTGCCTTTAACGCTGGCCTATAATTCCAGAATACATGTTCATATTCATTGTTAGTGTGACATATAACCAAGAGAGTTGACATGGCACAAATGGTGCCTTTTAAGTTAATAACAATCTGAGGTAAAAATGTGTTTATTATCATGAGGAAGCATAAGATTAGGCATGCATATGCATATAGGATCAGCAATACATTTCTTATTTCAAATTAATGTTAATGAATTGATAGGTAATTCAGATTATCTGTATGTTGATAATTGTACTTATTTATGTAATGCAAAGCACTAAAGTCAGAGTAGAACTGCATCCTTTGTTGGAACCAGTATATGAATGTTACTGGGTAATTCACAGCAGGACTAGCAGCTGGTTGTTTTGCCTCCACTTTTTTAAGATCTGTTCATTTCTTTCAAAGATATGCTGTTGCTCCTAATCAAACATTTCCTCAAACATCACTCACAATATGGGTTTCTCTAAATAAACATGAGTCTCTCATTGCTTAGTATTATATAAAATGCATATTTTAAAAATACCTAATTTACACAGGTTCTAACTATGTACATCTCTCATGTCATTTTAATGTTTTATGGTTTGCTATCATAGATGATGTTATTCACTATTATCTTAAGAGTATAATTATAATTTTCCTCAAATAATTTCAGGGAAATTACTCCCAATCTATATGCTATTTACAATGTGTGTGTGTCATATAATTTTAAAAAGTATACATGTACTTTTTGCAAAGAACTAAAGGTAAGAATTAAAACATGAACATTGCCTCTGTATGAGAGCTATGCCATTTGACATCTCTTTCTTCATTTTTCTTTCCAATCAGAAAAAAAGTGTTTAAACTTCAAGGAAAAGGAAGCTTCTACTTGCATGATGGTATCTTTCTATTTAAAGATACTTAGTTATTTTCACCCAGAGCTTTCATGGCATTTTCACACTATCTCATCAGCTAGTCAATAAAGAATTATGTGCAGAGCTATAATTCTTTTTTTTTTTTAACTTTTGCATGTTTTTTTCTAAATTGAGCCATGATTCACACTTTTGTAATATAGGCCTTGATTTATAAACTCAAACCCAGATGTTTGATATTTCTCCATACAGTTTCGTTAAGCATTGCATCTGTTTTACACTTCAGATCAGGAGTATTATAGACTCCATGGAAACTTAGATAAGTCACATCTTCAATGATCTTTTTAACATTTCTCATATGGAATGAGAAAATTATTCTGTTTCGTATGTTGCTTAACCAAACTATGAAAAGCTTTAATATTTTGATAAAGTACTTTTCATAATGGATATGCTAATTGTAATCTGTGGAAGTTTGGTGAAATAACATACATATTTTTAAAGAATTACTCTTCCCTGGCCAGACGCGGTGGCTCACGCCTGTAATCCCAGCACTTGGGCCGACCGAGGCAGGCAGATCACGAGGTCAGGAGACGGAGACCATCCTGGCTAACACGGTGAAACCCCGTCTCTACTAAAAAAATACAAAAAATTTAGCCGGGCGTGGTGGTGGTGGTCGCCTGTAGTCCCAGATACTCAGGAGGCCGAGGCAGGAGAATGGCGTGAACCCTGGAGGCAGAGCTTGCAGTGAGCCGAGATCGCGCCATTGCACTCCAGCCTGGGCGACAGAGCGAGACTCCATCTCAAAAAAAAAAAAAAAAAAAAAAAAAAGAATTACTCTTCCCTTAATGAACTGAAAAATTTAGCTAATTAGATCTCTAATATTTTTAATTTTATAATTTTGAATAAATGTACACAATATACTCACATCTCAAAAAGCTACAAAAAGAAAATCAACCAAACAAAAACTATAAAGGAAAAAAAGTAAAATAGAAGAGACACTAGTGAAAAAGCAACAAAACGCAATAGAGAAAATGACAATGTTAATATGTTTATCAAATTGATAAATTATAAAATCTGATCAAAAAAGAATCCAAATAATCACCATCAAAATGAATGGGAAAAAATAAATTTATTTCTCAGTTTTTTTGCCAATAATTTGTCTGTATAGAGTAATTCCTCAAAAACGCTAAATCTTATGGAAAAGGAATAGGAAATCTGACACGATATATTTTATAAAAATGAATTCATTATTTAATAAACAATTAGAAAATTCCAGGTCCAAAGGGTTTCTAATAGATATCTTCTATATTTTTGAAAAGAAATAACATCAATCTTACAATTTTTTTTCAGATTTTAGCAAGTAAGTAATTTTATGTAACCAACATAACTTTTACATCAGAAGTTGACAAGCATAATACAGAACTCAAAAAAAATCCTTATGAATATCTCTCATGAACATGAATGCAAAACTTCTTAATTACATTTTAATAAATAAAGCGAAGAACTTAGACTTAGAGCTACCATTCAAAACAGCAATCCCATTACTGGGCCTATACCTAAAGGAAAATAAATTATCTTACCAAAAAGACACATGCATTCGTTACGTTAATTGCTGTGCTATTTACAATAGTAAAGACATAAAATCAACACAGGTGCCTATCATTTTTAGATTGGATAAAAGAAATGTAGTACATATACACCATGGAATACTATGCAGTCATAAAAAGTGAAATCATGTATTTTGCAGCAACATGGATGGAGCTGGAAGCCATAATCCTAAGCAAACTAATGCAGGAACAGAAAACCAAATACCACATGTTCTCACTTATAAGTAGGAGTTAATGATAGAGGGAAGAGACAGACAAATTCCTAGGCAGACAGGGGCGGGTACCGGGTGAAACCTGGCATTCAAACCAAAGGACAATTTAGAGCCTGAAAACCGAGCTGCTGGTTCCTGATAGAGTCCACAACCAGAGTGAGAACTTCTATTCCTGTTTGCCCACTCTTTCCCAATTGGCTCTTTCTGAATAATATTTTTTTAACCAATAGAATGTTACCTTTCCCAAGGCTAGCTACAGCCCACGCCTCCTCATTCCAGACCTACAAAAACCCCAGACTCAGCCTCACAGGCGGCTACCCACTTTGGGGCCTGCTCTCACACAGACAGCTACCCACTTTGGGTCCCCTCTTATTGTTGAGAGCTTTTCTGTTGCTTAATAAAATTCTTCTCTCCCTTGCTCGCTCTCCAGTGTCCACATAGCTCCTTTCTTCTTGGTTGTGGACAAGTACTCGAAACCGCTGAATGGCAGGAGCAAAAAAGGGCTGTAACATACTCCTGTCTGGCTTCTCAAGCTGTGGACAGCATGAATGAAAAGCGCTGTGGCACACTCCCTTTTGCCGGACTACGGGAGTGAAGAGGGTCCAGACCTCGGGACTCCCCGAGCCAGAGTTATAACACGCCCCTATTCGTCAAGCCATGGGCGGTGGAAATGAGAGCGAGCGAGCTGTGGCATTCCCTGGTGGCTCACACCTCAGGACGCCCCGAGGAAAAGCTGTAACACCCCTTGGGGATCCGCAGTTGCTGGCATCTCTGTTTTCGGGTGCCACTGTTTCCCCTCCTCTAGACGCCAGTGCACAATGCAAAAACCTCCTGAGGTATGCCTGGCTCAGCCACGGCCAGCTGTGGAATCCCCGTGCACGCGCGGGATCCAGGCTGGTAGCGCAGCTGAGTGCAACCTGCCAGATCGAGCAGACGGAGCAAGCCCAAGGGGTACCAGCCTGGCCCTTGGCAGAGGTAATGGCAGCTGCAGGAATTTCTGGCTGGTGAAGCGGTACCAAAAGAATCTTGTGTCATTAACGTTGAGCATATATAGACATAAACATGGAAACAATAGACACTGTGGACTACTAGAGGGTGAAGTGTGGTGGGGGGCGTTAAACTATCTATCAGGTAGTTTACTACCTGAGTGGCAAGATCCATACTCCAAACCTCAGCATCATACAGTATTACTATGTAACAAATCTGCACATGTACTCCCTATATCTAGAATAAAATTTGAAATTAAAAAGTATATAAAATAATACATGATGATAAAAAAGGCTTATTCCATAAATAAATGGTGATTTATTATTTTAAAATTTGTTGTATAATTTACAACATTAAAAGAGAAAAGAAGAAACATCATATGATCAACAAGACAGAAAAACTTGATGAACATGTCACCACCTTTTATTGGTTGAGGAAGACATAGCGATACAAGGAACTTACATTACCTGATAAAGTGTATGAAGAACATTGACGTATTGACAACACTGTTTCTGAGACCAAGGATGGTCACTATTAATACTTCCATTGTAAGATAACAGAGATCCTAGAGATGGCAATAAAGCAACATAATAAAAGGTAAAATGAAAAAATAATAATTAAGGCAATTTTGTTTTTATTTTTCTAGAAATACTTGTCATTTGAAATTCCACATATCCATTTACCCCATACATTTCTTCAAAGCTATTCACCATTTTTCAGGCATATCATAATGGCTATTTCAAAGATATTAATAAAATGTTTTAACTTTATTTAGTTTGTTAAGTTTATCCACAAGTAGCATAAACATTTATTGAACTTCTTTGAGCTATGCTTTTTTCTTTATTAGTTAAGTGTTCTTGACAAAGCTGGAATTATCAGTAGTTGATGAGTAAGGACTTTCAGTGACAGGGTTTTATCTTTGAATGTATACTTTTGATATCAGACAAAATATACTTGAACACTCTCAAAATATGTTTATGAACTTTTTCTCATTTAACAATACTATAGACAGACTTAGAAATGCTTTAAGAGGATGTATTTATTAATCTTGTTTAGATTTGTTTTGCAGAGAAGGTTCAGAGTAAGACAAACTTGTTTTATATACCAGCTTTTTCAAATATTTCATTAAAAGCATTCTGGTATGTTTTTATGATGGGAAGACATAAGGTACTTCTTCACAATTATTGTCTTCATATTTCTATATCACCAAAATGACTCAAGGCTGAAAAAGCAGTCAAGTCTGAATAATAATGTGTTTGCTGAATATTGAAAATACTTTAGTATTGAAGATGAATAAGATATTTGAATGTGTAATCTATGAGAAACAGATAATACTTTTAATTCAGTGATATTGGTTTCATTATGACCTGGGATTTTTAAAAATCATGTCTGGCTATATTCCAGTCAATGCTGAGTAAATTATCTTTATGAAGATTTAATACTGGGAAAAGATGACTAAATAATTTCTAAGATTCCTTTCAATACTAAGATTCCTTATTCTGGGCTGAGTAAACCCTTCTGTGATTGTTTCAGCTTTCTTAGGAACAGCAATATCTCCTACTCCATTAATTGAATCCCTGCAAGGATTGTCTAAAGCAACTGAAAAAGAAATATACCAGTCATACCCTGGTCCAAGGATTTCCACTGTTCAAATGATCCAAGAGGCTTGGCAATAAAGTAATGTGATTCTTTGTGTGCCAGTTGATTGACTATTGCTATGGTCAGAAAGATCTAAACATGTGATGAATTGGAAATTTTTGTCATGACATTTGGATATAGACTTACTACAGATGGAATATGACTTCAAATGATATGAACTAGCATCATAAAACACAATGTTTAAAATAGAGACTAGCATTTGGCAAAAATGGAAGCTGACCTTTGGAGATCATTAAGGTTTATGTGCTTAGATCTCTCCAGTCTGTTGGAAGCCTGTATTATTTTACTATGTTCCCAAAAAAGAAAGTATTTGACTATTTTATACAGTGGTGGTAAAGTTAATAGTACCTTAATTTAAATAAATCCCCCTTGGTTAGGGGTAATTGTAATAATTATTAATTTATATTAAAAGCAAATAAAGACAACACAGTCATGCTCAAGCAAGAATCAGTTTTTCCTCCAGCAGTTATGTGACCATGTCTGGAAATATTTTTGGTCTTCAACAAATACATTACTAGAAACTATTGAGTAGAGGCTAACAATTCACAGGAGTATCCCTCACAGCAAAGAATAATCCTGCCCCAAAAGTCAATGATTGAGAGGCTGAAAGACCCTGAACTGACATATGAAAGAAAAACATAGTTTGCTACTTTGTTTAGTTTACTATCTTAATTTTTTTAAAGAGAACTTTTAATTAATATTGAAAGAATGTAAAGTAAGCACTGAAAAGACGAGTTGAACACAGCTCAATTATACACAATTTTAAACTTTAGGGCACACTATTTTTATACACATGAATAGATAACATAGAAGGAAAAGTTAGCAGAAATGAGCTTTGCATAGAGTGAGGAGGATGGCAAGATAGAATTTATCAGAGAAGCCAGAAAGTTCCACAAATATAAATGGGTTAAGAAATTGCTGATGTCTATTTGCCATTACATTAAAATTCAGTTGATAATCTTCCTCTTCTTCCACGACATGTAATAGTAAATCCACATGCTTGTCGGCAAATCCACATTTGTCCCTGGAGTATCTCAGTTCTCAAAGGCTCTCTTTAAGTTTTGGGGTTTTGTTTTTGATTTTGATTTTGATTTTTGTTTGTTCTTATTTTATTTATCAGCATTTCGTCTCATAAGTACTAAACTAATGTATTAGAAAGCAAATCTCTTTTCCTCTATATCTCTGCAGATTTTCTGATGCAGTGTCAAGAAAGAAGAGTCACTTTTCTATACTCACGTATGTCTTTCCTAAATAAGTTAGGAATCAGTTGTTTTAAAAACTGACTATCACTTGAGCATATAAAAATCCATATATTGGGCCGAGTGCAGTGGCTCTTGCCTATCATCCCAGGACTTTGGGAGGCCAAGTTGGGCAGATCACCTGAGATCAGGAGTTCAAGGCCAAGACTGGCCAACATTGTGAAACCCCATCTCTACTAAAAATACAAAGTTAGCTAAGCGTGATGGCGGGCACCTGTAATCCCAGCTACTCAAGAGATTGAGGCAGGAGAATTGCTTGAACCCAGGAGGCGGAGGTTGTAGTGAACCAAAATCATACCATTGTACTCCAGCCTGGGCAACAAGAGCAAAACTCTGTCTCAACAAAACAAAACAAAACAAAACAAAATCCATATATTATCCACTGAATTTTTTTACCAGAAAAAAATTTGAAACAGATATAATATAACATGATTCCCCAATGGTTTCTCAATAATTTTATTTTTAGATGCCATCAAAAACCAAATAAAATTATTAAAAACTGCAAATGTTCAAATAAACTTTTTAATTTCCAAAGGAAATTACCATAATAGCTTTTTAAACAAAATTAGTAGTCAACCTGGCTGCCAAGCAAAATACCATAGGCTGGGTAACATATCACATCAGAAACATTTTTAAAATTAAATCATTCTCAGGAGGAATTAAAAAGATAAGTCATGCAATAGTTACTAAGTTAGACTCAGAATAACCACTACAGAAAAATTTAGACAGGGAGAAGTCAATGGCTTTCAGTGTAATAAGGAATAAGGAAAGCTGGAGAACCCGGAGTAAACCTATAAGAAATAAGGAAAAGAAGTATGGCTGCATAGTTTAATGTTTCAATTATGACTATGTTTAGTGACATAATTTTTGAAGAAAAAATACGAATCATGATCACAGAAATCAGAAAGAGTGATTGGAATATATGAGTTCAAAACCCCTGGTGCAAAAACCCAGAGGCAGGAATATTTAAGAATTATCCTTCACCATCAAATGTACCAGTGATGTTGTCAGAATCTGAGGTGTCATGCATACACTCAAATCGTCATTGAATCAAAGGATGGTTTGTTGACTTATCCAATATTAACAAAGTACTCAAAAACTATTGCAATAGTTTTGAATAATGCCTTCCTTGTCTGTTTAACTTTGCGTGGTGCAATTTCTATTTGACGTCTTGAGGCTAAGCCTAGAAGGGTATTTTCTTAGTCTGTTTGGGCTGCTATGGCAAAATACCTTAGATTGCGTAATTTATGAACAACAAAAATTTATTGCCCACAGTGCTGGAGGATGGGAAGTTCAAGATCAAAATGCCAGCAGATTTGGTGTCTCCTAAGAGCTCATTCTCAATTTCATAGATTCTATCATGATGATGCATCCTCAGATGGCAGAAAAAGGCAAAGGAACTCCCTAGAGCCTCATTTCTAAGGGCACAAATCCCATTTATGAGGGTGGAACCCTCATAACTTAATCACTCCTCAAAGATTCCACCCTTTAATACCATCATATTGTGTATTAGATTCCAAAAAGTAAATTTGGGGATGGGAGACACAGACATTCAGACCATGACCATTGCAACTATGAATTAAAAACTTAGGTAGATTTCCTTCAGTCTAGCGAAACACCTTTTTTACACAACGAATATAACTGCAGAAACTGGAATAAGCATTTTTTATGGTTCTTAATAATTGGTCACACTATTTTTTATAATTTTTCTGTCTCCACACAGATTTTATTGGTTAAATTGTGGAGACTGCCTCAAAATTACTCTACATATTATATTACAATGGAAAGCATTAACTATTACATATGAGGTTTCTTGATAATGGAGAATCTGGCTTAATTTTTTTTTTAATCCAGCGTCACATCTGAAAAAGAATGGTGAAACTAGTTGGCATTTCATACATGTTTTGCAAGGCAGGAAAATTCTGACCACAGCTAATTCATGGGTGACGAAAATCATTGGAATAGAAAACAGGTGCAGGACCACACTAAATACACTTATGGAGATTATTTCATGCTATTATAATCATGATGGCTAATGTTTAGCTATATCTACGCAATTTCAGTAAATGGAGTTGATCACCATATGGCAGAGTCTGACTTATTGACTATAAAAGAACATTCACACACACACTTAGATATATTTCTGTGATTATGGCGTCTTTGTTTAATACATGAGTGACCCTCTAAAAGATCTACATTTGTAGCTATGTAAATATAACTCAACACACATGAAATTTTGAAATGCAAACTAGTTTATGCAATTACTTCGTTAAGAAAAAAAGATACTCTTATCTTTACACATTACAATAAGATTTGCCACTATTTAGTGCATCTAAATAGACGCATACTTCATTACATTAATTGTTTTGTGGACCATTAAGAACTTGTCCAAAGGGAGTAAGATTAATAGTCATCAGCAAATGAAGATCACAGTGAACAAAGATAAAGTTTATCCAAGATATATAGGGCGTTTCAATTGAAGAAATTTTACTTACAGATATTTTTTTTTCCTTGAAGAGTTACGGCCTTAATATTGAGATTATTTGATTTTTTTTAAATGACTAAAATGATTTGTGCACATTATCATTTATTTAATGCCCTGGAATAGTCATCTGTTACATGGCATTATAACATCTGAAAACTTGTATCTATTTTTCAAAGACAGTGGGGTCTTGTTTGGTAAGAATATAAACATTTTCTATGTGACACTTGAAAAGCAGATTAAATTATTTCCATTTTTTTCTTAAGATTATATACTCTATCTGCCCATTACAAAAAAGCTAATATATTTCCATACTCTCAAATTAAAATTCATGCAAATTAGATATAAACTTATTTAAAAGTTTTGAAAAAAATTAAAATTTTTTAAAAGTTTTTTTTTTGCATGAGTAATTTGAAGACTCCAATAATTTATCCAATCATGAACTACCTTCTTGGCTTAAACTGCATTGTTATACTGTTTTTATTGACATATTTTAATAAAATATTGTTTTAGATTAACTTTCTTATTGTTAAAAAGGCAAACATATTTTGCACTTGGTATGCATCCTAGTGACTAATTCCAAGGATTAAATGAAGATCTTATTTAATGTGACAGAGGTGAAGTTTAAATGAAGAAAAACACATCAAACCCACGCAACACCAACTCTGTTCAGGTGCTGTCTTCTACCTCAGTTATAGAGATAGGTCAGTTCTCCCACACACCTTCCCCTAATATAATAGGCTCAGCATTTGGAGCTAAAGAGAAGTAAGGCAAGGTCAGCTGAGATCAGTTTCTTTCTCAAACAGATTAATACCCTCAACGTCCTCCACAGCCTGTCTTGTCTTTGAACGTCCTATCTCAAAAGCCAGAGAACCAGGTTTTGGAAAAGCCTGAAATAGATGTGTTTATATCATTTAACCTTAAACTGCAAATACAAAACACACTCAATGGAATAGTTGATAGAACCTATTTGCTTATAAGATCCAGGGTCATAGAGGCTTCTCCTTGATTCCAGAGCTCTGGAAACTGCTGTTCTATGACACTGAGTAGTGGCCAAAAAATGATCTAATCCGGAAACTATATCCAGGCAATGGGACTGACCTGCTTAGTCCTTTCTGACACATTTTAACAGAGATTACCTCTTGGCCAAAGAAAAAGCAAAGCACATATTTTCTTATCACTTATTACAACATAGTAGCCAACAAGAATAAACGAACATTCAACTTCTCAATGAACTTGGAGTTTAACATCTCCCAGTTTGGAGCCAAAGAATGCAAACATGAGAAAATGGCAAGGAATTTCTGTGGGAAAAAAATATTAATTATATTGACTTCATCCTCTGAGGCACATGGAAGGCTCCAGAAGGCATCACTTGAGAGAAATTAAGTTTGAAGTCCTGTAGCCACCACTGTCAATTACTGACCCAGAAAGGATGAGCTGCCATAACAAATATTGCTCCGTTCTCCCCAGGTGAAGGAAAGGCTTGAAACGGAATGAACTTAGGTATGTTAGTGTGGCACCATATGTCTCAACCATCAGAAGTCAGGGAGTGTTATGAGGTTAGCAGAGCAGTGTCCCAAATACCTTTTCATCTCTGACAACACTGCAGCTAGTGAAGCAGGTGAGAGTTATTTCTAGCAGTATTCTAAACTATTAGCTTTCAAGCCAAGCTACCCAGCTCTAAATTCCACTCACAACTTTAAAGTGATTATGAGAAAGAGAGAGTCAAGATATATTTATAGCAAAAGTAAAAATTTTAATATTTAAGCTTGCTACCATTAGCCTGATATTTTCTCAGTCACTCCTCTGGTTAGGAATTATTATTCTTATTTTACAAATGTGTAAATGGGCTCAGAATGTTTAAAGGTACACCTCAGGCCATATAACTAGTCAATAATATACTATGACATCAAGTAGGGATCTATTTGCCTCCAACAGCTGTACAACACTTCCATTCACTCTGTTAAGTACAAAATCATATTGCATAAAGACACATGGCAGCTGAAAACAAGAAATTCAGCGTAGTGGGTGGATATAGGATCTGGAAGCTTCCCTTAGTTTTAGTACAGGCAGTTGTTGTGATTTAATTTATTCCTATTCTCAGAACATTTAGAAGACAAGAAAGACAAAAACACAAAAAGCTTCTATTTCTCCAGGTGCAACTCAATACAATTTGTTCCTCTTTTTCAAATCCTCAGCCTTCATTCCAATGTCTTACCACAAACATCCTGGTTTTTATTTAGAAAATTTGAAAAAACTAAACAGGCTCACTCTCAGACCTGCATTTAGACATAGCCACGATCTTCGTGTCATGGTGATTTTCACTTAAGGAAAACATGTTTGTAGCAAGCCACTCGCACTTAAGAAAAATGTATTTATTATGTTTAATTGTAAATAATTATGTAAAGGTAAAAAGTTAACATTAGCGAGATTGGCTTAAATAAACCTCACCATTACGAAGTAGTAAACTTGAACTTACACTCACATTTATCAACCTGAGGCCAGTCGGCTTTCCTTTACAGGATAACTAAATGCCAAACAATTCTCTGAGAATGGAAATGAGAATGCCTGGGTATAGCACTAAAGCGATTTTGAGACTGATACATAAAAACGTCGATGAGGTTAATTTCTAAGGACCAATATTTTCTAAATGTTATCTGCCAAAGCCATGAAAAAAAGAGTGGTATGAAGTAACAATATACAATTTTAGAAAATTTTTTGAGAAATGTAAAAAGAAGGTTCTAAATTATATTCAAAATCATGTCAAGTCATCTCTGCTTTTTAACATAGTTAACTTGATACATGTTTCTCCAAATTTGATAGTTGTTTTATAGTAGTTTACCAATATATTTGAAATCATAGTTTGGCCAATGATCCCAAAGACACAATTAAAAATAGGAAATATTTAAATATATGCTAATCCCCACTCACAGAAAAAATAATTATAAACTATAAATGTATCTACTAACTCATGATTGAGATTTCATTTACATTAGGTTTGTATTTTCTCTCTCTAACAGCTTTATTAATTTCATTTAAAAATTTTCTTAAAACTAAGATAAATGAAATAAAATCTAAATGCCCCAAACACAATAATATTAAGATATGTGCCTCTATTTATTTAATGAATTATATAGACAGATTGTGTAGAAAGCACCCCTTAGGGATGTGAGTTGACTGTTTGATTTTCAACTTGATTGAAATACCACATAAAAGTAATATGAGTAGAACAGGCAATAAAATAAATAGAGATCTCTATTCAGCTCCCATTTTTAGCTGAGTCATTTGCAGCACATCATAGTTCTTTAGAGTATTACCTTACTTAAGGCCAAACCTCAGGTTATACACAGAAAATGGCTTAAAGAAAAGATATTACATATAAATTAAAGTTTGCTCATTTCCCAGATTACATAATAGCTAATTACAAAAAAAGCAATGTCAACCATTAATACACAGATCCTCTAATAAGCTTGGTTCCTTCAACATCATTTGTTATAATGACATGAAAAAAATGAATTTCTGGCATGGGGCCACTGCCTGTGTGGAGCTTGCAAACTCTCCCTATAGCTATATGGGTTTCCTCCAGCTACTCAGCTTTCCTCCAGGCACTCAGGTTTCCTCCCACACCCCAAAGATGTGCACATTGGTGTGTCAACAGGGTCTCAGTCTGAGTGATTGTGGGTGTGAGTATGAGTGTGCCCTGCCATGGATAGCATCTTGCCAGGGCAGGTGCCCACCTTGCACCCTGAGCTGCCAGGATAGGCTCTGGCCTCCCATCACCCTGAACTGGAATCTGCAGGTTGGAAAATGAATAAATGGGTAAATACAAATTATGGTCAAATAAAAATTTGTAAAGTATAGAAAATCATATAAATGTATGACAATAAACGGTGTGGTAGGAAAGTGCCCACTAATTGCACCATATTTGTTACTGTTTGATTTTGAACCGCATGGCGGTAGGAGGTGCTCCTTACAGTTTTGGTTTGAAAACTTTGATTCCTTGATTTAACCCACCACCAGTACAACAACCATCACTCTTTCATTCACCAAAAATTGGGTAAAGTATTATCTCACTCGCTTTTATTAACATTTCTAAAATGTGTTTATAGTTGACATTAATTCATTATTTAATATTAGATGTTTTTGTGACTAGAAATATGCCTGATGAACTTAATGCTTGTTTATATCAATTAGCCTATGGTCAAAATTGTTTTATTATGGGTGATTTTGCATAAAGTCACAGTTTTCAAGAACCTATGAAGATATTTCATAATAACTTACCGTATTTCTATGTAAACAAATATTTGAACACATCAACAATTTATAAAACAGAAAATAAAAATATAATTTAAAAATTCAGTATTTGTCTCTTCCAGAAAAAAAATAGCTTAGTAGGGTATTTATGATTTCTGGTCATTCCAAATTTCTTTCTTTAAAGAGAAATTTTTTAATTCTATATTTGGTCCTAGTTAGTAAGTATCAATGTGTAGACAGAGAAAGAGAAAGAGAGAGAGATCTGTATAGTTTCAGGAAATTTCAAGATATTAATAGATTATCATTCAAATTTCCTTTCAGTTGTGGGTAACATAACTGCTACTTTATGTTACTTATTCAACAACCATTTTTTGTTTTGTTTTGTTTCAACAATCATTTTTGAGTTAGCACTATGTGACAGTAAAATATGAAGATCTGGCAATATTAAAATAAAAATGATAATATTTTATGTGCAACTAAACATGAATATATAAGTAAAATAAAATACAAGCACTGCAATAGTCATATTTTGAATATATTGAAGCCAATTCTAAATTAGTCATATTATTAGATAGATACCTTTAGATATTTTACCTTTTACTAGAAAATTCAGAATTCTAAAAGTAAACCTGCTATATTTTTATTGTTAAAAATAAATCTTCAGAATTTTCTTCGAATGTGAAATACAATAAATGATAAAAATTCACAACAATCAAATTCTGAATATAGTAAACATATTAATATGGCTTTCACAAATGTTCTTGTTATATGAGTTCTTACTGTGGAAAAATGACAACTTTAAAAAAAAAAAGCTTGTTCTCTGACTTTGTGCATTGAGCAATAGAGTCTAGCATGTTTCTGAGGCCCAGAGCACAAGATCTGTGTGAGACTGGGGGATGTCATGCCATCTGTGATATGGAAAAGTGAGCAGGGCAAGTTAGAGGAAATAAAGCACACACAGGATATAACTTTGACTTTCAGAATAAAACACTTTGTGTAATTTATTTTACTTGATTTCTCCTTCCCTTTTTCCCATTCCAATTATCTCTCTTATTCAACTCCTATTACAGTTCTCAGCCTCTGGCAAAGTGGCTCACAAGAATGATTCCTTGGAGGCGGACACTCATGCTCATCCCTGGATTGCCCAATAGCCCCTTCAAATTTTGTGGCTTGAATTCCCAAAGCACATCGCCCTTACAATAGCAGCTGGTGACCCCAAAATGATAAGTAGAAGCAAAATGTCCCAATTGCCTATGGTAACTTTAGTTGCCCAAGGTCAGAACAACCCAGTTATCTGTTTAGAAATCCCTGATGAGGAATTGTACCAATTTTCCCATTCTTGTGAATGAGTCTGAAACTCCAAATGCCTTGTGAAACCGGAACTGTGAATTTGAAAATGCGAATCATCTTCCTGGCAGCAGTGTTTTTAACCTTAAATACTAAACTGAGCATTCTTAAAACTCTAAGGTAAACAATAATGTATTTGAGTAAAATAACTAAAAAGAAAATGAACTGAAGGCCCTCTGGGGTTTGGCCCACTTCTGTATAAATAATAAACCCAAACAGAAGTTACTAGTAGGAGTGGATAAATAGGGAACAACATATTGAGGTGGATATAAACATCATACTAATCAAATAAAAGGATTGAACTTCTCTTATTCCTGTAGGATGGCAGCCTCTCACTTAGCAAACTCCTAATCATTATAAATGTCATCCTTACCCAGCAAAAATTAGTGATTACCAATCTAGTAAGTTGCTCTGCTGCTAAGGTGTTTAATCAATGATGTTTGAAATAATTTCTTGTTCTTAGGTATAGAATTTTGATATTTGAAGATTGATATTGAAGAGTCAACTGATGCAGAATACTACTCTTCTCTGTCTGTCTCAACCTCCCCCTAGCCAAGTAGCTGAGACGAGCTCCTATCAATTATTATAATGCCACCAATGATTGCATGCTTACCATGAGGCATGCATTTTGCATGCATTCATATAATTCTCCAAAATTCAGAAATTTTCTATTATTTTGCTATTATTTTCTGGCTATGCAGATAAATACAGTGAGGCTTAAAAATATTGCATAATTATCCTGAAGTAATCAATGGAAACTAGGTATTTAAAACCCAGAGGTTCCTGACTTGAAGGTTCAATGTCTGTCCAGTATAAAAGTATGATTCTCTGTTCTATAATCAACTCAACCTTGTGGGCAAGGTATGCATTATAATAAAGAAGAAATTCAGGCATAATTCAGGACAGGGTAGAAATTTATGGGTCATTAGAAGGGGAAATGGCCAAATTTCTGAATTATTTCAAAATTTCAATCCCTGTATATAAAACACCCACTAAGATACTAAGATATTAGAGCTGCATTAGAGTGTATACATACTAATGGAATTTATGGAGAAAAATGAAGAGAAGGAATCAGAAACACCTAATTTGTAGATTGTTATACATACATATATATATACACACACACACACACACACAAATATAAACATACATACATATGTAATTTGGTATATATATATAATATATATATTTTTCATGTAGTGCTTTGATATTGTTCTACTTGGCTATATAATTTGGTAATAAGAAACACGGTACACAATTACTGAATTCATGACTTATATTGCAACACAGCACTCAGGCTAATAAATTTAAATAAACAAGTAAATCAATGACGGGCTTGCATATTTTAACACACAAAATATATAAGAAATCTCTAGTTTCTATTATTTTATTTTATTCAGTATGATTTCCAAAGGTCATTATTATAAGTAATTGCTAAAAAGAAAACATTTTGTTTTAAATTATCATATGTTGCTTTTTGGGAAAATAGAGGATATGCCTAACAATGTGAAATATTGCTATCCAAAAGCATACACATTTTTGTTAACAAATTGCTGTACCTTGCTTTTGTTTTTTTTGAAACACCAGTGCTGCACTGGAAAGTAGTTTTCAGTATTTTTGAATAATGAATGACAATATCTTTATATTTTAAAGGCCTTATAGTTTATTTTTAATGTAAAGGGGCATTAATATAACAGTGTGTAGCATACTATATAATATAAATTCATAAGAACCTTATGTCAGCTGGAAACATTTGGGATGAACCGTTTTGAATTTATCTAATTTTTACTGCTCTTTCTATACCTTATTTTTTTTAAAGTTTCTACTCTGATTTATACACCACTGTATGTTTATAGGTCAACATGCTATCCTAACCTTAAATTAAGGCTATATTTGTGGGGAAAAAGATGCAAATTTTAATTAAAAATTGCCTAATAAAGTACCTAAATAAAGCATTACCTTTGTAGAAAATGTGAACCCTTTTCTGAAAATCAACAACAGAGAAACGCTTCAAATCTTTTAGCATATTTCAATATACTTTACATATTTCAGTATACTTTGTTAGAAAACTATTCCTTGTAAAAACTCTCATTATTATTTTGAGATTTTGAAATATCATTCAGACATTTTGATTTAACAACATATAAAGGTTCACAAAAGGAAGTAACTGGAGACCTGGACATTCAGTAGTCTTAGTTTAGATACATGTTCTTGGTAATCCAACATGCTACATTGAATTAGTCTGAATTTATTGCTGTGTAAGAAACCCCCAAATTACTGACTTAAAACAAAAATATGAACTTATTATCTCTCATGCTGCTTGTGGATCAAAAATTCAAGTTGTTGGGGAAGAAATATTCTCAATTTATGAGGCCTTAGGAGGAGGATTCAGAATTTGGTGACTAAGTGCAAACTGTAGGCTCATTCACTCACATATTTGGTGGTTGGCCCTGTCTCTAGGCTGGCACCTTAGGGGGGAGAGTTGGTGGGAATAATTACACATGGATTCTCATTGTGGCCTGGTGATCCTTACATGTCAGCTAGGCTCCAGGGGCAAGAATCTCAAGTCAGAGAGCGAGAGAGCCAGGTAGAAGCAACATTTCCTTTTCTGTTCAAGCTTTGGAAGTCAAGCCATACCACTTCTGCCCCATTCTATCCCTTTGACAGTCACACAGTTCTGCTCAGGCTTAGGGGCAAGGGACAAAGAGCTCCTAACTCTTGACAAGTGCTGTCAACATTACACTCTAAGATTATGGAGGGTGACATACATTGTGTAATTGTAGTTTGCTTTTGGGGGCTAAAAAAATTCAAGTAATCTCAGTTAATTGTCTCCTATAAACCCCCAATGTTCCTTGCCAGTGTAATATCAGCTTATAGTCTAGGATCTCATCATATAAAGTTGAGATGCAGATGAATTTCCTCTGCTGCAGTTCCTGGAGTACAACTCTTCAAGTATAGTTCTGTGCATTCTGAAGTTTCAAGAAATTAAGAGAAAAGTAAATATGTCCTCCATATCCAATATATAATAGTTGTGCAGAAATGGCATAATTTCCAAACACCACAATTCAGTGAGGGAAAAAACTGAAGGAACACACGAAGTCACTGGTCTACAAAAATTATGGAATTCAGCTGAGCACATGATGCCTGCTGATTACTTGAGTAGAAATCAGTCTTATTTCCTGGGAATGATTGTCCACAGCTGTTTGATACATACTCCAGCTTCCTGGATACCTTTTGCATATTCCATCTCCATAAGAAATGTCCAATGTTTTTAGCCTCAGTATTTTTCTCAGTCTGGTTCTGCTTGCTATTTGGAATCCAAAAGCCTCTTTATATTTTATACTATCTCCACCTTTAATTCCAATCTTGTCATGTTTCTGTAAAATTATCTTTAAAATGTTGTGTGTCTGTGAACCTATAAATTACATAAAAAATTAAAAAAAAGAACCTCCATGAGTTTTCTATGGAACTTAGGGGGGTTTGCTCCATTAAGAAAAAAAAAAAACACATACACAAATTTGGGTGGAATATACTTTTCTGTACTTTGGGCTTTCTATAAGGCTGTTGTAGGATGGCACCATTAAGATTCTCAGAGGAATACATTTTTGTTTGAGACACAAACTTGAAACTTTCTGGGATCTTAACAAAGGCACTTATAGCCAAGTCCTCAGCTTGATCTTCAGATTATACTTTCTAACAATGCCTTTGATGTGAGATTAGCTCAGAAGTCATTTTATAATTTTAGCATCATTTACCATCTAGAGATGCTAATGCAAAAAATTATTTTCAGACAAAGAAAACTATAGCTCTTTTATGTTTATTCATTCATTCTTTAGCTTATCTCTCTGCTTTTGCATTTTACCAAATGCATTTAGAAGAAGCAAGCCAACATGATCAACACTCAGCCAGGAAATCCCCTTAGCTATATCATCCACTTTCTTAGATTGATTTTCTTTTTTTCTGTTATTACAGATAATAGTTTTGTTAAATTTTTTTACCACTACATAATGATATCGATAACATCCTCAAGAGTCATCAAATTTTTGCTAACATTTTTGCAAGGTCATTTCAATTTCTACCTTCCACTTGGTCTCAAAATCACTGACTCAAATTTCACTATTTGTGCATGTGTGGGTGTTTGTGTATGTGTAGGTGTGTGGAAGAACCATACTTTTACCTATGTAGCAATAGACAGTTAATCTCTGTTAGATCAATATATAGTTAATTAACCCTAAGTTTAGTTACTTAAACAGTAATGATGTAACAATTTCTATGAAGCAGGAATACAGACAGAAAATAGTAAACATTGCTTTCTTCTGCGATGCAATGCCTAAGACATGCATACGTTGTTGAATTGTGCTTTGCTTTTATTGCACTTAGCAAATACTACACTTCCTATAAATTGAAGGCTTGATATAACCTTGCCTCCAGCAAGTTCATCAGTGGCATTTTTCCAACAGCATGTGTTCATGTCTTGCTTTGGTTCACATTTTGATAATTTTCTCAATATATCAAACATTTTCACTATTATTATATTTGTTATGGTTATCCGTGATCAGTGATATTTGATGTTACTATTGTAACTGTTTTGAGGTTCCGCAAAACACGTCCTTATAAGATGGCAAACTTAATTGATAAGTGTTGCGTATGTTCTAACTGTTCCATCGACCAGTCATTCTCTGTCTCCCTCACTCTCCTCATGCATCCTGATTCCCTAAGACAAAACAATATTGAAATTAGGCCAACTAATAACCCTACAGTGGCCTCTAAGTGTTCAAGGGAAAAGAAGAGTCACACATCTCTCACTTTAAATCAAAAGCTAAAAATAACTAAGCTTAGTGAGGAGAACATGTCAAAAGTAGAGAGAGGCCAAAATCTAGGCCTCTTGCGGCAGTTAGCCATGTTGTGAATGCAAAGAAAAATTCCTTGAAAAAATTTTAGAAGTGGTACTGTAGTGAACAGAAACATGGCAAAAAGGCAAAACAGCCTATTGCTGATATAGAGGAAGTTTTAGTGGCTTGCTTAGAAGATCAAACCAACCACAACATTCCCTTTAGCCAAAGTCTTATTCAGAGCAAGGCCCTAACTCTCTTCAATTTTTATGAAAGCAGAGAGGTGAGGAAACTGCAGAAGAAAAGTTTGGAGCTAGCAGAGATTGTTGGTTCATGAGGTTAAGAAAAGAAGCCATCTCTATAACACAAAAATGCAAGGTGAAGCCACAAGTGCTGATGGAGAAGATGCAGCAAGTTATCCACAGTTCTAGAGAAGTTAAGCTAAGTTATTGAGATGGCTACACTACACAACAGACTTTCAATGTAGTTGAAACAGCCTTCTACTGGAAGAAGATGCCATGTAAGACTTTCATAGCTAGAAAAGAGAAGTCAATGACTGGTTTCAAAGCTTCAAAGGACTGGCTGACTCGTTCAGACTTAATGCAGCTGGTGAGTTTAAGTTAAAGCCAACTATCTTTTACCATTGTGAAAATCCTAAGCTCCTTAAGAATAATGCAAAATCCACTCTGCCTGTGCTGTATAAATGAAACAATAAGGGATGACAGCACACCTGTTAGCAGCATGGTTTATTGAATTTTTAAAATAATTTCAACTTTTATTTTTAGATTCAGGGAGTACACATGCAGATTTGTTACATGGGTATTTTGAGTAATACTGTGGTTTGGGATACAAATGATCCCATCACCCAGATAGTGAGCATAGTACCCAACAGTTAGTTTTTCAATCTGTGTCCTCCTTCCTCTCTCTCCCCCTTAATAGTCCCCAGAGTCTACTGTTGCCTTCTTTATGTCCATGAGTACCCAGTGTTTAGCTACCACTTATTAGTGACAACACGCAGTATTTGGTTTTCTGTTCCTGCACTAATTTGCTCAAGATAATGGCTTCCAGCTGCATCCAGCCCATCGTTGAGACCTACTGCTCAGGAAAAAAAGACACCTTTTAAAATATTACTGCTCATTGACAATACATGTCATCATCTAAAATCTCTGATGGAGACATACTATTGGGGGAACCAGCCCCCAATATTTCAGCTTAGGTTCTTTCTATTTTCCCTAAGTGTTGGCTGGTCTGAGGAATAAAGAGAAAGAGTACAAGGAGAGAAATTTTACAGCTGGGCCTCTGGGGGTGTCATCACATATTGGTAGGACTGTGATGGCGACCTTGAGCTGCAAAACCAGCAAGTTTTCATTAGGGATTTTAAAAGGGGAGGGGGTGTATGAACAGGGAGTAGGTCACAAGGATCACATGCTTCAAAGGGCCATAAAGATCACAAGGTGAAGGCAAAATTAGAATTACTGATGAGGGTCTATGTCCCACTGTGCATGCATTGTCTTAATAAACATCTTAACAGGAAACATGGTTCGAGAGCAGACAACTGGTCTGACTAGAATTTACCAGGATGGAATTTCCCAATCCTAGTAAGCCTGATGGTACTGCAGGAGACCAGGGCATATTTCAGTCCTTATCTCAACCACATAAGACAGACACTCCCAGAGCGGCCATCTATAGACCTACCCCCAGGAATGCATAACTTCTCCAGCTTTGTTCCTTGCTAGGAAAATAATTCAGTGATATTTCTCCAACTCACACATCCGTCTATAGGCTATCTGCAAGAAGAAAAATATGGCTGTATTCTGCCCGACCCCACAGGCAGTCAGACCTTATGGTTATCTTCCTTTCTTCCTGGAAAATCGCTGTTATTCTGTTCTTTTCAGGGTGCACTGATTTCATATTGTTCAAACACACATGTTTTACAGTCCATTTGTACAATAGTGGTCCTGAGATGACGTACATTCTCAGCTTACGAAGATAACAGGATTAAGAGATTAAAGACAGGCATAAGAAATTGTAAAAGTACTGATTAGGGAAGTGATAAATATCCATGAAATCTTCACAATTTATGTTCAGAGATCACAGGAAGACAGCATAAGAAATTATAAAAGTATTAATTTTGGGAACTGATAAATGTCCATGAAATCTTCACGATTTATGTTCTTCTGCCTTGGCTCCAGCCGGTCCCTCCATTCGGGGTCCCTGACTTCCCGCAACACATACAAGAAGCTTAATGTTGTTTTCATGCCTGCTGAAGCCCATGGATCAAGAAGTAATTTTGACTTTCAAGCCTTATTATTTAAGAAATATATTTCATAAGTTTAGAGCTTCCATAATTATGGATTTACCTAATAGGTCTGGGCAAAGTAAATTGAAAACTATCTGGAAAGGATTCTCCATTGTAGATGCCATTTGTGATTCATGGGAAGGTGTCAAAAGATCAACATTTACAGGAGTTTAGAAGAAGTTGATTCTAGCCTTCATGGATGACTTTGAGGCGTTCAAGACTTCAGTGGACAAAGTAATGGCAGACATGGCAGAAATAGCAAGAGAACTAGGATTAGAAGTGGAGCCTGAAGATGCAACTGAATTGGTCTAATCTCATGATAAAACTTGAATGGATGAGGACTTTCTCTTAAATAATAAGTAAATAAAGTGGTTTCTTAGAATGAAATCTGCTCCTGATGAAAATGTTGTGAATATTGTTGAAATGACAACAAAGGATTTAGATTATTACATAAAAACTTAGTTGATAAAGCAGCCAGCAGGGTTTAAAGAATTGACTCCATTTTTGAAATAAGTTCTAATATGGGCAAATGCTACCAAACAGCAGCAAATGCTATGGAGAAATCTTTCACAAAAAAAAGAGTCAATAAATGTGACAAATTCCATTGTTGTCTTAAAGATATTGCTACAGCCACTCCAATACACAGCAGCCAACACTGATCAGTCAGCAGCCATCAACAACAAGGCAAGACCTTCCACCAAGAAAAAGTTTATACCTCTCTAAAGGCTCAGATGATCATAAGTACGTTTTAGCAAGAAAGTATTTTTAAATCAAGGTATGTACATTTTTTAGACATAATTCAGTTGCACACATTGTAGACTATAGTATAGTGTAAACAATATTTTTATATGCAGTGGGGAACCAAAAATTTTGTGTGACTTGCTTTACTGCGATATTCATTACTTTGAACTGATCTGGAACTGAACTCTCAATATCTACAAAGTATGCTTTTACCTCATTTGGGAGTCTTGAAGGCTCAGGATGGGAATTGTTTGAAGACTTGTTCACTTAGAAATTTGGTGGCTGATGAGACACACAAGGAATCAACATGCAGCTTGTGATTCTTATAACATGTTGATTGGGTTCATGCCAAGTATACTTAGAGAAACAGAAAAAGGCACAAGCTGCATTGCCATTTGTAATGTGTTATTATCTTTTAGCATTATAAAGTATGCAAAATTACTTCTGCCACATTTTACTGGGTAAAGCAGTTACTATGCTCCGTTTAGTTTCAAGTAGAATGAAGGGCATTCCCTCACCTTTTGACAGAAATGTGTCACTATCATAAAGTAAGAAGAACCTATACGATTGGATGTATATTTGTGTGGTCATCTTTGGAAAATACAGTCTACAGTATTGAGTAACATGACTTGGTTAAAAAAATACCAAGAAACAGAGGAATTCCAAAAGTATGTTAAGGAACTTCTAAGAATGGAAAGTTATGCAATAAATAAAATAAAGTACCTTCAATCATATCACCAATATTTTAGAACATATAGAATTGTGAATTAGCTTTCTATAACAATTATATAAATGGTACTCTTTATGGTTAAAGATAAATGCATAAGATAATATGTACATTCTCAAATTAGTCACAATAAAATTGTACTTTACCAAGTGATTCCTAGCTACTATATAGAGATTGGCAAATAAAATATTTGCCCATTTCAACAAAGGTATAATTTCACAGGTAGATAAGTACTATATATGCTTAACAGTAATTGATCACAAATTGGGCCTGGCAGTGATTAGTAATAAAACTGTCAAAAATAAATTCTAAATGAGATGGTTTGATTAAAAAATTTTTTGTAAGGTATCAATACAAATTATCATAATTTACCTGATTCTTTGCAGCAAAACTCTCCATTCTGTGTAACTGGGGTCACAGAGTCACAGTCTTTAGCTAAAGGTTTGGGACAGTAAAGGCAAAGTAAGAGTGAAAATAATGCATATCCAAGGTTTTAAAGTATGCAGGAGCTTCACTCTTCATTGCTTTTTTTCTGTAATCTCTGGTGTATTTCCTGGTGCTTAGAGAAAAGACAATGAAATTATGGACAAAAGAAAGTTCCAGAAGACAGGAATGTAAGCCACTTGTCCCCAGATTTTTTGGCAAAAGACCAAATATTTTGGATGATATAGTATCTGAAATTTTATATTCTTATAGAAAATGTAGGATGCAATATAATTTCCCATGAAGTCTGTATACTTGTATACATGCATACCTAAAAATAAAATCCTCCCCTCAAAAAAAAAAAGTAACAAAGAATAAAGAAAACAGATATACACTCTAGGTGAATTGCAGATAAAGAGTGCTTTCCCAGTGAGAAAGCCACATTTTTCTTACTAGAAGTTTTAACAGTACTTATAATTTATTGCATCCTTGGCAGTTAAGATAGGTGAATGGCAGGCAGAACAAAAATCAAGTAGTCATTATAATTACCATCAGTCTCATTCATCAGCAGCATATCAATGCTTTGTGCAAATGTTGAATGAAAACAATCCACTATTAAGTGTGGATTGATAGATAATTTAGCTACCTCACAGCTTTCCCAGTGAATGACCTGGTAGAAGACTTTGGAACTCAGCAAAATTTCCATCATTAGTGTCATCAGTAGCATTCCATTACATTTGCTGCTTATGTGTCAAATATGTCCCAATGAAAGCTGTAAAAATTGTCTCCCACCGGTGCTCAATAAGCCATTAGTCAGTCACATCATGAATGATGGACCAATGGGGATAAAGTAGACAAGATAAGTAGCATTCTGTGTTCTTCCAGAATAGTGAGTGGAACTCTACAGTAATTACCTGGGCTTATTTTTTTCCTGAAATATTTTGAAATTTTCCACAAGTGCAGTGGGATAGAATTATTTTCATGTTGCATGCCTAGACAGTATGGTAAAGCTGGCAGTTTTTAACTATTTGTTTTTCTACCTGCTGACTTGTCAAAAGGCTCCAAATATCTTTTTTCTAATTTTCCAGTGGTCCATGTGGGAGTGTAAATGAGAACTATGACTTACTGGAGTTTGCTTGAAACCTGCTGTGTACTATGGTATCAGTGGTTATTTTGAAGTCCAGCATTAATAAACATTCAACTCTATTTCCTATTAATGATAGTTCTTTAGCCTTCACAACAGGCCTCGGGAATGAAAGAGAAAAATTCAGTATTTCTGATTTTGAAATTGAACAGAGGACATTAAAATTTGAAGCTAAACTGTGTGTGGGCAAATTTATATTTAAATGGAGGTAAAATATCACTTTTAAAAAGATTTTCCTGCTGTTATTTTTTTCCTTTTCTTATCATTATTCTATGTTCCTACACATACTGAAAGTACAATACATGCAGATGTGGGTGATTTGAGATTAATATCAGCAAAGAGGCAAAAGCTCTCAACAGTTCATCATCCTTAGCCTACCCTCATGAATATACAAGGAAGACAAAGTCAAGAATCTTGCTTGAGATATTATAAAACTGATTGAAAATCAGTGGGTTCTGATTAATCTTCTGGATTTTAGTATTTTTGTCAAAATAAGTTAATTTCATATCTTTATATTTTTGGAGGAATATTTGGAGTTAAATTATGTGTAAAGGAATATTAATTAATATTGCTATGTGTGCTATGTTATCTGGATAAAAAGATGTATAAGAATGAGACACTGGTATTTGCTGATGACTATATGGATAAGTCATCAGTTCAACTGAATCAATAATTTCATCATGTGTGTGGAATACTTCCAAGCAAACACAGTGTGAAATGCCTTAACACCAACTGAATACAAATGAGAATTCCTGTGTAGCATTTATGATGTTACAAACAAAAATTACACTGAGGAACTCTTCCCTTTCAAAGTTGTATAAAGCAAAACAACTCCCTTAATGAAGTATTAAAATTAACTGATGTAAGCCTATGAAAATTAAAGTCATTACAATAGTAGTATTACCTGTTTTTCTTATCTCCACTTCGTTGGAGTATATTATGTGTGATTGTTTTCCCTTGATGAGTGAGAGCTTGACTCTGGGAACTATTCCATGGCTTTCACAGAATGATGGGTAATAGCTCAGTGTTAACTAGCTCACTGACTATACATTTAAAAATCTAGTATATCAACTCTTTTCAGTTTGAAGCATTCATCAATGTGGTTCCTAAAATCTTGTTGAAGATAAACATTTTGCCATATTATGTAAATAAACTTAGATTTTCTAAAATTTGTGTCCAAGCACTGGATTTCAAAGCTACATAGAAAGATTTTGATGGAATATGTGGTAGGCAGAATAATGAGCCCTTCTGAAAGATGTCCACATACCAATTTCCCAAACGTGTGAATATGTTACTTTACATAGCAAAAGGGATTTGACAGATATAATTAAGAATTTTGACACAGAAAGATTATTCTAGATTGTCCAGGTGGGAAGAATATAACCAAAATGGTTTTTTAAAGTGGCACACAGGAGAGTCAGGGTCAGAGAAGGAAATGTAAGGATGGAAGCAGAGGTCAAGAGTTATGTCCATGAACACATGCACTCAGTGTCTAGAACCTGGAAAAGGCAGTCTTGCCAACACCTTGATTTTAACCTTGTAAGAACTGCTTCAGGCTTCTCAACTCCAGAACTGTAAGAGGATAAATTGGTTTTCTTCTAAGCCATGCCATTTGCTGCAACTTGTTATAGCAGCAACAAGAAACAAATACAGGATACAAAAAAGATGGATAAAGAAGAAAGAGATGATTATTTAACTTTTAATATGTCATTTTTTATCTTAAAAATAAGATTTTAAAGTTAAACTTAATTTAACTAAAAAAGGGTAAATGTGCAGGTTTGTTATATAGTTAAATTGCATGTCATGGGGGTTTGGTGTACAGACTATTTCATCACTCAAGTGGTAAGCATGGTACCCTACAGGTAGTTTTTTGATCTTTATCATCCCTCTCTCCCTCCATCCACAAGTAGGCCCTGGTGTCTGTTGTTCCCTTCTTTGTGTCCATATGTTCTCAGTGTTTAGCTCCCACTTATCAGTAAGAACATACAGTATTTGGTTTTCTGTTGCTGTGTTAGTTTGTTTAGGATAATGGCCTCCAGCTCCATCCATGTTATTGTAAACAATGTGAGCTCATTCCTTTTTATGGCTGCGTAGTATTCCACGGTGTATATGTACCACATTTTCTTTATCCAGACTACCCTTGACAGGCATTTAGGTTGATTATATTCCTTTGCAGTTGTGAATAGTGCTGCAATAGATATACATGTGCATGTGTCTTCATGGTAGAACGATTTGTATTCCTTTGAGTATATACCTAATAATTGGATTGCTGGGATTAGCGGTAATTCTGCTTTGAGTTTTTTGAGAAATTGCCAAACTGCTTTCCACAATGGCTGGATTAATTTACATTTCCGCCAGCAGTGTATAAGCATTCCCTTTTCAATGCAAACTCATCAGCGTCTGCTATTTTTTAACCTTTTAAAGATAGCCAGTTTTTTTGTTTTTGTTTTTTGTTTTTGAGATGGAGTCTCAGTCTGTCGCCCAGGCTGGAGTGCATTGGCACAATCTCGGCTCACTGCAACCTCTGCCTCCCAGGCTCAAGCAATTCTCCTGCTCAGCCTCCTGAATAGCTAGGATTACAGGCGTGTGCCACCATGCCCAGCAATTTTTTTTTTTTTTTAATGGAGATGGAATTTCACCGTGTTTGCCAGGATGGTCTCAATCTCTTGACCTCGTGATCTGCCTGTGTCAGCCTCCCAAAGTTCTGAGATTACAGGAATGATCCACTGTGGCCAGCCAAGATAGCCATTCTGGCTGGTGTGAGATGGTATCTTATCGTGGTTTTGGTTTGCATTTATCTAATGCTTAGTGATGTTGAGCATTTTTCCATGTTTGTTGGCCTCATGTTTGTCTTCTTTAGAAAAGTATCTGTTTATGTCGTTTACTCATTTTTTAGTGAGGTTGTTTGTCTTTTGCTTGTTGATTTAAGTTCCATATAGTCAGGATATTAGACTTTTATCAGAAACATGGTTTGCAGATATATTCTCCTGTCTTATAGGTTGTCTGTTTTTTCCAAACTTTTCCGACCCATAGCCCGCAGGCCTCATGAGGCCCAGGATGGCTTTGAATGCAGTCCAATACAAATTCATAAACATTCTAAAACATTACGAGATTTATAAACAATTTTTTAAAGCTCATCAGCTATCATTAGTGTTAGTGTATTTTATGTGAAACAAGACAATTCTTATTGTAATGTGGCCCAGGGAAGCAAAAAGATTGGACACCCCTAGATCATTCTGTTGATAGCTTCTTTTTCTGTGCAGAAGCTCTTTAGTTTAATTAGGTCCCATTTGTCAATTTTTGCTTTGTTGCAATTTATTTTGGCATCTTCATCATGAAATCTTTGCCAGGTCCTATGTCCAGAATGGTATTTCCTAGGTTATGGTACAGGGTTTTTCCAGGGATAGATTTAGGGTTTACATATAAGTTTTTAATCCATCTTAAGTTAATTTTTTTGTATACAGTGTAACAAAGCGGTCCAGTTTCAGTCTTCTGCATATGAACAGCGAGTTATTCCAGCACCATTTTTTGAATAGACAACTTTTTCCCTATTGCTTGTTTTTATCAACTTTGTTGAAGATCTGATGGTTGCAGATGTGTAGCATCATTTCTGGGCTCTCCATTGTGTTCTATCGATCTATGTGTCCTTTTTCGTACCAGTGTCATGCTGTTTTGGTTACTGTAGTCCTGAAGTACAGTTTGAAGTCAGGTAAAGTTATGCCTCCAGTTTTGTTCTTTTTGCTTAGGATTGTCTTGGCTATTTGGGCTCTTTTTGTGGTTGTTTTCCCATATGAATTTTAAAATAATTTTTTTCTAATTCTGTGAAGAATGTCATTGGTAGTTTGATAGGAATAGCATTGATCTGTAAGTTGCTTTGGGCAGAATGGCCGTTTTCCCAATGTTGATTCTTCCTATCCATGAGCATGGAATATTTTCCCATTTGTGTCATCTCTCATTTCTTTGAACAATATTTTGTATTTCTCATTGTACAGATCTTTCACCTTCCTGGTTTGTTGTATTCCTAGATATTTTATACTTTTCATGGCTATTGTGAATTTGATTGCATTCTTGATTTGGCTCACAGCTTAGATGTGGCGTATAGGAATGCTACTGATTTTTGTACACTGATTTTGTATTCTAAAACTTTACTGAAGTAGTTTATCAGATCAAGGAGCTTTTGAATATAACTAATGGGGTTTTCTAGGTAATTACCTAATTTTTGATCTGCCTTCTCCTTCAAGTGATTATTCTAATGTTGTAAAAACAATTGTAAAAATCAAGTTTTCTTAAATTATTGACAGAGAAGTTAAAAACAATACCAAGAAATTTTCAATGTTCAGTCTGTTTATATTGTCAAATTTTTCAAAACAGACATATATTAAATAATTATATATTGTACATATTAGTGGTCTACATTATATTGTATTCACTGCAAAATGCTCAACCAGATTTTAAAAATACTGGAAACCTCTGGTATAGAGTAAAAAGAAAGCTTGTTTGCAAACAGAACCTAAATGATTATTCTAATGCTGTAAAAAAATTACAAAAATCAAGATTTTCATTATTAAAGTGATAGAAAATGAAGAAAGCCCTCTCTATAATATTGCTTTACTATTGGGCATATTCAGTATTTATTGTTTCCTACACCATCAAAATATTTCAAAATGATATTCAAAAGTATAGGATTTACTATTTCTGCCCACATTTTTTTTCCCCTCACAACGGTCTCACTGGCTTCTGTCCATGGTACTCTACTACCATGTCTACTTATCTTCTCTAGAGCTCTGAATTAAAATATTCTTTCTCTCCTTAAAATTATTTTCTACTCTGGATTCTATGACTCTGGATGTTCCTGATTCTGCAATGACCTGTCACCAGGTTTACCTCATTTCCATAGCTGATGTAACTTCTTTTGGTCAAATTTAAGTTTGGGCATTTTGAAGGTTCTGTTTGCAAACAAGCTCTGTTTTTACTTTACACCAGAGGTTTCTATTTTTTTTTTTTAATTTGGTTGAGCATTCTTCAGTGTCTGTGTGTGAATATAATATAATGTAGACCACTAATATGTACAATATGTAATTATTTAATATATGTCTGTTTTGAAAAATTTAACAATATAAACACAGATTGAACATTGTAACTTCCTTGGTACTGTTTTTAACTTCTCGATTACTTACTCTCTTCACAGGAAAACACAAAACAATTTTCCATGGATTTAAGTACATATTTTTTGTGTTTCTGTTTCCATTCATTTTTTCTGTATTAATGGACTCACACATACAATTCTGCCATTTGCTTAGGTGTCCCAGCAAAAGCTCAAATTCAATATACCAAAAATGTAATAATTTATCTTTCCTACCTGTTTCTGAATCCCTTACTCATTAAAGTCACCATGTGCTCTAATGTATCAAATTTTGAAATCTCAGAATTATTTTTTATTTTTCTCATGCATGTCAGCAAGTTGTTAGTTCTTCAAAATGATCACTTTTTTGCTTTCTCCTATTCGATTTTTTTTTTTAACTGAAGGTCTTTTTTAACTCTTATCTAACTTATGTACTTTTCAAATTTTTACCTCCAATTTTTTTTTTTTTTTTTTTTTTTTTGATACGGAGTCTTACTCTGTCACCCAGGCTGGAGTGCAGTGGTGCAATCTTGGCTCACTGCAAGCTCCGCCTGCTGGGTTCATGCATTCTCCTGAATCAGCCTCCTGAGTAGCTGGGACTACAGGCACCTGCAACCACGCCTGGCTAATTTTTTGATTTTTAGAGAGATGGGGTTTCACCATGTTAGCCAGGATGGTCTCGATTTCCTGACCTCATGATCCGCCTGCCTCGGACTCCCAAAGTGCTGGGATTACAGGCATGAGCCACCATGCCTGGCTTTTACCTCTAATTTCTCTACCTCCTTCCAATGGATCAGATTCTAAAGGCCAAAGCTTCCTCCCAAGACACACCTTTGATCATTCTTTCCAATTCAGAACCACAGGTGGCTCTTATTTGCACACAATATATTGTGAGTTCTTAAACAGTGCATTCAAAGCTCTTCATAATCTCACCTTAACTGCAGTTCCCAGTGACCGCAATGGCCCTCTTTCTTAGATATATTATAATGCACAACATAGTATTCTTTATTCAAACATTGTTCTTTCTGTACCTGGTGTGGACTACAAACTGGTTTAGACAATAGCCTTACAGAGACTGCTTAACCAGATCACAGAATTGTGCAAGCCAATTATTGGTAACAAATCTGTACCCACATACATACAAACATACATACACACAACACAGAAATACACAAACACTCTCCCACAGATTTTACTTTTCTAATTGTACCTTTACTGATATACTTTGAAAGCTGAAGCCTTTTATCCAATGTGCTAAATAGTTTTACTTATAATTTTCTACTGATTTTGAACAAAATGCAACCAAAATTTAGATACATTTTCACAAAAGAGTTCAGATCGTCACAATACATATAGGTATAATTACAAAATATTTTTCAAAGACAAGCTTATTTCTAAAATCTAATTAATAATAAACAAATAGTGCTGCAATAAACATACATGTGCATGTGTCTTTATAGTAGAATGATTTATAATCCTTTGGGTATATATCCAGTAATGGGTCAAATGGTATTTCTGGTTCTAGATCCTTGAGGAATCGCCATACTGTCTTCCACAATGGTTGAACTAATTTACACTCCCACCAACAGTGTAAAAGTGTTCCTATTTCTCCACAGCCTCCCCAGCATCTGTTGTTTCCTGACTTTTTAATAATTGCCATTCTAACTGGCATGAGATGGCATTTCACTGTGGTTTTGATTGGGATTTCTCTAATGACCAGTGACGATGAGCTTTTTTTCATATGTTTGTTGGCCGCATAAATGTTTTCTTTTGAGAAATGTCTGTTGATATCCTTTGCCCACTTTTTGATGGGGTTGTTTTTGCTTGTAAATTTGTTTAAGTTCCTTGTAGATTCCGGATATTAGACTTTTGTGAGATGGGTAGATTGCAGAAATTTTCTCCCATTCTGTAGATTGCCTGTTCACTCTGCTGATAGTTTCTTTTGCTGTGCAGAAGCTCTTTAGTCTGATTAGATCCCATTTGTCAATATCAGTTTTTGTTGCAATTGCTTTTGTTGTTTTAGTCATAAAGTCTTTGCCCATGCCTATGTCCTGAATGTTATTGCCTAGGTTTTCTTCTAGGGTTTTAATGGTTTTGGATTTTACATTTAAGTCTATAATACATCATGAGTTAATTTTTGTATACGATGTAAGGAAGGGGTCCAGTTTCTGTTTTCTGCATGTGGCTAGCCAATTTTCGTAGCACCATTTATTAAATAAGGAATCCTTTCCCCATTGCTTGTTTTTGTCAGGTTTGTCAAGGATCAGATGGCTGTAGATGTATGGTACTATTTTTGAGGACTCTGTTCTGCTCCATTGGTCTATATATCTGTTTTGGTACCAGTACAATGATGTTTTCGTTACTGTAGCTTTGTAGTACAGTTTGAAGTCAGTAGCGTGATGCCTCCAGCTTTGTTCTTGCTTACAACTGTCTTGGCTATACAGGCTCTTTTTTTGGTTCCGTATGAAATTTAAAGTAGTTTTTTCTAATTCTGTGAAGGAAGTCAATGGTAGCTTGGTGGGAATAGCATTGAATCTACAAATTATTTTGGGCAGTATGGTCATTTTCACAATACTGGTTCTTTCTATCCATAAGCATGGAATGTCTTTCCATTTGTTTGTGTCTGCTCTGATTTCCGTGAGCAGTGGTTTGTAGTTCTCCTTGAAGAAGTACTTCACGTCCCTTGTAGATTGTATTCTTACGCATTTTATTTTCTTTGTAGCAATTGTGAATGAGCATTAACTCTTGATTTGGCTCTCTGCTTGTCTATTTTTGGTGTATAGAAATGTCTGTGATTTTTGCACATTGATTTTGTATGCTGAGACTTTCCTGAAGTTGCTTATCAGCTTAAGGAGGTTTTGGGCTGAGACAATGGGGCTTTCTAAATATAAAATCATGTTATCTGCAAAGAGAGAAAATTTTACTTCTTCTCTTCCTATCTGAATACTCTATTTCTTTCTTTTGCCTGATTGCCCTGGCCAGAACTTCCAATACTATTTTGAATAGGAGTAGTGAGTGAGGGCATCCTTGTCTTGTGCTGGTTTTCAGAGGGAATACTTCCAGCTTTTGCCCATTTAATATGACATTGGCTATGGGATTTTCATAAATAGCTCTTAGTATTTTGAGATATGTTCCCTCAATACCTAGTTTATTGAGAGTTTTTAGCATGAAGACTTGGAACCAACCCAAATGCCCTTCAATGATAGACTTGATAAAACACGGCACATATACATCATGGAATACTATGCAGTCATAAAAAAGAATGAGTTCATGTCCTTTGGAGGGATATGGATGAAGCTGGAAGGCATCATTCTCAGCAAATTAACACAGGAACAGAAAACCAAACACCACAGGTACTCACTCATAACTCGGAGTTGAACAGTGAGAACAGATGGACACAGGGAGAGGAACATCACACACTGGGGCCTCTCGGGGGCTGGGAGGCAAGGGGAGGGAGAGCATTAGGACAAATAGCTAATGCATGCGGGGCTTAAAAGCTAAATGATGGGTTGATGGGTGGAGAAAACCACCATGGCACATGTATACCTATGTAACAAACCTGCATTCTGCATATGTATCCCAAATTCAAAGTAAAATTTTTAAAAAGGAAAAAATAATAAATTAAATAATTTTTAAGGGCAATTGCATACTAGCCTACTGAAGTATTGCTTTGTTTTTAACATTAGACTTATTACAAACAATTTTGTAGTTCAGTTTCTCCCCTACAGAAAGCATGTGTGCTCCTCCACAGACAAAACATGGATATCAGCAACTGTCTCTATTCTGCTGAATTGTAAGAAGGTGAACAACATGAACAATTAAGAAAATTGCCCCAGAAGAAAATAAAAGGGAGATTCCCAGAATCCGAACTAGTTTTTCAAGATCAAGAAAAGGCACATAATCTTAAGACTTACCCACCAAGAGGGAACCAGAGGAGCAAAATGAGGATATCCAGCAATTGTATGAAAGACCCTCACAGTCTCTAGTTGGGTTAATTAGGGTAAGCCATTCTCTTCCAAATATAAAAACACCAAGGAAACAAAATAAAGCTCCAGTGGATGACCTCTCAAAAATGAAGATGTATAAATGAAAAAAGTTTAAAATAATTGTCTTAAAGAAACTCAGTGAACTAAAAGAGAACTCAGATAAATAGCTAAACAAAATTAAGAAAACAGTACATGGAAAAAAACGAAAAGATTGACAAAGATACAGAAACCATAGAAAACAACAAAACAGAAATATTAAAGCTGAAGAATACAATGGCTGAAATAAAAAATTCAATAAAGAGATTCAACAGCAGATTCAGTTAAACAGAAGATATGAAAATGAATCATTTGTAATTATGTAGTTAGGGGGGAAAAAAAACAAAAGGAATAAAAAGAAAAAGGAAAGCCTGTAAGACAAATGAGACACCACACTGACATGGTGGCTCATGCCTATAATCCCAAGGCTTTGGGAGGCCAACATGAAAGGATTGTTTGAGGCCAGGAGTTTAAGACCAGGCTGGGCAATATAGTGATACCCCATCTCTACAAAAAATTTAAAAAGGTAAAAATATTAACAAGGCAAGGTGATGCTTGCCATAGTCCCAGCTACTTGGGAGGCTGAGGTGGAAGAATTGCTTGAGCCTAGGCATTAGAAGCTGCAGTGAGCTGTAATCACACTATTCACTGAGCAATAGAGACCCTGTCTCAAAAAAAAATTATGGGACACCATCAAGTGAATTAATTTATGCATTATGAGAGTCAAGAAGGAGCAAAGAGATGGAAAGGGACTTAATGCTATTTAAAGAAATAATGTAAGAAAACTTCCCAAATCTGAGGAGGAAAATGAACATCTAGAGTTACAAAGTCCAAAGAACTACCAATAAATTGAACATGAAGTCTTTATCAAAACATGTTATAGCTGAGTAACCAAAAGTCAATGACAAAGAGAGAATTTTGAAATCACAAGAGAACATCCGTAGGACTATTGGAAGATTTCCCAGTAGAAACCTTGAATGACAGAAGACAGTGGGATGATATATTAAGAGTACTGAAAGAAGAAAGTACCTAACCAAAAATATTTTTTCTGGCAAAGCTGTCCTTCAGAAATAAAGGAGAGAAAAATACTTTCCCAGATAAGCAAAACATAAGAGTTCATTACAACTGATCTTTCTTATAAAAAATTATAAGCGAGTTCTTCAAGTTGAAATAAATTGATGCTAATTAGCACAATGAGCATATAAACTATTAAAAAATCACTGGCAAATGTAAGTATATGGTTAAATTTAGAATAATCTAATACTGTAATTATAGTGCATAAATCACTTTTTACTATAGTATGAATAACTATAGCTGCAATAAATTGTTAAGTAAGCTGTGATGTAAATAACAAAAATGTCGATTGGAAAAGAAGTAAAGGTATAGATCTTACAGAAAAATAAAAAGTGCAGTTATAAACTAAGATTACAATAATACTGATTCTTAATTTGCCAATGACTTTACATTTAACAGAGATCTTTATATGATCATATGGCTTTCAGTTACCGTCTAGTGTCCTTTTATTTGAACCTGAAGAATTCCCTTTAACTTTTCTTGTAGAGTAGGTGTAGTGGTGATGCAGTGGCTTTGTTTTTGTTTATCTGGGAATACCCTAATTTCTTCCAGATAATTTTAAACTCACAATGCACAGTTAAAATATTACAGATAATATATACAAAAAAGAACTAGAAAAGAATAAGTAAGCAGATATTAAATTGACCTAGAAAAAAATAGATTATCAAAAGCTCAATAAAATTAGATATATTAGGAAAATCTTATAATAAAAAGCAAATATTTCATAAATAAGTAACATTAAGAATAAAAGAGATCCCATAGCCCTGTTTCCTTCAGCAGCCAGTCTTGCAGGGGAAGGCACATGCATACTGCCTGATGCCTGATCTGTTTCTCTCTCACACTATTTTTTTTTTAATGCCTTGAGGCACACATACTGGGAGTAGTAAGCAACCTTTGCAAGTTATAAGAAAACAGAACCACTTAAACAAATGATATGATCAGGATCTCATATTTCACCTGAATATTCAAGGTAAGATGCTTCAAGACATCAGCTGTGTGAAATAGAAATTTCCATCCACTTAATAGCCTTCTCCCAGAACTATTTATTAATCTTTAGTTACTTACCAACAGCTACCAAAAAAATCACTTGATGAATGATTACAGTTTCTACATTAGCTGTAATATCTGTAAAGGAGAGCAGATTAAGCCAACTATGGTATCAGAATACCATTATACCATCCCCCTCATTGAAAACAGTGCATTGACTAATGCGTAAAGGCAAATGTCAGACTAATCATATGTGTCCATTCATGGTTTTTTCTATTCCCTTTTGTCACAGCTAATGAAACTTGCATATATTCCCATATATTTTTCATTTATCAGTGGATTCATCATGATTTTCTAAAAACTGGTGAACATACCTAGTTCCCTACCCAAAACAAATTCCCATGTTCTTCCTTAGTAGCAGAACTCTAATTGTATTCAGGTAGCAGTGTAAACAACTTTCAAAAAGTGTTTCTAGCCTGCCTTACAGATTGATTTGGCCATATTAAAATTAAAAAAAAACTTGCCAACATACTTTAAAAACAGGCATTGTATAGGAATCTTGGAAATGCTCCTTAGAAAGGGGGTGGTGAGTTCATATATATATATATATATATATGTATATATATATACATATATATATATATTTTTTTTATCCTTCCCATGATTATTTTTTGCTTTCCTGATTAGAATAAAGAAATATCAAGGCATTTTTGAGAACAGAAACCCAAGCTAGGCAGACTGAAGCATAAACAGAGTAGGACATTTGTCCATGGTAAACAAGGAGCTGTTATACCAAATCTGAAATGCCTATGCTGGACATTTTTATGTTTCATTAGGAAAAAGTAAGTTAATATATTTTACATTTCTATTTTTTTGAGATTGTTTTTTACTAGACATTAAATGCAATTCTTTTAAGATACATTAACTTTTTATTAGAAAATCAACTTTAATTTTAGAATACGTATTTTTAAAAATTCAGAAACTATTTTCTCCCTTTCTAAAATGGATTTTCTCAGATTGTTCACCTGCAAACACATTTTTAAATTATTTCAGGCCCTGCTGGAATATATTATGAAATATAAAGATGACTTATCTACTCCAAGCCACTTTTATGATCACGTTCTCTGCCTAGCTATTTTCAACTTACAGGACTTACTACTGTAAATTGATGATTTTTGTGTGTGAGAATTTAGAGTATGTAAATTGTTATCCAGTTTGTATAGCTAAACATAACATATAACAATTTACAACATCAATACATGCACAAGATAGTCAAACTAAAAATTATCATCATTATTATTATTATTTTGAGACGGAGTCTTGCTCCGTCAGCAGGCTGGAGTGCAGTGGCATGATCTTGGCTCAATGCAACCTCTCCGCCTCCCAGGTTCAAGCAATTCTCCTGCCTCAGCCTCCCGAGTAGCTGGGACCACAGGGACTGGCCACTATGCCCAGCTGATTTTCTGTATATTTGTAGAGACGGGGTTTTACCATGTTGGCCAGTCCGGTCTTGAACTCCTGGGCTCAAGTGATCCACTCGTCTCAGCCTCCCAAAGTGCTGGGATTACCAGCGTGACCCACCATGCCCAGCCTAAATTATTTTCTTAATACTTTAATGTCAAAAAAGTTACCTAGAGAAGCACCCTTAGAGTGTCATCAATACTATATTTATAATAAATATATATTTTATATATAATAAATGTATATTTCACACACACACATACACACACAGCCCATCATAATCACTGTCCCTGTAAAGAATAAAAATTTTGGTGAAAATCATGAAATAATAATATCTAATCATAGCTTATTCACTTCCAATCATTACTAAATTTGAACCAAATGAATTTAATTAGCTACCTACACACCTCAATTTAAAAATGACACTTAATCAAGGGAAAATGTGAAAGAAAAATAGCATTTGAGTATATCTCCTTCCAGTGTTTATTATCTTGTATAATAAAGTACTGAGGGAAATTCACAGGTGAATTAATTTACCCATGATTATCCAGGATCTGGCTGACAAACATTTCCACTTGAAATTTATCTAATGATCTCACCAATCCAAATCGAACTTACCATCTTCTCCAAACTAGCTCATCTCCCATTTCCAGTTTCTGTATATTACTGTTTTCAAATGTCCAGTCTGTAACATAATAAAATATCACCTTTCTTTGTTACCTAAATCAGGTTTGTCCATCATGTGTAACTGTTTTTTCATATCTATCACTTATATCCATTTTCTTTACTACCACACCAGTTTCTGGTCCCAGTCACTGTTCTATAAGAATTTAACATTACTGGCTTTTTGTCATATTACCTGACCTAGAATTTATAATGTCTCTCTACTGCATAAAGAACAAATTCCTCTAGCTTAAAGGGGATCCATAGTCTTTACCATGAAATTTGTCATTGTTTTGGGAGCCTTAGCTAAACTGGGATTCCAGTCCCAGAGCAGCTAGCAACCCTGCCTTAACAGGAAATGAAGGGGAGGCTAGACCAGGGTGTTTACTGTACAACTTTCACAGAATACTTCTTTTACCTGGCTAACAGCCTAATACTAGTCATCAGATCCACACCAAAGCAAGCCCCTCACAGGAAACTTGTTTATAATGGCAGACACTGTTGCAGGTCTTGTCAGACCTGTGTCCAGTTTATGCCTGCCTGTCCATTGCTCTCATGCTGGGAGCTCAACCTTGTATTCCCCCTCACCGACCCATGTCCTAGGTAAAACCTAGCCTGGGGCAGCCCCTAGTTCTTCTGGTGGAAATCACAATTTCAATACACCACCATAACAGGGAAAAAGCAAAATGATTTTTGCTTATAGATACTGAGCAAGAGAGGTGAAATTATTTGAGAGGAAAGGCCTTCATCCTGGGTCACATGTAGGAATAAAGAGTCAGGGAGACGGAGAAAGCACGTGGCAACTAGCAATATGTACAAGGGAATAGCATGCGGATCACTTCAAGTTCATGGGCAAATGTCTAAATGGTCCCTTTAAAGGAAGGAGCTGAAAAGCTGGGAGCCCAGCATGCTAGACAGGAGAGTTGCTTCTAAGTTCGAATCTCCGATCACTGGCTTGAGCCATCTGGGTGTGATGTAGAACTGGAGACTACGTCAAGGATGACTGAGCCCTGCTTCTGGCATGAGAAAATTAAACTTGTATTCAAAATAGATGCTGAGACAACATAAAATTATAAGAATTCACTACAGTCGTCATCTGCAAACATACACTATCTGTTGTAATCAGATAGTGACGTCTCTGAAACTTTCATGTGACTTATTTTAATCCCAAAAAGTGTATGTTGCTGTAAATTGTGGTTTGTAGCCTTATATGCCCCTTCTTTGGTCTGCCTTTCTAGTGATGCTCTCAGATCTTTGTGTTTTCTTAAATTTTTCTTATTCCCTAGTCATATTTTTAAAATACTAATCTTTCTGTTTTCAGCCCTTTCTCACTGCTTCTAATCAGTTATCTAATTTGGTAGATAATGAGAGATAAGTGGTTTCATAGCACTTAATGGAATTTATTCTGTGTGCTTTGTGGGTGAGCTTCTCCTTTAGAGACTCAATTCCTATTTTGTTGTTTTGCTATGCTGTTTGGTTGCCTGTTTGGAAGCTATCAGATGTATGAACACTTATTTAGAATTGGCGTAATCAATAAGATGAAAAATTATATTATTTATCAATAGGAATAAGAATAATATTAAATTTATGAACATGAAATTAACATACATTAAGTGGTGGTAATATTCCCAAGGACCCTTAATAATATCTAATGTAATCTTCACAGTAATGTTTGAAAATAAGTATTATAATACTTTACATAATACTTCTGTAAACATAGATTTACAAAACAGAAAATTAAAATTGAGAGGTTATTGCTTGCCCTAGGTAACCTACTCTGGAAATGGCAGTGCAGAAATATATACTCAAATGTATTCAACCTGAAAGCCCACTTTATTTCTATAATGAAACCTCCAATTTTTATCAGCAGTGAGGGAAAATAAGAGACATTGTTTGAAAGTCAGGTTGAAGAAGCGTTTTCTCATATCACTATGGTAGCACAGTAACTTAAAATCCTGGAAAAGAGGACCATGAGACACTCTATTTTTAACATAAGAAATAGAACAAAAGGAAGCATTAGTCTTCTGTGCACCAGGAATTTCAAGGAGCTGAAGTTTTCTCAATTTCTTCCTCTCACTTCTGGAAGAAACAGCAGGGCATAATAAGCAGGTGCTGTGGATATGATGACAGCTAATTTGAAGAGTAGAAATTTCTCATTTGTTTCAAACGTAATAATCTGCAAAATTTTTTAAGTTTTGGTGGACTATTTATAAATATGATGAAAATAGGATTTGTGCATAATTAAATTTGTTTTGTGGCTAACAGACATAGGTTTCTTGCACTTACAGTGAATAACAAATTAACAGGATAACCCTTAAGCAATTAACCCAGTAAAAATACAAGGATTAATCAATACTTTCCATTACTGATAGCCTTGTTTGTTAAAAAAAAAAAAGTACTGAGTGATCCCACTTATATGCGGAACTAAAAAAGCCTAACTCATAGGTCTACCAGGGTTTGGGGGTGGGAGAGAGAGGAAAATATTGGTCAAAGGGTACAAACATTCAGTTATAAGAGGGATGAGTTCTGGAGACCTAATGTCCAGCATGGTGACTATAGTTATATTAATATAATACATAAGAAGTATAGTTGATTTGTGGAAATGGTTGCTTTTTTTTAATTGTTATATTTCATTTATTGATTGTGTCTCACATAACTGGAGCCAAACAAAAAAAGACTTCAGCGGGGCAAACTCTTCTTAAATTTCTCCTTTACAATCTTATTCCCTTACCTATTTTTTTTTTTTTTTTTTAAGAGAAGTTTCACTCTTGTTGTCTAGGCTGGAGTGCAATGGCAAGATCTTGGTTCGCTGCAACCTCCACCTCCCAGGTTCAAGTGATTCTCCTGCCTCAGCCTCCCAAGTAGCTGGGATTACAGGCAACTGCCATCACGCCCAGCTAATGTTTTTGTATTTTTAGTAGAGACGGGGTTTCACCATGTTGGCCAGGCTGGTCTTGAATTCCTGACCTCAAGTGATCCACCTGCCTCGGCCTCCCAAAATGCTAGGATTACAGGTATGAGCCACTGCGCCAGGCTCCCTTACCTAATTTTTACCCTTTAATTTGCACTGAAGAGACCTTTAGTTTTCTTACTGCCCCCCCACCCTGTCTCCCTGGCGTGCACATGTGCGCGTGCACACACACACACACACACAGTAACTATGTGAGATGATCAGTATGTTAAGTAACTTGATTGTGATTCCTTTCACAATGCATATGTATATCAAATCATCACATTATATGCCTTAAATACATACCATTTTTATTTGTCAATTATCCCTTAGTAAAACTAGAGAAGAAAATCCCTTATGTAAAAAAACAAACAACAAAAGAGAATATAAAGGAAACTGTGCTAATTCTATTACTGTCCTAAGTGATTTTTAAATAACATATAGGAAACAATTGCAAATATAAATAATTTAAAATTTATGTTATGTTTATTGTTGTATTGGCATTCTGCTAGGAATTTTAGATTTTTGCTAATATTAATGGAATTTCATGTAATAAAATATGAGTGGATTAGTCTTTGGATTTGTAATATGTATCTCAGTTATGCTTGTGGGCACTATAAGTCATTTACCTGTGTGGACAAAGTCAGAATTTGAGGAAGGAGGTATAATATTCACATGTTGAGATATAGGAAATATAGTTAATTTGTGGAAGCAGTTGCTTATTTCTTTAAACTTTTCGTTTTCATTTATTGATTGTGTCTCGTATAAGTGGAGCCAAAAAAAAAAAAAAGACATCAGTGGGATGTACTCTTCTTAAATTTCTTCTTTACAATAGCATTTCCTTATCTAATTGTCACCCTTCAGAAAAACGAGATGCACCTATACCATGGAAATTACTAATTACTAATCTAGGGCTTGAATTCAGAAGTTAGGTCTTGCCAGTCATAAGTATTCAGTGCCATTGATGACTCTTTCATGAAGAAAGAATTTCTACAGGAATACAAATACAGGCCACTACCCTTTGTGGAGTAAAATAGAATTCAAATTTCAAAAGTAAATCACAACAAGACCAACAGACAAAACACCAAGCTTGTAGAAATATGTTCATATTGCTGACATTTACTACTTTTAATTTACTTTTGATATATTTATTAAATTTTCCTTGTAATCATATAAACCTAATTGACTTAGTCCTGCAACTAAATTACTTTGAACCTCCTGCAGTAAAACATTATTTTAGGATGTTCAGGCTACTTTATAAAACAGTAGTATACAGTAAGTGGTAACTATAAGTTGGAAAGACCCCGAGAAATCATCCAGTATTACCTTTCATTTTGAATATGACAGTGCCCTTAAAAAGTTAAATAAATAATCTGCCAGTGTCACAAAACTGTTTGTTGCCCTAAATCAGTACCTTCTAATTCTTTCTATTTTGTTCTTTCCGTAACATTATCCTGCTTAGAAAAGCTACTTGTTATTCTGCCATGAGCAAGATACTTCAATTTTAGTGTTACTTAACTATAGTAACACTTTATTTACGAAAGTATTTTGATTTGCAAAGTCTTAAATGGAAGCAATTATTCCATTTTCTGGCAACATGCATCTGCACATCTAAAGGCATAGTCAAGTCCTGAGGGTACTACCTCATTATGAAGTGTGCTAGAGTAAAAATTATTCAGAACAAGAGGGGAAGAGAAAGCTGTAAAGCCCAATATGTTTTTACATAATGTGTTATTTTTGTTAAATGCATTTTTTGATCAACATAGCATATCAAGTCATGTCATTTTTAGTTAGCCACAATATATTTTAGAGTGCACTAAATTAAGGCATTGATATCTAGTTAAGGATGTTATAAATCTGCATCACCATCATACGTTGTTCATGTCATTAATTTTATTATACTGTGATAAGAATGTTTTTCCTTATGTAACAAAAATTAATTAAAATACATTTTAAATTCAACTCTACTGTTACTTATGGACGAAATATACCTACAGTTTGTATCAATATGACAAAACATATATTAGAAAACATTTACTTTTCTAATAAAATAATGTTTTACTTGGAAAATGTATGCATAATCAGTTATTAGAAAGCTTTTTAACTTTTTTTTTCAAATTTCCTGTTAAAAAGAAAGAGTGGCAGATAGAAATAATCACAGTTAATCTCATATGGCAAGAAAAAGTCATATTTACTCTGCATGGACATTGTTGATGCAGAATAATGAATCTCAGAGAGAAATAATCCAAAACAAAACATTTGATTTAAGGGAAACAGAATGTATGAGTAGTATCATGTTGCTCTAGCACTTTTGGAATAGCCAGGGTGTATCCAAATAATTATACCTTTTAAACGAAACATGCATATTTACAACAAGGCATGCAATAAAGCATTCTTTTGAGCATTAGACAAGTTTGAAGAGTAAGTAAATTTTGGAATCATTAAACTAAATACTACTGTTGACAGAAATGACCTAATCCTTTAGCATGATGGTTACTGTCAGTAGGAGGTTGAGAAGTGCTAAATTTTGTATAATAACAATTTTAGTTACTATTAATAGTATTCTCATAACATTTTCTGCATATGTACAAAACTTTTTGTATTTTTTCAGGGTTGACCTAAAGGCTAAATTTAGGAACACTGTGACTTAATCTGTAACAAATACACAAATCTAATTGTTAGGGTAATCTTGAAATACAACAAAGCGCCATCAGAGTTATTTGGTGAAATGCATAAAAGTATGTTCTGAGGTGCATTGATAATAAGCCTGTCTATAATATACAATTCTTTTCAATAATGTGTTTTCTCACTATCTCAAAAAGTTAGTTTCTAAGGTTTATTCTATAGGATTAAAAGAATACCATTTATTTACAGTTCAAAATTTACAAGAAAATTAAATGAGTGTAAAGAAAGTTAATCTTTAAAATGATATTCATCTAAGTTATACTTACTGAATTATATGTAATCAAAACAAATTACTTTATCTTCAAATGAATGATACCTACAAAAGCATATTAGAGTTTTGCATTAAATTTGTTTAAGTCCAAACCAGGATGGGGTAAAAAAGGTCTTACATAAATAGCACATTACATATGAAGGAAAAACTACATTTTGAGCATCAGTTCATTGAATATGGCACAACTTCCAAATTCTTCTTATGACATCCACCTTTGTGTACGTATATATTAAAAATTAAGGCCGGGCATGGTGGCTCATGCCTGTAATCCTAACACTTTGGGAGGCCGAGGCAGGCAGATCACCTGAGCTCGGGAGGTTGAGACCAGCCTGACCAACATGGAAAAACCCCGTCTCTACTTAAAATACAAAAATTAGCCGGGCATGGTGGCACATGCCTGTAGTCCCAGCTACCTGAGAGGCTGAGGCAGGAGAATCGCTCGAAACCGGGAGGCAGAGACTGCGGTGAGCTGAGATCATACCATTGCACTCCAGCCTGGGCTACAAGAGCGAAACTCCATCTCAGAAAAATGAATAAATAAATAAAAAATAAAAATTTAGCAACAATCAATTTTTATTGAGGTAGAATTTGCATGCTTAAAGACAAGGACCTGGACCAGATATTGTGGTGGTGTTTTTTTCCTCTTAAATCTAGTGTAATTTGATTTCTTGCAATATGATTATATTATTTAAAAAGGCAACACAAGTTTAGATTTCTTCAAATGGAAATAAATTGAGGTAACACTTGTTGTGGTTGCTATTGCTTTATTGCTGTAGCTTTATTAAATAAATTTTAAAAAAGCTTAAGTTTGAAGGCTTCAAATGCAAGATCCTGAGCTATGAACTCAATGTACAAAATCAGTAAGGTATGAAATAGCTTATTGTGTTTAGAGAAATGCAGTGTTTTCAATATGAGTAGGACATGCTATGTCAGCTTGTGTTTGAAGGTATATGTTCTGGGCTGGAGCTGGGAATTTGAGGAAATAAAAGTTAGATACATTGACTAGAGCCTGATTATGATGGATATTGCATGCTATACTAAGGAGTATGGGCTTTGTCCCCAAAGCCTTAAAAAAATAGTAAAAGATTCTAAGCACCAATTAATGTTTGGGTTTTGCACTTTTTCCCATTGTACTTTTTATTTTTTAAGTTTTTAAAAAAGTGTTCACTTTTAACACAATTTAAAGGAAAACAAAACATAAAAATGAATTCTACTCTGATTATCTGTGAAGTTTCATTTTGTTAGAGAAAGAAATAAAATAATTTATAATGGAGAAACTAAATCTAATAACCGTTGTTTAATAAAATATATTTAATACCACAGGAGATACAGTTTACTTCAGATACTGATATACTTTCACCTACTCATACAGTTCTTTCTATTAACAGTTCCCTTCTAAATAGAAACAAAGATTTTTATTAATGATTCTGTAGAAAATCACATATTCCAATAACTAAAATTAAACAATTTAAAATAATAAATACCAGAGGGAGGAGCCAAGATGGCCGAATAGGAACAGCTCCGGTCTACAGCTCCCAGTGCGAGCGACGCAGAAGACGGGTGGTTTCTGCATTTCCATCTGAGGTACCGTGTTCATCTCACTAGGGAGTGCCAGACAGCGGGCTCAGGTCAGTGGGTGAGCACACCATGCGCCAGCCAAAGCAGGGGCGAGGCATTGCCTTACTCGGGAAGTGCAAGGGGTCAGGGAGTTCCCTTTCCAGGGGTGACAGACGGCACCTGGAAAATCGGGCCACTCCCACCCAAATACTGTGCTTTTCCGAGGGGCTTAGGAAACGGTGCCCCAGGAGATTATAGCCCTCAACTGGCTCAGAGGGTCCTACGCCCACGGAGTCTCGCTGATTGCTAGCACAGCAGTCTGAGATCAAACAGCAAGTCGGCAGCGAGGCTGGGGGAGGGGCGCCCGCCATTGCCCAGGCTCGCTTAGGTAAACAAAGCAGCCTGGAAGCTTGAACTGGGTGGAGCCCACCACAGCTCAAGGAGGCCTGCCTGCCTCTGTAGGCTCCACCTCTGGGGGCAGGGCACAGACAAACAAAAAGACAGCAGTATCCTCTGCAGACTTAAATGTCCCTGTCTGACAGCTTTGAGGAGAGCAGTGGTTCTCCCAGCACGCAGCTGGAGATCTGAGAACAAGCAGACTGCCTCCTCAAGTGGGTCCCTGACCCCTGACCCCCAAGCAGCCTAATTGGGAGGCACCCCCCAGCAGGGGCAGACTGACACCTCACACGGCCGGCCAGGTACTCCAACAGACCTGCAGCTGAGGGTCCTGTCTGTTAGAAGGAAAACTAACAGAAAGGACATCCACACGAAAAACCCATCTGTACATCACCATCATCAAAGACCAAAAGTAGATAAAACCACAGAGATGGGGAAAAAACAGAGCAGAAAAACTGGAAACTCTAAAAAGCAGAGTACCTCTCCTCCTCCAAAGGAACGCAGTTCCTCACCAGCAAAAGAGCAAAGCTGGACGGAGAATGACTTTGACGAGCTGAGAGAAGAAGGCTTCAGACGATCAAATTACTCCGAGCTACGCGAGGATATTCAAACCAAAGGCAAAGAAGTTGAAAACTTTGAAAAAAAATTAGAAGAATGTGTAACTAGAATAACCAATACAGAGAAGTGCTTAAAGGAGCTGATGGAGATGAAAACCAAGGCTCGAGAACTACGTGAAGAATGCAGAAGCCTCAGGAGCCGATGCGATCAAATGGAAGAAAAGGTATCAGCCATGGAAGATGAAATGAGTGAAATGAAGTGAGAAGGGAAGTTTAGAGAAAAAAGAATAAAAAGAAACGAGCAAAGCCTCCAAGAAATGTGGGACTATGTGAAAAGACCAAATCTACGTCTGATTGGTGTACTTGAAAGTGACGGGGAGAATGGAAACAAGATGGAAAACACTCTGCAGGATATTATCCAGGAGAACTTCCCCAATTTAGCAAGGCAGGCCAACATTCAGATTCAGGAAATACAGAGAACACCACAAAGATACTCCTCGAGAAGAGCAACTCCAAGACACATAATTGTCAGATTCACCAAAGTTGAAATGAAGGAAAAAATGTTAAGGGAAGCCAGAGAGAAAGGTCGGGTTACCCTCAAAGGGAAGCCCATCAGACTAACAGCAGATCTCTCGGCAGAAACCCTACAAGCCAGAAGAGAGTGGGGGCCAATATTCAACATTCTTAAAGAAAAGAATTTTCAACCCAGAATTTCATATCCAGCCAAACTAAGCTTCATAAGTGAAGGAGAAATAAAATACTTTACAGACAAGCAAATGCTGAGAGATTTTGTCACCACCAGACCTGCCCTAAAAGAGCTCCTGAAGGAAGCGCTAAACATGGAAAGGCACAACCGGTACCAGCCACTGCAAAATCATGCCAAAATGTAAAGACCATCGAGACTGGGAAGAGACTGCATCAACTAACGAGCAAAATAACCAGCTAACATCATAATGACAGGATCAAATTCACACATAACAATATTAACTTTAAATGTAAATGGACTAAATGCTCCAATTAAAAGACACAGACTGGCAAATTGGATAAAGACTCAAGACCCATCAGTGTGCTGTATTCAGGAAACCCATCTCACGTGCAGAGACACACATAGGCTCAAAATAAAAGGATGGAGGAAGATCTACCAAGCAAATGGAAAACAAAAAAAGGCAGGGGTTGCAATCCTAGTCTCTGATAAAACAGACTTTAAACCAACAAAGATCAAAAGAGACAAAGAAGGCCATTACATAATGGTAAAGGGATTAATTCAACAAGAAGAGCTAACTATCCTAAATATATATGCACCCAATACAAGAGCACCCAGATTCATAAAGCAAGTCCTGAGTGACCTACAAAGAGACTTAGACTCCCACACATTAATAATGGGAGACTTTAACACCCCACTGTCAACATTAGACAGATCAACGAGACAGAAAGTCAACAAGGATACCCAGGAATTGAACTCAGCTCTGCAACAAGCGGACCTAATAGACATCTACAGAACTCTCCACCCCAAATCAATAGAATATACATTTTTTTCAGCACCACACCACACCTATTCCAAAATTGACCATATACTTGGAAGTAAAGCTCTCCTCAGTAAATGTAAAAGAACAGAAATTATAACAAACTATCTCTCAGATCACAGTGCAATCAAGCTAGAACTCAGGATTAAGAATCTCACTCAAAACCACTCAACTACATGGAAACTGAACAACCTGCTCCTGAATGACTACTGGGTACATAACGAAATGAAGGCAGAAATAAAGATGTTCTTTGAATCCAATGAGAACCAAGACACAACATACCAGAATCTCTGGGATGCATTCAAAGCAGTGTGTAGAGGGAAATTTATAGCACTAAATGCCCATAAGAGAAAGCAGGAAAGATCCAAAATTGATACCCTAACATCACAATTAAAAGAACTAGAAAAGCAAGAGCAAACACATTCAAAAGCTAGCAGAAGGCAAGAAATAACTAAAATCAGAGCAGAACTGAAGGAAATAGAGACACAAAAAGCCCTTCAAAAAATTAATGAATCTAGGAGCTGGTTTTTTGAAAGGATCAACAAAATTGATAGACCGCTAGCAAGATTAATAAAGCAAAAAAGAGAGAAGAATCAAATAGATGCAATACAAAATGATAAAGGGGATATCACCGCTGATCCCACAGAAATACAAACTACCATCAGAGAATACTACAAACACCTGTACGCAAATAAACTAGAAAACCTAGAAGAAATGGATAAATTCCTCGACACATACACCCTCCCAAGACTAAACCAGGAAGAAATTGAATCTCTGAATAGATCAATAACAGGAGCTGAAATTGTGGCAATAATCAATAGCTTACCAACCAAAAAAAGTCCGGGACAAGATGGGTTCACAGCCGAATTCTACCAGAGGTACAAGGAGGAACTGGTACCATTCCTTCTGAAACTATTCCAATCAATAGAAAAAGAGGGAATCCTCCCTAACTCATTTTATGAGGCCATCATCATCCTGATACCAAAGCCGGGCAGAGATACAACAAAAAAAGAGAATTTTAGACCAATATCCTTGATGAACATTGATGCAAAAATCCTCAATAAAATACTGGCAAACAGAATCCAGCAGCACATCAAAAAGCTTATCCACCATGATCAAGTGGGCTTCATCCCTGGGATGCAAGGCTGGTTCAATATACACAAATCAATAATTGTAATCCAGCATATAAACAGAACCAAAGACAAAAACCACATGATTATCTCAATAGATGCAGAAAAGGCCTTTGACAAAATTCAACAATGCTTCATGCTAAAAACTCTCAATAAATTAGGTATTGATGGGACGTATCTCAAAATAATAAGAGCTATCTATGACAAACTCACAGCCAATATCATACTGAATGGGCAAAAACTGGAAGCATTCCCTTTGAAAACTGGCACAAGACAGGGATGCCCTCTCTCACCACTTCTATTCTACATAGCATTGGAAGTTCTGGCCAGGGCAATCAGGCAGGAGAAGGAAATAAAGGGTATTCAATTAGGAAAAGAGGAAGTCAAATTGTCCCTGTTTGCAGACGACATGATTGTATATCTAGAAAACCCCATTGTCTCAGCCCAAAATCTCCTTAAGCTGATAAGCAACTTCGGCAAAGTCTCAGGATACAAAATCAATGTGCAAAAATCACAAGCATTCTTATACATCAATAACAGACAAACAGAGAGCCAAATCATGAGTGAACTCCCATTCACAATTGCTTCAAAGAGAATAAAATACCTAGGAATCCAACTTACAAGGGATGTGAAGGACCTCTTCAAGGAGAACTACAAACCACTGCTCAAGGAAATAAAAGAGGATACAAACAAATGGAAGAACATTCCATGCTCATGAGTAGGAAGAATCAATATGGTGAAAATGGCCATACTGCCCAAGGTAATTTATAGATTCAATGCCATCCCCATCAAGCTACCAATGACTTTCTTCACAGAATTGGAAAAAACTACTTTAAAGTTCATATGGAACCCAAAAATAGCCCGCATCGCCAAGTCAATCCTAAGCCAAAAGAACAAAGCTGGAGGCATCACACTACCTGACTTCAAACTATACTACAAGGCTACAGTAACCAAAACAGCATGGTACTGGTACCAAAACAGAGATATAGATCAATGGAACTGAACAGAGCCGTCAGAAGTAAAGCCACATATCTACAACTATCTGATCTCTGACAAACCTGAGAAAAACAAGCAATGGGGAAAGGATTCCCTATTTAATAAATGGTGCTGGGAAAACTGGCTAGCCATATGTAGAAAGCTGAAACTGGATCCCTTCCTTACACCTTATACAAAAATCAATTCAAGATGGATTAAAGACTTAAACGTTAGACCTAAAACCATAAAAACCCTAGAAGAAAACCTAGGCATTACCATTCAGGACATAGGCATGGGCAAGGACTTCATGTCTAAAATACCAAAAGCAATGGCAACAAAAGCCAAAATTGACAAATGGGATCTAATTAAACTAAAGAGCTTCTGCACAGCAAAAGAAACTACCATCAGAGTGAACAGGCAACCTACAAAATGGGAGAAAATTTTCGCAACCTACTCATCTGACAAAGGGCTAATATCCAGAATCTACAATGAACTCCAACAAATTTACAAGAAAAAAACAAACAACCCCATCAAAAAGTGGGCGAAGGACATGAACAGACACTTCTCAAAAGAAGACATTTATGCAGCCAAAAAACACATGAAAAAATGCTCACCATCACTGGCCATCAGAGAAATGCAAATCAAAACCACAACGAGATACCATCTCACACCAGTTAGAATGGCAATCATTAAAAAGTCAGGAAACAACAGGTGCTGGAGAGGATGTGGAGAAATAGGAACACTTTTACACTGTTGGTGGGACTGTAAACTAGTTCAACCCTTGTGGAAGTCAGTGTGGCGATTCCTCAGGGATCTAGAACTAGAAATTCCATTTGACCCAGCCATCCCATTACTGGGTATATACCCAAAGGACCATAAATCATTCTGCTATAAAGACACATGCACACGTATGTTTACTGTGGCATTATTCACAATAGCAAAGACTTGGAACCAACCCAAATGTCCAACAATGATAGACTGGATTAAGAAAATGTGGCACGTATACACCATGGAATACTATGCAGCCATAAAAAATGATGAGTTCATGTCCTTTGTAGGGACATGGATGAAATTGGAAATCATCATTCTCAGTAAACTATCGCAAGAACAAAAAACCAAACACCACATATTCTCACTCATAGGTGGGAATTGAACAATGAGAACACATGGACACAGGAAGGGGAACATCACACTTCGGGGACTGTTGTGGGGTGGGGGGAGGGGGGAGGGATAGCATTGGGAGATATACCTAATGCTAGATGACGAGTTAGTGGGTGCAGCGCACCAGCATGGCACATGTATACATATGTAACTAACCTGCACATTGCGCACATGTACCATAAAACCTAAAGTATAATAATAAAAAAAAAATTAAATTAAAAAAAAGAAAAGAAAAAAGGAAAAAATAAAATAAAATAATAAATACCATTGTTTAGTTGAGTAATATCTTCCAGGCACAGTGGTAAGTTTTTCATATCTATTTAAATTAATTTGCTTATTAAAGAGAACTCTAGGAAGGAGTTTTCCGAGGTTTAGTCTCCCTGCATATCACCTATTATACTGGCAGACATATACTTGTCTGCTTTGACGTGCCTCTTGGACATTCAGGGACATTTTTTGGGGGAAAAATTAATTCCTTACTCCTGATACTTCCTTATATGTATATAAAGTTTCAATAGTGAAAAACTTCCCGACCCTGCTTCACCATTTCATTTTGTCACTAAGAAGATAAAGCAATGTTTTTGATTGGTAAACTAGGGAAAAAAATAATCATGTATTGGCCAGATGCAGCTTTCTTTCTACTGGAACCAAGAAATTATCAGGGAGTAAATCAGGGAGTAAGTTTTACCCTCTCTTCCATCCCTAGTTCTTCACTCTGTGTTTTCTCTTTATTGCTGCACAATTAAATAGAAGATACAATTTAAACTTGGGTGTAGCAATACAATAGAAATGATTTTTTAGGATGCAATTGCTTTAAGATCCAAGAAGTCATAAAAAAGCAAAACAAGTCTTGTATAAAAAGAATATTTTTAATCCTTCAAACCTTAGCAATCAACATAATTTAATAGACATTACAAAATGACACATTTTGTCTTTAAAATCTAGTGCTTTCAGCTGTGAAATAGAAGACATGAATTTATTAAATGAGGATAAACTAATATAAATTAAAAGTTCAGCCTTAGCCATGATATTAGTATCTGTTCAACCTGACCTGTCTATTTTTCTCCCATTTCTGTAAAACACACTATCAAAAGTAGAGAATATGTATTCAAAGATAGCTCTCACAATCAGGGTCACAGTTCTATTCTGAAGACTTTAAAGCAACAAGCATACAAAAGTGTTTCAAGGGCATAACATTCCCCACAGAAGACCTCATTGGTTGCTTCTGGTCATCCTGAGCATTCTACTGAATACATCTGTCCTCCTAGATGTCCAATATCCTACCATCTGCTTAGTCAGCTATATTCTTAAAGGCACAATATGAAACATTGAAATCAGCAAATTAAAAACTCAGGCCTTAAACAGAAAATTCAGAATAAAACAGGAAGAAATGATGAAAAATGTCTGTAATCCAGGAGGTGCTAAAATAAATTACATGAATTAATCATCAAAAGCACAGAACTGATTACATACAGAAAGTTATAAAAGAAAATGTGTTCAAGGTAGAAGTTCCATACAGCACCTGGGGGTGGATTATAATGCTTTCTTTTTAAAACAACACACTAATATAATGGGACAATTCATATATCATTGGATTTGATGACTTAAGCTCCAGCCTTACTAGTTTAATTCCATTAGAAGCCAAGTTCTGATCCAATGCTCTATTCTGTTAGAAAAACAACAGAAAAATACTGTGCCAAATTCTGGTACAGTATATGTAGCCTCTCTTCATAGAGCTCATCCTGCCAACAAAATGCTCAGTCCAAATCAATAAGTAAATAACACCAGGAAAATACAGTTGGAAATGAATTGAAACAGAGTTACAGTGTAGCAGACAAAAATAAATCCTTTCACCAAGCTGAGAGCTTTCTGCGTTATTTCAATCATGGAATGCACTGGCATATAACTCACTTAAAATTGTGGCATTTGTGAATTATAGATCTTTCATACATGTGAAAAACTGGCAAAAAAAACGCACATACTTTATCTTATTTCATTCTCTGTTGAAGAGTTCTTTTAAAAACACATTGAAAGTGGCTGGACTTTCTGTTCTTTTCTTTTTTTTTTTAAATCATCAGTCAATTGACATCACACAATATCTATATTTTAAGGAATAGAGGAGAGAGTCATAGTTTTCTAGGTATTTTCTGAAATTTCTTGAAAGGATAATAATAACACTTCTTGAAAGGTTAATAAGAAAATACTTTAAAGTCTTATCTAGGATTTATAGACAAATAGAGAGTTGATGTATTCCTCTGATTAATTAAGGCCCAAACAGATGCATTATCCACAGGTTGTCAATTTTAGGAAGGAAGGAGCAAAAAGAAAGGAAATACAATTTTACTTAATATATAAAAATATCAAACAGCTTTCTTTAATAAAAAATTTTACTGGTAGATGTTATTATAAGTTAATTGAGAAGGCTAGAATAAATGGTAGATGCCTACAAAGAAAATAAATTAACTGAATTGCATGCTAAATAAAATTGAGAATAATCTTGAACAGAACTATGCTACTGAAAATTTCATAACTAAACATTAATATGTGTGATGATAAAATTATAATCTAGATCACTAATCAGATTACCTAAATGATATTGCTAAATTATGCCAAGTTGTAATAGAATGATGGAAACCTTCACACTAACAAGATTTTTATAAGAAATGATTACTTCCAATATTAAAACAAAATTGATAGTAACTAGAAAAAAAACAATTTTAAAAATAACTTTAAAAAATGATGCAGAAAAGCTACAGAATACTATGATTTTATTCCACATGGTAGATGTGCTACACTTTTATTATTGTAAGTGTCTAAGAATTGAAATTCTTTATAATTAAAAAGGTATGTGTATATATACACATACATAGGTGTATGTATACATATATATTTGTGTATATATTCATAAATATACACGTGTGTATACCCATACATGTATGTGATATATCATATGTGCACATGTACAGCTGTGTGTTCATGCATTTCACATATCTTTTCACATGTGTATACATATGCATTTACATGCATACACATATGTGCTTATGCAGACACAAGATGGATAGATTGAATGTACACTGAATGATGTTAAAATGGTACAGGATAAGAAGTAGCAAAATTGACTTAAAACCTAATGCATTAAATCAATTATAATTGAAGGACTTGCTATCATATGTTATGAGATTGAATCTTACTTAGTATGTTAGCTACAGATATGATCAGTGTACAGGTAAAACAGTATACAGGTGAAACAGTGTTCTATGATTAGGAAGAATATAAAACCCTTTCTATATTGCCTCTGGTCATATTCTCCTAGCTTAGTCACAAAACTGAGACTGTTGCCTCTTAAATCTTATTCTTAAAATGATATATTCCTGAAAAGCAAATAGGTATTTACAGTATAATATCCCAACCTTCTTCTATTCATATCTCATCATCATCATCAGTTATTTAAAGTTTTGTGCTATGTAAGTCACAGAAAAATTAATTAATTATAGGAGGAAAACAGAACAGCAACATTTTATAAATTCTGTCTCAAATATTACCAGAATAAGATTGAAATCTCTGTGATGTTGGCAATGCACAGAACTGGAACTTAAATAAGGAAGAGTGTCTAGGAAAAAGGAGAGTATTCAAATTCTACTCAAATAAAAATGTTTTTAATAATAACCAACTCACAGAAGTTTGATTTTCATTACATCTTTACAAGAGTTCTGTATATGTGGAAGGCTTCCCCTATTAAGGGTTTAGTTCAAATCTCTAAAGGCCACAGAGTGTATGTATTAACATGTTCCATAAAATGTGATGATGTACAAAGTGCAGACACTACATGGCTTCACCTCTTTGGGTTTGAGTATGCCTTTGTCTAAAATGGGGCCAATAATTACTAATTTTCAAAGTTGAAATTAATACAAATATGGAAGCATAGGTTTTTCTGCCTAGGTATTCCATAGTGTTATCTATGACCATTATCTCCTTCAAATTAATGGATTACTATGTGAAAAATAAATACTTTTTATATGTATTTTAATAAATTGTAGCATTCAATTATAGTACAGATAATATTTAGTCTTTACATTTTTAATATCACGTTATTAAAGTTGATATTTTTTCTAAGGACCAACTTTTGTTCATTACCATGTTATCTCAAGTTTGTCATATGATGAAATGTTCAGGATTTATTCTAATTCTATGTTCAGTTATGAAATTTTAAACATGTTCTTTATAATTTTTGTAAGTCCTGTTGAGGAGTGGAGTTGTCGGGACTTCCTGGGCCGGTTCAGGGACTTTCGCAAAAGGCCCCTGAGACTCAGGGTTTTGAGTTCTTATCCAATTGAGTGAAGGATTCAAAATTAACCACTCCAAGGGAGGATTGAAAAATGAACCATTCTCAATTGACAAAAAGAAAGAAAGGGGAGGGGGTAGCACAGGGATATAAGCCCTAGCCACCAGAGCCAGCAACAACAACCCTTCCGGCTCCCCTTCCACTATGTGGAAGCTTTCCTTTCACTTTGTTCGATAAACTGCACTGCTACTCACTGTCCTGGTCTGTGGACTCTTTTTGAGCTGTAACACTGTGAAGGTCTGCAGCTTCATTCTTCATAGTTAGCGAGAGACCACGAACCTATCCCATCAGCAGGAAAAACTCCTGACTCACTATCTCTTCTTAATTCCTAGCTTTGAATTTATGCGTATCTTCAAGGTTGTTGAAGTTCCATTTTGAAAATTAAAAATAAATAAATAATAAATAACTAGAGAATGCATAGGGACCACTGACTTAAATTTCCAACACTACCTACATAATCACATCAAATTATCAAAGTCATATATAAATATTAAATTTCATAAAACAACTTTGATGAGTTAATGCTTTTATCTAGCTTTCGTCCATACTTTAGATGAATTGAATCAAGCCTACTATACTCACTGACCCAGCTAAATGTACACTTTGCAAAGGAGTAATAAGAAATGTCCTGTGTGGTGTGTGTGGCCATGTGCCAATGTGAATAAATGGTGTGTTGAGTGTAGAGTGGTTGCTAGACTTTAGAATTTGCTTGAGGGTATTAGTTTGAATAAATGTTTATCAAGGATAAACTACTTCAACTGATACTTTTTTGCATAAGTTTTCCGTAGGGGTTAGGTGCTTAAAATCTCCTTCAGGGATATTGCTTTGCATAAGCTGTTTGCATTTAGATTCCTTCCCTCTAGGAGATGTTAATTGCTTGAACTGTCATTAAAGTGTGGAGATTTAGATCCTGTTAAAGTAATACCCTGGAGTGTGACTGAGTGCGGCTGCTGAGGTGAATTAGAATAAGTTTGAATCCTGGAGATTTGCTCTAGGATGGATAAACCAATCCTGTGAATTGTCTTACTCCACCACTAGAAGATAAGTTCCATGCAAGCAAATGTTATGCCTCCTTGCTGATTTTTCTCTACAACCTAGGGAATATACCTGGCCCATGGAAGGCACGTAACTATCTGTTAGACAACTGAATGAGTGGAGTAATTTTTAGTAGGAAATATTTATCTCCTTAGCTGGTATCCAAATAAAACTAAATAAAAAGTTCTTAAAAACCAATATTTTATTCTCTAAATATTATTTATCCTATGAAGGGCATGCCAGATCTACTTCTGTGCACTAGTGATGAGTATGAACACAAAATATCTGAGACAGGTCTCAGTCAATTTAGAAAGTTTGTTTTGCCAAGGTTAAAGACATGCTCATGACACAGCCTCAGGAGGTCCTGACGACATGTGCCCAAGGTGGTAGGGGTACAGCTTGCTTTTAGACATTTTAGGGAGACATAACCCATCAATCAATACATGTAAGATTTACATTAGTTTGATCCGGAAAAGCAGAAATACTTGAAGCAGGTTGGGGCGCTTAGCTTCCAGGTTATAGGTAGATTTAAACATATTTTGATTGGTAATTGTTTGAAAGAATGATTATCAGTAGAAAGGAATGACTGAGTTAAGATAAGGGGTTCTGAAGACCAAGGTTTTATCATGCAGATGAAGCCTCCAGGTGGCAAGGTTCAGAGAAATAGATTGTAAATATTTCTTGTCAGACATAAGGTCTTTGTTGATCTTAATGCTGGAGGGGATATAATGAGGCATATTTGACCCCCACTTCCCATCATGGCCTGAACCAGTCTTTCAGATTAAATGTTAGGAATTGCTGGCCAAGGAGGGAGTCTATTCAGATGATTGCAGTGGGGAGTACTTCAAATTTTATTTTTGATTTACATTGCATACCCATCATTTTAAAAAATTTCTTTTAATTTCCTTCAATATCCCTACTATTATGATTAAATTTTTTGATCAACTTGATTAGGCTATAGTACCTACTTTGTGGTCAAACAACAACCTAGATGTTCTGTGAAGATATTTTTTAGATGTGCTTTACATTTATATATCTATCTGTCTATTTTAATGGGTTTAAATATATAGGGTATAAGTGTAATTTTGTTACATGCATAGGTTCTGCAGTGGCGAAATCAGAACTTTTAGAGTATACATCACCCAAAAAACATACAGACATTAAACCTATTAAGTAATCTCATTATTCACTCTTTTTCTACCCCCTTAAATCAGTAAACCTTTGAGTAAAGCAGATTAACCTTCATAATGTGCGAGAACCTCATCCAATTAGCTGATGAATTCAAGACAAAAGACTGAGGTCCCTTGAAGGGGAAAGGATTCTGGCTTCTGACTATGTCTGCACTGAAAATTGCAGTATTAACTACTGCTGGAATTTCCAGCCTGCTGGCCAATTCTGCAGATTCCAGACTTGCCAGCTTCCAAAATCAAGTAAGCCAATTTCCTGAAAATAAATATCTTTCTCTATCTCCCTCTCCCACTCTTTCTCTCATACTTCCTCTCCACTCATCTGTCTATCACTCTCCTATTGGTTGTTTTTCTGAAGAATCCTGACTAATGCGCCTTAAGTAAATTTTTGGCAGTAAGGTCCCTCATGTAGTAAGGATAAGCATTTTGATATGTTTTGTCTTTGTTCATTTATTAAAAAGATAATAATCTTACTTGTAATCTAACTCTGACAGGGCTTGGTGATACGGTAGGACAAATGTATTTTTGCTTATGACAACTTTTCACAACCCTTGTAGCCCAAATTAGCAGGATAGGGAATAATAACCATGAAGAAACTGGTGATATGGACAGGAGGCAGAGGAATACTAGACAGAAAAAGGCAGGGTCTTTGGCAAGGGTCTTACCCTCAAGCCTGGACCCACGGCCCTAAATGAGAACTTCACATCCCCATTTTCCCACCCAAATGTCACATTTTGGCCTGCAATACACCTTTTCCTGTGCCCATAAAAACCCCAAGCTCCACTGGCAGAGTGGTGCAGCAGAGAAGGAGAGAAGAGGTGTCTGAATGTCAAGAGGTGAAGAGGCAGCTGGACACTGGAGACTATTGTCAGAGAGAAGTTCGGCCAAGGATGGTCAGAGAGGAGTTTGGCCATCCCCAGCTGAACTCCAGGGAAAGATTATATCTTCCCACTCCATCCCTTTTCCAGCTCCCCATTCCACTGAGAACCACTTCCACCACTCAATAAAATTTCCCCATTCACCATCCTTCAAGTTCGCATGACCTTTTTCCTCTTGGGCACTAGACAAGTGATGCAGAACAGCTGAGATCCAGGCTAAAACCCACTCTCAAGCCTGGGAACTCAGCCCTAAGTGAAAACAGCTGAGCCCATTTTTCTTCCCAAATGATTGCCTTTTTGGTCTGCCAGACCCCTATTGTGTGCCTATAAAAAGACTTCATCTGGCAGAGCAACAGGAGTGGGTGATGTCAGTAAGTGGTTGGAGATATAAGCTGCTGAGCCTCAGGCTTGCAAGCTGCTAAGAAGTGAGCAGAGAAGCAGCAACTGAGTATTGGAGACTATGGGTAAATGTGGCTAACTTCAGAATGCACAGTTTCAGGGATGGCTGGGATTCAGGGAAAGATCACATTCTTCCTGCACCATTCCCTCTCCAGCTGTTCTTCCACTGAAAGCCAATTCCACTGATTAATAGAGTCTTCCGTGTTCATCATCCTTCAAACAGTTTGTGTGACCTTATTCTTCCTGTACACCAAACAAGAACTTGGGTGTCAAAAAGGGCAGGTGCAGGAGGCTGTCACCCTGACCCATCACTGAGCTGTTAACACTTAGACATCCATGGACTGCAGGCTGAGTGAAACGAGCCACTCCAGTTCCTGCCCATGAAGGGTCAAGGTCAAGGGAACAATCCCGTCTCACAAGGCCCCAGGTGTGGGTGCAAGAGACTGTCACATTGACTCTCCACTGAGCTGTTTAACTCTTAGCCATCCATGGATGCTAAAAGAGCACTAATTGTAACATATGCCCTCTGGGGCTCCAGAGGTCACAGGCAACCTCTAGATGCTGCTGTGGGCTGGTACAGGGTTTGTTCCTGCCAACACCCAAAGGCACTGGCCCTGGCTCCTGTACCTGCTCACCTGCATGCTCACCATTCCGCAAGGGGTTTGAGCACATCCGCTGAGTAAATAAGCCACCCCTGTCACAAGTCCTGTGAGGGGGTCAAGATAACTCTCCTGCCTCACTGAGACCAGGCCAAGGCAATGCAGTTTTACATTTATCACTTACTTTGGTAATCTAGCTGGGCTACACCCTTTAATTAGTCACTTACGAAGTTAGCAATACATTGGGACCAAAATAAGTTAATATTTTAAAATGTAAAAATTGATAAATATTCCATATCATAATGCGTTAATGAACAAACCAAACTGTGTACAATATTTAAAGAGGTTTATTATAAGCCAATATGAGTGACCATAGTCCGAGGAATATTCTCAAGAGGTCTTGAGAAAGTGTGCCAGAGGTGGCTGAGTTACAGTTTGGTTTTCTACATTTTAGGGAGACAGGAATCACAGGCAAAATTATAAATCAATACATAAAAGTATACATTGGTTCAGCCTAAAGAGGCAGGATATCTTGAAGCAGGGGAGCTTACGGGTCACAGGTGGATTCAAAGATTTTCTGATTGGCCATTGGTTGAATTAAGCTTTGTGTAAAGACTTGAAGTAGGTAGAAAGGAATCCTTGAGTCAAGCTAAGGGGGTTGTGGAGGTCAAGGCCCTTGTTTTGTAGATGAAGCCTCATAGATAGCCGCCTTCAGAGAGAATAGATGGTAAATATCTCTTTCCAAACCTTAAAGGTATCTGACTTTCTATTAATCTCTCCTAGATTTGGGCAAAGGCTAGAAAGAAAAGGCCTGGATGCATTAATGAAGATTTTCTACAGACAGAAATTTCCCCCACAAAAGAAAAATTAGCTTTGCAGGGCTATTTCAAAATATGTCAAATAAATATATTTTGGGGTAAAATACTTTGATTTCCTTCAAGGTCTGCCATCTGTTATGTGATGCTATACCAGAGTCAAGTTGGAAACTCAGCCACATTATACTGGGATAATTTTAGAAATGAGTTAGTGAGATTATATGGTTTGTAGGTTGTGACTTAACCCCTATCTTGCGTGGTCTTAGGTCTTGTTTATAATCTGGTGTCTTATTGCACAATAAGTCTGTCCTGTAAGACTTACGATCTATTTTAACCTAAACTCCAAAAATGAGGGGATATAATGAGACATGTCCAACCTCCCTTTCTGAAATGGCCAGGGATTCAGTTTTTCAGGTTTCTTTGGGGTCTCCTTGGCCAAAAAGAGTTCATTTAATCAGTTGGGGAGTCTAGAATTTTATTTTTGTTTTACAAATGATACCCACCACGAACAGAGCAGTGTCTCCCAATGATGTCTCTGTCTTAATCCCAGTAATCTGTGACTAGGCTAATTATACAAATAGTATTAAGGTTGAAGATGAAATTGAGATTGTTAGTTAGCTGACCTTAAAAGAGGGTGACCATCCTGAATTTTCTATGTGGTCCCAATGTCAGTCATCACAAGTGCTCTTGAAACTGTTAGAATGGGGCAGAAAAGCAGATCAGAGTGATAGGATACGAGAAGGAGTCAATCTACCATTGTTGACTTTTTAAATTCAGGAAATGGGCCACAAACCAAGGAATACTGATGCTTCCAGCAGCTGGAAAAGGCAAACAAACAACCAACTCAGATTCTCCCTAGCATCTATAGAAAGAAGTAAAGCCCTGCCAACACATTACCTTTAGTCCAGTGAGATCTTCATCAAACTTCTGACCTATGGAAATATAAGAATAAATTTGTGTTTTTCAGTGCAACAGGTTTATGGTAATTTGCTACAGAAGCAAGAAAAAATTATTACAATAATGATGATAAAATAATGACTACAATAAAATTAATCTTAGCAATAATTTTTGTCTATATAATCTATGCCAAAAATAATATTGTTTGGAGAGGAACATTACTTTGAAGACAGTTTTATTTTCATACTATTCACTAAGCTTTACAATAAAAATGGCATTTCTCCTTTCAGGGATAAGATTAAGTTGCTATGTGTCAAAATTGATAATTTTTTTATTTGCTTTTTGCTACTTCTTTTATTCAAACAATATCTTATTGGTCATAATAATGTCTACAATTGACTAAGCAGCTGAAATATTACAGATGTTGTGCAAGGCAATTATTTCCTATAATACAGTTTTCCCTGATATATCAGATTAAAGATAGAGATTATATCTTGACTCACCATAACCTAATACACATTATTTCATTATATCTACATCCATCTGCAGGTTTTAGACTTCCAGTTCTCTGTAACACCCTCCACCTTAAAATTACTTTGGAGATTTCTCTCTCTGTCTCTTCTCTCTGCCTCCATTCATCATTCCAACTATTATTTTGCTGTTATTTCATTCATTGATTCCACAAATATTTTGAGGGTTGTATTATGCACAAGTTGTATTGTATTCCAACTGTTGAATATAGAGCAGTAAACAAAGAAAGTGATATCTCTACTTCCATGAGGTTAGTATTCCAGTAAGAGAAACATATAATAAACAATAAACAAGTGATTGTGGTTACTTTGGATTGCAATAATTACTACTTTTTTTTGTAATATGTAGTGAATAAGAATGAACTGTGAGTAGTTTGGGGAGATGAGCATATAAAATTTTTAAAATAATACGTTTTTGAAGTAAAATATAGTGTTTCTTCCTTAAGACTTTGGGTCTAATTGGTCTCCGTAAATATTGCGGTTTTCAGAGTTAAGATATTCTCTAGTTATTCTCATAAAGAGATCCAAGAATTGCATGGTCCCCATCTGTTTCAAAGTATCAAAAATGTGATTATATCAGGACTTGCTACTTGTTTTTAGTATTCGAATCTATTCATCCTTTGATCTTAAGCTTATATGGGTAGTGAATGCAATCACTGTCATTCCTGCTTTAAATCATTCTGTAGAAGATGCTGCTGTTTGCCCTGAAACAGTGGTAGGCTTCAGGTTGAGCTGATCCTCCACGGGCAGCTTAACTTCAAAATGTGTTCACTATTTTTTTTTTTTGTCCTTTCTCTTGGATTTCAAGATATAATCTAGAGGCAAATTCCAGAAGCCTTTTTTCTTAGCCTTAAAATAGATTCCATATCCCTTTCTTTCTCACTGTTTATACTTCTTTAACATTTACCTAACTGCTCCTATCTAATTATGTGTCTTCTTAGAAGTTCCAGGAGATAATCTTGAGACAGACAGACCAAGTTCAGAAACCCATCTGCAACGTTCCAAAGATTCCTTCAAGGCGGCTAGTTGACAACCTGACCACTGTTGAGATGATGTCAGCCTGAGGTCCAGGTGAACTGGGACCCAAGACAGCCACCAGGGCAAGACACAGGGACATTGTACTCAGCCAAATTCTTGCATTCCTTCCTTGTCAACTTTCCCTTTTTAAATCCCTACTTTCCCCCACCAAAATCAAAGCAGTTACTTTCGATAGGAATCCAGCTACTTCCTTTAGTTCTGGTTACTAAATTCATTTTCTACCAGACCTCACTCTTTTTTTTTTTTTTTTTGAGACAGAGTTTCACTGGTTGCTCACCCTGGAGTGTAGTGGTACAATCTCAGCTGACTGCAACCTCCACCTCCTGGGTTCAAGCGATTCTCCTGCCTCAGCCTCCTGAGTAGCTGGGATTACAGGTGCCCACCACCACTCCCGGCTAATCTTGTGTATTTTTAGTAGACACGGGGTTTCATCACGTTGGCCAGGCTGGTCTCGAACTCCTGACCTCAGGTGATCCACCCGTCTCGGCCTCCCAAAGTGTGGTGATCATAGGAGTGAGCCACCGTGCCCGGCCCTCACTATTGTTAATTGGACTCTGCAAGTGGCAAGCATTCAGACCTATGTTCCCTTACAGTTTCAGGGACTGTCCTAATTTACCAAAGAATAATTCTATCTCCATTGCAAATGACTCATTCAGAAATGTAGACTTATAGCACACAGGCTGTGGATATAGTAGACACTGTTTCTTGAAGGAATAAGAGTGTATAGATTGCTAGCCATTGAACAGAAGTCATGTTTTTGTTTGTTTCTTCTTGAGTACATGGCTAGGTTATATTTCCAAAATTCTCTTATAATTTTGTTCATGTAATTAAACGTTGTATAATAAAGAGTAATTAAACGTTCATGTAATAAAGAGTAAAATGAATGGGTGAAATTTACCTGTCATGTTTAAAGGATAGTCCTAGCTTTGAGTCCTTGTTTTTTGTTTTGTTTTGTTTCTCTATTCTAGGGGTTATGATTATGAGTAATAGAGGATAGTTAGAAGAATCTTGAAATCATGTGTTAGTGATAGCAAAGGTGCTTTCATTCTTTGTCTCTGAACAGACCTTGTAAAGGAAAGTGGCTTGCCAGACTGATATGTTCACTGTGGACTCAGTATATGAGAATGAAATAAGTGCCATAGTTTATATTTACTTTAAACCACTGAAATGCCATTGGGTATATGTTATCCCATCAAACACAGTATGTGGCACTGATGCAGTTAGCAGGATCTGAAAGGAAGTTTTCTAGGGTGTGTGGAATAATGTTTCCTAACTTTAAAAAGTGAGTTACTAAAAAGACAATCTGTTTTCTTTGCATATAGGCTTAAAAGTATCATCATTTTGCCATCAGAGAGAAAATTAGTCCTATATAGTTCACAACTGTACTTGTTTGCTAGGACTGCCATAACCAGATACCACAGACAGTGGCATAAAAAATAGAAATTTATTTTCTCACAGTTCCAGAGGCTGGAAGTCCAAAATCAAGGTGTTGGCAGGGTTAGTTCCTTCTGAAGTCTTGCTGCTTATAAATGACTGTCCTCTCCCGTATATACACATGTTTTTGTTGTTGTTTGTTTTTTGTTTTCTTTCTACATGCCTGCAAACAAACTTCCTCTTTTGGCAAGGAAGGTGGCCATTACTGGATTAGGGTTGAACCTGAAGGCCTCATTCTATCTTAATTGATTCTTTAAAGATCCTGTCTCTAAATAGAGTCCCATTCTGAGGTGTTGGATATTAGTACTTCAACAAATGAATCTGGGGGAGAGGGGAGATACAATTCAGCCCATAACATCATGAGAGTAAAAACACAAAAGAAAATGTAGAAAGATAAATCCAGAGACTGAATTAAATTACACTACAACTCATCACATTCTTATCTAAGGAATTTTCAGTGACGTTAGCTAATAAATTCCCTTATTTTCATTATATCTGTGTAGTGTTATATTTTACTTAAAAACAATTGCTTACTAACTTTGAGCAACATTGGAACCAATTGAGTGACTTTAAAAAATGATGATGCCCAGATTACACTCCATAAACCAGTATTTTATTAAAAGGTGATCTCAATACACAGCAAAGTATTAAATCATGAAGGCTAAAAAATCTTAATATATGCAATTTCTTTAATTCATTTTTATTTTCTTCATATGTCATATTTTATTTTTAATAATCAAACATTGCATAGGTTATTATAGTTTACTTGATAATATTAATACATTGGATTTTTAAAAGAAAAATATATAGAGAACATTTAGGAAAGTAAAGGAAGTATATATTTTGGCTACTGATTTTCTGAATCTTTATACTTTGAAATTTTTGTACCGAAATATTTTTCAATCATTGAATCCAATTTCGGAGTGTCCCAGACACAAATACATAACATTATATTTTTGACATAATAGTTTAATTTTCTTTCATGATACATCAGTATATCAGTTATAATGACAGTGCAGAAGGATGCTGATTGTTCCCCATGTTTGTTTACCCTCTATTTCTTAGTGATTGAATCTCTCATATTCACATCGGCACATTCTGGATAGTCATCCAGAATAATAGAAACATTTTCTGGGTTCTCTTATACCCTTTGTGGCCTTATGATTATGTGTTTTCAAAGGGATTTAAATTAGAAGTGTTGTGTGCAGCATCCAAGAATTTTTAAGATGAAAAGGGGAAGCTTTTTCAACAATTTTTCCTGCCTGTTTCCTGAAATGTGTTCAATGCCATTTGTTAGGGAGGGGAAAACAAGATCAAAGAAACTTTGTGTCTGATAATGGTAAAGGTACCCTACCTTTGCTCATGTTTTTGTGAAATTGATTCCTATCACATATAAGTGAAATTTAACTGAAGTTTCCTTAATATTTTAGCTAAATGGGGCTTTTGTGTTGCACACCTCTATGAATACCTTTACACAGATGGAGAGACTATATTGAGGGATACGGACATTTCATTGCTAGTTTTATAGTGGATAGCTTACAGGCTCCAGTGTGAATAAATTTGCTGGGGTTGTGCCTTGCAGAGACCCTATTGCCAAATCAAATTTTAAAACAAATAAATTATTATAATCAGTTTTTACCTTGTTATGTGGTGACACATTGGACATTAAATAAGATTTCTTAGACTCTAAGAACCCATCAATCCTATAAAATTTTAGTAATTCAATTCCATGATAAAAATGACTTTGAAGCTCTCTACATTATGCTTTTTATTTCACTGTTATTACTGATTTGTAACTCTTATTAAGATACAATTTGCTCCTCCTTAACTGCCTTGGGACCTAGAGTAGCCATTAGTGAATACCTCAGCACTGATATCCATCTCCAGTATTGATCTGCTGTTGGCAGATTCACTTTCCTACCAGAACACATCATCAGGGTTTTGTGTTATGTTCATCACAAGAAAAGCACCAATACTTGGCATGCATACTGCTTTGACAGAAACTCTTTTTCGAGTATATTGAATGACATGAATATCAATGATATTTCGATGACTGTGTTTGCTACTCAACTGATATAAATGTAAAATAATTTTAAAATGATAAAGAGAATATAAATCTTTCTCAAATTCCCATGAATATAAAATCATCCCACCTATTCACTGAGAAAATTTAGAGATTATTGAAATACATATACATTTCCTACTCCCTATTTGCAATTTCTGTTACCAGTAATTTTAATTTCATGCAATCACTGGTTATTGTGAAATGATATTTCTGTAATGTGACCTTTGCTGTTTTCTTTTTGTGTAAACATGCTTTTAACAAGGATTAGATAGACAAGAATCCAAAATAATCAGATTTTACGAGAAAAGAATGTATCAATGTTTTGCTCTTTCAGAATATAAAATAAATATTTTGATCTTCACATCTTGACAATGTTTTTTCCCCAAACCTTTTTCGGTTTTCAAATTACTGGTACCAGAAAAAAAAAAAAGTACTGGCATTAATTTAGTCTCTACTTTCAGAAATATTTTTCTAATACCTTAAAATCTCTGTATATTCTTGTGAATAACACATTATGGCCATTATTTCCTAACGAAGTAGAAGAGCCTACAACTCTACAAAATAATGCTTTATATTAATAAAATATCTGCTATTTCCTAAACTCTAAATTTTTCACTTTCCACTATTTATGCAAATTATTTTTCAAAAAATATTATGATTATCTACAAACTTTTATTATCATCACTTGGTGGATGAAGAGAATCAGAGCCTGAAGTAGATAAATACATGCTTGGGTTTGCATTAGTCCATTTTCACACTGCCAGAAAGAACTGCCTGAGAGTGGATAATTTATGAAGGAAAGAGATTTAATTGACTGACAGTTTCACGTGGCTGGGGGAGGCCTCCGGAAACTTACAATCATGGTGGAAGGTGAAGGAGAAACAAGAACCTTCCTCATACGGTTGTGCCAAAGAGAAGAGTGAGGTGCAAAGGGGGAAGAACCCCTTATAAAACCATCAGATCTCATGAGAACTCACTTACTATCAGACGAATAGCGTGGGGGAAACCAACCCCATCATCCAGTTACCTCCACCTGGTCTCTTCCTTGACAGGTGGGATTATGGGGATTATGAGGAGTATAATTCAAGATGAGATTTGGGTGGTGACACAAAGCCTAACTGTATCAGGGTCATGCACTTTAAATTAGAATGCTGGAATTTGAATTCAGACTTACTCTAGGTCCTTCTTATAAACTATTGCTGCAAGAAACAGAAGTAAGCCTAGAAATTCAGCAAAATGGTTAGAAGAAAAAAACTTCTCTAGTTAAATAGCTTAGTGGTTTTGTTGACTATGCAAGTAATGTATATGTTACGAAATAGATTACCATAGAGAAGTAATTCATATATATCAGTGGTTAGCCTAAATATTACCCTAGGGAAAAACCTGGCCTCTTGCCTGTTTTTATAAATAAACACTTATCGGAACACAGCCACATGTATTACCTTCTAAGTGTTGTCTACGGCTGCATTTTTGCCACAAGAACAGAATGTAGTAGTTGTAGCAGAGGCCATATGGACCACAAAGCCTAAAATATTTGCTATCTAGGCCTTTACAGAAAATATTTGCAAACATTTGATATAGATTGTTATTGAAGTTAAATAATATTTCAAAGAAGCTGTTTTAGCTTTTATAAAATTGTGAAGCCAAAAGGCATCTTTCTAAACTTCCAATAACAAAAAGTAAATATTTCCCGGTCGTATTAAAGAAAAGGGTGAATAATCTTTCTTGTCTTCCTATGGAAAATAATATTACAAATGTATTGTCATGTAAAGGGATAAAAGATGATGTAATTAGAATGTAGAAAATATACAGATATGTCCAGAGGTTGTCCTTAAAATATTATGTTATGTGTCAGAATTTATGTTTGTTTATGGTATTTTTTTTACCCATATCACAATTTAATCTTAATGAGGACAAGTTTTTTCTGTTGTTATTCATCACTTTATAGCAATGATGAGCACTCAGCATGTAATAGGTGCTGATCTATAATTTGATGAATGAAATACATTTATTTATATGTGTTATACTCTGACACATCCAGATGTGGAGTAAATAAAAAGATCAAATTATACATAAAATATTAAACACTACCATGTACTTACTATAAAAAATAACATTCTAAATTAGTGAAGAAATTTTAAAAAGTAATTTCTAGTACTATATACAACTGAAGCTACATAAAGACAAAAAGAATGAAATAAAAAGGAATTTCGGGACAAAGGCTTATCTGGAATAATGGATTAAACCAAGACACATATAAAGGCAAAGAGTAACAGATACAAGAATTAAACCAGATGAAGAAAGCCATGAAGAATAAAAAATTTAATTTCAAATCCAAGAAAAAATTTATATCTATATATTCTATACAAAATGTAAAGATTAGTTATATTCAAGAAGTTCATAAAACTATTCTAGATAATTAACAGTAAGTACCTTTACAACACCAAAAGTTGTTTTTCCTTTAAAATCACTAAAGTTAAGGGTGACAGTAAGAAAATCTCTATAATTTATGACTCACAAAACAAACAGATTATAAAAGCCCTTATTCAATTTAGCTTACATCAAGAATATACTCATATAGGTGGTAACTTTCATAGACAGGTAAATTAATTTAGGAATTAGAAGTGGTTTTACTATACCATAGATTCAACTTGATAGTATACACAAACTTGATTTTAGAGAAAAATTAGACAAATATTGCCAGAAAACTGCTTCAGTTTTCTACTATGCTTTGATGGTGAGAAAAATTTTTTAGCAGCCCAGATTCTTTTTTATAAAAGTCACTGATGAAAGAATGATTCAAAGTGCTGTTTCAGCTGGCACCTGCCCATACGTTTATCTAAAACTTAACTAAAATGAGCCAGTTATGCATATAAGATATAATCAGCTCTCAGCCAGTTGTGGAAATGTTAGAAACCCTAAAAGGGCATTTTAGAAGGTGATTTTCTACTTACAAAGAGAGTAAAAAGGAGGGAGAAATTTTTAAAAGAACACGTATGTTATTGATTTGTTTCAAACTCAGGTCACCAAAAGACAAAGCCCTCCACAGGACTGAATGACAACATCATAAGCTTCAAAGAAAATGAAAACATTTGTTTGAAAAACCAGTAAAATCCTAAGGTAACTATATTTTGTTATAAAGTTCTCTCTATGCCGCTTTGACACCACAATTTCTGTACTGAAATGTTTTCTATTAAAGTCCTAAATTTCATCTCATAAAGGTATCATCAACATTCTGCATTTCATATATGCATTTCACCAAAAGTAGTGTAGATCTATCCTATTTATTAATAATATGACTCTCTACAATTCTAATAGTGTAATAATTGCACTATTTTTCTGCAGTTGAAATAAATATTACAGTAGCCATAGCTTTTAGAAGAGAAAAAATATTAAAGTGAAATATTGAAAATTACATAGATATTGTTTTACATGTAGAATTTTCCCAATTTTTATTTCAAAAACAATATTTGGTATCTTTCTAATATACTAATAGTCTGATTTGCAATTTGAAAACAATAACTACTTCATGTAAATTAACTCAGGACATAGAAAAACATAAACCATTTATTTTTTTAAAACATTCTGTGTACATAGCTCAAATTAAGACAAATAGCAAAGAAAGATATTGTTAGAGTAGGTAGGTAGTCAGACATGAGCAGGGCAGGAGAGATCATCCTGTTCATCCCCTTCCCTGACTGTTACATGCGTCCGTGTGAAGAGACAGCAAAACAGGCTTTGTGTGAGCAATAACGCTTTTTAATCACCTGGGTGCAGGGCGACTGAGTCTGAAAAAGGAGTCAGCGAAGGAAGATAGGAGAGGGGCAGTCTTATATGACTTGGGTAGGCAGTGAAAAATTACGGTTAAAGGTGGTTATCTATTGTTAACAGGGGAGGGTGTCACAAGGTGCTCGGTGGGGAGCTCCTGAGACTCATTGTCCAGAGGAGGAATGTGACAAGGTCGATTGATTAGTTAGGGTAAGGAACAAATCACAATGGTGGAATGTCATCAGTTAAGGCAGGAACTGACCGTTTCACTTCTTTTGTGCTTTCTCAGTTGTTCCAGGCCATCTGGATGTATACGTGCAAGTCACAGGGGTTATGATGGCTTATCTTGGGCTCAGAGGCCTGATACTGACAAGACATGTCAGGCAACCCTCAGGTGACAGTCAGGCAGTTGTCAAACTGTCTCTTTAAAATAATAATTGGTCACAGCCAATGCCAGGGAAAGGCAGTCTCCCAAGAGATAAACACCTGAAGCTGGTGATCAGCGACTTCCTGATATGATCTCACGAGTTGAGTGAGTGGTCTCATGCATGCACACTAAGAGACAAAATGGTGGAGTTTTACTGGTATATGACCTGCCTCTAAGAATACTCCACTGGTAAAGGAAAAATGCCTCAAGTGAGCATGCACAGAACTTCAGTAAACACACTGTGCACGTGGCCCCTCCAAAGTGCTGGCAGACCACTCAGCATGCGGACAGCTCACCCCAAGGGAAGAATCGGGGAAGAAGAGACACAGACACCAGAAGAATGCCAACATATAAAAGCCCAAGTCAAAGGTCTAACTGCACACTCAAATCACCTGCTTGGTCCTCTTCCAAGTGTACTTTACCTCCTTCTGTTCCTGCTCTAAAACTTTTTAATGAACTTTCACTCCTGCTCTAAAAATGGACTCAGCTTCTTACTCTGCCTTTTGTTCCCTTGGTTGAATCATTTCTTCTGAGGAGGCAAGAATTGAAGTTGCTGCAGACCCTTATGAATCATTGCTGCTAACAATACGTGCATTTACCATCTAGGGAAGCTACAAAGGAATTATTTGCAAGTGCTAGTCAAAGTGAACTAATTTTCATTACATTTTAAATATATCATAAATGATATATAACTAAATAATATACAACTAAAATGAGTGAGGTGAAAGTCTCAGTCATTGAGGTTTATTAAGCTAGCTTTCTGGCATGTTTGGGGAAAAAACAAGCAACAGACCTATCTGTGGCTGTTTTTCTGAAGAGGTGTTCAGAAGGCTTAGTATTTATATATTTCCTTAAAGAGGGAAAGCATGTAGGAAAAGGCATAGGTAGGCAATAAGGTGAATGCCTATATTTCTGTTGGATTTAGTTAGTGCACAGTAAATCTACTTCTGCCTAAGATAAGGTGAATGTTTGAAGAGAAAAAGGACAGTAAAGCATCAATTATGCAGACATCTCTGGGTAGGTAGAGGAATGAGTCTTGTCATTGTTTTGCATCAGGGAAGATAAGCTTTTAATGGACTTTAACAGTGTGGAATCAAACACTTTAGATTTAGGATCTGGGCTTAGATTGCAGACCTAAAGATGCAGTTGGCATATTCTTGTTAATGGGGAGGCTGCAACAAATTTTACTTATGAATGATCTGTGAGGGCAGTCATTCACAGATGCCTGAAGCCTTCTACCTTTCCATGGGGATCTAGCTGATACATGATGTTAGTAATAACGAAGAGGGTGTTGCATCACAGCTTCCAGGCTTAACCTTCTCTTTAGCATAAGAAGTTTAGGAATCCTGAGATTTTTTTATTTTTCTTTACAATTTATACCAAAGTTCATTGATTTTGGAAAAAAGAAAATATAGAGCGTATTTCAACTATTTATAATAGTTTAGATTTTGTAGTTTACAGAATATCTTGGTGCCTATTACAGTGTTTTATTAAAGCCAAAAAATTGTAGAAAAATATTAACATAAAAGCAAACCATCACATAATGAACACTTATTTCAAAGACATGTCATTATAATTTAGATAAAATTATTCTAATTTCTTAGCCCTCTGAAAAAACTCATCACGTCAATTGTAATCATTAGTATTTGATTTTGGAAAAAGCTTATTTTTGCAATTCTTGACCTTATTTTCACCAAGACAGGTCTGCATGTGTTTTTATATGTTTGTATATATGTGTATATTATATTCGTTTGGCTTGAAATATTTAATCTAGTCTGTAGATTCGTATCTTTATAGGGAAGCCTTCTGTGGGGGCCAAGGCCCTTGATCCCCTAAAGGTTTGCTGAAAAATCACTGACATGAAGCAGACCGAGTAATAGGGAAAAAGTATACAAATTTATTTAAACTGTATACAAGGGTGCACTTAGAAATGAAAACCCAACCCCTTAATGAGGTAGAGAAACTTACATCTCATCTTGAGGTTACAGAAAGAATGTAGGCTCAGAACATGGCCCAAGCAAGGTTTTATAGGCAAGACTGGAGGTTGAAAGAAAGAGGCTTGGTAAGCAAAGGTGGTCTTGTTATGTAGATGAATCCTCCCAGGTAGCAGACCTCAGAGAGAATAGAGGGTTAATATTTCTTTTAGGACCTTTAAAGGTGCCAGGCCCTCAGTTAATCTTTCCCAAATCCAGGGAAGGGAAAGGTTGACAACATTAATGAAGGTTCTCTCCAGATCTAAAGATGCAAATTTTCTCCCAAAAAGACACGTTTGCAGGGTCTCTTCAGTTGCCTGGTGCTGTGGCAGCCATTTCAAAATATGTTAAAAAAAATTGGGGGAGTAAAATATTTTGATTTTCTTTAATTTCATATAATATATTTCAAATATTACTACTAATAATTGTTTAGCAATTAACAAGCAATATACAAATCCTAGGCAATATTCTAAGAGCTTTACTCCCCCTAAAATGTGTCAGTTAACAAGATTTGGTCATATTATATGACTTTGTTTAAGTTATATTGATTGTCTTAGATAAAGGAAAAGCTCAGATATTATAGTTTTTGGTGAGTAATACAAAAATACCAGATTTTCCCATTTCAGAGAATTTCCATGGGGCCTTTGGGGACATTTCTATGTGGTTAAAAGTGAGTTGTTGCTCTTTGAGACTCTGTTACAAAGAAGGAGGAATGTAGAAGAAGGGATAAAATCAGTCTTTGGAGTTACACTTCCACAAGTTAGTCTAGGTAATGACACTGATTATGTTGGGTTTACATTATTTGACAGTTTTAAACCTCACATTCCTCATCCATTGAATAAAACTAATGTTTATATTGATGAAATAAAATTTATAAAGCTTAATATGTTTATGACATCAATAAGAAATACATGAAATGGTATGTATTATTATTTAGAAGATCCAGTCGGCCATCATTTTAGTCCCCAAATTCACCTAAACCTACATTTCTTTTAAAAGAGAAAAAAGTCATGCCATTAACTAGCTTCTAATTATTCTTTATTTTTCTGCATGAATTAACTTCAAAGAAGGTTGGTGTATGTCAAGCAAAAAATGAGAAGGTTCCTAAATTTGGAAAGAAGAGCTTTATATCTCATAAAGGGTTGCAGGGTGGCCATTCTGACTGGCTGGGAAGCATAGCTTCTGGCTAGAAGCCAAACACAGAGACATCAATGCAGGGGAAAAGGAAACAGGAATCTATGCTGAACATGTTGGCCAAAAATACATATTCAATAAGCTATAGGAGGAGTCATGAATATTTATAAAAATAAAAATAAAACACATGCACATGCCACTTGTCCCTCTCCATGCGACCTATGTTCAAAAAATGGTGGTGTCAGCACGATCCGAGGGTAGAGTCTTTGGCCCTGTGACATCAAAAGGTGAAGCAGGGGACAAGAAAATCCAGGTTGTGCATCTTCCATAGATTGGCCAGAAGCACTCTGTGGTTGGTGATATCTTATCAGGAAGGAATGCTGGTCAGTTATTTTGCTTAAATTGCAAAAGAGAGGGGCAGCAGCAGGCGGTTGGTTGATATTGGGGTGGAGTGCTTCTTTCCAAAAACCTAGTTTCTGTTTGACCCTTAGGAAAGAAAGCCTAACTGTGGTTATCGAGGGAAGGTGTATAACAAGGCATGTCTGATCGCCCCCTGCTCATGGCCAGGAACTCAGTTTTCAAGGTTTCTTTGGGGTCCTTTGGCCAAGAGGGGCTCTGTTCAGTTGGTTTGGGTGCTTAGAATTTGATTTTTATTTCTCTGTTAATGCTTTCAAATTATTAATGTAGCTCCATATTTATAGTTGATATATTCAAGAGATAATTCAGCGCTGTGCTTGTTTGACTTTTTGAGAGCAGGGATAATAACTTATTCACTTCTACATTTTTTGGACTTGCACATTGCTGAGCACATTGTAGTTTCTCAATATACATTTGAGTACTGGGCAAATATATAGATGAAAAAATATTTAAATAAATTCTTTCTAAATTTTATTTTTACTGAAACCAGAGACAAAACAGCATACTGAAGCAGAGCTCCAAGGCCGGATGTGGTGACTCATGCCTGTAATCCCAGCACTTTGGTAGGCCAGTGCAGGTGGATCACTTGAGATCAGGAGTTCCAGACCAGCCTGGTCAACATGGTGAAATCCCATCTCTATTACAAATACAAAAATTAGCCTGGTGGTGACAGGTGCTTGTAATCTAAGCTATTCAGGAGGCTGAGGCAGGAGAATCACTTGAACTCAGAAGGCGGAGGTTACAGTGAACAGAGATCATGCCATTGCACTCCAGCCTGGGCAACAAGAGTGAGATTCTGTCTGGAAAAAAAAAAAAAAAAAAAAAAGAAGCAGAGCTCTGGAGTCAGATGGCTAGAAGTGAAATTCAAGTTCTCCTACTTATGAATTCTGTGACTGGTTGAGTAACCACTACTGTACTCATCAGCATTTTCTGCTGCAATTAGTGACCTCCAGATCTCAGTGGTTCACAAAAACAAATGTTGGTTCTACAGAGTTTGTCTATGGCTATGCTTCTGCTCTGTTCAGCTGAATTCAATTCTACTTTACTCAACCACCTATATTGAGTGCAGATCTTCACATGCAATTTTTTTCTGGAACTCAGGCTGAGTGTGAGAGTTCAAGAGGATCAAGGAAAAACACAAGACACTGCCTAAAGCTTTTGCTCGGAACGGACACGCTATTACTCTATCTCACATACTGTTGGTTAAAAAACTTAAATGGCCCAGCCCAAAGTTCATCCATATAGAAAAATACTTCATCTTCCTATTGGCAGGCACAGAAAAGTCTCAGGGCAATGGGTATGAGCACATATTCATATTACAAGGAAGGGCAAAATGGTCCAATCTCTAACACTGCTTTGGCACACCTTTTCTCCCTAATTATTTTAATAAAAGTACAGAATTAATAGAATTAATGTTTGAATTAAGGTAGCTATTATGAGAGTATACAGTACAGTGACTGACAGAAATTAAATACCACATTAATAATTCCTGTTAATATTTTAGCTTATTGTTCAATGGTCTCATTGATATTATGTTCCTTCTTATTTGGCTCACACAATTACTGAACAGTTTCTAATTTGAAGCTTGGGATGCATAGTCTTTAAAATGAACTCCATGATCCCTACCTTGTGATATGCATTCCTTTTATTATATCCCCTTTTCATTCATAGATGTGCAATCAATATATTGAAAAGAGTTATGACCTGGAATAAATTGGCATTGTTTTTACCTACCTGATAAAAGGAGGTGATTTCTAAGTTCCTGAAAATATGATAATATGAAATATGCATTCATTAAATTTTACTAACCCCATTTATAACTCTTTTCCATTAAAATTCTGTCAGGAGGAAATAATATTTAATATAACATGTGCCTATGTAACATGTCATATTAAATAATATTTAATATGCTATGTTCCATAGCCACATCTATTTCACATATTTAGGAATACAAAAGAAATTTAAATCCCAAGAGATTTTAATATGGACACAGATAATAAGAATGTGTTCACAAGCAAGTGTTCCTCCCTATTAACACTAAGAAATTGTACCTATTCCACAATTATGTTTTTTTTTTTTGCACATTTTCTGTGATTTATGGAATCTTGGTATTTAACAAGATCTTAGAATTCATCTTGTTTAAGCTTGCATATGAATGATGATCTAACTTTTGGTTGAATATTGAAACATCCAGAGTTCAGTACAATTAGGAATGGTTGGTTCCTATAGTGGGCACCCACCTAAAATTTCTCTAGGCTAAAGATCACAGTTTATTAAAAAAAATTAAATCTTTACTCACAATGTGTACTCCCTTGTGGGCACATTTCTGAGTTTGTCCTTCTCCCTTTGGAATCAATTCTTTTATACACAGGATATAATCTTGCCGCTGTTCTGACAAATAAATTTTCTAACACATAATTCTTGGTTTTGGCTTTTGAGGACGTTTTAGTTTCATATTCTTCTCCAAAGCTTTGAAAGAGCAAAAACAGCATCTCTAACAATTTTACTTTCCCTGGAGAACTACTTCCTTAAAACTCACTTTTCTGTGGTACACTAATGGTAGCATTTGTTCCCATTAATGATGAAATGACAATTCTTTTATAAGTGCCTTTCTGAAGGGCAGAAGGATAAACCCCTTGGGCTTCCTATGGCTTCCTCCAAACATTCTGCATGCATTTGGCTCTTGCTGCTTTTGGTAAAAACATTGATGTCTAAGATGAAGAACAACATATATTCAGATTACCCAGTTTCCAATAGAGTGAAGAAAGTAAAAAAAAAAAAACAAACAAACAACGACAAAGCTATGTTCATAAGAAGGAGTGAATAAAAATTCACAAAATAAAGTATCCAAAAGATGTTGAATCATTTTTATTTGTCAACACAATTTGACATCTGGGTCCTCATTCTGTGGGAAATTAGATGTTAGTTTCTTCTCTAAGTGTCTATTTTTTCAGCCTGTTAACTGAAAAATCACACAATTAGAATCTTAGAAAATATTTTTAATAAAATGTCTTATAAAAGGTTGTAGCCTGAAAGGTGGGCATCTGGCAGACTTGGAAGCCCAGCCTCCAGCTAAGACCAGAGACAGACAGTTTGGGAGAAGAAAGGGTAGGAGGGAAATTTAAGTTGAATGGGTTGGCTAGACATATATATATTCAATAGGTTACATGAAGAGCTGTAATATTCATGAAGACAGTTCTGATACATGCCTATTAAACAAACATGCATGTAACATACAACCCATGTTTACGTTGGGGTGGAGATTTAACATTTAATTGTATTACAATTAGGTCCTATATGTCAAAAGGTCTTTTCAGGACACAAAGGTACTCAGGTGCATAGCCTCTGTAAACTGGCCAGAACCAGACCATGCTCATGGATGTATTATCAGGAGAAAGTTACTGAAATCAGTCTCTTGTCCATTCAAAAGTCTGGTTAAGACTTGTGGAACAGAGTGGCACAGTTAGTCTGTGTCTGATGGTTGGTAAGCTGCAATCACATCAACATTGCTTATCTCAATGCCAGTGCTTGTTTAGAAAAAACCTTGGGGTATTTTAAGTGTAGGGGTGATTGGCATGGCCTTAGGTCTTGTTTATAATTTGATACCTTATTGACACAGAGAGTCCATTTTGTCAGGCTTAGGGTCTTTTTTAACTTTAATGCTGGTCGGTTGTGTCTAAACTGTACAAGAGGGGGTATAACAAGGCATGTCCAAACTTCCATTCCATCATTGTTGGGAACTCATTTTTTAGGTTTCTCTGGGGTTCCTTTATCCAAGAGGGGGTCCATTCAGTTGATTTTAAAGCTTAGGATTTTATTTTAATTTACAAGTTCCATCTCCACTTTCCAGTGCCGTGGCATGCTCCAGGAAAACTATTTCATATCAAGAGTATAGGGAACTATATGCACCTCTGTTCTTATATGCCAAAGAATTATCATTTTGTTGCTTCCCAGATGGTGCTTCTTCCATGTGTGGTAAAAAAAAATAGGAAATTTTTATGTGCTTGCTTATGTGCTTATGTTCCTACATGCATTGACTCATGCCATTGCACCTTTCTATTTTACTAGGGGATACAATTAACACATAGTTTTCTGCCTCTGGAACCACACTCTTCACTCTCTTCCACTAAGCCTAAAGGAATCTTTTTTTTTTTTTTTTTTTTTTTTGGGCAGATGAAGAAAGCCTTGTATTTTCTCCTTTCATCCAGAGCACCATTCTGAGTACTAACACTTTCTTTTTCTTACATCATACATATGTAGTGGTATACTCTTCAGCCATAAAAACAACGAAATCCTGTCATTTGTAGCAAAATAGGAGCTGGAGGACATTCTATTAAGTGAAATAAACCAGGCACAGAAAGACAAATATTGCATCTTCTCACATATGTGGGAGCTAAAAAGCTGATCTCCTGATTCTGAAGAGTAGAATGATGGTTACCAGAGGCTGGCAAATGTAGGGGAATTGGGGGAATAAAGAGAGGTTTTTTAATAGGTACAAAACTACAGTTAGATATAAAGTATAAGTTCCAGTGTTTGATAGGACAGGAGGGTGACTACAGTTAAAGATAATATACTATGTATTTCAAAATAGCTAGAAGAGAAGATTTAAAAATGTTCCTAACACAAAGAAATGATAAATATTTGAGGTGATGGATATCCCTACTGCCCAGGTTTGATCATTACACATTGTATGCATATATCAAAATGTCAAATGTACCTCATAAATATGTATAATTATTATATATCAATAAAAAACACTGCTTACAGAGTTTTAAAAAGTCTATCTTAAGTCCTCAACTTCTGATAATGAAAGTCAGAAAGTCTCACACACTGCTTTTACTTTCCACGCTTATACCTTCCACCAACCCAATAGAGTGCCAAATAATTGCTTGCTTAAAATGTAGGGGTGAAAGGAACAGGTTAGAAATAATGAAAAGTTCAGTACAAAAATTGACAACAATGTAAACTTTAAAATAACATCCTGAATACTTGCTTTAAAAGGAATCAAATATTTCATTTTTGTGAGCTTAATTAATTTCAGACATCTCAATCTTTGATGTATACATCCTATACTCCTCACTCAGTGTTCCCCGAATACCCCCTGCCTTGAATGTTTGGCCTCATTAAGATATTTCATTCATTGACCCTCTCTTGTATATATTTTATTTTCATTTAGTTTATATCTCATGGTTTATTTATGTAATCACTCATTTGAAAATATTCTCAACACTTGACTCTTCTTCCATTGGATTTCACATGCTTTGTCAATCTTTGTTGAAATACATTATTCTTTGCTGGCCACTTAAACTCTCTCTTCTATCACTACTCCTAGATGATTACATAGCCCCATCTTTTCTCCGTTTGATTATAAAACTAATACAATCTCACTCATTTTGTTTTCCATTATTTTCTGTTAATATTAATCAAGTGACTTTACTCTTTTTAAAGACAAATGTCTTCACTCATTCTTTTATTTTTCTATTGTTTCTCTGCATCCTTATCTTTTTCTTTTCCTTTTTTTTTTTTTTTTTTTTTTTGAGTTGGAGTTTCACTCTTGTTGCCCTGGCTGGAGTGCAATGGCACAATCTCGGCTCACTGCAACCTCCACCTCCTGGGTTCAAACAATTCTCCTGCCTCAGCCTCCCAAATAACTGGGATTACAGGCACGCACCACCACGCCTGGCTAATTTTTGTATTTTTAGTAGAGACGGGGTTTTGCCATGTTGACCAGGCTGGTCTCAAACTCCTGACCTCAGGTGATCCTCCTGCCTTGGCCTCCCAAAGTGCCAGGATTACAGGTGTGAGCCACTACACCTGGCCTTCTCTACATTCTTTTCTAAATTGTATTTCTACTAGAGCATACATCTCAGCATGCAAATTGATACCCTTACTTATAAGTAAATAAGTTCATAAAAAACAATAAATCCTCCTTTGTCCCCCATTTCCTTTCACCTGTAAGTCTAGATCATTTTCTATTCACACCAAGAGTCCTTGGAAGTATTGTCTACCCTCACTTTTTTATGCCTCCATCTTCCTTCATTCTTAGCCCTTTCCAAGGTTTGAGACCTTTGTCATGAGTGTTTTCCCAAACCTACTCTTCTTCAAGCCACAAGTAGTCCTCCTATTTCCAAATGTAAACATTAAAGCATTCAAATTTAGTTAACTATTTCCTAGGCTTTCTAACCTCTTATTTATTTTTTTTCTTAGATCTTAATATTATTTATCATGCCATATGTTTTACATATTTTTGTTGTTGTTGTTGTTTCTTATTTGTCTCCTTTCTCTAGAATTTAATCTCCACAATTGCAGGGATGTTTGACCTTTTTCTTCATTACTGTTTCTCTGGTGCCTGAGGAATCCCTAACACAGAGTAGAGTTTAAGTTTATTTTTCTCTATAGAGTAATTGAATAAAGGGACATTACTCTGTTTTTATATTACTAGTTTCTTAGATTTATTGAATATTAACTGAAACATTGTCCTCCCTCTCGGCTTCTAAGGCAATACACAATTCAATTTTTCTTTGTAACACATTTATTTTTACTTTTCAGTGTTACTTGCTGAGTTCTTGCCCTTTTATCCTATTCTAAGGTTTAAGACTGTAACCCGGGTAAAAATGTTTTTCTATATATTCTCTCCCTTATAAATTTTATTTGTATTATGATTTTAAAAGTTAACTTAATGTGGATGATTTTAAGTTTGTAATCTCATTCCAGACCTTTCCTCAGTTCTCAGATAGGTATCTATGTGTCTGCTTGACAAATTTACTTGGGTGTTTTCTGGTTGTCTCTAATTTAGCATGACCATGATAGAAATTTTGATTTTCTTCTTTCTAATGGGTTGCTCATCCAAGATCCTTCATTAGAGTAAATGATCTCACCATTCACCTGGTGGCATAAATCAGAACTCTTCGAATTTTCTATGATTACTCACATTCTCTCTGACTGACCTGCTCCACTATCAGAGGTACATGGCATGACAGTCAACTGTGAGCTTAAAGGTCAAGCCTCCACTTCTTCCATAAATATATTTCAAATGTGTTCACTTCTCTCCATCTTATAATTTCACTAATGCAAGCTACATTGCCTTAAATCCTGAACCACTTTAATCATTTTATCACTGTTCTTATTTCCTATTCTGTGTTCTCTTCACTCAGCAGCTAAAGAGTACTTTAAATACATAAAACAGATAATGTAATCTCCATGTGGTCTCCATGTTTAAATAGTTTCTCACAGAAGTTGAAAAAAATCTAAATTCTTTAGGAAGATTTGCAAGATCCTCTTTGATCTGGTCTTGTGCATTCTTATATCGTGCTTCCTTACTGCATTTGGCTCAAGTACACTGTTTTTCCAGCAATTCCTACAAGAAAGCTTCTTTTTGGCCTCACTGAACTTGAAATTATTTTTCCATATATCTGTAAATTTTGTCCTCTAGTCTTTACATGGCTGACTCTTCATTCTACACATCCAGTATAAATATTTCCTCCCGGAGAATCAGCCTCTGATAAACTTGTCCAGAAATAGGTTCCTTATTATTCTTTCTAGGCAATGGCATGCTTATTTCTTAGCACATCAAAGCTGTACTTTTCTTTCTTTTCTTTTTTTTTTTTTTTTTTTTTGAGATAGAGTCTTGCCTTGACGCCCAGACTGGAGTGCAATGGTGCAATCTTGGCTCACTGCAACCTCCTCCTAGTGAGTTCAAGCAATTCTCCTGCCCCAGTCTCCCAAGTAGCTGGGACAACAGGAGTGCGGCATCAGGCCGGGCTGATTTTTGTATTTTCAGTAGAGACAGAGTTTCACCATGTTGGCCAGGCTGGTCTCAAACTCCTGACCTCAAGTGATCTGCCTTACAAAGTGCTGGGATTACAGGCGTGAGCCACTGTGCCCAACCCAAAACTGTATATTTTTAATTGCTTTTCTTATTGCTTGCAGCTAATTATAATAACAAGTCCATTTTGGACAGACCATGCCTTTCCCATTCACAGTGGAATCTCTAGCACCTAACCGTGTATTTGGCATAAGATTTCTGACCATGTCAGGGGTCACGAAATAGTTGTTAAATAAAATAACAAAAAAAAAATTCTTATAAAAATGCCTTTTAATAATTGTCTTATAATAAAGATAATTAAGATGTCATTTAAGAAATAGCCTTTGCTTAGGTAATTTTTATTCATGAAATATTTAACAATCCTAGAGAGTAGCCCTGTTTAGTCATATTTTTTCTGTAATGAAACTAAGATGCAGAGAGATTCATTTAATGGTATTCAAGAAGAAAATGGTCCAGGCATGTGTTAACTCAAAGGCTTATATTGTAATATATGATTATAAGCCCAAATTTCAAACCTCCATCTCTATAGAAGTCAATATTATTGAAAGGACTTTTGCCCTTCATTCCATCTTACATCTTTATTCTTTCTTTTTCACATTCATAGTAGAAACAAGTACTTCTTATGCCTTAACATTCGTTGATATGTGAGGATTGTTATACATATTTTAAAATGCTAAATTAGGACTTTGAATAACACTTCATGACAAAATCTTAGGACTGCTTATATGAAAGTATTGCTATAACTTGATTTTTCAGCATGTTGTATAAAATTGAAATGGTAGTTAATCAAATGTTCTGGTTAAATTAAAGTTTATTCATGTTGCTGTAAATGGTTCTGTTGCCCACAGTCCTAAAGTGTTTAATATAAAAGCAGCTACTTGGGAAAATGTAAATCACTGTTATTTTACATTACTAAGGCATTTGTAACATACTTTTCTCCCACTTTTATATATATTAACACTTAGCAAAAGGTACTTCAGTTTAGACGTCCAATAGCTCTCTCTAGAAATAATCTGCTTTTTATCTTCTGATAAGCGTTATAGTCAGAGTAACACTTTACAGTGAAGATCTGTATTATGGTACATGACAAAAATTTCTACAAAATCAGAAATATCATAAAATGAATGGGATCTCAAGATTTTTGGTTCACTCCTACACCATGTATCTGTAAACTTTTATTTACAGAAAAATCCACCTCTGAAGAATCCACCTCTGAAATAAACCTGGCAAGTAACTATGCAATTTCTACTTGAAATGTTTCAGTCCATCAGTATTTTATAACTAAAAAATTATAAAATCATAATTTTAATTTATTTAACATTACATTTTGCTAAATTATGTACCAAATAATGATAATATACTTTGTATCAATTAATTTTTACTATATTTATATTTTGCATATTAAGTTTGTTTCCCATATTGTCTTTATGTTCTTAGGTGGAACTTGGAGTTCATGCTTTGTATAAACTTTTTCAAAATATGGTTAAATAAATCAAAATACTGTAGTAAAGTGCATATAAAAAAGTTTTCTTAGACAAAAAATAATGACATTGTGATTAACTATGTTATTGGTGATTACAAATTTCTGATTAATATTATGTGTTTTCTTATTTTATTAATATAAATCTAAGGAATAAATTAGTAGATACCAGTGGTGTCTACTACATGATGCAATTCCAAACACACATATATTTTCTTCCTCTCTTAACATTCCATAAGTAAAGGAACATAAGAATTGAAGGAATTGGGAGGTAGTGAAATCAATGGATAAGAGATTTCAAAATGTGTTGATAACTAGCAACTAATGAAGCAGCAAAAGACACAGCTTAAATTATTGGTCAGAGGGACTGGGGCAGAAATAGAAGCATATTATCCCTGTAGGATACCATATCAGCTCAGATCTTAGAACACACAAGTATATAGAAGAAGTGTGTGAAATAGGAAAGAAGAAAAAAGATTCACTGACACCTCCCATACATATTCCCATATGTACTATACTTTGTCCAATTATTTGTCATCTCCAAAAGGGTAGCTTGATAACAGAGGATTAGATTCTAAAAATTAAAATTAAAAACAAGATTACAAAAACTTGAGCAGCTATTATTCTAGAACAAAGATGCCTGTGCTTAGCCATCTAGGCATATCAATGTTTAATTGCTGATGCTCTGACTTTTATTCCTGAAGGGCAAAAATTCCCAGTTGAAAAATCCAGTCATGTGACTTAGATTTCTAATCAATTTTCTAAAAAACTTCACTCCTAAATATGAATGTTATGCAATGAATATATATATTATGCAATGTTTACCATATATTTGAATAACTCCAACAATAAGAACATGAAAATCCAGATAAACAAAGAAAAAAATACATAATTTGACCCTAAAGAAGACAAATAATGCAAGAAACACAGCCAAATTAATAATGAACAAGAAAAACTCCAACAGGATGCTGCATTAATGTTGTAAGAATTGAAAGCTACATAAAATAAATATTTAAGAAACAGAAATAGGTTTTTGAAAAACATAAAAATCAATAGAATGTTTGAAGGAAAACTAAAAGAAAAAATCCCCAAATCAAGGAAATATATAAATTATTATATTATTTATATTATTTAATACGAGAAAAAATAAGCAGAGGGAACTAACACATAACAAAATATATAGTAAATTATAAAGTAATTTACAAAATAATTATCAAAATTTTCAAAACTGGATGGAAAGTTTCAGCACATATATGAAGAAAAAACCTATGTCAAGATACATTCTTTTGAAATTAAAACAATGTTTCCTTAGAGAAATATATTATTTCCTCTATAATAATAACAAGCACATTATTATTTTTTTTCCAAGAAAGGAATTAAAATCAAGCTAACACCATTTTTGTAATGAGCTTTGCTGTATGCCAGATATCTGACTGGAGCAATGTCTTTCTTAACAAGTTACTTTGAATACATTTCGATAAATAAGAAAATACATCTGAGGGGCCGGGAGTGGTGGCTCACACCTGTAATCCCAGCACTTTGGGAGGCCGAGGCAGGTGGATCACCAGGTCAGGAAATCGAGACCATCCTGGCTAACATGGTGAAAGCCTATCTCTACTGAAAATACAAAAAAATTAGCTGGGCGAGGTGGCGGTCGCCTGTAGTCCCAGCTACTTGGGAGGCCGAGGCAGGAGAATGGCCTGAACCTGGGAGGCGGAGCTTCGCAGTGAGCCTGGGCTTGCAGTGAGCCTGGGCTTGCAGTGCGCCGAGATCACGCCACTGCACTCTAGCCCGAACTACAGAGCGAGACTCCGTCTCAAAAAAAAAAAAGAAAAAAAAGAAAATATACCTGAAAGGCAGAAGACAAAGAAACTAGAAAATGTCAATACAACCCAGAGAGTAATGTGAGATTCTCTTCAGTAGCCGAAAAATCAGTTGATAAGGATGGGAGTAACAGGGTGGAGTTGTCGGCATACAGATTTTAGAAGACAAAAAACAATTCCAGAGATTTGTTTAAGTCATTGGGCAAACTTTGGGGAAAATAGGTGAAAATCATAATGATATAACAAAATAAATTAATCATAGTGCATTAATTGGCTTTCAAGTAAAAATTTGTACATCATAGTCAGTAAATGGCATCTTTTCATTTTCAACTTTTGGAATCACACAGTATATACCTGAGACTGCAAACTAGTTGCCTAAGTTGGAGAGTCAGTTGAAAGATAAGGATTTTAGATCTTAATGCATTTACTATTTTAATGTTTGTGGTATTTCATATAAATATTATTTTTTCCAAACTCTCTCCCCAAATCAGAACATAGGAAGTCATATCTTATGTCACAAATGGACTAGTGTAAGATAATTGTTGTCTCTTTTAGATGAAACTTGCCTTCTTTGGTTCTCCAGTGTTCCCCAGACTATAGCAAAAGTAAAATGAAAATTGCCGTTTATATTGTTTAGTTTTATGTTTTCAATGAAATAGACTAAAAATTGATTATTTTCTTAATCATGTGTATTAAATTGCACACAAATTACCACAAACTTGATGGCTTAAAACAATAAAAACTTATTCTCTTATAGTTGTGGAAGCCAGATGTCTGAAATTAAGGTGACAGCAGTGCCGTGCTCCTTTTGGTGACTCTAGGGGAGAATTCTCTCTTGCTCTTACAGTTTCTGATGGCTCTAGCAATTCCTTGTCTTGGAGCTGCATCATTCCAATCTCTGTCTTTGTCTTCAAAAGGCTTATTCCCTGTCTCTGAGTCTCAAATTTCTCTTTGCCTTTCTCTTCTAAATACATTTGCTGTGGGATTTAGGTACCATAGGAAATCTAGGATATTCTGCCGGGTGCAGTGGCTCATGCCTGTAATCCCAGCACTTTGGGAGGCTGAGGAAGGCAGATCACCTGAGGTCAGGACTTCGACCAGCCTGGGCAACATGGCGAAACCCCGTCTCTACTAAAAATACAAAAATTAGCTGGGCGTGGTGACAGGCTCCTGTAATCCCAGCTACTTGGGAGGCTGAGGCAGGAGAATTGCTTGAACCCAGAAGGTGGAGGTTACAGGGAGACGAGATTGTACCACTGCACTCCAGCCTGGGTGACAGAGGTGAGACTCCCTCTCCAAAAAAAAAAAAAAAAAGAAAAGGAGAAAATATTTGATATTGTCATTTTGAGAACTTTAACTTAACTAGATCTGCAAAGACTTTTTTTCTTCTAAAAAAAATCACATTCAAAAGGTTCAGAAGTGAGGACATAGACGTATCTTTTATTAACATGCTTTAAGAAAAATAGGAGATGGAATACTTTGAGAAAAAGAGATAATTTTTATATAATGAATTTTAAAAGCATGTATGAATTGAATGAGTATAGCTTGAGTCCCCAGGGAAAAAAATATAACTCATGTAAAGAAGTAAAAACAAACTACAAAATTTAAAGCCTTGACAGAGAACACTTTCAATAATAAAAATAAAGTTTGAGCTACTAAAGGAAATGTAATTGTATGTTAAGTGAAAACTTCTTAATAAATGCTGACTGTAAAAAAGTGTTTATTGAATATAGCAAATACTGGTTGTACTAAATAGAAACACATATTTGTTCATAAAAATTCAAGTACAAATTTTCTTTTCTGTTCTTTTGTTTTGTTTTGTTTTGTTTTTTGAGATTGGGTCTTACTCTGTTACCCAGGCTGGAGTGCAGTGGCACAATCATGACTCCCTGCAGCCTCAACTTCCCCAGGCTCAGGTGATCCTCCTGCCTCAGCCTCCTGAGTAGCTGGGACTACAGGCAGGAATCACCACACTCAGCTAATTTGTAGAAACGGGAGTTTTGCCATGTTGCTCAGGCTGGTCTCAAATTCCTGGGCCCATGCGATCTACCTGCCTTAGCTGCCCAAAGTGCTAGGATTACAGGTATAAGCTACTGCACCTGGCCTTCAACTACAAATTTTCTAAACTTTGTTTTTTGACATTATGAATACAAACTTTTACCTGAAATTCTGTGAAATATTTTTTTTTTTTTTTTTTTGAGACCGAGTCTCACTCTGTTGCCCAGGCTGGAGTGCAATGGTATGATCTCAGCTCACTGCAACGTCTGCCTCCTGGGTTCAAGCGACTCTCATGCCTCAGCCTCCTGAGTATCTGGGACCACAGGCACATGCCACCATGCCTGGCTAATTTTTGTGTTTTTAGTAGAGACGGAGTTTTACCATGTTGACCAGGCTGGTCTTGAACTCTTGACCCTAGGCAATCCACCTGCCTTGGCCTCCCAAAGTGCTGGGATTACAGATGTGAGCCACCACGCCTGGCCTAGATTTTTTAAATGAAACATTTTCTATTGCAGTTGATGACTACATAGACACAAAAAGAAAGCTACATGACTGTAATATTTAACTATTAACAATATTTATGTGGTCAAAAATCTACTGGACATGATGCCAAAAACACTCAATATTCTGATGTTACCTATTGTATGTATTTGGAAAGTGTTTAAATCTTCATGTACATTGATCAAAATAGATGCTAATGTAGGTCAAGGTTAAAAAATAGCTTACGGGCAAAATCTGACATGCCACCTAATTTATATATAGAGTTTTATTTACGCAGTCACACATCTTTATTTATGTATTGTCAATGGCTGCTTTCCCATTAAAATGGCAGAGCTGAGTAACTTACATGGAACATACAGCCTACAAAGTCTAAAGTATTTAGCATGTGGCCCTTTACAGACAATGTGTTTCAGCCCTTGTTATGAATCAGCACTTTACAATGAAACTTTCTGAGTTAATGGAAATACGGTATATCTGTGCTGTACAAGATGATTGCTACTAACCACATGGGGCTATTGAGGATTTGAAATATGGCTAATATGACATAGGAACACAATTTTTATTTAACTTAATTTCCGTTTTAACAACCACATGTAGCTAGTTGTTATCCTACCAGACAGTGCAGCTATATATAGATAGTATTCCAGCTGTGATAACTAGTGTATAATCTTAGTTAAGAAATTGAAATACAGTGTGGCAGCATGTTTTCAAGAATGCAAGCTATAAATACATTATTGCACCATTCACAATAATTGCTCCATTTCAGGAAGTTAAAAAGTGAATGGAAAGCACTTGAATGCAACAATTAACACAATATTACAGACTTTTAAGGTGTCACAAAAATAATTCTTCTCTAGGTATGTTGTATGCACAACATGGTTGATTGCTCTACTTACAGAGAGAATTTGGTATGATAATGCTGAAGACAATTTTTGAACTGTTAAGAGAAATGAAGTTGTCCCTCTCAACTCAGTGAAAATGTATGTTTTAGTTTTCTGAAAACAGTAGAATTAAAATTTAGTGAAGTTTTTTTGACATAAACCCTAACTAAATAGTGAATATTTCTTAGTAATTGCCTCTTATTACATATAACAAGGTATATAATTTATTTTGCTCATCCTGACAGAAATGATTTCTTTGGGAAACTCATTTGTCAAGGAATAATCTGACCCAATTTTCTACACAGATATGTTTTCAGAAATGAAATTAATATTCTGAACTACATTCCTATAAATTGTGAAATAAAATATTAGATTTTAGAAAATGTTCTCTGATTTCTTGTTTTATGAAAATGAACTTTGTTCTGTTCACCTCACTCAATGAATATTGATGGTGTGAATGAAGAGCTTCAAGTAGATGTTACTAAACTACAATAAATATATGATACTAAAAACTAAATCTGATAATGCTGGCATATTGGAATTCTACAAATACTTTGGGACATGTTACCATAAATATAAAAACCATTGTGAAAAAATGATATCTATCTTTGGAAGCACTTACAATGGTGAACAGCTGTATTCTACTATAAAACTGAACACAATTAAATATTTTTCCATATTAAATGATTCAAAGCTGACTTATTGCATGCTAGAAAATCCAAAGCATAAGAATGACATTGATGTGTCCTGGTGAAGAACAAAAGGAGTTGAATATCTGAAACTAAATAAAAGAAAGAATGGAGTTGAAAACATATACACATATATTATCTTCAAATATGTTTTATTATTAATTTAAAATGTAAAGTGCAGCACTTGATACCATATATATTATACTTTTATTCTTTGTTTATATAACATAAACACTATTATATATTTTAGAAGGATATATTTTTGTGTGATATATATATTAAATAATATTACTTAACCAAATAATTTAATTTTACTTCTGGTAGTTAATTTTTCTTATTTATTTATTTATTTATATATTTATTTATTTATATAAGATGGAGTCTTGCTCTTTCCCCCGGGGTGGAGTGCAGTGACATGGTCATGGTTCATTGCAGCCTTGACCTCCCAGGCTCAAGCAGTCCTTCCACCTTGATATGGTTTGGCTGTGTCCTCACCTGAATTTCATCTTGAATTCCCACATGTTGTGCAAGGTACCCCATGGAAGGTAATTGAATCATGAAGGCAGGTCTATCCCCTGCTGTTCTCATGATAGTGAATAAGTCTTACAAGATGTGATGGCTTTGAAAAGGACAGTTTCCTTGCACAAGCTCTCTTCTCTTGTCAGCCGCCATGTGAGATGTGCCTTTCATCTTGCCCCATGATTGTGAGGCCTCCCCAGCCAAGTGGAGCTGTAAGTCCATTAAACCTCTTTCTTTTGTAAATTGCCCCATCTTGAGTATGTGTTTATCAGCAATGAAAATGAACTAATACACACCTCAGCCTGTCAAATACCTGGAACCAAAGATGCGTACCACAATGCCTGACTAGCCTTTAAACATATTTTTGAGAGACAGGGTCTCACTATGTTGCCCAGGCTGGTTTCAGTTGGCCTTAAGTGGTCCTCCCACCTCAGCCTTTCAAAGTGCTGGAATTACAGGAATGAGCCACCCCACCAAGCATTTTTTCTTATTTCTACCATTGTCCACTTATTTGTGTTTACTACATTGCCTTTGTAGGCATTTGAGTTTTTGATTCCCACAATAGACAAAGCAAAGGTGACTTCATTATATTTAGAGAACAAATGTCAAATTTCAAACATGAATATATACCTGGGAGATTTAAAGGATGTTGAGAAGTGTAGGAATGCAAATATCCTCATCTTACAAACAATGATGGGCAGGAGGTAATAGCTAGTGTTGCTAGAATTATAAATACTAGTGCCGTAATATTGACATTTATAATTGTAATTGATAGAGGAACTCAAAAGAGTATTATTATTAAATTAGAGGGGATGATTTTACTTGTGGGATGTTAAATATAATAAACACTTATCAGTCAAAACAGAATGTAAATTGATTGATTTTAAAAAGTAGGAGAAATATATTATTTAGAAATGTGGTAAAAAACTAATATGGAAACTTTTTTTTAGAAATTAAATCAATTCCCCTTGGGAAGTTGACTTGGGCTTATGAGGAGCAGGTCAGGAATTACTGATATTCATTATAGTCTTTTTTAGCACAATTTGATTATTTAATAGAGTACAGCATTGCTTTCATAACAGGTATTTTGGTATATATTTAAAACTTTGAATAATAAAACACACCAAAATAACAAGACTTATCTTGGAATCTCATAAATTTGTTAATACCTCCTCTTCCTGAGAAGAATCAAGAATAAGGGATGAAGAAATGGATGCTGGGAAGAAGGCACAGCAAGATGGTGGAATAGAAGGCTCCAACGATTGTCCCTCCTGAAAATACACCAATTTAACAACTATCTACACAGAAAAAATATCTTCATAAGAACCAAAAACCAGGTGAGCCTTCATAGTACCTGGTTTTACTCTGTATAGCTAAAAGAGGCACTGAAAATATAGAAAAAAAAAGTCTTAAATCTCCATTGCCATGCCTTCCCTACCCCTGGAAGAAATGACATAGTGTGGAGAGCAGAGTGTCTCTGGGTGCTGAGGAAGAAAGAACACAGCGATTGTGAAACATTGAACTCAGTGCTATTCAGTTATAGCAGACAGGAGCCAGATACAGTGGCTCACGCCTGTAATCCCAGCACTTTGGGAAGCCAAGCCAGGAGGTTATAGCAGAGAGTAAAACTCAGTTGAAACCTACCCATGGAAAGAGCATTTAAACCAGGTTTAGCCAGGGGGAATCACCAGTCCTGGTGGCCACAAATTTCTCCACTGTGGGCTAAAGTGCTCTTTGCTTCTATTGAAAGGCAGTCTACACCATAAGAACTACAATTTATAGGCAAGTCCTAGGGCTGAACTCAGCCTGGATACAGTGGAATGGAAGGGCACATGACCTACTGAGACATCAGTTGGCATGGCTAAGGGAGTGCTGGTATTACCCCTCCCCTGACCCCAAGCTGCACAGCTTGTGGCTCCAAAAAAGACCCCTCCATTCTGCTTGAGAAGAGGAGAGGGAAGAGTGGAGAGAACTTTGCCTTGCATCTTGGATACCAGTTCAGCCACAGTAGGACAGAGCACCAGTCAGAGTCATGAGGGCCCTGAATGGCCCTAGCTCCAAGATGACATTTTTAGACATGCTGTGGACCACAAGGGAACCTCCTGTCTCGAACAGAAGGACCCAATCCTGGCAGCATTTATCACCTGCTAACTAAAGAGCCCTTGGGTCCTGAATATCTAGCAGTGATACCCAGGTACTATATCAAAGGCCTTGGGTAAGCCTTTGAGAATTGCTGGCTTCAGGTGAGACTCAGCTTATTACCAGCTATGGTGGCTATGAGACAAAACTCCTTCTGCTTGAGAAAAGCAGAGGAAAAACCAAAGGGTACTTTGTCTTCCACCTTAGGTACCAGCATGGACACAGGGGCATAGAGCACCAAGCGGGCTCTTGGGCTTTTCAATTCCAGAACTTGACTCTTAGATAGCACCTCTGGACCTACTCTGGGAAGGAAGGGAGCCCACTACACTGAAGGGTAAGTCCCAGGCCAGGCAACATGTACCATAAGCTGACTTCACAGCCCTTGACCCTTAAGGGAACATTAGTGGTAGTCTGGCAGTACTCTCCAAGGCCTGTGCTAGTGGTAGCTACAGGATGAGTGTCTTCTGCTTTAGGAAATGAGAGGGAAAAGTGTTAAGGACTGTGTCTTGTGGTTTGAAGGCCAGCTCTGCTGTAGTACAATAGAACATCAGGTAGACTTCTAAAGTTTTTGGCCCCTTGTCCCTGACTCCCAGGCAGCACTTCTGGACCGACCCAGGGCATAAGGGTCTCACCACCATGAAGGGAAGGACACAGGCCTGGCTGGCTTTGCTGTTTGCTAATTGTAGAGCCCCGGACCTTGAGCATATATAGGCAGTAGCCAGGGAGCGGTTACAGCAGGCCTTGGGTGAGACCCACTGCTGTGCTGGCTTCAGATTTGACCCAGCAGAGTCACAGTGGTGATGGCCACATGGGTGATTGTGTCACTCCATCTCTCAGCATTAGGTGGCTTAGAACAGAGAGAGACTTTATTTGTTTGGGAGAAAGTAAGGGAAGAGAACAAGAGAATCTTCCTGGCAAACTAGATAATTCTCCTGGAATTTATCCAAGACCATCAAAGCAGTAACTCTGTGAGTCTGCAAGAATCACAGCATTACTGGGCTTAGGGTGGCCCCTAAAGAAGATACAGATTAGATTACAACCCTCAAGTCCTTTCAAATACCTGGAAATCTTCCAAAGAAGGACAAGTACAAGTAAGCCCAGACAATGAAGACTATAATAAGTACCTAACTCTTCAATGCCCATGCACCAAAGAACATCTACTATCTGCGACACCATCAAGGAAAGCATGACCTCACCAAATGAAGTAAATAAGCCATAAGGTTCCAATCATGGAGAAACAGAGGTATTTAACCTTTCAGACAAAGAATTCAAAATAGCCATATTGAGGAAACTCAAAGAAATTCAAGATAACATACAGAAGGAATTCAGAATTTTATCAGTTAAATTTAAGAAATAGATTGAATAATTAAAAAGAATCAAACAGAAATGCTGGAGCTGAAAAATGCAACAGGCATAGAGATAATGCATCAGAGTCTTTTAATAGCAGAATTGATCAAGCAGAAAAAAAGAAAAAGCTAGTGAGCTTGCGGGTAGTCTATTTGAAAACACACAGTCAGAGGAGAAAAAAGAAGAAACAATGAAGCACAGCTACAGGCTCTAGAAAATAGCTTCAAAAGGGAAAAATCTAGGAGTTATTGGCCCAAAGAGGAGGTAGAGAAAGAGATAGGGGTAGAAAGTTTATTCAGTGGGATAATAACAGATAACTTCCAACACCTAGAGAAAAATATTGATATCCAAATACAAGAAAGTTACAGAACACCACACATGTTTAATCCAAAGAGTACTACCTCAAGGCATTTTATAATCAAACTCCCAAAGATCAAGGATAAAGGAAGGGTCCTAAAAGCAGCAAGAGAAAAGAAACAAACAACATATAATAGAGCTCCAATCTGTCTGGCAGCAAACTTTAGAGTGGAAACTTTACAGGCCAGCAAAGAGTGCATGATGTAAAGTACTCAAGGGAAAACAAAACAAAACAAAACAAAAAACAAAAATACAAAAATCGTTTATGCTAGAATAGTATAAAATAGCAAAAAAAAAAAAAAAGCCCTTTTACCCTAGAATGTACTTACATCACATTGCATGCCTGCATCAAAACATTTCATGTACCCAATAAATATGTGCATATATTATGTACCAACAAAATTAATTTTTTAAATAAAAGAACAGAATTCTGACTTATTTTCTCATCTGTATTTCTAATAATTGTGCATATATTTTGAAACGTATATAAAACACCCACTGAAACATTGCTTATTTATCATTCGTTATTCTTCTCATGAAACTAACATTTTAATTGAGTACAGAATTGAAAATTAATGACATTAGTTTGATAAGCATTTTAGGTGAAATACAACATAGTTTGAATTTGCAATAATGACTCACCCAACTAAGGCCAGATCAGGGAATATGTACTTGAGAAAGCCATATTTCATACTAAGTGTCTTAGAAGAGAATTCTTGAACCAAGAGTCATGTCTATAACAGCACACTACATTTGGAAAACCTTGGGTAATTCTAGATATATTTCTATGTAATCAATCCTCCGGAAAGGTATTTAGTAACCAAAATAGAATTCATCTGCTTCTTGGTGGCCTTTAAATGTTATCATTTATACATCTGTGTGATCGTGTTTAGTGAGAGTTTCTATTCTGGTAATTTTCAGAAAATGAAACGAAATTTGTACTCTTTGCAAATCTATTTTTTAACACAAAATTGCAGATTAGTTAGAAAAAGTACAAAGAATATTTTTTCTTGAACAATTTAACAGTAAGGTGTAGACTTGATGCTATATCTACCCTTAGTTAAATATATGTTTACTACAAACAAAAGTATTCTTGTGTGAAACCACAATATAACTTTCAAGATCAGAAAGTTAGTGTTAATGCATTGCTACCATCTAATCCTCAGATTGCACTGAAGTTTTGCAGATTGTTACATTCATGCTTTTTGTAGGAACATAATCTTGTTCAGAATCACAAATAATAATTAGCTTTGCTGTCTGTATAATCTTCCTTAGACTGGAACAGTCCTCAGTTTTTCTTGGTCTTAATGACCTTGACACTTTTGAAGATGAGAGATCAGATATCTTTTAGATTGCCCCTCAATTTGAGATATCAAACATTTCCTCATGATTTGATTCAGACTATGCATCTTTGGCCACAATATCATAGAACTAACACTATTCTTTTTTATGATGCCTGATTAGGTAGGACATGATATTAAATTGTCTAATTATGATGAAGTTCATTTTGATCATTTGATTAAGGGTATTTGCCAGGCCTCTTTACCATGTGGTTGGCATTTTCCCCATTGAAGTTAATATGTATTCAGTGGGAGGTTACATTCATTCTACATACATGTTTCATTCCTTGTTATACTTTCAATTTACTTATTCATTTACCGATATATTTAGGGGACCCACAGTTTTCTATTGTATTCAATACATTAGGATCTGTTAATATCATTATTTATTATGATATTCAAATTATTCTTGATTTGATCAATGGGAAAAGCTCTTTCAAGTCGACTTCAATGTTCTTCTGACATGCTCCCATAATTTTTTGACCACTTCACCTTTTTTTGTTGTTGTTGTTGAAATGTGGTCTTGCCCTGTCGCCCAGGCTGGAGTGCAGTGGTGCCATCTTGGCTCACCACAATCTCCACCTCCCAGGTTCAAGCGATTCTCCTCCCTCAAACTCCCGAGTAGCTGGGATTACAGGTGTGCGCCACTGTGCCTGGCTAATTTTTGTATTTTTTTTTTTTTAGTAGAGATGGGATTTTGCCATGTTGGCCAGGCTGGTCTTGAACTCCTGACCTCAGGTGATCCGCCCACCTGGGCCTCTCAAAATGCTGGGATTATAGGCCTGAGCCACCAGGACCGGCCTGGCCACTTTACTTTTAAGAAGTTTTATTTCTGTGAGCTAACACTGGAACCAACCATTTTCACAAGAAGCTTTGGTTTCTTTCGGCAGAAAATTACATTCAAAAATCAAGAACTGCATTCTAATTATGCTCATAATGAGTGAAATGTCACTAATAACAGGCCCTCTCAATGAATAAACCTAAGGAGTGTACATAAAAATATACATATACACAAATATATACAAACATTTAAGCTTATGTGTCTATCACTTATTTATCTATTTAACTATATTTTGAAAAATCATGTCTTCACCCTGGTATATTCAGTTCAATACCACAGAATCCATCCTAGTTTCTTTTGAAGCTATCTGACTTTCTATTTCAGGTAACATTAACATGCATAGGAATATTTTGTGGAATGAATATCATGCATGATTAATATATTATAGACATCACTGTTCATGTGTCACACTGTAGTGACATTATTTTAGTATTATATTTCTTATAGTAGGCAAATTCTACAATAAATTGTCATGCCAAGCTAGTCTTTTCCCATTGAAAAGAGTGCTGAGACACTGTATTGTAATATCATAAACATACTTACATAAGTATTTTGAAAGGTAGTATTTAATCAGGGCACATATATTTTTTAAGCATTATAATATTATGCATAGTTAAGGCAAACCAGAGAGCCTTCAATTGTCCTCATGTATATGCAAAAATATATGATACTTCTAATGTTCATGTGTGTGTGTTTCTGTATGTGTGTGCAATTAAAATTAAAGTAAGAGTATTACCAAGATTCCCATTTTTGGAAGAAAAAGGTTTTGTGAGACTGTAACAGCTTGTAGAATTTTATTGATCAGAAAATGAGCATAGCATGTTGGGTAAAAGCATAGATTTTTGATCAAGGTATCCTGATTACAAATTATACTTTTCCTACTACAGTTTGTATGCTTTGGGAAGAGTTACTAGAGCAATTTTTTTCCATTTACTATTTACAAAATGATGATTTAAGAGTATCTACCTCACTAGGTTATGATGACGATTCAATGTGTTTAGTATGTGTAAAAGAACCTGGCATACAGCATGCATTGTGTAAGTGTTAGCTACTGTTATTGCAATATAAAGATATTCTTTCTCATAGATATTAACAATGTGTGTTCTCAGAGAACCTACAATATAGTCCTTTATTAAATTTTCACCTTTCACTGAAAATCTTTGTTTATGCCTGACAATATTTGGAAATCAATTTGATCATTCTCAGTTCATTTACCTATATTTGCTAGGACATGTGAATATTATCTAATTTTATTTTTCTGCTTTATGTCACCTTTACTCTTTGTAATGAGTCTCCCTCCAGCCAGTTTGAATAAGGAAATTGTTAAGTGGCAAATATTTTAGTGAATTTAGTAAAAGCAACATATAACTGTGGATATCTGGGTAGAACAGCTTGTATTTGCCAGTAAACCAGCCAGAAAGCACATTTAACAATTTTTTCAATCCTTTTGCATTTGACAGGTAAAGAATACCCACTGTTTCATGTTTTTCCAAAAGCAATGTTGTCCACTTTAATTCACCCTTTCCCATAGCTCTCTAAACACCTGAGAAATAACTATTTTCTCCTTTTCCTTCCCAGCTTGAGCTACTCATCAATAACTGTTTTTTGCTCTGTCCTGTTTTGGAGGACAGATGTCCTTAATGTGAGTAGACTAGAGTTGATTACTGGCATCAAAGGCTATTCCACTGTCTATCACCTTCAAAGAAAATTCAGAGTAACCTTTCATCCCTTTTCCTTGTGGACTATCATTACAGAAACTTGCATTTTTAATGCTATGGCCCTGCTGACCACCACATCTGAAACCGCAAGAATGGCAGTGTATGCAAAACTATCCTACTGTGCTTTTTGTTCACTTCCTTGAGAAATTGAGATCTAATGCAGAAAGCCCAAAGAGTTTTGATACTTCATGTTGAATGGGAGCTTTGTAGTTTTGGCACCAGGAAAGAAAAACCTACGGAGAATTGTTAGTTTACAAAGTTGAATAACACTAAAATGGTTTTAAAAAGAGTAAAAAATAATATCTTGTGTAAATACTATAAGTCAGTAATCATGGAGTTGCCCCTAGATGTGAGTAGATAGTAAAATCTTTGATGCATTACATCTGATTAATCTCATAAATATAGATGTGTTGGGCCTAATCTATATTATTCAGGTTTTTATTTATTTAATGATTTTACGAATCAGTTAATTGATAGTAGTACATTTTAAGAACGAGTGCAAAGCTCTAATCCAAAGAAATCCTTATCAGAATTAAAGTCACATATCCTCTTATAAAGACCTTTCAAAGATCCTGAGAAAGAAGATTGAATGTCATAAATAAGTAAGTGTAAACTAATTATATTAACCAACAAATAAGAGCACATTTACTTCACTTATGTTTGGAAATTTAAGAACTAATTTTGGAATTTGGATGACTTTTCAGAATCAGGTACTTAACAAATGTAGACAATAGTATATAAAGCCATCTTAAAAATATATAATGAATGCTTTCCTATGACAGAGGATGATAGATAGAATCACTTAAAGGATAAATAAAAAGGGCATATAATTTTCTGCATATGGGAAAATTTTCAAACCATACCAATCCTTGAAATAACCATTTCAACAAACACAACCAATACTTGAGTTAAGATGAACTTTAATGGTAATGAGAGGCAGCATAATGAAAAACGAAAGGAAAACTAAACAATAAAACCCAATTGAATATGAATAGTGCTATATTTTATAGTCAACCAATAAATTTTATTGTGAAATTACTATATTTAGACACTGTACTAGGCATTATGATGCAACAGTTAATTAAAAAAAATCCCCTGCATCTAAAGAAAGTACACTAGAGTATGACATTGGGCAAGTGATGTAGTGATGTAAATTTTGAAAGTCAGCCTCCTAGTATATGAAATAGAAATAATAAGAGTACTCCATCTGGTGTCTTAAAATAAAATGATTATTACTTTTTGCCCCTAGTCAATGATCAATGAATGTTACCTGTCATCCTATCATTGTCATTGTGATTATCTTCATGACCAGCACTGCCACTACCATCATCATTCCCAGAGGAACCCTACCTCAAAAAGGAAATAGCTTTATGAACAACCTCATCTATAATCTGGAACAATATTTACTTGGCACAGTGGTACAGAAGTTCAATTAAATGACATTTGCAAAGTAGTCTAGAATCATACGTAGTACAATATAATTTATCAAAAATGATGGATACAACTATTATATTTGCCCTCTATTATCATAGTACAAATTATAATAATTATAATTTGGACAAAATGATCAAAGAGATTCACATCTTTTTAGAAAATGGTTTTAAAGGAGAAATGTTATTAATTTTTTTTTTTACCACAGTGCATGTAAGATCATTTCCAAAAGGTTTTCTGGATGACTAACTTAAGACCTTCACCAAATACATTTGTTAAGGTTATCATATGGTAGACAATGACAATGCAGTTGTTTAAAAAATATGTAGAGGACTTTTGAGATCACATTTTTAGGTCTAACATTTGATGATACAGTCTCCTTCTTTTTCTTCTTCTTCTTCTTCTTCTTCTCCTCCTCCTCCTCCTCCTCCTCCTCCTCCTCCTCCTCCTCCTCCTCCTCCTCCTCCTCCTCCTCCTCCTCCTCCTCCTCCTCCTCCTCCTCCTCCTCCTCCTCCTCCTCCTCCTCCTCCTCCTCCTCCTCCTCCTCCTCCTCCTCCTCCTCCTCCTCCTCCTCCTCCTCCTCCTCCTCCTCCTCCTCCTCCTCCTCCTCCTTCTTCCTCCTTCTTCTTCTTCATTTATTATTATTATTATTATGTTTGAGTCAGGGTCTCACTCTATTGCCCAGGCTAGAGTTCAGTGACACTGTCACAACTCAGTGCAGCTTCCACATTCTGGGTTCAGGTTATCCACGCACCTCAGCCTCCTGAGTAATGAGTAGCTGGGACTACAGGCACACACCACCATGGAAAATCACTTTTGTATTTCTTGTGGAGATGGGATTTCGCCACGCTGCCCAGGCTGGTCTCAAACTCCAGGGCTCAAGCAATCCACTTGCTTCCACCTCTTAAATAGCTGGGATTATAAGCGTAAGCCACCATGGTCGGCCTGTTCTTCAAAAAATAACTGTGTACTTTTAGAACTGAAATCCATCTGTCCAAGTGTACATTAGTGCACTCACTCAAGATGTTTGGCTTTTATATGCCCTATACTAGTCTAGTGCTAGAAATCAAATGGAATGAAAACATACTCTCCCCCTAAGAATAGAAATAACACAATGAGAAAGCAGGTATGTGCATATAGTTGTATTGCTTCAATAATATGACAATCATTGTTATTTTAAAATTGTACATTCTGTCACCATATCTATATCTCCTTTTGCACATCATCCATTGCAAGAACCCGATAAGTCACTCAACACAGCTGCCTGCATTTCTGGTCTATTTTCTGATTGAAAAGAATGCCTTCCTTTTTCAATCTCTTTAGTCTCATATGACTTAATATCTTAATTTCTTCTCTTTGCTTAGTGTAACTTATTATTTATTTATTTGTTTATTTTTGAGATGGAGTCTGTCATCCAGGCTAGAGTACAGTGGAACGATCTTGGCCCACTGCAACCTCCACCTTCCAGGTTCCAATGATTCTCCTGCCTCAGCCTCTCAAGTAACTGGGATTACAGGCACGCACCAGCATATCCAGCTAATTTTGTATTTTTAATAGAGACAGGGTTTTGCCACATTGCCCACGCTGGTTTCAAACTCCTGACCTCAAGTAATTTACTTCCCTCAGCCTCCCATAGTGCTGAGATTACAGGCATGAGCCACCGTGCCCAGGCTTATTTTGGATTCCATTACCTGGGTATATTTTTGCACATTTTTATGTCACTCTATGAGAAAGTTGCCTTTTATCATGCCCTAGGCCTGCAACTTTAGGCACATTGTGCCGTATATTCCAAGTATGTAAGGAAAAAGTGAGCAAACAGCAAAAATACGTGAATATAAATTGAATTACAAGGGACAGTTGATTCACATCTTATATAGGGTTAGGTTCAAAAGACAGCACATAAAGCAAGAGTTGTGCTTAATTAGAAGCCAAATTGGAGATAGACATACTATATCTGATGAGTCCAGTGTAGCTGATGCCTTTCCCAGCATGAGGTCAGATTTAAAAGCAGATGAAAGAATTGGCTATTGGTAATATTAATAGTGATAAATGTAATACCAGTATTTCTGTACCACACATTATCTTAAGTATTGTACATATTTAATCCATATAATTTTCCAATATCCTTGAGATATTTATTTGTTTCCAATCCCCCATGTTAAAATTGAGGCAAGTTGGGCAATAGTGTTTCCATGGAAGATTGATGATGTGTATAGCAACCCATTAACCAGATATATAGAGGCTTTGAATAAAAAGGAAAGAAGCTGCTGCTTAAAAAATTTAGTAAAGTGTGGTCATATACATCTAAGTCTCCCCTAACTGAGAGGCAGTTAACTCAAGTAACTGTGGTAGTTAAGTGCAAGCTGTCTCTAATAAGCTTTCCCAGTTACCAATTCTAATTCTGTCATATGCTCTGTGGGATGTTGGACAAATTTCTTGACTTTTCTTACGTGGGTTTTCTCTTCTGAAAGTGTTGTTTTGAGAACTAATTAAATCTACTCACACAGGCAGTTAAAATCATGCTTGGTAGTTAAGCATTCAATACATGAGATCTATTGTAAATTAATATTTACTATTAAATACTGTATCCTTCTAGAAGTACTTCAGGGAAAGTTTCTCATCTCAATCTACTGTTGAAAATTTCTTAGTTCAGAATGATGCTGTGTTAAACCACTGGGAATTTAGAAATTATTAAGTCTTTGTGTTTTAAGAGAAAAAAATTTTGCCAAATATAAAGGCATTGTACTGTGGCTTAATTGTAGGTAATTTTATTTGTGGAATATGGCTGGTATTAACTTTCTGGACTCTGCAGAGAGACGATAGTTGACTTCTTCCTTCTTATAGTGGAAATGGATGATCCATGTTGAAAAAAAAGTATATGTATAATATATACATATATATGTATAATAAAATAGGATTCAAAATGAGACATAAGCATCCTCATAAGGAGAAGTAAGCCTCACACCTCACCTCTATTATTACATCTTTAAAAATTACTTTTATTTCTATCTATGTGCCTTATGTTATTAATTCTTAGCTTTCTCAACTTTAAATAATGTTTCAATTTTTTTAAACAATCTAAGATTTTTCCATTTATTTCTCACTCTGAAGTACACATCTTCTGCCTGTCTCTCTTCACCTATCATTTAAAAAACATGTAAGATGTTCAATAATCATAAGCAAGCAAGCAAATAAATAATAAATAAATACTACTGGTTGTCTTTAAGTTAGGAGTCAAAAACTCACTTGTGTCCAGGCAATTAGACAGCCCTTTGGGTCCTACATGGAGCTCCTGCCCTCTCTTAAAACTTCCAGTCTTGAATATGGAGGCATCTGGGCTAATGCTTGCTGGACTGGTTTCGTTTTTCATTCCACCCACAGAAGTTCCATTAAGCAGATGTCCACAGTGTTTCAACCTTCCAGGAGATTGCAGACTTCTCTTATTGGCTTATGTTTCTTCTCTATTTTTGCTCTTATGGGTGGATCATTGTATTTTTACTTTAATTATCAATTGCTTGGTATAATTAAATTTGGTTTGCAGGGGGAAATCAAGAAACGTGTGTTCTCATTTTTAATTCTTGGAGTTTGTCTTTCTAGAATAGTGATGCAATAGAATGACATACTTATTAGGACAACACTAAATAAGTGTTCAGAAGTTAATTATTATTTAAAAGGGTTTCTTTTCAAATTTTCTATGTTACATAAATAATGTGAATGAAATTTTATAGAATTTTGCTTGATAAAAGTCTATTTTTTTTTTTGCCAGGGAATGTGGGAATGCTTTAACATAGCAATGAATTTTATTACTATTGAGATGTTATTTACACTTTAGTATATTTAACTCACTCACAAATGGCTTATATTTTCTTCTATTATATATATAAAATTATATATGCATAAATATATATCTATATCTCTATATATCATCTCTCTGTATATATATATATATCTTCTCAGTAGCTATTATGATTCTGTAACAGAAAGTAAATATTATATCTTAGAAAAAAACTGAAATTTCTCATGTCAAGTGTACGTTTCTTTATACTTTATAGAAAACATCTTTTTCTCTAATGCTTTGTACTGGAAATGTCATCTTATGACAAAGTAAATACAAACAACCAAAAATGTCTTTTTTTTATACACCTATACTCTGCAAAGGTGGTTTCAGTCAGAGAATATATGAAACATGAGGAGGTGGATCTGGATATACATCAGGTAGAAGATAGCCAGAATAAGTCGGTAGAGTTTTATCTGGTTGATACTATGCAAATAGAATTACTAATGATTTTTAACTGCATTAAAGATATAAACTTCATTTAAAAGATATTTTTGAATACAAGTTTTTTTGAAAATGAGCTTCTTAAGTATATGCATGGGGTTAAAAAAAAACAAAAGCAGACAGGGCACATAACAAAAACATGTCTTTGTCATTTCTATTGCAGGAAATAAAGGAGAAGTGCTTCAGTCAGCCAACTTTTAAAAGGTGAAACCCAGGTCATCAGTGAAAGTAAAACAGCAATGCCTCAAATAAGAAAATATACCCCTTAATAAAGTGTTTCTCAAAAGGAACATCGTTTATTTAGTGTTACAGAATAGAAATATTAAACACAAACATTCCTGTGTATGTTTCCAAAAATATCACACGACAGTTGTATTTTCTGTGTTTGTCCTGCAGTTCCTATTGTTTTGGTCAGTTTATTTTATGTCCTCATGCAGCCTAGAGTTGGTTGTTAAATTCCAGGGAGCATGCTGTGTTTGATAGATCTTAGAATTCTGAACTTCACTCTTAATACGGCTGAAGCCATTCTCTGACTGATCTGTCTCCTTGTATATCTCATTATGTTCCCATGCTAATTTGGAGCTGGATATAGATGAGTGTAGAAGAGATGAGTAGTTATTGATGTGATAGTTGTTTGCTGCAATGCAGTGGACTTGTTTTAGCAGTCATCTTTTTTTTTTCTGTTTGTTTTCCACACAGCAACACATTTCAAAACTTTTCAAATCAAATGGTTCTTACTGCAAATGAAAATCTTAGATAGCGAATAATTGGTTTAAGTCAACAGCTTCTATGGCCTTTCAAGACAGTTACATTTATGGAGTATCATAAAACAGTATATTAAAAGTGTGCTTATACCCAAATAGTAGTCGAAAAGAAAGCTGCAGCATTAACTACTTCTACTAATGTCTTTGTACTGGTACATAACATGATTCTTTTGCTATTGGCATTTTGTAAAAACTCAGCACAAATTTCTGGAACAAAATGTAAACAGAAATTAACTACTATTAGAAGGCCCTATACCATTTTGACTACTTTTCATCATTTATTTTCTCTCATTTATGATTTAACAACACATGTTATTTAAACTGAAATTCATGGGGTGTGTATGTAGTAATTTAACGTGCAAAATTTAAACTATCTAAAACAACCTAGACATTTCAGTTTCTCCTGACCATAAGTCCTATTATTTTAGCAACCAAGAAATTCTGAGGTTTTCTATGTGGTGAATAGAGTAGCATTAAAAAAATGAGTCATTGTGCATACTAAAATTATTATGGGGCGTTAATTTATATTTCAGCTATTTATAATAATTTGTATTCATGCAGCACAATTGTTAACACATTCTGGGCAATGTGCCAGGTTCAGGATCTCAGATATAAAGGACATGGGCTCTGTCCCCAGTATGTGCAATATGTTGTGTGGATTTTGAATTTATCTTCTTTGAAGAATATGTTCCAAGTATTTTATTTGGCCATCTTCCTCTGAGAAAAGTGGGACATTTATTTAATCAAGAGAATGACATAGCTCTTCACGAGATCCCTCTGAATCACACTAAGGCAGCAAGAGAGCTGAGCTTCACTTATCAGAATGGATAATGAAGTTGATTTTCTTTAAAATGGGCAGTTAAATTTATTTGGAGAAATAATTTTTTTAGTTTAAGAAATTCACAGTATAGAATTTAAACTTTAATCACATTATGGCAAATATTTTAAAAACATTTATTATTACAACATAATCCATGAGAACAAACCAGACCAAGATTGAGACAAACGGCAAACAGGGTTTGTTAATGACACCTGTATTTGAGATTGCCAATTTTTTTCTTAATCTATAAAATGTGACAATATCAATTTATAGTTGTACAGATAAATAGAGGATTTTGGTGTAAGTTAGGCCTGCTTGGTGTTTCTGCTACCTAATTGTAACCTTGAGAAACTAATTTATCTGCTTTAAAATAAATCTTGTCTGTCAATAAAAATAAAAATAGACTTATCTCAAAATGCTGACTAAAGACAACCTTCAGAATGAACGAAAATATTTGCAAATTATGCATTTGACAAAGGACAAATATTCATAGTCTCCAAGAAACACAAATAACTCAAAAAGAAAAAAAACACACAAAAAAATCATCCCATTAAAAAGTAGGCAAAGGACTTGAACAGATAATTTCTCAAAAGAAAACATACAAAATGCGAACAAACACATGAAAAGTGCTCAATATGCCTGATCATCAGAGAGTGCATATTAAGGCAACAATGAGTTACCATCTCATGCCAGTCAGAATGGCTATTATTAAAAAGTCAAAACACAACAGATGTTGGTGAGGATGCAGAGAAAAGGGAACACTTATACACTATGGGTGGGAATGTAAAAACCACTATGGAAAAAACATAATGGAGCTTTATCAGAGAACTAAAACTAGAATTACCATTTGACCCCAAAATCCCACTACTGAGCATCCAGCCAAAGAAAACCATATCATTATATTAAAAAGACATCTGCACTTGTATGTTTATCACAGCACTATTCCCACCAAAGTCATGAAATCAACCTAAGTGCTCATCAACAGTGTATTGACTGAAGAAAACATGGTACATATACACTATGGAATACAACTCAGCCATAAAAAATAAATGAAATCATGTCTTTCGCAGCAACATGGTTAGAAGTGTAGGCCACTTTATTTATTTATTTATTTATTTATTTATTTATTTATTTGAGATAGAGTCTCGCTCTGTCACCCATGATGGAGTGCAGTGGTACAGTCTCGGCTCACTGCAACCTCTACCTGCTGGGTTCAAGCCATTCTCCTGTCCTGCCTCAGCCTCCCACGTAGCTGGGATTACAGGCCTGGGCCACCACATCTGGCTAATTTTTGTAATTTTAGTAGAGATAGGGTTTTGCTATGTTGGCCAGGCTGGGCTTGAATTCCTGACCTCAGGTGATCTGCCCACCTTGGCCCCCCAAAGTGCTGGATTTACAGGCATGAGTCACTGCGCCAGGCCTGGAGGCCATTACTGTAAGTGAAATAACTCAGTAACAGAAAATCAAATACCACATGTTCTCATGTATAAGTGGAAGCTGCACAATGCTACACATAGATAAACAGAGAAAAATAACAGACACTAGGGACTCCAAAACTGTGGAGGAGAGAAATGGTTGATAGTTGAGAAATTACTTATTGGGTACAATGTTTACTATTCAGGTAATGGGTACTCTGGAAGCCCAAACCTCACCATTATGCAATATACCCATGTAACAAACCTATACATGTACCTCTGAATCTATAAACATAAAATACACTGTTTAAAAACTGAACTATTATATTAAAATACATGTAAAATATTTAACTCATAGCTATCATGTGTGGATATAATATGGATATGTATTATGTATATGTGTATGTAGAGGACAAACACATACATACACTTTTTCATATTACAAGAAGGATCTAAAGCAATCTACAACAGAAATAGTCAACAAAAATAAAAATTACTAGATGGGAAATTCATTTCTGGAAATGGTGAGGAGACTTGTATATTGCAAAAGCTTCCAAAAATATCAAATTATAATCTGGAAAAATATTTCCTAAAAAATTATTTGAGATCTTAGAGATTGAAAAAATGCAAAAAAAAAGGAAGGCAATGAAAATATTGAAAGAGATATAAAATGAATAATATTTGTATTCATGAGGTCCCCTCTCCCTTCTAAGAGTCCTCTCCACACCACAAAATATGATGTTGGTAAAACTAAAACAAAAATTACAATTTATACAGCTTTAGGTGTCAGAGGACAGAGTTTAAGACTGCCAGAGTGGCTAGAAAATGAGGTAAAGCCTGGTTAAAAAAAAATGTATGAAGAAGAGAAACCCCCAAATCTGAGCTAAACTCCATCTAAATACTTGGATAGTTTTCAGACTGCACATGTGTAGGGGTGCCTCCAAGGGGCCCAGTGGAAAGAAAGACCTAGAAGGATGAAAACACTACAGACTGGAGATTTTAGCTGCTGCGTATTGCAAAGGAAACAAAGTTTGGAATTTGAGTACAATCAAGTAGTATTCTTGCTAAAACAAAAATAATGTTATTTAAATGATGCAAACAGAACCCAGAGATTCTACAATGTATTGTTCCAAATGTACAATATACAATTAAAATTGCTAAACATTTGAGAAAAGAGAAAAATAAGATATATTCAACAGACAAATGATTCAAACTGATAATGAAATGATAAGGAGATTAGAATAAGAATCAAAGGACTGTGATTCTAAAACCTAATAAATACATTATAAGATAATAAAATTGCTTACCAATCTCTCTCACGGGTAGAAACACATTTAATCAATGTAATTTATTCACCATATTAAACAAATAATATAGAAGGATCATATAATCTTTCCACAGATGCAGAAGGCAAAAAATTAGCAAAATTAACACCCATTGAGGATATAAACTCTGAGCAACTTAAGAATAAAAAGAAATTTCTTAAAGCTCTTAATGCCCACTTCACCCCTTCTCTCAAAAAAAAAAAAGCAAAAAAAAAACTATAACTATCATCATGTTGATGCTTATTGGTGAGTTACTGAATTTTCTCTTCCTACAATCAGGAACAAGACAAGGTTACCAGTCACTCTGTTCATTTTTCCCCCATTATAGTGTAGGCCCTGGCCATTTCAATATGACATGTGAGATAAATAAAAGTCATAAAGATAGAAAAGAGAGAATGAGATAGTCCACATTCACAAATAGCATGATATTGAAGTAAAATACAACAAGATCTATAAATTAACCACTACAGCTAAATAACTGCAGTCTGCAAAGCAGCAGGATGAAAAGTCTGTACATAAAGCTGTATTTCTATATATTAGTAGTAAACAATTTGAAAATAAAATTTATAAAAATCAGTTTACATTAACATTTAACAGCATACTAATATTAGAATAGAATTTAACAAAAGCTGTGTATGACTTTTTCTTTTTTACTGAAAATTATAAAACAAAACTGAGGGAAATTGAAGAAACCATAAATAAATCAAGAGGTAGACCATGTTCATGAAATGAAAGTCTCAATGTGGTTACATTTTGACTTTCCATGAATTAATTTATGAATTCAATGCACCTCAATCATAATCCAGAGGCTTTTTTACTGGACTCTGACATGATGATGCTAAAATAAGATTCACATGACCAAGAGTAGTAAAATGATTTTTTAAATGAGCAGTAAATTTGGAGAATCTATAGTACTAAATTTTGGCATAAGAGTGTAAAAATGAAAAAAAAAAAAAAACCCACAAGTCCAGGAATAAACCACATTTATTTTGATCAGTTGATCGTGACAAAGGTTCCTAAGAAAATCTATGAATATATGAAAATCCTTTCCGAAAATTTCAGGATTGACTAGTTTAATAAATAAAAAGTGAGAGACGCTATTCAAATACATTTCTAAAAGTTGTGTTTCTGTTTGTTCTTAGATTGTAAAAAAAAAAAAAATTCAAAAGTTTCATATATGCCTGCTATGATCTATTTTTATTTTAAGTATTTATCTTAGATTTTGATAATTCTTTTTTAAATAAAATACAATTTTGCTACTTCTCTTTATTAATATGCTTAAACTTACCTAGTTTTAAGCTATTGTTTGAAGCATTTAAAACATAACAATACTATACCTTTAATAATAAAAAAAAATTTCTCAAATCTCCCTAACTGTCCTAATATTTGATGGCTTGTTTCTAAAGGTTGCCACTTTTTCAATAGCAAAAATAAGTGGAGGGATAGAAAAGTCTACCATTTTACATCACGTTTGGTAGAATGTAATGCTGTACAACGTAGATCTTTGGGTTGAAAGTTAGGAATTATGGGTCACATCTTCAATAATTTCACAAACTCTTTTCCCAACAGAATCTTGTCCAAATAATGATGTCATTCTTTCTTTATTTGGCAAATAATTGGATGCATCTTTATATTTTAGCACTCTGTATCATTGTCATCACAAAAAATAAATACATAATTGCAAAAGGGCTGAGACTTGATTGAAGTCCTATTCTAAATGGGTAAGATTCTAACATTTGTTAGTCTTTTCCACAAAAAATTTAAGAAGTAATTCAAATTTAATTTGTCTGAGAATATCACTGAAATAATTTTAATGCCCTGACTACATTTTGAGAAACTTCTATCAGATTCTTAAACTACAGGGATAAATCTGTTTCCCTATGTAAGGAGATAACGTATCATTCCCCATTTTACCTGTGAGACCAGGAAGATAATATTGGTATCATTGGTGTATTCCTTTGAAGAAGGAAAAGTCTGAAACTTGAGTTGGTAAATTTCAGATAGGGGCAGGACTTTTACACATTAAAGTCAAATAATATGAGATATCACAAAATATGCGACTACGGTTAATTTAATAAAATTATAACATAATTAAATGTATAAAGTGTAGCTATTTGGGATTATGGAATATATATATATTTATACATATGTATTATATATATATTTAGTATAATTAAATCAAGCTAATTAATACATTTATCACCTCACCTTGCATTTTTTATGGAGAGAATTTTGAAATTAATTTTTTCAGTTATTTTTAAATATATATTTTTGACTATAGTCACTCTGTTGTGCAACAGATCTCCAAACCTATTTCTTCCATCTATCTGAAACTTTGTACCCTTTGATGAATAACTCTCCATTTACTTTCTCTTCACCACCCTACAAACTCTGAAAAACATTGTCCTGTCCTGTACTTCTTTGAGTTTAACTGTAATATTCCACACATAACTGAGGCCATTCAGCATTTGTCTTTTTGTGACTGGCTTATTTCCCTTAGCATAATGTCCTCCAGATTTACCCATGTTGTTGCAAAAGACAGAATTTCACCTTCTTAAAGGCTGAACAATGTTCCATTTTGTATATATATACCACGATTTCTCTATTCATTCACCTGTAATGGACACTTAGGTTGATTTCACAACTTGGTTATTGTGAATAGTGCTGCAATGAACATGGGAGTGCAGATATTCCTTTAACATACTGATTTTAGTTCCTTTGGATAGATAACCAGACATGAGTTTACTGGCTTATGTTGTAGTTCTGGCTTTTTTTGTTTTGTTTTGTTTTGGTTTTTTTTTTTTGTTTTTTTTTTTTGTTTTGAGAAGCCACCATATCATTTTTCCATAATGGCTGTACTAATTTAACATTTCCACCTACATAAGAGTCCCCTTTACTTCACTTTCTCTCCAACACATTTTCATCTTTTTGATAAAAACCATTCTAACTGTTGTGAGGTGATATCTCATTATGATTTTCATTTTCATTTATTTAATGATTAGTGATGCTGAGTATTTTTTCATGTCCTATTTGTCATTTGTTTATCTTCTTTAGAAAAATGTCTGTTTAGGTTCTTGGCTCATGTTTAAATCAGGATACATGGGTTCTTTCTATTGAGTTGTTTGAGTTCCTTATATATTTTGGACATTAACCTCTTATCAGATGTATGGTTTGCAAATATTTTGTCCCTTACTACGAATTCACCAAAATGTTGTCAAAACTAATAAATAAATTTAGTAAAGTTTAATGATGCAAAATCAACATATAAAAATAAGTAGTGTTTCTATATAGAAATAATAGGTTATCTGAAAATGAAACTAAGAAATAAATCCTCTTTACAATAGCAACAAAAAATAAAAAACGTAGGTGTAAATTTAATCAAGGAGGTAAAAAAAGCCCTTGTATAGTTAAAACTATAAAATATTGATGGAAGAAACTGGAAAAGACAGACCTAAATGGAAACTTATCTCATGGCCATGGGTTACAAGAATTAATATTGTGAAAATACCCATACTATCCAAAGCGATCTACAGATTCAGTGTGAATTCCTATCAAAATTCCAATGCCATTTTTCACAGAAATAAGAAAAAAAAGATTCAAATTCATGCGAAACCACAAAATACTTTGAATAGCCAAAACAATCTTGAACAAAAGAGCAAAGCTATAGGTATCACCTACATCTCTGATTTTAAAACAGTATTATGTGATTGTAATCAAAACAGCATTTTACTGGCATTAAAACAGACACATTGACTTAAGGAACAAGTAAGCAAACTCAAAAATAAACTCACACTTCCATGGTCAACTGATTTTTGACAAGGTACCAAGAAACACATAGAGGAAAAGAACAGTCTCTTCAATAAATGCTGTTGGGAAAGCTAGAATCCCCATGCAGAAGAATGAATTAGACCCTTATCTTACACCATATACAAAAATAAACTCAAATTAAATTAAAGACTTTAAGATATGAAACTGTAAAACTACTAGAAGAAACAGGGAAAACTCTACAACATTTATTTGAGCAATGACTTTTAAAATATGATCCAGAAATCACAGGCAACAAAAACAAAAATAGACCAATGAGATGGCATCAAAATAAAAAAGCTTTTGCATAGCAAACAATTAGCTAAGTGACGAGGTAACCTACAGAATATTATGTTAAAATAAAATATGAACCAATATACTAGTTATGGTGTGAATATTTTTGTCCCCTTTAAAATTCATGTGTTAGAAACTTAATCTCCAATGCAACAACATTGGGAAGAGAGGCCTAATCAGAGGTGTTTAAGTCATAAAAGCTCTGCCCTTGTGAATAAATTAATGCAGCTATGAAAATAATTTGTGTAAGTGGGTTTGCTTTCTTCTACTCTTCTGTCAGGTGGAAGATGCAGGATTTAAGCCACTGTCTAAAGAAGCAGAGAAACCAAGCCCTGTTATGCCAGCACCTGTATCTTAGACATTCCAGCCTCCAGAACTGTAAAAAATAAATTTATTTTCTTTATAATGTACCCAATATGTGGTATGGCAACATAGCAGCACACAAAAAAGAAGACAATATGACGTTATGCCTGGAATTATTTTAAAACATAGTATTAGACTTCCACTTTAAGACATATGCTTTTTAAATAATCAATATCTAATCTTTAGAATGAATCTTGGAATGTATAATAGGTTATAATATTCTCAGTTAATTTCCCATTTACTATGCCTTTTTCTCCAGTAGCACTGCTTTTTCCCTAGTTAACCTCAAAACTTTTTTGAGTTTACTAATGAACATTGACTGTTGGGCCATTCTTTCTCAGTTAGATTAGTGATGGCAGTGTTTGTAAATTTAATTTAAGCCCACTTAATTCTAAATTATCTTTTCTAGCATGAGTTTTGTCTGTGTCTCTGGTTTCATGTTTCAATCCTATAACCAAACTTATAATTTTATATTCATATTAATTCATTTAATTGAAAAATAATGCGGCAGATGCTAATTCCTTTCAACATGTTTATGTTGATAATGATCTAAAGTAAGTAATAACCTTCAACTTAGTTTTTGCTGCTCCTGTTTCCATATCCAGTTTTTATGTTAACAGATTTATTACTTTTAAATATTTTAACATTTTAGAATTAATTATTGAATTATATTTGAGACAAGATGAACTATGAATATTTAAAATGTACAATTTGATGTATCAACATATGTAAGTACCCATGAAACTATTACCATAAAAAAGATAATAAACATCTCTCTCACCCTAAAAGTATCCTTATGTTATTTTTTTTCCATCTTCTGCCATTTCACGACTTTCCTCTTCCCCAAAGAAATGATTGGTCTATTTTCTATCACTATAGATTAGTTTGCATGCTCTAGGCTTTTGTATACATTGAATTGTACAGCATATATTCTTTTTTGTCTGCCTTCTTTATCCAGCCTAATTATTTTAAAATTAATTCATGTTTTGGTTGTTTCAATTGTCTATTGTTTTGTATTGATATTCATTCCATTGTATGGATATACAACAGTTTGTTTTTCCACTCACCTGTTGATAGAGATTATGGTGGTTTTCAGTTTTGTCCTCTTATGGGGTACATGTGCAAATGTACCTCTTATGGGTACATGTGCAAATAAAACTGCTATAAGCAATTATGTACAAGCCTTCCTCTTACCATATGTACTTCCTCTTACTATATGTACTTTTTTCTCTTGAGTAAATACCTAAAAATTGAAAGTTTGGATAATATGTTAAGGGTATGTTTACAATTCCTAAGAAATTGACAAACTATTTTCAAAGTTGATTGCACCGTTTTACATTCATACCATAATCCTTGTCATTACTTGCCATGGGCACTTTTTTCAACATCCCATAGATGGATAAGATAAACTAATTGAGGTTTTCATTTGGATTTCCCTAGCAACTAATTATAATGACCGTCTTTGCATCTTTTTATTAGATATGTGCTTTACAGATATAATAATAATATCCAGATTGGAGAAGAAGTCAAATTATCCATGTATGCTAAAGGATAATATTGTTATGAGAGGTTTGTTCCTTTTATATTGTTCATTGCTTTCTAGTTTTTTTAACTTTTAAATTTTTTATATTAAAATTATTTTTAAATTATGGCTATGCTTGCAGGAGTAAGGTGGTATCACATTGTGGTTTTGATTTGCATTTACTTGATGACGATTAGTGATATTGAGCATTTTTTCATGTTTGTTAGACATTTGTATATCTTTTGAGAATTATCTATTCATGTCCATAGTCCACTTTTTAATGGGATTTGAATTTTTCCTTGTGATTTGTTTGAGTTCCTTTTAGATTCTATATATTAATATTTTGTCAAATGCATAGTTTGCAAATATTTTCTATCACTCTGTTGGTTGTCTGCTTACTCTGCTGATTATTTCTTTTGCTGTGCAGAAGCTTTTTAGTTTAAGTCCCATCTATTTAGCATTGCTTTTGGGTTGTTGGTTACGAATTCTTTGCCTAAGCTAATGTCTATAAGGGCTTTTCTTATGTTATCTTCCAGAATTTTTATGGTTTCAGGTCTTAGATTTAAGTCTTTGCTCCATTGAGTTGTTTCGTATAAGGTGGCAGATGAAGATCCAGTTTCATTCTTCTACATGTGGCTTGCCAATTATCCCAGCACAATTTGTTAAATAGAGTCTCCTTTCCCCCTTTTTTTTTTCGTTTGCTTTGTTCAAAGATCAGTCAGCTGTAAGTACTTTGTTTTATTTCTGGCTTCTCTATTCTGTTCCATTGGTCTATGTGCCTGTTTTTATACAGGTAACATGCTGTTTGGGTGATTATAACCTTATAGTACAGTTTGAAGTTGGGTAACATGATACCTCAGGATTTGTTCTTTTTGCTTAGTCCTGCTTTGGCTATGTGGGAGGTCTTTTTGGTTCCATATAAATTTTAGGATTGTTTTTTCTAGTTCTGTGAAAAATGATGATGGTATTTTGATGGAAATTCATTGAATTTGTAGATTGTTTTGGCAGTATAGTCTTTTTTACAATATTGATTCTACCCATAAATAAGCATGGGATGTGTTTCCATTTGTGTCATCTATGATTTGTTTCAGCAGTGTTTTGTAATTTTCCTTAGAGGGCTTTCACCTGCTTGATTGGGTATATTCCTAAGTTTTTGTTAGTTAGTTAGTTTGTTTTTTGTTTTTGTTTTAGCAGCTATTGTAAAGGGGGTTGAGTTCTTGATTTGATTCTCAGCTTGGTTGCTGTTGGTGTATAGCAGTGCTACTAATTTTTGTACATTGATTTTTGTATTCTGAAAATTTGCTGAGTTTGTTTATCAGATCTAGGAGCTTTTTGGATGAGTCTTTAGGGTTTTCCAGGTATACAATAGTATCAGCAGTGAACAGCAACAGTTGAATTCCTCTTTACTGATTTGGATGTCCTTTATTCTTTTCTCTTGTCTGGTTATTCTGACTGGGACTTCCATTATGATGCTGACTAGAAGTGGTGAGAGTTGCAATGCTTGTCTTGTTCCAGTTCTCAGGGGGAATGTTTTCAACTTTTCCCATTCCATATAATGTTGGCTGTGGGTTTGTCATAGATGGCTTATATTACCTTAACTTATGTTCCTTCTATGCCAATTTTGCTAGGGGTTTTAATTATAAAGAGATGCTGGATTTTGTCAAATGCTTTTTCTGTGTCTGTTGAGATGATCATGTGATTTTTGTTTTTAATTTTGTTTATGGGGTGTTTCACATTTATTGACTTACATATGTTAAACCATCCCTGCATTCCTTATACGAAAACCACTTGATCATGATGGATTAACTTTTTGATATGATGTTGAATTTAGTTAGCTAGTACTTTGTTGAGGATTTTTGCATCTATGTTCATCAGGGATATTGGTCTTTAGTTTTCTTTTTTTGTTATGTCCTTTCCTGGTTTTGGTATTAGGGTAATACTGGCTTCATAGAACGATGTAGGCAAGATTTCCTCTTTCTCTATCTTTGGGAATAATGTTAATAGGAATATTATCAATTCTTCTTTGTTTAATTGGTCTGTTAGAATGGAATGAAGTTGTCTAATGAAATTCAGCTGTGAATCCATCTGGTCCTGAACCTTTTTTTGTTAGAAAAATTTTTATTACCATTTCAATCTTGCTGCTTGTTATTGGTCTGTTCAGAGTTTTTATTTCTTCCTGGTTTAATCTAGGAGGGTTGTATATTTCCAGGAATTTATCAATTTCCTGTAGGTTATTTTTTTATGCACATAAAGGTGTTCATTATAGCCTTGAATGGTCTTTTGTATTTCTGTGATATGCATTGTAATGCCTCCCATTTCATTACTAAATGAGCTCATTTGGATTTTGTCTTTTCTTGGTTCATCTTGCTAATGGTCTATCAATGTTATTTATCTTTTCAAAGAATTAGCTTTTTGTTTCATTTATCTTTTGTATTTTTTTTTTCAATTTTATTTAGTTTTGCTCTGATCTTGGTTATTTTTTTTTCTCATGGGTTTGGGTCTGGTTTGCTTTTGTTTTTCTAGTTCCTTGAGGTGTGACCTTAGGTTGTCTATTTCCACTTTTTCTCTTGGTGTTTTATTAATTCTCTGGTTTTTGTTTTTTTTTTTTCTTTTTCTTTTTTTTTACTCCGACTGTTTCTCATTGTGATTTGGTGGAATTTTGTCATGGTATAATTTGATTTTCTTTCTTTTCTTTTTTTGTGATTGGTTTACCAGTGAGTTTTACACTTATATGTATTTTCATACATTGCCCACTTGGCCTATAAGATCGGACCTTCCTTGAGCATTTCTTGTAGGACCATCTAATGGTCACAAATTTCATTAGCATTTGCTTATATAGCAAAGTCTTGATTTCTCCTTCATTTATGAAAGTTAATCTTGCTTGATAAAAAATTCTTGGCCGGAATATTTTTTTCTTTCTGCAATTTGAATATATCATCCCTTTCTCTTTTGGCCTGTAATATATCTGCTGAGAAGTTCACTGTCAGTCTGAAGAGGTTTCTTTTTAAGTGACCAGATACTTTCGTCTTGCTGTTTTGATAATTTGCTCTTTCACTTTGACTTTAGATAGTCTGATTTTCGTGTCTGTGGTGAAGTTCTTTTTGCATTACACTTTGCATATTGTCAAAAATTAACAGTATAAAAATATAGCCTCTCCTTAACCATGAGGAATACATACCTCTCTATTTTTTAGGTTGCTTAAAATTTATGCAATTTTTTTTTGCATTTTAGTGTAAAAGCTTTCACAGTTTTGTCAAATTTAATAGAGAATTCCATATTTTTAATCTATTGTAAATTATTTAAAATATTTTATTTGTCATATTATGTTTCTATTACATAGAAATATAATTAATTTTTTAAATATTTATTTTGTTCCCTATAATTTTGATTTACTTACTTATTAATGTCAGTCATTCTTTGTTCATTTTATTAATTTTCTGTATAGATGATCACGTTTTCTGTAAGTGAGAAGTATTACTCATGCTTTCCAATCCGGATGCTTTTTATTTCTTTTTAATATCTGATTGCATTGTATAGTACCTCTATTCAGTACAGTGTTAAAGAAGAGTAAAGAAAGGAGATATATTTTTTCTTTTCTTACATAAAAATATTTTAGGCTTTCAGAATAAGTATGTTGCTAGCTGTAGTTACTTGTAAAAATCCTTTATCAGGTTGAAAAGTTTCCCTTGTTTCTTGCTTTAGTAATATTTTTGGGTTTTCTAAGAGTGTGTGTGGTTGTTTTTTTTTTTACAATTACTGTGGATGTTGAATTTTGTCAAATCTTTCATTTATTGAGGTGATTATACGGTCTTACTTACTTTTTTTTTACTTTGTTTATATGGCAAATTAAATTTAAACCTGCCCTGCAGGAGATACTAAAAGAAGTTCTTTAGGGAGAAAGAAAATAACAGAAGTCAGAAACTTGTATCTACAAATAGTAGAGAAGAGTGTCAGAGAAGAAATACACCAAGATAAAACAAACAAATTATTTGACTTTTCTTCTTCTTAATGAATCTAAATGGTAATTTTTGAGGTAATAATAGAAAAAATATATTGAGTGATTATAGTGTATGGATACATTAAATAATTACAGTGTTGTTAAAAGAGATGAGAGAAAGAAATTAGAAATATACGGTTGTATTTATATCATTAACTCTTTGATCTTAATATAGATATAGATAGTTACATATAAAATACTTATAAGTATTTGTATACACATTGGGGAATATGCATGTATTTATTATTGTGGTCAGGTGAGAACACCTAGTCGCAATGACCACCCTGATAAACCAGTTAGTAGGCATACCTAATACCTAGATCTTTCTTTCTAATACAACTATGGAATTTAAAAAAACCTAGGGATTGTTGGAGAAATGGCCCCTTCTAAGATTTGGGTGAGAAATATACAAAATAAGCCTGGAGTACCAGAAAGTATGGAAATACTTTAAAAAATGATCTGCATATGTGAAGAAGACATAGGAGCCAATTGACAGGGCTTCAAATGGCTAAAGCTTGAATAACCTAAGCAACATAAATAAATTTGTATTAGATTATAAACAAAATAATAAATATCTGTGATTCCATATTGATACAATTAAAATGATTAAAAATAAATACAGATAAGAGAAAAATCTCCCATACTTAAAAATTTAAAAATAATTTAGACAATTCTACCCTTAAGGGCAGGGTGCATAACTCTCCACCTCTGAAGTGTGGACTGTGCATAATGATGTTTCCACAGTGCAGTATGAAGGAGTTTGAGAGTGGAGGTGTAAGAGCAACATTATCATTGAGAAACCTGAAAAATAAACACTATCCCAACCAGATGATCAAGGTCAATGTAAACCATAAAAAATCATTTGATAATATGTGCCCTTGATATGATCCGATAAAAGCTACACATTACTTCTGTCATCTTCCTCCAAAAAACCCATTAACTTCAGTCAAAGATTGAGAAATACATTAGACAAATTTCAATATAACGGCTTCCTACAAAATATCTGATGATTATTTCTTACAATTCTCAAAGTTTTCAATAACAAAGGAAGTCTGGGAAATTATCAATGTCAGAAGGAGTTTATGGAAACACGACAAATAAATGTGATATTATATCTGGATAGGATAGTGAAACACTATGCCATTATACCTAATGGCATTAGGTATAAACTGAGAAAATCTGAATAACACTTTAATTTTAGTTAACTACTGCTTATAATAAAATAATAATAATATATTAATATTGGTTCATTGTGACATATATACTATATTAATTTAAGATGTTAATATTAGGGGGAACTGGGTATGTATATGGGAACTCTACTATCTTTTCCTGTAATATAATATAATCTAGGAAAACTATTGAATGCTACTATTATATGTTATCATATTTCGCTTTTGTTCTATAATGTATCCATCAAGGATTCTAAGCAATGATTTTTTTCACCAAATTCATGCTTCCAAGGGCAAAAGAATAATGAATAAAAAATTGAGAACATATTTTGAATAGATGGCAATCTAAATGCCAAGCCTCATGATGATTCAAAATAAAACACCACTAAATTTAAGAACCTTATGACACAGATATTTAAAATGCCAAAATGTAATGCTATCATAAAGTAATTTATATTGCTTTTCAAAATTGCCAATTTTCAACTGTTCATTCATTAATTCTAAACATACCGTGGAATATAATTTTGTGAATAAATAGGCTTACTATTTAGGTAGTCACATAAAAATAGACTCCAGTATAAGCAACCAAGAAGATAGACTGTATATAGATGTGTGATATATTCAATATGATTAATCCTTGATATTTAAAGCTTAGAACCAAAATAGAACGGTACCAGCTTCGGGTAGATCAAAACTCAAGGAGAGAGTCAAGTCGGCAGCTAGGCCAGTTCATGAACCTTATAAAACATTTAATGATTGTTTATTGTTTTCAACTTTGTAGCATTTGAACCCACCATGGATGCGCAGTAAACAACATTATCATAAAGCCCCCAAATAGTTATTTTGTCTCTATCTTTTAAGAAATAGAAAAGGCACTAACATAAAATGTGGAAAAATTCCCCTTATAAAATATTATCAATTATACTGTTAGTGTATATTGTGTTGTGGCATTTATTTTAACTCTCCTCATTTTCCATGAAAACTCTACTTTGCCAGGTGAATAACATATATCATGCATTTAGAAAATGTGTATTTGTAAGTCTTGAAAAAAGCTTGCCTTTAATGAGTGTCAGCTAATGAAAATAAACAAGTAGAAATTATATCTGGAAAATGTTAATGTCATCAGCAAATGCAATACACTATTACCAGTTCTCATATGCTCAAGCTTTAGGCTATCAATTTATTGTTGTTGCTATTGCTTTTCTTCATTTTCTTCCACTTTTTCTCTTCTTCCTCTTACTTGTTCCTCTTCCTCTTTCTCCTCTTCCTCCTTCTGCTTCTTCTGCTTCACATTTATAACCCCAATTTGAATTTTGAAACTGTGGTGATCCCTCACTTACAATTTCAAAGTAAATTTATTAATTATGAATTAATCTATACACATAAATATAAAATTCAGTCTGCTCAACATTTTAAAATGTGTCAATGATTTTCAGCACTTATAGAGTTATATTAGAGGATTAAGTTTTTAAAATATACCATTTGACCCAGCCATCCCATTACTGGGTATACACCCAAAGGACTATAAATCATGCTGCTATAAAGACACAAGCACACGTATGTTTATCGCGGCACTATTCACAATAGCAAAGACTTGGAACCAACCCAAATGTCCAACAATGATAGACTGGATTAAGAAAATGTGGCACATATACACCATGGAATACTATGCAGCCATAAAAAATGATGAGTTCATGTCCTTTGTAGGGACATGGATGAAATTGGAAATCATCATTCTCAGTAAACTATCGCAAGAACAAAAAACCAAACACCGCATGTTCTCACTCACAGGTGGGAATTGAACAATGAGAACACATGGGCACAGGAAGGGGAACATCACATTCTGGGGACTGTTGTGGGGTGGGGGGAGGGGGAGGGATAGCTTTAGGAGATATACCTAATGCTAAATGACGAGTTAATGGGTGCAGCACACCAGCATGGCACATGTATACATATGTAACTAACCTGCACATTGTGCACATGTACCCTAAAACTTAAAGTATAATAATAATAATAAAATAAAATAAAAAAACATTCATTATAGAATAATTCTAAGATTCTTCTCAATTAAATCAGCAATTATCCACTTATGTAACTATAACTAAAATATAACAAGTGAAGTATAATTACCAATTTGGAAATACATGACATATAAATTATGACATCTGAATACATAATAAACAGATTTAAATATGAACCCAAATTAAATATCACAAATGCTCTGAATGACAGGTATTGACTTTTACATAAGCGTCTGTAGACATTACTCTTCAGGGTAAGCAGCTACAGGAATTTTATACATTTATTGAGAGCTATTGATTCCCCTAAGTTCACAAAGACAATGAATACTTATTGTAGTATATTATTCATTCATCTATCCATTCACTCAACAAATATTTATTAGGCTCCACCTGTTCCAGGCATCTCTGAAAGCTGGAAGTTACAATAAGGGCCAATAGAGAAATTTATCCTGTTTATGAAACTTACGTTTGGTGAATATCTTTTGTATATCTTGAAATCTAATATCTCAGATATTAGTTACCTAATAATCTAACATCTAATCTTAATTAATATAATTATTAGATATATAAAATTTTAATTGTATATATTAGACAATGCATACAAGTTTCAGTGGATATAGGCCTTTATGGTATTTATCTTCAATACTGCAAGTTTGAATGCAACTAAATTTCTATTTTACCTATTTAGGATTCCCTCTTAATAATTTCTTCTCAGGTTTGCTTAAGAGAATGCTATGACAATTTCATCCATTCATTCTCTCTTTAACGCATTTTTTCAGCAACCATTTATCATATACAGGGTGTTCTATGCATGGCACTAGAATAATAAAGCATGGTCCTATTTTCAAGAAACTTACAGGGCAGTAAGGCAAATCCAAAATGTTAAATAAATAGATGCATAACTAATTGTCTTTCAAGTCACTGTTTTCTCCTGATTTGACCTCAGATTCCAAAGCTTCTACCCTTTAAAGTAAAAAGCAGGGTAATTCCAGGATGGAAAGTGAGGTTTCAGTTCAACATTTACCAATAAATAGAGTTTGTTTTTATATCCTGGATGTCTGAGATGGTATCTAGCACAAAGTCATCACCCCAAATTAATGCTTAATTAGTTAAAGAATGATTTAAAGGACTACTAATGTTTTAGTAAATTGGGCAATAAAAAGTTGTTTCAGGGCACTATTTAGTATAAATGACAGCACATGAACCTACAAGATTGAGATGAGATTCACAGACTTCTGTGGTCACCTTGGAAGGAATATGCAGCCCAGGACAGAATCAGAAGCATAATGACTTACATATATATGATTTTAGTGATGAGTCACACACAGATTTTTACAGGGTATATGAAGACATTAGAAAAATTAAAACATTTAATTTATATGTATGTATGCAAGGTATACATTATTTAAAAAAATTGGTGACGCAGGAGCAGAAATTTCATTTAGTAACACACATTTTTAATCTATGGGGTCATATAATTTTATTTTAGAAGCTAAGTTACAGAAATATCTTGACTCCCAATATTACGATCCTTTGTTCTTTAGCATGTTCCACTACAAGGAGAAATAGTGACTTAAAGTAATGACTTAGAGCAGGAAATCCTCCGCAATAATATCTACTCAATCTTCATCAGTAATATCCTACTTTTAACATAAGATGTAAACCCCTAAAAATCTATAAATACAAGGATAAAATACCTTACTTTTTCTATCTTGAAATAATATTTTTATAACTTACCATTTTCTTCTATGTTATGGATTTAGCTTGTAAATATCTGTTAACAAATTGATTCTACAAAATATATAAAAATCTCATGTGACTTTTCACATTTGCTCTTTATTCCAGTTTGTATGATAGAGAATTCTCTATTTCATCATCTTTTCTGCAAATGCAATAGGAAATTCTTTTGTGTTTTTGGCCTTTAAATTCAGTAAAAATGTTAAAAAAAAAAAAGAAAATTTTCCCAGAATAAGAAGCAATTAATGGAGAAAGATATGAGCAGTGCAGCATACAGACTAGAATATTAGTTAATATGGCTGGCATGTTTTATGTGAAGCGTCTTTTTAGGTAATAAAGTTCTAGCTTATAAACTTGCACAGGCATGGAAGCAGAAGACTTTTTATTTCTCTTATCCATGGGGAATTCAATTAGCCATTTTAATTGACTTCTCTTGATGAAAATAAAACATCCTAAAGTTTCTCTATCACAATTTTTTGAAAATATTTATCATATAGTGACAAATAAAGAATACTTATAAGGTAGAACTCACAAATGTGCCTCTCAGTTTGCCTTTGTTCTATTTTACTTTACACCAGACGTCTATATTATATATATAGCAGCTTTTTATGTAATTATAGATATATATATATATTCTTTTTGTCTTTTTTTTTTTTTTTTTTTGAAATGGAGTCTCACTCTATCGCCCAGGCTGGAGTGCAGTGGTGTGATCTCAGTTTAAGTAATTCTTCCTGCCTCAGCTCCAGAGTAGCTGGGATTACAGGCGCCCGCAACCACCCCTGGCTAATTTTTGTATTTTTAGTAGAGCTAGGGTTTTGCTATGTTGGCCAGGCTGGTCTCGAGCTCTTGACCTAAGGTGATCCATCCACCTCGGCCTCCAAAAGTGCTGGGATTACAGGCATAAGCCACCATGCCCAGCCACCAAATATATTTTTAAAAGGTCATTGTTAAAGTAAGCATTTTAAACATGTTCCATAGATTAGCGGCTAATGAAGCCAGTTCTCAGAATCATAAGAGAACACGATTGCATGTTTCCTTCTTCTAAAAATTATAATTGTCAAGTTTCCTCTCCATCACAGAACAGTGGAAAGATCCACTTGGGTTTTTCCAGGCTTTTTTTTAAGTAAGAAATCCTCTCTCAGGATTTCTATCTCAATTTCTCTTCTTACAATCTGACAAGCCAGAATTGATAGTTGAATAACTCAATTAAAACTTTTTTTGCAGTTTCTCTCCCATTGCCTGAATAGTATAGAAATGATTCCTATTAAATGTATGAGCAAAGTGAAATGACTTTGTAGGAGTTGAACCTTTGATAGCTAGGGATTAACTTTTCTGTGTTTGCACATGAAGGTCCCCTTTCATTCTTTATAAGTGGGTTCTAATGATATAGAAACTCCATTTATCATGGTACATTAATTAGATGTGCTGTACTCCCTAAGATAAAATGCATAATAAAAATGTAAAGTCACATGAAGCAACCTTTCCTCTTAAGAATGTCAGAACCAGGTTATTCAAACTCAAAGCGCACATTTTTCTATCTTTTCTTAACTTTAATAAGCTATTGTTACCTTTTACACAAAGCAATACTTCTTTCCTATTCATCAGGTTTATCCTAGCCTTTAATTTTTCAGAGTCCTCAAATACGATTCAGTTCATTAAGTGACATATATGTATACTAAGTTCTTGACATTTTTCACCTCTGTCATTTTTCTGTCCATCCTGTATATAGACAAAGTGAATAAATTGACCCCATTGAAAGCTCTGCACTCCTACCATTTTTCTGATTTCACTGACCACAACCAGTTAATTTTACCTTTACCTTGGATAGTTTCTCTGAATTCAGAGTCACTCTGTGTGTCTTCTAATACTCTCTTGTTCAGACAGCAGAGCTATAAGAAGAGACATGAGGTTTTCAGACATTTCTTATGCTTTCACCTCTATTCCTTTTATTTATGTATTAGGAAAAAAGAATTCTGGGTAAGGATGAAAGATAACTAAGTTTTAAGTGTAGTTTCACCAGGAATGTAGTGATTGACCTATACTTACATTTTCTGACCTATAAAATGAGTATGTGATTAGAGAAACTCAAAATTTTTCATAAGGTTTGACAACTTATTACATAAATAAAATTATATCTTACAGAAAATTTAATTTGTATCATTGATAATATTTTATCAGTAAAATGACAGCAAATAAAATTCTATTTATCATATCTTATAGGAAATATTATTTCATGATATAATAAATATTATGTCATACAGGAAATATCATTATTCAGATTTAATAATTGGAGAGGCTTCCATTCTATGATCCAACGTGAAAAAAAACTTGAAGTCATCTCTCCCATTTGCAAGCAAGAGAAAAGCTAAGCAAACTGACAGTCACAAACTCTTCTTTGGATCCATTAGAGAGTGGAGGTTACAGGGAAAACTGCTGTCCCAAACTGAAGAGACAGACAGCTGGCTACAGAGATCCCTGCAGCTGAAGCTAGTGTCAGTAAGAATATTTTAAACTGCAATTGATGAACAGCTTGAGGCTCAATGTAGACAAGCTTGAGTGTTAAAAACTCTGAAGGGACCCAGTTTTAGGGGTCACCTCACACTTTCTTGAGTTTACCTCCAGGAGCCATATCAGTTTCTCACTGTACAAATTTAAAAAAAAAATCATTTCATGCTTTGGGCAGGGAAGGGGAAAAGTAACAATTTTTAAATATGCCCAGAGCGATCTCTTCTCCTTAGCAAAGCCTGCCCTCAGGGAAAAGTATTTTACCAGAACCTAACAGACTTAGGTTTTACTGAAGGATAAACCACATGGGAGGAAATACCTAACTCCAACCCCTACTATCCTTTGCCATGGGGAAAAAATATATATATATACATTACTGAGGCTCATTATATGACAAACAACTAATCATAAGACAATAGATCATTTTCTCTCACCCCAAAACTTTGCACATCAGTAGGGCTGCTGTATAATGACAAGATATTGATATTGCAGCTAAAACAACTCTGAGCCTCAGACTCTACTTAAAGACTCTCTAGGAATATCCACAAATAAGGGGGAACAAAAACAAGAACACTATAAAAACTTTAGTCTCTGACACTACAACTACAGTAAACAGTAAACACAGCCTAACTCCTGGCCAGAAACATATAAACCTCACACTAAATCCTATCCGCATTAGTTCTTCTTTCTTTTTCTCCGATACAACATGTTCAGATTTCAATAAAATGCATAAATTGGGCTAAAAGGTGAAAAACAAACAGTCTGAAGAGATAAACTGAGTCTCAGAAACAAATTGAGATATGGCAGATATTTTGGGAATTGTATCAGAAATTTGAAATAACTATGATTAATATGCAAAGGGATCTAATGCAAAAAATAGACAACATACAAGAATAAATGGATATAGCAGAGAGATGGAAGCTCTAAGAATAAATCAGAAAAGGACTTTTTAGCTTCAGCTTCAGGCATGAATGTAGCAATATAGATTCACATCATTGATAGGAAAATGGAGTTTTTTCTTAGTTACTAAGAGGCAAGTGTAAAACAAACTAATCTATAAGACATTTAAAATTAGATTTTAAAAATTAAGCCTGCTTAATTAAGGAAAACATAATATGAACCTTTATTTTTCATATGAAGTTTCATTCTATATCTTAGTTGCTGAAACAATTCAAAGAAAATGACTTTAAATTGATAATAATTTATTTGTTGTGGCTTTATAAGTCTATATGCTTTTAAACCAGTTCCTTCACAATTCTTTCTTTTTTTCTCATTCTCTCTGTGTCTTTCATTTTGTGTGTGTGAGCTTTTCTTTCAATTGAAGGGGAAGAAAGCTAACTCTATAAGAAAAAGTCCAACTGAACAATATAAGATAATAAAAAGTGATGCGTATTATAGTGTTTTTTATGTAACCAGGCACTATTCTTAGTATGCTTACCTTTATTTATTAAATCCTTATCTTGCGTCAACCTCATGAAATAGATTTTATCATTGTCCACACTTTGCAGAAGAGGGAACTGAAACACAAAAGGTTTTACAACATGTTAAAAATCACAGTTAGAGATAATGCTGTGGTTCAAACCCAGATGGTTTCTTCCTGGACTCGGCACTCCTAGTCTCTTACTGGACTATTTTTTCAATGACAGGAAAAATATCCGTGTTTCCTAGAAAATAAAATATAGCTCATATTTTAGATAATGTATATACTTACAGCTACAGTTGCCCTCCAAATACCATAAGAAAAATAAAAATAAGAATACTTACGGAAAAATTGTAAACAGTCAAAATGTAAAATAATACATAAAAATCTTTTTTTTTTTTTTTTTTTTGCGACAGGGTCAGCCTCTGTCACCCAGGCTGGAGTGTAGTGGCACGATCTTAGCTCACTGCAACCTCTGCCTCTTGGGCTCAAGCGTTAAAGCCTTTACTTAGTTTTTCTTGGGTGGGGGTTGAGTTTGAATTATATAAGAAACCAGGCACTAAGAATACTTACATGCCTAGAAAAATAACATATAATAAATGTGATAAATTATAGAAATTATTTAAAAACTCTTAACTGTTAAATACTAAAATACCTAAATACCAATTTAGCAATTGTCAAATAAAATAATAAAACAGAAAGTAATTTTCATTTGTGCTACTGTTTTTGTCAAAGTTGTAAGCATAAATGTAACTACTGTGTGAATAATTTTAAGTAAAGCAAAAATCAAAGAATACCTGGGTTAACTTACACTAACTAAATAAGAAATTATTACAAATAACTTCTTGTCAAGGTTCCAGCACTGTAATGATTTTAAATTAGAAAACATTTCTGGGATAGGTTGCTCATTTAACATTTTTAGGATCTGTCAATACGATCACTTTTGGTATGAAACAGCCTATTTATTTTGATTAGAGCAAAAATCCCCCAATGAAACAATGAAACAGAAGCCAACAATAACACTTGACTAACCAATTGCCCAGCAGGCTACTCCATATCCTGGAGAATTCAAATGGGAAAACAAACAAACACCTGAAAATGTCAGCGTCACTTGCAGATTCCAGACACACCTTTTAAAAACAACTTCTACAAATTTTGGAAAGCTTTAGATATGATCAACTGACCTAGGACTCTTTTTGTAGTTTTTATATTGCTAGAAATAAAACATTTTCTATAATTTCCATGATAGAAATGGAAACTTTTCTATTCCCACCATTAAATAGACTAAGTCAAACCTTCTGTGTTAAATATCTCATAAAAGTTGAAGAAATATATTTTGTTACCTGTTATTAGAGAGAAAATGGTTACATATCAATTGTTTTGCTCATGAATGATTGAAATTCTCTGATAGGATATATAGTAAATTCAAAGAAAGAGCTTTTAATATAGTATTATTTTCTTCCCCCAAATCTATCTATTGTGTGAATGTCTAACCAAGCAAGAATGATTCTCAAATTAAGTTGAATTTTCAGAAAAAAAAATATTTGGAAACTGCACAATTTAAACCAAAAGTTTAATTCAACCGAGAAATATTGAGGGTGGATATCAGGTCTGCTTCAGGATAAAGTAATCATATATGCCATGATTATTTATTTGTGTTATTTAAATATGCAAAATTTGCATATTTGCATTTAAATATTTGCATATTTAAGCAAAAATAAATAAATATATAAAAAATAAATGTATACTCACTAGTAAGTCCCATCATTACTTTTACTAAGAAAGAAATCATGAGGAAAAGATTATAAAAAGTGCTATTTCTCTCTTGCTATCCATACCATGATCCTGAAATATAATAGAAGTATAATTCCACATATATTATAAACAGAAGAAACACATTGTTGTTAGTATCTGTATATTTCATAATTATAGAATAACTTAGCTTCAGAAACAGACTCCATTTTGATCTCTTTGTGCTGTGATCACCTCAAAGCATTTGCTACTTCCCAGGAAGACAAAGGGATTTTCTTACCCTTATTCATCTCTTATTGTGTCCTTTCAGAATTTGTCTACATTCCCAGATTTTGAGAAAGACATGGTTTCAGATCTGAAAAAGATAGAGAATCTCTAACTCCAGAATTTCTATTTTAAACACAAAGAAAAAGAGCCCTAAGGAACTAAGAAGTCTAGAGATGGTTAAAATTGTATTTTTCTCTGTATTTCCCATATACTAGATATACTAAATATAATCTGCACAGAATTATGTCCCAATACATCTAAAATCCAATTGTCTGGGACTTAGAATACCTGGAAAGAAGGTGCGAGTAAATTAGGATTGTCTGAATCTCTTTAAGTATGACAAGATAACTAACCTTTGGGGGTTTGAGGCTAATACTGCAGTTAGGAAGTCATTATACTTTTTTATTATTTAAGTTGAGAAAAATGAAAGTTGGTGCTAACATCTGAATAAAACTTTTTATTTTTCCTTAATTGAGACTTGGATGGAAAGTTTCAGAAATAACAGTGAAGATTTATCTCATTCTAATTTTTGCTTTAAGTGCATTACATTATTACATTAACTTTTAACACATCTTTGAAGCAGATGAATTATTTTTCTTTCCTTTTAAAGGTGAGTAAACTTAGCAAAGAGAGATTAAAATATTTTACAATATCACATAAATTTTAGCATCTGGTTTAACCCCAGGCAGTCTTTGTTGGGAGACAGTTGGACAAGGTCAAAGAAAAAAATACACCAGACAAGTTAGATAGATAAAGAAGACTTTAACGCTGTTATAATAGTGGAGAGAGATGGAAGTCAACTTCTTTGAAACAAAAGGCAGGTGCTGAGTGAGGTATTGGAAATGTACTGGAAAATGCTATGGGGAGGTAAGTCAATGTGATTAGACCATCTGTATTTGCTAATTAGCACTAATCTATGTTAGGTTCCTACTCTCTCACAGAGACTGGCAATATGGCTCCTGACTTTCAGGGTGATTACATCTCAAAAGAATGGCTCACAGGTCCTGGAGAAAGTCTTTTCTGAGTTGCAATACTGGCAACAGGCTAGGAGAAGATTATATCTCAAAGGGGAAGATAGATAATTTTTACAAGTTTTCTAAAGTAAATGCTCTAAGAAAAGAGAAGTCAGGATTATAGTAATGAATAAAACTTTCTTAAGTTTAGTAAAGATGAGGGGAACATTTAGGATGTGTTGGTTAACAGAAAGTTGAAGAGATAAGTAATGGATGGATGGATGAGTAGGTTGATGAGTGGATGAACAGATAATCTAGTGCAATTCTCAAACAAACATAACTTTGTAAGGAAGAACTTTAGACAGACTATCCTCACTCTTATTTGTTACAAATATCTGTTAGTAAAAACATGTAATCTTGATGTACTTTTCTGAAAGGTCATTTTTATATCCTGTTTTCTTTCTTTTTTTTTAATTTTATTTTTTATTGTACTTTAAGTTCTGGATATATGTGCAGAATGTGCAGGTTTGTTACATAGGTATACATGTGCCATGGTGGTTTGCTGCACCCATCAACTTGTCATTTAGGTTTTACGCCCTACATGCATTAGGTATTTGTCCTAATGCTCTCCCTCCCCTGGCCCACAATGAGTGAGAACATGCAGTGTTTGGTTTTCTCTTCTTTTGTTAGTTTGCGGAGAATGATGGTTTCCAGCTTCATTTATGTCCCTGCAAAGGACATGAACTCATTCTTTTTTATGAATGCATAGTATTCCATGGTGTATATGTGCCACATTTTTTTTTATCCAATCTATCATTGATGGGCATTTGGATTGGTTACAATTCTTTGCTCGTGTGAATAGTGCTGCAATAAACATATGTGTGCCTATGTCTTTATAGTAGTATCCTGTTTTCTTTCATTCATTACCTGTAAAATAAAAAAAAATTGACAATATCTGTGATTACTAATATTATCAAGTACCAATCAAGTATCAACTTGATTGGATTGAACGATGACTAGATGGCTGGTAAAGCATTGTTTCTAGGTATGTTTGCGAGGGTGTTGCCAGAGGAGACTGACATTTGAGTCAGTGGACTGGGAGAGGAAGATCCACCCTCAATGTAGGTGGGCACTATCCAATCTGTTCCCAGCATGACTAGAACAAAGTAGGCAGAGGAAGATGGAATAACCTTGCTTGGCAAGTCTTCTTTTTTCCTTCTTTTTCCTGGGCTGGATGCTTTCTTCCACTGCTCCTGTCCTTGGACATCAGACTCCGGGTTCTTCAGCGTTTGTACTCTGGGACTTGCACCACTAGCGTACTCTGGAGAGGTGGGGTTCTCGGGCCTTTGGTCACAGACTGAAACCTGCACTGTAGTCTTCCCTGGTTTTGAACCTTTCTGACTAGGACTGAGCCACTACCTGCTTCTGTCTTCCCCAGCTTGTAGACGGCCTATGGTGGGACTTTGCCTTGTAATCATGTGAGCCAATTCTCCCTAGCAAACTTCCTTCCATATGTAGATATATCCTATTAGTTCTGTCCCTCTGGAGAACCCTGAGTAATACAATATCAAAGAGATATCCTGTACCATTTAGAGAATTTTCCAAAGGTTTCACCTGAATACCTACTGATGAATATCACACAATCTAGAGCAAGAATAGAAAATTTCAGTTTATTATTGAACTTGTGATAGTATTACTGATCCTTCATTTATCTTTCATTTATATATTCACATTTACACATTCAATGAACATATTAAGTGACTACTATGTGACTGACAATGCCCTTTCTATGCTGAGCTGTAATTTACAATAGACTCTCACATACTTCAAAATAGCTGGAAAAGAATAATTTGAAAGTTTCTCGTAAAGAAAAAACAAATATTTAAGATGATGGATACCAATTACACTAATTTGATCCTTACAAACTATATAAATGTATTAAATTATCACATGTACTCCCAAAATACGTAAACCTATTATGTATCAATAACAAAATAAAATAAATTTTACATAACCCATGAAAATAAACAAATAATATTTTAGATACAGGAACTATGAATAAAAAAAAAAGCAGTGTATGAATATAATCATATAGAGAATAAAAATGTGCTTTTTTTGGTTTCATTTTTGATAATTTAACTTATGTATAGTATAGTCATCTCTGAAGCATGGGAGCATGGACAGTGAGAGATCCAGGAAACTAATAATACAATTTCCTTGAGTTGTGATTAAAGAACAAGTAGAAAAGTATGTCTCAGTCAGGAAAGAAAAGTGATAGATGAGTTAAAAAAGAACAAAGGGTGAGACACTGAGGGCTTCATAGACAATGTTACGTGTAGTTTGGAGATTATCCTTAGTTTAAGAGTATACTCTGGCAGGGGAGGGTGTTGAGCAGCGATGTGCATCAGGTAAATAGGTTATTTTATAGAAAGTCTGTGATTATTTTGACAATCTCCAACATTTTTCAGAAGTACATAGCTCATAGGTATGCCTCATGAATGAAGGCTCTGCTATAATACTTAAAGTACATTTTAAACTTCTACAAATTCCAAAGCTTTCTTTCTAGTTGTTTACAGCAGAGGTCCTCAACTGTAATATTCTGAAGGATCACAATGTTTCACTTCCACCTAGGATGTAGAAAGTTGGAAAGAGTACCTCTCCCATCTAACAAGAAAAAAAAAGTCAGCAAATGCAAAAGAATGAAAATCATAAAAAACATTCTCTCAGTCCACAGTGCAATCAAATTAGAACACAGGATTAAGAAACTCACTCAAAACCGCACAACTACATGGAAACTGAACAACCTGCTTCTGAATGACTACTGGATAAATAATGAAATTAAGGCAGAAATAAATAAGTTCTTTGAAACCAATGAGAACAAAGACACAACATACCAGAATCTCTGGGACACAGCTAGAGCAGTGTTTAGAGGGAAATGTATAGCACTAAATGCCCACAGGAGAAAACAGGAAAGATCTAAAATCAACACCCCAATATCACAATTAAAAGAACCAGAGAAGCAAGAGCAAACAAATTCAAAAACTAGCAGAAGACAAGAAATAACTAAGAACATAGCAGAACTGAAGGGGAGAGAGACAATGAAAAACACTTCAAAAAAAATCAGTGAATCCAGGAGCTGTTTTTTTTTGAAAGGATTAAAAAAATAGACTGCTAGCCAGACTAATAAAGGAGAGAGGAATCAAATAGCACAATAAAAATGATAAATGGAATATCACCACTGATCCCACAGAAATAAAAACTACCATCAGAGAATACTATCAATACATCTACGCAAATAAACTAGAAAATCTAGAAGAAATGGATAAATTCCTGGACACATACACTCTCCCAAGACTAAACCAGGAAGAAGTCGAATCCCTGAAGAGACCAATAACAAGTTCTGAAATTGAGGCATTAATTAACAGCCTACCAACCAAAAAAAGCCCAGGACCAGATGGATTCACAGCCGAATTTTACCAGAGGTACAAAGAGGAGCTGATACCATTCCTATTAAAATTATTCCAGGAGGAGCCAAGATGGCCGAATAGGAACAGCTCCGGTCTACAGCTCCCAGCGCGAGCGACGCAGAAGACGGGTGATTTCTGCATTTCCATCTGAGGTACCGTGTTCATCTCACTAGGGAGTGCCACACAGTGGGCGCAGGTCAGTGGGTGAGTGCACCGTGCGCCAGCCGAAGCAGGGGCGAGGCATTGCCTCACTCGGGAAGCGCAAGGGGTCAGGGAGTTCCCTTTCCAGGGGTGACAGATGGCACCTGGATAATCGGGCCACTCCCACCCGAATACTGTGCTTTTCCGACGGGCTTAGGAAACGGTGCCCCAGGAGAGTATAGCCCGCACCTGGCTCAGAGGGTCCTACGCCCACGGAGTCTCACTGATTGCTAGCACAGCAGTCTGAGATCAAACAGCAAGTCGGCAGCGAGGCTGGGGGAGGGGCGCCCGCCATTGCCCAGGCTCGCTTAGGTAAACAAAGCAGCCGGGAAGCTTGAACTGGGTGGAGCCCACCACAGCTCAAGGAGGCCTGCCTGCCTCTGTAGGCTCCACATCTGGGGGCAGGGCACAGACAAATAAAAAGACAGCAGTAACCTCTGCAGACTTAAATGTCCCTGTCTGACAGCTTTGAGGAGAGCAGTGGTTCTCCCAGCACGCAATTGGAGATCTGAGAATGGGCTGACTGCCTCCTCAAGTGGGTCCCTGACCCCTGACCCCCAAGCAGCCTAACTGGGAGGCACCCCCCAGCAGGGGCAGACTGACACCTCACACGGCCGGCCAGGTACTCCAACAGACATGCAGCTGAGGGTCCTGTCTGTTAGAAGGAAAACTAACAGAAAGGACATCCACACCAAAAACCCATCTGTACATCACCATCATCAAAGACCAAAAGTAGATAAAACCACAAAGATGGGGAAAAAACAGAGCAGAAAAACTGGAAACTCTAAAAAGCAGAGTACCTCTCCTCCTCCAAAGGAACGCAGTTCCTCACCAGCAACGGAACAAAGCTGGACAGAGCATGACTTTGACGAGCTGAGAGAAGAAGGCTTCAGACGATCAAATTACTCTGAGCTATGGGAGGATATTCAAACCAAAGGCAAAGAAGTTGAAAACTTTGAAAAAAATTTAGAAGAATGTATAACTAGAATAACCAATACAGAGAAGTGCTTAAAGGAGCTGATGGAGATGAAAACCAAGGCTCGAGAACTACGTGAAGAATGCAGAAGCCTCAGGAGCCGATGCGATCAAATGGAAGAAAGGGTATCAGCCCTGGAAGATGAAATGAATGAAATGAAGCGAGAAGGGAAGTTTAGAGAAAAAAGAATAAAAAGAAACGAGCAAAGCCTCCAAGAAATGTGGGACTATGTGAAAAGACCAAATCTACGTCTGATTGGTGTACCTGAAAGTGACGGGGAGAATGGAAACAAGTTGGAAAACACTCTGCAGGATATTATCCAGGAGAACTTCCGCAATCTAGCAAGGCAGGCCAACATTCAGATTCAGGAAATACAGAGAACGCCACAAAGATACTCCTCGAGAAGAGCAACTCCAAGACACATAATTGTCAGATTCACCAAAGTTGAAATGAAGGAAAAAATGTTAAGGGCAGCCAGAGAGAAAGGTCGGGTTACCATCAAAGGGAAGCCCATCAGACTAACAGCGGATCTCTCGGCAGAAACTCTACAAGCCAGAAGAGAGTGGGGGCCAATATTCAACATTCTTAAAGAAAAGAATTTTCAACCCAGAATTTCATATCCAGCCAAACTAAGCTTCATAAGTGAAGGAGAAATAAAATACTTTACAGTCAAGCAAATGCTGAGAGATTTTGTCACCACCAGGCCTGCCCTAAAAGAGCTCCTGAAGGAAGCGCTAAACATGGAAAGGCACAACCGGTACCAGCCACTGCAAAATCATACCGAAATGTAAAGACCGTCGAGACTAGGAAGAGACTGCATCAACTTACGAGCAAAATAACCAGCTAACATCATAATGACAGGATCAGATTCACACATAACAATATTAACTTTAAATGTAAATGGACTAAATGCTCCAATTAAAAGACACAGACTGGCAAATTGGATAAAGACTCAAGACCCATCAGTGTGCTGTATTCAGGAAACCCATCTCACGTGCAGAGACACAGATAGGCTCAAAATAAAAGGATGGAGGAAGATCTACCAAGCAAATGGAAAACAAAAAAAGGCAGGGGTTGCAATCCTAGTCTCTGATAAAACAGACTTTAAACCAACAAAGATCAAAAGAGACAAAGAAGGCCATTACATAATGGTAAAGGGATTAATTCAACAAGAGGAGCTAACTATCCTAAATATATATGCACCCAATACAGGAGCACCCAGATTCATAAAGCAAGTCCTGAGTGACCTACAAAGAGACTTAGACTCCCACACATTAATAATGGGAGACTTTAACACCCCACTGTCAACATTAGACAGATCAACGAAACAGAAAGTCAACAAGGATACCAGGAATGGAACTCAGCTCTGCACCAAGCGGACCTAATAGACATCTACAGAACTCTCCACCCCAAATCAACAGAATATACATTTTTTTCAGCACCACACCACACCTATTCCAAAATTGACCATATACTTGGAAGTAAAGCTCTCCTCAATAAATGTAAAAGAAATTATACCAAACTATCTCTCAGATCACAGTGCAATCAAGCTAGAACTCAGGATTAAGAATCTCACTCAAAACCACTCAACTACATGGAAACTGAACAACCTGCTCCTGAATGACTACTGGGTCCATAACGAAATGAAGGCAGAAATAAAGATGTTCTTTGAAACCAATGAGAACCAAGACACAACATACCAGAATCTCTGGGATGCATTCAAAGCAGTGTGTAGAGGGAAATTTATAGCACTAAATGCCCACAAGAGAAAGCAGGGAAGATCCAAAATTGACACCCTAACATCACAATTAAAAGAACTAGAAAAGCAAGAGCAAACACATTCAAAAGCTAGCAGAAGGCAAGAAATAACTAAAATCAGAGCAGAACTGAAGGAAATAGAGACACAAAAAACCCTTCAAAAAATAAATGGATCCAGGAGCTGGTTTTTTGAAAGGATCAACAAAATTGATAGACCGCTAGCAAGATTAATAAAGAAAAAAAGAGAGAAGAATCAAATAGATGCAATACAAAATGATAAAGGGGATATCACCACTGATCCCACAGAAATACAAACTACCATCAGAGAATATTACAAACACCTCTACGCAAATAAACTAGAAAATCTAGAAGAAATGGATAAATTCCTCGACACATACACCCTCCCAAGACTAAACCAGGAAGAAGTTGAATCTCTGAATAGACCAATAACAGGAGCTGAAATTGTGGCAATAATCAATAGCTTACCAACCAAAAAAAGTCCAGGACCAGATGGATTCACAGCCGAATTCTACCAGAAGTACAAGGAGGAGCTGGTACCATTCCTTCTGAAACTATTCCAATCAATAGAAAAAGAGGGATTCCTCCCTAACTCATTTTATGAGGCCAGCATCATCCTGATACCAAAGCCTGGCAGAGACACAACAAAAAAAGAGAATTTTAGACCAATATCCTTGATGAACATTGATGCAAAAATCCTCAATAAAATACTGGCAAACAGAATCCAGCAGCACATCAAAAAGCTTATCCACCATGATCAAGTGGGCTTCATCCCTGGGATGCAAGGCTGGTTCAATATACGCAAATCAATAAATGTAATCCAGCATATAAACAGAACCAAAGTCAAAAACCACATGATTATCTCAATAGATGCAGAAAAGGCCTTTGACAAAATTCAACAACCCTTCATGCTAAAAACTCTCAATAAATTAGGTATTGATGGGATGTATCTCAAAATAATAAGAGCTATTTATGACAAACCCACAGCCAATATCATACTGAATGGGCAAAAACTGGAAGCATTCCCTTTGAAAACTGGCACAAGACAGGGATGCCCTCTCTCACCACTTCTATTCAACATAGTGTTGGAAGTTCTGGCCAGGGCAATTAGGCAAGAGAAGGAAATCAAGGGTATTCAATTAGGAAAAGAGGAAGTCAAATTGTCCCTGTTTGCAGATGACATGATAGTATATCTAGAAAACCCCATTGTCTCAGCCCAAAATCTCCTTAAGCTGATAAGCAACTTCAGCAAAGTCTCAGGATACAAAATCAATGTACAAAAATCACAAGCATTCTTATACATCAATAACAGACAAACAGAGAGCCAAATCATGAGTGAACTCCCATTCACAATTGCTTCAAAGAGAATAAAATACCTAGGAATCCAACTTACAAGGGATGTGAAGGACCTCTTCAAGGAGAACTACAAACCACTGCTCAAGGAAATAAAAGAGGATACAAACAAATGGAAGAACATTCCATGCTCAAGGGTAGGAAGAATCAATATCATGAAAATGGCCATCCTTCCCAAGGTAATTTACAGATTCAATGCCATCCCCATCAAGTTACCAATGACTTTCTTCACAGAATTGGAAAAAACTACTTTAAAGTTCATATGGAACCAAAAAATAGCCCGCATCGCCAAGTCAATCCTAAGCCGAAAGAACAAAGCTGGAGGCATCACACTACCTGACTTCAAACTATACTACAAGGCTACAGTAACCAAAACAGCATGGTGCCGGTACCAAAACAGAGATATAGATCAATGGAACAGAACAGAGCCGTCAGAAATAATGCCACATATCTACAACTATCTGATCTTTGACAAACCTGAGAAAAACAAGAAATGGGGAAAGGATTCCCTATTTAATAAATGGTTCTGGGAAAACTGGCTAGCCATATGTAGAAAGCTGAAACTTGATCCCTTCCTTACACCTTATACAAAAATCAATTCAAGATGGATTAAAGACTTAAATGTTAGACCTAAAACCATAAAAACCCTAGAAGAAAACCTAGGCAATACCATTCAGGACATAGGCATGGGCAAGGACTTCATGTCTAAAACACCAAAAGCAATGGCAACAAAAGCCAAAATTGACAAATGGGATCTAATTAAACTAAAGAGCTTCTGCACAGCAAAGGAAACTACCATCAGAGTGAACAGGCAACCTACAAAATGGGAGAAAATTTTCGCAACCTACCCATCTGACAAAGGGCTAATATCCAGAATCTACAATGAACTCCAACAAATTTACAAGAAAAAAACAAACAACCCCATCAAAAAGTGGGCGAAGGACATGAACAGACACTTCTCAAAAGAAGACATTTTTGCAGCCAAAAAACACATGAAAAAAAATGCTCACCATCACTGGCCATCAGAGAAATACAAATCAAAACCACAATGAGATACCATCTCACACCAGTTAGAATGGCAATCATTAAAAAGTCAGGAAACAACAGGTGCTGGAGAGGATGTGGAGAAATAGGAACACTTTTACACTGTTGGTGGGACTGTAAACTAGTTCAACCCTTGTGGAAGTCAGTGTGGCGATTCCTCAGGGATCTAGAACTAGAAATTCCATTCGACCCAGCCATCCCATTACTGGGTATATACCCAAAGGACTATAAATCATGCTGCTATAAAGACACATGCACATGTATGTTATTGCGGCATTATTCACAATAGCAAAGACTTGGAACCAACCCAAATGTCCAACAATGATAGACTGGATTAAGAAAATGTGGCACATATACACCATGGAATACTAAGCAGCCATAAAAAATGATGAGTTCACGTCCTTTGTAGGGACATGGATGAAATTGGAAATCATCATTCTCAGTAAAGTATCACAAGAACAAAATACCAAACACCACATATTCTCACTCATAGGTGGGAATTGAACAATGAGAACACATGGACACAGGAAGGGGACCATCACACTTCGGGGACTGTTGTGGGGTCGGGGGAGAGGGGAGGGATAGCATTGGGAGATATACCTAATGCTAGATGACGAGTTGGTGGGTGCAGCACACCAGCGTGGCACATGTATACATATGTAACTTACCTGCACATTGCGCACATGTACCATAGAGCCTAAAGTATAATGATAATAATAATAATAATAATAATAAAAAGAAAAAATAAATAAATAAATAAATAAATAAATAAATAAATAACTAGGAAAAAAAAATTATTCCAAACAATAGAAAAAGAGGGATTCCTCCATAACTCATTTTATAAGGCCAGCATCATCCTGATACCAAAACCTGGCAGAGACACAACAAAAAAAGAAAATTTTAGGCCAATATCCCTGATGAACATCGATGCAAAAATCCTCAATAAAATACTGGCAAACCGAATCCAGCAGCACTGCAAAAAGATTATCCACCATGATCACGTCGGCTTCATCCCTGGGATGCAAGGCTGGTTCAACATATGCAAATCAATGAACGTAATCCATCACATAAGCAGAACCAAAGACAAAAACCACATGATTATCTCAATAGATGCAGAAAAGGCTTTCAATAAAATTCAACACTCCTTCATGCTAAAAATTCTCAATAAGCTAGATATTGATGGAATGTATCTCAAAATAATAAGAGATATTTATGACAAACCCACAGCCAATATCATACCGAATGGGCAAAAACTAGAAGCATTCCCTTTGAAAACTGGCACAAGACAGGGTTGCCCTCTCTCACCACTCCTATTCAACATAGTGTTGGAAGTTGTGGCCAGCGCAATCAGGCAGGAGAAAGAAATAAAGGGTATTCAAATAGGAAAAGAGGAAGTCAAATTGTCCCTGTTGGCAGATAACATGATTGTATATTTAGAAAACCCCATCATCTTAGCCCAAAATCTCCTTAAGCTGATAAGCAACTTCAGCAAAGTCTCAGGGTACAAAATCAATGTGCAAAAATCACAAGCATTCCTATACACCAATAACAGACAAACAGAGAGCCAAATCATGAGTGAACTCCCATTCAAAAATGCTACAAAGGGAATAAAATACCTAGGAACACAACTTACAAGGAATGTGATGGACCTCTTCAAGAAGAACTACAAACCACTGCTCAAGGAAATAAGAGAGGACACAAATAAATGGAAAAACATTACATGTTCATGGATAGGAGGAATCAGTATTGTGAAAATGGCCATACTACCCAAAGTAATTTGTAGATTCAATGCTATCCCCATCAAACTCCCATTGACTGTCTTCACAGAATTAGAATAAACTACTTTAAAATGTCATATGGGACCAAAAAAGAGCCTGCATAGCCAAGACAATTTTAAGCAAAAAGAACAAAGCTGAAGGCATCACACTTCCTGATTTCAAACTATAGTGCAAGGCTACAGTAACAAAAACAGCATGGTACCAGTACTAAAACAGATATATAGACCAATGGAACAGAACAGAGGCCTCAGAAATAATGCCGCACATCTACAACCATCTGATCTTTGACAAAGCTGACAACAACAAACAATGGGGAAAAGATTCCCTACTTAATAAATGGTGTTAGGAAAATTGGCTAGCCAATTTTCCAATATGCAGAAAACTGAAACTGGACCCCTTCCTTACACCTTATACAAAAATTAACTCAAGGTGGATTAAAGACTTAAACACAAGACCTAAAACCATAAAAACCCTGGAAGAAAACCGAGGCAATACCATTCAGGACATTGGCATGGGCAAACACTTCATGACTAAAACACCAAAAGCAATGGTAACAAAAGCCAAAATTGAAAAATGAGATCTAATTAAACAAAAGAGCTTCTGCACAGCAAAAGAAACTATCATCAGAGTGAACAAGCAACCTACAGAATGGGAGAAAAGTTTGCAATCTATGCATCTGACAAAGGGCCAATATCCAGAATTTACAAAGAACAGAAATTTATGAGAAAAAATCAAACGACCCCATCAAAAAGTGGGCAAAGTATATGAATAGACAGTTCTCAACAAAAGACATCTATGCAGCCAAAAAACATATGAAAAAATAACTCATTTCCACTGGTCATTAGAGAAATGCAAATCAAAACCACAATGAGATACTATCTCACGCCAGTTAGAATGGCGATCATTAAAAAGTCAGGAAACAACAGATGCTGGAGAGGATGTGGAGAAATGGGAATGCTTTTACACAGTTGGTGGGAGTGTAAATTAGTTCAACCATTGTGGAAGGCAGTGTGGTGATTCCTCAAGGATCTAGAACCAGAAATAACATTTGACCCAGCAATCCCATTACTGGGTGTATACCCAAAGGATTATAAATCACTGTACTATAAAGACACATGCATGCATATGTTTACTGCAGCACTGTTCACAATAGCAAAGACTTGGAACTAACCGAAATGCCCATCAATGATAGACTGGATAAAGAAAATGTGGCACACATACACCATGGAATACTATGGAGCCATAAAAAAGGATGAGTTCATGTCCTTTGCAGGGACATGGAAGAAGCTGGAAACCATCATTCTCAGCAAACTAACACAGGAAGACAAAACCAAACACTGCATGTTCTCACTCATAGGCGGGAGCTGAACAATGAGAACACATGGACACAGGGAGGGGAACATCACACACTGGGGCCTGTCGGGGGGTGGGGGGCTAGGGGAGCGATAGCTTTAGGAGAAATACCTAATGTAAATGACAAGTTGATGGGTGCAGCAAGCCACCATGGCACATGTACACCCATGTAACAAGCCTGCACGTTCTGCACATGTATCCCAGAACTTAAAGGATAATAAAAAAAATTCATTCAGGGTCATTTTTCTTTAAAAAAAGAAAGTACAAAATCATAGCTTTCCTGGAACTCGTCAGTAAGATGAAGTTTTAAGGCAACCAAGTGGCCTAAATTCTGGGAACAGGGAAGTGAAGCATCTTTTTGAGATGTGGAGTATGTAAACTATTTCACCTGTGGCAGAGTGCAAGAGAAAGGAGAGACCGCCATACAAGTGTGTAAGAATAAGTTTGCTAAAACTAGATAAATGTTAAAGGCCATATATGAGTTAGTGTAAGAGTATTAAACCACTGGGAGCTCAAAGTTAAGGGGACTTCCCAAGAGCTTCTAAACTCCTTCCCACTGGCTTCCACTGCTTTCTCACAAGAAACATGAAAGATCTGTTTTCATAGGCAAATTATATATTATTATCCATAATGCCTGTATTTTATATAATAAACATAATAAAAATAAATATTGTAGTTAGAAAATAATAAATAAATAATAAATAAAGCATTGTATTTTATCATTACATTGTAACAACATGCCAGAGATCCATTTGTTTTTGACCATATTAAAAAAATTGACTTTGTTAATATTTCTTCAAATTCCTACCAAGATAAATATCATTAGTAACACCCAACTATTTTGTTTTTACAATCTGGATTTCATAAATATTTAATTTTAATTTATTTTATTTTTACAATCTAGTTTTAATAAATATGTTATTTTTACAATATAGTTTAAATAAATTCTGTGGGATATGCCTCAGTCAATCTGCATAAATTCTGCATAATTATAAGTGGTAAAGAGGCCTGTAGTATATTCTTTTGATGTATGTTTTAAAGCAATATGACCCAAAGAAATGTGGGCTATCTGATATCCCTAATTTACCAACTTAAATAGTAATTTTAAAAGTTTCATGGGAAACAAGTGAAAAATCTCACTAGATATGTTTTAAGTACTTTCTTTTAGAAATAAAAAATGTTCTGCAAAATATGCTGTAGTATAAGCAGATAATGTGCCATTATCCCTGTTGTAATCAACATATTTCTTCTGAACAGTGGTACTGTGGTCATTTATACACTTGTATTTCTTAATATGTTTGTCTTTGCTTAACTTTGTCTAAGTCCATGATTATGATTATTTTGGCAATCTCCAAAACGAGGTCACTTAATATTCCCAGATTTACTTGGCCTTTCTTAGTTTATAATTGTTGTTACATCTGGGTATGGCTGATAAATTATATCTTCAGTGGACACACAAAAATCTTTCAAAAATATCTATAATAGCACATACCATACTTTAAAAAATAATTATTAGTGTATCAATATGTACTGTAAGTCATTCTAGGGCAACGTGCATGTTGTCAATTTTTTTATTCTCAAGATCAATGACAGTAAATAGTGGACATTCATAAACTAATGTTGAATTGTTAAAAATGTTTTATTCCTATATTTATATATGAAACTTCCTTAGGTCAAAAGTACTTTTTCTTAACTAGCTCTCTCATTTTCTCATTAGTTAGCTCTCTCTCCAATTAAAGTTGAACAAATTTTTAAATATTAAATATAATTTTAATTTCGACAAAATACATTTCCAAGTCCATGGTTTGTCAGATGCTTTCACATAATAACTTATTATTGGTTTTCTACTTCCTAAACTTCTCTGTATTTTATGGGCAACATGAACCTTCTTAAGTCTCAAAGTATATGACAAAGTAGTTTCTGACTCTATTCTCTCAATTTGTTTTCTTTCTTTTGCTCTTTCTCACAATATTTCTCTTTTTTTTAGTAGTTGTAAGAGCACCTCCAAAGCTTTATTGTTATTATGTTACATTATTTTCAAAATTTTTAAAGAATTTAATATACAAGCTTTTCTAAAGGGGAATGAAAAGAGCTAACACCTTTTGAAAAATTTCATGGTGGCAGTAACATGAATATATCATGGGATTTCAAATTTTATGGTATTAATATAAATATACATTATACTATATAAATATAGTATTAATTCAAAAGTTAGTAACAAAAATAAACATTACCATCACATTCAAAGCATGAAAAATGTGTACTTGTAAAATATTGCTATCAGTAATTGTTAATCAACTGTCTTTTGCCCATAAGAGACAGAAGCAGAGGATGCTGAAGGACAGAGATTGAAGTACTGTGGCATTTTCTGTCTTCTCTTTATGGGACTGGAATATTAAGTGACCTAGTACATGTATGTTCAGTTAAGGTGTTGTTCACAGGTACAATTCAGAACAGTTGACATAAGACACTGGTTAAACCACATAGAAGCTGCAATAAATATAAAAGGATTGAAATCACATGAAGTGTATTCTGATCAAAATGATATGAAGTTAGACATTAATAACAGAAAGGTGTTTAAGAAGTATACAGATACATAGAAATGGAAAATCAAACAGCACACATACTTCTAAATAAATAATCTGGATAAATTAAAACCCTCATATACTGATGACAAAATTATAAAATTGTTAACCACTTTGGAAAAGCAATGTCAGTTTATGAAATTGTTGAAAATAGAGAATGCTCCATATGATTCAATGACTTAATTTCTAATTATATATCAAGACAAATGAAACATATTTTCATATAAAACTTGTCATGAATACACATAGCAGTCTTATTCATAAAAGCCAAAAAGTACAAACAATTCAAATGTCTATCAACTGATACATGAATGAACAATATTGAATTGTATATACATTCAGATGTCTAGAAGAGAAGATTTTAAATGTTCCTGCCGCAAATAATGATGAATGTTTGAGGTGATGTATTTGCTTATTATTCTGATGTGGTCATGTGTCAAAAATCATCTTGTAGTCAATAAATATGTATAATTTTTAAGTGTTAATTAAGAATAAAATAAAACATTAAAAAGAAGAAATACTAATCGTACATAAAAAGAGCTTGACAATCTTGTACTAAGTGAAAAGGCCAGTCACAAAAGAATCATATATTTTGATTCTATTTACATGAAATGTCCAGTATAGGAGAATCCACAGAGAAAAAGTATGTTAGTGGGTGCCAGGGGCTCAGAGGAATACAGAAAGATTATGAATGCAGTGGGGTCTTTCCTAAGAGCAATTAAAACATTTTAAAATTAAATAGTGGTGATATTTGCACCACTCTGTTAGTATGCTAAAAACTACATAATCATAACTTTAAAAAATGGAGACTGTCACGGTATGTGAGTTATCAATAAAGTTATAAGAAAAATAATTACAGGTAAAAAACTGTAGCTGGAAGTGTCTTTAGCAGAAGACAGAGGAAACATGGCTGTATTGGGAGTGAGCCACACTCCCGCAGCATCTGGACAAAGGTCCTTCATTTCTGAGTGAGGCAGTAAAGATGCATGATAAAGAGCACCTACTCTGCCATCAAATAGCCCTAGTAAAAATTCCAAATTTGCTGTTTATTAGTATCATAAATTTTGCCTAGTTTCCTCATTTGTAAATGGGATGTATTGGATTGTTGTGAATATTAAATGAACTAGAACATGTAAAGTATTTAAGCATGGATGGCACATGATTAATGTTGGCTATTATTACTATTTTAGCAGACAGCATGTGAATCAATAGAAATCACCCTCCAATTCGGGACACCACCTTACATTCAGTTATGATGTCTGTTAGTCTTCATTGTTCTGTGACAGCTTCTCAGTCTTTTCTTATTTTTCATGAACATATGTTTTGACAAGTACTGGTCAGATATTCTGTAAAATGCTCTTAATTTGGATTTTTCTGATGCTTTTCTCCTGATTAGACTAGAGTTACCCGTATCAGAGAAGATTACCACAGAAGTGAGAAGCCCTCATAACATATGATATCAAGGGGTGCATGACATAAATATGACATTACTGATGACTTTAACTTTCATCATTTGGTTAAAGTAACATCTGACAGACTTCTATAGAAAATTACTATTTCCCTATGTATCCTTTATTCTGAAGAAATGAGGCACTAAATCCAACCCATTGAAAGGCTCCACCTTCTAGAGGAAAGGGAATCTACATATATTTGAAATTCATCTATAAGAAAAACATTTTTTCTTTTTTCCTATTTATTTATAAATGTTCATTTATTTGTATCAATATGGAATCACGTATCAGTATGGATTCTATTTATTTTATATTTTATGTTTATGGTGGGCAGGATAATGGCTTGCTAAATACGCCCACGACTTAATTCCCAGAACCTGTGAATGTTATTTTACACAGCAAAATGGATTTTGCAGATGAGATTACAGTTAAGGACCTTAAGATGAAACAATTATCCTAGATTATCTCTATGGAGACATTCTTCTCATATGAGACCTTGAAAGTACGTTTTCCTGATTCTGAAGAGAAGGAGATCAGACTTGGGATGAATGAATTCTTTTTATCCTTATAATTTTGCCTTATGTTGAATATTATGTGAATCAAATATACAATATGTAGCTGTGTCTAGCTTCTTTCCCATAGAAAATTGCATTTAAATTCATCCATATGATTCTGTGAATCAATAACTCAGTCCTTTTATACCTCTGAATAATATTTCATTGTATAGACGTACTGCTTATCCATTTACTGGTTGAAGGGCATCTTGTTTGCTTCCAGTTTGTGATGATTATGAGTAAAGCTGCTGTATACATTCATGTACAGAAATTTCTGTGAACATCAATCTTTTTAATAACAAAAATTGATAGAAAATACCACAGTTGCTGCATGAGTTATTATCTTAAACTTGGAATGTGGTGCTCTCAAAGAAAGCAAAATTATGCTTGTAATATCTAGTGACCTTCTGCCTATACATTTAATTATCAAGTCAATTTAAAAACCTAGTTTCATGGGCTATCTCATTTTATTTTCACAGCCTCAAATAATATATTACTAACCTCACCTTGTATATGCTCCTCTTAGAGCAGTTTTTATACCATATCTCCTTGTATTTTATAAATATATACATTTGTGCGTGTGTATATGTGTGAAAACTTCAACTATTATCAACAATTGTGCTTAGTGGTTTTCATGAAATTATGTTGCTCCCTTTAATTGTGGGTGGGACCTGTGACTTCTTTCTAACCAACTGAATATGGTAGAAGTAAAAGTGATTAGGTTACACAATTTGTCTAAAGTGAAGGGATATCACTTCCTCCTGGGATTAAGTTATGTTTTGCAAGACTGTGTCTTAACCAATTGAAGGTAGAAGACGTCACCTTTGCTGGCTTGAAGTAAGCTGCCTGTTGTAAAAGGGCTTATTAAGAAAAGCTCAAATGGCAAGAAACTGTGGGCAACTCCTGGTCATTGGGACTGAGTCCAATCAATAGCCAGTAAGAAAATGGGACCTCAGTTCTACAACCCCAGGAGGTAAATCCTACCAACAAGCTCACGGAGGTAGGAAGCAGATCTTTCCCTATTTGAGCTTCTGATGAAACCGTGGTCCAAGTTCTACCTTGATTTCAGCCTTGTAATTGGACCCTGAAAGAGAGGACCCAGCTAGGTGAATCTTTGGCTCCTGGACCAGGGATACATTGAGACAATAAATATGTGTTCCTTTAAGCTGAAAAGTTTATGGAAATTTATTATGCATCAAAGAAAACTGACATCGATTTGTTTATATATTTTTTCAAGTTGTGTAACACACAAGTCTAGGGAATCCTATTCACACCACGCTCTAGCTTTATGTAATGCACCACCTGCACAATAATATGACAGTTGTTTCTTCATGTATTAAATTTACTGAGAGGTAGGGTTCAAATCTTGCTCCTCTGTGTGTCCATACAAGCCTTCTTATATGCTATAAATTTTTACTGAGTTGAAATGAAACAAATTACACTGGGGAAAGAAAGAAAACAGACAACCCTTTGTAAATGCCCAGCACACTTTATATTTTTTATTAACTCTTTTATGTTAAAAGATCCTTGGAGATTATTTTCATATTTTATAGATAAATGAAATAAAACACAGCTTTATTCTGTGACTTGTCAAAGGACACATTTTTAGTTAATGCTACAGCTGGGTGATATTTTATGCCCAGTCTTCTGCTGGGCATATGCACCTAGTCTTCTGCTCTGCCTAGTATATTATTCTTCCAATTTTCCATCATGTGTATTATTAAATTATTATATTCTATTGATGAAAGTCAATGTAAAATACAAAATGTATTTGAAAAAGCTATAAATGTAATATTTAGTTTTTGAATAACATGATCTCAGAAGAAATGTAGATATTTTGATGAGATTGTATTTTCAAAAATATTAATACATTTCATGGTTTAATGTAAAATCTTAATAAACTTTTTTTTCAATGTGTGGGAATTGTGGGACAATTGTTCATGGGTTCACATGTTTTAGCATTTATTGCGATAAAAACTACTGACTACCTTAACTATGGACTATCTTTATAAGTGTATTTGTATAGCAAACAGCTTGGAAGAAAGAGATAGTGTTTTCCTCCAGAAGGAAAATAAATAATTAAAAAAAGAATAGGTTCCTTGGGCCGGGTGGAGTGGCCCACCTGTAATTCCAGCACTTGTGAGTCAGAGGTGGGCCAATAACGTGAGTCAAGGAGTTCAAGGCCAGTTTGGGCAACATGGCAAAACTTTGTCTCTAAGAAAAGTACAAAATTAGCCAGGTAATGGCATGCACCTGTAGTCCTAGCTACTTGGGAGGCTGAGGTGAGGGGATTGCTTGAGTCTGGAAGGTCGAGGCTGCAGTGAGCAAAGACCATGACACTGCATTCTAGCCTGGGTGACAGTGGAAGACACTGTCTCAAAAAAAAAAAAAAAGGGTTTTCTAAAATCAGGTTTCTCTCATGTAATGTCACCTACTGAGTGTATAGGTATCACCTTATCTTCATGACTCTTTATGAACATGTGGGCTTCAGAAACTCTAGTTATAGCTCTTCTGTGAATAATAATGTTCTTTTTGTTTTCTGAGCCAGGACTCTCCTATCTTCTGCAATTATCAATAAAATAGTGGCAAGCTAATTTATTAGGTTGCAAGTAGAGATGGTTAAAGATCCTTCACAATTGTTGATGGTAAAATACTGTATTTTCTACATAGTACATTTTCTTATTTATTCAAAGAAATGATAAAAATGAGTAAAGGAAAAAAATTATATGGTCAAGAAAAAATATTAATTTTCCCATTTGGGGTACTATCTTTCATCATCCAATACATATATATTTATATATACATATATACACATATATATTTATATATATACATATAATTCATAGTAATTATATATAATATTAATATATAATTAAATAATATAAAATATATAAAACAATATATAAATAATATATAGTATATAAAATAAAATGCATATATAAAATATAATATATGATATAATATAATATATTATATATCACATATTATATATCTTATATACATATATTTATATATATGGACAGAGTCACACACATATTTATAATGTTATTTTATCTTCTAATTTAGTGTTGTTATTCACTCTAGCTTTAAGAATCCTTGCTTCAACAATTTCAATGTTTATATAAGTACATTTTAAGTAAATTTCTGTTTTCTCCAAGTGACCTTTCTTTAACATCACATGAATTTTAAAAAAATGCAAGTTAGAAAAAAAATAGTTTGTTCTCAAAATTACTTTGTTGTTTATTTTTCAAAATTCTAACCACTGCAATTTTTGTTTACCTCATATATATATATATATATATATATATATATATATATTCCACAAAGTAAAGTTTCTATGGAAATCTGTGTGCTAATCTATTTTTACTAAAGTCAAGAAGAATATGTAGTTTATACTTTAATAAGTGTTTCATGGTAAACTTTCAGAAATGTATGCCTAGGTTAAAAAATTGGCAGATAATACATTGTTTATTCTGACACTAAAATTTTAATTCAGCTTTTTGTATTATGCAATAGCTTCCAGGCAAAGCTTGTTTATTTTTTTCCCTCAGAAATTGCCTCCAGAGATATAATTCTTAAACTATACTAAATTAACATTGCTGCTGTTTTATGAAAGCCATGATTATTCATAATATACTCATTTGTCTGTTTGTGGTTCTATTGGGATAGAAATACTGTTGGCTTTAGAAAGACCTTCTGTGATGGTTACAGAGTCCTGCTGTGAAGTTTAGAATGTGTGTAATTCTGCAATATTTGTGAAAATAATCACACTGTTTACATGCAGTGATAATGTTAACGAAACTAGGTCATCATCTTTAAACAAATGTTTAACCCTATTAGTGGAATAAATATTCACTGTTGAAATAATTTGCTAATTGCCTTCCCTTGATTCAGATACTCATTGGCATTTGATCTTTTATTCATTGTATACATTGCTTTATTTAGGCTTAATAATACTTTTACATTTAAATAATATTTATTCTTATGAATTTTAAGATAATATTTAAGGCAATACATGCTGGGCATGCATCAGAATAAAAATATATTTTTAGATATTTCTGAATATGCATGCATAAATCAGATTATACTCACATATTATATTTTAAATTGTGTAATTTTATTTGATATGTTTTGCACATTATTCTAAGTACTTTGATTAAATAATTGTTAGGATTGTACAGAATTTTATTTTCTTATTTAAGAATTGAACTATAGTAGGATAGTTAAAAGCATAAGTCGTGGGATCTTACAAACTTATAATAATATTTTGACTCCAGCACCTACATTTTAGACATGTAATTTATTTCCTTACACCTGTTTTCTTTTCTGTAAAATGAAAATAGTTATAACTACCTATGTACATTGTTGTGTTGACTAGTGAAACAATGCTTATAAAGTGCATATGGAAATTCTATAAAATACAAAGTACTCAGTACACACTAGCTCTTCTCATAATAGTAGCTATTATTTTAATCAATTCCTACCATTGTACATGGCACAGTTTAAAATTTCTTGCAATTTTAGGTCATCTTTTGTCATAAATGTTGAACATGAAACTATAGAAATAAAAATCATGGTTTAAAGCATACTACTAAAGAGTCTTAATTAATTATGGAAGGTTACCTTTGATACATGCTGCAATGATTTAGAGTTGTCTCTGACTGTATGGGAGTGATATGGTTTGGCTCTGTGTTCCCACCCAAATCTCACGTTGAATTGTACTCTGCATTGTTGAGAGAGGGGCCTGGTGGGAGTTGATTAAATCATGGGGGTGGATTTCCCCCTTGCTGTTCTCATGATAGTGAGCTATCATGAGATCTGGTTGTTTGACAGTGTGTAGCACTACCCCTTTTGTGCTCTCTCTCTCTTTCCTACTGCCATGTGGAGAGGGTGCTTACTTCCTCTTTCCCCTTCCGCTATGATTGTAAGTTTCCTGATGTTTTCACAGACATTCTTCCTTTACAGCCTGTGAGTCAATCAAACCTCTTTTCTTCATAAATTACCCAGCCTCAGGTAGTTCTTTATAGCAGTGTGAGAATGGACTACAACAGGGAGCTTCCTCCACCTGATATGATAAAGAGTTTTGACATTTTAAACAATACTGTTGGAAATTTGAGCAATATAGTGTCTCCTTATTTAAACGTGAATTTCTTTTATTTTGAATGAATAAGCTTTTATGTAATTACTTTCCATGGAGAATTTAGTGTTTATATGTGAACTGTCTAGCTTGTATACATAGTTACTATTTATATCATCATAAAAATATCACTTTTTTATGTATGTTGCAAATAGTTTCCCCAATTTATTTCCTCATGAATTTTTTTCTGATATTTTTTAAAATGTGGTATTATTTAGGCCATTTATTATTTTATTACAAAGTACACATATACTACATATAGTTAATTATAAAAATAACACTTGAAAAATCAAAATAAATACCTTTATTAAGTGATAATAATTGTTTAAATGTAAATAATTTTCATTTCAGACACCCTCAGGTGTCCATTGGTTATTCTGATATACCTAGAGGAATCTAGGAGGAATGAATGCTCTTCATAATTACACATTGTCTACCCACTAGTTTTATATCAATTTAAAACATTAATATGAGGAATTTAAAAAGAAATGAGTATGTTTTTTATTCTTAAATTTTTTTAAAAAGTCAGAGGCACTATTATCCTGTACTATTGATCTTGTTGATTATCCTGTATTTATAATTATGGCCCTACAGCAGCCTAGTCATCTTCATGGGACTATTTGGAATGAATGTCTATGGATGGAGACGAAACTAATGGCTCCTATGCACCTCGATGGCACTGCTTTTGAACAACCTTGCCCGGTTGCCACTCATTTGGAAATGGAGGAAGGGATCAAGTTCTGTCTGAAATTGTATAGAGTTCTAAAGTTACTCCTCTGATTTAAGGCTTGGTCTTTTAATATACTTGCCTTCTGTTAAGTAGTGCACAGTCAGCTCTCCTCCAAGACATTTGTAGAAATAGTGTTGACACACACACACACAGTTTTAATGTGTGTATATTTTAACTTTAATAACAATCACATATTGTGATATCAACATATATGTACATATGTGCCTAATATATATACACAAAGTTTAATGTCATAAAATTCTATGAAATTAATGTACTTTGTTTTACCTAACCAATAATTTAATGATGAACATTGTTTCAAAATTATAAAGATCCTTGTATTTTATGCAAATTATAAAAATATAGGCATTATTTTATGATATTTTTATCTGAATGTATCCTTGGAGAATTTGTTCAATATTTTAGATCACATGAAAGGAACATTTAAAATGTGATAAATAATAAAACAACTAATGCTTCTAATAGCTAACACTAAGAACGTGCTGTTTTAATCCTACAGCACTATTATAGCCAAAACCATTCCATTCATACACTCTTTCAAATAAAATAAAATAAAGGAAATGGAAAAAAGAAAGAAAAACCCGTGATAAATTGATCTGCTTTATTAATATGGCCTCTAGAATAATTGCAAAAATTGCATGCTAGCCAGTGGTTGTTTGATAGTCTGTGTAGTTGCTATCAAAACTTTATGAAACCATTTCATTTTTTCAGATATGATACATTATTTTTAAATTGTATTTCTTGCATAAGTAAGGATATTGAATGTATTTTATACCTTTTAGTCATTTGAATTTCTAATTTTTGAATTACTGATATTCTTTAACCATTTTTCTTTATATTGTTGATAGTCTCTTTTGTACTTGTAAATGATCCATGCACAGTAATGATTTATCCTGCTGAATATCAAACCATAAGAAACACTTTACTAGTATTTCCAATGCATTGCAAATCTTATTTCTAAATCTTAGGTTAATATTTTTATTTTTACTCATAAAGCTTTTTGTAAAATTCTTACTTTGGCAAAATTATTACATTTTATTTTTATCTTGTGATTCCTAGCTCTGATGTCTTATATAGGAAGACTTTTCCACATTTTTTTGTTGGTTGCATGTGTATTTTTGTGTGTGAGTGAACACAGAGAGAGATATTTGTACAGAGAGATTAAGCTCTTTGTGGCTAGTTTCCCAGTGTGATTAATTGAATAATTATTAAAAGCAATGTAGGAAAAGGGGACAACCAGAAATTTTAAAAATTAAGTGTGTCTGTAGGATATCTTGACTTAAGACTCTATGGTATCTCTTTATTGTCCTTGCAAATGTATTTTATTTCCAGTTGAACTTCTCTGCTTTTCCAATTTCTTGGTCTTGAGTCTGTTTCAAACTGGATTCTCTTGAATGGTAATTTCCATACGCATACCCTTCAGGTGCTATTTTACCCACACTCCATAATTGTCATCTAGGTAACCCTAATCACACATAAATTCATCATCTGCCTCACATGACATCTACTCATTCCCACAGAGCCCAATGTCTGCCCATAAGAGGCACCCCACTCAGCTCAGCCACAGGGTAGGTAGCAGCTCTCCCTGCCACTTGCCATTCTTGCATAATCAGATAACCTTTTGCTTAATGGATGGAGGTAATATGCATGTGTGCTGGGTCTCAACTGGGATCTGAATTATGACCCACTTTGTCCTTCAGATTCACTGTTTTTTGCTTTTCGTTTTTCCAGCATGGGGACCTCTATTATTTCCCACAAAAGAAGGTTACATGAGATTACTCCAAGCATCTGAAGTTCTAAAATAAAAATCTAGGAAGTCCAATCTCTAGAATTCTTATGAAGTCCAATATTTCTAGAAGTGTAGCTGGGCAATCTCTAGAATTCTTATGAAGTCCAGGATTTCTAGAAGTGTAGCTGGGCACCCTCACAAGCATGGTAGATTTTTGCTGTTGAAAAACAACACACAGTGTCTCATGCACTTCTGTAATTCTTATTAAGAGACATTGACAACTTTTGTTCAAGAATGCTTGTATAGCAAACACCTTTGAAAGGTAGAGATAATGTCTTTCTCTAGGGCTGGGGACATAGTTTTGTTTTCTTGATGAAGACAGTAAACATAAATCTTTCTCCAGGGAAAATATTGAGTAGGCTTGCTAGCATTCCCTTCATAAAATTGAGGTTTCCTAAATTTCAGGTTGCTCAACTGTGACATAAACCTACTGTGTGTGCAGCATCTGCCATTAGAAGCAAGGGAAATTGTTGCAAACACGAATGTCATGGTTTCTGTTCCGCTGAGAGAAATGAAATCCTTTGTTTCTGACACAGGAGTCTTATGTCTTTTGCCAACATCTGTGAAACTGTGCTACTGCTTGCTATTGTAGAATTGGATGGTAGAATTTGAGACCATTCAAATAATTAACTGATTCAGATTATTGGAAAGGTCTCGATTGAAAGACAAATAATTTCTACATCATCTTTGGAAATAAACCCCAAATCAGCATGCAAAGTAGAGTGGACAAAAATACTCTGGAGGAGCCAGGTATATTTAAAAAAAGAAGTAAACTAGGTTACATAAGATTTAAAAAATAACAGAGAAAATAGGCAAATATGAGATTTCCGCCTGCATATTTACTTCTTTTTTTTTTTCTCAATTTTTTTTTCTTTTATTGTAATTATTATTATTATTATTATTATTATACTTCTTAATAATCTGCTTCTATTTATTTTCTCATTTATTTAACATTCTTCTGGTCAAAGAAATTACATAATTAGGCTGAACTTGCCTTAAACACTGGGAATTTTTGAATTTACAGCTGAAGTTTTAAATTGTGTGATAAGTCCTTATGTTTCCTAGCTAAAAGTGCTTAATTTTTGCAACTAGAAGAAGGAGATCTAAAGAAAGCATTTTTAAAAAACTACTTGCTCCTACTTCTCTTTCTAGGTATCCTCCAGAAAACCAAGAGAATTTGAAGTGCTCAAAAATTGTTTAAAAGCTTTCATTAACCCACTATTTTTTCCTTCTTCAGGCTGCTACATTTGGTAAAGATTATAAATTTTCCATAGTACTTTTAAAATTTAGTCTCATAGGTTTCAATGATACTGCTGAAATCAGCAGTCAAGCTTGAGAAGACATCTACCCCTTGAACATCAGATATTCCATAAAGTCAACATATTTGTATCAATATTACTGCTAAGTTGTTAGTTTGTAATCAAGTCATAGCATAGTACATGTACCACATAAAAGTCATTAGTAATGTGTAATAAATAAAAATCTAAGCCCATAAATTGTCTGGAAGGAAAAAAATTATTATATTTTACATGACTCAAGCTAATTTTGCTTTTATGCCTCCTCCACCAATGTGATGGAACATTTTAAGTTCAGGCATTCTTAGAGATTCGCTCCTTCCCATGCACTTAATATTTCCCAAAGTTCCAAAGTGTTATGCAGTACTCAAGTGTTGGAATGGCTCCCAGTCATCTGTCCATACATTCCATAGATTTCTGAAATGCCCATTTCCCAGATCAACTCAGGCTTTCATGCCTGGTGACTCCCTCCTTGATGTTACTTCATGCTTGGAAATAGACAATCTATTTCCAAGGCTATCATTTGGGTAGAATGCAACATTGTTTTTTTAGGCTTTCTTCAGGTTTCTGAGGAAGCCTGAAGACCACATTTTTATCTTCTACACTCTTATTTCATGCTCCCTATTTGCTCTCCTATTTGCTAATGCTTTCCCCCCTTTTTTTCAATGAGTAAATGAAATGTTACATTAAATCTACTTTCTTATGTTTGCACCATTATTTTTTCTCTTACAATTCCCCAGATTCTCTTTTTACTTAGGTTTCAAATCATCTAAGTTTCTCTTTGGGCAGACACAAAATGTTGGGTTATGTTTGCTTTCCACCTATCCCTGAGGAGCTGAACAAAGGGTTTACTACCTATTCAAATGGGGGTCAGGTAAAGGGGCAATACAGAAAGAATAATTATGTAAAAGACTATCTGTTAGTATCATCCTTTTATATGTTTATTTTCTGTGTTATTTATTTAACGATTACACACACACACATACACACACACACAAGTTCAATTATCTTTTCTCTAAATGCTACTTTGGCAGTATCCCTTAGATTCAGAATTGATGTATAGTCATTTATTACCATAGTATTTCAAATATACTGGATTCATGGGTTGAATTCTCTCTTTGACTAAAAAGCTGGTTGTAAAAGAGTTGATTTTAAGTTAGTATTTATAAACGTTCAAGTGCTTGTTCTTGCTGTTCCATTTACATATTTTTATATTAATATCCAGTTTTATCGTATTGAAAATATATTTTGTATTGTATCTTCTTTAAAAATTTTACATTTTTTTGGCCTATTACTGAGTCATTTTTTAAAAAGGCGTTTGATGTTCATTAGAAGAGAAAGATCATTTTCTGGTTATGGGACAAAGAGTTTCAGATATAACCAAAATGTCTAGTTTTTTTTTTGTTGTTGGTTTTTTTTTTTTGTTTTTTTTTTTTGGAGAGACAGGATCTTGCTCTGTCATTCCAGCTAGAGTGCAGTGGCACGATAATGATGATGTGTCACTGGAGCCTCAACCTCCTGGGTCAAACCTCAGGCACTCCTCCCATCTTGACCTCCCAAATTACTGGGATTATAGGTGTGAGCCACCGTGCCCAATACCACTTCTTAACTCACATTTGTTTCACTGTATCAGTATGCTTACTTCCTTTGGGGTATTAAATTTATAAAGCCTGAGATATATGAACCAAACATTCCCATTATTATTTTATTTGGGTATTTTTAAATTTTATAAATTGAGCATTGCATACTCCAACTTGAATGTTGCAGAATAATTTATACATCCTCTGAGAGAAGAGTCTTGCATTCGCTTATTTCAATTATATAAACAATGTTCTAGTGAGGTAGATGGCATTCCCTTAGGCCCTTTTACTTATGTTAGACTCTACTATTCTGAGATCAAGTTGGAAATTTGTTTTTATTAAATTTGCATTACAAGATGAGTAAGACAATGGAGTGGAGAAAGGGAGGGAAAAATGAAGCCATAGTGTGGGCAGCCCTGTAAGTGAATTGTTATCTTTGTAATGTTTTACTTGGTCTGTATTTAACCTGCCAGTTATCAACTGTCTGTTTCTATCTAGCCTCTGTACCTCTTCCTTATTTACACAACCCAACAGCACTCTACCACCAGAATCTTTTGGCTTTGTGTATTGTAAACTAAATAAGTTTGAGATGCTTTGTTATCACTTAAAGGTTCATGTCAGTATGATATCTATAGAACACACAAGTGCACATATGTGTCCAACAAAAAACTGGATCTCACATAAAACATACATCTTTATGACAGTCCTACAAAATGTGGAAAAAAAATTACATTGCAGAAAACATAGTTAAACTCAATTAAAATTCTGTTTCTCTATATGTCTTTAACAAATCACAATGGCTCACAGCAACTCTCCAGATCTCATCTCTTCCAGTTTACAACATGTGTTGCTGTTCTCTTCACTTTTTAAAGCCTCTCATTTCATTTAGTATTCTTTTTTCTATATTTTATTTTCCAGAAAATAGTGCTTGTGGTTTTTTTTTGGTAAAATGATATTTTTCCACTTCTTTCTATTTTTTTTGTGATATCACATGTCTATTAACTAATTTTGGTGTGTAATGTAGGTGGTCAGTAGACATATTTTTCTTCTCAATTCATTTACTTATTAAGTAAATCATAATAAGTAATTTCTATTGCCACTGCTTTCACACATTATATACTACTTTGAAACAAATACAAGTTCCATAATTATTTTATTAACTGAACAAATATGGGTTCAGCCATTACTATATTCTAGATTTTATAGTGGAATAGGAGCTAGAGTTATAACATTATAAGTAGGTAGCATTAGTTATGTGTTCTTCTGAGGATAATAAACAATACCAGGCAGAACAAATAATAAAATAATTATGTATGAAAACGATGGATATGAAAGAATAACATGGTTTTATTGTAGGAATAAATATAAGAGTGAGGGGACTATGACAGAAGAAACGTTGACAAGTGCTAAGAATTCACAATAAGGGCACTTTCTTACTGTCTATAAGCTCCAAAATCAGCCTTGTCCTGGGCTTTCCCTTCTACATTAAGACTTGATAACCAATAATTAATTTTCATTTTAAACACTTTGATATCCTTGCTCATTAATTATGAAATAATATCTCAAGAACTACTATTAATGTATACAAGATGACTTATTTTGAAGGAAATCTGTAAAGTGTGTTGTATCCGATTTAACTACTTTGACAATTTTTAAACCTTTAGGTATGCAGTTTAAAATAGTGTCATATGCAATTATTTTGAATTGTATATTAAAAATATGATATCATTTATTTTCATCTAAATTTGTCATTTAGATTTCAAAATGTCTTTTAGAAAATGTGGCTAGAATTTCATTGAGGGTAAGTTGATTATTTTTAATCTGGTGACTATACCAGAATAGAAGTTTTTCTGCACTATATATGTATATTGTTATTCTTTTGCATCTGAATCAAAATTTTATGAATTATTACTGTTTCATAAATAGAACAAAATGTTATATGTAATGTTAATATATAATTACTCTTCATAATGTATTGAGTTTTAGAATCTTTATTTTTTTTGTCAGCATCATGGACAGTTTTAAATAATTTTATAATGAATTAAATGTATGTGTCACTCATAAATTCATATTCGTACAGTGAACTTAATAAATGTGTGTGCTCTGCTACACTGACTGGCCATTCGCCTGTCTCTTTCCCTCTATTCTGGCCTCCCTCTTTGATGAAACACAAAAGTACGTCAATTAATAAACCTACAATGGCCTTCAAATGTTAAAGAAAGAGTCAAAATCTTACACTTTGAATCAAAAGCTAGAAATGATTAAGCTTAGTAAGGTAGGCATGTCAAAAGCTGAGACAGGTCAAAAGCTAGGCTTCCTTTATCAAACACTTAGCCAAGTTGCCAACACAAATGAAAAGTTCATGAAAGAAATTAAAAGCACTATTCCAGTAAACACATGGATGTTAAGAAAGCGAAATAGCCTTACTATAGATATGGAGGAAGCCTTAGTGGTCTGAAAGAATATAAAGTCAGCCACAATATACCCTTAATCCAAAGCCTAATCCAGAGCAAGGCCCTAATTCTCTTCAATTCTTTGATGCCTACGAGAAGTGAACAAGATGCAGAAGAAAAGTTTGAAGCTAGCAGAGGTTGGTTTATGAAGTTTAAGTGAAGAAGCCATTTTCATAACATAAAAGTGCAAAGTAAAACAGCAAGTGCTGATGTAGAAGCAGCAGGAAGTTATCCAGTGTACCTAGCTAAGATGATTGATGAAGGTGACTCTATTAAACAGTACAATTTCTATGTGTAAGAAACAGCCTTATATTTAAAGAAAATGCAATCCAGGGCTTTCATAGCTAGAGAGGAGAAGCAAATTCCCACCTTCAAAGCTTCAATGGGCAGGCTGATTTTCTTGTTAGGGGCAAATGCAACTGATGTCCTCCAGTTGAAGCCAATGCTCATTTATCATTATGAAAATTCCAGGGCTCTTAAGAATCAAATACACTCAGCCTGTGCTCTATAAATGGAACAACAAAGCCTGTATGAAAGCACATTTCTTTACAGAGTGGTCTATTGACTATTTTAAGCCCACTGTTGACCTGAAAAAGTGTCAGAAAAAGAAGATTCCTGCTTTTCTTTTAGCAGTAACAAAATATTACTGCTTGTTGACAACACATATTCACCCAAGGACTCTAATGGAGATGTACAAGAAGACTGATGTGCTTTCCCGCCTGTTAACATAATATTCATTCTGAAGGCCAGGGGAACAAGAATTCATTTTGACTTTCAAGTCGTATTATTTTTAAAAAATGATTCGTAAAACTATAGTTACCATAGACAAGAATTTCTCTGGTGGATCTGTAAAGAGTAAAGTGAAAACATTCTAGAAAGATGTTACCTTTCTAGATGTCATTAAGAACAGTTGTAATTCATGGGAGGAGGTCAACATACTATTAACAGGAGTTTGGAAGAAGTTGATTCCAACCCTCATGCATGACTTTGAGGAATTTAAGAACTTCATAAGAAAAAATAAATAAACAAAGACTTCAGTGGCCGATGTAACTGCAAATGTGGTGGACATAGTCAAAGAACTAGAATTACCAATGGAGCCTGAGGATGTGACTGAACTGCTGCAATCTCATAATAAAGCTTGAACAGATGAGGAGTTGTTTCTTATGGATAAGCAAAAAAGTCATTTCTTGAGATGAAATCTCTTCCTGCTGACATGCCATGAAAATTATTGAAGTGACAACAACATGTATAGAGTATTTCTTAAACTTAGTTGATAAAGCAGGAGCAGAGTTTGAGAAGTTTGACTTCAATTTTGAAAGAAGTTCTACTGTGGGAAAAATGCAATCAAACACCACTGCACACTGCAAAGATATTTTTCATGAAAGGTGAAGTCAATAAATGTGGTAAACTTTATTGTTGTCCTATTGTCATAGCCACCCCAACCTTCAGCCACTACCACCCTGATAAGTCAACAGCCACCAACACTGAGACAAGACCCTCCACATGCACAAAAATTACAATTCACTGAAGGATCAAATGATCATTAGCATTTTTACTAATAAAGTATTATTAAATTAATATATCTTCTTTTGAAACATAATGATATTGCACACTTAATAGATTGCCTAATAGTGTAAATGTAACTTTTTGTATACTGAGAAACCTAAAAATGTGTGTGACTCTCTATTCTGATATTCACTTTATTGCAGTGGTATTGAACTAAACCTGTAATGTCTCCAGGGTATGCCTATATGTTAGTAGATGCTGAAATGGCATTTGGGAAAAATAACTGAAATATTACTTGTATGCATTCAATAAATAATGCAAAAAACACTATTTGAGCTTGAAGTGAATAAATAATGTTGGGTTTGAGTTATTTTGGTAAATTTCAAGTGATTTTTGGTTGGTGGTTTGTCAGCATGTTTTTAGTTGAGTTAATATTCCCAGAGGACTAGAGCAGCTTAAGGAGGAACGAATCAGAAAGGAAACATATTATTCTAGGATATGAAATACAAAATAGATTTAAACTTATATATCAGTGATAAAATAAGAAGAATATTGGAGCATGCAAAAACTAGAGACGAAGTGAAGTGAGTGCAAGCATTTCAACAGTAATCCTGGAAGCAAAATAAAATAAAAAATGTATACAAATCGATCAATTGTGTTATACTCTGTTTAAAAATCACCTTTTTAAACTGTTACAAATGGAGAATATTCAGTAGAGCTCAATATGAAACCTCATTTGTGAAAAGAATGGGGATCACAAAAGACTGACAAAACTATTTCTATTCTGCACAAGATAACCTATTTAGAAAGTGATTATTCGCAATTATATAAAGAGGTTTCTTTTAAAGATTCTTTCTTCAAAACTTCTGAAGGAAATAAAAGGAAAGGGTTTCTATGACAGTAGATAAAATGCCCATTGTGTGAAACATACATATTTTCTTTGAAGACATTTTCTGCCATGATGATCAGACAAATATTTTACATGATAGCTTGGACAAGAGTTTACAGAAAGTAATTACTTTTTGAGCAATATGAAACTTTGTAGCTATTGATATAAAAGGCTATTTGAATGTTACATATAAAATTATTGCAGGTACACTTAATCTAATTGCAAGGATTACTCTGTTTTTGTTTCCATGCTATGGAACTTACAGATGTATAGGTTTCTATAAAAGTATTGATTGTAGAGTGTAATATTCACTCATGAAAATGGAAACTTGAACAGAAAAATGTGAAAATAAATAAAAGAATAATATTAATCACGTTGTGAAAAATCTATTTAAGCTATTATTTTGTTTTTCTTTCTTTAAAATAGGGAAGTAGGGATACATTTTTAGACCTTTTAATTATTTATCCTTAAAATAAAACACCAGCAAATGAAATCTACTGCATATTTATAGGCGATGTCATAAACATCATCTGAGAATTTTATGTCTACTTGCAGCTATACAAATGAATAAAATTGAAGTATTCCTAAAGACAGTGCAAAAACATTCCAGAGACATTCTATAGGTAAAATGCAGTCAAGACTTGAAATTGAAAAGGCAGACATTATACTTTATTTTTAAAAATTTAACATTTATCCTTCCATTCTCAATATTCACTCTTTTGTTTTCTAGGCATTTTTCAACCTCTTTTACAAAGCAGTAAGAAATAGTGGTCAATTGTGTTGTAGGTGCCATACTCAGTGATGTTTTCTTAGTTATTCCTTCACGTTCATTGATGATCACCCTTTCCACTGTTTTCCTCTCCTTTCCTACTGTGCTTCATTTCACAGTTGCTCTCATTACCTCACTTCCAAATACCTTCGTGGTACTTAACATAAGTCAACCATTTGAAGAGGAAAAAATGTGACCTTGTCTTGTCAGTAACTGCTATATCTAATATCTAGATATGAGGCATTCCACTCTCTGCTTATCATATTCTATCATTCACTTGCTTTAGGACTCACTCTATTCCTACATTCTTAGTATCTTCTCACTCTGTCTCTGCATCTCACACATTGGATAAACACAAATATTTTTGCAAGTTAATCTCACAAAATCATGTGTAATATTGGATTGATTATTGTACCTTAGTATGTTGTTGTTGTAAGAGAGTTTATATATTTAAAGTGTATAATACAGTCCTTGATAGAATAATTATTAATAATTATTAATAGTAATATTAGTTGAATTTTCACCAACACCTGAGCAATTGATTGCACCTGGAGAAAGCACATATTTATGTTGCGTGATCATCCCTAATTTATTATGAAAGATCTCAAACAGTCACTCAACACAGCCTACCAACCCCTACTGCCCTGCACTAGGGTGTATGCTCTCCCAGACTCTCCAATAACTATTTGTACTCCGTCTCTTTTCTCCTCAAACTTCCCATATAGTTTATCACTTCTTACGTTGAATGGTATTGCCTTTCATTTCCTTCAAATATAGACATTATAATAGGTATCTGCATAGATATTGATAACATGTAAAAACTTAGATAATAATGTCCTCTTCCAAGCACCAAATGTAGCAAACCACCTGCATCTCGTTCATGCTCTGCTGTACTTCCTGTGTCCCTTAACTCATGCCACATGCCAGAGGCTGTCTCTTATTCATGAGCTTTGAAATCATCTATTTTCACCTTCTCGGGGACATTTAATTCTATAAATATAGTCCCTTCTCCTAAATTACCCTTTAATCCTCCGTACTAGAGCAATGACATCAACAAATTTCAAATATTACGTGGATTTCTAAAAGTGCAAATGCACAATATAATTTAAATCACTCCTTTGAATTTTTCCAACTTTGAGGAGGCGCAGTCAAGATTTATAAAGTTTTTAATACAAAGATGCTGAGTCTGGATTGGGGCCAGGAAAAAGGTCAGCCTTCCTTCATGTTTGTTGGATACTTGTGAATATATAACCACCTTCTCACTATGGATCAGGGCCACACTTTCAAATTCCTTCTAATGTATTCTCAACTTACTTTTAAAAACTGTCAGAGTATTATATTGTCTCTAAAGTAAGTTACAAAAATACCAGTGCCAAAGAGTATTTCAAGTTGATCAACCTCTGTTCATGCTTGCCAGCCTCCCAATCCTATTTCTCTGCTCCAGGTTTTCTTGTTCAGATTTTTTTAAAGCCCAGTCGCTAATTAAAGACAGCAAGACTCTTTGTGATGTTTTAGATTTAACTAATCTAGAGAGCTGATGTTAAGTAATAAATTGGCAATAAATTGAATTAAAAAACAAAAAATAATTATAAATATTACCAAAATATCCACACTAATACAATAAGAATACAGTTCTATCAATAAATAGTTATATTTATTATAAAATAGAACTAATTAAAACCAATTCCTCCGAAGAGATTCTAATACTTAGTGAAAATAATTTTTTTTATTCTTCTCAAGTTTTCAATTAATTACAACAGAGATTGCAAACTAAAATATGAAGAAAGCCAGTCAAAAAGTTTAAATGAAAAAAGAGAGCTTGGGAAGAGGTTTATTTTTAATTATGAGCATATGCCCTCTCTAGAAAAAGAAACTAATAGTTGATTATTAACTGATTATTTTTATAAGAGAAAATAGGCCAGGTTTACTATTAATGTATGGAGCTTAAATTCAAATATACTTATTTTTAAAATATTGGTTAATATCATGCAATAAGAAAGTGGTATGTGAGGTAATGCACATATTAATTGGCTTAATTTAAGCATTTTACCATGAATATATTTCAAAACATTATGTTGTATGCCATAAATACATATGTGTATATATACACATAATTTACATTTGTCAATTTAAATAATAATAATTTAAAAATAGATAAAATTTAATCATCTGTTTCTAAGTCAGTATTACCAGAACCAAATGAAACTCATAACTGGACCATGTATGATGTCATGCATGTTTGCAGGGTCTGCCACTACGACTCAAAGATTAAACAATTATTTACATGGGTATTAAAAAGCAAATACTAAGTCTGAAATAAATGAATAACCAACCTAACAGCCTTATCTGTTGGACATTATTAGTAAGAAGGAGATGGTTGCAGGCATACAATTATTATAAAATGTAAATATATTATTTTAATCAGTATTTATAAGACCTCAACTATGTGTGGCAATATTAATAGATAGAGGTGAGCAAAAGAGATAATATCTTTGTGCTTATAGCATTTTTATATAGTTCAATATCTGGAATATTAACCAACATATGTAGGTTCTATGAGAAAAATTCCTATGTTAAAAAAATCTAGAAATGTGTATAGAATTTGCTACATCAGGGTGGGTATTGGTTGTAACATTAAATATGTTGTTCATAGATGGTTTTTCTGAGGTCAAACTTGATAAACACCAGAGAAAAATCAAGTCATGAAATAAAGAAGGAAACAACATTTCAAATAGAATGAACAGCAATTGTAAATGCTTCAGTAAAGGAGATGACTGATCTGCACATAGATCAGAAAGAAGATTAGTGTGGCTAGAAAAAAGTGAGAGAATAGTAAAATAACAAGCCAGGGAGGACCAGGCACAGTGGCTCATGCCTGTAATCCCAGCATTTTGGGAGACCAAGGCGGGCGGATAACTTGAGGTCAGGAGTTCAAGACCAGTCTGGCCAATATGGTGAAACCCCATGTCTACTAAAAGTACAAAAATTAGCTGGGCATGGTGGTAGGCGCCTGTAATCCCAGCTACTCAGGAGGCTGAGGCAAGAGAATTGCTTGAATCTGGGAGGCAGAGGTTACAGTGAGCCGAGATCGGGCCACTGCACTCCAGCCTGGGTGAAAATAGAGAGACTCTGTCAAAAAAAAAAAAGGGGGAGGGTGGTGGGAAGGCTTTGGCAGGAGGGGCATAACCATTTTGCAAAGGCCCAATGTATATTAGGAGGTGATTATTGCCATGGAGTAAAATAAACTAGGAAGGAGAGCAGGGTTCCAGTTTGGGTGTGGTGATATTTGGGAACTGAGACATCTCTATTCTATTCTATCTTTCTGGTACACATTAAATATTATGGCAATCAATAACTAATCTAATAATACCAATCCCCACTGAAAGTCATTCAGCACTTTCCCAGTACATCTGATCTGATATGCACACTTTTATCATTATATACTTCATTTAGATGACCTAATTCTCAGTAAGACTTCTAGTTTCCTATTCTTTCATACTTCACAACATACCATATGTCTAAATAAGCCATACTCTCTTCCTTTCTTAAATCCTTTTCTCAAATCCTGAAAAGACACCTTTCACCACTGCCTACCTCCTGAGGCCCCCAGTACATTTTGGTATTTCTACTGAAGCATATATTATTGTTTTCTTTTTTTTTATTTCTCTTTCCAGCTGAGATTTTCTTCAAAACTAATATGCCTGGAAGAAACTGCTGGAGCCTTACTCAACATTATTTTTCCTCTTTTTTCTTGTTGTCTGAGCCTATCTCCAATGATTCAAAAATGTCGAGCAATCACATTCCAATTAACTTCTGCAGCTAGTTCCACTTATGTGAACTGTAAAAACAAATAGAATGCAAATGAAGTCTGTGGGATATCTTCTAGGAAAATTTTTCTTTTCTAATATGAAGAATGAGATAAGGAAGCACTCTATCTTACTTTTCCACTCCAAGATGTTTTAAATGAAGCTGATTCTTGGAATTTCTGAGAACATGTGTCCATGATGAGCCACACTTGGATACCATAAAGATGGTATAGTCAGAAGATAAGAAGTTTTAGGCTTGTGATTGAATTAATGAACTCTTGAAAACACTGGAATACCACCTTTGGACTTCTGGCCAGAATTGAGACTTAGATATATAAGAGACAAAATTCTGAGCTGTATTAGTCTGTTCTCATGTTGCTGTAAATTACTAAGTCTCAACATACCCAAGACTGAGTAATTTATCAAGGAAAGAGTTTTAATGGACTCACAGTTCCACATGGCTAAGGAGGCCTCACAATCATGGTGGAAGATAAAAGAAGAGCAAAGTGACATCTTACACGGCAGCAGGCAAAGAGAGCATGTGCAGAGGAACACCCCTCTACAAAATCATCAGATCTCATGAGACTTATTCACTATCTTAAGAACAGCGTGGGAAAGAACCACCCCCATGATTCAATTACCTCCCACTGGGTCCCTCCCAGGACACTTGGGATTTATGAGAGCTACAATTCAAGATGAGATTTGGGTGGGGACACGGCCAAACCACTATCATCAGCTAAACTGTTGCCTTTTAACTGTTTATATGATGAATTGCTCATTTCTAGTTGTTTTAACCTTATGGCAAAGAGCTAGCACTGTACAAAGAGATAACTATTAGCCATATGTGTTTATTTAAAATTCACTTTCAATTAAGTTAAATTCAGTTTCATTAAAATAGCCACCCTTCAAGTGCTCAATAAGTACATGTGTCTGGGGACTATTGTAATGCACTGTATACACATGGAGCCTTTCCATCATTCATACAGTTGTATCACACAATACTAAACCAGAGATTTCTATTCCTTGAATCCCAATAGAACTCTAGCTGATCTCAATAGTCAAACAATTGTAATATGTTCCCATGTATGTACACTGTATCTGGATCATGCAGCTCAATCACAATCTTGGCAGAAGGTGAAGTTTTCACTCTGAACACCATAATCCCAGATACATTTTTCTGAAATATGCATGCAACCAAAAGTTTTCAAGCTGCATCAGCCAGTGACGAACAATGTGTTTGTTACATTTAAACTGACATCACCTATATTATGTATTTACCACAGGCTTTCTCCAATGGGAAACATACTACTATTGTGTTTTAACATCCTCATATTAGCTACCTTCCAACAAATCTGAAGAACTACTATTTCTCATTGCGAACGCCATGCAACAATAACTCCTGTGGTTTTTGACTCCTCAGAAGGATAATCAGATAGTTTAATTGTACCCTTATTATCTGTCTTCACTCTTGTATCAATCCTCCCTGGGAAGCAGGATTTGATATCTATATTTCCAAATGAGGACTAGGTCAATGTGTGAGTGAACTGCTTGTCAGTTTCAACCCATTCTATTATCTGAGCATGTCAAATTATACACCAATTTTCAGTGGCACTGTGAATGAGACCACCCAACTAATTTTGAAGTACTAGCCTGTATCATGGTTTGATTCATAATTGCTTCCTTCCCACTCAAGTGTACGTTGACTTACTTTCGTGGTCTACTGTTTTGTTATGGCTGTAGCAAACTTTCTAGCTGATAATGTGCTAGTTCTCTAAGCAGGTGTTCAGAATAGCTTCTGCAAAGGCCTGAGTGACCTTCTCTGTCATACTGCTCACTTAGTCACAGGCAGCTACACAGCATTCAGTGAAGTGACTGTGATCCAGAAAAAAAATACATATATGTATTTGTATACACACACACACACACACACACACACATATATATGGAGAGAGAGCTATAAAATAAAGTGAGTATGATAAAGTAATCACTAGGAAAATGAATTTAATTATAGAACTAGAGATAATTTTGACAAATGGCTGACACAACTAAAAATGAAACGTAATTTACTACCTTAAAAATAATACAAAACTCGTTACGTAAAAAGTGGGGAGGGGACATATAGAAGGGATGGCTAATGGGTGGAACAATACAATTAGGTGGAAGAAATAAAGACTAGTGTTCAGTAGCACAGTAAGGTGACAATGACTAACAATAATTTATTGTCTATTTCAAAATAAAAGAGTGGAATAAGAATGTTTCTAACATAAATAAATGATAAATGCTTGAGGTAATAAGTACCCTAACTACCCTGATTTGATCATTATACGTTGTTGTCTGGTTATATAAAAATATCACATATATACATATGTATAACTTTTATTTTTCTATAATAATTAAAGCTTTTTATAGTAGAAAAGAATATTTACTTTTACTGGTTCATGCCACATGTAGATTTGCATATCCAGATTCAAATATTGCTTCAATCATTAAAGTGTTACTATTTTTAATTTGCTTGGTTTCTATTTACTAGCTTTCACAAAATAATTTAATAATGTGACTTGGCATACTTTGATCATTGTTTCAAAAAGTATTTCTTCCCTCCGAAGTAGATCATGATGCACATGATTTGATTGCATTAGTGACTTTAAGTGCATATTTAAAACTATTTCCCCCATACCGTAAGCACTCCTGAAGTTTTGTTTGAGATCACACTTGCACATGTTTTTCATCCTACTAGAGTTCTGTCTGTGAGCTCCAAGGCAGGAGATTTTGGCTGTCAGTTTGCCTCTTAGACCAAATAAAACTCATATTTCAGACACAAGTTGGAGGGACACTTGCCTTTGGTTTGTTCATTTTTTAAGTCACACATAAACTAAGCTACACTCTTATATTTTCTTATGCACTATTCTGTCAAATGAAATGTATGTGGAAGCCCAGTGAATATCACAGGAAACATACAAGACTTAATGATTTAAACTTTTATACTTTAAGAATTTTGTAGGTACATAGTAGGTATATATATCTATGGGTTACATGAGATAATTTGATACAGGCATGTGATATGTAATAATCACATCAGGTAATGGGGTATACATCACCTCAAGCATTTCTCCTCTGTGTTACAAATAATCCAAATATGCTGTTAGTTATTTTAAAATGTATAATTAAATTATTTTTGATTACAGACACACTGTTGTGCTAACAACTACCAGGCAATATTCATCTTTTCTAACTAATTTTTTGATCCCTTTACTATCCCCACTGCCTCACCTCCACCCCTGCTACCCTTCCCAGCTTTTGGTAACCATTTCTCCATTAGTTCAATTATTTTAACTTTTTGCTCTCACAAAGAAGTGAGAGCATGCGAAATTTGTCTCTCTGTGTCTGCCTTACTTCACTTAACATAATGACCTCCAGTTCCACCCATTTTGTTGCAAATGACAAAATCTCATTCTTTTTTTACAGCTGAATAGCACTTCATTGTATCTATGTACTACATTTTCTTTATCCATTCATCTGTTGATGGACACTTAGGTTACTTCCAAATGTTGACTGTTGTAAGTAGTATCACAATAAACAAGGGAGTGCAGATACATCTTTGATGTACTAATTTCCTTCCTTTTGGGTGTATACCTAGCAGAGAAATTGCTGGAACATAGGGTAGCTCTAATTTTAGTTTTTTGAGGAACCTCTAAACTGTTCTTCATAGTGTTTGTACTAATTTACATTCCCACGGACAATGTACCAGGGTTCTCTTTTCTCCACATCTCACTAGCATTCATTATTGTCTGTAGTTTGCATATAGGCCATTTAAACTGGGCGAGATGATATCTCAATTGATTTCCATTTCCCTGATGCTCAGTGATTTTAAGCACCTTTTCATATACCTGTTTGACATTCGTATGTCTTCTTTTAGAATTGTCTATTCATGTCTTTTGTCCATTTTTAAATGGATTATTTGATGTTTTTTTCTATAGAGGTATTTGTGCTTCTTCTGTATTTTGATTATTAGTCTCTTGTCAGATAGATAATTTATTTTCTCTCATTCTGTAGATTGTCTCTTTACTTTGTTGGTTGTATCTTTTATTATGCAGAAGATTTTTAACTTGATGTGATCCCATTTGTCTATTTGTGCTTTGGTTGCCTGTCCTTGTGGGGTATTACTCAAGAAATCTTTTCACAGCTGGGAGTGGTGGCTCACGTCTGTAATCCCAGCACTTTGGGAGGCAGATACAGGCAGATGACTTGAGGTTAGGAGTTCAAGATCGGCCTGGCCAACATGGGTTTTAGTAGAAACCCCGTCTCTACTAAAAATACAAAAATTAGCCAGGTGTGGTGGCGTGCACCTGTATTCCCAGCTATTTGGGAGGCTGAGACAGGAGAATCACTTGAACCTGGGAGGTGGCGGTTGCAGTGAGGCAGGATCGCACCATTGCACTCCAGCCTGGGTGACAGATCAACAGTCTGCCTCGAAAAATAAATAAATGAATAAATAAAAAAGAATAAAATGAATAAAAAATGAATAAATAAAAAAGAAAGAACTCTTTGCACAGTCTAATGTTCTGGAGAGTTTCCCATGTTTTCTTTTATAGCTTGATAGTGTGAGGTCTTAGACTGGTCTTTAATTAATTTTGATATGATTTTTGTATACAGTGAGAGATAGGGTTCTAATTTCTCCTTTTTTGCATATGGATATGTATTTTTCCCAGCACCATTTATTGAAGAGACTGCATTTCTCCAATGTTCTTAGCACCCTTGTTGAAAATGAGTACAGTAGATTTATAGATTTTTTTTCTGGGTTCTCTAGTCTGTTCCACAGATCTATATGTCTGTCCTTATGCCACTACCATACCATTTTTGTTACTATAGCTCTGTGGTATAATTTGAAGTCAGATAATATGATTCTTCCAGTTTTGTTCTTTCTGCTTGTGATAGCTTTGACTATTCTGGATCTTTGTGCTTCCATATAAAGTTTAGGATTTTTTTTTCTATTTATGTGGAGAATGTCATTCATTGGGGATTTTTATAAGAATTCCAATAAGTATGTAGATTGCTTTGGGTAGATGGATATTTTAAAAATATTGATTCTTCCAGTTTATGAACAGGGAATATCTTTCTTTTTTTGGAGTCTTCTTCAATTTCTTGCATAAATGTTTTATAGTTTTCATTGTAGAAATTTTCATGTCTTTAATCTAGTTAATTCCTAGGTATTTTATTTCATTTATAGTTATAATAAATGGAATTGCTTTTCTGATTTTTTTTTCTCAGATTGGTCACTGTTTATATATAGAAATGCCACTGATTTTTGTATATTTACTTTCCATCCTGCAACTTTGCTAAATTTGTTTGTAAGTTCTAATGGTTTTCTTGTAAAGTCTTTAGGGTTTTCCAAACATAACATCATAGCATCTGCAAACAAAAAGAATTTGACTTTCTTCTTTTCATTTGGGATGCCCTTTATTTGTCTTTTTTTTCTGATTGCTCTATCTAGGACTTCCAGTACTATGTTGAATAACAGTGGTGACAGTAAGAATCATGTTGTGTTCCTGTTCTTCAAAGGAAGGCTTTCAGTTTTTTCCCATTCAGTATAATACTCACTATGGTTTTGTTGTATATGGTGCTTATTATGTTGAGGTATGTTCTTGCTAAACACAGTTTTCTGAGAGTTTTTATTATGAAATGATGTTACATTTTATCAAATATTTTCTAAGTGTCAATTGAAATGATCATATAGTTTTGTCCTTCCTTTCATTGATTTGATTGTATTAGTCCATTTTCACGCTGCTGACAAAGACATACCCAAGTCTGGGTAGTTTCTAAAGAAAACGAGATTTAATGGACTCACAGTTCCACATGGCTGGGGGCAGCTCACAGTCATAGTGAAAAGTGAAAGACATGTTTTACATGGTGGCAGGCAAGAGAGAATAACAAAACTTGTGCAGGGAAACTCCCTTTTATGCAGCCATCAGCTCTCATGAGACTTATTCACTATAACAAGAGCAGCAAAGAAAAGACCCACTGCCATGATTCAATTACTTCCCACCAAGTCCTTGCCATGACATGTGGGAATTATGGGAGCTACAATTCAAGATGACATTTGGGTGGGGACACAACCAAACCAAATCATTCCACCCTAACCCCTCCCAAATCTTATGTCCTCATATTTCAAAACCAATTATGCCTTCCCAACAGTCCCCCAAAGTCTTAACTCATTTCAGCATTAGTTCAAATGTTCACAGTCCAAAGTCTTGGCTGAGACATGGCAAGTTTCTTCTGCCTGTGAGGCTGCAAAATCAAAAGCAAGTTAGATATTTCTTAGATACCATGGAGGTACCAGAATTGGGTAAATACAGCCCTTCCAAATGGAAGAAATTGGCCAAAAGAAAGGGGCTACAGGCTCCATAAAGTCAAAAATCCAGCAGAGCAGTCAAATCTTAAAGTTTCAAACAATCTCCTTTGAGTCCATGGCTCACATCCAGGTCACACTGATGCAAGAGGTGGTCTCCCATGGCTTTGGGCAGCTCTGCCCCTGTGGCTTTTTAGGGTGTAGCCCCCCTACTGGCCATTTTCATGGGCTGGCATTAAATGTCTGTGGCTTTTCCAGGTGCACAGTGCAGGCTTTCAGTGGATTTACCATTCTGGGGTCTGGAGTTGGGTGGCCTGCTTCTCACAGTTCCACTAAGCAGTGCCCCAGTGAGGACTCTGTTTGGAAGCTTGCAACCCCCATTTCCCTTCTGCAGTGCTCTATAAGAGGTTATCCATGAGGGTTCTGCCTGCACATCCAGGCATTTTCATGCATTCTCTGAAATCTAGGCAGAGGTTCCCAAACCTCAATTTTTGACTTCTGTGCACCTGCAGGCTCAACACCATGTGGAAGCTGCCAAGGCTTAGGACTTGCACTTTCTGAAGCCATGACCCAAGCTGTGCCTTGGCCCCTTTTATCCATGGCTAGTGTGGCTGGGACACAGGGCACCAAGTCCCTAGGCTGCACTCGGCAAGGGTGCCTTGGGCCCAGCCCACAAAACCATTTTTTTCTCCCAGGTCTCCAGGCCTGTGATGGAGGATTTGCTGCAAAGGTCTCTCACATGGCCTAGAGACATTTACCCCATTGTCTTGGTGATTAACATTTGGCTCCTCATTATTTATGCAAATTTCTGTAGCAGGCTTGAAAGTCTCCAGAGAAAATAGGTTTTTTCTTTTCTATCACATTGCCAGTCTGAAAATTTTCTAAACTTTTATGCTCTGTTACCCTTTTAAAATTGAATGCTTTTAACAACACCCAAGTCACAACTTGAATGCTTTGTTGCTTAGACATTTCTTCCACCAGGTACCCTAAATCATCTATCTCAAGTTCAAAATTCCACAAATCTCTAGGTCAGGAGCAAAATGCCTCCGGTCTCATTTCTGAAGCATAGCAAGAGTCAACTTTATTCCAGTTCCCAACAAGTTCCTCATCTCTATCTGAGACCACCTCAGCCTGAATTTTATTGTCCATATCACTATCTGCATTTTGCTCAAAGCCATTCAACAAGACTCCAGGAAGTTTCAAATTTTTCCACATTTTTCTGTCTTCTTCTGAGCCCTCCAAACTGTTCCAAACTCTGCCTGTTACCTGGTTCCAAAGTCGCTTCCACATTTTCAGGTATTTTTTTCAGCAGCACCCCACTCCTGGTATGAATTTACTGTCTTAGTTTGTTTTCATGCTGCTGATAAAGAAACACCTATGACTGGGTAATTTATAAAGAAAAAGTGGCTTAATGGACTGACAGTTCCACATGATCAGGGAGGCCTCACAATCATGGTTGAAAGCAAAAGACACATCTTCCATGGTGACAGGCAAGAGATAATAACCAAACTTGTACAGGGAAACTCCCTTTTGTAAAACCATCAGATATCAGTAGACTTATTCACTATCATGAGAACAGCACAGAAACAACACATCCCTATGATTCAATTACCTCTCACCAGATCCCTCCCATGAAACCTGGGAATTGTGGGAACTATGATTCAAGATGAGATTTAGGTGGGGACACAGCAAAATCATATCATGATGTATCACATTGATTGATTTGTATATGTTGAACCATCCTTGCCTCCCACTTGGTCATAATGAATTATCTTTTTAATGTGTTGTTGTATTAAGCTTGCTTATATTTTGTTGAGGATTATTGCATCAACATTTATCAGAGATCTTGGCCTGTAGTTTTTCTTTTTGATGTCCCTTCATCTGGTTTTGCTATTAGGGTAATACTGGCCTTGTAGAACAAGGTTGGAAGTATTCCCTCCTCTTCTATTTTTTAGAATAGTTTGAGTAGGATTGGTTATAGGTCTTCTTTAAGTGTTTGGCTAAATTAGAAATAAAGTCATTAGGTCTGAAGTTTTTATTTGCTTCGTGATTTTTTTTACAACTTTAATCTTGTTATTCATCTGTTCAGGTTTTGGATCTCTTCATGGGTCAAATTTGTAGGTTATATATGTCTGGAAATTTGTCAATTTCTTCTAGATTTTCCAATTTATTGGCAGATTGCTGCTCATACTATCCACTAAAGAACCTTTGAATTTCTGCAGTGTTAGTTGTAAGGCCTCCTTTTTCATTTCTGATTTTATTTATTTGCATCTTCTCACTTCTTCTTTCTTCATCTGGCAAGAGGTTTGACAATTTTATCTGTTCAAAAACAACTTTTTGTTTCATTGATCTTTTGTATTATCTTCTTAACTTCAAATAAATTTATTTCTGCTCTGATTTTTATTATATATTTTCTTCTACTGGTTTTGGATTTGGCTTGCTCTTACTTTTCTTGTTCTTTAAAATACATTATTAGGTTGTTTATTTGAAGTTTTTCTTCTTTTCTGATGTAGGCACTCATAGCTATAAACTTCACTCTTAGTATTGTTTTTGCTGTATCCCATAGGTTTTGGTACAGCACTTGTTTATTTTCAAGTAGCCTGTCTTCAAGTTAACTAGTTCTTTTCTCGTCTTGATAAATTAGGCTATTAAAAGTCTCTGATACATTCTTCATTATGTCAGTTGCATTTTTTAATTCTAGAATTTCTGCTTGATTCTTTTTAATTATTTCAATCTTTTAAAAAATTTATATGATAGAATTCTGAATTCTTTTTCTGTGTTATCTTGAATTTCTTTGAGTTTCCTCAAAACAGCTATTTTGAATTATCTGACTGAAATGTTGCATTTCTCTTTTTCTCCAGGATTGGTCCCTGGTGCTTTATTTGGTTTATTTTTTAAAAATCTGTTTTCTTGGATGATCTTAATGCTTATGGATGTTCATCTGTGTCTGGGCATTGAAGAGTTAGGTGTATATTATAGTCTTCACTGTCTAGGCTTGTTTGTACCTGTCCTCCTTGGGAAGGCAATCCAGGTTATTTGAAAAGACGTGAGTGTTGTGATCTAAGCTGTATCTGCATTAGGATATCTTCAAACCCAGTAATGCTGTATATCTCCCAACCGAGTAAAAGTGTGATTCTTGCAGACTCATAAAAGTACCACCTTTATGAGTTTGGATAACTTCTGGATTACCAGGGAGAGACTTTTTTTCTCTTCCCTTACTTTATCCCAAACAAATGTAGTCTGTCTATCTGTTCTGAGCTTCTGGGATATGATGGTGGAGTGACACAAACACCCTTCTGGCGACCACCACTGATTGCAATGGGTCAGAATTGAAGACAGAACGTGCTGAGTCTGGCCCAAGGCCTCTGTAACCACTACCTGCTTATGGTCACTTAAGGTCCTAGGGCTCTACAATTAGCAGATCTTGAAGCCAGTTAAGCTTGTGTCCTTCCCATAAGGGTGGCAAGTTTCCTCAGGCCCTGGACATTTCCAGAGGTGACAACTGGGAGCCAGGCACTGGTGTAAAAAACCTTAAAATGTCTACCTTTTGTTCTATTGTACTGTAGCTGAGCTGGAACTCAAACCATGAAATGCAGTCTTTTTCATTTACTCTTCCTCTTTCTGCAGCAGAAGAGCCTCATCTTATGGCCACCATCACCACAGGACCACAGGAATTACTGCCACACTACCACTGATGTTCCCTTGAGGACCAAAGGCTCTTCAGTCAGCTTGTGGTGAATACTGCCTGGCCTGTGACTCACCTGTCAGGGCAGTGTGTTTTCTCCGGCCCATTGCAGTTCCGGAAATGCTGTCCAAGAGCCAAGGCCTGAAATTCAGGTTCTGAAGTGCTCACTTGGTGCTCTATCCCACTATAACTGAGCTGGTACCTAATGTTTGGGTTTCATGAAAGTGTTTTATTGTGTAGATTGTTGTTAAATTGATATCCTTGCAGGGTGGATAATCAGTGGAGCCTTCTATACAGCCCCCTTGCCATGCCCATCTCCTCTATACTTTTTAGCAGCTTAAAAAAAAATCTATTCATAAAAGTTACTGCATTAACATCATTCAGAAGATGATCTAAAGGCAAGAATAGACTTCTATTTTTCTGTGAATTTAATTATATAAATATTATTTCTTCAAAAAAATACGTTTCTTAAAAGAACTTATATCATATATATCAGGAAATTAGGTGGCATTAAAAACATACAAATGAAAGGGACTAGGATGTGTGTAGAGCAAGGAAAATGGCAAATAAGAGGCAGCAGTAACTTGCAGCTCCCACTCAGGTGGGCAGAGCAGCATGTGGAGACCCACATCATGAACTTTTGCTCCAAGAACAGCTGCAGGAATATACCAGCAAAGCTGAGAAAATCCACAGACCCATAGAAGGAGATGGATTGTTGCTGCAGGTTCCATGGGACAGCCAAGGAACTGTAAGTCTGCTTGCTTTCTCCACTTGGAGGCTTGGAGCCTGTGGAAACTTCTCAGCCCTAATGACTGGCTGCCTGGAAATAAACTCGGTGCAGTGGGAGTGAGACCAGCCTTTTGGGCTTTGAGCTGTGTGGGAGTGGGATGAGGCCTATGGCTGCCAGTTGTCCTCCACTTCCCTGGTGACCTGTGTAATGCAGCAGAGACAACCACAATCCCCCTGGGAACATAACTCCATCGGCCTGGGAACCACATCCCCATTCTACACAGCAGCCAAAGCAAGCTCTACTCAGACATGCCTAGCCCTGCACCCACCTGATGGTCTTTTCTACTTGCCTTGGTGGCTGAAGACTAAGGACATGATCACTTTGGAGCTCCATGGCCCTGCCCACTGCTGGAGAAACCTGAGTACTTATTCAAAGGTGACCCTAGGGCAAGATTTTATCCATCTTCCCTATATAACCACAGCTGATATGCTCTTGAAAGTGCCACCTCCTGGCTGGAGGCCAACCAAAACAAAACCAATGCACTTAACAAAAATACAACTGAGGACCCCCACAGAGTCCAGTTAACTCCCCTGTTACCTCAACTGGAGTAGGTGCTGATATCCAGGGCTGAGAGACTTGAAGATGGATCACATCACGGGGCTCTTTGCAGACACTCCTTAGTATCAGCCCAGGGTGCGGTAGCTTCTCTAGGTGACTAGATCCAAAAGAGAAACAACAATCACTACAGTTTGGCTCTCAGGAAGCCCCATCCCTAGGGAAAAAGGGAGAACAACACACCAAGAGAACAGCCCTGTGGGACAAAAGAATCTGAACAGCAGATTTTGAGTCCCAGATCTGCCCTCTGACAGAGTCTACCCAAATGAGAAGGAACCAGAAATGCAATTTTGGTAATATAAATGAAAAAGGTTCTTTAACACCTCCAAAAGATTACACTAGCTCACCAACAATGGATCCAAACCAAGATAAAAATCTCTGAAGTTTCAGAAAAAGAATTCAGAAGACAGATCATTAAGCCGATTAAGGAGACACCAGAAGAAGGTAAAGTCTAACTTAAAAGAAATTTTAAAAATGATACAGAATATGAATAAAAAATCTTCAGTGAAATAGCATAAACAAAAAACATTCACTACTAGAAATCAAGAACATGCTTAGAGGAATGCAAAATATACTGGGAAGTCTTAGCAATAGAATCAAACAAGTGGAAGAAAGAACTTCAGAGCTCAAAGACATTTTGACTTAATTCAAACTGGCAAAGCCAAAAAAAAAAAAGAATTAAAAAAAAATAAAGCCTCCAAGAAGTTTGGGATTATATTAAAAGACCAAACCTAAGAATAACTGGCATTCCTGAGGAAGAGGATAAATCTAAAAGCTTGGAAAATATATATGAAGGAAAGATCAAGGAAAACTTCCCCAGCCTTGCTAGAGGTCTAGACATTCAAATAAAAGAAGCTCAAAGAACACCTGGGAAATTCATCACAGAAAGATCATTGCCTATGCACACAGTCATCAGGTTATCTAAGGTCAAGATAAAGGAAAGCATCTTTAAGAGCTCTGTGGCAAAAAAATCAGGTAACCTATAAAGGAAATTCTATCAGATTTACAGCAGATTTCTCAGCAGAAATTCTACAAACTAGAAGGGATTCGGATACTATTTTTAGCCTCCTTAAACAAAACAATTAGCCAAGAGTTTTATATCCAGAGAAACTAAGTTTCATAAATGATGGAAAGATATAGTTTTCTTCAGACAAACAAACACTGAGAGAATTTGCCACTACCAAGCTGGCACTACAAGAACTGCTAAAAGGAGCTCTAAATATTGAAACACATCAAAATAGAATCTTCTTAAAGTATAAATCTTATAGAACCTACAAAACAATAACACAATGAAACAAACGAGCAAGGTATACAGGCAACAAATAGCACAATGAATAGAATAGTACCTCACGTCTCAATACTAATGTTGAATGTAAATGGCTTAAATGTTCCACTTAAAAGATACAGAATGGCAGGATGCATAAGAACTCTCCAACTCATGTGGTTTGGCTACGTCCCCATCCAAAATCTCATCTTGAATTATAACATCCATAATCCCCATAATCCCCATAATCCCCCCTGTGTCAAGCGTGGGACCAGGTGGAGGTAATTGGATCATGGGGATCCTCATGATAGTGAGCAAGTCTCACAAGATCTGATGGTTTTATAAGCATCTGGCATTTCCTTTGCTTGAATTCACTCCATCCTGCCACCCTTTGAAGAAAGTGCCTGCTTCTCTTTTGCTTTCTGCCATGATCGTAAGTATACTGAGGCCTCCCCAGCAATGTGGAACTGTGAGTCAATTAAACCTCTTTTTTAAATAAATTATCCAGTCTTGGGCGTTTTTTCACAGCAGTGTGAGAGCAGACTAATACACCAATCAAGTATCTGCTGTCTTTAAAAGACTCATCCGACACATAAGGACTCACATAAACTTAAGGTAAAGGGGTGGAAAAAGATATTCCATGCAAATGGACACCAAAGTGAGCAGGAGTAGCTATTTTTCTATCAAGACAAAACAAACTTTAAAGCAACAGCATTTAAAAATGACAGAGGGACATAATAAAATGATAAAAGGACTAGTCTAACAGAAAAATATTATAATCCTAAATACATATATACTTAACACTAGAGCTCCCAAATTTATAAAGCAATTACTGTTAGACCTAAGAAATGAGATAGACAGTAACACAATAATAGTGGGGCACTTCAATACTCCACTGACAGCACTAGATAGGTCATCAGCACAGAAAGTCAACAAAGGAACAATGGACTTAAATTTACCCTAGAACAAATGAACTTAACAGATATTTGCAAAGCATTCTACCCAACAAATTTAGAATACACGTTGTATTCATCAGCCCATGGAACATTCTCCAACATAGACCATGATAGGCCACAAAACAAGTCTGAACAAACTTAAGAAAATTGAAATTATATCAAGTACTCTCTCAGACCACAGTGGAATAAAATTGGAAATCAACCATAAAAGGAATCATCAAAACCAGAAAAGTACATGGAAATTAAATAACCTGCTCCTGAATGATGGCTTAGTCAACAATGAAATCAAGATGGAAATTAAAAACTTCTCTGAACTGAGTGATAATAGTGACACAACCTATCAAACAACTGGGATACAGCAAAAGCAGCAGTAAGAGGACAGTTAATGGCAGTAAATGCTTACATCAAAATGTCTGAAAGAACATGAATATACAATTTAAGGTTACACCTCAAGTTACTAGAGAAACAAGAACAAATCAAACCCAAACATAGCAGAAAAAAAAATAAGAAAAATCAGAGCAGAACTAAATGAAATTAAAACAAACAAATAAAACAAAGATAAATGAAACAAAAGCAGGTTCTTTGAAAAGATAAATAAAATTGGTAGACCATTAGCGAGACTAACCAAGAGAAGCAGAGAGAAGATCCAAATAAGCTCAATTAGAAATGAAACGGGAGATATTACAACCGATACCACAGAAATACAAAAGATCATTCCAGGCTACTATGAATAATTTTATGCACATAAACTGAAAAACTTAGAGGAGATGGATAAATTCCTGGCAATAGACAACCCTCCTAGGATAAACCACAAAGAAATAGAAATTCTGAAGAGACCAATAACAAGTAGCGAGATCAAAATGGCAATTAAAAAGTTAACAACAACAGAAAAAGTCCAGGACCAGATGAATTCACAGTTGGATTCTATCAGACATTCATTCAGACATTCAAAGAAGAATCGGTACCAATTCTACTGACACTATTCCAAAAGATAGAGAAAGAGGGAATCCTCCCTAAACCACTGTATGAAGCCAGTATCACTCAAATACCAAAAAAAAAATAACAATAATAATAATAATAACAACAACAAAAAACTACAGAACAATATCCCTCAGGAACATAGATGCAAAAATGTTCAACAAAATACTAGCTAACTGAATTGAACAGCATATCTAAAAGATAATCCACCATGATCAAGTGGGTTTCAAACCAGGGATGCAGGGTTGCTATAATACCTGAAAGTCAATAAATGTGATACATCACATAAACAGAATTTTAAAAAGTTATATGATCATATCAATAGATGAAGAAAAAGCATTTGACAAATTCAGCATCCGTTTATAATTAAAGCCCTTAGCAAAATTAGCATAGAGGGGACATATCCTAAGGTAATAAAAGCCATCTATGACAAACACACATACAATATTATGCTGAATCAGGAAAAGTTGAAAGCATTCACCCTGAGAACTGGAACAAAATAAGGATGCCCACTTTCACCATTTCTATTCAACATAGTACTGGAAGTCCTAGTTAGAGCAATCAGACAAGAGAAAGAAATAAAAAGCATCTGAATTAGTGAAGAGGATGTCAAACTTGCCCTGTTTACTGATGATATGATCATATACCTAGAAAACTGTAAAGACTCATCCAAAACCTCCTAGAACTGGTAAACAAATTCAGCAAAGTTTCAGGATACAAAATTAATGTACACAAATCAGTAGCTCTGATATATACACCAACAATGGCCAAGCTGAGAATTAAATGAAGAACTCCACCACTTTTACAATAGCTGCAAAAAATAAAATAAAATACTTAGGCATATACTTAACCAAGGAAGTGAAAGACTTCTACAAGGAAAACTACAAAACACTGCTGAAAGAAATCATAGACAACACAAACAAGTCAAAACACATCCCTTGCTCATAAACTGGTAGAATCAATATTGTGAAAATGACCATACTGCCTAAAGGAATCTACAAATTCAATACAATTCACATCAAAATATCACCATCATTCTTTACAGAACTGGAAAAACAATCCTAAAATTCATACAGAACCAAAAAGAAGCCCACATAGCCAAAGCAAGACTAGGCAAAAAGAACAAACCTGGAGACATTACACTACCTGACTTCAAATTATACCATAAGGCCATAGTCACTAAAACAGCACAGTACTGGTATAATAAATAGACATAGAGGTGTATAGACCAATAGAACAGAATAGAGAACCCAGATATAAAGCCAAAAATTTACAATCAACTGATCTTCAACAAAGCACACAAAAACATAAAGTGGGGAAAGGACACCCTATTAAACAAATGGTGCTGGGATGATTGGCAAGCCACATATAAAAAACAGTGCTGGGATAATTGGCAAGCCACATGTAAAATAATGAAACTGAATCCTCACCTATCACCCTACACAGCATTCAACTCAAGATAGATCAAAGACTTAAATCTAAGACTTGAAATCATAAAAATTATAGAAGGTAACATTGGAAAAATTCTTCTACATATTGGCTTAGGCAATAACTTCGTGACCAAGAACACAAAACCAAATGCAACAATAACAAAAATAAATGGATTGGACTTAATTAAGCGAAAAGCCTTCTGCAGAGCAAAAGAAATAATCAGCAGAGTAAACAGACAACCCACAGAATGACAAAGGACTAATACCCAGAATCTACAAGTAACTCAAACAAATCAGCAAGAACAAAGCAAACAATCTCATCAAAAACTGGGCTAAGAACATGAATAGACACTTCTTAAAAGAACATATGCAAATGGCCAAGAAATATATGAAGAAAATACTCAACATCACTAATTATCAGGGAAATGCAAATGAAAACCACAATGCAATACCACCTCACTCCTGCAAGGATGGCCATAATAAAAAAAAAATAAAAAAAAGATGTGGTGATAAGGGAACACTTTTACCCTCTTGGTGGGAATGTAAACTGGAACAACCATGGAAAACAGTGTGGAGATTATTTAAAAAAACTAAAAGTAGATCTACTATTTGATCCAGCAATCCCACTCCTGGGTATCTAACCAGAGAAAAAGAAGTCATTATATGAAAAAGATACTTGCATATGCATGTTTATAGCAGAACAATTCGCAATTGCAAAAATATGGAATCAGCCCAAATGCCCATCAATCAATGTGGTTAAAGAAAATGTGGTATATGTATATACAATGGAATACTACTTAGAAATACAAAGGAAGGAAGTGATGGCATTCACAGGAACCTGGATGGAATTGGAGATCATTATTTTAAGTGAAGTAACTCAGGAATGAAAAACCAAATGTCGCATGTTCTCACTTATAAGTGAGAGCTAAGCCGTGAGGACTCAAAGCATAAGAATGACATAATGGACTTGGGGACTCGGGGGAAAGGGTGGAGGTGGATGAGGAATAAAAGAATACACATTGAGTACAGTGTACACTGCTCAGATGATGGGTGCGCCAAAATCTCAGAAACCACCACTAAAGAACTCATTCATGTAATCAAACACCTGTTCCCCAAAAACCTATTGAAATAAAAAAAAGAAAGGGATTGAACACCATTTTTATTTTTTATATTATTAGAAACAAACGCTTCTGATTGTGAAAATGAAAATGACAACTTATGTGTTATTTTCTGTAATATGAGACATTGTATGAAACTAAAGCTACAATTTGAATGGCATATTAGAATAAGTCTATTTAAGGATAAAATAATATAGCCTTAGTTTTTTTGTATTGATTTTGTGTATACATCTTTTACCCCTACATTTTGACAAAGTTAAAGCATTGCCATTCTCAAAAGAATAGGACATAATCATACTTCTACACAATTTCCTGTGACATTTTGTATCTTTATATGACTTTTGACATTGTTCCTCATTCTTGTGTTACATTCAGAGGGAGAAGAAATAAGACCAGTAATCTATAAAAGCATGACACAAGAGACCTTAAGCAGAATACATGAGTTGCCTTTATTGACATATACAATAGAAAGGTATTTACAAAACACATATATTGCCCCATATCCAATATATAATTCCATAAAAATAATTGAATCTGTATAGAGTAAGGAAAAAAAAACTTTGTTATTAGGAATTAGAAATCAGGCATTATCCGTGTTTCACAATCCCACTGTTCTAAAGTGGTTCCTTTTTAGGAATTGTATTGTCATAAGGAGATAATGTAATTTACCAAAAGAATGATAAAATTAATATCTGATTATGTATCAGCATTATAATTAACGTTCATGAAATAAGAAGTAGATTCTTTGCCCGGAGTAAGTAATAACACATGCTAATAAATTCCCGTTGTCTTTTCCATACGTTTGGTCATGGCCCTGTGGGCAACTACAGTGACTGAATTCTCAATCTTTATTGTCTTTCTAAGGAAACATAGAGAACACTAATTTTGAGATTCTACCGGAAGCAACTGATAGAATTGTCTTTATTTATCCTGGATATTTTATATCCTTCACTGAGCTTTGTTAGTCAAAGAAACTTCTAAACATTACATTTCCTTCTGTAAAAAAATCTATTGATAACAAATAATTTAAAAATACCATTTAAAAAATATTATAGCATAAATGCAAAAATCTTGCCTTTAGTTTACATATGGCTACACTTAGCTAACAACAGTAATGGTATTTTTTTAAAGCAACCTCTTTCTTTGTAGTGTTGAAAACACAATAGATAAATCAAAGAAACCCAAAGTATGCACTGAAAAATGAAGGGTCTTGCTGTGTGGAGCAAAATGTTCTTTTCCATTAACCCTAAATTTTGGATCTATTCCAAATGAGTCTTAGAAAAATATAAAAAGACATTTGTTTATCTCTGTTCATTTGTTATCAAAATATTATATGATAAATGAATTTGTTTCATAAAATATTTTATAGATAAGGGCATTATTCATTATTTGAAAAGGGCATGTTGGCTGTAGGACTGTTCTGAGTAAGCTTGTAAGACAGATGAATCTGTCTTCAGTTTCCTAAATTGTCATGCACAGTTCTCTAGATGCTCATTGTAATCACATTTTTCCAATACACACTAATAAAATTTAGGATATCTGATGTTGTTAAAGGATTGTAGAATTCTTGATACACAATGATTACTCAGGATGTATTGTTTTTCATTCTTCCTGTCCATCTACAAAAACAAACAGGGAGGAGAAATGGACGGTGGTCTCACTTAAAGAAGCAGTCAGGCCATGATACAGCAAGACAGCCGTGCTGTGTTGTGCGGGTTCAGACCATTTGTATTCTCCAAAGCTGGCAGGCTGGAACAGATCAGTCTACTGAACCAAAGACATGGTGGCTGGCTGCCCCTTCCCCTGGGAAATTGGACGCATCTCAGGCAGATTTCAGCCTGTTGCCATTGGCTGGCTGGAATTCCAAGCCAGTGGGTCTTAACTTGTGAGGTGCTGTTGAGGGGGGGGGCCCACAGTACAAGGATGTTTGGCTTCCTGGATTCAGCCACTTGTTACAGATATATATGGATGCATTTCCCACCTCACATGGGATCCCGGGGCTTGAGTATGTGAAATTCCAGGGTCTCTGTGTGTGCCTCGGTGGCTGCTCTGCCAAGATTCCACACAGCTCTGTGTATTGGACCCCAGGCCCTGGTGGGGTGGGCTCACGAGGGGAATCTCTTGATCCATGAGTTGCAAAGATCTGTGGGAGATGCATGGTTTCTCGGGTGGGGTTGCATAATCATTCACCACATCCCTTGGCTGGGGGTGGAGGTTCTTTGGCCTCATGCTGCTCCCAGGCAGGCCATCGCTTCCCCCACTGTTCTGCATTCTCCATGGGTCAAATTGTTTGCCTAATCAGTCTCAATGTGAGAACATGAATGTTTCAATTAAAGGTGCTGAATTCTCTCCCTGCTTTTCGTTCCTCTGTTCGGCGTGAACCGTAGCTGCTTCTATTCGGCCATTTTGGATCACATCAGGATTATAGATCTTTAGATAAACTGTTTCCATCAATTGCCAATCAGAAAATTATTTGAATCCATCTATGACCCGGAAGACCCTGCTTCAAATTTTCTCATCTTACTGCAATGAACCAATGTACTTCTTGCATGTATTGATTGATGTCTTATGTCTCACTAAAATGCACACACAAAAAAGCTGTAGCCTGAGCGCCTTGGGCACAAGTTTTCAGGATCTACCGAGGCTGTGTAGGTGTTTTCATGGGCATGTCCTTAACCTTCGTAACAAAATAAGCTATTAAATTGATTGAGATTTGTCTCAGATAGTCTTTGGTTTACAGTTTCTACCACTGAAGCCAGGAATATCAAGAATAGAGCATGTCATTCAGGGACTATTGTGTCTGGTTCTACAGATAGAGATAAAAATCATAAATCATATACAATGCTGATGTGCAACGCCATTGGAAAGGTTATTGGAGTTCATAATTCACACTTCTAATGAATTTCAAATCATAATATTGACCAAAGGCCACTTTATATACTGAAATAGATACATAATGCCATTTCTGACAGAAATATTACATTTAACTTAATAAAAACAAAATTATAAGGAACTTTGTCACAGATAGTCTATGTTCTCACAAAATATTTCTCAATTTTTATTTTTCTCAGTCATTTCTTTATCCAAAACATACATTGGAATTATGCATTAACATTTCATAGAAATTAATTTTATCCTTTTTAATGAACATAATATAACTTTGGAATCATTACTTGTGTTTTTCAGAACTGTGTGTAAACATGTATGTAAACAATCTGGAAACATATTAGAAATTCTATTTACTGATATTAAATATTGGTGTGTTACCAAGGTAAGAATATACCTTCCATTATCTAATATTTGAAGATCTTAAGGATTTAAGCTTAAGATATAACCTTATACTCTATAGCTATTAAATAAAATTTTATGGGTAGCTAATGCCAATGTGTATTAAGTAGATTTGTATAATTAAATTTTTTAAATTTCTGGAAGCACATGAAAAATTTTTAAACCTGATTACATAAATAATTTTAATTCACAGGCAATTTTAAACACGCTTAATAAGCTAACATGTCATAGAATTTTCTAAACTTGATTTATCTGCTGTACTTTTTCTATTTTAAGAGTAAGCAAATTGTATTTTCTTTTAATCAAGATAACTTACATTTGCTACTTCTGTGATATGTCTCACTTTTATTTTAGGAAATTTATATAATTATGCAAATATAATCTTTCACATGTGTTAATAATCATATTCCTGGGAATGGTTTCTTTCTACAAACATTGGAAGCTCAATGAATTTATTTTAAACAGCTGGCAATGCTCCTTATACCTCAGGTTTTGTATTTTTTCAGTTATAGGACAGAAAAATGCTTTAATGTTCTGTTTGAGATGGCTCTTGCAAAGCATGTTTTTCTAAAGACAAAAAGTTAATTTTATTATTCCCTTGTATTCTAGAATCATTAGAAATAGATGTAAATCATTATTCTAAGACAGTGAGTCCTACACTACTCTCATCTATACCACCTAGAAAACTTTTAGAAATATAAATCCTCAGGCTCCACCTCAAATCTACTGAATTAGAAACTCTGAAATGAAAACCCGGTAATGTGTGTTTTCACCAGCCCTTCATGTGATTATAAAGCATGTCAAAATTTGATAAACATGGTTTTAACAAGATGGCATTCTTGATGAATTAGGTAAAATTAAATGTGAGTATGTATATCTTGCAGAAGAGGGTATTCTATATAACTAATAAACATCCAGTAAAATTTAAGTATGTTATAGTGAAAAAATATTGGGACTCACTCCCTATTTCAGAGAAAAAGAAACCCCATAATTATAATTAGACAGGAGTTCCTGGAAATAGCTACAACCAAGATTGTATGTAGGTAGATCATTTTGTTACTGATAAGCATCTCATAGGTCTTTTATTTCAGTAAATGAAAAGAGGTATGTAGTACATGGTATATCATAAAAAAAAAAATGCCAAAGCTGAAAAGTATTAAACAGATATTTAATGGATTAGATACTACTTAGATACTTAGATACACTAGATACTTAGATACTTAGATACACTATTTGTTCTATATGCATACATGAATGCACAACTACCAATTTAAAATAAATGGAACATGTTTAATTATCTTCATATATGTTTGCTAATGTTAGTGTATGACAATAATGTTTTTCAGTGTGATTTTTAGCGTAAGAAAGGAGATCACTAATAAACAAAAGTATAAATAGTAGAGCATCCCAATTTTCTGTGATTCCTGTCCAGAATGTATGTATTATTCTGGCATTATTGAAAATACCTTCTTTTAACTTCTGTGTCATCTCACACTTCTGATAATATTTTTAGCTCTCTAACTTCTACAATTGGTCCTTTGCTAAACTGTTTTTCTTTCCCCATTTCATTGGGGTTTTTCCATGCTTAAGTCTTTCTTTTTGTATTCTTTTTAATTTTTATACACATGTTGTGACTTAATCCAACTATAAAACAACTTTTTTTGGAAACCTCATTTTTATATTCCCATTTCAGGAGCACCTTCTAAAGTATAAAAATGTATCTCCAATAATACAATAGTTACCACTTATTTATATCTACTATGTTGTGAGCAATATCTGTATTAAGTATCTGCCTTATCTCATATGAGCCTTAAATGTTACAAACCTTACACAATAGTGGTATATTAGGCCTACAACTTATTGTGCTTTCCTATCAAGGAACCTTGGATTAATAATTGCATCTCTATACGTTTAGTACCAGGTTTCTGGTATGCTCATTGATATTATTCTTCAGTCATCACAATTCAGATGTGAAATATCAATAAACACACAGAAATGTCTAAGAGTGCTCTGTTTTTCTTTAGAGAGACATTTTTTATCTGGCACAGTTGTAGATATTCAGTCTTTTGCTATTCTATTTACCAAATAATTCCTTATAAGTCCTCTGTTAAAGAAGAAAACATATTTGCTTAAGGTTAGTTATAGTAAAACTTCATGGAGAAACAAAAGATTGTAAAAAAGAAGGCATATGTTTCCCATTTCCTTTGATATTTATAACCTAGAAAATATATAATATTTGATTTAATCACAAAGAGTGCTAAAATATGGCCCATTTGTAATAACAAAGATTTAAAACTCAAGACAAGATAGCATCAAAACACTTTACATTTGAGACTGAAATAAATATGGTCTACTTCCCTCAACTCTGGGGATGTCATGTTGCCAAAATGTTCATATGATTCTTTTCATGTGTAAGTATAAGATTAATATTAATTGGTCAATATTGAAATCCTGTGTTATATTCAGGATGCTTGGAGCCATGTTTCTGACTGATTTATGGCCAAAGTTGAATCATTAACTAGTGACTAATATATTCTAGGGTCTAAAACAGACAGGAGGACAATCTATACCAACTTTCTACGTTGTTCATGGGAAGTGTACGGACTAACAAGTTGGATCTCTTTTCAGTTATTTTCTCTTGATTTCTGTTATTGATCCTAATCTTATAGCCTGGTGAAGGCTTATGTGTCCAGAGATGTACAAACTACTCTTCCTCATATGACCTGTGTCTTCCCTTCGTCCCAGATATTTCCTATGTACATGGGTGGTTTGTGTTCCAAATATGAAGCATGTCCTCTGTTCCTGAGAAAGAACCTTGGCAGCCTTACCTGGAATTCTTGGACCTTTCTTATATTTGCTTATGCTCATTTATTCTGCTGTTATGTATCTTTTAATTTAGTAAGTATATAATGTGAAGTCTCATGAGTTATTTCAATGATCCCACCTTGTATAATGTCTGCAGCCCACCAATCTCTATTTTAATTAAGTTCCTCTAAGATTCTGAAATAAAGTCAGACAGAGAGGTGTATGTTGAGTACATTGCATCTGTTGCTTATTATCAGGAGTAGAAATCGAAGCACTTCTGCACACCATATCTTCCTATCAGTGTTGCCAAAAAGAACCATAATACTGTTAAGGACTGGATGGGAAAAAGCTTTAGTCTTAGAGAGCATAGACAACTTAAGATCAGCTTCAGATGTGGGCATGAGCCTCCCATGATCCGCGGGTCCCTCCTGGCAGCCTACAAAAGGCAATTGTCCAGCACACACTTCTCTTGTGCCGCAGTAGAAGGACCTGTCTCCTCCTGACAAGAGACAAATATAGCAATGGGGTTAGTCACATGCCATATGACACAAGCTTAAGGAGAAAAAAGCCATACACATTGAGTCTAACACAGAAAAAGTTACTTCCACACAAGGTCATAAGTTCAGCATAGGCTGTGAGAGCTCTATCACTTAGTAAAAACATGTTACAGTCGCCTGTCCTCATGTGGCTAGAGAGGGCTGAAAGACGACGCAAGTGAGAATGCATTTAACAACAGTGTGGAGATGGAGATCAGAACCAAATAGTTTGGTAATTTTCATGACAATACTTACACTATTATCAGTGTAACTACTTTCCAACATGCTATCCTATGTATCCAAGCTTAGCTTTCTGAATCAGACTTTTAAAATCATTTCAATTCCTCATGCAAAGAAAATGAAACAAAAAGTACGCTCTTTGTTAGCTAACTTGTATATTAAAAGATTGTAAAAAAATTTAAAAACAATATTCACCCTAAGTGTAAACTCAAAGTTACAGTGTTTATACATTTTAGATTATATCCCGTTGTTCAAAGTAAATATTGTCACCCTCATCATTGGATGGAAAGTAAGAATTCTTTAGTCTAGATGTTCCATACATACATGCATACAGAAACACACAGAAAGCTTCTAAAAATTGAACACTCATGAACTCACATGCTATACCAGATTATTATTATTATAAGGACAGTTTTATTCAAGGGAGATATAAATACCTTTGATTTGATTTGTATGTATTATTAGCTTTGAGATTGTTTTCTTCAAAAAACTCTTCAGGAAACATATTGCTATGTATTTTGAGTATCCAGGAATTGGCTTTAAAACATAATTTCTTTAAAAAATTATATTATATTAGTATAGGTTAGGCAAATACCCAGCATTATTATTGTTATTATTTCTGGTACACAAATAAAAAGGACTAAGCATGGCTTTTTAAAATTTTGATATGGACTTTCCAAATTATGCAGGAACAAATGCCAAAGTCTACCCAAAGATGTTATTTACTCAACATCACTCATAACTCTTTTCACCTTTCTTTTTTGTTTCACAGAACTAGATATTGTAAATATTTATTTTTAGTTATTCTCAAAGAGCTATTTTCATTTGCTTCAACTTCTTTGATGATATTTGGATTCAGGTGCTGGTTACACGTTTTCCAAAGTTACTACCCTAGGAAGAGAACATTATTTTTTATACCTATATAATTTTCTCCCTTCTACATTACAAATGAACAGAAAAAAATCTAGTCTCTCTTAGCTTATCTAAAATAAGTAAAAATATATTTTCCATTTATTCTCTCAACTTTATCTTCTAAGTATTTACTGACAGCTTTTCATGAAAAATACAATCTATGAGAAAGTTGATATAGTAATTGTTAGTACTATACTTCTATTGATATATTTAAAATAAAATGCATTGCAATACCTAAAAAGAGACAGATGTCTTTTCATGACAATATTTTTATTGAATATACTTAAAATAATTTTATTCAGTAGTACCAATGGAAATAAATTAGGAATGTAGGCTACTAACATTAAAAGTATTGCATGAATCTATATGAAGCGTTCTAAACTTATTGTAATTTTTTATATTTGCATTTTATATATTTCTGCTGTTGTGAGTTGTAAGTTTTAATAGAGTTTGGTAAGAACACTTGATTTTAGTAAATGCATGTTTAATCTGCCACGTATGCTGACTAGTTCCTTAACCAAAATTATAGCGGCTGCTCTATAACATCTAGACATGACTTTTCTGCAGCATTAGGTTTACATCTCTCAAATACTTGCTTTTATTTTTGTTTTAATAAAGCAATAGTTGAATTTTTTTTCTCAGTCAATAATAAGAATAGTGCTTATGAGACATTCCAAATAGGTAATATTACTGACGATAAAAAAAATCTGTTGTGTTGGCATCCCCTATAAAACAATAAATGAATGAATTATTTTGAATTATTTAGCCATGTGCGAAGAAAATGAGACTACATAGAATCAAGAAGTTTGGAGGAAGTCTAATAGTTTTTCCTTCCTTCCTTTTTTCCTTCTTTCCTTCCTTCCTTCCTTCCTTCCTCTCTCTCTCTCTCTCGATTCTTTCTTTTAGCAGAGACGGGGTTTCCCCGTGTTAGCCAGGATGGTCTTGATCTCCTGACCTCGTGATCCACCAGCCTCAGCCTCCCGAAGTACTGGGATTACAGGCATGAGCCACCGCGCCCAGACAGAAGTCTAATAATTTTTCTAAAAAAATATTCTGGAAAAAATATTAAACCGTATAGGTTTAATATTATTATTGATGAAGTTAAATGATTAGTATAGATTAATATAATCATTTAAATATTTCTAGGAACTTCATTAAGTAAAATATGATAAGGAAAGAGGTAATAGCATAAATAATACAACCAAACAAGAAATTGACATTAGGTAAAGGGAAGTACAAATTTGATGCTATAGAAATGTCTTTTGAGAAAATCAATCAAAATACAACCAATAAACCACAACAAAAAGGAAGTTAAAATATCTTACTTATAAATTACATACAAAGAAATATGAAACTAAACAGCTTACATGAAAAATAATTAAAAGATACATCACAAGACAACTTTTTATAAACTGTTGGAAATTCTTAACATGCAAAGAAAAGTGTGTAATATTTACTAATTAATACATATAAAGCTCAGGTAAAAAGAAGAAATATTCTAAATAATTCAGAGAATTTCAGAACAAAATTAATTCCAACATAAAATAGAGAAACAGAACAACAACAAAGAAATAATCCAACTTCAAAACACAAAATTTCAGAATATAACAAAGACTGTTTAAAATAATGAGGAGAAAAGATAGAACTGTGAATTTTATACTAGCAATGATATCATTTGCACATAATTTCAATAGAAATATATTTTGAAGTATCCAAAAACTTAGTAGATACCTCTTTAAAATGTGTCAAGATGAAAATCACAGTACAGCAATATTTTATAGTAAGAGAGTACAGCCATTGAATTAATTGAATGACATAATTTTCATGATGTTGGAACTGATGATAGCAAAAAAAGTAATGGTAAAGCATCACATAAATTTATTCATAGACTAAAACAGTGTTATGAAAAAAGGTAATAAATTTTGTAAGAGTACAAGAATAATCTGTGAAGACAAAAATTTGTAATTTTAGTAGAAAAAAGCAGGTGTAGAAAGGTGTAGGTTGTGAGGATTAGCTTGTATATTAATTTTTATCTTTCCATTACTTGGAATAAATAAATACCATTTTATTTCTGAATTATGTGTATTGATTTATCTAGGATAAGAGCAAAATTATTTGGAGTTTAAAACATGAAGAATAAAAACAAAATAAAACTGGAAAAAGAAAAAAATGACTTTCTACATTATTATCATAAAAAAACGAAATTTTAAGCAAAGGACCATAAAACAACACCACCAACCACAGCATTGACAATAATAATTCATAAAATTAAAAACCACTTGGGCAGAATAAATACCAATTTTATTACTTACTATATGTGTGTGTGTGTGTGTGTGTGTGTGTTCTCATCCTGGATAATAATAAAACAAAAAAATGATCTATTTGATACCTGCAAGAACAATAACAGAAATTTAAAAAATAAAGATTGATAAATGTACCACCACTAGACACATTTTAAAAAACTAGTTGTAATTAATATCTGAGATATTTAATTAAAATATAGAAACATCTTCTACAGAGACAAAATAGGACATTATTTGTTTATAGTATTGAATCATGAAAGCTATTTTATTGATAAATAATATTTGTACATGTATGTGTGGTACATGTGATAGTTTGTTATATGCACAGAATGTGTAAGGATTAAGTCAGAGTATTTAGGGTATGTATCACCTCAAGTATTTATTTCTATGTGTTGTGAATACAACAAGTTTTGTCTACTAGCTATCATGAAATATACAATACATTGTTGTTAATTATAGTTACCTTACTCTACTATCAAACATTAGGACTTAGAATCATGATACTTTGTCTTGAAATTTTTATAAGGAATACACACACACACACAAACACACGCATACAGAGTAAAAAACTTTATGTGTATAGTGCATATTCCATTTTTTCCTTGAAATAGAAAAGAGATACAAATAAATATGGTTGCATGTAATCTCAATATATAGTAGATTTTAGATTTGTTATATACGGAAATAGATTGATATCACCTTGCAAAGAATAAATTATACAGTTATGTTTAAGTGAAACATTTTACAAAACCAAACTATGTGTTGATGCCTGAAAATAGCATTAACAAATTCCAAAAAAAATCTTAATAAAATTAAATTAGAAATTAATGTATAAAAAAGAAGCAAAAATATTCATATAAATATTTAGATATTACAATAATAATTTCAACAAACCTTAAGTTAAGGATTAAATTAAAATTATAATTCTGATGTGTTTTACAATTAAAGATAATAAAAAAGATACTTATGATAAAATATGGTCTGCGGTCAAGCTGTAACAATGGACAATTTCAATATTGTCTTACTACAAAGAAAATTGTTGTTTCAAATAATAAGTAAAAAATAAAGACATAAAATATTTACATAGAATGATTGAAAATAAAATATTATAACAGGTTATAATTTTATTACTAAAATTATTTTCATTTTTTAAAATTTGTTGTGTAGTTTCAAAGTGGCTTTTATAATGTGCCTGTCTTTAAAAATCATTACTTTTGATATTTCCATAGTTTCATATTTAAGGTGTTAACAAAATATGATATTGAAACCATTTTGAAACTATATAATAAATTTTAAAATGTAAGAGTAATTTCAGTAATAAAATTTATTTCTAAAAAATAGAATTATAGTTTTTTCAAGTGATAAACCATAGTCTTAGAAAGAAGAATCTCAAGCATGAAATAAAGTTGAAAAATATTACAAAGTAAGTCCCCATTTAGATTATGCATGACTTCTTCTTTGAATCTGTTTAATATGATCCATAATAATTTTAGAAATTATTTAAAAATCAAATATTTTTATTTTTGTAGTAATAGATATTTTTCTCCTTGAGCAACTTGCTTTGCTAATCTATGAAATCACTAGATGTATACCTAAATAGATTTGTGTTAAAGATAATAATAACATTTAAATTAAAAAATTAAAAGAGAAATGATTTTAAAAAGTCTATAGTTATTCAATTTCCCCAGAGATAAGCAGATAATTATAATTGTAAATGTATATAATAAGATGTTATAAATTAAATTTTGGGGGGATTAAACTTCGGAGTATAAGTCAATTATACATTACTGTATGTTCTTATCTCATGCAAACCATTTATAATAAGAATATAGCTTTTTATTGTGAAATAATAAAGCTATAAATGAAGCTTATAAATAAGAATGTTGCTCTTCAGTTTATTCCTTTATAATTTTATTGGTCAAAAGTATTTTCTTAAAACTTTGTATAAACCACAAATAACATGGCTTTGTAATTTATTTAATTCACATTTTACAGTTAAATTTTTATACAATTAGTAGCAACAAATTCAGAGAAATAAAACATGCTTTGAATATTAAGTACAGCATTCATTTCCAATTTAGTGTATACATATATATGTACATAAACACATGTGTAATAACATGTGTACACTATTGAATATATACACAAACACACACATATACATGAACAAGGATATGCACATGTACACACCCATATAAGCAAATCTAAAATAGACAAATTATAGCTCATATTTTTAATTAATGTGACTTCCTTTTGTGGATTGAATTAATAATTTTATACCAATATTAATATATAATACTTCTAATTAACATTTTCATGTGAAGTATTTTGCCAAAAAATGCTGTATTTAGAAAACAGATTATAATTATTTACAGCAAACAATAGTTCAAACCCACTTTTTATTACCAAAATATAATAATTATCATGGAAATGAGTTAAGAATCAAAGCAAAATACAAATTGGCCCTAAATTACCTACTACATCTCAGTCTTTTTAAAGTAGTGATAGTAGGGGAAGGGCAATTAATATAATGGACATATCAAAAAAAGTACTAAAAAAAAGCTAAAGCATAGTAAAAACACCACAAAAATATATTGATGAAACGGACCTGCAGTTATTGGAAGAATGTTGAATAATACCCAACCTGCAACAAAAAGAAGATTTTATTGATTTTACTCCTTCCTATCATGATTCTCTGACTTTATAAAACTGAGTTTGTGGCCTTCAGTGAATGAAGTAAAGAAATCCGATGAGAGAAAGATATGCCAGTTATTTTATTTCTGTTTTTTTGTTCTTTCTATCTTATTTTGGCCTGGAGCTTTATTTTCTCTGCTTACGAAGAGCTATTGATTTAGGAAGACTAAAGGGGTCACCTGGGATGCAGGGAGAATCAGCAAGGACCTAACTGCTTAAAGTTTTAGACTAGAATTTCAAGTGAAAAGAGAGCCAGCTGGCATCACCAAGTAGGACTTGATCCAGGATTTCATGTGGACCTTTGCTTAAACTATCTCTGAGTTGAAATTTATAAACTCTAAGTATGGCAATCATGATACAAGACGGTAAGGAATTACCAACTTTTCCTGGGTATGTATAGTTCTACATAAACGAATCATTTGGAAAAAAAATATTTTATCTTCAAGAACAAAAACTCTGATATGGTTTGGCTGTGACCCCACCCAAATCTCATCTTGAATTGTAATCATCTATAATCCCCATTGTGTTGTGGGAGGGACCCAGTGGGAAGTGATTGGATCATGGGGGCAATTTCCTTCATGCTGTTCTTGAGATAGTGAGTTCTCACAAGATCTTATGGTTTTATAAATGTGTGGCATTTCTCTTTCCTGCACTCATTCTCTCTCCTGCCACCCTGTAAAGAAGGTGCCTGCTTCTCCTTTGCCTTCCACCATAACTGTAACTTACGTGGGGCCTTCCAGCAATATGTAACTGTAAGTCCATTAAACCTCTTTCCTTCACAAATTACCTAGCCTCAGATATTTCTTCATAGCAGTGTGAGAATGGATTAATACAATAAATTGGTACTGGGAGTGTGGCATTGCTATAAGATACCTGAGAATGTGGAAGCGACTTTGGAACTAGGTTATGCGCAAAGGTTGCAACAGTTTGGAGGACTCAGAAAAACACAGAATGATATGAGGAGTTTGGAACTTTCCAGAGACTTGTTAAATGGCTTCAATTAAAATTCTTATAGTGATATGGCCAATGAAGTCCAGGTGGAGGTAGTCTCAGATAGAGATGCGGAACTTCTTGAGAGCTGGAGTAAAGGACACTCCTGCTATGCTTTAGCAAAGAGACTGGTGGCATTTTGCCCTTGTCCTAGAGACCCATGGAACTTTGAGATTGAGAGAGATTATCTGAAATTGGAACTTATGTTTAAAAGGGAAGTAGAGCATAAAAATTTGGAAAATTTGCAACCTGATAATGTTATAGAAAAGACAAACTCATTTTCTAAGAAGAAATTCAAGCTGGCTGCAGAAATTTTCATCAGTAACAAGGAGCCAAATGTTAATCCAAAAACAATGGAAAAATGTCTTCATGGCATGACAGAGCTCTTCATGGCAGCACCTCCCATCACAGGTCTGGAGGTCTAGAAGGGAAAAATAATTTTGTGGGCCGGGCCTAGGGCTTTGCTGATTTGTGCAGTCTTGGAACTTGGTGACTTGCCTCTCAGCATGGCTAAAAGGGGCCAACATACAGCTCAGGCCTTTGCTTCAGGGGGTACAAGCCCCAATCCTTGATGGCTTATATGTGGTGTTGTTCCTGCAGGTACACAGAACTCAAGAATTGAGGTATGGGAACCTCCACCTAGATTTCAGAGGATGTATGGAAATGCCTAAATGTTCAGGCAGAAGTTTGTGCAGGGGCGGAGCCCTCATGGAGAACATCTGCTAGGACAGTGTGGAGGGAAAATGTGGGGTTGGAGCCCCCACACAGAGTCCTCACAGGGGTATTGCCTAGTGCAGCTGTGAGAAGAGGGCCACTGTCCTCCAGATCCCAGAATGGTAGATCCACTGACAGCTTGCACCATGCATCTGGAAAAGCTGCAGACACTCCAAGTAGTAGACTCCAAGTTCTTCACTTTGGGGCCTCAGACTGGCTCTCCTAGCTGCTCAGCTTTCAGACAGCCTATTGTGGGACCCTGTGATCATGTAAGTTAATACTTAATAAACTCCCCTTTACATATATATATGTATATCCTATTAGTTCTTTCCCCCTAGAGAACCCTAATATAATATTTAAGCCAGTGTATTGAGGAATCTCAAATCAGAGAGTATAAATGAAACATTTCATTACTAAATGTATCATGCTCTGTCAAATTTTCATGTTGTATCTCTTAATGATATCTTGAGCAGATTTCACAGTTTTGTGAAGACTTTAAGGTTTTCAAAAGTCAATAAAGTTAAGGATAATCTAATTTAATCTTTCCCTTTCTTCATGTCCAGACCCCAGTTCATGTTTTATCTGAAACTCTAAATTGTAGAGGTAAAAAGAGAAGTTTATGCTTAGTTTTGAGTCACGGTTTCCATTTTATCTCTTTAAGGCTACGGTCTTCTGAAGTATTACGGAGAAAGGGAAAAACTGGGGAAGAAGGCATGTCTTATCACCCAGTTGGCACTAGCTTCTTTCTACTTTGCTGTTTTTGACTCTCTTTCTGGTTGACACAGATTGCCATTAATGTCCCCTCTGTGGAACAAGTCCCAGGGTTACGTCTTTCAAAGGTGTGAGTTTTAGGTGGCCCTGAGTATTCCTGGCTCTGGAGACCCAGTTCTACCTTGTCTTTTTCAACAAATTTTCCTTGCTTCTTACTAACTACTATATCCCACAAGTCTGTGCTGTTGGTGTTCATTATATGACAGACAACCTTCTTGGAGAAATAATGGCAAAGCAGCACAAGTTCTACTAATTTCTGGGGAGTCCATGTACCCTATGAAAAACTTGCTGTTTCTGTTGTAGTAACAGTGGGAATTGTTGCTACTTCCTTATCACTTTTCTCTCTGCTGAGATCTCTCTCCAACTGTTTTCTCCATTGCTTACAGGTGCACAGGGGAAGGTTAGCAAAACTTTTGTCTAGCAGAGATATCAATGACAAATGAAATGTTAGCTCCCTCACCTTTTCTTTTCAGAGTATAAATATCCTCTCACACATACATATAATGGGCTAATGGGAGGAAAAAAACATATCAAAGCTTAAATATTGCCCTCCTCACAACTTGACATACTGATGGTGCATCTGTGTCTACCTCTCTTCCATACTCTCCTTTATCCTTTGTTCCTTCCTAGTATTTTTATAGAGACTGGGAATTTGGGAAATGCATCATGACCACCTCTTATTCCTAATAAAATCTCCTGACTAGCTCTTTATAAATGTGGCTTAATTTTGGTATTTCCTTCACTATAATTCTGTTTAAATGGGAAAAGCAATACTCAACACCCTATTTTCTCATAAAGATCAATATATATTCTGGCTTTTACTTTGGACTATTCTGATTTAAATTTATATTCTAACTTTCTGAGTTTCTTATATCCCAAGTAATGGTAACATTGTACAATTATTTTTTTAGAAAGTATGTGTTTCATGTAAGAATGAATATATAATGTATAACCTATGAATGGATTACTGCATTAAAACTTAATTATAGATGATGAGTTTGAATTTATATTGCATTATTTAATATAATTGCAGTTTTTCTTCCTTCTAGTTATGAGAATTATTATAGTAAATAAACTTAGTTCTCTCTTCTCTTAAACTATATTTGACATTCACTTAGAAACTTTGATATAACTTTTACTATGCCCAAAGTTATCAGTTATTTTTATAAGAAAAGTGACTACTTATATAGTATTTAGTTTTCAGAAATTATATATGTATATATTTATATATAACTGCTTTTTGTATAGATATATTTTTCTTATTGCAATTAATTTTAACTTTCAGTATAATTTTAGGGTAGCAATATACAGAATCATATTTTCAATGTGCTGTTATTTATTCTTATTTTCAGGACTTTTGTTTTCATTGGAAATAACTTATTTAATAATATGGAAGAAAGAACCATTTTAATTTGAAAAAGTTGATTATTTTGGGTAAGTAACAAAAGATGGCTAAATTTAGGCATCCAAAACTCCCCTCCTCCATTATAAACACTCAAACTAATAAGTAGACAATCACACTCTGAATAGATCATCCAAGAACACTGAAATTCAACAGAGAAGTGACAGAAAACACTCAAGGCAAGGCAAGAGAGAGAAGGGATTGACTGGGAATCTGGAGCTCCCCAATGTGAGGAAAGGGTAAGAGAGTGGCTCCCAGTGGTTCATATTTCCACCAAAGAGCCCTGCAATCCTAGCCACAGGAGAGCCACTTGACCCTTGTGGCCCTTGAAACTAACGTAGGGAGCCGCCTGGACACCACATGGAGGCATTGCTCCAGAGAGGAAGCTCATGATGGGTCCTACAAGTTTTAAGGAGCTACAGCAAGGTATCATTTTGAAAGCCTATCTCCCACCAGACTGCATTCTCTTCTTGGGCTCAACAGCCACTGTGTCTTGTCTCTACATCCCTGAAGACCCACTGACAACCCCCATCCATAGCCACTGTCATTGATGGCTGCTGCCACCAGGACTAAAGAGTGAGCCACTGGCAGTGACCTTCCTTCTCCAAGCAAAGAGGCTGCAATGCATTTGCACAATCCCTGAGAATAGGTTCCTTGACCTGAAGCCACCACTGCTACTGGCTGCTGCTCCTGGGTCCAAAACACAAGCCATTGGCAGCATCCCTTCTGCCCTCAGAAATGGGCCACCATGTATTTATAAGTGCCCTGAAGACAGGCTCCTCCACTTGCTGCTGCTATCTGGGGACAAAGTGTGCACTCTCCAGCTGCTTGCTTATGGTTGCTCTCACTTAAAGCAACCCCTCCCTGATCAGCAGCAAGGCTGCAGTGCAACAACTACTGCCAACACCTGAGCACTCTATTAGGGGCCTGGGAATCACCCAATGTCTGCCCAAAACAGCCAGCATCAACATGCACCACCAGAGTGCCTGACAATAGACCCACCTGGCTCAGCAATGCCTGTCCTCCACCCAGTGCCCAAGAATGCTCTTCAGGGGCCTGGGGATCACCCTGCCCTGTCTACCATTGTTGGCACCTAAGCACTCCCCTTGGAAGCCTGAGGATAGGCCCACCCAACCTTTGACTACTACCACAGCTGGCACTTCCTGACATATGTCATTTGTGAGCCTGAGGACTGACCTGTTCAGCCCATTTCAGCCACTGCTAAAATCAATGCAGACTACTTGGGAGTCAGAATGTTAACCCGCCACTGCTAATGTCAATACCACAAGCTAGACCAACCAAGAATAAAATAAAGAAGACCCAAATAAACAAAATCTGAAGTGAAAAGGGAGACATTACAGTTGATACTACAGAAATAGAAAAGATAATCAGAGATTATTATGCATAACTATATCCCTCACTGGAAAATCCAGGAAAAAAAATGGATAAATTTCTGGACAATTGTTATGAATAACTATATGCTAACAAATGGGAAAATCTAGAAAAAATGAATAAATTCCTGGACACATAACACCCTCCAAAAATGAATCAGGAAGAAATAGAAAATCTGAGTAGACCAATAATGAGTACTGAGATTGAATCAATGATAAAACAAAGTCTCCCAACAATGAAAAGCCCAAGACCAGATGGCTTTATTGCCAAATTCTACTACACTTACAAAGAGCTAACACCAGTTCTCCTCAAACTATTCCAAAAAGTCCAGGGGGAGGGAATTCTCCCATATTCATTCTACGAGGCCAGCACTACACCGATACCAAAACCAGACAAGGAAACAAAAACAACAATGACCACAAAACTATGTCCCTGATGAACACAGGCACAAAAATTCTCAACAAAGTTCTAGCAAAGCAAATCCAACAGCACGTTAAAGAAAAGTTTACCATGATCAAATTAGAATTATCCTAGGGATACAAGGATGGTTTAACACACACACACATCAGTAAACATGATAAATCACATATACAGCATGAAGGACAAAAACCTTATGATCATTTCAATAGACACATGAAAAGAATTTAATAAAATTCAGCATCCCTTCCTGATAAAAGCTTTCAACAAATTAGGAATAGAAGAAATATACACAGAACACATTAGTAGTAGTATAGCCAACTAATCCTATACAACATTTTCCTAGAAGTTCTAGTCAGAGGAATCAAGGAAGAGAAAGAAATAAAAGACATTCAAGTTGAAAAAGAGGAATTCAAATGTCCCCTCTTTGCTAATGACATTATTATATACCTAGAAAAACTTAAAGATTGGTCCCCAAAACCCTAAGAGGTAATAAATAAACTCAGTAAAGTTGTAGGATAAAAAAATCAATGTACAAAAAATCAGTAGCATTTCTATACATCAATAATGAACTAGCTGGGAAAGAAAGCTGAAAGGGAACCATACTTACAATAGCTAAAACAAAAAATACCTAGAAATACATTGAAGGAAGTAAAAGACATTTAAAAAAAAGGTAAAGACCTCTTAAAAAGGAGGTAAAAGACTTTCAAAAGAGAAACCTACGAAACACTGATAAAAGAAATTGAAGGAGACACAAGGAAATGGAAAAACATTCCATGCTCATGAATTAGAAAAGTTAATATGGTTATAATGACCATACTATCCAAAGCAATCTACAAATTCAATAAAATATCTATCAAAATACCAATGACATTCTTCACAGAAATAGAAAAAATAAAATAAAATTCATATTGTACCACAGAAGAGCATGAATAGCCAAAGTAATTCTGAGCCAAAATAACAAAGCTGGAGGCATCACATTACCTAACCTCAAAATATATTTCAAGGCTATTGTAACAAAAACAGCAATAAATTGGCACAAAAACAGACACATAAACCAGTGGAACAGAATAGAAAACCTGAAAATATATCCATGTATTTACAGCCAATATATTGTCAACAAAAGCATCAAGAACATCCACTGGGGAAAGGACACCTTATTTAATAAATAGTGCTCGGAAAACTGGATAAACACCTGATGAAGAATGAAACTGGACCCATATCTCTCACCATATTCACAGATCAACTTGAGGTGAATTGAAGACTTAACTGTGAGACTTGAAACTAAAACTACTAGAAGAAAACATAAGGAAAACACTTCAGTACATTGATCTGGACAAAAATTTTATGGCTAAGATATCAAAAGTACAGATAACAAAAACAGAAACAGACAAATCACAGTATATTAAACTAAAAAGTTTCTACAGAGCAAATAAACCATAAACAAAGTGAAGAGACTACCTGTTAAATGGGAGAAAATATTTGCAAGCTATTGATCTGATGGAAGATTAGTATCCAGAATAAACGAGAATCTGAAACAATTCAACAGTAAACAAACCAATATTTCCATTAAAAAATGGGCAAAGGACAACAATAGTCATTTGAAAAATAACTATTTATACAAAATGGTCACCAGGTATATGAAGAAATGCTCAACATTGCTATTCTTTACAGAAATGTAAATTAAAAATACAATGAGATATCATTTTAGCATAGTTGGAATGCTATCACTAATAAAATAAAATATACCAGATGCTGATGAGGATGCAGAGAACAGGAAACTTTTATACAGTGTTGGTGGGAATGTAAATTAGTGCAACCACTATGTAAAAGTAGTATGGATGTTTCTCACAAAACTAAAAACAGAACTACCCTATGATCCAGCAATGTCTCCACTTGTTTTCTAACCAAAGAAAAGAAATTGGCATATTGAAGGGATACCTGAACCTCCATGTTTATTATAGCACTAGTCACAATAGCAAATATATGGAATCAATTTCAGTAGCCATCAGTGGACGAATGGATGAAGAAAATATGGGTACATATACACAATGAAATATTATTCAGTCATTAAAAACTAATAAAATAATGTCATGTGCAACAACATTGGTGGAACAGGAGGTCATTATGTTAAGTGAAAAAAGCCAGGGACAGAAAGACAAATTTTACATGTTCTCATTCATAAGAATGTGAAAAGTTGATCTCATGCAGGAAGAAAGGACAATGATAGACACCAGAGTCTGAAACGGATGTGTGGGTGGGGGTGAATGAAGACAAGACAACTAATGGGTGCAAATATACAGTTAGATAAAGGAATAAGTTCTAATGTTCAATAGCAGAGTAGTGCATGAAACAATAATGTACTATATATTCCAAAATAACTAAAACAGAGGACTTGAAATGTTCCCAACACATATAAATGATAAATACTCTAGGTGATGGACACCCTAAACCCTCTCAATTGATTATTACAAACTTTATGAATGTAATAATATATCACATGTACCTCATAAATATATGCATTTTTGTATATCAATAACAAATAAAAATAACCACAAAATTTAAAATACTGGATGTAAACAAAAGAGAGTATTTGGTGACTTGATGTTTATTCTAAGTGCATAGAAAGTTGACAAACTATCAAAATGTCCTAATTATAATTTTTTTGTTAGTTAATTACTATTACCACCTTATCGCTTAAAGCTAACAATGCCAAGAACTAATATTCCTTGAAACTTTCATACTCGGAGATATAAATCAAAACCATAACCCTGAGCCAATTATCCTGTGATTCCTGTGAATTTAGTATTAGTAATTTAACTCTATGTTCTATATTCCTTCTGTATGCCAGTATTCTTACTGGAATGAAATGATGATTATTTCTGTGAGTGAGTAGAGTGATAATATGTTTAAAATCTCTTTGTTTTTTCAAAATAGAAAGTAGAACATTTCAACGAGATTAGATTAATGAATGATTTCTTGTTACTCATGACAGTGTTCGATTTTCCCACTACCAGAACTTGACATAAGATGCCTGTGCATTTGAATGATCTATACCCAATGCAAATGTAGACTCAGAAACAGAGTCTATCTTCTACTTCTTCAGTGATTTTTGCATGTTCATATGCAGTTTTGTGTTTTAAGATGCAGTTTTTAATTTTTATTCTACTCATTTTTGATATTTCAAATATCTTGCAAACCAATAATCTGTTTACCTGTCTATAAGCTGTTTTCCTTTGTAATTAGAAATACTAGTTCTACAGTGCAGAATAAGAATAAGAATCATTTTTATATTACTACTTTCTTAATCTTGTAAATACACCTTTTTCAGTTTTATCATTATATTATTAAGTCCTTAGAAATACCTTTAGGTACAAAGACAATATTATTCCATCTTTTTTCTTTTGACAAATAGTTTTCAGTACACTATTCAATTATTCACATTGTAAAGCAGTTATACTTTTTCAAAGAAATTCTTTACTTGTATTTGAAACCTCTTTGAAAATAATATCCAAATCGTTACATTGCACAGTAGTTTTTTATATACTACACAATTAAATAATGCTGCCTACAATTTTAAAAAATCCATCGTGATAGAAAGAAACCCTAAAATATAGATAAATAAGCAAGAACTAAAATGAATAACTTTGAAAAAGACAGTATAATTAAATGTTTAGTAACCAATTCTTAGGAAAACATATTTATATTTGCTGCAATAAGGAAATATGTCATATTTTAATACCAAAAATTTATGATATGCCTGGCTCTGTTCTCAATTTTTTACATACATTAATTTATATAGCTTTTACAATAATCCAGTGAAGTCCGGTGAAGTAGATTTTATGCTCTCCTTTTTACAAATGGGGAAACTAAGACAAATGAGTGTTATGCAACTTGTCTAACTTCATATAGGAAGAAAAAGAGAGTTGAAAATTATACCCAGATGGTGTGTGCTCTTAACCATTACTCTGCGTTGTCCTTTATGAGGTGCCTAAGTACGTTTTATTCTTCATGCACTTCCCTTTATTTTTAAATTGTTGCTTGGTGTATGCAAATGTGTATTCTTAAGCTTGAAGTTACATAATTAGTTCAACTGCAGTTTTTCAACAAGTAAAGTCTATTGATCTTACAAACTGATATAAAAACTATAAGCTTGGAATATTATATGATTGGGCTCTGTGTTCCCACCCAACTCTCACCTTGAATTGTAATAATCCCCACATGTCAAGGGCGTGAACAGGTGGAGATAATTGACTCATAAGGGCGGTTTGCCCCATGCTGTTCTCGTGATAGTGAGTGAGTTCTCACGAGATATGATGTTTTATAAGGGGCTTCGCCTTTCATTTGACTCTCATTTTCTCTCCTACCACCCTGTGAAGAGATGCCTTCTACCACGCTTGTAACTCTCCTGAGGCCTCCCCAGCCATGTGGAACTGTAAGTCAATTAAACCTCTTTTCTTTATAAATGACCCACACTTGGGTATTTATTCACAGCAGCATGAGAACAGAGTAATACAGCATAATATATAGTAAAATAAATATATGCAATTGGAAAATTTATTTATATACCTATTATTGTTTTGAGGGTTTACCTAACACTTTACTAAATTATTAGAAAAACATTGTGCCTCATTAAATGTAAAAAAGTTTATCAAGCCAATGTCAATCTGCAGTGAGCCATTTATTGTTTGTTATTTAATCTGGGAGTTCACGGCAACACTGTATCTTATATTTTTATTTTTTGTTTTAATTTTCTTTTGTACTATCTTCACAATTGACGATCAAATGACAAAGGAAAGCTCTGTTAAATGTAATTTATATCTGTTATGTGTTAACCTGTTTGTTCTCTTGGAAAAAGAACATAGTCCTTACTAAAATGTTTGTAGCTTGTAATGCACTATGTAATTTTTGGATTGTATCTGTGCTACATGCCAATGGTAGATGGCCCTCTGCTCTCAGTCACAGTGCAATTTTACGTGACCTTCTTTTAGACCCCTCAACAATATCTTTTTCTTTCTGTACTTAAATTAATTCAAGATTATTTACATTTTTCACTATGGATTCTGAATAAGGTGATAATAAATACAAAAACTTTTCCATTTCAGTGTCTCAATCCCCAGTTTTAATTTTAATGGAAATTACGTGTTTGTTTTCTAGATATAAGCAAAAATAGGGCAAATTTCAGCAGAAAATGGCATGGTGTATATCCCAAAATTCTTGGACAATAAATAAATAAATATAAAAGCAAGGTAAAAAATTATATTTCTATTTTTAAGACACAGAGTCAAGATAAGCCAGTGGAGCATATTGATCAGTGCATAGAAGGTTGCTTTCTTTTTCCTTTCTCTTTTTCCTTCCTTCCTTCCTTTCTTCCTTCGTTTTTCCCTTTCTTATTTAAATTTTGCTTTGTGCAATGTTTCCTTAAATACTTAAAAAGGAAACCAAAGCTGAAATACGAATTGCTAGTTAAGAAAGTCTTTTTGAAAATCATTAATAGCTCTAAATGTGGCTAACAGTGTATGTGATCAAGTACACAGACGTTGGTGAACTTTTAGCATATGATGAAGAGATTTTAACTTTTTTCCTTGAGTCCCAGAGTAATATCTCTTTTCTTTTTATCTTCCTAGATTTTGCTCCTTGTGTTTTTTTCTGTAAACACCAATCACATGAAATTGAATATCCAGTAAACTAGCCATTTCGAAAGTCATATTTCCTGCGTTACTAAAATATGCTAATATAGAAAATTCTAAGGGATGTAGTTTTTTTCTTTTTTAATCTTTTGTTCTTTTCCATTCAAAGTAAATGTCACCACATTTACTTTATTGCAGGTATATTTTATGGATATAGCAAACATTAAAAAATGTGATTTAGTTGAACTTTTCCTAGACTTCCAAGATTGCTTCTAAAGATTGTATAAGATGAACTCACATTCATGACAGATTTATTAAAGACAAGTCATATATTAAATCCTTGGAAGTTATATTTTACATTAAAGGTAAATTAAAACCATAAATTAAATGTGTGCACAGATGAGCCCAATCTTAGCAAATAGTAATCAGGTACTGTTTAATTTTTCTGTACTGGATAGACTCATCAGGATTCACCGAGTTTGTATAGTAATTTTCCATATCCCCCATATATCTAACATTTGCTTCATTAGATTAGGTCTCCTTATAATCATCAGGCAAAGCACATTCTTATATTAAGGAGAAAGGATGACATTGCCATCCCAATACTTTAATGTGGAAGACATATATCTGCTGTTCTCTATAATAACATATTTAGGAAGTTAAATAACCTTAAGAGAGTGGTAGTTCACTATAATCAATGAAATTCAGTCTAGTCCTTAAATACTTAAATAGAGATGTATTTGTGTGTAAATGTGTATGTAAGTTTTAAATGTATAGATTTTTGTTTAGCAAATGAGGTCTCCAGATGTATAACAATGTTCTAAACACATTTTTGAAATAACTTACATTCCTAAAAGGTTTTAATATATAATTCAATGATTATAAAGCATGGTCAAGCATTATTTGACGTAGGTGCCTTTTAATGCTTTACATATTATCTGTATGATCTTTAAATTATTAAATCTGTTATCTCTTTATATTTGTTTAATTGATAAATTAATTCTGTAACCACTATTATTTCCAATTAAACATTATCGTATATATTTTTATCAGAAAGTCTGATTGAGGTTTTGCAATTTTGTTTTTTGTTTGTTTATTCCATCCTGAGTTAGAATGTTAATTATGGTATACACTTATTTCTGGGATAAGGCATAAACTTAATAACATTTTTGGTTACCAGGCAAGAAACTGTGAATTCACTTACTGGCTTATAAGTAGTAAAATACTATAATATAACAGTGTAAAGCCAAAACTATATTTTCTAGAGATTGTTCTTAATTCCAATTTTGATCATAAATGGGTTTGTTTCAAATATTGTGTGAGTTTAGAATCACAACTACATGGATATAGGAATATATTATATTACACAAAGAAAGAAACATAATGGCTAATACTTCTTGACATATTTACAATTAAATGCTGGCAAGTTTAATGTAAACTTTCCCTCTCCATATTAAATATTGCATGTAAAACACATGGGTAAATGCTACAGGTCAATAGATTTCCACAATCCTAATTCTTTAAAAAAATTTCAATAGATTTTGTAGTACAAGTGGTTTTTGGTTACAAGGATGAATTATATAGTGATCCATTCTGAGATTTTAGTGCATTCATCACCCAAGTAGTGTACATTGTACCTAATGTGTAGTTTTGTATCCCTTGATCCTCTTCCAGCCTCCCTCTTCTGAGTCTGTAAATTCCATTATAACACTCGCTACGCCTTTGCCTTACTCATAGCTTAGCTCCCACTTATAAGTGAGATCATACGGTCTTTGGTTTTCCACTTCTGTGTTACCTCACTTAGAACAATGGCTTCCAGTTCCATCCAAATTACTACAAATAACATTATTTTGTTTCTTTTTAATGGCAGAGTAGTATTCTATTGTGTATATATAGCATATTTCCCTTATCCACTCATTAGGCCACAGGCACTTAAATCGGTGTATTTGCAATTCTTAATTCTGCTGCTATAAACCTAAGTGTACAAGTGTCTTTTTCTATAATGACTTATGTTCCTTTAGGTAGATACCCTGCAGTGGGATTGCTGAATTGAAAAGTAGATCTACTTTTAGTTCTTTAAGGAATCTCCATACTGTTTTCCATGGATGTCATACTAATTTATATGCCCGTTGGCAGTGTGTAAGTGTCCCCTTTTTACCACATCTATGCCAACATTTATTGTTTTTTTGACTTTTTAATAATGGCCATTCTTGCAGGAGTGAGGTGGTATCTCATTGTGGTTGCATTTCCCTGATGATTAGTGATGTTGAGCATATTTTCATATATTTGTTGGCCATATGTATATCTTTTTATCTTTTTTTATTTTTTAATTAATTATTCTTCTCTTTTTTCTTTTTCTTTTTTTTTTTTTTTTTTTTTTGAGACATAGCCTTACTCTGTGACCTAAGCTGGAGTGCAGTGGCACAATCTCAGCTCATTGCAACCTTCACCTCCCGGGTTCAAGCGATTCTTGTGCCTCAGCTTCCTGTGTAGCTGGAACTACAGTCATGTGCCACCTCACCTGGCTAATTGTTGTATCTTTTAGTAGAGACAGAGTTTCACAGTGTTAGCCAGGCTGGTCTTGAACTCCTGCCTCAAGTGATCTGCCTGCCTCAGCCTCCCAAAGAGCTGGGACTGCAGGTGCGACCCACTGTTCCCAGCCATATCTTGAGAAATGTCTGTTAATGTCCTTTGCCTGCTTTTTAATATAATTGTTTGTTTCTTTTCTTGGTGATTTGTTTGAGTTCCTTATAGATTCTGGATGCTAGGCCTTTCTTGGATGCATCGTTTGCAAACATTTTCTGCCTTCTGTGGGGTGTCTGTTTACTTACTCTGTTGAATATTTCTTTGCTGTGTAGAAACTTTTCTGGTTTTTTTTTTTTTTTTTTTGAGATGGAGTTTCTCTGTGTCACCCAGGCTAGAGTGCAGTGGTGCGATCTCGGCTCACTGCAAGCTCCACCTCCTGGGTTCACGTCATTCTCCTGCCTCAGTCTCCCAAGTAGCTGGGACTACAGGCGCCTGCCACCATGTCCGGCTAATTTTTTTTGTATTTTTAGTAGAGACAGGGTTTCACCGTGTTCACCAGGATGGTCTCGATCTCCTGACGTCGTGATCCACCTGCCTCGGCCTCCCAAAGTGCTGGGATTACAGGCGAGAGCCACCGCACCCGGCCAGTGCAGAAACTTTTCAGTTTATTTAGGTTCCATTCATTTATTTTTGTTTTGTTTTGCTTAATTTTGGGGTCTTAGTCACGAATTCTTTGCCTAGGACAACTCTAGAAAAGTTTTTCTAGCAATGTCTTTTAGAATTTTTATGGCTTCAGGCCTTATATTTAAGTCTTTGATTCATCTTGAGTTGATTTTTGTATTTGGTGAGAGATAAGGATTCAGTTTCATTTTTCTGCATGAGGCTTGCCAGTTTTCCCAGCCGCCATTTATTGAATAGGGTGTCCGTTCCCCAATTTATGTTTTTGTATGCTTTGTTGAAGATCAGTTGGCTGTATGTACTTGGTTTTATTTCTGGGTTCTTTATTCTGTTCCACTGGTCTATGTGCCTACTTTCATAGCAGTACCATGCTGTTTTGGTTAACTATAGCCTTGTAGTATAATTTGAAGATAGGTAATGTAATGCCTCCAGATTTGCTCTTTTTGCTTATTATTGCTTTTGCTTTTGGGGCTCTTTTTTGGTTCCATATGAATTTTAGGATTGTTTTTTCTAATTCTGTGAAAAATAGTGTTGGTATTTTGATAGGAATTATGTTGAATATGTAGATTTCTTTGGGAAGTATGGTAATTTTCACAATATTGATTCTTTTAATCCATGAGCATGGAATGCATTTCTATTTTTTGTGTCATCTATAATTTCTTTCAGAAGTGTTTTATAGTTCTCCTTCTAGAGCTCTGTCGCCTCCTCACGTAGGTATATTTCTAGGTAGTTTTTTTTTTTTTTTGGCAGCTGTTGTAAAAGGGATTGAGTTCTTAATTTGATTCTCAGCTTAGTGATTGCTGGTGTATAGCAGTGCTACTGATTTGTGTACATTCGTTTTGTAACCTGAGACTTTACTGAATTCATTTATCAAATCTAAGAGTCTTTTGGTGAAATCTTTAGTTTTTCTAGCTATACAATCATATTACCTGCAAACACCATTAGTTTTACTTCCTCTTTTTCTAATTTGGATGCCCTTTATTGCTTTATCTTGCCTAATTGCTCTGGCTAGTTCTTTCAGAACTAAGTTGAATAGGAGTGGCAATAGTGGACAACCTTGTCTTGTTCTTGTTCTCAGGAGGAATGCTTTCAAATTTCCTCCATTTAAGATGATATTGACTGTGGGTTTGTCATAAGTGACTTTTATTATTTTGAGGCAGGTCCCTTCTATGCCTAGTTTGTTGAGAGTTTTTATCATAAAGGGGTGCTGGAGTTTGTTAAGTGTTTTTTTCTGCATCTATTGAGATTACTATATAATTTTTAATATAATTTAATAATAAATTATTTTAATTACTTTTAATTATTGAAATAAATTATTGATAATTAATAAATGAATTTATTTGATTTATAATTTTTGTTTTATATTCTGTTTAAATGATGCATCATGTTTATTGTCCTGTGTATATTAAACAATCCTTGCATCCCTGGGATGAAAACTATCTGATCATGTTGAACTACATTCTCTCATTTCTTCCTTTCTCCTTCTCTTCTTCCTTCTCTCCTTCCACTTCTCATACCCTCCTCCAATCCCCTCACTTTTACTTTCTCTTCCTTCTTTTCTGTTTTTATTAATTTAAAATAATAATCTGAAGCAAATACAGGTGGTACACACTACAAGGTCTGGTTTTCTCTAATTTTATATATCCCTCAATATAGCATGATTAGAAATAAATCATCAAAATTCTAAAATTAGAACAATGCCCCCTAATTAGTAACTATGAAAACTGGCAGATTAGTAAAACTATCTTAATATAATTTTAGGAGAGAAACTCAGAAGAGATAACCTTTGAAATGTACTTTAAGTTTATATTCTGAACCTTAAACCTCCAAGTGAAATATCACAATATTCTTCTTTATGGCTACTTAAATAGATAGTAAACATTTCCCAAACTCTATAGTGTTAGATTTAATTGGGAGAGACTAATGGCTCCTTGAACTGACTATTTCTCCTAAACTTAGAAAGATGAAAAAAATAATTTTTGATTATCAGTCTGTTATATTATGAGCACCTTTTTTTTTTTAAACAAACAAAAAACGGAGTCTAGCTCTTGTTGCCCAGACTGGAGTGCAATGGCACAATCTCGGATCACTGCGACCTCCACCTCTGGGGTTCAAGTGATTCTCCTGCCTCAGACTCCTGAGTAGATGGGATTACAGGCACCCGCCACCATGCCCAGATAATTGTTGTACTTTTAGTAGAGATGAAGTTTCGCCATGTCGGCCAGGCTCCTCCAGAAATCCTGACCTCAGGTGATCCAACTGCCCCGGCCTCCCAAGGGCACCTCTTTAGTCTTTTACGTTATCCTTCCTTCTTTACTTCCTGTCTTCCTATCCTTTTCTTTCTTTCTTTACTTCCTGTCTTCCTATCCTCCCTCCCTCTTCCTTTCTTTTCCTTCCTTCCTTCCTCTTTCTTTTCTTTATTCTTTCTTTTTCTTTCTTTCATTTCTTTCTTTCCCTTTCTTTCTTTCTCTCTCTCTCCTTCCTTCCTTCTTTCCTTCCTTCCTTTCTCCTTTCTCTTTCTTTCTCCATTTTTTCTTTTTGTTTTCTCTTTTCCTTCGTTTTTTTCTTTTCTTTCTTCCTTCCTTCCCCTTATTTTATTTCATTATTTTTATTTTATTTTACTTTATTTCACTGATCCTGCCTAAAACTTAATTCATTTTCAAAACTAAAATCTGTGCCATGTGAGGACTAATAAGCATTTAGCGTTTTCTATAACAAATGTTTATACTATATGCACACACATCCTTTTACTTGAGAAAATATAATTAAGGGTTATTTTTGTTCCTTTAATGTGGTTTTACTGTCTTCTGTTTTATAGAAGATCATTGAGTTAATCACATGAATTGTCTGTATGATAAAGTCAGTATTGATATCTGTTTTTTACACAGTAAATGAGCACAGAATTATAATGTATTAATAATTTTTCTGAGGTCAGGCATAAGGTTTGAATGCCCGTTGCTAACATAGTAGGGATTAAATTTATTATAATCTTCCTAATAAACATTCACTTCCTTTTAATATGAATACACAACTGGCTTAGACTCCCAGAATTCATGAATTATATACTAGCTTGAAAATGGCTATAAGAATTATGTAACATTAAAACAATTTACTGAAATTTATACTTCACCTACTTTTTCTAAAAAATGCTAGAGGCTTTGGGATTTGAATTTGTATTTGCCTTAAGGTTTCCCCTCCCTCTCTAAGGGTTTCACATGTATTAATTCAACCAATGGTGGACCAAAAATGTTTGGAAAAATAGTGGGTGGTTGTGTTTGTACTGAAAATGTACAGATTTTTTTCTTATCATTATATCCTAAACAATATAGTACAAAAAACAATTTACATAACATTTACATTGTTTTAGATATTGTAAATAATCTAGAGATGATTTAAAATATAGAAGATATGCATAGGTTTTATGCAAAAACTGCATGATTTCATGTGAGGAAACTTATCTGGATTTTTGTATCTGCAGGGGTGCCTGAAGCCAATCTTCCCTGAATATCTAGGGATGACTGAACTTGCTTTCCCATGGGCAAATTATTTTACCTCTTTGATTTTATTCTCAGTATCTCTATGTAGTATATTAGGTTATTTTTTTCGTGGCATAATTGTTATGAGATAAATTAGAGAATATATAAATACCAGAATCGCAGTCATATAAATGATATTCAATGATGGCAAGATCAGGTTTGCCTCTCTGTAATGATCTATATTTATCTACCTACCCCAAACTTAAATATGATCATATTAACTATATTTTTAGTTATCCAAGTTATCCACTGGTAAACTATAAGCACTTGAAAAAGACATCTGCCTGTCTAACTCATCCTTGAATCCCCAGTGCTTGCATTTTAGTAGATATCTGACAACTAGTGAAAATGCAATGAACATTTACTAAATAAATAATAATTATAAATCATATATACTTTCTCTATGTTCTACTGCCACTACAAAAGAAGCAATATCCTACTTACAAATCCAAGAATGAATGTAATCCTATAAACATTAAAAAGATAAAACTGCTTAATATAATATCCAATTAAAACAATTGAAAATCAAGTATAAACAAATTTAATAATATATTGAGATAGGCATTTGAAATTTACTTTTATAACATTACAGCTACTTTTATACATTTTATAATTACCCCCGTTTTAAAACATCTGAAGAAATTGACAATTCTGATGTTAAAAATACATCACTAGGAAAGTGGCAGAGCTGAGATTGAGCTGTGGCTATATAGTCCAAAATCTGTGTTCTTTTTCTCCATACTAAACTGTGTCTCTGCCCACCATATTGCATTGGGTCCAGTGAAGTGACTAAATGCATATGCTCATCCCAAAATATAACCAGTTTTTTTGGCTCCTAGGTCAAAGATAAATTTTGCTCTCTCTGCTGAAGTCTTAAATACTTCAGAGATTTAGATATTTGATATTTAAATACTATCAGTTATTTCAGTAGTTAATATTTAAATATTTAGTTTGATATTAACAAGATATTGTTCTGGGGTTTAAGATTTGAAAAAAGAATCTACTTAGGCATTTTATTTATGAATAGGTATTTTATCAGATATACCATTCACTTGTTGCTTTTTTTATATCTATAGTATAAATGCTATAACGTCTAAATCTTTATATCACAGATTTCCATAGAACAAAATTTAATAAAGATTAAGTAATTTTTTGCTTCTGATAGAGTCATTCTTATGACAAGATCTTGCCTATAAGATGATCTTTGGAAACATAGCTTTTGGGATTTTTATTGATTTCATGGCAGTACTATTAGTAGTAAAAATTAGTAATGTTAAGTAGAAGAAGGAGCAGAAATAGCATGATTTAAATTACAGTATTTTTGTGAAGATCCAGATTAATATATGCTGATTACCTCTGGCATTTATTTAGTTTATTTTATTTCTATGCCTTCATTACAAACATGATGTTAATGTACTGTATTCCTTCAGACTGCCAAATATTTATAGAACAACTTTTGAGAATTGTGACAATGCTAGGCACTAAAGATTTAAAAATGAATGGCCTGTTTTCTCCATTTTTTCCTGTTTTTGTTTTTGTTTTGTAGAATGTAGTAGTATATTCTATTGGGGTAGACATTAGCATATAATTATTACCTAATTGCATTGTATAAAATATATGAATATAGATTATCAATAGCACATAAATATATTTAGAGTGACTGGAGTAGCACATAGGGGAGAAGAGACTTGAATTGTGAATCAGCAGAACTAAAACTTAGTCACTTTCCCTTTAGCTTGTTGTGAAACTTAACAAATATTTTCAGTTGATCAAATATCTTTAATCATTAAACAATTGTCCAATACTGAAAACAGCTAATATTTCTTTGGAAGCTTTACTTTATATGAAAACCCACGCTTGCTGCTTCCATGAATATGAAGATCTGAATGAATGAAAAATAAAGTCTCAGAGGTAGTACATAAAGAGAGCATAGCATCACAAAAATCATATTAGTGTGTTCTACCCCCTGCTAGTTAATGCATTCAGTGCAGAAATCACAATATAATTTTCAAAGATCCCAGAGGAAAAAAAGGCATAATTGTCTGAAACATGATTGAAAAATGGAAAAGCCAGCACAGGAATTCAGCTACCTACATGAGAAATATAATTTTTTTAAATTTTTTCCATTACTAATTTTTTCCCCCACATTACTAGTTTTTTTTAAGGTAGAAACTATCAATGAAAATAAAGTGTCAAAACATTTCAAGGTGAGATTTTACAATGCAAAACCAAACTGCCCTGAAAAATGTTGACGCTTTTGCTTCTACTTTTGATCTAGGTGGGGATAAAATAACATGGATCAGGGCAATAGGAGTGGGGATGGTGAGGCACTTCCACTGAAGTGAATGAAATTGTGGACTAAAATCGGAAAGCTTTCCCCATGATAAATTAATTCCCTTGCATTGAAAGGGTATAGACTTGCTTCTACTGAAATAACATTTTAGTATATTTATCACAAAGTTTGGCAAAGATATTAAATTAAAATATATTTTCCCTAGATAAATACTCCTTTCCCCTCTGAATTAGATTTTTGAAGTCACTGGCAAACTATTTCTTTTTTTTTAAGATGTAGTCTAGTCTCACTCTGTCGCCCAGGCTGGAGTGTAATGGCATGGTCTCAGCTCACTGCAACCTCCACCTCTTGGATTCAAGCGATTCTCCTGCCTCAGCCTCCCAAGTAGCTGGGACTACAGGCATGTGCCATCACATCTGACTCATTTTTGTATTTTTAGTAGAGACAAGGTTTCACTATGTTGGCCAGGCTGGTCTTGAACTCCTGACCTCAGGTGATCCGCCCACCTTGGCCTCCCAAATTGCTGGGATTTACAGGCATTTTTTTTTTTTATTATACTTTAAGTTTTAGGGTACATGTGCACAATGTGCAGATTAGTTACATATGTATACTTGTGCCATGCTGGCGTGCTGCACCCATTAACTCGTCATTTAGCATTAGGTGTATCTCCTAATGCTATCCCTTCCCCGTCCCCCCACCCCACAACAGTCCCCATAGTGTGATGTTCCCCTTCCTGTGTCCATGTGTTCTCATTGTTCAATTCCCATCTATGAGTGAGAACATGTGCTCTTTGGTTTTTTGTCCTTGCGATAGTTTACTGAGAATGATGATTTCCAATTTCATCCATGTCCCTACAAAGGACATGAACTCATCATTTTTTATGGCTGCATAGTATTCCATGGTGTATATATGCCACATTTTCTTAACCCAGTCTCTTACATGTACTTTCAAACAATGGGGGTGGGAAATGGACAGGATGTTAGATGTGCTCATGAACACATACAGTTCATATGAGAGTAAATATTTTATCTTTTTTAAAGGTATTATCCAAAAACTTAAAATAGCTAACCTTGTGACAAGATAAATGAACCATATGAAACACATAAGACCTTGATTACCTAACAAATAAATGCCATTCCTTCTAGAAAATGTAGCACTAGAATATTCTTCTTAAAAAAGTAATTTTTGTGAGTTTATATTCTCTGCTAATATTCCTGGCATTATTAGGACACATAGCTATCCAATAGGAGACACATGATGTTAAGACAGAGTTCAGGAAACACTTTTGTAGCTTATCAGTGAGTAGAATACTTACTGCCTGCTGTTTAAGAAAGTTGTTCCTGAGGACATACAAACAGTGAGAACTTGAAAAAAATGATGTCAAAAGAAATGTGCTGTTATTCCCATAGGTAGCTATATGTTTCTTCTTGGTGAATTGAGCTGTGTAAATTAGTATGTGGTCACAACCAAGACCAAAATAAATCCAAGTAATGAGAAAAAGATATCAAGCAGGGAGGATGAGAGTAAAGTAAAGAAGAACCCCTGTCTCTTTTTCCAATTGCTTTCCTATTAGTTTTCAAAAGAATCTGTGTTGGACAAAAAGGATTTTGATTTTCAGACCTACAGCTACAACTTTTTATCTAGACGAGAAACAGTGTGGGGTAGAAAAAAACATGGCCTGAAGATGGGAAGAAAAAGCCAATGCAGTAGCACTTGGAAAGCTTCCATGAATTGGTAATAACCGTCTACTTATAAATGACTATAAGCTTCACTAAATTAAATGTGTCTAAAGGTAAATTATAATTCTTTTATTTAGGAAATATTTAACAATATAAATGAATTTAATTATCTTTCATTTTAAACCTAAACATTAAATCCCTAATGATAATATATTGGATTATTTATTATGTGTCATTGTTATATTCTGTATTTACCCTCAGTGTGTATAAATCACACATACACACACATTTGCATTTAATTTGGATGTAGAGACAGATAATGACACACATGCACCAAGAAGGTATGAAAAAGTCTACTATTAACACAATCAGATTTTTTTTATTACACTGTAAGTTCTGGGATACATGTGCAGAATGTGCAGGTTTGTTACATAGGTATACACATGCCTTGATGGTTTGCTGCACCCATCAACCCATCATCTACATTAGGTATTTCTCCTAATGCAATCCCTCCCCACCTCCCACCCCCACAACATCCCCCCGTGTGTAATGTTCTCCTCCCTGTTTCCATGTGTTCTCATTGTTCAACTCCCACTTATGAGTGAGAACATGTGGTGTTTGGTTTTCTGTTCCTGTGTTAGTTTGCTGAGAATGATGGTTAAATTCCCATCAATGATAGACTGGATAAAGAAAATGTGGCACATATACACCACGGAATACTATGCAGCCACAATGAGATTTTTGAAGAGAGAGCAGGGATGACTCCTCAGAAGCTCCAAAAATGGTTAGAAAAAGTGAGAAAGGGACACTAGCTTGGGTTTCTCTGGTGGTCAAGGGCTTAGGTGAAAGTATTTTCCCTGTGACAGCTGGGCTTCTGTGTTCTAAACTTCCCATGAGTGTCAAAGGACCACCCAGGCTCACTTAGCAGCTTGCTCAGATATGATCTAAAATGGGAAGAGGGAGAGGTGAAAGGCTTAAAAGCTATCAGAAATCAAATATAACATGCAATCAGACTCTTTATTCCATTTTAATTTTAAAACACTATCTAAGCATCGTAGAGTTATTTGGGCTTTATTTTAATTGACAAGTAAAAATTGTATATATGGTGTACAACGTGAGTCTTTGATATATGTATGTGTTGCAGAATGGCTACATCAAGCTGTTTAATATATGCATTATTTCGCATACTATTTTTTGTGGTAAGAACACTTAAAATCTATTCTCTTAGAAATATTTAAATATACAATATTTTGTTACTGGTTGTAGCCACCATAATGTACAATAGAGCTCTTGGAATTACTCCTCTTTTCTAACTGAAATTGTGTGCCCTTTAACATATCCCAACCCCTTAACCCCACCCTCTAAAATACCATCCTATTCTGTTTCCATGAGGTTGACGTTTTTACATTCCACATATAAGTGCGAACACTCAGTATTTATCTTTTCTGGGCCTGGCTTATTTCACTTAACATAATATCCTCCAGGTTCATCTATGTTGTCGCATATATTATGGGATTTTCTCCTGTTGTAAGGCTGAACAGTGTTTCATTGTGTATATGTATATACAACTCATAAACAATGAAACATCAATGTAGCAAATATAAAAGATTCTACATAAAATGTCCCATAACTAATACGTAAGTTTGATAAAATCGTAGGATACAAGGTCAATATACAAAAGTTTCCTTTTTGTTCTATTCTACTAAGAATTTTTTAATGACTACGTGCAATAGTGTGTCAAATTCTTGTTCAGCATCTATAAAATTGAATGAGTTTTCTTTTTTTAGTCAATTAATGTGGTAAATTATATTGTTTGGTGTTCAAATGTTGTAGTAACCTTACATTATTGAAATAAACAAGTATTGATCAGGATTAATTACTTTTGTTACTGATTGAATTTAAGCTACCAATATTTTATAAAACTTTTTTACATATTATGTTCATGAATAATATTATTCTGTAATTTTATTTTCTTGCTAGATCTTTGCCTGAGTTTAGTATCAAGATAATTCTGGCTTCAAAAAATGAGTTTGAAGGGTTCATTTGCCTTTTATTATTTCGAAGAGATTGTGTAGAAGAGGTGCATTTCTTTTTTCAATATTTGGTAGACTTCAATAGTAATGACATTTGGGCCTAGAGTTTTCTTCATGGGCATGTATTTGATTGTGAATTTAATATTTCATAAGATATAGAGCTATGAAGAACATCTGTTTCTTTTTCAGTGAGTGTTTTAGTTTGAGTCTTTCAAGAAATGAATGAATTTTATTCAATTTGTCAAATTGGTTACCAGAAAATTGTTCTTAATATTCTCTTATTATTCCTGTAACATTCTCTTAAAATATTTTACTGTCTATAATATCTGTATAAATGTAGCCTTTTTATGCATAGTATTAATAACATGCCTTTTTCATATTTTATTAATATTCTCAGTCTAGCTACAATATTATCAATTTTATTAATCTCAAAAAAGTTTTTGCTTTTAAAATTTTTAAAAATATTTTTATAATTTTAATTTTTTATGCATTTATATTTACTCATTCCTTCAATTGGCTTAAATTGCTTTTTTCTTATGTGCCTGTTTGCTAATGTTTAAGCAGGAACCATTACTTTAAGAGCTTTTTTGTCTCATATAAGCATTTACTTCTATGAATTTCTATTTAGAATGACTCTAATTGCAACCTACAAATTCTTATGCTTTGTTTACATTTTCATCCATTTCAATTCTATTTTACTTGTGATTTCTTTATTGATCAATGGGAAATTTAGAAATTTCTTGGATATTTCATATTGTTGGTTATTAATTTCTAAATTAATTATTGCATTCAGAGCTCATTTTCTTTTGATTATAATTATTTAACATGCAATTGACTGTTTTTTATGGTCTATCTTTTTGAAAGTCATATATGCCCATGAAAAGAATGCATATTCTGCTGGTGCCGCTATTGAATGGGGTGTTCTAGTGGCTTATGGTGTTGCTCAGATTATCTGTATCCGTTTTATTTCCTCTCCACTTGTTCTATCAATCATTAGGGCAAGATTTGGAAGTATCTAAGTATAAGTGTGAATTTGTCATTTCAGTTTCATCAGTTTTGTTTTTAGAATCCTGAAGGAGTCTTGTTACGTGTATGTTTTTCAGATTATTATGTCTCTCTTAGAAATTGACCAGTTTTTCATTATTTAATGTCCCTTGTTATCCCTTTTTCTGAAGTATATTTAATCTGACATTAATGTAGACTCTCCAGGTTTCTTTTGATTAATATTTTTGTTTTTATTTTGTGCTTTTAAAAAATCCCTTTAATTTTTGTTTTTTCTTTTAAATTATACTTTAAATTCTAGGGTACATGTGCACAACGTGCAGGTTTGTTAAGGTGGTTTTCTTAGAGACAACATGTAGGTGACTGTGTGTTTTTATCCAATATTAAATTATTTAGCTTTTAATTGTGGTAATTACATAGTTTTAATTAATGTGATTATTGATATATTCATATTGAAGTCTCATAGATATTTCATTCGTTCTATCTTTCCTTTTTTGATTTTTTTTCTTCTTATTTTTAACTTTTAGGTTCAGGCTTACATGTGCCTTTTCATGTTTGTTATATAGGTAAATTGTCTGTCACGAGGGTTTGCTATGTAGATTATTTTATCACCCCGGTAATCAGCATAGTATCCTATAGGTAGTTTATCAATACTCCCCATTCTCTCCTTCTCCACCCTCAAGCAGGCCCTAGTGCCTATTGTTCTCTTCCTCGTGCCCATATGTACTCAGTGTTCAGCTTCTACTTATTAGTAAGAGCATGCAATCTCTGGTCTTCTGTTTCTGCATTAGTTTGCTGAAGATAATGGCTTCCAACTTCATCCATGTCCCTGAAAAGGACAGGATCTAATTTCTATTTATTGCTGCATAGTATTCCATGCTGTATATGTACCATATTTTCTTTATCCACCATTGATGGGCATTTAGGTTGATTCCATGTCTTTGCTATTGTGAACAGTGCTGCAATGAACATATGCATTCGTATGTCTTTATGGTAGAATTATTTATATTCCTTTGGGTATGTACCATATAATGGGATTACTGGTTCCAATGGTAATTCTACTTTGAGTTCTTTGAGAGATTGCCAAACTACTTTTCACAATGGCTGAACTAATTTACATCCCCACCAGCGGTGTATAACTTTTCCATTTTCTTCAGAACCTTGCCAGCATCGGTTGTTTTTTGACTTTTCAGTAATAGCCATTCAGACTGGTGTGATATGATATCTTATTCTTGTTTTGATTATCATTTCTCTAATGATTAGTGATGTTGAGCATTTTTTTCAGATGCTTGTTGGCCATGTGTATGTCTTCTTTTAAGTGTCTTTTCATGTCCTTTGCCCGCATTTTAATGAAGTTGTTTTTTCCTTGTTAATTTGTTTAAGTTTCTTATAGATTCTGGTTATTAGATCTTTGTCAGATGCACAGATTGCAAATATTTTCTTCCATTCTTCAGATTGTCTGTTTAAACTGTTGATAGTTTCTTTTGCTGCGCAGAGGTTCTCTAGTTTAATTACATCTCACATGTCAGTCTTTATTTTTGTCGAAATGACTTTTGGCATCTTCATCGTGAAATCTTTGGCTGCTCCTAAGTCCAGAATGGTATTTTCTAATGTTGCCTTTCAGGGTTTATATAGTTTTAGTCCTTTCTTGAATCTTGAATTTTTGTTTTTGTCTTTTTAATGCCTTCTTTAGATTACTTAAGATATATATACACACATATATATATACATATACATATATACATATATACGTATATATATCTTAAGCATATAAATATGTATATAAATAAATTATATAGATATAGTTCCATTTTATTTCCATAATTGGTTAATGCTATTGCTCTTCTAATAAATGTGTTCATGGTTTCTCCAGGGTTTATATTATATATGTTTAACTTACAGCTTGTTTTTAAACAGTATTTTTTCATGTCTGATATTAGATTTATACAACAATATACTTTTATTATTTTTATTTTTATGCTTTTTGCTAACGTTGTGATGCATTCTATTTTTGTTTTACATGAATAAAAACTTTATGGTTTTCATTCTAAAATTTATTATTTTTTCTGTCTCAGTAAATTATATTTTGAAGTTTTTTATTTAGTATAAATTGTTTATATTTACCTGTATTTTTACTATTTCCAGTGCTGTTTCTTTCTCCTTTTTTCAACACCTAGAGTCTCACCTGTTATCATACTTTATCAGCATAAAGAATTTCTTTTAATATTCCCTGTAATATAGTTTACTTGAAAGTAATTATCACAGCTTTTGGGGTTTGTTTAAAAATCATTTTTTTGTTATTTATAAATGGTATCTTAGAAAACTATAGAATTCTGGCTTGGAAAGATTTTCTTTTCTTTCTCTTTTCATTATTTTGCAGTGACTATTCCATTATCTGTTGGATTACATATTTTCTGAAAAGGAGATAGTTGTAATTATGTTTTAGCGGTTATTTATTTTACAATTTTTTATTTCTCTAGCTATATTCAAGATTTTCACTTTACTTTTGCTTGTCTACAATTTCACCATGACATTGTCTGGGTACTTTAAAAAAATATTGTGTTTGCTGTTCTCTAGGCATCTTGGATTGAGGTTTTCTTTGCTTCTCTCTCTTCACTCATTAACTACTCATTTGGAATATTCTTGGCCATGATCTCTTCAATGATTTCTTTTGCCTAATATGCTAAGGTAGACTACTTAAGCTTGATCCACAGTATTTGACATGAAATCGGAGAAGGATAATTCTCTGCCTTCCTTGTCAGTCCTCAAACTTAGTACGGCATATAAGGCTCAGGAATAAGATCATCTCAGGATACTTGTGTCTTCCATTGTGGGAAGCAGTGCTTTATTTATATACCAGATTATGCAGAGGAGTACATTTTTAATTTTTTCTGCAACCCTAATATATATTTTGTCTTACAGGATCTTTACTAAAGGTTTCCTCCTCTTCCTCCAGGGCAATGGTTTTGTGCCTGTTGCTTTGTTTCTACCTGTTTCCCAGAAGCATTAGATGTTTTATGGACACTGGAAGTCAGGGGTTTGTTACCCCATCCTAGCACATTAAAATTTTTCCTTTGTAGGATGCAGGGATCACACAAGATGTGGTATTTTGCTAACATCTCTTTGGGCAACTGATCACCACTGTATACGTTCACAACTTATGGTCTTATCTCCTATCTCTTTCTCTTATCTTTCTCATAAGCTCCAAGTGAATGCCCATAGAAAAAAGTTTATGAGTGACTGCCATTTTCCCTTTTCTCTGGAGCGAGGAGGGTTCCAGCAATTTTAAAATGACACCTGAACCCATATTTGACTTTTAAGAATTTGTTAAAGTACTAGCTGATTTATTTATATTCAACTGTGTGGTTTTTCCATCTTTTCTTGTTCATGTGTTCCTCTAATCATGAAAATGATTAGGTATCTCATCTCTGTGGAGTGACTATCACTGTAGAATTTGGTTTAGCTGTATGCCTTGTTTCATACCTTGTGACTTGAACTTTCCGACAGGCTAAAAAATATGACTTCCGAGATAATCTGATGTTTTCTCATTGTTAATATGCATCAACATTGTCTTGCTGAGCCTATTCTAAGTGAAAACACAGGGCCTAGTGTCAGGATTTTATATTTTTGGCATCCAGTACATAGCAAATGATCAGTCTACCGATAACTATACAATTGAATGTGGGTGGCAGGAAAATTCACACAGACCCATGCACACACATTGTAGCATAGATACAAAACACACTCTTATTTATACAAATATATTTTAAAGAGTGGATCTTAAATTTGGTGAGACAAGCAGAAGAAGAGTTCTGAAGATTGTTTGTTAAATATCCATTTTATTTATAAGCAGATGATAATTTTCTTAAATATCACTTTCCCAATATATTGTCAAAATTAATGCAATTAAGTATTACAAAATGTTGCAGGTTAAAATATATTATGCTTAATCCTTCATATCTTTTATTTTTAAATACTTATATAGTATAATTTTAAGGATATAAACTTGTACCATAACATTCCTTTTGTGCATTTCCTAAGTATTTTTTTATTGTTTTAAAATAATATTCAAAAGAAAATGCTGATATGTTATGGCTCCTCTGAAAACAATAATAGGGATAACCAGTAGAAGTGACAGGAAGGGTCTATATTTTTTATTTCATTCTCTTATCATAAAATACCAATCTCAGAGTATATACTTTACTATATTTTATTCTCATAAAGACAAATGTACAGCATTGAGAAGAAAATAAAATTTAGATATTTAGTAAGTCAATCATTGTTGTTTCAAGTTCATACAAATTAAATAATAAACATGAGCTTTTGACAGAAAAATAAGATATATACCAACTAAGACATTTAAACTCAAAAATCAGGTTAACTGTCTATGAAAGTATATTCAAAACCTATGGTCTTTGACTAGCAGAAGCTTTGCAGTGACTCATGCTATGCAGTAGTCCTTCCATTAAATATATAAATTATTAAAAAGATTATTATAGTTAAGTTCAGAGAGGTTCTAGTTAATGGTGGAAAAAATCAGCGTTAGTAATACATCAATCATTGAAGTCAGGTCTTTATTTCTTTACTAAATCATTATACTGAAAGATTGCATTTGTTACCTATTAAGATAATATGCTTCAGTGTTTGACAGTATGATGACAAACCTAAATAGAGAATAAGAAGTCAAGCAATTGTCACTACAAATCCAAGTATAATTTTAATTTTCATGCCAGAAATTTGGAGCAATAAATAAATAAGATAGATAGATAAGTAGATATGTTGACGGAAAAAAATGTATCCTTAATTGACCCTTATGTCTTAGTCACTTTTGCATAAATACTACACCAATTTCAAGTATTTTATATTATTCTTATAAAATATTAAAACTTTATTCTTTAAAAATATTGCATATAATTATTTATTTCAAACTGATAAGAAAAACATCTAGATAGATTTTATCCCCTGTGAAAGCTTTAACTACAAGGGATACACTTTGCTATTCAAACCAAATGAAAGCAGCTTATTAATGATGTTATAAAAAATTTATTTTTTAAATATAGGTAATTTAATTTTAAAAGTCATAGTTTTGAATATGGAATCACGATATTTCTTCTAATATTCCATTTATTTTACTTTTATATCATTTTCTGACTAAACTGCCTGATGTTCAGTGCTTTTAAAATGCCACTATAAAGTCACCAGATGAAATCAGTTGTCATGGCTAACCCTTTGAATATTAAGGAGAAATATTGAAAAAAACAAAAAATATAAAACATCACCCCTCCATCCCAGTACTTTCCAAATCCTTCTGCAGTTCATTTAAGTACCTACTATTATATTCATTATTTGGAAAATAATGGTATAACCAAAGGGAAAACGTGTACATGTCCATCTTTTTATTTGCTAAAAGAACTTGGGGGTCAGTTTCTTCTGTGCCAGCATTATATATTGCCAGGCTCATTCAATTGGGGGTTCATTGTCTTCCATAATTCCCTCTCTTTTAAAAACAAGTTGGTGTACTTATATAAATGATCTATGAAAGAGAATGTTGGCCACGAGACCTCACACACAGGAAGCACAATTGTTCTGAATGAGTGAGTAAGCTGGGAATATTTAATTATTACAAAACACTCACGATTAGCAAAGGCACATCAGATTATCAGGCATAAGGAAAAGGATTTTGGAATGAGGCTGAGGGAAAATTTGTCAAAAGCAGAGAGCTAACTAAGCAGCAAAGAAAGAAAGAAAGAGCTGCATAGTGAAAGAGTTTAGTTTTTTTTAAAAATGGAATAGCAGAAAAACCACTATATATAAGTACAGGGAAAATAATGTGTCCCTCAGCAAAAGTATGTATTGATCTGAATTCAAATATAGAGGTACACATAAATTTTGATACCTTATTTATTTTGTTTTGTAAGTGAATAAGCTTATAAACCACATATTCTTGTTTCAGAAGTTAAAGCTCAATAAGACAGACATGGTAAAATAACCAAACTAATTTTTCTTAGTGAGTATAACTTAAACATTTCAAATATATGTTAATGTAATTACAGCCTCCACATTTGGTAGTATAGATTTAATGTCCAGTGACCTTTTATTTCTGCGAGTGTAGAGAAATAGGGGTTTAAATTGTCAATGATATCAAATGTTACAATTCAGTTTCAACTCATTTGTAAAACTATAAGGTTGTATTACATGCTATTATTATCTAACAATTTATTTCTTTGACTCCATTAAAGCAATTATATTTTGTCTTTCTGAAGAGTGGAAAAATTCATCTCTCTATGTGTAGAAGCCTCCTTTGCAGTCTTCCATATCCTTGCAGACGATATATAATTTGTTATAAGAAAAGGGAAACCCATAGGTAGCAAAATAAAGTTGTCATAAATTAACTAATTTCATCTTGCACCACTACAGAGACCACTGATATAAACATATTTTCCTCTTTTTTTTTAATGCAAAGTCCAAACTTGTGGTAAGATTAAATGAAGTGAATTGCCCAGAAAGTCAATATCAGTGTTTAGTTTATGAGATGATTGAAGATCAATTGATTTATGTCAACAATTGGAGGTAAATGGTTCCTTAGTAACTTTATTCAAAAGACAAATAATATATGGTGATTATTATAAAAACTTGAAATGTCAAGTAAGCTGAAGAGTTGAGAAAAATTGAATGAAAAGTTACTGGAACAGGGTACATGACAAAAATAAGACTTTTCTCCTTTATTCTACCCTCTTAATATATAGCTTTTTGGTTTGATATTTGTTTGTTTGGTTGGTTTTAGACAGAGTCTGGCTCTGTCACCCAGGCTGGAGTGCAGTGGTGTGATCTCGGTGCACTGCAACCTCCACCTCCCAAGTTCAAGCAATTCTGTTTGTCAGCAGATGGAGTAGCTGGGATTACAGGCATGTGTAATAGAGATGGGGTTTTGCATGGTTGGCCAGGCTGGTCTCGAATTCTTGGTCTCTAGTGATCCACCACCGTCAGCCTCCCAAAATGCTGGGATTTCAGGCATGAGCCACCACTCCCAGACACATACAGTTTTTTTTTTTAATGATAAATTAATTGTAGACATATTCAGTTTGAGGTAATGGAGGTAATTATTAAGAACTCTCTGCGTTGAGAAAGATGTTTGAAAAATATTAGTGCAGGGCTGGTGTTTAAAGATATTTAAATAATTGTATTCACTTTACTGTCATCAAAGAAAGCTAAATATCATTTATTGTTTATTCCTTTCTATCTATGCAAGAGTGCTTGATATTCTGTGAACATACCAGAAATGATACTAATTTAAAGCCTTTGTGCTTGCTATTCTGCCAACTTTGACTGTTATTCCTCAGGATAGTTGTCTGACGAGTTCCCTCATGGTATTCCATTGTTTGCTCATATGTTTCTTGCTAAATGAAGTATACAGTAATCATTATTATAAAATTCTATGTAACACTTTCAGAATGGCAGTGTGAGCAGCTCCATGGACCTTCTCCCCAGCCAAACAACCATAACTTATAAAAAATATTTTAAAAGACAAGCTTTTAAAGTCTCTGGAAATTGTCTTATGTGGTATATGCCTAAATGAGTACAGTAAGTGGAGAAACATTTATTGCAGAACATCTAATACATCTTAATAAAAACCGTAAAAGCCTATACCATTTGAACCAAGATACACTTTCTCTCTACTTCCCAGATTACTGTAATAGAAACATGTGGAACAGAAGATCATAAGGTCCCTCTCTGATTAACACCTAGTTCTATTCCAGAAAAGAGTACCTGAAATATGCAAGGATTCCTTCCTCCAACCATCCTACATATAGGACAGACCACAACCTTAGGGATGGAAAATTTAGAATATTAGGACTTGATCACCTTTCTTCCGGGTTTCTTATAGAATGGAGGTTCCATGCTAGGAAAAGCAAGCCAAGAAAGTCAGATACTATTACTCCCATCCAGTACCTCAATTGTAAAGAAAGGTGTTACTTTAAGACAAGTGGTTGCTGTTCCTTTTCCTGGGTCTGGAGACTGGAAGAGAGAGAAGATGCAGGCCATAATTACAGAAAATTCTATTGCTGTTCTTTCAGGAACTGACTTCCTTAGGAAAAGAGTTTGGTTAAGTTCAAGTCTTTTTTTATTTTTATTTTTTTTTTGGTGGTGGTGGTTGGGGGACGGACTCTTGCATTGTCACCCAGGCTGGAGTGCAGTGGCACGATCTTGGCTCACTGAAACCTCCACCTCCTGGGTTCAAGTGATTCTCCTGCCTCAGCCTCCTGAGTAGCTGGGACTACAGGCACCCACCACCATGCCTGGCTAATTTTTGTATTTTTAGTAGAGATAGGGTTTCACCATATTGGCCAGTCTGGTCTAGAACTCCTGACCTTGTGATCCACCTGCCTTGGCCTCCCAAAATGCTGGGATTTCAGGTGTGAGCCACTGCACCTGGTTCAAGTTCAAGTCTTATAGTACTATTGAAAACAATAGCTATGTTGGTAGTAAGCAATTAACAGGAGGCTCATAGCTCCATGGGACAAACAATTGAAACCATATGCCATCAATCTTGAAATTTAATAAAAAAAACAGAGAAAACAACAACTAGAAGAGCCCCTTTGAGACTGAAATATTCAAAGATTACCCTCAACTACTATCTCTGCAAAGGAGTTTAGATTTAATTGTATCAGAATATAAAGTGATTTATGACTGTATGATTCCATTTTCAAACTGCTATAAAGAAATGGCTGAGACTGGGTAATTTATAAAGAAAAAAGTTTTAACTGACTCACAGTTCTGCATGGCTAGAAGGGCCTCAGGAAATTTACAGTTATGGTGGAAGGCGAAAGGGAAGAAAGCACGTTCTACACAAGGAGGCAGGAGAGAGGGAGATCAGGAGAAACCGCCATTTGTATACTCTCAGATTTCCTGAGAACTCCCTGACTTTTACGAGAACAGCATGGGGGGAACCACCCCCATGATTCAATCACGTATCACCAGGTCCCTCCCTTGACATGTAGGGATTACAAGCTGGGTAAAAATTCAAGATGAGATTTGGGTGGGGACACAGCCAGACCATATCACTTCCCCCAGGTCCCTCCCAAATCTCATGTTCTCACATTTCAAAATGCAATCATGCCTTCCCAACAGTTCTCCAAAGTTTTAACTCATTCCAACTTTAACCCAAAAGTCCAACCAAAGTCTCACCTGAGACAAGGCAAGTCCCTTACACTTATGAGCCTGCGATATCAAAAACAAGTTATTTACATCCAAGATACAATGAGAGTACAGGCATTGGGTAAATCTTCCTGTTCCAAATGGGATAAATTGGCCAAAACAAAGGGGCTACATGCCCCATGCAAGTCTAAAACTCAATAGGGCAGTGATTAAATCTTGAAGCTTTGAAATAATCTTCTTTGACTCCATGTCTTAAATCCAGAGCACACTGATACAAGGGGTGGGTTACTAAGGCCTCGGGCAGCTCCAACCGTGTGACTTTGCAGTGTGCAGTCCTCAGGGCTGCTTTTAGAGGCTGGCATTGAGTGCTTGTGGCTTTTCCAAGGGCACAGTGTAACCTGTTGGTGGATCTAACTTTCTGGGTTCTGGAAGAGAGAGGCCCTCTTTTCACATTTCCACTAGGCAATGCCCCAGTGAGGACTCTGTGTGTGGGCCCCAACCCCCTATTTCCCTCCCACGCTGTCCTAGTTGAGGTTCTCCATGAGGGCTCCATCCCTGCAGCAGATATTCAGACATTTCCATACATCCTGTGAAATTTAGGAAGAAGTTCCCAAAGCTCAACTCTTGTCTTCTGTGCACCTGTAGGCCCAACACCATGTGGAAGCCACCAAGGCTTAGGGCTTCCACTCTCTCAAGCACTAGCCTAAGTTGTACTGTGGACCCTTTTAGCCGCGGCTGGAGCTGGAGCAGCTGGGATGCAGGGCACCAAGCCCCAAGGCTGCACAGAGCAGCAGGGTCCTAAGCTTGGCCCACAAAACCGTATTTTTCTTCTAGGCGTCTGGGCCTGTGATGGGAGAGGCTGCCATGAAGATCTCTGATATGCCGTGGAGACATTTACCACATTGTCATGGTGATTAACATTCAGCTCCTTGTTGCTTATGCAAATTTCTGCAGTTGGCATGAATTTCTCCCCAGCAAATGGGATTTTCTTTTCTACCACATAGTCAAGCTGCAAATTTTCCAAACCTTTATGCTCTGCTTCCCCTTTAAACATAAATTCCAATTTCAAGCCATCTCTCTGAAGTTCAAACTTACACCGATCTCTAGGGTAGGGGCAAAATGCTGCTAGTCTCTTTGCTAAAGCATAGCAAGAGTAACTTTTGCTCCAGTTCCCAATGAGTTCCTCATCTCTGTCAGAAACCACCTCAGCCTGGACTTTATTGTTCATATCACTATCAGCATTTCAGTCAAAACCATTCAAGAAGCCTCTAGGAAGTTCCAAACTTTCCCACATCTTCCTTTCTTCTTCTGGGCCCTCCAAACTGTTCCAACCTCTGCTCGTTACCCAGTTCCAAAGTTGCTTCCACATTTTCAGGTTTTCTTTGTAGCAGTACCACACTGCCCTGGTATCAATTATCTGTATTAGTTTATTTTTACACTGCTATAAAGAAATGCCTGAGACTGGGTAATTTATAAAAGAAAGAGGTTTACTTCACTGCAATTTGTGCATGGCTGGTGAGGCCTCAGGATACTTACAATTATGGCCGAAGGTGAAGAGGAACAGGCACCTTCTTCACAAAGTGACAGGAGAAAGAGAGAGACAGCATGGGAAACTGTCATTTTAAAACCATCAGACCTCCTGAGAACGCCCTGACTATCACAAGAACAGGATGGAGAAAACTGCCCCATGATCCAGTCACTTTCCACCAGTTTCCTCACTCAACACATGGAGAATACCATTCAAATTACAATTTGAGAGGAAATTTGGGTGAGGACACAGTCAAACCATATCAATGCCCTAAGGCATTGTTAAGGAAATATGTATATATATAGCAAGCAACCAGTAATTCGTAGAGGTGAATAGCTACACTTATTAATAACAGAAGCAGACAGTCAACAGGAAGATCAGGGAAAGAGACAAAGAACCTTGGGGAAACCACTGTCATCCCAAAATAGCTGCACATACACTTAGGACTGTAACATTGGAGAAGCAACATTGGAGACTGCAAATTATGGAAGTAATCTACATCACTAAAGTAGTCCAGTCAAGTTGCCAAACATATAAGCAAGCAAAAAATAACAGAAAAAGTCCCAAGGTCAGTGGGTCAGTATATACAGTTATTATTACAAATTGTCTAAAATGTCATAATAATTATGAGACATTCATAAAAATAGGAGAGTGTAACCCATAAATGGACAAAAGCATGCAACAGAAATTGCCTTACAGAAGGCCAACATGTTGGATTGAGCAGACAAGACAGAAAAGCCACTATTATTAAGCTAAAAAAACTAAAAGATATTAGGTATATAATGGTATTTTTGGTTCAATAATGTATATATAAATGTAACATATTTTGACAAAAGCAGCACAAGGGAGGTTGGTGTGAGTACAAATGCATTGGAATAAGAAAATGCCACCAGATGGTAACTTCACACCACATCCACAAAAATGAAGAGAACCGGGGATAGTAAATAAGAAGGTTAATATACGAAACTAAAAAAAAAAAAAAAAAACTATTTGATTTTATTTCTATTCCAATCTCCTTTAAAAATTCTAGTAAAAATAGTAATAAGGTATTGTTGGGTTTTTAAAATATATAGATGTAATATATAAAAATAATAGTGCAATAAAGGAGGTGAGGGAATATAAGTATACAGGAGTAACACTCACATATCTCACTAAAATTAGGTAAGTATGAGTCTAAAGTGGATTTTGATAATATTAGGTATATAAGCCCATTATATTACCATTAAGGAAACGACTCAAAAACTGTAGCAAAGAAGTCATTAAACAGAATTAAAATGTAACATTAAAAACATTTACTCAGAGCAGAAACAAAAGTCTATAAAAGATGTACAAAATAACAAAATACATTAGATATTTCTAAGACAACAAAATAGCAGATGCAAATAAAACCATATCAATAATTACATTAATTATGAATGAACTAAAAGGTTCAATTAAAAGACAGAGCAGTCAAATTTAATAAAAATATAAAACTAATTATATACTACATATACAAGACACACTCCAAAGATATGAAAAGTTTGAAAATAAATGGATAGAACAAAACATGTCATGCAAACTGCAACTATAAGAAAGCAAACCATATATCAGACAAAATAGAATTAAACTAGAAAATGTTACTTGAAAAAAGGGGGAACATTGCAGAATGATGAAAATAACAATCCATGAGGAAGATACGGAAACAAAAATATACATACCTAACCACAGAGCCCTAAAATTGAAGCAAAAACTGAAATAATTGAAGAGAGAAATAGACAATTCAAAAACAATAGTTGGAGACTTTAATACTCCACCTCCAAAAATTGATGGAACAACTACACAGAAATGAACAAAGAAATAGAAGATGTAAATAACAAAATAAACAAACTAAGGCTCACAGACATTACAGGACATTCTGCAGAAAGAGCACAAAACCAACAACAACAAAAGAATACACTTTCTCCTTAAGTACACATGGAATATTTTCTAGGATGTATCACATAATAGAACATAAAAAAAGCATTTATACATTTTACATTAGTAAAATCATACATATCTTCTCTGACAACAGAATAATGAAATTAGAATTCAGTAACATAAAGAGGTTTGGGAAATTCGCAAATTTGTAAGATAAATACTGCACTCATAAACACCATCCCTATGGTCAAAGAATAAATCACAAGTAATATTGGAAAATTAATTGACATGAATGAAAACAGAAACACAACACACTTATAGGATGGAGCTGCAGCAGTGCTTTGAGAGAAATGTATAGCTATAAATGACTATTTTGTTTTTTGTTTGTTTGTTTGTTTTTGAGACGGAGTCTTGCTCTGTTGCCCAGGCTGGAGTGCAGCCTCACTATCTTGGCTCACTGCAGCCTCTGTCTCCCAGGTTCAAGTGATACTCCTGCCTCAGCCTCCTAAGTAGCTGGGACTACAGGCATGCACCACCACACCTGGCTAATTTTTGTATTTTTAGTAGAGACAGGGTTTCACCATGTTGGCCAGGCTGGTCTCGAACCCCTGACTTCAGGTGATCTGCCCGCCTTGGTCTCCTAAAGTGCTGGGATTACAGGTGTGAGCCACCACACCCAACCATAAATAACTATTTTTAAGAAAGAAAATCTCAAATTAATAACCAAACCTTCTACACTAAATGCTGGAAAATAAAGAGCAAACTAAAAAAAAAAAAAAAAAAAAAAAAAAAAGTTTAGAATGAAAATGAATGAAATAGAGAATATAGAAACAAAATAAATAAAACCAAAGTTGTTTCTGTTAAGGGATTCTTGTTCTAAAAAGGACACATGTTTACCTAGACTGCTCACAATACAGAAGACTCAAAAAATTCAGGAACGGAGAAGCGACATTCCTTTTGACTAAGAAACAGGAAAAAATTAGTTTTCAAAAGAGTACTATGAGCAAGACAATATGCCTAGATGAGATGCACAAATTCCTAGGATGCAAATTACCACAACTGACTCGGGAAAATATTGATCATAGGAATAAACGTATAACAGTTAAAGAGAATACATTAATATTATCCCACACAGAAAAACTCAGTCTCAGGTGGCTTCACTGGTGTATGTAACCAAATTAAAAAAAAAATGGGGACTGAGTACCAATTTTTCATAAAACCTTCAAAATATAAGAGAATGCCTCATCAATTTAGCATCCAAATATCAATTAATGTAATTATCATGTAAATACATATTTATATGAAATAAACCTAAAAGGTACATGATCATCTCAATAGATACAGAGACAACATTTAAAAAAATCCAATATCATTTCATGATAAAACCATTTGTATGTTCATGGATTAAAATGCTTGATATTTTTATAATGGTTATAATTCCTAAATTGATCTAGAGATTCATAGATATTTGAGCTGGTTTTTGAAGTAGTTTTTTTGGGAGGAGGAGTCTATCGAATGTGTATATGTTTAACATTTATACGTTAACATTTACGTTCAGTTGATTTTTAAACACTGTCAATACAATTCATTTGGAATAAAGTTTTTTCAGCAACCTCTTTCTATCACCATACACAAAAAATAACTTAATCATAAACTTAAATATAAAAGAGCTAAAATTATAAAACTCTTAGATGAAAACACAAGGATAAACCTCAGTGACCTGGGTTTAGGCAAACCTTCTTAGATATGATACTAAAAATAAGAGCAACAAGAGATAAAGAGAAAAATTGGACTGCATTAAAGTGAATAAAAAAGGTTTTTCTTAAAAGGATATTATTAAAAAGGTGAAAAGCAAATCACAGAATGGGAAATAATATTTGCAAATTATATTTATATAAGGGACTTGTAACCAGGACATACAAGATCATTTAGAATTCTCTGATGAAAAGGCATCCTAATTTTTTAAAAGTGAAAAGTATCTGAATGCACATTTTCCACACAATGTTTGCAAATTGGTAATGAAGATTTGCAATTCTTCAGATGATGATGCTCAATCTCCTCAGCCATTATGAAAATGTAACTCAAAATCAAAATGAGATACTATTTCATATAAACTAGGATGTGCATAACAAAAAAGGACAGAAGGTATTAAGGCTTGGAAAGGAGGTGAAGAAATTGAAATGCTTATAGATTGCACTTGGGAATATAAAATGGCACAACCATTTTTGAAAATCTTTGGCAGTCCCTTAAAAACATAAAGCTATCATATGACCCAGCAATTCTGCTCCTGTGTATATATCCCAGAGAAATAAAAATGTATGTCCACACTAAAACTTGCATGTACAACAATGTTTATAGCAGAATTACAGGTAGAGAAAAATTGGAAATAAAGCAAATGTCTGTTAACTGGCAATTTAACAAATAAAATACAATAAATCCACAATGGCATATTCATCAACAAAATGGAATGGGTTACTGGTACATGATAAAATATGCATGAACCTTTAAAACATACCACTACATAAAAGAAGCCACAAAAGACCACATATAGCATGAATTTATTTATATGAAATGTGTGGAATTACAAATAAATACAGAAAATAGATTACTGTTAAATAGAGCTGGGGTGTGTTTGGAGGGAAATAAGGAGTGACTGCTAAAGAGTATGCAGTCTTTTTTGTGTAAGGCAATGTTGTAAAATTGATTGTGGTGATATTTTACAACTCTGTGAATATACTAGGAAACAATCTTATACTTTAAATAAGTTAATTTTATGGTATTGTGAATTGCATCTCAATAAAGCTGTCTAAAAAATAATTTAAAAATACCACTCAACCTTGGAAACCTGTCTTATATCCATCAATTCCACTTATATTTACCTGTTTTTTTAACTTAAAAAGATTTGATATATTAAATAAAGTACTTATTTAGATTACAGGCTTATTTTTCCTTAGTCATAATTTAACTCTTGTGGGGCAGGAATTTTTCATTCTGCTTTTTTCATTGATATTGTTGCAGGAATCAAGGGACCGGAGAGACCAATGGGTGGGACAGGAGGATTTATTTAGGTGCGCACCAGCCCAGCAGATTAACATCCAAAGGCTGAGCCACGAACAAAGACAGGGCTTGACTTTTATACATGCATTCGAAAGGGGGTTGGGCAGCTTGATGGTGCTAAACCTGTAGGGCTGGCAAGCAAATTTACAGAAGCAGAACAAAGGCAGTTTGTTAAACAGTGACAGGTTTTGCAACTTAAGCATATCTTGTGACCTTGCCGTGCCACCCAGAAGGGGAAAGACAGGAACTTACAAAACTTGCAAAAATAATTATGAGAATGGTAAGGGTGAAGGGGGAAGCTGAAAGAGGAGAAAAACTTGTTTTTCTCATCCTTGCTCTGAGATGGGAGGGAGAGGCTCTGGAGCCCATCTCTTCAGGGCTCTGGCTCTGCAGATAGTGCTATCAAAGCCCTGCCAGAAGCCCTGCCTATTGCTGGGCCTTGGAGCGAGTCAGCCTAGTACAAGAAAACTTGTTTTTCTTTTTTCGTTTTTTTTGAGATGGAGTCTTGCTCTGTCCCCAGGCTGGAGTGCAGTGGTGTGATCTCAACTCACTGCAAGCTCCACCTCCCAGGTTCACATCATTCTCCTGCCTCAGCCTCCCGAGTAGCTGGGACCACAGGTGTCTGCCACCACGCCCAGTTAATTTTTTTTTTTTTTTTTTTGTATTTTTAGTAGAGACAGGGTTTCACTATGTTAGCCAGGATGGTCTCGATATCGTGACCTCGTGATCTGCCCACCTCAGCCTCCCAAACTACTGGGATTACAGGTGTGAGCCACTGTGCCTGGCCAACTTGTTTTTCTTTATATTTTCTGCTTCAATATTTTTTAAGAACATATAAAAATGCTATTATACTATAGGAAGTTATACACATATATGTATTTGTGTATGTGTGTTACTGTATCCTGCATAACTCTTTCTGTATACTGTGGTGGGAGGAGAGAGAGAGAGATGGGAAGGAGAGAAAGAGGATAATATGCTAACAGTTGTGGTGTTTGGGATAGAAGAGTTGTAAGTGTTCTACATACGGTAATTGCAGCTGTTTTGTAGAGTTGAAACCATTTCAAAATGAACAAAATAGTATAATGGCAATAAAATGATTGAATGTGTGTTTGAATGAAATACAATGCATGATGGAGTGCAGAAATGGGAGTGAAAATAAAAAACAGAATATGAGGAGTGCCCATGTTTATGAAAAAAAGTTGGAATGCAGGGAAAGTAATATGAAATTACACAAACAAGAATATTTATCAAAATAGAAGACTGCAAGAGATTTTCCCCAGAACATGAAAGTAATGGAAGTTGTAGAATCTTACTAAGATTTCATATGAAACATTGGCAGATGATAACCTTGATAATGTTAATCTGTATTTCTATTTTTTCACTTGATACCTTCATGTGTTTTACAGGTATGGATCTAGGGAAAAAAAATAAGGAAAATTCTTTTTTCTTTTAATTTTTTTAATTATTATTATTATTATTATTATTATTATACTTTAGGTTTTATGGTACATGTGTGCAATGTGCAGGTAAGTTACATATGTATACATGTGCCATGCTGGTGCGCTGCACCCACTAACTCGTCATCTAGCATTAGGTATATCTCCCAATGCTATCCCTCCCCCCTCCCCCCACCCCCCACCAGTCCCCAGAGTGTGATGTTCCCCTTCCTGTGTCCATGTGTTCTCATTGTTCAATTCCCACCTATGAGTGAGAATATGCGGTGTTTGGTTTTTTGTTCTTGCGATAGTTTACTGAGAATGATGATTTCCAATTTCATCCATGTCCCTACAAAGGACATGAACTCATCATTTTTTATGGCTGCATAGTATTCCATGGTGTATATGTGCCACACTTTCTTAATCCAGTCTATCATTGTTGGACATTTGGGTTGCTTCCAAGTCTTTGCTATTGTGAATAATGCCGCAATAAACATACGTGTGCATGTGTCTTTATAGCAGCATGATTTATAGTCCTTTGGGTATATACCCAGTAATGGGATGGCTGGGTCGAATGGAATTTCTAGTTCTAGATCCCTGAGGAATCGCCACACTGACTTCCACAAGGGTTGAACTAGTTTACAGTCCCACCAACAGTGTAAAAGTGTTCCTGTTTCTCCACATCCTCTCCAGCACCTGTTGTTTCCTGACTTTTTAATGATTGCCATTCTAACTGGTGTGAGATGGTATCTTGTTGTGGTTTTGATTTGCATTTCTCTGATGGCCAGTGATGGTGAGCATTTTTTCATGTGGTTTTTGGCTGCATAAATGTCTTCTTTTGAGAAGTGTCTGTTCATGTCCTTTGCCCACTTTTTGATGGGGTTGTTTGTTTTTTTCTTGTAAATTTGTTGGAGTTCATTGTAGATTCTGGATATTAGCCCTTTGTCAGATGAGTAGGTTGCGAAAATTTTCTCCCATTTTGTAGGTTGCCTGTTCACTCTGATGGTAGTTTCCTTTGCTGTGCAGAAGCTCTTGAGTTTAATTAGATCCCATTTGTCAATTTTGGCTTTTGTTGCCATTGCTTTTGGTGTTTTAGACATGAAGTCCTTGCCCATGCCTATGTCCTGAATGGTAATGCCTAGGTTTTCTTCTAGGGTTTTTATGGTTTTAGGTCTAACATTTAAGTCTTTAATCCATCTTGAATTGATTTTTGTATAAGGTGTAAGGAAGGGATCCAGTTTCAGCTTTCTCCATATGGCTAGCCAGTTTTCCCAGCACCATTTATTAAATAGGGAATCCTTTCCCCATTGCTTGTTTTTCTCAGGTTTGTCAAAATTCAGATAGTTGTAGATATGTGGCATTATTTCTGAGGGCTCTGTTTTGTTCCATTGATCTATATCTCTGTTTTGGTACCAGTACCATGCTGTTTTGGTTACTGTAGCCTTGTAGTGTAGTTTGAAGTCAGGTAGTGTGATGCCTCCAGCTTTGTTCTTTTGGCTTAGGATGGACTTGGCGATGCGGGCTCTTTTTTGGTTCCTTATGAACTTTAAAGTAGTTTTTTCCAATTCTGTGAAGAAAGTCATTGGTAGCTTGATGGGGATGGCATTGAATCTGTAAATTACCTTGGGAAGGATGGCCATTTTCACGATATTGATTCTTCCTACCCTGAGCATGGAATGTTCTTCCATTTGTTTGTATCCTCTTTTATTTCCTTGAGCAGTGGTTTGTAGTTCTCCTTGAAGAGGTCCTTCACATCCCTTGTAAGTTGGATTCCTAGGTATTTTATTCTCTTTGAAGCAATTGTGAATGGGAGTTCACTCATGATTTGGCTCTCTGTTTGTCTGTTATTGATGTATAAGAATGCTTGTGATTTTTGTACATTGATTTTGTATCCTGAGACTTTGCTGAAGTTGCTTATCAGCTTAAGGAGATTTTGGGCTGAGACAATGGGGTTTTCTAGATATACAATCATGTCATCTGCAAACAGGGACAATTTGACTTCCTCTTTTCCTAACTGAATACCCTTGATTTCCTTCTCCTGCCTAATTGCCCTGGCCAGAACTTCCAACACTATATTGAATAGAAGTGGTGAGAGAGGGCATCCCTGTCTTGTGCCAGTTTTCAAAGGGAATGCTTCCAGTTTTTGCCCATTCAGTATGATATTGGCTGTGGGTTTGTCATAGATAGCTCTTATTATTTTGAGATACGTCCCATCAATACCTAATTTATTGAGAGTTTTTAGCATGAAGCATTGTTGAATTTTGTCAAAGGCCTTTTCTGCATCTATTGAGATAATCATGTGGTTTTTGTCTTTGGTTCTGTTTATATGCTGGATTACATTTATTGATTTGCATATATTGAACCAGCCTTGCATCCCAGGGATGAAGCCCACTTGATCATGGTGGATAAGCTTTTTGATGTGCTGCTGGATTCTGTTTGCCAGTATTTTATTGAGGATTTTTGCATCAATGTTCATCAAGGATATTGGTCTAAAATTCTCTTTTTTTGTTGTGTCTCTGCCAGGCTTTGGTATCAGGATGATGCTGGCCTTATAAAATGAGTTAGGGAGGATTCCCTCTTTTTCTATTGATTGGAATAGTTTCAGAAGGAATGGTACCAGCTCCTCCTTGTACCTCTGGTGGAATTCGGCTGTGAACCCATCTGGTCCTGGACTTTTTTTGGTTGGTAAGCTATTGATTATTGCCACAATTTCAGCTCCTGTTATTGGTCTATTCAGAGATTCAACTTCTTCCTGGTTTAGTCTTGGGAGGGTGTATGTGTCGAGGAATTTATCCATTTCTTCTAGATTTTCTAGTTTACTTGCGTACAGGTGTTTGTAGTATTCTCTGATGGTAGTTTGTATTTCTGTGGGATCAGTGGTGATATCCCCTTTATCATTTTTTATTGCATCTATTTGATTCTTCTCTCTTTTTTTCTTTATTAATCTTGCTAGTGGTCTATCAATTTTGTTGATCCTTTCAAAAAACCAGCCCCTGGATTCATTAATTTTTTGAAGGGTTTTTTGTGTCTGTATTTCCTTCAGTTCTGCTCTGATTTTAGTTATTTCTTGCCTTCTGCTAGCTTTTGAATGTGTTTGCTCTTGCTTTTCTAGTTCTTTTAATTGTGATGTTAGGGTGTCAATTTTGGATCTTTCCTGTTTTCTCTTATGGGCATTTAGTGCTATAAATTTCCCTCTACACACTGCTTTGAATGCATCCCAGAGATTCTGGTATGTTGTGTCTCGGTTCTCGTTGGTTTCAAAGAACATCTTTATTTCTGCCTTCATTTCGTTATGTACCCAGTAGTCATTCAGGAGCAGGTTGTTCAGTTTCCATGTAGTTGAGTGGTTTTGAGTGAGATTCTTAATCCTGAGTTCTAGCTTGATTGCACTGTGATCTGAGAGATAGTTTGTTATAATTTCTGTTCTTTTACATTTATTGAGGAGAGCTTTACTTCCAAGTATGTTGTCAATTTTGGAATAAGTGTGGTGTGGTGCTAAAAAAAATGTATATTCTGTTGATTTGGGATGGAGAGTTCTGTAGATGTCTATTAGGTCCGCTTGGTGCAGAGCTCAGTTCAATTCCTGGGTATCCTTGTTGACTTTCTGTCTCGTTGATCTGTCTAATGTTGACAGTGGGGTGTTAAAGTCTCCCATTATTATTAATGTGTGGGAGTCTAAGTCTCTTTGTAGGTCACTCAGGACTTGCTTTATGAATCTGGGTGCTCTTGTATTGGGTGCATATATATTTAGGATAGTTAGCTCTTCTTGTTGAATTAATCCCTTTACCATTATATAATGGCCTTCTTTGTCTCTTTTGATCTTTGTTGGTTTGAAGTCTGTTTTATCAGAGACTAGGATTGCAACCCCTGCCTTTTTTTGTTTTCCATTTGCTGGGTAGATCTTCCTCCATCCTTTTATTTTGAGCCTATGTGTGTCTCTGCATCTGAGATGGGTTTCCTGAATACAGCACACTGATGGGTCTTGAGTCTTTATCGCTTTTGCCAGTCTGTGTCTTTTAGTTGGAGCATTTAGTCCATTTACATTTAAAATTAATATTGTTATGTGTGAATTTGATCCTGTCATTATGATGTTAGCTGGTTATTTTGCTCGTTAGTTGATGCAGTCTCTTCCTAGTCTCGATGGTCTTTACATTTTGGCATGATTTTGCAGTGGCTGGTACCGGTTGTGCCTTTCCATGTTTAGTGCTTCCTTCAGGAGCTCTTTTAGGGCAGGCCTAGTGGTGACAAAATCTCTCAGCATTTGCTTGTCTGTAAAGTATTTTATTTCTCCTTCACTTATGAAGCTTAGTTTGGCTGGATATGAAATTCTGGGTTGAAAATTCTTTTCTTTAAGAATGTTGAATATTGGCCCCCACTCTCTTCTGGCTTGTAGGGCTTCTGCCGAGAGATCCACTGTTAGTCTGATGGGCTTCCCTTTGATGGTAACCCGACCTTTCTCTCTGGCTGCCTTTAACATTTTTTCCTTCATTTCAACTTTGGTGAATCTGACAATTATGTGTCTTGGAGTTGCTCTTCTCGAGGAGTATCTTTGTGGCGTTCTCTGTATTTCCTGAATCTGAATGTTGGCCTGCCTTGCTAGATTGGGGAAGTTCTCCTGGATAATATCCTGCAGAGTGTTTTCCACCTTGTTTCCATTCTCCCCGTCACTTTCAGGTACAGCAATCAGACATAGATTTGGTCTTTTCACATAGTCCCACATTTCTTGGAGGCTTTGCTCATTTCTTTTTATTCTTTTTTCTCTAAACTTCCCTTCTCGCTTCATTTCATTCATTTCATCTTCCAGGGCTGATACCCTTTCTTCCATTTGATCGCATCGGCTCCTGAGGCTTCTGCATTCTTCACGTAGTTCTCGAGCCTTGGTTTTCATCTCCATCAGCTCCTTTAAGCACTTCTCTGTATTGGTTATTCTAGTTATACATTCTTCTAAATTTTTTCAAAGTTTTCAACTTCTTTGCCTTTGGTTTTAATATCCTCCCATAGCTCGGAGTAATTTGACCATCTGAAGCCTTCTTCTCTCAGCTCGTCAAAGTCATTCTCCATCCAGCTTTGTTCCGTTGCTGGTGAGGAACTGCGTTCCTTTGGAGGAGGAGAGGTACTCTGCTTTTTAGAGTTTCCAGTTTTCCTGCTCTGTTTTTTCCCCATCTTTGTGGTTTTATCTACTTTTGGTCTTTGATAATGGTGATGTACAGATGGGTTTTTGGTGTGGATGTCCTTTCTGTTAGTTTTCCTTCTAACAGACAGGACCCTCAGCTGCAGGTCTGTTGGAGTACCTGGCCAGCCGTGTGAGGTGTCAGTCTGCCCCTGCTGTGGGGTGCCTCCCAGTTAGGCTGCTCAGGGGTCAGGGGTCTGGGACCCACTTGAGGAGGCAGTCTGCCCGTTCTCAGATCTCCAGCGGCATGCTGGGAGAACCACTGCTCTCCTCAAGCTGTCAGACAGGGACATTTAAGTCTGCAGAGGTTACTGCTGTCTTTTTGTTTGTCTGTGCCCTGCCGCCAGAGGTGGAGCCTACAGAGGCAGGCAGGCCTCCTTGAGCTGTGGTGGGCTCCACCCAGTTCAAGCTTCCTGGCTGCTTTGTTTACCTAAGCGAGCCTGGGCAATGGCGGGCGCCCCTCCCCCAGCCTCGCTGCCGACTTGCTGTTTGATCTCAGACTGCTGCGCTAGCAATCAGCGAGACTCCGTGGGCGTAGGACCCTCTGAGCCAGGTGCGGGTTATAATCTCCTGGGGCACCGTTTCCTAAGCCCTTCGGAAAACCACAGTATTTGGGTGGGAGTGGCCCGATTTTCCAGGTGCCATCTGTCACCCCTGGAAAGGGAACTCCCTGACTCCTTGTGCTTCGCGAGTGAGGCAATGCCTCGCCCCTGCTTCGGCTGGTGCACGGTGCACTCACCCACTGACCTGCGCCCACTGTCTGGCACTCCCTAGTGAGATGAACACGGTACCTCAGATGGAAATGCAGAAATCACCTGTCTTCTGCGTCGCTTATGCTGGGAGCTGTAGAACGGAGCTATTCCTATTCGGCCATCTTGGCTCCTCCCCCCAGTTATGTCAGGACAATTCTTTAATACTTCATCAGAATAGAGATATATCTGACAATAGCTCATGAAAACCAGTGCAATTGGGTAATATTTCTAATTCCAAAAAGAGTATGACATGTGGTGTACAGGGAAACTTTAATAAAATAGATGATTTATCTCCTTTCAGCATGTCATTTATTAGATTAGTTTTCAGAAATGAGATATTGGAGTTTCTTCACATCTTTAAAAAGCACAGAAGCAGAGATAATGTCCTTTTCCTTTTCTACCCTTGATGAACTCCAAGTCAATCTTTAATATTTAACCAGTATTTATTTTTCTAAGATTTTCCTGGTTCAGTCTGACTGAGTTCTCCATGTTCTGCTCTGCTGCATGTCTCTGTACCTGTAATGCAGCACAGGTTGCATTGAAGTGACAGTATTCCCATACTTCACTGCAAGTTTCTTAAAGATAGATAACAGGGATAAGCTCAGACATTAGAATACGGCTGATGTATAGTAAGCGTTGAAAGCTCGAGGAGTGAATGAGTGAACAGAAAATGAATATCTAACACAGTGTTCCATTCATGGTCTTTGAATCAATACAACATGTTGACTGATCCTAAACTGATTTCAATTATGAGCAAGTAAGGCCCAAAAGAGAGACAGCGACACTGTTAACTCTCTACTTCTCACATTAAATAGCTTTCTTGTTCTGTAAGTGAGAATATACATGGTACTCTGACCTTCTTGAAAAAAAAAAGAAAGAAAAAAAACACTACAATATGTTAGTTTGATTTGTGGTTTTGTCTCTTGCTCAAAAACTGATATTCAATGTCTGAGACAGAATAAGGAGGGTATGGGGTCAGAAAAATTGAGATGCTTGTATTTTTGCCTCCCAACTAAGGAATGCAATGTTCTAGAAAAAGATGAAAGAACAATGTAATAAATATTTATTTGGCCAAAAATATATAATGTTAATAACTAAATCTAACCCCAATTAAGTTTTTTTATAAATTATTATTAGTTAAATATAAAATTGAATATTTAAACTTCAAGTGACTGATGGTAATATTTTCATAACTATTTCAATTAAATACTACTCTATTATACTTGAAGTTTATATAATTGTTTTATGACTCAGAAAGTTCTGTAGATGTATGTGTAAAGCATTTTATTTATAATTATAATATTTGTAATACCTGAATTTATGAAACAACATTTCATCTGGGGAGAATCTCGAGCATGCAGTTCTCGAATGCAGTCTACATTAATATGTGATAAATGTTAAAAGTCAAATAGTAATATATAATGTTGTTTCTCAGATATACTGTGGTTGAATTAAAAATATCATCATCTTAAACTGCATAGGACCCATCAAAATTAAGAAAACATAAAAATTTTCAGAGGGGGAGGAGGATAACAATAAAAGTAGTTAGCAAATTAGACAAAATTTCTAATGCTGTGTGCGTGGACAATTACTCTATTAGTTTTTAATATAAAATTTTTATTTTTATTAGTAAAAGTTTTAAGTATTACGTGCTTAAAATATGATCATGTAGTAAGAAAAACAAAAACGCAAAGAAAAAGATTCAATAATCAGAGCTAATAAGAATGCTCAGTATGAGGAGCAATTGTGAGATCAAAACATTTAAACAATTTTTAAACACTAGTTTTAAAAGTACTCCACGCTATAGCATGAAATATGTTTTTGAAATTTGAGTGATTTTTACAACATCCAAGTACATTTTCAAAGAAGATAAATATGTGGGTACATACCTCCCATTAATCAGAACATATTAAAAATAAAATAAGTTTTACAGAGTGTTATTTTTATTTCTCGATTTTACATTATTCATTAAGCCACAGACAATTCATAAGAGAAGAAATACAATGTTTTACAGAATTAATGTTATATAATTTTGTTAAACATATTATATAACAGTGTTCCTATTTGTATTTCCACTATGGAAGCGCTAATTGAAGCTATGTTGTAATAGAGTATAGGAGAATTGATTTTCTGTGCAGATGAATGTCTTGTATTATTATAGGATTGTAGATTACAAGAATATACACATTTGCCACAACCATCAAAATAAATGCTCAAAGTGTGTATATTTCACTGTATGCAATGATGCCTTAATTTTTAAAAGTCAAAAAACACGGAGCACATGTCAGAAGTTGCTGCTTATTTACTCAAAAGATCATACATGAAATTCAGTGATAAAAAGCTCCCAAAACTAAATTATGAAGGCAGGAGTGATAGATTTCTTATACAGAGTAAATCCCAATTCTCCTGCTTTGTACCAGAGTTCAAAAATTAAGGTTTCATTTACCAACAATGTGCCTGTATTGATTCCGTAACTTTTTCTTCGTATATAAATAATTAGGTCCCTGATGATAATGCACTTTCTATTAAATTCAACCTAATATTTTAAGAGTAACAATACATTGTAAATTATTAGAAATACACTTAATTAGAGTTGGGATATACATGACTTTAAACTCAAAATGATATTTTTACAATAGTAAAGTATAAATGAATTTTTAAATGTCTTCACTTTCACATCTGCTCTATTTAAAGCCACTAGTGAAAACTCCTGGATACAAGATGAAATATGACAATATGATATTAAATTCGAATATGAGATACAGTAAAACCATTTTTAGTTTTTTAAGATTGTTACATTAGGTGTCAAAACAATACCAGCAAAATTTTAAAATAATGAGCAATGTAGATCAAACATGATAAATTGCCTTCCAAAAGAGAATGCTAAAAAAATAGAAAATAAATTCCCTATGAAAATAAAATGCACATCTAAACAGAAAAGATTGTCTACATAGCCCAACTTTATGTGATCTCTGTAATTTCATATATCATGACTTATAGATGGCATATGATATTTACATAGGAAGAATTTAAAATGAAGAATCAATCTAGAAAGTAATACTGTAAGAAAACATAAGCAAACTGCTTGCTGAGCCAAGGTATTTTATTTCCCAATAATTAAAATAAAAATTATACTACGACTTTGTATTTTCAAAAAATTTGCATGGATACATAGTAGGTATATACGTTTATGGGTTACCTGAGTTTATTTGATACAGGAATACAATGTATAATAATCAAATCAGGGTAAATGGGGAATACAGCACCTCAATCATTTATCCTTTGTGTTACAAACAATCTAATTATACTCTTTTAGTTATTTTAAATGTACAATAAATTATTGTTGACCATAGATACCCTATTTTGCTATCAAACACTAGATCTTAGTCATTCTATCTAATTATAATTTTGTACCTGTTAACCATTCTTCCCACCTTCACCAACCACCCTTCCCAGCCTCTGGTAACCATCATTCTACTCTTTGTCTCCATGAGTGTAATTGTTTTAATTTTTAGATTCTATACATAAGTGAGAACATGCAAAATTTGTCTTCCTGTGCCTAACTTATTTCACTTAACATAATGACCTCCAGTTCCATCCATGTGGTTTCAAATGACAGAATCTCTTTTTTATGGATGGATAGTATTCATCACGCATGTGCACCATATGTTCTTTGTCCATATGTCTGTTGATGCACATTTACTTTGCTTCCAAATCAGCTATTGTGAATAGTGCTGCAATAAACATGGGAATGCAGATATCTCTTTGATATACTGATTCCCTTTCTTTTGGGTATGTTACCCACCAGTGAGATTGCTGGATCATGTGATAGTTCTATTTTTAGTTTTTGAGGAACCTCCAAATTGTTCTCCATAGTTTGTTGTACTAGTTTACATTCCCACCAACACTGTATGATGGTTCTCATTTTCCACATCCTCACCCACATTTGTTACTGCCTGTCTTTTGGATAAAAGCCATTTTAACTAGGGTGAGATGATATCTCATTGTGGTTTTGATTTGCATTTCTCTAATGATTAATGATATTCAGCACCTTTTCACATACATCTTTGCCATTTATATGCTTCTCTGAGAAATATCTGTTCATATCTTTTGCCAATTTAAATAATTATAAATTATTATATTTTTACATACTGAGTTTTTGAAGCTTCTTATATACTCTGGCTATTAATCCCTTGTCAGATGGGTACTTTGCAAATATTTCCTTTCATTCTGTGTTTACTTTGTTGTTGTTTCCTTTGCTGTGCAGAAGCTTTTTAACTTGATGTGATCCTATTTGTCCATATTTGCTTCGGTTGCCGGTGCTCGTGAGGTATTACTCAAGAAAACTTTGCCCAGTCCAAGGTTCTGGAGAGTTTCTCCAGTTTTATTTTAGTAGTGTCTTAGTTTGAGGTCTTAAATGTAAGTATTCAATCCATTTAATTTGATTTTTGAATAAGGCGAGACACAGTCTATTTTCATCTTTTTGCATATGGATAAACAGCTTTCCCAGCAAGATTAATTGAAGAGACTGTCCTTTCCCCAATGTACATTCATGGCATCTTCACTGAAAATTAGTTTACTGTAGATTTATGGATTTATTTCTGGGTTCTCAATTCTGTTTCAATGGTCTATGTATCTCTTTTTATGCCAATACCATGATGTTTTCATTATTATAGCTCTGCGGTATAACTTGAAGTCAGGTAATGTGATGTCTACAGTTTTGTTCTATTTGCTTAGGATTGATTTGGCTATTCCAGCTTTTGTGCTTCTATATAAATATTAGGATTTTTTTATATTACTGTGAAGAATGTAATTGGTATTCTTACAGGGATTGCATTGAATCTGCAGACTGCTTTTGGCAGAATGAACATATTAACAACATTGATTCTTCCAATTCATGAACATGGAATATCTTTCCAATTTTTTGTCCCCTTCAATTTTTTGTCTCAATGTTTTACAGTTTTTGATGTAGAGCTCTTTCACTTCATTGCTTAAGTTTATTCCTAGTATTTTAGTTTATTTGTAGCTATATAAATGAAAAAAATTGATTTATTTTTCAGATTGTTTGCTGTTGGCATATAGAAATGTTATTCATTTTGGTAAATTGATTTTTCATCCTGCAGCTTTACTGAATGTTTATCAGTTCTAATAGTTTTTTTATGGCATGCTTAGGTTTTCCCAAATATAAGGATAACTTGACTTCTCCTTTTCCAATTTGGATGCCATTTATTTCTTTCTCTTGTCTGACTGCTCTAGCTAGAACTTCCATTACTATGTTGAATAACAGTGGCAAAAGTGGGCATTCTTGCCAAGTTCCAGGTCTTAGAGGAAAGGCTTTCAGTTTTCCCCTTTCAATATGATACTACCTGTGGGTCTGTTGTATGTGGTTTTTATTGTGTTATGTTCCTTCTCTATTCGTTTTTTTGAGAATTTTTATCATGAACTTCTGTTAAATTTTATCAAACACTTTTTCAGCACCAATTGAAATGATCACATGGTTTTAGTCCTTCATTCTGTTGATATAATGTATCACATTGATTTGCATATGTGAGCCATCCTTGCATCTGTGGAATAAATCCTAGTTGGTCAAGATGAATGATCTTTTTATTGTGTTTTTGAATTCAAGTTGGTAGTGTTTTGTTAGAGATTTTTGCATCAATGTTCATCAAGGACATTGGCCTGTAGTTTTCTTGTCCTGATGTGTCTTTATTTGGTTTTGTTATCAGGGTAATAGTGGTTTCATAGAATAAGTTTGAAAGTATTCCCTCCTCTATTTTTCAGAATAGTTTTGAGTAGGATTGGTTGCAGTTATTTGAATATCTGGTAAAATTTAGCAGTGAAGTAATTGGATTCCTGGCTTTACTTTGCTGGAAAACTTTTTATTATGGATTTAATCAATTTGGTGTTTCTGAAAGAAGAAGGATTGGTGGAGGCTTCTATTTGGCCATCTTTGGTCTCTTTTTCCTGTGACTTAGTGTTTTAATTAGTAAATGTAGATAAATTAGAATAAAATAAAATTTACTTTTTGGTCAAATGTTTAAAAAGGTCAATTTAAATTAGTGGACAATTTAAATCATAAAGCTTTTGAAGGTTTTTATATTTGAAGGTTTTTATATAAAATATGAAAACAATTTCTTTTGATCAGTAAATTGTTATTTACTTAAATTCTAAGAATATTTATTTTATATTTATTTTTTAACTAATATTCATTGATAACATAATAGCTAAATATATTGAATGAATGATTAAGTAGATGTTTGAAATATGAAAATGCTTGCATTTTGTTGAGTAGTTGATGAAGATTAACCTCTGCGATTAGTTAAATATGTTTGTAATTTTTTATTTGTATCACCATTTACTTCTAGGCAGGTTGTTTTATTCCTTAGATACTCTTTTTGATTACATAAGATAAACAATAGCAATATATATTTCAAAAGGCTGATAAAAATATCAAATAAAAGCTGTAATGTTTCTAGGCAAGTGCGTGGCTCATGGTAGTAGATTAATTAATGTAATTATCTTTAACATTACTATTTTTTCAAAACTGTGTGAGAATCCTTGAAAACACTATCATCCTAATCTTTAAATATGGCAAATATAAAATAATTTGTCTTGAATATTGTATATACAGTGTTTAGTTAAACATGAATTAAATGAACACACAAATACATTATAGACAATATATTAAGCCATAAAAAATGCCAGTCAACGTAAGAAATCTATATGTAGCATTTGCACACTGGAATTATGTTTCTTCAAATGTGTTTATGAGTTAGTAGAGTTATTTTATCAAAAATGGTTTAAAAAACATGAGATTAAGTCGTATGATTTAATATCAATGTTTGCATTTCAATAGTGACATGGTTAAGATAAAATATCTTAGCTTATGAATACAAATGACAGAACATCTAGTATTAAACATTACCATTTGTTGTCAAGATATTGTATTATTATCATTTTCAAAACCTCCGATAATTTATTTCCCAGCTATTTCATGTTTCTTTGTTCTTCACCTCTGATTTATGATTACAGTAAACTATGCTTATCTTTCTATCTTTGATACTATAGTACATAATAATTTGAAAATGATATTTTTCACAGATTCACTTGTATAGAGACAAGCTTCGATAGGGCTCATTTATATAAAATGTGCATTTGCTTCTGTTGATTAATAGCCAAGTGTAGACTATATCTTTCATCATACCACTTTCATTTTCATTTGTAACTGAGATTTCATAAGATAGTCAATAAATACAATTTACTTAAAATAATACTTCAAAGCAGATTCTTATATTTCTTCTGTCTAGATAAGTAGTCTTATCTCTCGTCTTAAATTTTTTTTTTAAAAAAAAGCATATTGACATGCACAGGAAAATTATTCCAAATACATTCATCATCTAAAATGTTTTAAAACCTAATTGTAAGATATCTGAAGATCTCAGATGCAGTTTTCTTAGTCAATTTTTCACTTACATTAACTTTTAAAATGGGAATTTGATAGGTTTCTTAAAGTATACTGCTGCTTTGCTGATGTCAAGAAGTTCTAAATCTTCTACTCTTTGAGAAAAAAAAATGTTAAACACAATTTTTATTCAACCAACTTCTTTAAAATTGTGCTCTGCAAGAAAGAGCTCCAGAAATATTACATACCATTTCTCTTTTTAATTCACATACGTAGATAACTTTCAATTTTATTATATATTAAATTTTTAAAAAACATTTTCAAATGTGAGAATTTGACACATTAAAAATAGAATCAATGTGATAAATAAAACTACCTGCTTTATCTCACATTCCATAATGAAAACTTTTGGTTACATGTATTAAGCACTGTGACAAATTCTGCCAGACAGAGTATGTAAACAGAAAAGAGGAGTTGAAGGAGCAAGTTAGTTTTTCATCTTAGTATGTCTTCTCATGCACATTACATTTACTACATATGAGGATTAGTCTTCTGCTTCATAAACTGGGAATTATAATGATTGTCTCTACTCATTCATAGGGATACCATAAAGATGAATTAATGCATACCAAAACGTTTTGTAAGTCGAGAGTTAACGTAAATATAAGATGTTATTGTTTCTAAGGTATTTCTCAGAAAAGAAATAGTACAAACTGGATTCTACTATAAACCTAATTATATTGGTGATTTCTAATGCCTTAATATGATGACATTTTAAAAAATCTATTTGATATCAGTGTTTTCTATCACCAGGATCTTAATGACCAAGAGTGGAGAGGTTTATTAATCCAAACCTGTTGATCTTTCTGTTTTCAATGACCTACGAATAAGCAGAATTTTATCCTGCATCCTATTATGTTCTAAGCCCTTTGGATCTAATGTTATAATTGTGTTTGTAAACCAGCTGGTCACAATGATTAAAATGATGTTGAAATGAAGTCTGGCCTTAGGAACATTTTCACACTAATTCCGGCTATCAAAGCACAATCTTTGGTACCAAGCAGGACATGCCACTGTTCCTATGGTGAATAATTATAAAGAATAGCATAGAAAATAATATAATTTTAGAAGACAAATAGAAATATGATAGTAAATAGATTACTTAATAGCAAATTAACCATTTATATTAGAAGTAAAATAGGTGCTAAGCATATTTTATTACTTAATTTATTTAAAATATATTCATTGATAATTTATAATAGCTAAATGGACTATTAAATTAAGTGTCATGTAGGCATTCTCCTATAATTTAATGAAGAAACCAAATAACATATTAACAATGAGGCAAAACATCAGATAATGGTACGTTTAATATATATAGGAGCAAATAGGAGAAACTTCTACGTAAAGAGATAAAAGTAAAAAATGTCGTCTCAGAAAAAAAATTACTTGACTTTTAAAAATAAGGAGCAATTAACACAATGAAGGGAAAGGTCAGAGGGAAAATAGGTCTGAAACAGTTGGCATATTGAAAGAAATGTTACTTCATATGTTTAATTTTTATAATCATTTTATCCCATTCTGTTAAATTAAAGTAAATTAGATTTAGTGCTTCTAGACAAAATATGCATAAGGCCATCATTCATACTTTCAAAACAGGTAAACATTCTTTATTTTTATAATTTGTCTGAGCTCACAGAAAGTGTATTTTGTTGAGAGTAGTTAAAACAAAAAGTATGTAATCACATAATGAGTTAAAAGTAGTTACTTTTATGTCAACTCAATCTATTTTTTTCTTTTAGTGGCAAATACACGGTCCTTTTAAATTCCCCTACTGTTTCATACAAAACAAAATTATACTAAATAAACGAAATTATTTTAGTGGTATAGTTTACAGTCGTCAATCTTTTTCTTCTTTATTATTTCATATCTATGTTTTTCCTTTTTGCTTTTGTTTGTTTTGCACCTTGAGATTTTATTAGCAGGTTATTTTTAGAATATTATGTGCTGTTGAATGATGTCATGTATTATCTTTTTTTTTCCTTTTTTTTGAGAAGGAGTCTTGCTCTGTTACCCAGGCTGGAGTGCAATGGCGCGATCTCGACTCACTGCAAGCTCCGCCTCCCGGGTTCATGCCATTCTCCTACCTCAGCGTCCCAAGTAGCTGGGACTACGGGCGCCCACCACCATGCCAGGCTAATTTATTTATTTATTTATTTTTGTATTTTTAGTAGAGACGGGGTTTCACCGTGTTAGCCAGGATGGTCTAGATCTCCCAGCCTTGGGATCCGCCATCCTCAGCCTCCCAAAGTTCTGGGATTACAGGCATGAGCCACCGTGCCGGGCCTTATCTTTACTTTTTTTTTAACTTAAGAAGAATTTTTTTCTCTCTAAAGTTCAGAAACAATTAGATTCAATAATAACTCATTTCAGTTTGTGTGTATCGACATAGGCAGGAATTTAGGATTTTATGGCTCTTTGAAATATACCTTTCTGGTAACAGACTTTTAGCGAACATTCTATTTAGTGACCATAGAGGCATTTGCCGGCTCTTTGTTACTTCCATATAATACATTGAATTTTTATCTGAATACAATAAATAAAGAGATGGACTTGTATTTATTGTTTTTATTCATCAAAAATGCAATTCATTTTGTTCTTAAAGTATCTATGGACATTTTGGAGACATGAAGGATTTAGACATTTGGAAGCTTTGAAGTAGATAGCTATAGTGAAGTTCCCACTATCAATCATTTTGTCATAAATTATCCCAATCAAAGGTTAGAGGAGAGAATATACAAGCCAGAGTTTGTGGCAGAAAATTAAAGTTTGTGGTTATAGACATAGTTATAAGATATTTATATCAGAATCCTTTTGCTCTACCACAATTCTATTTAGGCAAATCTTATTGAATTACATTTTACATATATTACAATAGGTAATTTAAAAATTGTATGGGTTCATTGATGTCACAGAGATGATGAATAAGGCAGCTCCAAGATTTGTTTCCTACACTGAAGCAACTTTTTACATGGCATAAAATGACCAAATCAATTTTTGGAACTATAGAAAGTAATCAGATACTTATAGGAAACAGGGTAGTACCTATTAACAAGGAGGTTACTAAACATTAATAAGAAAGCATTGATATGTATATGCACTAAACAACACAACCCAAAATATATTATGCAAATATTGACAGAATTGAAGGGAGAAATAGGCAGGTATATAATAGTAGTTAAAAATGTTAACACATATCTTTCATTAATGAATAGAACATCTAGATGGAAAATAAATAAAGCAAAATCGAGAGCTTGAAAACTATTGTAAATAAACTAGACCTAACAATAACATATAAAACACTTTAGCCAACAACAGAAGAATACACATTTTTAAAGTGCATATGGAATTACAGCCGGGTAGGCCAGATATTAAGTTACAATAAAAGTTGTCAATAAATTTAAAAATTGATATTACACTAAGTATAATCTCAGACCACAATGGAAGAAATCTAGAAGTTAAAAATAAAAAGAAAACAGGAAAATGCACAAATGTTGTGTAAACCACACACTACTAAATAATCAATGGGTAAAAACATTTATAAAAATAAGTAGAAAATACACAAAGACAAAAAACATAGCATACCAAAACTTATGGGACACAGTGAAACCAATGTTCAATGAGAAATTTAGAGCTGTCAATGCCTACATTAGAAAAAAAAAATCTAAAATCAATAACATAATTTTACATTTTGTAGAACTAGACAATGTATAGCAAACTAAAATCATTGCTGAAAAATAATAAGGATCAAAGAAGAGAGAAAAGAAATAGATTATTTTTAAAAAATAAGTTTGGGAGAATTAATACAACTAGAAGTTGTTCTTTAAAAAGAATAAAATTGGCAAAGCTTTAGCTAAATATTAAGAAAATAGAAAAATGATAGAAATAACTAAAAGCAGACATGAAAGTGGAGATATTACCTCTAAGCTTACAAAAAGGATTATAAAAGTACTATAAACAATTATATGTCAACAAATTAAATAACTAAGATCAATTTGACAAATTTAGAAACACAGTTGTTACCTATCAGAATCAAGAAAAAATAAAAAAAACTCAACACTTTATAAAAAGTAAAGAAGTTGAATCTGCAATTGTACACATCCAAACAAAATGTCCAGGGACAGATGGCGTCACTTTAAATGCTACCAAATATTTAAAGATAAATTAACAATACCTCTCAAAATCTTCAAAAGTTCTATAAAAATGGACCACTTTCCAACTCATTTTATGATGTCAGCATTACCCTGATTCCAAAGCCAGAAAACTAAACCACAAGATAAAATAATTACAGACCAATATCCGTTATGAATATAAATTTTTAAAATCTCAATAAAACATGAAAAAATAAACCTAACTGAATATCTTTTAAAATTATACAGCATGACAAAAGTAGAATTTAGCCCAGGAATGCATGAACAGTTCAGCATAAGAAAATAATCACTGTGATGCATCCCATCAGTAAAAATATATTAAAAAACACACATGAAAATCTAAATAAGCAGAATAGGCACCTGTCAATATTCAACACTCTTCCATGATAAAAACACTTAGAAAACTAGAAATAGAAGAGAACTTCTTCAACATAATGAAGGGCTTTTACTAAAAAGCAGAGCTAACATCATGCTCAATGGTCAACGGCTGATAACTTCTTCCTAAATATAGGAAAAAGACAAAAATCATCCCTTACAACTTTGCTAATCAACCTTGTATTGGAAGTTGTAACCAGAACCATTTATTAAAAAAAAAAAAGCTATCCAAACTGCAAAAGAAAATGTAAAACTATATTCACAGATGACTTGCTCTTATATATAGGATATCCCACAGAATCCACAAAAAAAGATGTCAGAGCTGATAAAACGAATCCATCAGTGTTGCAGAGCATGATATTAACATGCAAAAAGTGGTTGCATTTGAACATGTCCACAGAGAATATAATTGAAAAGGAAATTCAGCGAACAATTCTATTTACAAAAGCATTCAAAAGTTTAAAACAACTAGCATTAAATGTCACCAAGATTTGTAAGACTTAAAATTAAACAAACAAAAAACCTGGCCAGGGGTGGTGGGTCACACCTGTAATCCCAGCAATTTGGGAGGTTGAGGTGGGTGGATCACCTGAGGTCAGGAATTCGAGGACAGCCTGTCCAACATGGTAAAACCCCATCTCTACTAAAAATACAAAATTAGCCTGGCGTGATAGAATGCACTTGTAGTCCCAGCTACTCAGGAGGCTGAGGCAGGAGAGTCTCTTGAATCTGGGAAGCAGAGGTTGCATTGAACAAAGATCATGGCACTGTACCAGAACAAGAATCCTTCTCAAAAAAAAAAAAAAAAAAACAAAAAAACCTATAAAACATTGCTAGAATAAATTAGCAAACAAAACAAATGGAATTTATCCCAATTTTATGGATTAGAAGTTGTAATATTTTTATGATAGCAAGAAATCCAGAGCAACCAACAAATTTAACATAATTCCTACCAACATTCAAATACTATTTTTTTTTTTGCAGAAATAGAAAAGCCGACTCTCAAATTTATATGGAATTATAATGGGCAAAAGCAATGTTGAAAAACAAAAGGCAACATTAGAGATCTCACTTTTCCCAGTTTCAGAACTTACTACAAATGCTCTGAAAACAACATTATGAGACTGACATAAGGATACGCATAAAAACTAATGGGAGATAATTCAAAATTCAAAAATCAACCTACATGTCCATAGCCAATTGACTTTTTTTTAAAGAGTCCCAAGACAACTTAATAGGGGAAAATATTCTGTTCAATGAATAATGTTTATTTAGCTGAATTTTCACATATAAAAGAATAAAGATTTAACCATATTTCACACAATATACAAAAATCAATGCAAAATGTATCAATGACCTAAATATAAGAGCTGAAAGTATAAAACCATTGGAAGAAAATATATGACATACATGGATAAATTTTCATGACCTAGATTTAGGCAATTAGATTTTAGATATGACACCAGAAGCATGAGAAGCAACAACAAAAGATGGATGAAATAAGACATTTACAAACAATATATGTGACAAGGTTAAATTTTCAGAATATAAACAGAGTTAGTACAAATTAACAACAAAAAGTACTCCGAACAACTCAAATTTAATGGGAGGAGAAATTAGCTATTTCTTCAAAGAATATATCAATTTCCCAAAAACACATGAAAAATGCTCAATGTCATTTGTCAACAGGAAAACTCACATCAAAACCACAATGAAATACAACTGTTCATTAACTAGAACCTCTAGATTTTTTTCCAAAATAGAAAATAACAAATGGTGAGAGTGTGCAAAAATTGTAAGCCTCACCTATCGCTGGTGGAAATGTAAAATGAAGCAGCTACAGTGGAAAAAATTAGGTCTAAGAACATAAACATAGAATCAGCATTTGTCTCAGCAAATTCACACATGGATAAATACATGAAAGAACAAAAAATAGGCCAGGTCCAGTGGCTCACACCAGTAATTCCAGCTTTGGGAGGCCAAGGCAGGAGGCTGGCATGGGCACAGGAGTTCAAGACCAGACTGGGCAACATGGCAGGACTCCATCTCTACAAAATAAAATAAAAGTCAGCCAGGCTTGGTGGTACTCACCTGTAGTCCCAGCTACTCAGGAGGTTGAGATGGGAGAATCAGATAAGCTTGAGAAATCGAGGCTGCAATGAGCCATGAACATGACACTACACTCCAGCCTAGGTGACAGAGCAAGACCCAGTCTCAAAAAAATAATGTATATATATATATATAAAATTAATGTTTATATATGCAATTAATGTTTATATATATAAACATATATTTGTTTATATATAAATATATATATAAACATATATATATAAACATTAATCCAAAAAGTATACTTGTAGGTGAATGTTCATTGCAGCGATAGTTACCATAGTCAGAAGATAGAAACAACTTAAGTGTCCATCAAAAGCTGAATGGTTAAATGAATCTTTATGTATATACAATAAAACATGAAGAAGTCATAAAAAGAATGAAGTTTTAATACATGCTACATAATGAATGAACCTTGAATAAAACAGTCTCTATTCACAAATAACATAGTCCTATAGAAAATTCTCAAATGATTCACACAAAAATTGCTAGAGCTAATAAATGAATGAAGCAGAATTGCAGGATACAACACCAAACACCAAAATCACTTATGCTTTTAAACACCAGCAGTAAACAATCTGGAAAGGAACTCAGAAAGCAATTCCATTTACAACAGTATCTAAACATCTAAAATTACTAAATTTAAATTTAACAAAGCAGGTGAAAGACTTGTGCATTGAAAGCAACAAAATATTGCCAAAAGAAATTAAAGAAAACCTAAATAAACAAAAAGACAACTCATGTTCATGGATTTAATGACTCATTGTTAAGATGGCAATGATATACCAAGCCATCTTGAGATAGAAATTGTTACATAATTAGCAACAGATGATGGTTACACAGCATTACGAATGTATAAAACGGTACTAAATATTCACTTTAAAATGGGTAATGATATGTATTAATATGTAAATTTCAACTCAGTTTAAAAGAAGATGAAATAAAAAATTTGCACTGGATCATTCAGTTACATATGTCCTAAACTTTATGAAGTTTGAGAGTATTGCAGAAGCACAATATTAACTAAAGCACTGATATATAGAATGCATAACTCATGATAAAATGTAAGGTATTCTGACATAGCTCCTCTTCATTTTTAACATTTTCAGGGCTATGTGTGATGCTTGATAACCCTTGTTTGATCTCTTCTTTCTTACAAATGCTTTTCTCTAAGTGAAAGGTTTTAGAGCATTAAAAATATATGCTCTATTTATACTTAATATTTTGTTGATACAGATGAAAAGAGTTACATATCATCTTACATAGTGTTTATGAATTGTACAATTTTATGTCTGATAATCACATACTGAACAATATTGGGTAAAAATTTTGGATTTCAATGTATCATATTAATTTCACAAATGTAGAGATTTATTAGAGGAAGATAAATGTTTATATCTGAACTAGTAATGAGTGATGAGATGCTATGAACTTCTGGGAAAAAATATACTTGAATACAGTTATTCAATAAGGCACAGTCACCTACAGGTAACTGTTTTGGTTGGTTGTTTGTTTGTTTGTTTCTAATGGTTTGTTTCTGTTATTACATTGATGGTTGATAGCAAATTTGTAGCCACTATGTTCTGTGTCCGTCACAAATTTATATGTTGAAACCTAGTTACCAAAGTGATGGTATTAGAAGATGAGGCCTTTAGGAGGTCATTCAATTATGAAGGCTCATTAGCAGCCTTATGAAAGATGCCTCAGAGAGTAACCTTACCTCTCCCACCACGTGAAGACACAAGGAAAAGAGATCATCTACAAATCACAAAGCAAGTCCTCACCAGGTACTAAATCTGCCAGTGACTTCATCTTGGAATTTCTAGCCTTGAGAATTGTGAGAAATACATTTCTGTTGCTTATAATTCTCTTCATTTGTGGTATTTTATTATAGTAGCCTAAATGAACTCTGTTAAGAAAAAGCTAGAAAGACGTAATAATAATATGGTTTCAATGATACAAAGACTATAAAATTATGCTCCCCTACTCCAGTTTGATATGATATAAACTGCTCCAATCATGACAACATAAGAGAGATTATTAATAAAAATGTTCAAAATAACGTGGTCCAGATTTTTCATTGCCTCATTTAATCTTGAGATGCCAAACTTTTGACTACCTTTTCAGTAAATTACCATAAAAATGTACTTATCTATCTATCTATCTATCTATCTATCTATGTATCTATCATCTTTCTATCACCTATCAAACTTTGATGATAATATTAGGTGATAAATAATAAAAATGCAGATACATTAAATAGGAAAATAGATCAGTAGAATATTTTTGATTTTATATAAATCTTTTTGGAGAATACATTTTGAAAAACTGTTAAGAAAATATATTTTTTGCATTTAAGAGAATTTGGCAAAATATATAAAATGTGCTCATTGGATGTTTATGAGAATTACTTTGGTAAGTTATTTTACTAATAAATTACTTAGAAAATGATAATAAAATTGAAATTCAGATTTTTTTATCTAAAAAAATAAAACTATAAGAAATATTTACATTTTATGAATTTAAACAAAATTGAGAATTAAATTATTTTTATCCTTATATTAAAGTCTTATGCAATGTCTTAGGAATAAATGTTATGAGACATTAAATAACTATTGCAATATCTTTTTTATTGCTGTATACTTAACAAATTATTTCCATTAAGAAAGCAGCATTTCATGAATTCCAACACATGTACATAAAATACATATGTTCCAAAGGAATTGATTGGTTTCACATGAATGAACATTTCACCCATCTAATCAGTAGTTTTTATGTTGTCTGAATTTTTCTCTAAGGGCTTAAAAGATAATGCTATTGAACAAACTAAATTATAGTCCCCCATCTCAACATCATTAGAATAATGTATTTGACAACAATATAGTTCATATAGCACAAGAAATAACAAATATGATGAAACATACAGACAACACATGCAAACACACACACACTTATAGACACATGCACATATTTTCCTTGTACCATCACAGCATTTTTAGTTGATTTTTTTTTCTGCTGCTCAAGATTGAACCATGTACCCCACTCCTAATTTTTGTGTCTCAGTTCCTTTAATTATCATTCTCTGCCCTCACTATTTAATTGCTCCATTTTCACTGACTTCCCTCCTTCACCTACAACATATTCTAAAACCTAATAAACTAATGACATATTGAAACAGGCAGAAAAACAGAACATGCAACTTCTGACGTTTCATTATCCACTAAGGTCCACAAATATGATGTCTGTTTCTTCATCTCTCACACAATCTTAGACCCATCAAAACCTAGATACACATTTTTTTATATGTGGCTATGTGATGTGTGGATAAACATAAAAGCACACATGCAATAGAAAGGTTCTAGAGTAAACTTCCTCCACCTACGCTGTATCCGTCAACTTGCCCACATAGTCATAGTGACAGAGAGATTTGAGTTTTTTGACTATTGGCAGAGGTCATAGAAAGAGAAAGATATATTTTCTAAAATGTAAAAAACTCAGGAGATACTCTGCTGATGAGGATGCTGGTATCAATCCTTTTCTAACTGTCTATGCAGAAGAAAATTTGTTTTCTTCAATATGTCCCAAAATATCACTTTTTAAAAATACAATAAAGACAATAATATAAAAATTAAAAAATGCATGTCAAATGAAAACTATTGTTTTATTATTGTCAACAGATATAAAATTATTGTTAAATTGTTTTCAATATGTATATAAGTCGTTATCCTCAGTTTCAGTACTTATGTCTCAAACTGTGACCTAACATTTATCAGATAAGCCTGGGTCCAAAACCACGTCTCTTTATCATTATAACTATTTTCACTCAAAAATGACTTTACCTTGTAATGCCTAAAGATTAAAAAAAAAAAGTCTGGTTTCCATTAGTTGGAATATGCAATATTCTGTTTTCAATAATGGATTGAAGAGGTAGACAAAAGACCAAGAAGGAATATAAATGAACAAAACTACAAACCAACTAAACCTAATCAACAACTATAGAACATTTTACATGACAATATGTATTCTCTCCATGATAGATCATACCATAATTGGATCCTAAAACAATCTAAATAAATGTAATGGAATTAAGAAGATACAAATTTTGTTTTCTGACCCCAACTAAATAAAATTAATTGAAGATTTGGAAAATTCACAAATATGTAGAAATTAAACATATTTCTAAAATATAAATATTCAATTAAGACATCTAAAAAGAGGCTGGGTAGGGTAGCTCATGCCTATAATCTCAGCACTTTGAGAGGCCTAGGTGGGTGGGCCACTTGAGGTCAAGAGTTTGAGACAAGTCTGACCAACATGGTGAAATCCCGTTTCTACTAAAAATACAAAAATTAGCCAGGCATGCTGGTAGGTACCTGTAATCCCAGATACTCAGGAAGCTAAGGTGAGAGAATCACTTGAACCTGGGAGGCGGAGGTTGCAGGGAGCCAAGATAGTGCTACTGAACTCCAGCCTGGATGACAGTGTGAGACTCTATCCAAAAAAGAAAAAAAAAAAAAAAAAGAAAAGAAAAAGAAAAAAGAAAAAAGAAATCTAAAAAGAAATTAGCAAATACATTTAGATGAGGGAAATTGAAAATAAAAATCATAAAACCTTATGAGACTCACCTAAAGCAATACTTTGATGAAAAAGGTATTTAATCTTGAAAAAGTAGAAAAACCCGTAGGACTCAAATGTTCAAACTCCAAAATTTATTATGGGGACTATGGTAGTTAAGACAATGTAATACTGGCATAATAATAGACATAGAGATCAATGAAATAGAATTAAAACTTTAGAAATAAACTGTTACACTTATGGTCAAATGGTTTTGGGCAAGGATACCAACAAATTTCAATGAAGTAAAGAATATGTGATATGGTTTCAGTGTGCCCCCACCCAAATCTTATCTTGAATAGTAAATCCCACAATCAGATCTCTACCACGATCAGATCTCATGAAACTCATTCACTATCACAAGAACAGTGCAGGAAAGAACTTCCCCCATAATTTAATCACATCCCATGTGTTGTGGGAGGAACCTGGTAGGATGTGATTGAATTATGGGGGAAGTTCTTTCCTGCACTCTTCTTGTGATAGTGAATGAGTTTCATGAGATCTGATGGTTTTAAAAGCAGACATTTCCCTTCACAAGCTCCCTCTTTGCCTATCACCATCCGTATAAGATGGGATTTGCTCCTCCTTGCCCTCTGCCATGATTGTGAGGTCTCTCTAGACATATAATGCTGTAAGTTCAATAAACCTCTTTCTTTTCTAAATTGCCCAGTCTCAGGTATGTCTTTATCAGCAGCATGAAAACAGACTAATACAATAGGCTATGTGCAAATTGTACTGAGACAACTGTTTATCCACAAACTGAAAAATAAAGTTGGATCCCTACCTCACACCATATAAAAAAAGACCTAAAAATGAATAGAAAACCTAAATGTAAGAGTTAAAACTATAACATTCTTAAAAGCAGCAGAATAAATCCTTGCAGTTTTGAATTAGGTTACAACAAAACTACAAGCTACAAAATAAATAAAATAAATTTGACTTTCTCCTAATTAAAAATTTTCTGCTTCAAAAAACTTTATCAAGAAAATAAAAAGTGACTTAGAATGGGAAAAATGTTTGCAAAATGTACATATTATAAGAAACTGCTATTTTACAACTCAACAACAAAAAGAAAAGTAGGCCTATTTATCTAATTATTTTTTTAACATTTTCTTTTCTCTTGCTTATTTTATTGTAAGAATACATGTATCATTCAAAATACATGTTACTTAACTATGTCCATTGTTGGTAAAGCTTCTTGTCAACAATAGACTATTAATAGTTCAGTTTTTGGGTAGCCAAAAGTTACACACCTAAATTATTAACTATGCAGTGTGGTGGGGAAGATACCCTTAATCCCCCCATTTTGTTCAAGAGTCAACTATAATTTAAATTTACATAGCCACATGTGGCAAGTGGCTACCATACGGGATAGAGCAGCTCTAGTGTGAAAGTTCTTTTAAGGCAGTTTATATGTCTTAATTCATCTTAACATTTTGAGTACCCAGAAAGTTACTGATGCAGTACAGGTACTCCTTAACACTTGTTGTAGTGCCTGAGTGAAGACAGCACTAAATGGCAGGATGGTGAGAATTCTTGGCCCTGCTGTAGAAGGGGTAGGAAATCTAAGTGATGTCTGTTCAGAATGCTATAACAAAATGCTTTAAACTGAGTAATTTATAAACAACAGAAATTTGTTGGTCAGAGTTCTGAAGGGTGGGAAATCTAAGATCAAGCAGCCAGCAGGTTTAGTGTCTGGTGAGGGCTCACATTCTATTTCCAAGATGGTACCTTTTTGATACATTCTTACATGGCAGAAGGGGCAAACACACACTTTCAGGGCTCTTTTATATGAGCACTAGTCTTATTCATGAGGACAGAGTCTCCCTAATCTAATCAACTCCCAAAGGCTATACCTTAATATTATTATCTGATGATCAGGGTTTCAATGTATGACTTTTCAGGGCAAAGATTATAGAACTCTGTGGCAGAGAAGGCCACCATATTGCGCCTTCCCTTCAATGTACTGGTGGTAATGTGCAAATCTTAGGGTTAGGTGATTGAGATTCAAGATACGCACCTTCTATGTCACTGTGTGACCTCAGGAAAACCACATAGCCACATAGCCTATGGGCTTCTGTTTCCTCATCTGGAAAAGGGTGACCTCTAAATGCAGCATCTAAGCATCTAACTCAGGGGATTTTTAATAAGAATAAATTGAGGCCAAGAATAGGAAAACCAAAGTGTGAATTATGAAGTAGTCTGTATGTATATGGCTTTTTATTCATCTTACAGATTGGTCCTGTTGGCAGATAAATATTAGAAATTAGTTATCAAACATCACATCATCTAGACAGCCCTGGCTCTAGAAATGTTGACATCTACTTGTTTCACTCCATGATGGAAAAGAAGAAAAAATAAATCCTAAATTACTAATTTAGACTTCCCCCTATTCCTCTCATTAACAGCTCAAAGCCCCTACCATACAGCAGCCTTAGTAATGAATATGTATGGTAGAACCTTCAAGATGTAGCTAATTCCCCTCCAAGTACAACCAGCTGTGAAAACAAATTCAACTCCAGTAACCCTGCAAACGAGCATAGATTTTCATATGTTAGAGATACAATGTTCATCTCGTTCAGAGGAATCCAAACCAAGTAATAGTGGTTCCTGGGGCTAAGGATATTAAGCATAATAGATTATCTGATAGTTTACTGATGATAAAGGTGAGATTTGTCATTGTTTTGCTAGGAGACGTTATCAAAGGGAGGGAGAAATAGTGAAAGGTCACTGGTTCTATTGGTGAGATTATTTTCTTTACATAGCAGGAGTGTCAAAAGAAATGATCCCATAAAGATCACAACAAAACAGAACACACTTAAGCACTTCAAGATGAGCCCCAAAAAGCCATCATAGTGGACCCATTGGCTTCATCTTAATTTATCATTTGGCCCTCATAGACCAGAGTTGACTGGGTTCTCCATCTAGTCACGGTGCAGCAGGTTTTAACACAGCAAACTACGTGGTGGGCATTGGGGATGATTACTTTTTTGGAAATTAATTGTTATAATACAATAATACTATCAATTTTTGGCACCTACTGCATCCCTTAAGCTGTGCATTCTATTTATCTCAGTTAACAATCCACAGAGTTAACATTATTACTATCATTTTGCAAATAAAGCTATTTGGGTTTAAGCAAATTAAACCATTATAGCTGGCTTCAGAGATATTTTTGTATTTAGTGTAAATATTGTTATCAGAAGCAGCTGCTCATAGAAGTATGTTTCTTGATTCCTCAAAAAATGCACAGACAAGAAACTTAATAGGCAATGCCTATTTCGTATTTTGATCAGCATCTTTGCCCACGTTGTACACAATTTCTTACTTGGAAAGCTACCAAATCTCAAGAAACTCTTCTTCTGTTCAAGCTAGGTTTCTTTAATGTTGCCTTCACCACCTTTGTCAGAAGTCACAGATGCCTCAAAGAAGCTAGGATTACCCACCTTTGATAAGGCAATTTCTCCAGTCTTACTTTTCCTCTCTCCTCCTTGTTCTGAGCATGCCACTCTCACCTGTTTAACTCACTCAAATCTTCCTTGCATTCGAATTCTATCTGTCTAGAACCTTGGGGGGACTCTCTGTTTTACCTTCCTCCAAAAACATTGTGTTTTAGAGGTGCACATTTCCTTAGACAAAAAAAAAAAAAAAAAAAATTAGGCTCTTTCACATACTCTTCTCAGAGCCCAGAGCAAGCCTAGAATCTCTAGTTCCAATGGCATTTTCTGTTACAGAGAGATACCTCATGTTTTTATAAAATAACTATGATTTAATACACACAAATGTTGAAATATTAATTAAACTTTAAAAGTAGTTGCAGCCAACATTTACTAAATATTTTCTATATAACAGATGGTATACTAAGCCTTTACCACAGTAACACATGAAATCTTTTAAAATTATCATGATATAGGGATTGTGATCTTAGTCCATTTGGTCTGCTAAACAAAATGCCTTACACTTGGTGGCTTATAATCAAGAGGAATTTTTCCCTCACAGTTCTGGAGGCTGGGAATTCCAAGTTGAAGGTGTTGGCAGGTTCATAGGTGGTAGAAGGGATGAACAAGCTTTCTTGGGTCTCCTTCATAAGGGCACAATTCTCATTCATGAAGGCTCCTCCTTTATGAACTAATTGTCTCCACAAAGATCCAGTCACTTGATACCATCACTTTGGAGGTTAAAATTTCAACATATACATTTTGGGGAAACACAAACGTTCAGACCATAGCATGATTATTTTCATTTAAAAGGTGAGAAAACTGAGCAGTCAAAAAATTACAAAATTAGTCCTGGACCACAGAAAGGCAAATAACACACTAAAATTTATCTCCAAATACATATTCTTATGTAAGCTAGAGTGGTCGGCTGTTAAGCAGTATATGAATTTTGAAGCCAGATCCTTAATATAGACCCATCCCTACATTTTCTGTATGTCAAACTTTGCACCCTAAGCAAGTCATGCAACATCTTTGTACACTGAATATGTGCATGATCTCTGTCACTGAAGCCCACCTACCTGAGCTGGGATCTCTGTTTCACCACTTCCACTCACCAGCTATGAAAATTTGGCAATCCAGTAATTATTCTGTGCCTCAGTTTTCTTACTTATAAAGCAAGGATAATAACCCTTAATTTAAAGATAGATTTAAATACACATTTCTCCAAAGAAGACATACAAGTAGACAATAATACATGAAAAGATGTACAACATCATGAGTCATTAGGAAAATGCAAATTAAAGTCAGCATGACATATATTTTATATCCATTAAAATGGCTATAAAAAAGGGGAGGATAAAATTTGCTGGCAATGGTGAGGAGAATTTGAAAGCATCATATATTGCTAATGGGAATGTGAAATGATGCAACCAGTTTGAAAAACATGTTTTGAGTTCTTTAAAATGTTAAAAATAGAATTACCATATGACTCAGCAATTTTACAGATATTCTTAAGGGAATTGAAAATATATATCCACACATAAACTTAAATGCCTATGTTCACAGCAACATTATTCCTAACAGGCAAAAAATAGAAACAACTCAAACGTTCATTAATCAATGAATGGATAAAAGAAAATATTGTGTATTCATATAAAAGAATGCTATTCAGCTGTAAAAATGGGAAGTATTGATATACGTTACTACATGGATGATCTTTGCAAATATTATTCTACATGAAAGAGGCCAGCACAAAAGGCCTCATATTAATTCCATATGTATGAAATTTCCAGAGTAAGCGCATCCATAGAGACAGAGAGTACATTAGTGGTTTCCAGATGTTAGGAGAAGAAAATTGGGAAGAGATGGTAATGGGTATACATTTATTTTAGAGGGGCATAACAAAAATGTTCTAGAATTAGATAGTGCTTATGGTTGCACATCTTTGTGAATATACTAATAAGCACTAAATTATATGCTTTAAAAGGGTCAGATTTATAGTATATGAATTATACCACAATTAGAAATGAGCAAAAGGAAAATAATCATGTGGGCTCAAAGTAACACTAGAGCAAAAATAGCAATTTAAACAATGAAAATAAAAGGTAAATCAAGATACACACTTACTTTCAATATACCTTGTTTAGATTACCATCAAACAAAGAAACTTTAAAAAGGACTTTTTGGAGGCAATTATAGAAATTTTAATATAGCTACTATGTAGGTGATACAGAATTATTGTAAATGTATTTCAACATGAAATGACATTATAGTTATATAAGAAAGTATCTTTGTTTTTCAGAGATTTATAGTGAAACATTTAGAGATAAAATGTTATGATATCTTGGATTTGCTTTAAAATACTCCAGTGAAAAGAAAAAACTTAAAATACCAATGTACAAAAACATAAATAATTGTTAAATCTAGGTGATGTATATAAATATATAATGGTTCATTTTGATGGTTTATATATGATGGTTCATATTTTTGGTCCTCTCTGCTTTTATGTTTGAAGATGCTTATGACAAAATGTTTTTTGAAAACCTTATGAAATTTTAGAATGTTAAGATCTTAAATTTTATTATATAATATTTTCTATAATTGACAATATGTTTGCTGCTTTAAGTTTCTATGGCATCTGTTTCTATCTCATTGGTGAGCAATTATTAGAAACAAAAAAGAAAAACAGCAAGTACAAAGTACAATCATTAACTCTGATGTTAAATTTCCTCACTCATAATAAACATATATACAATGACTCTTTGAAAGACATAATTTTAAAATAGAGATCCAGTCTTAGACCACTGATATTAGTAGCTTTTCCTCCATTCTTCTTTGTTTTATATTGGTTTACATGTCAGTCTTAGGACTTTTATTATTATTTCATGAGGATCTCACTTTTAAATGCACAGTGGACTAAGACACAACACTTCAGTTCTGCACCTGAGTTTTTGCAAATCTACATTTGTTCTTGAGAATAATATTCTGAAAGTATAAATACTGTTTAATGGCTAAAATCAGTTATTACTGCATTATCCATATTCTTTTTCCACTTTTTAGCCAGGCCTTAAAAATATGCCTAAATTCCTGTCACTAGCTTTAAAGCAAGGTTATAAAAGTTACATTAAACTTCCCACTCATATTAAGAAATGCCCTTTATTAAAATACATTATTTTTGTTTTTAATAAAATATCAAGGTTCTGATTGCTTGGGAGATGTCTTTGTTATAAAAATAGATGCTCAGATACTAGTGTAAAATTTCATGCACAATATTCTCCTCAGGAATGTCAAGCAATCAAAATAAATGATTACTTCTCTTAAGTGCTACATAAAGCTCGTAACCCTTTTCTTTTCCTTACCTTTCTCCTGAACTACAGTTTCTTTCTATCTGTTTTTATTTTTTCTTCAAGCAACATCAAATAAACCTTTTCCATATCACCATAGTACCCCAATTTCACATTCTTGAAACAGAAATGGAACTGAGAAAGTTTCTCTTTGCTCTTTCCTATCTGTAGCATTTCTAAGTAAAACATTTGCTCTCCACTGTGTTAAAGGTACTCCTAGAGTCTTACTAGTCTACCTGCATACGATTTTGTGTAAGTTTAATATGGCTTAAAAAATGTGAAGCATTTATCTGAGCAGAAAGTAAAATAAAATAAGATAAAATAAAATAAAATAAAAAAGAAAAAAAATGCCAGTTACTGACACTTTTGGAAAACATCAAAATTTTGGATTGTCTAATATATTAAGCTGTTTATTAATTTAATTTAGTATATAGTACTGACTTTAACATAATGTTATTAATAACACTGAGAACATTACCAATAGTGAGGTTGTACCATTATTATTATGAGGAAATAGAGGCAATAAAATCATCCATTCCTCTTAAATTCAAAAAAAGCAAAAGGCTCAACCTTTGAAAAATTGTACTTATATGTACTTTTTAACTTTGAAAAAAATACTGGGAATTTACTTTTACTTTTGAAAAAAAATAGTTCACAAAATGAGCAAAGTGGTCTGAATTAGAGATAGAGAAATAAATGCATAACATGAAATTAAGAGAGTCTACATTTGAATTTGATATTTAATTAGGATATAGTACTTAAGAGTAATAAATTAAAGAGGTCCTCTATAGCAAAAGACTCGTTATAAGAAAAATACCCTACATAGCTGTATGTGCTTAAAATATAAAATCCTATTCCTATGTAACATAAAAATCAGATTCACGCCAAATAAGCATGGAGGTTCTTCTGTGGCAGAGACTGCAGCAGGTTCAGGATGGCAAGAAATTCATTGACGCTACTTCTATCAAGTGATGTGTTCTCTCTCTCCTCTCCTTCAATCTGAGGGGGCTATGTAACTGCTTTGAGCACAAAAATGTGGCTGAATGGATGCTGTGCCAGTTTCCAGGCCCTGGACTTAAGAGCCTGACAGGTTTCACTTCCGGCATCTTGAAAGACTTGCTCTTGGGACTTACAATTCAATTCCTGTGTGAGAGGGCAGGCTACCTGCTAGAAAGAACATGAGATGAACACAGAAACTTCACGAAAAAAGAGCTGGACCCAGCTTTCCAGGCCAGTCATATTAGTAGTCATCCTCCATACCAGTCCAGCCACCTGTAGCACGTCACATTCTAAACACAGTCAAAATCATGTAGAGTAGAATTGGCCAGCAGAGCTGCTCTTCTCAGCGAACTACAAAATTATAATATTTAACAAAATATTTGCCTGTTTAATCTGTTAAGTTGGGGGATGTGGTTCATTATATAGAAAAAAAATCAGAGCAGTGACCACACTCATTCAAACTTGCTGTTCAGTTGTTCTCTTCAGGGAGTTTCTATACAACTGCCCACATGATTGGCACCACACCAACCATCACATTCAGATTTTTCTAACTAAAAAGGGTGAAAGAGAAAGGACAGGACATATCCCTTTCCTCAATGTCATGATGCAAAATTTCACAGTATTACTTAGCTCCCACCTGTGGAAATAGGATAAAATATGTTTATATTTCTGCAGTTTGGGCTTTCTGGACAAACTTTCAGAAAATTGGGCCTTGGACTAAAATAACAAGTCTTAGATGTTAATTTACCACTAAAATCATTTTTAAATTCAGAGATTCATTTCATTCCATATGTGTGTTTATATTTCAAGGAATTCGAGACCAAGGATCGTGGAGACATACCAAATTTGTAAAACTGGAAATATGAGCCTATTTTCCATCTAGAGATATTTATTTACATATTAAAGTGTTGGAATAAAGGTCCTTCCCATTAAGTTTCAAGGTAACTCTCAGAAAGGGAGAGGCAATAGCTGCCTTTTTTTTCTCTACAAATTCCCCAAATTTATTTTTTTCTGTATTTCTAGCCTAAAATGTAGACTTCTTATGTTTATGCACAATCATTTTGTACTCAGGGATGAGAACTGAACACGAGGAATCCAAACGGCTATTTGCTGGCAAGTGAATAATAGTCTCCTATACTTCAGAAATATTTTAACATTCTTAAACTCTATTCACTAAAAATTCAAAAGCAAATAAATATTTTCAATACTCTAACCTTGAGTACAGTATAAATCATTAAATTTTCAGGCTCCCTTCAATTTCATTATTTGTGTATGTACACATGAAGTGAATTCAGATAAACATTAAAATTTTATTGTGATGAACAATTATAACTTTTCTATTATAAAAAGGAAAAAAGCTATTAAAATATCTCAGTCTGAAAAAGTTATCTTCAGCAAAATTATAAAAATATATTTTCAGATCTGGCCCAGTGCAGTGGCTCACACCTGTAATTTCAGCACTTTGGGAGGCCGAGGAGGGCAGATCACTACAGGTCAGGAGTTTGAAAACGGCCTGTCCAACATTGTGAAACCCCATATCTACTAAAAATACAAAAATTAGCTGGGTTTAGCGGTGAACGCCTGTAGTCGCAGCTACTCAGGAGGCTGAGGCAGGAGAATCACTTGAACCCGGGAGGTGGAGGTTTCATTGAGCTGCTATCATGCCACTACGCTCCAGCCTGGGAAACAAAGCGAGATTCCAACTAAAAATAAAAAAAATTTAAAAACATTAAAAAAAACACACATATATTTATATATAATCTTTATATAAAATTGAAAGAACAAAGAAAATCACTTATAAGTGCTGTAAGTACCATTTTCACTCATATCACTTTCATTAAACATCACAATTCAAATAATTAACATCAAAAGAAATATTGTATTATCCAAGATTATGTATGTCATAATATATATAATATATGACAAAATAATATACTACATAAAATAGTATAATAAAATAATAGATTCTATACTATACTATATTATATTATTTTGTTATATATTACTATATTGTGTTATATAAAATATAATATACTATATATCTATATATTATATTAATACATATTTTATATATTTTATATATTCTCAGATAATACACTATTTCTTTTAATGTAAATTCTTTCAATTGTGGTGTTTAATGAAAGTGAAATGAGTAAGAATGGTATTTATAACATTTTTACAAGTGATTTTCTTTGTTCTTCCAATTTTATAGAAAAGATTGATAATTACAAAATGAATTCAGTATTAAAATCATTAATAAAAAGTAGATAACAGTATTAAAAATTACATGTTTTATTTTATTTTACATAAACTCCAAATCAATTAATTTTTTGAACAACATACATTTTACTTCAAGGAACATGAAAAATACCATGTCTCATTACAGGATAATTTAGCTAAAAAAGATATAAGAAAATAAAATTCACAGTTTTTCGTGGAGAATATTCATCAGCATAATAGACATTTGAAGTTAATATTGTATTATCAGTCACATGTATTTATTTATATGCTTCTATCAATATTATTCTTACATATAGCTTATGATATCAATGTAAGAATTTCTCTAATAGCAACTATTTTGAGCCTTTTTTTCTGTCATGATTACTTTTGCCATGAGTTTACAAATCGGTACATACTTACTTAGTGTCATACTCATTTCAAATGTAATTTTTACTTCAATAAAATTTCTGTTAGTGCATTTGATTTCCAACACACCTAATGTAATAGTCTGCCACTGTTTCATCAAAGCAATTGACTCAATATTTCTAGGTCATACTGTCCTAAGAAAATTCAACTAGCAATATTAAATTATAATGAAAATAAGAATTATTAAAAGTTGTTATATATTTATTCCTTCATTATGTCATCTGGTTTTAGAAACTTATCCTTATTTATAACTAAAGTATAATAGCAAAGAGATTATATATATTTTATATAGTCATAATTTTTAGATTTCAGGAAAGCCTAGACACTCATATAAAAATAAACTGTTATTCAATCTCAGAAATGAAATTTTAATAACTGAAAGGAAAGGGACCCATAAAGAAGGTGATAAGAGACATGCTTTTTGTGATTTATTTCAGTCCTTCCTAAAATACATTTCTATGTCACTAGAAAAATGTTTGCAAAAAAAATGAATATTTTTCTTTCACCAAAATAAAATGTTCTTTCAAAAAAGGACCTCTTTCATCATTCCTATAGGTTTTATTGCAATTCTAATTTACCCTAAATGATACACACACATAAATTATCACTGCATACATTCACTTTTTGTAAAGAATTTTTTTTTCTCTAAAATTTAGATGGCGGACCTGAAGAGAAGATACACAGACACATTTTATCATTTACAGTGCTTTCACTTGCAAGAGTCAGAAATCCATCTAAATCCAGCTTAAATGATTGAAAAAGCTAGCATAAGTGGATTATTTGTGGGTGCAAGTTAATCTATTATTTTTTCAACAATGTCATCAAAAATAAGATTTATCTCTGCTTGTTGAAAGTGCTCTGAAGATTTCAGCGTGATGCTAACATGACCTCTGTGACCACACGCCTTGAGATTCAAATGGGAGAGAGAAAGCTTCTCTTCCTCTTTCATCCAACACGTATTCTGAGTTCAATACATTTGAAACATGTTAAGTTGCATCTCCTTTTATGGGCAAATAACTGTAGAATATATACGGCAGAAGAGAAAGATGGCAATATGCGTTAAAATACTTGATTTATGCCAGTTATAGCCCCGCTTGGAAGAATGCAAAGACTCAGTCTCATCTAAAAGTCTGGAGTACTCCAATAAGGAAAGGATGAAATAAATTCTGGGTAGAAAACCGCAGTGGCTAACGAAAGATGTACTCTGCTTATCAGTGCTAATATTTTCAGTAAAAAAAAAAAAAAAAATAGTGGAAACTGACCAGATGGAAGCGTAATTATGAAACTAACTCATGTTGAATCTAAAGGTCTTTTTTCAACAAATTATGTTTAAACAACTAGAAATCCATATGGAAAAAAGTGAACTTGAACCTCTAATTAATAATATGTACAAAAATTTATCTGATGCAGGTGGACTTAAAAACAAAGATGATAGGACATCCGGTAAAAAAACATGGGCCATATCTTCACTGCCTGTGAATGTTACATAGAACATATTAGACAATGATCACAATGAAAAAGCTAGATAAATTAGACTTCTGATATCAACAATTTCTCTTCAACAGGTACTATTAAGGAAATAAACAGGAAATTCACAGATCAGAAGAAAAATATTATCAAACATAAAATGTACAAAAGACTTATATTCAGAAACAACAGGAAATTTTTTTGTTTTTTTTTTTTTTTTGAGACAGAGTCTCACCCTTTCGCCAGGCTGGACTGCAGTGGCATGAATTCTGCTTACTGCAACCTCCGCCTCCCGGGTTCAAGTGATTATCCTGCCTCAGACTCCCGAGTAGCTGGGATTACAGGCATGCACCACCACGCCTGGCTAATTTTTGTATTTTTAGTAGAGATGGGGTTTCACCATGTTGGCCAGGATGGTCTCGATCTCTCGTCCTCGTGATCTGCCTGCCTTGGCCTCCCAAAGCGCTGGGATTACAGGCATGAGCCACCGTGCCTGGCCCAGAAACAACAAGAAACATTTATATCTCAACCAGCAAAGAACAAAAACTGTTAGAAAAGAAGAAACTGAAAAATGTTTTAGAACGCATTTTACATGAAAAATGTATTCAACAGCATTGGCAATAAAAGAGATGATCAATTTAAAGTGGATACTACTACAAACTTGAACATCCAGAATTAAAATTATGCCATATGATGGTAATAATATAAAATAACTGAAACACAAATATATTAAGACTGAGGAGGTACTAATAAAACAGTACAACATTGAAGAAGGATGACTAGTTTCTTACAATATAAAATATACTCTGTGGACACAATAATTTTGTTTTTAGGTATCCAATGAGGAGAAATGACAAAGAAAGTACTTGAGGAGATTTGTATATGAATATAAATATGTATGTATACATATGTGTATACATACATACATATATAGCTATTGACTGTTACAGCTATTATTATATCAGCTGTATTTGTAACAGTCAAAAGCTGGCACCAAATCAAATGCCCTTCAACATGAAAATGAATAAAGAAATGGTTGTGTATTATAAAATAAAATACTATTCATCCATCAAAAAATAATGATACATGTAACCACATGGATAAATCTCATGGATATTAGATTGAGGAAAATAAGCCAGAGACAAAAGAATACGTACAGAATTATTATTGAAATAAGGTTATAGGACAAGCAAAGCTAATCTATGTTATAAAGAAATCAGAATAGAGTCCTGCTTTTGCCTCTCTAAAGGAAAGGAAATAAGATGTAGCTTTAGAGGTATTAAAATGTTCCCTACTGTTATAGATAAATCTATACATAGATTTAGATTACATAGACCTATATTTTTTTCAGAATTTATTAATTGATGAGTGAGATTTCGCAATTTACTAAATGAAAATTTTACTGAAAAGAAGTAATTCAAATAACTATTGAACTGTAATTAGTAAACAATTCTGAAACAACTTTCTTTGTATTCTAAGCTTGAACTAATACATAAATCTATAATGAATAATCAGAGCTAGTTTTCTTTATAGTGGTGAATAAAATTACAAGTATAAAACAGGGAGTGCTAGAATGTACACTGTGGTATTTAAATGGAATTTGATATGTAAACTTATATTACTGTATATAGAATATATATTATAAATACACACAAACATGCATGTATTTACATGTATATGTACATATATATATAATGAAATTATATGTAAAAATAATCTTTGCACTGTGAAGGCAAAGGAGTAATGTCACAGCAGAGCACTTTGAAGAGAAGGCTGATTCAATGACTGAGGTATGAAAAAATTCAAGATAAACTGGGAATTTCTTGTAGCACCAGAAAGAATGTACTGTCTCAGGCATAAGGCAAACATTAAAAGGACACAAGAGACAACTTCAAGAGATTCTCACTGGCCATATCAGGAACAATTTAGTTGTCAAAATGAATAATGGATTATAAACTCTGGATAAAATTAAAATCCCTAAATGTGTATGGTATAAATGAAAATATAAATAAGTAAATAAGGAAAGACTGATAATATTAAATAAATGTGTGGAATATAGAAAATATCAATAGAGGTTGAAACTACTCATGTAACTTTGATAAGTAAAAAATAATTTGGACTCAGATATCTTCTGGAGATTATCTATTATAAAAAGACAAGTATACATTTATGATGCAGATAACTGGTAGGCACCACTTTAACCTTGTGATCACCAAAACTGGGACAAACCTTTATAGTGTACTTCCTGATAAAGTGCACCTAGAAGAGCACAAAATCAGAATTGTGTTCTTTGTTACAAAAAATAACTAATATGAATCTGATCAGTAGGAAAGGAAAGCAAATTCAAATTTGTGGGCATGCAACAAAATAATAGTTTGCACTCTTCAAATACATCAGATTCAAAAAGCCAAAGCAAAGTTGAGAAATGCTTACAGAGTTTTTGGAGAATAAAATGACAACACAGTATTTACTTCTGGATTATATTATCACATAAAAAAAGCTATAAAGGAGATTATTAAGGCCATTGGTTCTATTTTAATGTGGACTATAGATTAGATGATAATATTATATCAATATGATTATTATATTGTAACAATATGATTATTAGCAAATCCACCATAAACTATTTAGGAGTAAACATGTAAAATGTCTCCAAATTATTGACTTACCTGTCTGTTTATCTATCATCTGTCTTCTAGAAAATAAAGCAAATGAGACAACTTGTTTTTAAAATAATGCAAATCTGGATAAGGTGTATCTACAAATTTATTGAAATATTCTTGAAACTTCTCTACATTTGAAATTATATCAGTATAATAAGCTACAAAAACAAACAAAATGAGTAGTTTTATTAAATTTCATCCAGTCTTTCTATTTTTTTTTAAAAAAAGATACTGAGTATAATACATGAAAACTCATGGCAGGTAGTTAAAAGTGGTACCAAGAGAGAAACTGGTACCGTATTTGTCCCTGCAATGTTCCATCATCAACACTTACCATAATTCTATGCCTTATTAATACATTTGGTTGTTTTATAAAGAGATGATTCTGTATAGGTAGGGACTAGACAGTGAGTTGAGCAAAGAAATAGAGTGGGGTGGGCATGAAAGAGATGGGCAACCTATTTACACTGGGGGGAGTAAAGACTTACCAATACACTTAACTCAAAATTGGGATTTGTCAGACATTATGTAAAGGTTTTTGTTTTAATTATTTAATTAAATATTGTTTTGCCTTTATTTCATTACCTTTATTTTCACTTTCAGAGCTTGTCCATTAGCTATCACTAAGTAATGTATTCCTTCCTATGCACACATCGGAATGTTTTACTTACAATTTAAGTTGTTTTGGTAATTTGTACACTGTTGATTGCATTATATTCAATGTCTTTAAGGGGCTCCTACTGTCAAAGTAATAATATCAGTAAGTTGAATTGCAGAATCCAAGTCTCTGCTTTATATTTGAGAGTATTTTTATAAATTTTCTTCATTGTACTGAAATGGTGCATTAAAGAAAATCAAGTTATTCTTAGACCATTTATTTTGTATTTTGGAAAGCATAAATGTGATGATTACTTCTGTAATATGGTGATGTAGGTGTCCTACAAAATATGGAACCACAAAATATCACACAATAGCCAAACTTTTTAATGCGTTCACTTCTTCTATTCCTTCCAACAGCAGTTATCTTGAATTATCTGCTGTACAACTTAGTATCACAGTCACCACTTTACACACTCTTCTCAACGTTGAAGATCTTTACAGTAAACCACATTTCTCAGGATCACCTTTCCCAAACCACACTGTGTTAGATTCTGCTGACAAGAGAAAATTTGGAAGGTAAGAAAAAGCGTAATCATTTTTTCTCCAAAAAACAGTTTTAGGTAGATATGTAGACACAAGGTGAGTTCTTTGGAATCAACTGCTTTGGAGCTGCCAGAAGCTACGGGTGGCTGAAACTGCACCCATTGAGTCTGTGGAGATAGTCTGCAGATGTCATGTGGCTTCCCCTGTAAATAACCACTTTCTACCAGTTGTTTCCTTGACCTTCACTATCTTTCCAACAATTATGTTAGCTTCTAATCTTCTGAAACAAAACACTTTGTATTTAAAACAACAAGAGTTTTTTTTAAATTGAATTGCATTTTATACCACTGAATTGCATGAGTGGTATAATAGAGTTAGCTAAGTGTTGGGTCTCAGCGGGCATCAACCTATTAGATCTTCTCTTCACTAAGGTTGAATCTTGGTCTGGTTACACCCCTAGTCAAGACTATTTTTAAATTAACGACATAAACACTGGATTCAGGATAGCAATAATCTTTGCCTCATAAATCTGTTGAGTGAAGGAAACATCTCTCTGTGTGCATGTATGGAATATTAAATATTTCCAATTTACACCCAGAAAAAATGATCGTAATTAAATGTTATAGCTAGTTATTTTATTGCGATTAATTTTAAAAAGGTTTTCTTTAATTAGCATGTGCGATTCCCTTTAACCACAGCTAGATTGTGTTTTCACTTTTATTGTCTCTTCACCTCCTTATAGTCACAGCTATCTCTGATTATATATGCTACTGTCAACTTTCAATTGCACATACTTATTTATAACTTTTTATATGTGCTCATTTACTTTTCTCTGAAAGTCTTCTATTTTTTTCTTCCTGTTTACCCAATACTATTTTTTTCTGAAAGCCTAACTTCAAGTAATTCACATATTTGAGAAAAATATAAAAAAAACTATTAATTCATTTTAACTGCTTCATAAATGTATTTTTCAGAATAAACTCTAGCGACCATGTCTCTTATTTTTATGTATTTCCAGTAAGTTTTCAAGACATCTATTCCACTTGAACTTTTGAATGTAAGGTAGATTAGTTTTGTTCATAAAAATGCAGTTTGTTTTGTGTCTATGTTAATGTCGCAAATAAATGAGTCATTTTATAATAAAGCAAAAAAATTAAAGCAAAAAGAAAAACAAACATAAGACACAAAAGTCAAAACAAAACAGAAATGACCAACAAAGCTTTGTTTTATTTTTTAAATTATTATTCAGTACTTACCACACGTATATGCAGATAGCAGGTGTTCAATACATGATTTTTAATCAAGTAGTAAAAGAAGAGCAAATAGAATTATGTTTCAAAATATTTTATTTGTTATTGCTTAAACTCTGTTTCTGTAAAGGTGGGATGCATGTGTGACTAAGTCAGTGAGTTTGTGTGTGCATGTGTGTGTGTGAAAGTAGTAAATTTCAAAATTTGGTTCCAGAGATTGGTTTGGAGTGTTCACAGTTCCTGATATGCCAAATTAGTAATATCAAAAGATGATATGGGACACTTAGAAAAATGAATGAGCTAAAATATTCCAAATTTCCAAATAATATTTCCTACAACTCTTGTTCTTTGTCAAATTGGGTAGGAGAGTAACGATACTGTATCAGAGGACAGACTCAAATTTCAGAAGACTAATACTCTTACAAAATTCATATAAAAGTCCCTCTGAGGAGTCAAGTTTATTGGTGATAGGACCCGATTTACATGGCTTTGAGGGATTCATACATCCATCAGATCCCTTAATGTGGTACATGCTTCCTCATTCATCATTTAGATTACTAAAAAAGGGAAATGACTAGAGGAAGAGGAAGTTTCATAGGTATATGATGTGCTATCACATCAAATTGGCCATGAAAAAGACATACATAGAGTGTTTTGAGATTGAAAATAGTGATGGTCTTTGTCTTTGTGATTGTGGCATTTGTGTGACAGATGATGTAGCTTTTCACCAGCCTATTATTAGAAGAGGATTTCCAATGCAGATACATTGAGGTTTAATTTGAGATAACTGTGCTTCCACTCTCTAAAATAATTGATGATACAAAAAGTTTGCTAATACTGATTTAGAATCTGACCCTTTAGGCATAGGAAAATAATGGAAAAAAATAACTATGTTTGTCAGAAAATGAGAGACAGCCCTCATTTTCTATTAGGAAAATACCCCCTAGAGTGAAAGACTGCATGGCCAACCTCCTTTACACAAGACTATGTGACAAAGTTATGATTTTACTAATTTTAAGCAAAACATTTTTAAGACACTGGGAAGGCTAAAGGGAGGTGAATCAGTCAGAATGGCCTCTCTTTACTCTTCTCTCTTACCTTCTTCTTCAGTCATGTAAATCAGATATGATGGCTGAGTAACCACCTAGGTTTGTATTATGAAGTGATATTAAGGATAAAAGTCATTAACTGCATACTTCAATGTATTTTTAATATTTTATTTAGAAATTCATCAGACTTTGGGTATGTGTTTGTATAAATGGTGTGTGCATGTGTGCAAGTGTCTATATGTATTTGAAACAGACACTTCTTTCTTAATATGTGTATAATTTAAATTGTTTTTTCTTTCATATAATCAAAAGTCTAAAATAATAGTAGATTGAAGAAAATAGACATTTTTTCTCTTATATAAAAATTTCCCAAGGTTCTCAGGCCTGTGTAAGGGTCCCAGGGTATCTTTTGTCACCCAAGTTTCAATAATTTGCTCCATCAGTTTTATAAGTAACTATCGGAATCTTGCTGTCTGGCAGATTTTAGAAAGATAATGGACAAAATATGAAAGGTTTGAATTTTTCTAAATGAGAAAATACTGTTTATTATTATAAAATACTCTTTATTATTAAAGATCAGTATAGTTGTCAATTTTATCCATATGGGAGATGTTATAAAACCTTTAGAACAGTGCAGGGCAAATAAAAAGCACTATGTCAGAATAAGTAAGGAATGTATCTAAGAAACTGTTCCTCCGAGTGTCAATAATTACCACGAATCCAGAGACGATTTTTCACTTAGGTTTTCCAAGTGATTTTGGCACAACTAATTAAATTAATAATAAAGGTCAGACAGACTGACATTCTGTATAATCTTAATATTAGGCAACAGAATTGCAATACAAAATGTAAAAGTAAGTATAAGAAAACAATTTCAACAAAAGAAAATTGACAGGGTTAAATAACCTCTTCATTCAAAGTCGCTGATACTTTGACTCATACCAGAAAAGCCATTTAAAGGAAATATTTTTTTTATTTTACTTTAAGGATTATAAATCATTCTACTATAAAGACACACGCACATGTGTATTTATTGTAGCACAATTTATGATAGCAAAGACTTGGAGCCAACCCAAGTGCCCATCAAACTAGACTGGAAATATATTTTAAACCATAATACCACACAAACCTCAGCCTTTCAGGGAGTTCACAGCTATAGGCATTTTCTGGAAAAAAAAAAGAAAAAGAAAGAAGGAAAGAAAGAAAGAAAGGAAGAAAGAGAAAGAGAGAAAAACAAAGAAAGAAAGAGAGAGAGAAAGAGAGAGGAAAGAAGAAAAGAAAGAGAGAGAAAGAAAGAGAGAAAGAAAGAAAAGGAGGGAGGGAGGCAGGGAAGGAAGGAAGGAAAGAAAGAAAGAAAAACAAAGAGAAGAAAGAGAGAGAGAAAGAAAGAAAGAAAGAAAAATTCCTGTGTAATCGTCTATTAGCTTCTTTTCTACCACAAGCTTAATATTCAAAGATGTGACCAATGAAAACAATGTAAACTTATTTGAAATAATTTACTTGCCCTTATAATGTCTTTGGTAAAACTCAATTGTTATTCATATTTATAAAAAATTAAACTTTTGTGTTATTCCTAAAGATGTTAATTTTTCCAAAGTGAAAACACTACATGCTTTTCCTCCATGCATTGCCATCTATCATTAGTTTTTGCTTATAGTCTGTTAGTCAGTTTCAGTCCATGTGACAGTGCTCATATCCAAACCAATTTTAATTAATAGCTTGCTAAGATTTTTGAAACATGGCATCTAGTGATTTATTAAAGCCAACTTATATTACATCAAATGAATTAACGTTAGTCACTAATTATATCAAAATAAGTAATCTATTTTTTTCTGACATTACTTATTTCCCATCCTTTTCTCTACACTGAATTTTATTATATAGTACAGTATTTCTATATTTTTCTTTTCCAAGTCTTTTAGCTTTCTAAATAGGTAGTTGTCAAAAATCACTTTGTTTGCTCATCGACACATTTTTGCCACTTCTTTCTTGTTAACAAAATCCAAATTTTCTTTAGGTATCTAGCCACCACTGGCTTCAGGAGATGTGGAACGCAGCTCCAAATTAAGGGTGGAATTACAATTGTTCTAGCTCAATCACAGTAGTTCAGTTCTCCTTGGCAGTGACTGCAATAATGCGAAGATATTTTTAGTTTACATGTGATGCCTGGTATTGCAGTAGTTCTCTTTGACCATGAGAAAGGTTATCTAGAAAGATAGAAAGCTAATGCCAAGAAGGGCAACTTGAAAGTACACAAACTGCAACTTTAAAAAGAAGGTGAAGACATATATTAATCAAAACGAAACTTCCTGTTTTCCAGAATTTTGTTATTGTTCACACTAATTTCATTTGGACTTTTGTTATTGAAGTGATCTCATTTTAAATATGATACGATGAAATGTAATGTTTTTATAATCATCCTGTGGCCACAAAGATACTATTTTAGCACATAAAAACTCCTTGGTCTCAAATTTTATAAAAAGAAAAACAGTGACTTATATTTAATAAATAGTGACCTATTTTTAAATATTCATAAATGATTGTACCACATTTGCAATATAGAGATCTAATTAAAGACTATAAACTTTTATTTAAATAAAAATAGAAATTATTCTAATAAGGAAAGCTGATGTATTGCTTACTAACGTCTAATATGCAAATATAAACATGCTATTCAATTGGGTAGTCATTAAAAACGTGTTTATTTAAATTTCTTTTTAAAGTGATTGATAAAAATAAAATTAAAAATTAAGTTTCTCAGTCATGTTAGACACACTTCAAGTGTTCAGTGGCCAGATGTGGCTAGTGTCCTTCGTGTTACACAACACAGACAGAACATTTCCGTTAATGTAAAAATCCTATTGAACCACACTGATCTAAATCAAGGGTCAGCAAACTATGACTTATAGATTGCTGACTTTATAAATAAAATTTCAGTGAACACATGTCTGCCCACTCATTTATGTATTGTCTTATGGATGTTTTCACAATACATTGGCAGAACCAAGTAGTTGCAGCAGAGACTCTATGGTATGCAAAGCCTAAAATACTAATAACTGGAATAGTTAAAATATTTACTGACCCGTGATCTAAGCCATTGTCTAAACAGAAGAAACATAGATTAAATGTAATAATTATATGTAAACATTTTCTTAGAGAAAAGAGTGAAGCAAAATGATTTTTACTATCCCAAAAGGACTAACAGATATAATGTTGATTTCAATCATGACATGCTTTTTTCTTCACCAATCTTCATAGTATTCAGGATAAAAATTATAACTTCAGTGATCTTTAGAAGCTTATAAAATAAAAAAGTTGAACTTAAAAGTATGAAAACATTACCTCAGGTTTCTATATGACTTTGGCGTACTTCACAAACTCATTTGTTATGAATTTGTAGTTTTCATTTCTTCCATGGGGATTCCTCTCATTATTTGTTCAAGAAATCATTTTTCATATTGTCAGTCTTTAGCAATAATGCCAGTCTAAGGGTAATCACTTCTTGCATCTGCTAAGTTTCTGTATATGTAGAATGTAAATTGACTTAGATATACAGCTTTATCATTGAGAGAAAACCATAAATCTCTCCTGTAGCCAGAATAATCAGAAATGTTGCATAATCAGAAATGCTGATTAGAAGTAAAACTGACATACTCACAAATGAAGTAGTTTAGAAATTCCTAAAATTACAAGAAATGTGATTTTTTTCAATCTCCTATGATTCTGACATCAAGTTTTGCTTAGAAGTTAATTTCAAGATCTGTTTAGACACCAGTACATGCATGCAGAGTGGAACTAGAAAGAGCTGAATGTGATAGATGTATGAGAAGCATTATCATTTGCTTATTGCCACTTTAGATAACAGCGTGTACTGATTAAGAGCTTAGGTTTTTCAGACTTCCTTGTTTTGATTTCTCATTCCTACTGTTGTTACATACTAGCTGGGTAAACTAGAGCAATATATAATTTAGAGAAAATGATAGAATATTGTAGAAAACATAGAAAAATTGAAGTACTCAACTAAGAAAGATGTATATTTCTCAGTAACATAAAATTATAGAATTGAGCAGTATTAAGCAGCCCTTGTGGAAGGGCTTTTCCACAATACCAAGATCTTCTTGTTTTTTCATCCACGTATATATTGTACTATTCTTCGTAGTTAAACTGGATTTGATTAAGTCTGCATTCAACCTACAGTAAGGTTATATACAATCAAGGATCAGTAAACAATTTTCTTTAAGTAAATGACTCAGAAGTTGAGCACATTACTCATAATTACATTTTACTGATTAGAACCTAGTTAAATGGGCATAAAACTATCTTCAAAGAAGGATTTGGGTTTTAATGTATACTTAAACAGATGTCCAGTTTGGAAAAATTTTATTGGGGAACTATTGTTTCAACATCGTGAATAATGTTACAATGAACATGGGAGTGTGGATACCTCTTTGATATACCGACGTTATTTCCTTTGAATATATACCCAGAAATGGGATTGCTGGATCATAAGGTAGTTCTATTTTTTAATATTTTGAGGAATCTCCATACTATTTTCTATAGTGGCTGTATAAATTTTCACTGCCAACTGTTCTTCAGATTTCTCATCTTTACATTATATATATTCATCAATTTATTGTGACAAGTAAACATGTCAACAGATGCAAAGACCTTAGAAAAGCGCCTGATACACACTAAGGCCTGATTAACTGTTTATAATATTTCTATTTATGTAATTTATTTTTTCCGTGAAAGGCTTCAGTACATAGGGTTGATAAATTTACTACTAATAATAGATTTATTTGTTGAAATTGTGTCTATAAATTTTATGAGGGTGAAAAAAGATCAATGAGGAAAAAATTAATAATCACTATTGATTGATTAATTGATTGCTTTTTAACCACTCAATTAAGGTATATTAAACTATAAAATGATGTAAATATTTAATGTGTAAATCACCATGAGTTTGGGATATACACACATTGGTGAAAACATCATCACCATCAAGGCCATAAACATTCATCACACGCTAAAGTTTTTTCTTACCCCTTGTTATTACTATTACTGTTTTTGTTGTTGTTTTGCTTTGCTAAGAGCGCTTAACACAAGAACTGATATATTAGCAAATATTAAGTACACAATACAGTATTGTTAGCTATAAGCACTAGGCTGAGTAGTAGATCTCCAGAACTTATTTATGCTGCATAACTGAAATTTGTATCCCTTAACCATTACTACCCCAACTCCACACCCCTGCATCCTTGTGCCCGTCCTTTGGCAACAACCATTCTATTATGTGCTATGAGTTTGACTATTTTTGATTCTACATATAATTGAGATATTACAGTGCTGGTCTTTCTGTTACTGGCTCAGTTAATTAAACATAATGCTTTCTAGGTCTATCCATGCCATTGCAAATGGCAGGATTTTCTTTACTTTAAGGCTGAATAGAATTCCACTGTATGCATATACCACAATATTTTTATTTATTCATCTATTGATAGACTTCTAGATTGTTTCCATATCTTGACTATTGTGAATAATGTTGCAGTGAACAGTGGAGTGTAGATAGCTCTTTTATTTATCGATTTTATTTCCTTTGAATGTATACCCAGAAGTGAGATTGCTGGATCATAAGGTAGTTCTACTGATTTTTTGTGGAACCTCCATACTATTTTCCATAGCAATAACACAGGATCCTTTTGGTAACACTGCACCAGCTAGAAATCTCCATGGCCAGCAGCACCTCTGCCCAGGCTTTGCTTGGCTCTGGGCATGCTCCACCACTTCTGAGTAGGTTCATCTAACTGCTGTTTAAGATAAGTGACTGCTCTTACTTCTTCCGTTGACATGATGTGTTATTGTGGGAAAATGGCAGTCAGATCTCTCTCAGAGGTCTATCTAAGGGTCCCCGGTAAAAGGGAGCCATCGTCCAGGGCTCCATTTGCATGACCATTTGGAGTTTGTTAATCTCTAGGTGAGAAAAATCAAATTTTACAAGGAGGTTGTATTAGGATTCTATAAAGGGAACTAATAGGATATATATACATATAGTGGAGTTGATTAAAGAGTATTGACTCACAGGATCACAAGGCAAGGTCCCACAATAGGCCATCTACAAGCTGAGGAGCAAGGAAGCCTGTCCAAGTCCCAAAGCTGAAGAACTTGGAGTCTGATGTTTGAGGGCAGGAAACATCCAGCAGAGGAGAAAGATGAAAGCCAGAAGTCTAAATCAGTCTAGTCTTTCCACATTCTTCTGCCTGTTTTTAATTCTGGCCATACTGACAGCTGATTATATTGTGCCCACCCCGATTGAGGGTGGGTCTGCATTTCCCAGTCCACTGACTCAAATGTTAATCTCCTTTGGCAACACCCTCACAGGCACACCCAGGAACAATAGTTTGCATCCTTCAATCCAATCAAGTTAACACTCAATATTAACCCTCACAGAGCTTAAATATTCATGCACCAAATATGTATATTATACAAAGAGAAGCTAAAAGGGAAAAATCTAGTGCCAAAAATAAGAGAAATAGGAAGTAAATAGGCTAATCATTCTGAAAACAATATTGTGTCCAGAGCTGTTTCACCCTGGTGAAAGAAACTAAATCTTGTATGGGGCCAGTTAAACTAGAAGGGAGATTACTGTTTAGGTGAGTAAAAAAAAAATCCCTGTGGGAGTTCAGGATTAAGGGGTCCTTGACAAAGATACCTTATGGTGAGGAATGAAATGAAGGTGAGAACCACAAGCATAAGCAGGAATAAAGAGGATATCCATGGAAAGTTCATTATTGACACTTATCTTTTGTGATCTTTAGCCTGAGGTCTCTGATTTCTTCAGAAGAGCTTTGGGTGCTCTTCTGAGGCAATTCTGTCAGTTCCCCAGGCCTTTGCTAGAGTATAATGAATCCAAGAGTCTATTCCAATGACCTTCACTGCCAAAGGGGTAGAAAGAAGTACAACGTGCCTGGGTGCCTTGGCTCATGCCTGTAATTCCAACACTTTGGAAGGCCAAGGCAGATGGATCACTCAGGAGTTTGAGACCAGCCTGGCCAATATAGTGAAACTCTGTCTCTGCTGAAAATACAAAAATTAGCTGAGCATGGTTGTGCATGCCTCTAATTGCCACTACTCAGGAGGTTGAGGAATAAGAATCATTTGAACCTGGGAGACAGAAGTTACAGTAAGCCAAGATCATGCCACTGCACTCCAGCCTGGGCGACAGAGTGAGACTGTCTCAAAAAAAAAAAAAAAAAGAAGTTCAATGTAAGGTCCCTCCCACACCAGGACTAAAAAGGGAGAAAGAGAAGGAAGAGCCTTTACCTGCGCTAAGTCCCCTGGGTTGAATAGAGGTGGTGGTGGCCTAGTTCACGGGGTTAGGCCTCCTACAGTTGCTTCAGTTTGTGTTGGAAATGGGCCAAAGTAGTTACATGTTTAATCATATCAGAAGTTTCTTAGTCTAGCAAGAAATCACTGATGAGAAAAGGCCGTCCATATATCACTTCGAAGGGACCTAAACCCAGGTTCAAAGGGGTGTTTCTAACAAGTGGTAGGATTATGGGGAGAAGAGTAATCCAGGAGAGAGAAGTCTCTTGAGACTGTTTTCTGAGGTGCCTTTTGATAATATCATTTGTCTTTTCTACCTTTCCCAAGGATTGTGGTCTCCAAATGCAATGAACATGGTATTGTATGCCTAGTGTCCTTGAGACCCTCTGGGTGACAGCCATTTTGAACAAGCAGCCATTATCACTCTGGTGGTATTTAGAAAGTCCAAAGCAAAGAATGATCTCATTAATTAGTACTTTTATCACCTCAGAGGTTTTCTTTGTCCAACATGAAAATGCTTCTACCCAGTTATTGAAGGTATCTACTCATATTAGGAGACACTGGATGCTGCTTTTCTTTGGCTTTACGGGTAAATTTATCTGCCAGTGGGTAAATTTATCGGCCAGTCTTCCCCCAAGTAGCCTCCTGTTCTTTGGGAGTCTGCAGGGAAGAGCCGTTGATTGAGGGGATTATTTTTAAGGCAAGTCTCACAAGCATTAATGACCTATTTGACTATTGGTAGCAGATTTTTACCTGAGAACCACCATTGGGGCAATTGATAGGTTCTATCCTTGGAGAAGGATATTAAGAACTTTCCATTGGCTGGAAGCTGTTAGGTGAAGTTTGCCATCTTCTTATTGTAGCGATCCTGAGGACTGAAAGGTGTATCCCTGAGAGGTAGCCCATTCTACTTATGCAGGAGAATGTTAAGATTTTATTTCTCTTATGGAGCCCTCCCAGATCAGAGGGGTCTCTAGTAGATAAGAAATCTGGGACCTTCTTATTGCCAATTTATCTGCTTAGTCAGCCAACTTTTTACCCTCGGTTATTTCATCCATCCCCTTTTAGTGGCCTTTGCAAGGTATTACTGCCGCTTCTCATGAAAGAAGAACTGAGGATAATAATCTGTTAATTTCCTGATGGTATTTAAGGGGAGAACCATTAGCTGTGAGGAAGTTCCTCTCTTTCTATATTGTGGCATGAGCCTGAAGGACTAGGAAAACATACTTAGAATCAGTATAAATGTCAGCTGCTTTCCCTTTGCTTAATTCAAACACCCTCATAAGGGCTATTATCTCAGCTAGTTGAGCACCTGTGCCCAAGGAGAGAGGCACACTCTCAATAATATCATTCATATTCTTGTATACCCTACTTTATGGATCCCTTGTTCTACAAAGTAACTTCTGTCCATAAAGAGAGTCCAATCTGTGTTCTATAAGTAGTTTCTTTGAAGTCCTCTCTGGCTCCGTAGGTTTGCACTATTATCTGTATGCAGTCATGTTTAAGCTCCCCAACTTCCTCTGGGAGAATGGTGGCTGGGATTAGAGGGTCAGGTTCTTTTTTTTTTTTGTCTGATATGGAGTCTGACTCTATTGCCCAGGCTGGAGTGCAGAGGCGTGATCTCGATCTCGGTTCACTGCAAGCTCTGCCTTCTGGGTTCATGCCATTCTCCTGCCTCAGACTCCCGAGTAGCTGGGACTACAGGTGCCCACCACCATGCCTGGCTAACTTTGTTTTTGTATTTTTAGTAGAGACAGGGTTTCACCGTTTTAGCCTGGATGGTCCTGATCTGCTGACCTCATGATCTGCCCACCTTTGCCTCCCAAAGTGCTGAGATTACAGGCATGAGCCACTGCACCCGGCCGGAAGAGTCAGGTTCTTAACTGGACTGCAGATCTAATAGCAGAGCTCAGTATTAGAGGCAGCAGTTGTCCATTATCCAGAGACTCCCCTTAGAAGACACCAGTCCTGCCACATTATGTGGGGTATAAATGGTGAAGTTATCCCCCTTGGTTAACTTAGTAGCCTCTGGCACCAGCAAAGATACTGCTGTAACTGCCTGTAGACAGGCTGGCCATCTTTTAGCTACCAAATCAAGCTCCTTGCTTAGGTAGCCTGCAGGCTGCTGGGCTGAACCTCAAGTCATTCCCTTCCTTTCTGATACATAAAATTTGAATGTCTTAGCTATGAGAAGACGAAGGGCAGTGCCTCAAGCAAGACTTGTTTCAATTGGTCATATGCCCTTTTAGCCTCTGGTTTCCAAATTAAGAAGTGAGTCCTAGTTGACTGAGTTTCCTTTATTAGGTTATATAAGGGACAACCTATCTTACCACACCCAGGTATCCATAATCTGAGAATCCTGTAATACCCAAGAATCCCCTCATTTATTTGAGGGTTTGTGGGAGGGGAAAGTAGGAGATGGCCTGATGGGGCTTGGTTGTGTCCCCACTCAAATCTCAACTTGAATTGAATGTCCCAGGATTCCCATGTGTTTTGGGAGGGACCTAGAGGTAGGTATTTGTATCATGGGGGCCAGTCTTTCCTGTGCTATTCTTGTGATGGTGAATAAGTCTCACTAGAATTCACAGGTTTATAAGGGGTTTCCGCTTTTGCTTCCTCCTTATTATGTTCTCTTGCTGCCACCATATAAAACATGCCTTTTGCCTCCCACTATGATTCTGAGGCCTCTGCAGCCATGTGGAAGTGTAAGTCTAATTAAAAAACTTGTTCTTCCCAGTCTTGGGTTTGTTTTTATCAGCAGCTTGAAAACAGACTAATACAGTAAATTGGTGCCAGTAAAGTAGGGCATTGCTGAAAAGATACCTGAACATGTAGAAGTGAATTTGGAACTGGGTAATAGGGAGAGGTTGAAACAGTTTGCAGGGCTCAGAAGAAGACAGGAAAATATAAGAAAGTTTGGAACTTCCTAGAGATTTGTTGAATGGCTTTGATCAAAATGCTGATAGCAATAGGGACAATAAGGTCAAGACTGAGGTGGTCTCAGAAGGAGATGAGGAACTTCTTGGGAAATGGAGTAAAGGTGACTCTTGTTTTAGCAAAGAGACTGGTGACATTTTGCCCCTGCCCTATAGATTTGTGGAACTTTGAACTTGAAAAAGATGAGTAAGGTTATTTGGCAGAAGAAATTTCTAAATAAAAAAGCATTTAAGAGGTAACTTGGGTACTGTTAAAGGCATTCAGTTTTATAAGGCAAGCAGAGTATAAAAGTTTGGAAAAATTGCAGCATGACTATGCAATAGAAAAGAAAAACCCATTTTCTGGGAAGAAATTCAAGCCGGCTGCAGAAATTTGCATAAGTAGCAAGGAGCCTAATGTTAATCCCCATGGCCATGGGGAAAACGTTTCCAGGCCATGTCAGAGACCTTCACAGCAGCCCCTCCCATCACAGGCCTGGAGGGCCAGAAGGAAAAAGTTGTTTTGTGGGCCAGGCCAAGGGTCCCTGTGTTGTGTGCAGCCTAGGGACTTGGTGCCCTTGTCCCAGCTGCTCCAGGTGTTCCTGAAAGGGGCCAAGGTACAGCTCAGGCCGTGGCTTCAGAGAATGGAAGCCCCAAGCCTTGGCAGCTTCCACATGGTGTTGAGCCTGTGGGTACACAAGCTCAACTCAAGAACTGAGGTTTGGGAATCTCCATGTAGATTTCAGAAGATGTATGAAAATACCTGGATGCCCAGGCGAAAGTTTTCTGCAGGGGCAGGGCCCTCATGGAGAACCTCTGCTACGGCAGTGAAGAAGGGAAATTTGGGATCGGAGCCCCCACACAAAGTCCCTACTGGGGCATTGCCTAGTGGAGCTGTGAGAGGGCCATGGATTCAAGCAAGCTCTTCACCCATGAAGTGGGAAGGTGTAGTCAGCAGGTTTATTAGTCTGTTCTCACGCTGTTAATAAAGACATACCCAAGACTGCATAATCAGTTAAGGAAAGAGGTTTAATTTATTTACAGTTCATCATGGCTGAGGTGGCCTCAGGAAACTTACAAAAATGGTGGAAGGAGAAGCAAACATGCCCTTCTTCACATAGTGGCATCAAGGAGAAGTGCAGAACAAAAGTAGAAAAGCTCTTATAAAACCATCAAATATTGTGAGAATTAACACACTATCATGAGAACAGAATGGGGGAAAATGCCCCAGTGATTTAATTATCTCCCACTGGGTCCCTCCCACAACATGTGGAGATTATGGGAACTACAATTCAAGATGAGATTTGGGTGGGCACATAACAAAACTATAACAGCAGTGATAGTCATGCTCACCTGCACTATGTCCTGACCTTCCACTGTCAACTGCCTCTGGGTCCCTCAGATCTAGTTTTCTTTCTCTTTAGGGCTTCAACCCAAAGCTTGGAATCAAATTTGGGACAAAAAGATGCCTCAGGACAGTGTATGGACACATTAAATTAGTCCCAGGTGATCCTTACCAAATTGCAGCCAACAACTGATTGGGTGGCTCCTCTGCTGCTTCTCTATCATAAGCAGAATACTAAAGTAAAGCTGTGAAACCAGATCCTCCTCAAACAGGCGAAAGAAAGAGAGTCTTGGGAATTGCAAACCTGGCATAATAAGATGCCTCCCCGTAGGAAAAAGTCAACCTCTCCAATAGAAAAGCTCCCTGTATTCACAGGGCTATGTTTACTCCTGACATGCTGCGAAAAAAAACAACTTAAATACAGGGGAGGGGAAGGTCCCTGAATAGCCTCTTGCCCTATGCTAATGGATTCCTTCAACAGAGGAAAGAAAAATCTCAGGTGTCACATCCTCTTTGCTTGAAAGAATAGAGAGAAACCTCATTGTTCTAAATTACACTCCTGATGACTGAGCAAAGTGCTCATTCTACCCAGTAATATTATCTCTATGGTTTGCAACAACACTTTTAACACTGTATATAAAGAAAAGATAAGAGCCATGACAGCTCTGAAAGAAAGCAAGAAAATGTGATGGGAAAGACTGAAGGTCTTGGCCAACACCTGTACAGACTGTTGGGGATTGTGGCCGGTCCAGGAACATTTCGGTAATGCCAAGGTGTAGCCTCAGCCAGATGCCTTCAGTTGCCCTAGGACCTTATTCTGATCCCATGTGACAGCTTGACCTCACAAATGGAGGCTGCATTGAAACAAAGCCAACATTCCCAATACCCAGGGTGATGGGGGTGGGGGGTTAACACTGTCCTCCCCAGCAAGCCTGTCATCTCCAGACATGCCATTAGCTTTTAACTAGCTGACAAAAGTCTGATGCTTCATCTGTTTACAGAACAAAAAAATATGAGGAAAAGAAGCCTTGAAAATGAAAGTGAAAGAGGTTCACACTTACTCACCCTTTCATTGAACCCAGAAATGACAGAATCTTTCGGTGCTGCTTCCCCAGCTGGAAATCTCCACAGCTAGTGGTGCCTTTCTCTGGGCTTTGCTTGGCTCTGGGCTTGCTGCTGGGCTTTTGTGACTTGCTCACCCTAGCAGAATGCGCTCAGCTCACACTGCCAGCCCGGATCCCAAGCATGCACATGGACTCCATACTCAGCCTGCAGCTGAGCCAGGTGTGCAGCAAGTGGTTTTCACTTTGGGTTGCAAGCATCTAGACAAAGGGACCACAGTGATGCTGGAAAACTCAGAGATGACAGTGACCATGGAGCCCCAAGAGAAATTATGGCTCTCACCCAGTTAGTCCTGAGGTTTGCGCCCCAAAGAAATGTTACAGCTCCCTTCTGTTTTTTCTGCCCACAGTGTGGTGAATGGTGGGGTGTGTTAAAGCTCCTTCATGTTACCACTCATTCATTCCCACCACCTTCAGGTTGGCAAAAAGGAATGTGTCATAGATCGTTCAGTCTTGTCACCCATTGCTTAGCCAGGGGGAGGGAGAGTTACCATGTTACAGCTCTTTTTGCACCTGCTGTTTACCAGGTTCCAGGGTCTTGTCCTACAACCAAGAAGAATGAGGTTATGTGGACACCAGAATGTGAACAAGATAGAGAAGAATTTTATTGACCAATAAAAAAGCTTTTGACGAGCAGAGACCCAAAGTAGGTAGCCCTCAGTGTGAGAGGGAGCCCGAAAGTGGAGAGCACAAAACATGGCTGAATCTGGAGCTTTTATGAGCTCAAAATGGGGGAGTGTGTGCAGATTGGTCTGTGGGCTGGCCTGGAATGTAAGAAATGTGCTCACCCATCCAAACCCAAAGAATGGACTCAGAGGCATGGAGAACAGTGAAAGTGAGACTTTTAATAGCAATCTTACAATATTGGGTTTCTGGTAGGCAGAGGCACACAGGACAGCTATAACAGGTAATTTACCTCGTATCATACAAGTCCCTCCACAAGTACCTCACTGGTCAAGTAATATGGGGTTACAATCTTCCGAGACATCACTTAAGTTTCATTATCTCCCTTATAAGGTTATACTCTGGTACCCTTCCCCAGTTTGTAACATCCACAGGCTGGCTGCCAGTGCTCAGATCTATCATGCCTTGAAAATGGACCATTTGAAATATTTTCTCACAAATCCCTTTCTCTTTTTTATATATTTACTTTGGTCTCATTTTCATCTAAACCCTTCTGGTCCTCAAATCGCTCTAGAAGTCATTTACTTTCTTCTTCATAGGAGAGTGGGTTTAATTTGTTTTCTAATAGTAGCACGTTATTTTGCTGGTAAGTCATGGGCACTTCTTTATTAATAGCTGTTTCAATTAATCTCTGTGCTAGTCCTTTCACACAAAGGATAATACAGCATCCCACTGCTGTTAAGACTCCTGCCACAATTATGAGAGATGTAAGAATTGAAGATACCATGCCTTTCCATTTTCCAAACCAACCTTCTAGCCATCCTGTAAATGGGTCATCAATTCCAACATTTTCTTCCAGTTTGTTGGCTAGAGTTTTCAGTCCTTATAACGTTTTTGTGATGGTCCTTTCAGGGGCAGTATTGTTGGGGTGAAAGTACAACATTTCCCATCAAGCACAACACATATGCCCCCTTTTTCTACTAGTATCATGTTTAGTGCAAACCTGTTTTCCCAGGCCTTTCAGCTGGTGGCATCTAACTGGCTAGCCATCCCGTCGAAGGTGTCCTGAGTATAATTGATGAATGTCTGTTAATTATAATAGATTTAGTTAATATAATTCACATTCTTGTTAATAGTTGACCACCAGAATAGTGCTGACACAAACCCAGCAGCTATTCAGTTTTGAGCCTTAAATTCATTAAGTACCCCCCTAGGGACTCCTATAGAATTTGTTAAATATCCGGTTTCAGTGGCCATGTATATTTCAGGCTACCTTATGGAATGCCAGGGTAAAGGGATGGCCAGTTGGACTAAAGCACAGGTTGCAGTCCAGATGGACAGTAACAGGTTATGGAAGTTCCTTTTCCCACAGTACCACCAGACATCAGGCTGGGGTATATGGAGAGCTAAGTAATTGCCATTGCCTGACTCACCAGTGACATTTAGGATGTGGGTACAAGTCGAGAGTTCTCTCATGGGTTTATTGAACTCTGCCCCTGGCCTAGAGACAAGAGGAGTGGTTCACATTCCCTACAGAGAATGAGGGAATTGCTCTGGGATCCAACTTCCACAATGCAGGAAAGAGCAATGACAGACTCTTACAAGTCTCATTTCCCCATGCATCCTTGTCTTGGTATAGAGCCAACATGCAATGCACCCCTTCAGGATGGGTATTCCATCCCAGGGGAAATGAAACCACCTGTGCCTGGGATTATACCACAGCACACATATAGCAGTTATTACCGTTGAGGGCCTGTACTGAAAATTGGACCCATTTGACCCAGGCATTCACATACCCGTACCCTGTCTCAATTTCTAAGATTTGCCTTAAATCCTCTACCTCAATTATTTTTACCCTTTAGGGTCATTATTTGGTAGACTAAAGTGTCTGTTAGGATTTGGGGTTTGAGTAGTCCCAGTCAAATGGGAGGTTGAGTTCTTGATTAGAGAACAAATAGCCATAGGGGATCTATCCTCTGTGATGTCTACCCCTAACCCATATACCCAAGATGTTACTTTTGGTTCTTGGTCTAGAATGGCTGGATTGTCAATGGAATTGAGTATAGGATTCCATTCCAAATTCTGGCAGTTATTTGGCAGGGAGTCCTTGGACATATGTAGTTTATTCTTCAAGGGTCTGCAGCTTGGAGTTACCCACTCCATGTTTACTGTCCAACCCTGAAATTGGGTAGTCCACCATACATCACCCCAGTTGGGACAGGGTGATGCCCTACTGTAGCCTGTATCTGGTTCATAGAGAAGATATTTATCTGCCTGTGAGAACTGTCTCTGTTTTTCTCAATTCCTGTAAGGTAAAACCTGGCAGGCGTCAAATTTAATAGTCTGAGGTGTTACCATCTTGGTCACATTAATAACCAACCTGATTGGTTAGGGAGGAATCCCCTGCCAGTTTCCATTTTGACCTTCTCCTCTTTGTATTGTAGTCTATCCCAGCCATATTAACTTCGAGAAATGGGGCAAGCCCATGCTTTCTTTTTATATTTTTTTTAGAATTAACTTTAAGGGTTCCTCAGGTTACCCATGCAATTTCCACTGGTATTTTTCCCTCCCTTCCAGGGTCTTTTTTTTTTTTTTTTTTTTTACCAGTTCCTTGACTCGAGTATAGTGAGTCCACCCCCATTTAGCTGTTCACATGGCTGTCTCAGTGGTCAGGAGCACTTGATAGGAACCTTCCCAGTTTGGGTGGAGCTTGTCTTCTTTCCAAGTCTCAATCAGCACCAAGTTCCAGACTGGAAGTGTGAACCATGAACTCAAGAGGCAGATTTTGAGTCAGAAGTCCTTTTAACCTAAGGGAAGACAGGGTGGAGGATATGACCAGTATATAATTTCTTAAGAATTGGTCCTTGGTTTTTGTTGGGAGAAAAGCTGAGGCAAGACTTGCTAGTCTGACATAATATAAAAAGAGTCTTGGTACATATCTGGGGTCCAGGGTCTAAAACCCCTCATGGACTTTGGAACACCAAGCTCTGTGCTTAAGGATGGAAGGCTGCCCTGCCATACTACAATCTAAGTCCAGGACATAAAACTCCTCATGGCCTCTGGAATGTGTCCAGACTTGCTGGCTCCTTGCTTCTTGCTCTCCCAGGATCATAAATTGATTGTATCTTGAGTTAGAAGGACATATTCAACATTATCTCAAATAGCAGAATATGTTCCATATGCTTTAAAGAAAATGCTAAACTGACACAGCTATAAATTAAACACTTGATGCGCCACTTCCTTTCGACCCCCATGTCCTCACTGCCTGCTTCTTTGTTTGATCACCAGTAAATAGTGTGGGCTCCCAGAGCTCAGGGCCTTCGCAGCCTCCATACTAACATCAGACCCCTGGACCCACCCTGTGTACTCTTAACTTGTCTTGTCTCATACCTTTGACTCCGCCAGACTTTGTAGCCCCCATGGCCTGGTGTTGGGTCTGATCACCCCAATAGGTTCTCATAGTGGAAAGATCTGTAACCTTGTCTGAATATGGGAGTCCATATAATAACTCATAAGGGGACAATCCCAAGTCTTTTCTTGGGGCTGTCCTAATCCTAAGAAGTGTTATTGGTAACATTTGGTCCAAAGCATTTTAGTTTCTAATATTAGTTTGGTGATATGCTTTTTGAGAGTTTGATTCATTCTTTCTACCTTTCCAGAGGAAGGGGGATGCCGAAGGGTGTGATAATCCCATCTAATTTGTAAACCTTCCATAATTCCCCTTAACACCGTTGAGGTAAAGTGGCTCTCATTATCTGAATCAAAATTTTCCTCCAGGCCAAATCTATGTAAAATCGGTCCTAATATTATTTTGACCACATTCCCAGCAGTGTCTGTTGGAAGATGAAAGGCTTCCAGCCAGCCAGAAAGGTGTCCTACAATCACCAGTAAATACGTTAGTCTTCCTACTTTGGGCATTTCTGTGAAATCTACTTGAATGTTTTAAAATTGTCTTAGCCCTGGAGGTCTTCCTCCCATGGCCTATTTTCTAATCACTTTTATTTATCCATTGACAAGTTACACAACTTCCACATACTTGTTTAGTGAGAGTATAAATCCCTATACACCCATAATTCCTAAATATTGCATCACACAGAGCCTGGGGTCCCCAATGATTCCCTTTTGTAATATAGACATTAATTCTGTCATCAGGGATTTACTTATCATTTCTCTCCCATCAGGAAGTACCCATTTCCCATCTTCCATCTTCAGTTTGAGTTATCCTTCTTCTGTCTAATTCTTCCTTCTTTTCTCTGGTAAACTGGGGCCTTAATACTACCTTAGGGATGTCTGGGATCAGGATAAATAGTCTAATTTCTTCCTCCAGGGAGGCTCGCTAAGCAGCTTCATCTGCAAGCTTGTTTCCTACAGCTTCTATAATGTTCCCTTTCTAATGACCATTTATATGAACTATGGCTACCTCTGCTGGAAGCAGGAGGCTTTCTAAAACCTGTTTTAGTCTAAAACCCAATTGTATCAATTATTTTTCCCTGCTATGTATTAGGCTGTGCTCCATCCAGCTTTTTCCAAAAGTGTGTACCACCCCATAGGAATATTTAGAATGAGTATATATAGTGCCTTCTTGGCCTTCAAGGAGCTTTAGGGCCTGATAAAGAGGATATAATTCACAGGTTTAGGCTGACTAGCCATTAAATAATCTACCTTTCTCACATAAGGAATATTTATTTCCATCAATGACAGCATAACCATTATGTCTCTTTGCCGTCTATCACTCGGGATGACCCATCCACAAACAGCCTTATCTAATCATGTAGTGGAGCTTCCCTAAGGTCTGGTATAACTTTGGTTTGGTATTCTGTGTTATCTAAGCAGTTATGGTCTGATGTCTCTTTGTTCTTCTCTCTTTTCCATAGGAAACTGGCTGGATTCAGGCAAGTATTTGTTGTTACGACCAAATCATCCTTTTCTAGCAACAGGGCTTCATATTTTAGAAGCCAAGAGTTCATTAACCATCTCCCAGCTTTTTTATTTAATTTATTCCTGACCTGGTGTGGGGTTCTTACTATTAAGACCCCACCAAAGGTTAGCTTTCAACTCCTCTCCCAGCAGGGCTCTAGCAGCTACTACTTGCACACATTCGAGCCATCCCTAAGAGACAGGATCAAGAAACTTGGAGAAAAAAAGCAACAGGTTGCCTCTTGCCTCCCCAGGTTTGAATGAGCACCCCAAGGAACAAGCCCTGATCTACTGTTACAAACAGGTGGAATGGTTTCTCTAAAGATGGGAGGGCCAGTACTGGGGCTGTAATGAGGGCGTACTTTAGCTCTTTCCTATCCTGAATTTCCTCTGGGGAATATTGAAAAAGATCAGGTTCCTTTTCCAATAACTTGAGGTACAGAATCTTTGTCTTTTGAGCATATGAGTCAATCCACAACCTATAGTAACCAGTTAAACCTAAAACTTTTTGGAGTTCTCTCTTTGTCTTAGGCAAAGGCAGACCCACTATTCCTGATATTCTCTCTGGGTTTATTCTCCACTTCCCTTCACTAATCAAGTGTCCTAAATGTTTAACTTCTTTTTCTACAAACTGCAATTTGTTCTTAGAGACTTGCAATCCCCTTTCTCCTAGGAAATTAAGCAAGCTTATAGTGGTTTCTGATAACTCAGCCCTCCTCTCCCCAGAAATTAAAAAATCATCCACATATTGTAACAACTGGGTTCCACTGGAAGTTTGTAATTCCTCCAGGACTTTTTCTAAGATTTGACCTAATAAGTTTGGGGCTTCCATTAAACCTTGTGGCAGCACAGCCCAGCAGTACTATTGTTTTCTCCTAGTTATAGAATTTTTCCATTCAAAGGAAAGAGGACCCTATTCCTAAAGTTTAGGGCATTACCCAGAATGCATCTTTATGATCCACTACACTGAACCATTTATGTTCATAGGATACCTTACAAAGGAGGGTGTAGGGGTTAGTCACCACAGGGGGATGAGTCTGGACAATCTGATTTATCCCCTTAGATCTTCCAGCAATCTGTATGACCTATCAGGCTTTTTGACTGGGAGAATTGGAGTATTGTATGGTGACATGCAGGGTTCTAAGAGTCCATCTTTAACCAATGTATTACTGGTTGGAGACCTTTACTCCCTTCAATAGAAATGGGATATTGTTTTCTGCAAACTACTTCTCCTGGTTGTTTTAGTTTAATTTGTAAGGATGTGATTTTTAACCCTCCCCTGTTGCCTTTCTTAACTCACACAATGGGATTAATTTTACTCTCTTCTTTTTTCAGTCAGGAGGCCCATCATTACTTTTATTTGTCCCTCCTCTATCCCCAATTCTAAACCCAATCTCACAATCAGGTCTTGACCCAGGAGGTTAGTTCCTACGTCAGGAACATATAAGAGTGACCCCTCAATTTGTTCTAGTCACAACTTAATTAACATTTTCTTGAATATTGGAACACAAAATCCCTCCCCTTTTAGCACTGATACTGTCAATTTTTCCTTAGAGAGTTCTGTATCCCTTGGTTGGTGAATTAGGGAGCAGTGAGCCACCCCAGTATCAACCAAAACTGTCACTTCTTCTCCCTCAGGTTTCACCTTCAAATTTATCAAGGGTTCCTAGTGGGATCTACTCAGAAGGAACCCCTGGCACCCCTAGTCTTTATTAATGTTCATGAGGGGACTCACCTTTTCTTCTTTCTTCCATTCAGGACACTCTCTCTTAAAATGCCCCGACTTTCCACAATTGTAACATGCACTCATAATCTTAGGAGCTTTTCCCTGCATTTCCTTTATTTCTCTTTGTCAAAATCTATCATTCCCTCATCTTTTTTTGAGGGGGATCTTGATTTAACCTTTTTCTGACTACCTCATCCACAGTGGAAACCATGATTTTCACTTTTTGTTTCTGATTCTCTTCTCTCTTTACAAAGACCATCTGAGCTTCCTTCAGTAATTTCTCAATTGGTTTCTCATTCTATCCATCAATCTTTTGTAATTATTTTGTAATGTCAGGCCAGCTCTTAGTTACAAAGCTAACCTTAAAAAGACCTTTCCCTATGGGGTCCTCCAGATCTAATTTGGAGTATTTTCTCATCTGATCTCTGAGCTTCTACAGGAATTCAGCAGAAGTTTCCTCTTTTTCTTGTTGAACTTCAAATGCATTTGAGACATTCTGTGTCCAAAGAGTGGACTATTTTATCCTTTTATTTATTAGGTCCCTGAGGTCCTGCATTTGGGCCCGGTCTCTGGGATCATTATTATCCCATTCGGGATCGACATTTGGAAATTTTTGTTTGGCAAGACTTTTCACCCAGGAGGGTGTTGCCTTTCCCAGATGTCATGGCTGCTTTTCTAATTAATCCTCTTTCTTCTCCTGTGAACAAGATATTCACGAAAGACAACATTTTAACTCAGGTGTAAAATCTGGGTCCTAGGAATTGGTCCAGCTGGTCTGCTAAACCAAGGGGATCTTCTAGGAGTGGTTTCATTTTGTTCTTGAAATTCCTAACTTCAGTACTTGTAAGAAGAACGTTTACAAAGCCAATCTCTCCTGGTCCCATGGGAACTTCCCTGAGAGGAAACATGCCATGGTCTCCAGGTCTTTCTTCCTCTAACCCTCCTGTTGTTCCTTGATCTTCTTATCCCCTATTTTGTGTGACATAGGCAGGAGGCAAGCATGAAGGGGGTCCCAAAGCTTTTCACTGGGTGAGGGCTCTTTACTAAGCTTTTTAAATTCCTCTTTGAGGGGGAGCATGGAAGCTAATTCCTTGATCTGGCAGAGAGCGTAACCTATCTCTTTTTGTGAGGATGGGGTTTTATCATTCACATAGAGAATTAAAGCTTGGCACACCCAATCCTCATCTGAGCCAAACTTAGGCCAAAAGACAGAAGGCTTACAAATGGGGTCTTTGGGACAGATAACACAACAATACTTTATCATCTTTTGCTTTCCCTTGTCCTTGGTTTGAGGGTTGTCTTTCCAAACCTGCAACATTCTCCCCAAATGACTATCTGGGGGAATGTCAAAGGGAGTCTCTTTGGCTCCCTCTTTCCTTTGGCCACTAGGCCTAGAATTTCTGTTTCCCATTTGTGATCAGTGTTTGTGTCTAAGCTTTTCCTTGTGTACTCAATCCCCTCTATTGGAGGTTTCTTGCACACCCTGAGAATTGCTTTGTGAGTCTAAACTTTTCCCTGTGTACTCAACCCTCTCCCCTCACGGGAGGTTTCTTGCACACCCTGATAATCACTTTATCCATCTCTGGCTATTTGCCTCATGGTAGAATGGAACCACAGATTGGGATTTCACACTTGCTTTATATATTTGATACATCTCAGTCACACACACTCAACCGCCAAAAATGCCCAACCAACAAGGCAGTACGTATAGTCCAATTTTCCTACCTTGGCTTGTGCACAAGGCTGCCTGGTTGCCACAGTGCCTGTTTTTCTTTCTGTGTCACCTCCACTGCCTCCTGAATAACAGCCTTGGTGTTGTCTATGGCCTCTGTGGGGAGCCGGAATGCCTGGACAGAGTGGGCCACCTAAATCAAGTGGGATGCGTCTCCCTTCTCGGCCAGAGTCCTACTTGATGCAGGTAAAGAGATCCTGGACAGACCCCCAGATTTGTGAGAAACATGCTTACCCATCCAAACCCAAAGAATGGACTCACAGGCACAAAGAACAGCAAAAGTGAGACTTTTAATAGCTGTCTTGCATGATTGAGTGGTAGGCAGGCACACCCGGGGCAGCTACAGCATGTAATTTTTCTCCTAGCATGTTAGTCCTTCGCCCAGTTCCTCATTGGTCGACTACTATGGGGTTATAATCTTCCTGGATGTTTCCTAAGTTTCATTATCCCCCTCATAAGGTTATACCCCAGTTCCCTTCCTCCCATAAATTTCAATTTCCCAATAACAAAACTTTCTCCCCTTTTATAGGCTGACCATCTTCTACATTCTGTTTGCTTATCTTGACTTTCTAGGAGCATGCGCTGTGCAGTTTGTTACATCTGCAGTCTGGCTGCCAGTGCTTAGATTTTTCATGCCATGAAAATAGACCATTTAAAATATTTTCTCACAAGGAAAAAGCACCATTTGATTGGCTTCAAGGAGGTTTAACTCTGGTCAGGGACACTACCCAGAACTGGCAGCTCAGTTTTCAGGCTTTAAGCTGTTATTGACTTGAAAGTCAGGTATCATTGGGGACCTGGCCCTGTCTGCCTAGAAGTTGGTCTGCCTCCTACTGCTATCAGTGACTGTACCAATTTACATTGCTATCAACGTTGTACTGTTTCCTTTTCTCTACAAGAGAACAGTTCCTTTGTTTCTGCAACCTTGCCAGCATGTGATAGTTTTTTGTTGTTGTCATTTCAATTGGTGTGGGGTGATGTCTTCTTTTGATTTGCATTTTTCTTCTTTTACCTTTTGATTTGCTGTTTCTTGACAATCACTTATGTTAACCAACTCTTCATATACCTGTGGGCAATTTATATATGTTCTTTGGAGAAGTGTTTATTCAGATTCAGATCCTTTGGCATTTTTTATAGTTAGGTTTTTTTGTGGATTTTTCTTCTATTTAATTGTATGAGTTCCTTGTATATCTGGGATATTAACCCCTTATCAGATGTATGTTTTGCAAATATATTCTCTCATTTTATAGGTGCCTCTTGGTTCTGTTGATTGTTTCTTTTGCTATGTGGGAGCTTCTTATTTTGTTGCAATCCTACTTATTTTTATTTTTTTGTCTGTGCATCTGGGGACATATCCAGAAAAGTATTGTCCAGATCAGTGTAAAGGAGCTTTTTCCCAGTTTTCTTGTAGGAGTTTAACTGGTTTTAGGTCTTATGCTTAAGTCTTTAATCCACTTTGAGTTGATTTTTATATATGGTTTCAGATAACGGTCTGATTTTATTTTACTGCATATGGATATTCAGCTTTCTCAGTACCATTTATTGAATAAACTATCTTTTCCTCATTATGTATTCTTGGCATCTTTGTAGAAATTTAAGAAGTTTGTAGGTATGAGTTTATACTTTAGCCCTAAACTCTATTTCACTGGTCTATGTATCTACTTTTTTTTTGGCCAGAATCATACTGTTTCAAATACTGTAAGCTTACAACATAATTTGAAATCAGAAAGTGTGATGCCTCCAGCTTTGTTCTTCTTCTTTAATATTGCTCTGACTATTCAGGATCTTCCGTGGTTGTATGTAAAAGTTAAGTTTTTCTTTCTATTTCTCTATATGTCATTGGCATTGTAATAAATATGAATAGGTTTACATTGAATCTCTAAATCAAGTTGCATCTTATAGATGTTTTAACAATATAAATTCTTCCAAGTTATGAGCAAGTGATATCTTTCCATTTATTTATGTCTACTTTACTTTATTTCCCCAAGGTATTATAATTTTCAGTGTACAGCTCTTTCACCTCCTTGATTGAATGTATGCCTAAACATTTTGTTTTCTTATTTTCTTTTTTGAATAGTTTTTTGTGAGTATATAGAAATAGCTATTTTTCATGTTGATTTTGTAACCAGCAACTTTCCTGAATTTGTTTATTAGTTCTACAGCTTTTGATGGAGTCTTTAGGGTTTTCTATATGTAAGATCATGTCATTGGCAAAAAGATATAATTTGAATTTTTTTCTTTCTGATTCAGATTAACCCTGTCTCTTTTATTTGCCTATTATCTATGGTTAAGACTTCCAATACAATGTTGAATAAATGTTGTAAGGGTGGACACCTTTATCTTGTTCCTGATCTTAGAGTAAAAGCTTTCAGCTTTTGACAGTTTAGTATCATATTAGTGACAGGCTTGTTATATGTGGCCTTTATTATGCTGAAGTGCTTTCTTTCTATACCTAATTAGTTGAGAGTTTTTTATTACAAATAAATGTTAAGTTATGTCTGATGGTTTTTCACATTTATTCAGAGGATCATGTGATTTTTATACTTCATTCTTTTAATGTGGTGTATTACAATAATTGATTTGTATATGTTGAAGCATCCGAGAATCAGAGATAAATTCATTTGATCATGGTTTATGATCCTTTTACTGTGCTGTTGTTTTCAGTTAGCAACTATTCTTTGAGAATTTTTGCATCTATGTTAATCAGGTATATAGGCATTTAATAGTTTCTTCTTGTCATATATCTGTTTTACTTTGGTATCAGGGTAATGCTGGCCACAGAGAATGAGATGGAAAATGCTATATTCTCATCAGTTTTTCTGAAAAGTTTGAAAATGTTTGTCGTTAAGTCTTTAAGTGTTTGTTAGAAATCAGTGGTGAAGCCATTATGTCCTAGGCTTTTCTTTGTTGATAGGTTGTATGTTTCCAGAAATTTATCTTTTACTTCTCAGTTTTCCAATTTGAGGGCAAGTAATTGTTCATACTAGTCTCTAGAACCCTTTGTATTTCTATAGTTTCAGTTGTAATGTCTCTTATTTAAATTACAATATATTAATTGGGGCTTTTAAAAATATTCTAGCTAAAGTTTGACAATTTTGTTTATACTTCAAAAAACAACTAAGTTTCATTGATCTTGTTTACTGTTTTTCTAGTTTCTATTTCATATATTTCTATTCTAATCTTTAGTATTTCATTTCTTATGCTAACTTAGTTTTATATCCCTGGTCTATTTCCTTGAAATCTAAAGTTAGGTCATTTATTTGAGATATTATTATTTTCTTAATATAGGTGTTTGCTATAGGCTTTCTTTCTAGAACTGTTTTTGCTGTATCATGTAAGTTTTGATATATTGTGTTTCTATCTTCATGTGTTTCAAGATTTTTTAAAAAGTTTTGTTTGATTTCTTTTTGATTTATTAAGTGCTCAGAATTGAGTGACTTGATTTCCATGTATTCATGATTTTTCCAGTTTTCCTCTTATTTCAGATTTTTAGTTTTACATCATTGTGGTCAGAAAAGATACTTGTTATCATTTCAATCTTTTTACATTTGTTATAATGTGCATTGTGTCCCAATATCTTTTCTGGAAAATGTTCCATCTGTGCTTGTGGAGATTGTGTATCTTGTAGCAGTCGGGTGAAAAGTTATGTATATGTCTTGCAGGTATATTTGATCTGTAGTGTAGTTCAAGTCTGATTTTTTCTTTTTTATTTCCTGCCAGATGATCAATCCTTGTTTAAAGTGAAATACTGAAGCCTGCTACAATTATTTTTCCGTTGTCTATTTATTTTTCTATTTTGTTAATATCTGCTTTACACATTTAGGTGCTCTAGTGTTGGGTACATGTGTATTTACGTTGCCATATTCTCTAAAAAGACTCTTCTATCATGGTATTGTATTTCTTTGTCTCTTTTGACAGTTTTTGCCTATTTTGTCTGAAACTAGTATAGCCATCCAAGCTTTTTGTGTTTACTGTTTGCACGGAATATCTTTTTCTATCCCTTTTCTTTATATTTGCTGGTGTTCTGAAAGATAAAGCTATCTCTTTTAAGTAGAATATAGTTAAATTGTGTTTTTATCATCCATTCAATCATTTAATATGTTTTAATGGAAATTTAATTCTTCTTCATTTAAAGTAATTATTGACAGGTAACGACTTTTGCTATTTTGTTAACTTTTCCCTGCTTTATTTGCAGTTACTTTGATCGTTTTGCCCTCTTGTTGTTTTCCTTTGGGATGGGAATTTTTTTTTTTTTTTTTTTTGTAGTAATATGGCTTGATTCATTTCTCTTTATTTTTTGTATTTTACTACTCTTTTTTAACTTTGCCATGACCATGATGCTTACATAAAGTATCTCATCATTATACTAGTGTGTTTCAGGCTGATGCCAACTTCTCTTCAATCACATACACAATTCTAAAATTGTATTTCTTTTCTTCCATGTTTTTTGTTATTGGCATTATAATATATATCTTTTTATATAGTGTATCTATTAACAAATTATTGTAGCTACAGTTATTTTAGAAAATGTGGTCTTTATTCAGTTTACTAGACTTAAAAGTGATTTACACACCACCATTATAGCACTAGAATATTATAAATTTCATTATATACTTTACCACTGAATTTTGTACCTTTGTACATTTTAATGATACTGATTTTTATTCTTTCTTTCAACTTGAAATATTCCATTTAGTATTTCTTGTAAGGCAGGTCTAACAGTAAGAAACTCTTTTGCTTTTTTTAGAAAAGCCTTATATCTCCTTTATTTCTAAAGGATGGTTTTGCTGTGTATAGTATCCTTAATTGGCTGTTTGTTTATTTGTTTGCTTTTCCTCAACACTTTGAATACTATTACACTCTCTCCTGGCCTGCAAGGTTTCTGCTAAGAAAGCGGCAGATAGTCTTAGGAGGGCTTCCTTGTTTGTGACAAGTTGTTTTTCATCTGCTGTTTTTGAAATTTTCTCTTTTTTTTTATTTTAACTCTTTTAACAATTTGATTATAATTTGTTTCCACAAATACTTCTTTAGGCTGAAGCTATTTTGTGTTCTTTGGGTTCTGTGGATCTGGATGTTAATTTCCCCTTCCAGGTTTGGGAAGTTTTCTGCCATCTATTTGTTTAAATACTGTTTCTGTTTCTTATGATGTCTGTCTTTCTTTTGGGATTCCTATATTGCATATATTGCTTTGCTAAATGGTGTCCCATAATCCTATAGGCTTACTTCATTCATTTTTATTCTTTTTTTATTTTCTTTTTCTTTGACTTGAATTTCAAATAATCTGTTTGAATTTGTTGATTCTTACTTCTGCTTGATGTAGTCTGCTGTTAAAACTTTCCATTAATTTTTTTTAGTTCAGATACTATATTCTTCACCACCAGAATTTCTCTTTAGTTATTTTTATGCCTCTTATCTCTTTGCTGAACTTTTCATTTTATTTCTGTGTTACTTTCCTAATTTTGTTTACGTGTCTATGTGTTATCTTGTAGCTCACTGAGTTTTATTTTAGATGATTATTTTGAATTCTTGTTCAGGCAACTTGATCTCAATTAATTATCCACAGGGTCTTCCCCCACCCCCCCCACTTTGGTGATATAATATTTCTTAGATTCCTCATATTCCTTGAAGCCTTAAATTACTGTCTTTGTATTTGAAGATGTGGTCACCTTTCAGTTTTTACTTACTGTCTTTGGGAGAGAAAGACCTTCATCTGTGAGCCTAGCTAGACTTTCTAGGGGTCTCTCACACCTTTTCTATGAATACACCATTTCACTCCTCTAGTTTCCTCTTTGGAACCAAATCTTAGGATATTGTGCCTTCTCTTGATGTTGCAAAACCAGGCCTGATGCTGACAGAATCCTATATATTTTCCCTAGATCAGTGCTCTGAATTTGTGAAGGTTGTGCACCTTCTCATAAACCATCAGGGCCAAGTTGGTTGCAAAGACCTGTACCTGCAACTGAGATCTGTGTGCTCTCTGCAGGGGTTCATTTGAGTGGTACATGAGAATCCATGGGGTGCCATACACAGAAGGGTGTGTGGAGTTCTGAGGGTCCAGATTGGCTGATAGGGGGATCCACATGCAGGCAACCCTGTGAGGTTTATGAATGAGCCTCTTGGTGAAGTGTTTGAGATGTTAGGAACACCTGCAGTTGGATGTTAAGAACCATGTGCAAGTTGCTGGATACTTCTGCCCCTTTACCCTGCTCCAAGCTGACCCAGACAATTTAGCCATGAAAATCCCCTCAATATTCTGAGCAGGACAAGACAGAAGTGTTCTTCCTGGACAGTATTCTGCAAGGCTAGAGAAGCTGAGAGCTAACTTCACTCTCACATTTGCCTAAGAGGAAATCATAAGCTGAAACAGCCTCTCTTGTCACTGAGCTGTGTTGTCAGGGGGCACAGGTAATTTAAATTTTTTTTTTTTACTCTATTTAATGCAACTTCTCTCAGACTTTTGTTCCACTGCAGTGCTGGAAACTTAGTTAGATTCTGAGGCTTCCACAAAGATATTCTTGTCCATGAGTGGTTGAAAAATCTGTGTTTCTATGGGGAGATGAAAGCTGGAACCACCCCTTCCATCATCCTGTTGATGTTGTGTTTCAAAATAATCAATTTTAATGACTTAAAGTGATATATATGAGTTGAGGAAGGTTATAGATTGTACAGCTTGATAGTTTTGTAATTGGTGGTCTAATGCAACACATCAATGCCCGAAGTCCAAAAAACTGACAATGCTGAATGCTGACAAGGATGTGGAGTTGCAAAAGTATCATTTATTGCTGACTGAAATGCAAAATGCTGTAGCTACTTTGGAATATGTTTTGGTTGTTTCTTACAAAGTCAAACATAGTCTTATCATAAAATCCAGCAAAGGTGCCACTGGGTATTTATCCAATTATTTTAAAAACTTATCACAAAAACCTGTATGCAAGGTGTATCAGTACTCTTAACAGTGTTCATATATCAATGTCCAACATTTCTACCTTTAGTAATATTTGGAAGGAAAAAAAGCAGAGATGTACATAAGATTTAAATAGAAAAAAAATTGTTCCTTCTGTTAATCTGACAATAAAACATAGAAACTGTTATATAAATAAGGTGTTTGTTAAATATATAGTTGCATATTTGCAGAATGGAATTCTTTTTTGAAATGCATTCAATCATATGAACTATTATCAATATTTAATATTACATTTTAAAAAGCAGTATGTGAAACAATAAGACCCATCTTGACTACTTTTAATATCCAACTACTAAAATAATGAAAATGACAAAAGAATATTTGGATAAATATATTGAAACTTTAGCAGTACTCATATCAGAGTTGTATGTTTACTGGTGGCCTTTTCCTTTTGAAATTATCTTTTATGTTGTAACATTTTTTTAAATAATTAAAAATTAACATTATAAAAAAGATAATTATATACAAAATTCTATATTTCTCTAGAATTTTTGCTGGACTTTTATATTTCTTGGGATACACATTTAGAATTCATCACATAAACCAGTGAAGTAAAAGGATTAGGATTAATTTAAAATATGTTGTAAAGACAAATTGTTCTATAGATTTAAAATGACATGGGATAAACCACATCATCTTTTAAAAGGGACTTCCAGATGTGGTAGGGGTATAGATCTGCTGACTTCGGAGGCCTTTTATATCCCTAATGTGCCTGCATCTGTGATGATAACAGTCCTTTATTAATAAGAGGTTTCTTTTTTCCTAATTGGAAATTTTTTGGCCTGCTGCTCAGGGTTTGTTTACAAAAGTTGACCAAAAAAATGTAGTGTCACTTCTGTTTATTTCATAAGTATCTTTGTAAATAATTGTATAAAATCCTATTATTCACATTTTTTAAGTAACAAATAGAAATTATCAGCCCTTGTGAACAGAGCTCATTATCTTTAATCTCTAGTAAAACATATCATAAAGGATTTTGTTTTATTTGCATTTCTGAAAACGAAATGTAACTTGGTATGTATATACATATTCATAAACCTCTGCTTTTCTGGTTTTCCTAATAAGAATTGTCTGAACAATTAATAAGCATAGTAATGTGTCATATATAGGATATGTCTCTCAGATTTTCATATTGTTCCCTGGGAATTTTCATGTCCTTATTTAACATATTCCTTGTTTCTGTTATTATGCAAGAAATCATGCCTGATTAAGTTCAGACAGTTTGCAAGGCAGGGGTTTTGTATAATTGCCATCATGCTCTGCAGGTTTTTACTTAATTGTTATCTCTTTTGAAGCCAGATTAAAGGATTTTTTTACAGTGTACTGCTCACCTGTTTGTTCATTACATTAATTTAAATTGTCTTCCTTTTTATTTGTTAAAAACCTACCACCAGGAGAATTTGGTGAGGTCATTATACTTTTTACTATCCTACCTTCCTAAAAGCATTATATCACATTGTCATGTGGCATCATGCAGTCAGTACACTCCCTAACTTTACTCAGATATCAAGGATAATAAAAGGGTCTGAAAAGCCCATCTTCCCTTGGGATAACTATGTCTATGCCTTTAAACCATGAGGATGAACATTAAAGCATTTAAAGTATAAATATCTATAAAAGATATTCTTGATATGAAATGGGGAATTCCTTTTGACTCAAGATGCTGCAAATCAGAGTGACATAAGTTCAATCACTCTTTCCTCTTCAAAATACGCAATAAAAAGGAATTTCTCTTGTGACCTAGGATCTAAGTTTCTACTTTCTATAGATGTGTCAATAAATACCATATTTGTTTAACTGTGCTCCTGTTTACCTGTAATTTGTGTAGTTGAAAGTTTGGGAATAAAAATGTGACATGGTAACTTAACATAAAATATTTTATTTAACATAATTATTTAATATAATTTATCAGAGCATTTTATTGTATAATATTTTAACAATTCATTGAAAAGAATAAGCCAAAGCAATAAGTTAACTGATATGCAAATACCTAAATTACTAGTAAATGCTCGTACTGTATTGAAAACTAACTCTGTCTGCTTTAAAATACATGATTTTATATTTGTGGCAAACTCCTCTGTAATAACATTGTACTTTAGCTCAGAATTGGGCCTGATAGCAAGACATACTGTGTGGTAGGCCACAAAAATAGCTTTGGACATAGATAAATATATCAGCATAACCTGAAAAAAACAAGAGAAAGAAATTCAAGTCAAACATCTACAAAATATGCAATTGTTTTATTATTTTAATTAAGATTTCCATATTTTCATTGTAAGCAGCGTTCAGTAATTTAAGGAATAATCCTATCACCTTCTTATACTTTGTGAATTGCTGTGTGTAATTAGTATGAAGCCTCATGTAATAAGTCATATGTAGATTAAAATCCATAGTATACTTGTGATTATTATCATTTAAAAAAAAATCTTAGAGTCTCTTATAATAAAGCCCTTCCACAGGACTTTTGAGCCTTGCACATCAAAACTAATACATTTTGCAATCTCTTATTGGTACAATACAACATTTAAAAATTTATTCCAGAAAATAATTTGTGACTAATATTACAGTTAGAAGTTGGCTTATTTATAAACTATATAAATAACTTAAAAAATTAAATAAATAAAAATAAGGGAAACACAAACAAGAAATTATGACCTATTTTTATGAGAATAGTGTAATATTAAAAATGTGTCATACAGTTTTAGCATGATTAATGTGTTCTGAAATACATGTTTGATAGCTGAATATTTATTATTGACGTGAGAGAAAAGATGATTATATCTTCCCCAAAGTAGCCATAAATCTAGCATACTGAAAATCTTCGTAAGTTTTATGTGTGCAAAACTAAAGGTAATTAAAACCAGGTAGTGTAATAGAAATGTAATTCAGAAATATATTTGTAAAGATGTTATAAGAGCCAAGCCAAACAAGGAATTTTGAGTAATTCCAGTGCTAGAAAGAGCTGGAAAATTCTAAAACCCTTAAAGCTTAAGGGACCAAGGGAGGTTCATCAAGGCACAAGAACCTGGGCTGCTCAGTGGGAACTCAGATTTTGAAAAAGATGCAGCCATTGTCAGAGATTCTGCCAACAGCAGAAACAGTGAGAGAAATACCCTAGGTTTCTCTTTTCTCCTGTCGCCAATCTCTTTTCAGTACTTTCCGTCATGCAAACTTATAGAAAATGAGTTGCCAAGGGAATCTGAAAAATGTGATTTGCAAAAGTGTGGGAAAGCTATTAAAGAACAGAAAAGCAAATGACTTGACTGTCAGACTCTAGCTATAATATTTGCTAATCCATGTGTATTCTAACTTTTCTATACATATTTCACAGAACTAAGCTTTGTGCTTTCACATAACATGAAGAAATTATTCTTTGCACAAAAGAATATCCTCTCTCTTTATTCGTTATTGGGAAGATATAACTAGAAACAAAATCTTCAAACCCAGAAAACCTCTCCAGAAAGGAAGAAGAGAAGGAAAACAATTTTGTTATTGCATAAGCATTGTACCCAAATGTGATGCAACTGACAGATAATCCACCAGAAGATTGCAAAGATGGAAACAAAAATTTACCCTTTGAGACAGCTAAGCAGATACATGTACTCAAGATAGCAACAGCTAGTCCTCACCTAAGAGGATTTGGTAGTGCCAAAATATAGTTCATCCTAAATTCACTTGGTAATTTGTGTGACCATCTGTGTTGGCTAATTGACTTTATCTAAAGAAAAAAAAGCCAAACTTCTTATGTCTTCGTAACAGCACGTAGTTTTGAAATTTGAAGAAAGGTATCCACTGAAGTCAGTCTCCTACCTTCCCACAGAAACTGGGAGGTAGGGACACTGTCTTACTTGATGTTTATATTTCAAAATGATGGTTCCCAAATTCTTAAGAGAAACAATATTGCATCTTAAAGCAAGTGTATTAGTCCATTTTCATGCTGCTGATAAAGACATACCCAATAATGGGCCATATGCAAAAGAAAGAGGTTTATTGGACTTACAGTTCCACATGGCTGGGAAGCCTCACAATCATGGCAGAAGGTGAAAGGCATGTCTCACATGGTGGCAGACAAGAGAAGAGGGCTTGTGCAAGGAAATTCCCCTTTTTAAAATCATCATCTTGTGAGACTTATTCACTACCATGAGAACAGTATGGGTAAAACCGCCCCCATGATTCAGTTATCTCCCACTGAGATGCCCCCCACAATGCATGGGAATTATGGGAGTACAATTGGAGATGAGATTTGGGTGGGGACACCATATCAATCCACCCATGGCCCCTACCAAATTTCATGTACTCACATTTCAAAACCAATCATGCCTTTTCAACAGTCCCTCAAAGTCCTAACTCATTTCAGCATTAACTCAAAATTCCACAGACGAAATCTCATCTGAGACAAGGCCCTTCTGCCTATAAGCCTCAAAAGCAAGTTCATTACTTCCTAGATACAATGGGGGTACAGGCATTGGGTAAATACAGCCATTCCAAATGGGAGAAATTGGCTAAAACAAAGAGGCTACAGGCCCTGTGCAAGTCCGAAATCTAGCAGGGCAGTAACATCTTAAAGCTCCAAAATGATCTCCTTTGACTCCATGTATCACATCCAGGTCATACTGATACAAGAAGTGGGTTCCCATGATCTTGGGCAGCTCTGCCTCTGTGGCTCTGCAAGGTACAGCCTCCCTCCTGGCTGCTTTCACAGGGTCCTGTTGAGTGTTTGTGGTTTTTCCAGGCACAGGATGCAAGCTATTGGTGGATCTACAGTTCTATGGTTTGGAGGATGGTAGCCTTCTTTTCAGAACTCCACTCGGCAATGTCCCACGAGGAACTCTGTGTAGGGGCTCTGGCCCCTTATTTCCCTCCTACACTGCCCTAGCAGAGGTTCTCCATGACAGTCCTGCCCCTGCAGGAAACTTCTGCCTGGACATTCAGTCATTTCCATACATCCTCTAAAATCAGGGTGGAGGTTCCCAAACCTCAATTCTTGACTTCTGTGCACCCACAGGCTCAACACCATGTGGAAGCTGCCAAGGCTTGGGGCTTCCACCCTCTGAAGCCATGGCCCGAGCTGTACCTTGGCCCATTTTAGTCACACCTGGAGCAGCTGGGATGCAAGGCACCAAGACCCTGGACTGCAAACAGCACAGGGACCCTGGGCCTGGCCCATAAAACAATTTTTTTCCTCCTCCACCTCTGGGCTTGTGATGGGATGAGCTGCTGTGAAGACCTCTGACATGCCCTGGAGACATTTTCCCCATTGTTTTGGTGATTAACATTCAACTCCTCATTACTTATGCAAATTTCTGTGCCAGATTGAATTTCTCCTCAGAAAATGGAATTTTCTTTTCTATTGCATTATCAGGCTGCAAATTTTCCAAACTTTTATGCTCTGCTTCCTTTATAAAACTGAATGCCTTTAACAACACCAAAGTCACCTTTTGAATGCTTTGCTGCTTAAAAATTTTTTTCAGCCAGGTACCCTAAATCATGTCTCTCAGATTCATAGTTCCACAAATTTCTAGGGCAGGGTTAAAATGCCTCCAGTCTCTTTGCTAAAACATAGCAAGAGTCACCTTTGCTCCAGTTCCCAACGAGTTCCTCATCTTCATCTGAGACCACCTCAGCCTGGACCTTACTGTTCATATCATTATCAACATTTTTTTCAAAGCCATTGAACAAGTCTCTAGGAAGTTCCAAACTTTCCAACATTTTTCTGTCTTCTTCGGAGACCTACAAACTCTTTCAACCTCTGCCTGTTACTCAGTGCTGAAGTCATTTCCACATATTTGGGTATCTTTTCAGCAACGCCCCACTCCTGGTGACAATTTAGTGTACTAGTCTGTTTTCATGCTGCTGATAAAACATATCTGAGACTGGGCAATTTACAAAAGAAAGAGGTTTATTAGACTTACAGTTCCACATGAGTGAGGGAGCCTCACACTGATGGCAGAAAGCAAAAGGCACATCTCATATGGCGACAGACAAGAGAAGAGAGCTTGTACACTGAAACTCTCCCTTATAAAACCATCAGATCTCATGAAACTTATTCCCTATTACAAGAACAGTATGAGAGAAACTGCCCCCATGTGTCAATTATCTCCCAGTGGGTCACATGGTAATTATGTGAGTGCAATTCAATATGAGATTTGGGTGGAGACACAGAGCCAAACCATATCAGCTATCAAGATACTTATTAAGCTTTAAATAAGATTTGCATTCACTTTAAAGACACAGAAAATAAATTTACAGTTACATATGTTCTTAAGCACATTATTAGAAAAAAAAGGGAGAAACCACTTCCTTTATTTTTGATGGGAGAATATAGTGTTATTTTCACTAGCAATTGGTTTTACATCCCAAAATAAGGGGAGACACACTGTCTCATCAGTCACTATAGCCTTCTTAAATTTCATTTTCTTCTCCATTCCCTTTTCTCAGGTCTGTGTGTAGCTGCTCATTTTCTCATCATCCAATGAACTAAAAATCATAAAGTTAAGCTCTAAGAGCATTATTCACCCAAAATACTAGAGGAAAGAAAAAGAAAAAATGCATAGGATGTGCAGCCATACACATAAAACATGCATTACTGTCACTTTCCTTTTTCAGCCATAGGTCAAGAATCTGATTTTTATTTGCCGATATTAATTTAAGATATTATTGCATATAACCCTAGTTCTGTTTGAGTTTCTTATTTTTATTTCTTATTGAGAAATTGTGTTCTCAAGAAATGTCATGTTACATTCACTACTTTTGTTTAGCAAATTAAGCAGGAACATAAAAGCCTCAAGTCCCTCTTTAAAATCATTCCTAAAATGAAACTTCATTCAAAACAACCAAACTGCATATACTTAAGTTGTATGCTGCAGTGAACTCTTTTATTATATATTTTGTATTATTTTAATAACAATAATGTTGTCATTTGATCTTTGTAAAACTTAATTCATTTGAGAATGGCAACATACCATAAAAGGTCTCAGATGCTTCCACCGGAATCTAAGTTTACAGAAATAAGTGTTTTATCAGGTATCTCATTGGAATAGGAAAAATGCTTATTTCTATGAAGATTGTAATTTTGAACCCAAGTTTGAGATCTATAAACAGCATTCAGTATCTTTACTTCATGAAGTCATCAAGTTCTGACCCAATGCTTCATTATGACACTTTATTTCTGTGCCTTATACAAGCTTAAAAAGCAAGCCTAAGATGTCATCACCATGACTCATATTCTTCTCCAGCTGCTGATCAGACTGTTCCCGTTTTCATCCAAGTCTCCCTAAATAGTCTGTATTTCCATATTTTATCTTCCTCAACATTTCATTTACCAATATTCACAGATACATGAAATCTGTCCTTTCTGCTAAGATCACCAAAACTTGACTTTTTGCTAAATTCATTTGCCATTTTCTAGGTGTAACTGCTACATTTGACAACATTGATAACTTTCTCTAACATTCTTATTTTCCTTTGGCATCAACAACACTGTACTAGGTTTACCTATCAAGCATTTAAGAATGAAGAAGTTACCTCAGAAGTATGTATTTATTTGGGACAAAGCAGAAAGCTTTAACCCTGTTTCCTATCCACTCCTCTCTGCCCCAAATGGTTACCTGTTCTCCAATAAATGCCAAGATGATGTTGGATATTGGTAAACATGTAGAATTTGAAGTCAGGCAGCATAGACTTTAATCATGGCTCTGCTAATTACTAGTATGTGTATAAGAAAGTATCTATATTTCAGTTCCCTCATCTGTGACATGGCCAGATATGGGGATAAAATAGAGATAATTCAGAAAATTTTAGCACAAAATTATTCCTGTCTCATCAAGTTATTGGGGAATTCATTGATATGATATGTGAAAAGAAACTAAAATAGCACTTTATATATATTAATTGTAAGCATTTTGGAGTTTCTAAATGCCATGCAGACATGGCTTTAACAAGTGAAAGGCTTTTAGAAAAGATAAATGGTTCCTCTTGTAAATGACTGTAGCAAATGAATACTTTTCATCCTTAACAGAAGTCTGAGGTATAAATGGCAATTTTGATAACTACAATATACAATATAAATATATTTGAAACCTGAGCAACAAGGTAAAAAACACGCAATGCAGGTACTGGAATACACTGATGACCAAAAAGGCCAATCTAAAATTAAGTACTATATGTGCTATTTTACTCTCATTTTTTTCCCTTAAGTAGTGAATCCTTTGTTCCCTTCCCTAAGCCAGCAGTCCTTATGATTTAATGATTCTTATCAGACAACTCTTGTATTTTTACAGTTTAGTATTCACTGGGTACCACCACTTTCCCATCACCAACTTCGATGAAAACTTTAAAAGTAATATTGATATAATACCACACTAACAAAACAAACTGAATGATGGCATAATGAGACAAAATAAAATGAGAAATTCAAGTAGATAGAGGAGACCAACATTTCTGTACCAAAATGTAAAAAAAAAAAATCACACACATACACACACAAACACACACACACAGACATATACACACACACCATTCACTGTAAATCCAAGTCTTTGATTCTGTGATTTATCATCTCTGAATGACAACATAAAGCTCCCCACATCTGCCAATGTGAATTCTTTTTATTGACTTGGCAAACACCCAGGTCTCCAGTTTGAGAAACATTGCTCCAGGGTACATTGACTACAGTGTAGCTATTAACACTTGATTATGGGTTTTAGGAATTGTATTTGGAGGCTTCAATACATTATTGATCACACTGCTTTATTTGTTCATATTTTGAAACATGAATTTGCTTGGGATTCTAGACAGGGACATTTTAAATGCTCGCATCTTTGGCACTCCATCCCTGTTTTCATATAGATTTTCTGTTTAGTATTTTTACGAGTTGACTTACTATACAATTAGTGAAGCCAGTCCCTTTGCTTGCTCAAAGAGAATATGGGCTGATAGGAATCTTTTATCATGTAATGCAAACACTCAACATTTTATGTACTTCCCATTTGTTTAATTTTAGTTCCACAAGACTTTATGGTCTCTATGTAGAAAATTCTTAATTTCTGTCTATTAATGAATATAAAAAAATGAAAAACAAACAATTCTAATTTACTAGTAATAAAAATTAATGCCTTTAAAAATTCATAACATTGGGTCCAACTTCTTGTCTCTGTCAGTCTTTTTTATTTGTACTAATGATGATATAGGGAAGAAGCACAGAGATATATATTCTCTAATAGTATACATCTAACAGTAAAAAGTAAACAGTACAATTAGGACCAGCTTAATTTTATGAAGTAATGAATAGATGCCTCAGCCTTGATTACATGCAAATGACATTTTGGTAGTGTAGTGTTTTTAAAACATCCAATTTTTCATCTATTGGTTTGTTTGCATCTTAAAATTGTTTATATAAATCTATTCACAGCCAACTCCTTAAACATAATCATATATTTTCTTCTTATTGCTGAGCATATATCTGCTGAGAACAAAATTACACCTGAGTGATTTTCTTGACATTGGTTTAGAGATACAATTCTCCTATCAATTTTCACAGAAATCCTAGAGGGGTATGCTCCATCATACCTCTCTTGTTTGGGGATTGAATATTCCTTTTGACTATAATCCAGCCTGCTGACTGAATAAAATATCTTCTTGAAGGATGTTCACCAACAAACCTCTTATTTGTAAAATAATTCTAAGAATTTAATTTATATTAATCTGTGCAGAGATGACCTGCAAGATATGGTTAAATGCCATGTACTAATCTAGAATATTGCTTATTTTCCATTTTTGCCTTATACTCAGTTTTGGAGAAATTGTTTTTTAATTAAATAAGCAAAACTCTTCTATTTATCATCAATTGCCACATTTTTCTCTTTCTGGATTATTTAGGCTTCTTATATCGATTTTGAAATATTTTATAATATACTCCATAAAAAGAATGCATTTTACTATAGATAAACCTTGCCAGAAATACAGCTTTCACAACCCAAAAGTAATTGAAAGATGACACTCAATCACATATCTGCTTCCCTATTTATTTCATGTCGTATTTTGTTTCCTTGTATGCTTTCCAATTTCTTACTAACAGGAGAACTGAAGTGAAGTAAAAAGCATATTTTTAAAAATGTTTCGTTTAAATAAACTATGGAGAGCTAAAGCAGATGATTTTGTTCTTTCATTGTTTATTGCATTACTCATTTTAAAATTCGCTGTTAAGAGCTTGCTTAGTCCGTGGCACAGGATTGACATATATGAAAATGCAATATCAAGTATTAACATTATTTCTAAGGATATTCAAATTTTGGAAAATCTAACAATGTAACACTTGTTACAGTTGTTTATAGTAAAAATTAAAGTGGGAAAGGGAAAGGAAATGATTTGACCTTCTTTCAATGTAGTGAAATATAAAAATACTCTTGGTATTCATTGGTGTCCTTACACCAACCTATTCTCTGGCATAACCAGCCACCACTGATCGCTTAGAATAGTCTAACTTAAGAAATGTTATTTGGCATCCAACTTGCTAACAGCAAAATTATTTTGGGGCCATTTTAACTGATTTTTATTTCTTCTCTTTGCATAAAGGATGTTTAGTAAGCATGTCTCGCTTATGAATGATGTCTGTTAAAATCAAATTTAAGGGTAAATTTAATTAGGGCCACAGATGGTGAAACATAATTGATGATAATATGTCAATATGAACTGGAAGTAACTTTTTTCTACAACTGTGTCAACACTAGAAACAAAATAACAGCATTATCAAACACTATATTTAAGTGCTGTAAAGAGTGAGGTAGTTAATTTCTAATTTTACTTGGGATGTCCTAGACTTGAGAAACTCTTTGGTTTATATAAGCAGTTTTTTCTTCAATAGTGTCGGTATTTTGTTTTATATCTTCTACAGGAATAAAAGAAGAAAGGTGATTTTTCATGTAGATAATATGTAAGCTATTCTTCTTGTAAAAACTATATGAGGTGCTAGCTACCACCACCCGGGCAAGGGAGAAGAAAAAGAGTACATAACCTTTCATTTGGATGATGAAATAACTTTGATTTTGTGATTCTGTGTGCCAGTGGTCACCCCTCATTTGTATATGACAAGATGTATGTAAGTATGAAACAAGTACTATTGGATGAAAAATGACCAGGCAAAATTTTTAAGGAATGAAATATCAAAATAGTTTTTAAAGTTTTGTGTGCAGTGTACTTATACATTTCCTATAAATGAGGACATAGAGCTTTATCTTAGAAATGCAGTTAATCAGATTAGGAAACCATAGCAAGGTACAAAGTACAAAAATAAGGAGAACATCAAACCTTTCCAAGAAAAATACAACATATCTGCAGTAGAATAAATTAGTAATTTATTGTCACATTTACTTTTAAGCACATTAAGCTATCTTGATTAGCTACTAAAACATTTTAAATAACCTTTCTAATATAAAATAATTTCTACTTTACTGCTCAAGATTTGTTATTCTATGGCCAATTACAATGAACAAAATAATGTTAACAATAACAACAACAAAGTAATTGCTACCATTTTTGCCTCTATTATACACAACAGACACTGCTTGTAGCTTTCTACATACTGTTCTATTTAAGCATACAAAAATATTAAGTCAAGTTTATGGATACATTTCAAGTAAAAAAGTGTGACGCTCAAATGACTAAATTAGTAACATTTTTCAAGAAACATAAGGGGAAAGAAACTGATTCAAATTCATGTCTGTCTGATCAACACTAGTGCTTTTTAAAAAAGCTATGTTTCTGTTAATTTAGTAGAAAATTAATGGGTTGGTTGGGTTTGTCTACTAAATATAATTGCCTAAAGCAGTGGCCATAGACTTACCTTTTTTTCTTTTAAAATATTCCATTTTTTTTTTGCTATGTGACATAAGGTACATAATGCATCACATCTCATCTTTATCTAGTGTATACACACACACACATCCACACACCATACACAGAAATATTAATAAATACTCATGTGTACCAACCATGTCCTCATATATTCTTTTAATAAATATGGAAGACCAAAGCGAAGTTGAACTTTTGGACTACTAGAAGGAAAAAATTGATTAGGCATATAATTCTGACTTTGTCTTCCTTGAAATTATATTACACAGGTTACCAATGTCCTAAGGGAGGTTTTTCTTTAATTCAATGCCATGGTTATCCTTGTCAAGGTGGAATGCATCAAAATTTGAGAAATAAAGATGTTGAACATCTGTGTCTAATTACCATTTCAAAAATAATTCATAATCCATAGGAATATCATGGCTAAACTTCAGTTACTCAAATTTTGGTCCCTTTATCTTCCCTTTTCCCAAACTTCTAATATTATCATTTTCTTGTGTTTATGTAGACTGTGCTCCCTCTTTCTCGCAATTTCTCTAAAGGAAACATCAAAATGTTTGCCTATTTTATTCATCCACCTCAATCCATTTACATAGTCTAGTCTGAGTCTTTCATAATACCACAATCTTCATAAAATTAGCAGAAAAATATTGATATATGTATATTCCACATCAGTTTATATAAATGCACCTGTACAAAATAAATCAAACCAAACAATGTAAATTCACAGTTTGTTGCTGAAATTATTTTTATTTTACATTATTATTTAATGTTATTTTCCCTGAATTTAAAATGGATATGTGTTTATAAATATGTTGTATGTGCATATATTTGCTTCTATACATATATGTGTGTATCCTTTGTATTTATTACCTTGCATCAATCTCTATACACCAACCTATAAAGTTTGCCAAGTCACGTTTTCAAAAAAGATAAGCAGGTTGATATACCAACACTGTCATCAGTTTTTTAATAGATTTCTCAAAATGGCTCATAACAATTAAATGTGTTTGAAGAATAGAGGTAACTGCTTCTAAGCAATCTAAAAAAATGTATCTAAATTATTGGCACTGGGATTTTTTTGGGGGGGTTTTCTACGAGATTTGTGTTAGGTTCACATAGGGCAATGGCAAGAAGGAGTAGAAATTTTTCATAATGATGTCTATAGTTTATTCCAAGTTAATAGGCATTATGAGATTTAAAAAATTATTGAGTAAACCAAATTGTAAATGGAAGGTGGGAAAATATCACATAAGTAAAACTGGTAGTATCTATAAAACATTAAGATAATTTAAATAGTAAAATAAAGGTTTGTTGAGAATGTCACTGCAATTTTTCCTTATCTGTTTTGCTTTAAATTCACCATTTTTGTGCTCACTAACATCATTCTTCCAGTCTAGAATCATATTTGGTACTTTTTAATATATCTTTTCATACATACCTTCTCAGAATCATAGCTGATGTTAGTCTTAGATCAACATTACTAAGAAGATAATACTGTTAAAAGAGAGTCAACAAAATAATAAAAACTATGTATGACAAACACACAACCAGCATCATATTGAATGAGGAAAAGTTGAAAGCTTTCTCCCTAAGAATAGAAAAAAGACAAGGCTGCCCACTTTCATCACTTCCATTCATCACAGTACTAGAAGTCCTACCCAGAGCAATTGGGAAAGAGAAATAAATAAAGGTCATACAAATTGGAAAAGAGAAAGTCAAAAAATGTCTTTTTGCTGATGATGTGATCATTTACCTAGAAAACCCTAAAAACTCCTCCAAAAGACTCATAGATTTGATAAATGAATTCAGTAAAGTCTCAGGTTACAAAATCAATTTACACAAATCAGGAGCACTGCTATACACCAACAGTGACCAAGCTGAGAACCAAATCAATAATTCAATTCCTTTAACAATAGCTGCAAAAAATAAAAATAAAAAATACCTAGGAATATAACTTAACAAAGGGGATAAAATATCTCTAACAAGGAGAACTACAAAATGCTGCCTGAAAGAAATCACAGCTGACACAAGTGGAAACATATCCCATTCTCATGGATTGGAAGAATGAATATCATGAAAATGACTATACTGCCCAAAGCAATTTATAGATTCAATGTAATTCTTATTAAACTATCAACATCATATTCCAGAGAATGAGAAAAAACAATCTTAAAATTCATATGGAACTGAAAAAGAGCCTAAGGAGCCAAAAGACTCCTAAGCAAATAGAGCAAATCTGGAGGCATCATGTTACCTAACTTCACATTATACTACAAGGCTATAGTAATCAAGATAGCAATGTGCTGGAGCAGTAGGTACATAGACCAATGGAATAGAATAGAGAACCTAGAAATAAAGCCAAATATATCCAACAGATTTTTGTCAAAGCATACAAAAACATAAATTGGGGAATAGACAACCTATTCAATAAATGGTGCTGGGAAAACTGGATAGCTACATGTAAAAGAATGAAACTGGATCCCTATCTCTCACCATTGAAAAAAAATAGACTCAAGATGAATTAAAGACTTAAATCTAAGACTTGGAACCATAAAAATTCTAGAAAGAAACCTAAGAAAATCTCTTCTGGACATTAACCTAGGCACAGAAATCCCTGACTAAAACCCTAAAAGCAAATGCAACAAAAACAAAAATAAATAAACGGGACCTAATTAAACTAAAAAGCTTCTGCCCAGCAAAATAAATAGTCAACACACACAAAAAAAATACAGAATGGGAGAAAAAATATTTGAATACTATACATCTGACAAAGGACTAATAACCAGAGCAGACCGGAAGCTCAAACAAATCAGCAAGACAAAAAAAATTTTAATTAAAAAAACACAAATAATCACATCAAAAAGTGAGCAAATTACATGAATAGACACTTTTCTTACTTTTCTTTTCTTTCTTTTTTTTGAGATGGCGTTTCGCTCTTGTTCCTCTTGTTGCACAGGCTGGAGTGCAATGGCGTGATCTCGGCTCACTGCAACCTCGCCTCCTGGGTTCAAGCGATTCCCTTATCTCAGTCTCCCGAGTAGCTGGGATTACAGGCACGCACCACCACACCTGGCTAATCTTTGTATTTTTAGTAGAGACGGGATTTCTCCAGGTTGGCCAGGCTACTCTCAAACTCCTGACCTCAGTTGATCCTCCCGCCTCGACCTCCCGGAGTGCTGGGATTACAGGCGTGAGCTACTGCGCCCGGCCTTTTCAAAAGAAGATATACAAATAGCCAATAAACATGAAACAATGTTCAAAACCCCTAATGGTCAAGCAAATGCAAATAAAAACCACAGTGTGATACCACCTAACCCCAGCCAGAATGGTCATTATGAAAAATTTAAAAAAAAAAAAAGACGTGGCTGTGGACATGGTGAAAAGGGAATTCTTATGCATTGCTGGTGGGAATGTAAATTACTTCAACCTCAGTGGAAAACAGTAGGGAGATTTCCAAAGAGCTAAAAGCAGATCTACCATTCAATCCAGCAATTCCACTACTGGGTACGGACCCAAAGGAAAAGAATTCATTACCTAAAAAAGACACCTGCAGTCATTTTGTTATCACAGCACAATTCACAATTGCAAAGATGCGGAACCAACCTAAGTGCCCATGAATCAGTGAGTGGGTACAGAAAATGTTGTACATATACATCGTGGAATAATACTCAGCCATAAAAAAAGAAAATGAAATAATTTTTGCCACAACTTGGATGAAACTGGAGGCCATTATTTTAAGTGAATTAACTCAGGAATGAAAACCCAAATAACATATATTCTCATTTAAAAGTGGGAAGTAAGCTATGAGTACACAAAGGCATCCAGCCTGTTATCATGGACATTGGAGACTCAGAAGGAGGAGGATGGGAGGGAAAAGAAGGATTTAAAATGAATAACATACACTAGTGGAGTGATGGGTTTACTAAAATCTCAGATTTCACTAACAGACAATTCACCCATGTAACCAAAAACCAGCTGCACCCCACGAGCTACTGAAATGATAAAAACTATGAAAGGAAAAAAGAGATAAACAAAGACAGTCAAACTTTTGGCAATCTTTGTGGTTTTGAATGGTTTTTGTTTTTGAAGGGGTGGCCTTTGATGTTTATTATTCAACCAGTTAAAAGTAGAGTCCAAAATTTTTTAACTATAATTAATTATAGATATTTTAACTAAATTTTATCTCCTCTCTCTTTCCTTATCCCCAACATTTAACCTGTGGATAGTAATAATGTCCTTATTTCAAAAAGTGCCTGAAGTGCTATCATTCCTGTAATTTCTAATTCCAAAATTCTAATCTAAATAACATTTCTTGATACTTAGATTGTCACCTATCATCACTAAATCATTTGTCATCCTCCACCATAAACATTATCAGCCTGGCTTTCATGGGCTTCATTATTTGCCAACTACATGGGTATCTACCGTTTTCTATCTCACAGACACCATCGTCTCCTCTCATGCCTCTGTTCCATGCTTATCTTTCCAAATTTGTGTTTTAAAGTCTTCATTCAGCTAATATTTTTTGAAACCCTTCTATGTGCCACTTTCTGTTTAAGGACATATGTTCAAAGACTAACAAGGCCTGGTTATCCCTAACATCAAATGCTAGTACAAGGTACAGATAGGATAGGATAATAAAACAGCATGAGGAATACTATAGAATCACACTGGAGTCACCTTACCCAGCCTGGGAGTATTATTGATAAATTGATGTAGAGAATATGATTTCCAAGCTGACAGCTGAAGGGTAAGGAGGCAGTAGTGTGAATATGAGAATAGAGAAATCATCTGCATAACAAGAAGGAACCCTCAGTGAGTATTAGAAGTACAGATGACTGAATGTGTTAATGTTAATTTTATTCATTCATTCATTTATTCATTCATTCATTAGAATAGTATTGAATGCTGACTAATTACTGTGTTCTTAGGAATAGAATTTAAGCGTAAAACTTTCCTCTAAGCATGAAAGTGAATTAGAGATTTAGTATAAAGCCCTATCAGAAATACCTGAAGGTACCCAATTTTATAGCTATTTGTAATTTTTACGTCACATTTCATTTTGATTTTTTGGAAATGTTTTCAGTATGTAACTTTTAATTTTATATCTCATTAACTTCACATGTTCAACACTGACATACTGGAAACTGTTGTATGTTTACCTTCTGCATTTGTATTTGGCCACATTTGTTTTCTAGTCTGTAGTCTACACACACTTATTGGAGTTTGCAATAAGCTTCTTTTCTCTCATCGTACCAATAGATACTAGTGACTAAGCAGCCTATTGAAGATGAGTAAGAACATTTGTTTACCTATTTTTTTACACTTCCTATTAACTATTTGACTTAATAATTTACTACAATAGTTTACTTAATATTTTTTTAAATCTTATGATTTCTATTCATTTGCGATAAACTGCAGATATCATTAAAGAACAATTTTCACTTCTACATGCTATTGCCCTACATAAACCTAACACCAATATCTGTAAACTTCCAAAATATTTTCAGCCTCAATAATTTAGACAGGAAATTTTACATCTTTCAGAACTTTTAACTCTATATTGACATCTGCCTAGTCCCTAGTTCAGCTAGATCCAAGTTCTTGTCCCATGGCCAAGAAGAATAAGGCACACAGACACCAGAAAGTGAGTAGAGTAGGATTTATTAAGCAGAAAGAAGGTGCTCGGCAAACAGAGGGGTCCTGAAAGCAGGTTGCCAGAAATGGTGCTGAGTTCTTGGTCTTTTATTTGGCAAGAGAAAGGAAGGCTTCTGTGGGCTGCCAAGAATGGGAGGGTAAAGTTCCTTCCTAAGGGTCTTGCACCTGCGAATGTCTGGGGTTGGCCAGAGTGACTCCATCTTGGTTATTTTCCATGATTGCCTAAGTGAAACCCACAGGGGAACTAAAGCCCCAATATCATGTCTTATTAATGACATTATAATGAGCTGGGTCAAGTTCAGGACATTTAGGTGATTTATTGCACCCGCACCTAGGTTTGGACAGTCCCTTCTGAGCAACATCCTGGCATAAGGGGAAGTTCTTAACCAAGTTTCTTCCTGTTAGCTGCAGAGGAGGTGTAGGTGCTGTCCCACAGGTATTCCTGTAAACATTGCTCTTCTCCCAAGACCATCCCTCTCTATATATTTAACAAGCCTCTAACTGCCTCCTCTCTCATCTGTTCTTCAAATAAGTTCAACTGTTGTAAGCCACTTTGAAAAATGTATTTAAAAACTGATGACGGTGTAGCTGTATCAACTTGCTTCTTTTTAAAACAAAATAAAATTTGATTTGGAAAACTATAGGGTTGGTTTATAGAGACCAATGCAAGATAAAGATAGAAAATAAACAATATATGCAAATATAAACACATAAGCGTATGCATATACAAGTATATTTATAAACACATATACATTAATTTCATGAAAAAACCCAAAAGATAATGTAACATTAAGAATTTCAGCAACAGAGTGTAAATTTACATAGTTCATGCAGCCTTCAGAAATTTGTTTTTTCTAAAAAGACCATTTTTTGCACCTTATCATGCTTTCTCCTCTTTTTCTTCACATTATGCATCAACAATCCTAATTTTAAGTGTTTTCTTTTGTCTGTAAATATTCAATGAAATTTATTACCTTCTTTCAGTACTAAAACTTATGTTATGAATCCTTAAATTAGGAAAAAGTATATCCACTTCAACATTAACTCTAAAAATTAATTATTTTTTAAAAAACCCTATAATTGCAACTCTTCTTTAGTGATAGAAATGGTGTACTGAGAGTCTCTGCACATATTTGTAAACGCCAAATAGGCAAAACACTTATTTATTATTTTATTTTGATTATTATTATTAGTGCTCCTTTCTGCACTTTTTCATATAGAATATTTTATGTTGAACAGTGAAGGCTTTTGCCTAAGTGATTTCCTGAAAATTATATACACATATATGTAGGCCTTCCTAAAATTTTAATAGCATTCTTGTATTTACAAATAAAATGTTTTATATATGTAAGAAACATTATTCTTGACACTTTAAAGTAAAATTACTTGCTTTGCAATTTGAAAGCAAAAAGCACACATAATAGACACAAATATAGAAAGTGAAGAAAAGGAGTTTCTGAAATTCAGATAACCTTCTTCAAAAGAATATATTCTATCCTGAAAATGATTCTTCTAAAGTTTTTTAAAAAATGAGAATATCTATGTGGGTTGTTAAACTAAATGTTATGAAAAATTCTGACTTTGCATTTACTAAGACTTGTTCAGCCTTCTTATACAAATCAGAAGACAACTTCAATTGTTAAAAAAAAATTCTTCTTTAAATCTACAAAGAAATAATATATTTAATCATGCATGTTCTCTCAGAATTACTTCTTAATAACAAAAAATAAAACTGAAAAATTTGCCATACAAATATATAAGACCTACTTAAATAGGAAAACCAGTTTTATAAATAGCATATATTATAGCCCTTGGGATTAGCTTATTATTACAGATATGTGTTATAGTAGTATCTATAATGTGACAATGAATTACTTTTCAATGTCAAAAATACCAAAACTTTTTCAAAATCTATTATTTTTCAACTTTGTTTAGATTTAGTGATATTTTCGTTGAAAGAGTTATAATTTATTTTCTATATACTTGCTTAATTAAAGGGACATAACAATCCATGGGCATGCTTTCACATTCATAATCACATATTAATTGTAATGCTGTTTTTTCTTCATTTATTTTGTGAAGACTTTTTTCTAGGAACCTCTGATTTTTATTTCTACATTAAGCCAATTGATTTCTGAGCTTGCATAACAACTGTAATATTTGGTTCTTATTCTATTGCACTCTGGGTTTACTTCTAACATTTTTTTAAAAAGCAGTTCTTTGAAATATAAATTACTTACAGTAGAAGCATTTTAAGTGTAAAAATTTATGGATTTTGACGAACATGTTTAAAAACTATGACACTCATTACATTGAACATTTCCATCACCCGAAAAGCTCCTGGAAGCCAATTTTCCATTTCTACTTTCAGAAAAAAACACTGATTTGATTTATATCACATTAGATTAGTTACCTATTTTTTAATCATATAAATCAAATTGTAGTTGTATATTTATATACTATTTCAGAGATTAATTCATATCAATATTATATCAGTAGTTTTTTTGAATTTGAATGTCTTTGAAATATTCCATTTTCTGTGTATAATAAAATGTTTTCATTTACTCTATTGTTTCTAGATATTTAGATTGTTTTAAATTTGTAGCTGTTAATAGTAAAGCTACTGACATAGTTTGGCAGTGTCCCCACCCAAGTCTCATCTTGAATTCCCACACGTTGTGAGAGGGACCTGGTGGGTGGTGATTGAATCATGGGGGCAGGTCTTTCCCATAGTAGTCTCATGATAGTGAATAAGTTTCATGAGATCTTATGATTTTAAAATGGGGAGATTTCCTGCACAAGCTCTCTTCTCATGTCTGCCACCATGAAAAGGTGCCTTTCACCTTCTGCCATGATTGTGAGGCCTCCCCAGCCACATGGAACTGTAAGTCCAATAGACCTCTGGCTTTTGTAAATTGCCCAGTCTTGAGTACATCATTATCACCAGCCTGAAAATGGACTAATACAGCTACTATGATCAATCTTGTACTTTTTTTGCTAACATATGTTTTTATTTATCTTGATTAAATATTTATTAGTGGAATTGCTAAAGCATATGGCATGTATTTCTATATATTTACAATAAACTATCAAACACCTTTCCAAATTGTGCAATTTTATGTTTATCCCAGCAATGTATGAATGCTCCAGTTGTTTCACATTCCCACCAAGACTTGCTATTGTTCATTTTTTTAGTTTTAGCCATTATGGTGGTGGGTAGAGGTATCTTATTCTGATTTTAACATGTATTTGTGTTGGCTTTATGATAAAATACTGGTCAATTTTTCATAAGCATATTATGTATACATATATCTATTTGTGTTAGAAGGCTGAATACAAATGCTTGGTCATGTTTATTTATTGTAAATTATTCCAGTGTAATTTGAATTTTCATTATCCTTTAAAATGGAGGTTTTTGAGGAACAATAGTTCTAATTTTAAAGAAGTCTAATTCATCTGTTTTATCCTTCTTTGACCGTGATTTTACTGTTTCTGCATGCATAAGTATTTGTGTATATGTACACATGTATATATGTATGTACATATACACAAATACATAAATACACATGTGTATATGTGTATATACATATATATATATACACATACTTTTTTTTTTACGTGTGTCTGTGCTTGTGTGTATGTTATGCTTTACTGGTTTAGTCTCCATTCACTAAGTGCTTGTTTAATTTGAAAGGTGTTTTTCTTATCACACACTAAATTGGCCTCAGCAGTTCAAATAATATATAAGAACCCACCTCAACTTATTCTGTAAAGTGAGAATGATGAGAATCTTTATTTTACATGAATTTTGGCATTATGAATTTCTATAAATTGTTTCAAAACAACCTGGTACATCGTAGGCACTGAATAAATGTTAATTATTATTTTTTCCAAACTAACCAAAAATTCTTATATTATTCTTATATTGGAATTTTTTAGCACAAGTGTTTATTACAGTTAGCTGACATACTAGTAACATTGTCCATAAAAAGAGTCAACTAATAGACCAATGTAAATCACTTCTTATAACAAATCTAATGAAGCACAGGTAATATATACGTGCTGAAAATTCACGTATTATTAAAAGAAATTCACGTATTATTGAAAGAAATTCAAAAAGACAACAGAGGAGCCAAACTGTTTTCATAAAACAGAAGACTCAAAAATGTTTAAACTCAGTATTTTTCAAGATGTTAATTTTCTTCAAATTGATTTACAGTTTCCATGCCATTCCAGTAAGAGTTATAATAGTTTTATTTTTAAATAGAAATTGGCAAATTCTAATATTTATAGGTAAAATTCAAAGAGGTAGATTAACCAAAGAGTTTTGAATAAGAAAAAAATTGAAGAACTCAAAAACTTAACATTATGATTTACTTGTATATAAAACAAGAGAATAATCAAGCCAGTTTAGTATTGGCATAAAGATAAATGTGTAGAAAATTGAACAGAATAGTTTAAAAATACTGTCACACATATAATTGATTGATTGATTGAGCAAAAGTACACAGGTAAAGCAATTGGGAAAAATATGATTTTTTCAAGACTTGTAGAAAAATTACATGTCTTGAGCGAAAATAACGAATACATATCAGCTTTTACCACAGATTGCTAAAAAATAGCCAAATTATAGACTTAAATAAAAAACATAAAATAAAAATAATTGAAAGAAAAAAGAGGTGATAATTATTGTGACATTGAATCATATAAGGATTTTTTAGATAAGACAAAGTACAATGGGTAAAATAAAACAATATATTAACCTCATCAAATTTTAAAAACTCTGTTCTTTGAAACCACTTTTAGGAAAAAAGATAAAGAGCTGACAGAGTGAACATATTTCTAAAACATATACCTCATATAGGATTTATATGCAGGATTTTATAAGCTCTTACAATAAAATTAGACAAAAAACCCAGTTTATAAAAATTAGGAAAAGACTTAAACAGACAATTCACCAAAGAAAAATAGGTGTCAAATAGCACATGAATAGATGTGGAAAACACTTAGATATTATCTAAATAAAAACTTTTATAGTGAGACACCATCATGCATCCACTAGGGTAAGATTAACAAGAACAAGGACAATAGCAAAAATTACAACAAAGTCTAACAATACAAAATACTAATGAAAAAGCAAAACTAAAATTTCATATGTTGCTGGTAGGAAAATAGCTTCTTAGAAAAAAATTGGTTGTTTCTTATAAAGTTAATCCACATATAACGTAAGAACATGAAATGTGACTGCAAGGTATTTCTTTCCAAGAGAACTGACTGTATGTTTCCAAAACAAAGAACTGTATATGAATGGCATCCCTATTCATAATAATAAAACATAGAAACAATAAAAATGTCCATCAACTGGGAATTGATGAAAACATTCTGGAACATATATATATATATATGGATGAAATATGTTGCAGGACTATAGAGTAAGAAACTACTATATCAAGCAACTTAGATTAATCTTAAAAATATTACTCTAAGTGAAAGGAACTAAGTATGGAGAAGTCTATACCATATGATTCCATTTGTTTTACAATATGGGAAATAAAACATTATAGGTACAAAATCATACATATGGTTGCCATGAATTAGAAGTGGGAAAAGAAATTTGTTACAAAGATGCATGAGATAACTTTCTGGATTGATAAAAATACTGTATATCCCAATGGTGGTGGTAGTTTCATGTCTATAAATATTTGCAAAAACACACTGATCTATGCACCTATAAAGGGTGAAGTTTACTGTATGTACATTACACCTTGGTAAATCTGATTTAAAGTAATTAAAGTGAATTACAGACATCATTTGGCAAACTAATTTAAGAGACACCATCTCCAGTAGACTTGACTGAATTTTAATTTTCAGTAGACTAAATGAATACAAGTTGGAAGTAAAGCTTTCATTCAACAGAAAATGAGGAATGTGATAAGAGTAAATATGTAAGTGCAGTATTTATAAATAAATATTTATAATAAATACATTTAACTTATAATAAATGTATTTATTATACATAAATAAATATTTTAAAAAAACAAATTAGAATTTCTGAGACAATTTTAAAAATAAATATTTTTTGAAATTTTGGGAAATGCAATATTTGGGCAGGAAAACAAAAATGCCTGTTCTCACCTAGGTCTGTGAGGGTGAAGACCTAGCCAGGCACCATGCCCTCCTCTACCCAGCACTTCCCGTCCCCCATTCCATATCATTCAAAGGGACCACTTTCTTCCCTTCCCAGCACTCCCATATCAATGGGAGTTAGCACTCTCATGTGTCTCCTAAAACTAATACTTTGGCCAAAAAAAAAAATCATTATTTTACACAATGCATAGTTCTACATATTGAGAATAAATTAAGATCATGATAAACAAATACTCTGAGATAAAACTAGTTGAATCCGGTGTATTTCAGATAAAGATCTGGAAAAATGAACTCGAAACCAATAAGAGTTCAAGGGTGGTTTTTGATGCATGATTTGAAGAGAAAAAAGACGCTTGAAATATAGGACCAGACTTGCATTGATTCTTTTGTTGCTTTTGGTTCTATTCCAGTAACACATTAATGTGCATATCAATATCTCTGCTGGGAAGCAAGCATCATTTATTTTCTATTTTCTCGTATCCTGCATTTGCCTATTCCCCATCATTTAAAAAAAAACATTATTTTAATCTTCTTCTACAGTTGTTAAAGACTCTTATGGATCTGTTTTCAAATTAAAAACAACATAGGTTTTAGTATTATTCAAGTAAAAAATCCTTAAAATTTGTAAATAATCGTTATTGGTTTAGGTTTACATATTCTATTATCTCTGAAACCTGCAAATAGCCTTAAAAGATATTCAATTGCCTATCAAAAATATTCACACTTTTCTCTGTCCTGACAGACCAAGTTATAGCCCTTGAATTGGGTATTAATTAAAGGTTAAGTTGATGCTAGAAACAGTCACCCCCTCTTTCTACTCCTCCTCCCCACTCCTGTTATGGTATCAAGTAAAGAATTATATAAAACTGAGCTTATTTGGGCTGAATGGAGTTTTATGATTAACTAGTATGTCCTGAGGCATGAATTTTGGAGAAATGATCCAAATTGTTAACCATAAGTGGAGTAAATGATCTAAAAAGGGACTAACACCGAAAATGTCCTAAGCATTCAGGATCATCTGGTCACCCAAAACCATAACTACAATGGAGTGATCCAGATAGCAAGGTCACATGCATCATTTATGGAGTCGGTTAAAGATGTAGTGCTGGGGTAGTTCTTATAAGCACCTTAATTTTAAAGTGCTATAAACTTCAATTATTTCTTAACTTACATGAAGTGCTTATATACTTCATACAAGTTAAGAGATAATTGAAAACAGAATTTTGTAGGGTTAAGTGTATATTTAACATTCACTTGAGGGACCTAAATATCGGTTGCTCCTACTGGCACAAAATATTGAAATAATTGCCAGTGATTGGCGATGCAGCAGGCACATTTAAATAACAATCATGAATAAATCATCTGTCACATATTCTCCTTTTCATTCACCAAAACCTTGTGAAGTTAACAAACACAGTCTCCATTTCATAACCTTATTTTATGAAAAAATAAGGCTTATAGTTTATCCAATTTATGTCCTAGCTTCTTAGGGCATTTATTTAGTAAGTCTTTGTTCCAGCTTCTCTGTTCCTATAGGAGACATCATGTTTTTTTAAGCTGCTTACTCCTCTTTTGTATGTATTTTGTGACGTTTGAAGTAGTTTGTTCCTTTTCTTTCTTTTGCTTAATGAAGCAAAAAGTATCACAAATACAACTGACTCAGTTATATATAAGACAATCCTTTTTTTTCACAAGGAAATCTCAGCAAACTGGCAGTACAGAGAAGGAGGAAATCTAGATGGTTGCTAGAGGTTCTCAAAAGGGATTATAGAGACTGTAGAGGGGAATCCTTCAGATCATCCTGATATGTGTGGTCACAAAGGAAAAAATTATAAAGAATTAATTTAAGACTTCATCTTAGGTGATTTCTTAGACACAGCATAGCAAAAAAGGATATTCAGAGAGTGGAACAACACAGTGACACAGCATAAAATACTCAAGAAGCTATCACATATCAGTCAATTACTAATTGTTTGTTATTATTTCTTTTAGAAATCTGTGGGAATGTGACTAAAATTGTAAGCAAGGGGCAATAAAGATAATTCATTTTCATCAACATTGATTATATCATGTCTGTGTCACACACTGTGCCTCTACTAAGAACATGTGAGCAAACCTGATAGACACGTCCTCATTGAGTTTACCATCAAAGTAGCAAAGAATGGGAATATAGGCACATGACAAGTATTAAACAGTTAATCATAAAAATGTGATGCAAGTACATAAAACTCTGATATACAAAGATAAGTTGGCATTTTGGTAGCAGTTCGAAGGCCAAACTTTCTTTTTTTGGATGAGATGAGATACCTTTAAATTCTATATATTGTGCTTGGGAGTCTATTGTGTACTTATTGTATATACAGAGTTGCTCAGAGGTGCATGATACACATGAGAGATGTAGAATTAAAAGTTTAGAAAGTCATTTTTAAAAAGGTGGTAACAAAAGAATGGAGAACAATTAGAACAAAGGTAAAAACACCATTTAGGAGAAAACGCTACACAGTAGACAAGTTAAAAAGACCAAATCCAAGCCACTTGCAGTAGTGACAAAGAGGAGTGGATTGATTTGAGACAGTGTTTAGAAGTAGAAGTAATGTAACTTATATATCAAGGTAGCATAGATTTTATTTTTGATGTGCTTGGCTTTGTTTAAAATGAAAGCAGTCAATACTATCCAGGGTAGAGAGAAATGGACACTGCTGGAGGCTGTATAAATTGTCACATCTCTTTTGGGAAACAAGCTGGTAACATGTATGAAGAGTTCTCAAATTACTCATGCTCTTGACAGTTATTCTACTTTTGGGAATCAATCATATAGAAATAAATGAGAATAAAAGAAAAGTGTCTTGCATAAAGAAGTTCAATAAAATATTATTTATAATCATAAAATAAACGAAAGCTTTCTAAATATTCAGTTCAGGGGAGGTAGTTAAATAAATTATTATGTGGAGTTTAAAAATCTCATATGTTAAATAACATAAATCTAACACGAAATTAAGTGTCCTATGAACTGTCACTAAGGATTATACTCAGTGAAAATATGTGTAGGAAAAATAGGACTATCAGAAGCATGTTTTTAATCCTAAATGATATGATTATTTTATATTTTTCTTCTTTATTTTCAAGATATTTTAATGTGAACATGTATTCTGCTTATAACCAGAGATTAATGAAATTATCATTCTTAGAATGTGGTGACCCATTTTCTATAGTGGTAAGAAATAAAATTAAAATTGATAGTAACAATTTCTACCAGATTTCTGGCTTTCTGTCTTGACATAAATACTATGAAGCAGATTATATTCTGAAGGAAAAATTGTGCATAAATTTGGATTTCTGAATCAAGGAGGCTATCAAAACTTTAAAGGGACACCAGAAAAACATTACAATGTGGTCTAGAAACTGAGAAACCATACACACACACTGAGCAATACCGGGCTCATGGTGAAAGGTTGGGGATCTGGGAAGAGGGATAATACTGAAAGTCAGAAATGCCAACAGATTTGGTTATCAATGGTGTTAGAAAGAGAAAAAGAGAAATTCATGACAAGCTATCAAGAAAGCCAGGGCATGTATTGCCAAGCTCCTGGTGAGAAAAGAGGAGCAAGGACATAATTCTGACAAGTATCAGCCTTTCTCCCTGAAGACATGAATTATTCAATGGTACAAAGCAGAAAAGTAAGATGGTATGAAGATGGTAAACACCAGTGTGGATATATTTCTCAGTCTTATGGTGTTAAAAGATCAAAAAATGGAGTTTATGAGCCTTTGAGAAAGGGCCTTAATAAAAACATTAGCATGTAATTTGGAGTAACAGGATATCTTCATACTGGAAGCGGAGATGCTATAAAGGAAAATTAAGCATTACCAAAACTATAACCAAAACAGAAAATATACAATGTCCGAAATTTAATGACAAAAGTAGATTGTGATTAATTAAAGATGTATATTCTCAACATTAAACAAATCACTAAATATGCAAAAAAGAGTTATATCTAACAGGCAAAAAACAAGATAGAATGAAATAATATAAAATATTCTATTATTTGGGAAAAAAAGGAGAAAACAAGAAAAAGGGGAATGAAAAACACATAGAATGAATGTAAGTAAGATAGAAAGATAGTAGATTAAACTTTAATGGTATAATTGTCTTAGATGCAAATGCTCTAAACACCTTAATTGAGAGGCAGAGATTGTTAAATTACATGAAAGGGCAAGATTGAAGTCTACGTTGGTGACATACATTTAGATACACAAATAAGAGAAAAGTACAAAAAACCGTATAGTATGCCAACACTGGTCAGAAGTAAACCAAATTGACTATATTAATATCAGAAAAGATAGATATCAGACCAAATATTATTAAGATGGAAAAAGAAGGTAAATTTATCATTAAAAAGAAACCAGTTTATCAAAATAATATAACATTCTTAAATATATATGCACATAATAGCAAATATTAAAGACACATGAAGCCAAAAAATTGAAATTGGGAGGGACAATAGAAAAATGTACAAGAATGCACTCCTATATGACTCATGTGACAAAGAACATAGGAGAAATTAATAAGTAAATAAAATTAAATGTAAATAAAACACAGCATGTCAAAATTGGTGGGTTAGCAATAAAGTCAAAGTTAGAGAGAAATAGCCATTCTTAGGAATGAAGAAAGGTTAGAGAAATAGCCACTCTTAGGAATGAAGAAAGGTCTCAAACCAATAATCTCAGCCTAATCTTAAGACTACAAAGAAAATAGATAGTCACTCAATATAAGAAGCACAAAGAAAATAGAAAAAGATAGCAGCAATCAGTAAAATAAAAATCTGAAAAAAAAGTATGAAACAAAATACTGGTTTTTAGAGAAAATCTAGCTCCAAATTGATCAGGACAAAAAGAGGCAAGGTGCAAATAACCAATATCCAGCATAAGAAAATATGCATTTCTACTGATTCTACCTATATTCCAAGATAATATTCTGAACAATGTTATGCCAAAATATTTGACAATCTAGTTGAAATTGATGAAGTCGTAAAAGATGAAAGCTCCCAGATCACTTCAAAAATGAAGTATATGACTCAAATAATCCTACATCTTATAAAGAAGTTGAATTTATAATAAACTTTCTTTATACTCTAGTCTCTGATGGCTTCACTGGTCAATTCTACCAAATATTTGTGAAAGAACTCATAACAATTTTACCAAAACTCCTTCAAAAAATTTAAAGTGGAGGAAACTCTTTTCAACTCATTTTATTAGGCCAGCATAACACTCACATCTAAATCAGAAAAATATGTCAGAGTTGGGCACAGTGGTTCAAGCTTTTAATCTCAACACTTTGGGAGGTCTTAAAAGACGGCTTAAGGTAAGGAGTTCGAGACCAGCCTGAGCAACATAGTAGGACCACATCTCCTAAAAAAATAAAATTAGCTGGATGTGGTGGCATGTGCCTGTAGTCCTAGCAACTCAGGAAACTGAGGCAGGAGGATCATTTGACTTCAGGTGCTTCAGGCTTCTGTGAGTCAGGATCGCACCACTGCACTCCAACTTGGGCAACAGAGTAATATCCTGTCTCTAAGAAGAAAAAATAAATAAACTAAAAGAGAAAAAAGAAGTGCACACTAATATTAATCATGGGTATAAATAAAATATTTTACTACATCAAACCCAAAGATATTCTAAAAAAAAATTCAGATTGAGCTGAGTTTATCTTAGGAATGAACATTGCTTTTACATTTGATAATCAAACATCGTAATTCTTTGTTTTTTGCTGACATAAAATTTGAGGACATGCTCATATTCTTCACTTTTCATGCCCTTATTTCTCTCTCATAGCTTCTTCTTCTTGCCTTCAACTTGATTCTAATCATGAAGACACACTACTTCTGGCCAGTAGACACGTCATCTAAAAAGAGAAGAGGACCTCTTTCTGTGAGCGGGTGTATCATATCTGAAAATGGGATTTTGTGGTCCTGTTAAAGGCACAATCAGAGGCTTTTGGTAAATGGAGAGAGCCCCAAGTCTTGTTGGATAAAGTAGTATTAGTGTCCTATGAATGTTTGGCATTCTTGTCATCATCAATATTTTCTTATAATGGTATTTATCAAAATTGACCCAACTTGTCTTTAATAGTCAATCAAGTGGTTTTTTTTTTTTTTTGCTTTTACCAGCAATGTCACATCCCCAAAACTTCTCTGATTACAAGATCTCATAAATTTGCTTAATATAATCTTTGACTTAGGCTTTTGAGAATTTAGTGACTTGTAGTCAGCTGTAGACTCAAGAATATTCCATTGCTTACAGATGCAGGGAATGTGCCCTCTCAGTACTTTATAAATACGTGCGCCTGTTTTTATTATATGTTACATGAGTGAAAGGTGATAATCTATTAAATATCTAACATCACTCAGAGCCATATTCAGAGTTTGTGAAACATTATACATAACTTGGTAGCCCACACAATTATGAATGTTAAGTTAGATAAGAAAGTGAACATTTAAAACACCTAAAGTAAATCAAAACAAACTGCAAATTACAAAAAAAGATATTAGATACAGGCATACTCCATTTTATTGAATTTCACTTTATCATACTTAACAGGTAATTGCATTTTTTTTATAAATTGAAGGTTTGTGGAAATCCTGCATAGAACAAGTCAACTGGTGCCATTTTACCAATAGCATCTCTGTGCCACTTCATGTTTGTATGATATTTTGGTAATTCCTGCAATATTTTAAACGTTTTCACTATTACTATATTTATTATGGTGATGTCTGATTAGCAATGTTCTAGGCCATGAACTGTACCCCTATAAGAGGGTACATTTAATCAGTACATGTTTGAATTCTATGAAAGCCAGGCCTCTAGTGCCAAACAGCCAAGTTCTGAATCAAAGGGAAAGTTACTGAAGGAAATTAAAAGTAATATTCCAGTGAAGACACGGACGATAAGAATGTAAAACAGCTACACTCTGACATAGAGAAAGTTTCAGTGGTCTAGATGGAAGATAAAATCAGCAACAACATTCCCTTAAACCAAAGCGTAATTCAGAGTAAGGTCCTAACTCTCTTTAATTTTATGAAGGCAGAGAGAGGTGAGGAAGCCATCTCCATTACATAAAAGTAAAGGTGAAACAGCAAGTGTTTGTGTAGAAGCTGCAGAAAGTTATCCAAAAGATCTAGCTAAGATGACTGATAAATGTGGCTACACTAAACAGATTTCCAATGTAGGCAAAACAAGCTTATATTGGAAGTAAATGCAACATGGAACTTTCATAGCTAGAGAGAAGTCAATATCTTGTTTCAAAACTTTAAAGGACTGTTTAATTCTCTTGTTAGAGGATAATGCAGCTAGTGACTATAAGTTGAAGTCAATGCTTATTTACTCTTCTAAATATCCTATGGCCCTTAAGAATCGTATTAAATTCACTCTGCCTGTGCTCTATAAATGGAAGAACAAAGCCTGGATGACAGCACGTCTGTTTACAGCATGGCTTACTGAATATTTTAAGCCCACTGTTGAGACTTACTGTTCAGAAAAAAAAAAAAAATTCCTTTCAAAATATTGCTGCTCATTGACAATTCACCTGGTCACTCAAGAACTCTGAGGGAAATGTGCAAGGTGAATATTGTTTTCATTTTTCTTAACACAACATCCTTTCGGTAGCCCAGGGATTAAGGACTAATATGGACTTTTAATTCTCTTTATTTAAAAAACACATTTCATGAGGCAATAGCTGCCACAGATATTGATTCCTCTGTTGTATCTGGACAATGTGTCTTGGTCTGTTTTCTGTTGCTCATAACAGAATATCTGAAATCAGATAATTTATAAGAAACAAAATTTATTTTTTACAGCTCTGGAGGCTGGAAAGTTCAAGGTCAAGGGGGGGTATCCAGTGAGAACTTTCTTGCTGGTAGGAATTCTCAGCAAAGTTGCAATGAGGTGCATGGCATCATATGACAACAGTCCTGAGCATGGTGGCTCAGCTCTCTCTTTCTCCTCTAATAAAGGCACCAGTTACATTACCATGGTAACTCATGAGTTCATTATCTCATTCATCCATTAATCCTATCAACTTGGATTAAATTCAGCTCCTAATTTACTCATGGGGCTGAATCCTTCTGACCCAATCACCTTTTAAAGACTCCATCTACCAAAACTACTACACCGGGGACTAAGTTTCAACATGAATTTTGGAGGAGAAAAATAGTCAAGCATAGTACAAAGTAAGTTAAAAACTATCTGGAAAAAAATCCACCATTGTAAATGCCATTAAGAACATTTATGAATCACTGGAAAAGTCAAAATATCAACATTAACAAGAGTGTAAAAGACATTGATTCCAATCCTTATGTATCACACTGAGGGTTTCAGGACTTCATTGGAGGAAGAAACTGAAGATGTGGTAGAAATAACAAGAGAAATAGAATTAGAAATGGACCTCAAAGATGTGCATGTCATGAGATGGCTATAATCTCATGATAAAACTTGAATGGATAAGGAGTTGCTCCTTATGGCTGAGCATGTGAAGTCGTTTCTTGAGTTGGAACCTACTCCTGGTGAAGATGCTGTGAAAATTGTTATAATGACAACAAAGGATTTAGAATATTACATAAACTTAATTGATAAAGCAGTGGCAGAGTTTGAAAGAATTGGCTCCAATTTTGAAAGAAGTTCCATTGTGGATAAAATGTTATTAAACAGCATTGAATGCTACAGATGAATCTTTTGTTAAAGGGAGAGTCGATTGATATGGAAAACTCCATTGTTATCCTAAGCTATTTCCACAGCCACTCCAATGTTCAGCAACCGCCACTCTGATACATCATCAGCCATCAACATTGAGGAAAGACTCTCTACCAGTAAAAAGATTATGATGTACTGAAGGCTCAGATGATCATTATCATTTTTATTGACAAAATATTTTTCTGTAATCCTAGCACTTTGGGAGGCTGAGGTGGGCAGATCACGAGGTCAGGAGATCGAGACCATCCTGGCTAACATGGTGAAAATCCATCTCTACTAAAAATACAAAAATATTAGCCAGGCATGGTGGGTGCCTGTAGTCCCAGCTACTCGGGAGACTGAGGCAGGAGAATGGTGTGAACCCGGGAAGCGGAGCTTGCAGTGAGCCAAGATCGCACCACTGCATTCCAGCCTGGGTGACAGAGTGAGACTCCATCTCAAAAAATATATATATATAATATATATATTTATATATATTAAATATATATTTTTAATGTATATTATATATATAATAAGTAAGGTATGAACATTTTTTAAATACATAATGCTGTTGCACACTTAATAGATTCTAATATAAACATAACTTTTATATGAAGTAGAAAACCAAAAAGAAATGTGTTAACTCCGTCGATTGTAATATTCAATTTATTGCAGTGGTCTGGAAGCAAACCTGCAACATTTCCGAAGTATGCCTCTACCATTAACACCACAAAATCAGGAAGGAAAGAACAATACTGTTTAACGTTCTTAAATAACTCTAAATACCTATATTCAGTTGCCTAATTTTTTTTACCTTCACTTTAAATGACAATGAACTTGTAAAATAATATTCTACAGAGAGAGCAGAAAGAAAATTCAATCTTCTCTTTATCATAGCTGACTAAGATTGTTTATTAATACTGATGTTTTAGAGAAATTTCTTTCACCTTTGAACTCTTTGCTGGTAATATATATATTTCATATATATTTTAAACTTGTCAAGTGTGGAAAACCTTCTTTGTGTGTCTTTAGTATATGAACTAATAAAAATTTCTTGATTCTTTAACTATTCTTATGTAGTAATTATATAAATTAATTTAAATTCCTGACACTTATTCACTGGTTTTTTTTCTTAGCATCCTCTTCAGATTGGTTTATTATGAATTTTAAATTATACTAATATAAATTCTTCCAATAAAAAATATAAAAGTTCACCGTGCTTACTAAAGTTGAATAATTTCTGAAAACAAATATATTGCTGGTATATTTTTGTGTACCGAGTGACACTACAAAACGTGTATTACTTGTTATTTGCATATTCCTTCTAATTTTGCATTTTAGCAGTGTTCTAATCCTCATGATGTTCTTTATCTCTTTTGTTGTAATTTTCATTATTTAAAGTTTAGTGACTATGGTGATTCCATCCCTTACCTGTATAAATTGACCATCAAATTTTCAGTTGCACTTGATAAATAAATAAGTAACTTCAAATAAGTTGATGCTATTTATTTATTTGTTTTAGAGACAGGATCTCATTCTATCACCCAGCTAGGATTGCAGTGGTGTGATCATAGCTCACTGCAACCTCAAACTCCTGGGCTCAAGCATCCTCCCACCTCAGCCTCTCAAGTAGCTAGGACCACAGGTGTGTGCCACCATGTACAACTTTTAGAGATGGGGTTGCAGTAGGTTGCCCAGGCTGTTCTCCAGCTCCTAGCCTCAAGTGACCCCCACTGCCTCAGCCTGCCAAAGCACTGGGATTAAGGACGTGAGCCACTGTGCCCAGCCTGAATTTTGACAGTTTAAAATGTGTGTGAGTCTTCCATCAGTTTATGCTTTGGCTTTCAACTAGAATCGTTTCTTTATATATATTTTGTCATTATTCCTATAAAACAAATTTAATCAAATAATATGATGTATGGAAGAGTAATTCAGACTCCTTTGATTATTGACAAAATATTGTAGAGAGCTGAATATTTAGGTATTACATTCACTCATATTATATATTGACTTATATAGTACATGTACTCCCATTATGTACACACTCCTATACTATATATATATTGAAGGGATCCTTGCAAGTGACCAGCTCTAAAGCTTACGTTTCATTACCTTCAAGATAAGTCTGTCACAAACAATTTTCTCACAAATAGTGATACCACATTGATAAAATATCATATTATTTAAATTCAATCAAAATGAAGCAAAACTATATTTGTGAAATTTTATCATATAGAATACAAAGCTGGATAATTTGGATTTATAATAAAATTATTAATTCTTTTATTCACTTAAGATACAGTCAATTTGCATACATTGTATGTTCTGAATAAGTAATAAATTATATAGTCCTCATGTGAGTCAGAAGTATATTATAAAATGTTACAGATTAAGACAGGTTGTAATAATTTGTAATAATTGCTATAAAAGTCAAAACAGGTGGTATTAGAGGAAATAACTAATGTGTTGGTATGGAAGTGCGTTGGGCATGATTAGATTGTATATGTGGAGATGCTTACTGAGGTAACATGATATATAAGTTATATAAGTTCATCAAATAAATAGCAGATACTAATAACAAGTATGTACTACACTGGTACCATCTTTTCACAGTTTACTTCCTACAGTTTCAGTTATTCTCTGGCAAATGCAGTATGAAAATATTAAATGGAAAATTCCATAGGTAAAATATTCTGATGTTTTAAATCACTTGCCATGCTTAGTAGTGTGATAAAATCTCACATTTTCTGCTCATTCCTCCTAGGATTTAAATGTTTATGCTATCCATCCAGTAGTCATGGACATCATTTGTTCTGCACAGCCAGCCATCAACATTGTCACTGCTTGATGATCCAGAATCACCCATAAAATATGATCCTTCCAACATATCATCATCAGGTTAATAGTAGCCTAACACTATGTCACAATGTCTAGGGCCTTCACCTTGCTTCATCTCATTACATACATATTTATTCCATCATGTTACATCATCACAAGAAGATGAATACAGTATAATATGATATTTTGAGAGAGTGAGAAAGAAAAAAGAGAACACATTAACATAACTTTCATTATAGCATATTGTGTTTTATTTTATTACTTTTTATTGCTGTTAATTTCTTACAATGCCTGATTTATAATTATTTTATTATAGGCATGTATTCATGGGAAAAACATAATATATATCATATATGTCTCTCTATATATAGATATATATCATAATCAACATGATAAAATAAATATGTATGTAATGAGATGAATATATATGTATATATACATACATATATATATATATAGAGAGAGAGAGAGAGACAGAAGGGAGAGTCTGGTAATATCTGCTGTTTCAGACATCCACTTGGATTGTATCCTTTGTGGATAACGTGGGACTATTGTATATAATATTTATTTTGTGATAATTAAAGTGATGTACTTTGGTGTGGGACTTCAGCATTGCAAAGTAAAGAGCGCAGAAGACCCTCTGCTTGGTAAAACAACAATTTCACTAGTGAAAATTATAAAAAGAAAATCATTGAAAGCCTCTTGAAATCATTCTAAGAGAAAAGAGTAGTGGAGAATCATTCGTTCAGTCTACAATAAGAAAGTTTGTGCCATGTGAGACATGAGACCTACTTTGTTATTTCTACCCTAACTCTGTTCTGGAAGCTCTACACAAGGCACTGTACTGTGGGTGGGTATGACTGAAAAGCTGGGGTCTCTTCCCCAAGCTTCTAATCTGGTACTATAATTTCAATGTGAGGAGAGGTTTCTGACATTCTTACTGCCTCGGCAATGTGAAGCAGAAGCTCTACTGCAAGCAGGTGCAGTCATGAGGATGGAGTGTCCGGTCCCTCATTCTGTCTCCACTCGTATAGAAGAAGCTACACCTTAGCTAGAGCAGATGGCACTCAGCCATTCTGGCTCCCAGTTTGTTTGTAGGGTGTATTTTCTGCAAAAGAATTGAAAAGCTGAAAAGACCAAGGATCACCAGACTCCACAGTTTATATTAATAAAGTGATAGTGTCGCTCTTGTAATTTGGCAGTTTTGTCCTTTTCTCTGGGCAGCAGAGCAGTGGTTCTGCATGGGGGAAGCATGGTCAAAAAGACAAAAAGCTTTGAAGCTTTGCCTGAATGGACTGACTTTATTTGGAACACAATGCAGATAAGTATATGCCTAAAGGCATTGCTTAAATCACTGAAGATCTTGGAGGAAAGCAATTACAAATAAGCTGGTAGTTCTGCTTCTCCATAATTGCTCTCCTCCAAGGTCTTCAGTGATTTAAGCTAAAGCTTTAGTAGAAAGAACCAAGGAACATGATAGTCAAGAATAGACCTATGTGCACAGTCATTTCAGAGGATAAGAACGGCTGTACAGGCACATGAGGCTGTGCCCACTCAGAAGCAATCAAACAGGACAAGGGGATAAACCTTAAAGGATTCCCCAAACTGCACACAAACTAATCAAGACAAGGCAGAAACCTCACTGGTACAAGTAGCTTAAACAGATCCTCTGAGTAAACCCTGACTAAAACAACCCAGGAACAAATCCTAGGAAGCCAGGTAAAAATAAAATCATACTTATTCATTCTTAGTAGTCTAGAAGGTTTTATATATGTCCACGGCTGAACATTCTCATGAACAGTGAATGAGGAAAACTTTAAGCTACTTGTCCCTGGCTGAATGTGAGGCAGAAAAGTAAGCTCTGTGAACTGTGACAGCAGCCTCTAAATCACACATCTATCCAAAGGCAGAGCATAAAAATTCAACTGGCTAGAGGATTTTATCACAACTTTTGATCAATATATGTCTTATGATAATCCAGGGGTATGATAATTTCATAGGCTGAAAAATAAAAACATGGAAAGTAAAATCTGAGCAGTTACACCAGACTGCACACTGCATGAGAATAAATTGAGCTAAGTTACTAAGACAAACAACAGAAATGACTAAACAAAATGACGATGTCACCAACCACTATGAGAAGTAGGGGAGCAATGAAGAGGAGCATCATCCAGAATTGCTACATTATATTATTAAAACCAATAATTGAGAAATCAAAATAAACTAACATACACAAAACAAAACAGGAAAGCACAACACACACACAAGACAAAAAGAATAGGCAATAGAAAGTGACTTTGAAGAAGTCCAAAGGGTATAAACTTAGGCTCTAATGATTTCAAACCACCCTTTTAAAATATGTTCAAAGAACCAAAGGAAACAATATTTTAAAATTTAAAAATAAAATACAAAAAAGTCACGTCAAACAGAGTATACATCTGGCTAAAAAGTACATAAATGAAATGAATAATTCACAAAAGTGTCTCAACAGTATATTTTGGCTGGCAGAAGAGTTAGTGACCTTAAGGATGAATCAATGGCGATTATACATTTAGAGAAACATAGAGAAGAAGAAAAATGAACACAGCCTTAGAGAAATGTGAGACACTATTAATTCCACTATATAAGCAATAAAAGTATTATAAGGGGAGATGAGAGAGAAAATGACTGAAAATAATATGCAAAGAAATAAAGACAGTAACTGAAAACTTCCCATAATATAAAAAAACAATAAACAAGTGTCAGAAGAAAAGCTCTGCAAATTTCAAGAAGGATAAATGGGAAGGGATCCAACCTAAACACAAAATGTTGACAGTCAAAATTCCTGAATAATTTTTCAGAGCTGCGAGAGAAAAAATAATACATCATTACTAGAAAAACCTAATAAAAATACCTGACTCATCATTAGTAAAATAGAGTCCTGAAGGCAGTGGGATAATATAGTCAAAATACAGGAAGAAAATAAAAAAACCTGTTAACCAAGAATCTTATATCCAGTTCTTATATTTAGTTAAATTGTTTCAAAAATGATTGCAAAGTAAAGGCATATCCACATAAACAAAAAGTAAGAAAATTTGCTGCTAGAAGACCTACTTACAAGAATATTAAAGAAAGTTCTTAGACTGAAAGCTAGTAATAACAGATGGTAGTTTGAATCCACATGAAGAAAACAAAGTTGTGAAGATAATAGAGGCTTTTTACAAAAGCCAGTATATTGCATGTTGTGTCTCTTTTTTCCCTTAATTTCTTTAAAAATTAATTGCATAAAATAGTATGAATATTATTGCATTCTTGAGCAATAAACATAATGATAATATTATCAAGAGTAACAGAAAATGAAGAGGAGTAGAAACAAAGATGTATTGGAGTAAGAAAATGTCATTCAATGGTAACTCAAATCCATGAAATACATTAATCTATCCAGGAAGGGTAAATTAAAAAAATTGAAACCAGAAATTCATCACAGATACATAAACATAGATATAGATGATATAGATATAGACATTCTCATTTTTAATCTCATATTTAGTAAAGGAAACACATAAGGTAAAAACTATAACAATACATTTCTGAATTATAACATATAGAAGTGCAATATGGATAACAGTCAGACTTAAAAAAAGTAGGATATCCACATAAAATAAAATTTTCTATATTTAATTAAAACTAAGTATAAACCTAAAGTTGATTTTGATATATCAAGATATATTATTGCAAGCCTTAGTAATAATTAGTAAACTAATTCAAAAATATAGATAATTAAATGAATTAAAATTAGAAAATAAGCCATATAGAATAAGTAAACACAGAAAGAAATAAAAGAGAAAAAAAGTTATGACATATAGAAAAAAAGCAAAATGGAAGATATAAACACAAGCACATCAATATTAACATTAAATGTGAACAGATTAATCAAAGGTTCAACATTATCAAGTTGGACATTAAAACAAAATCCGATTATCTTGTTGACTCTTAATTCAATATTTATTTTGAATATTGGGTAAAATACAGTTTAAAATAGGTGGAAACTAAAGATTAAAAAAATATATCATATAAAATATGATTGAAATCATATAAAATATGATTAAAAAAATACATTATAAAAAAGGTGGAGTGGCTATACAAATACCAGACATAATAGACTTTGAAAAAACACATACAAACTAGTTATAAGGTGGACTATTTTATAACAAGAAATCAAAAGATTAATTGAACAATAAATATAGCAAATCTTATAGGAAGCTGCTTTACACTGCTTAGGGGTAAATTTATAACTGCAAACACCTTTATTAAGTAAGAGGAAGTATCAAAATAATTTAATTTCTCCTTAAGAAGTTTTTAAAAAGTAGAAAAAACAATAACTAAAAAAAGAAATAAATTGATCAAGATTGAACATAAATGATATAAAGAAAAAATAGACAAAAATCAATAAAATCAAGATGTTACTTGAAGAAATCAGTAAATTTGACAAAGTTTTAGCAGACTGATCAAGAAAAAAAGAGAGAAGAAAAATTATCAAAACAACACAAAAGCTGACATCATTGCTAATCTAATATATATATAGTGTGTGTGTGTGTGTGTGTGTGTGTATGGAAATTCATGTTTAACTGTATTGCAACAGATTCAATAACCTAGATAAAATTGATATATTTCACAAAGGACACAAACTAACAAATCCAACTCCTGAAGTAGAAAATTTGAATAGACTCATTAAAAAAGAATTTTGATGAATAATAATACACCTTCCCATAAAGAAAGCCCTGGCTCAGATGGCTTCTCTGGTAAATTCTACAAAACGTAAAAAGAATAACAAATAGTACTCCTTCACAGATGTCCCATATCCCCCTAGAATACAGATTAGGAGGAAAAATTTCCAAATTCATTCTATGATTCTAGCATTATTCACATAAAAAATCTACAGATGTATATCTCTTTTAAATATAGCAGCAAAAACCTTCAAGATTCTAGCAAACTGTTGAGCAACATATAAAACAGATTATATAACAATAATCAAGTGAGATTTATCTGAGGAATGCAAGGGTGGTATAATGTCTAAAAATCAAGTACTGTAAAATACCATAATAGAATAAAGTATAAAAACCATATGATCATCTCAATAGTTGCAGAAAAGCATTGAATAAATCCAGTATTTTAATTTCATGATTAAAATTTTTCAAAACTTTGGGATAACAGACATCTTCAACTTGATTAATAAACGACATTTGTGAAAAACCCAAAGCTAACATCTTAAAGAAAACCTGAATGCTTTTTACCTAAGATCAAGATAAAGTTAATATGTCAATTTTTGCCACTTGTATTTATTATTGGAAAGATCTTAGCCAAGGAAATTAGATAAAAACTCACATAGCCTAGCAACTTCAAACCTACGTACACACCCAAGAGAAAGAAAAACATATATCCATATAAAACCTGTACACAAATGTTTGTGCAATTGTTATTCATAATAGCTAAAAAGTGGAAACCACTTGAATGGTCATAGATGAATGGATAAATGAAATGTATATCCAAACAATGGGAATATTATTCAGCAGTAGTAAGGAATGAAGTATTGATTAATACATGTTACAACATGGATAAACCTTAAAATCATTGTGTTAAATTAAAGAAACCAATCACAAAACAACATATTATATTATTTTATTTGTATGAAATATCTATGTTAGCAAATAGATATAAATGGGAAATAAATCAGTGGTTGCCTACTGCTGGGGCAAGAATGAAGGAGGGGAAATGGGAATTTCTGCTAACGGGTGTAAAATTCCTTTCAAGGACTATAGTGTTCAATCATAGATGTGATGATGCTTTTAATCCTGTGACTATACTAAAAACATTGATGTGTACACTTTCAGTGAGTAAATTAAGTATATGAATTATATCACAATTGAGCTTTTAAAAAACACAACAAAATGATATATTTTGTTAATATGAAATTATGAAACTTCAGAGCTTGTAAAACAGATTACTTAATGCCACTCTTGAGGTATTGCTTCAAATGTTTGATTTTTTTCACCCAATATAACAGGGCTATTCTTAGTTATTCTTAATTTTGTCAATGATTTTGAATGCCATAAGTCTCAAATGCTAAAATCCAGTATAATACAAGCCTAGGTTTACAGACTACTATATTTTTATTCTTCCTAATTGATAAATAAGAATCACATTCTATTAGAGTATGATAATTTTAGAAACACTTTTAATGTTTAGAAATTTAAATTACACTTCACTCTCAAAGTTTTTAATTTTCTTAAGTTTTGATAAATATATACATTGCTTACCAAAGGCTCATATGTACATTACAAAACCAAAACTTCAGAAGATCATTCGTAATGTTCGATTAGTTAAATAAATAAAACCAGAATAAATGAAATAATGTGCTATAATGACATTAATAAATGCACTGATATAAAGCCATGTAACATTTACGAAAATAAAATATATAACTGGTCACAATACATATCTTCATGAAAAGAAACAAAAATTTATATTGAAATGAACAGTAAAACGAAAAGGTATTTCTTTAAGAATGTAGAAACAATCATTTTACTCACCTAAATAAGAAAAAAATGAAAGAAAGATACAGTCAGATTGAAATTGAGGAACTAAATGTTCCACAGATATGAATGATAGTAAATACTCTTAAAAAACATTTTGTTTAAGATACATGATTATAAGAAACAGATAATTTAATAATAAAATATGTTTAATAATTAAACATTGGGGCAAAATGTGGTACTGTATAAACCAACATATCATGATGAAGAAATATTTTTAAATATGCAAATACAAAAAATAAATTAAAAATCTCCAGATTACTTTGTTTTACCTAACCTCATGGAATTGATAGTCCATATGTTGTCACAAACAGATGCCAAACAAAAGAAAAAGAGAAGAAAGCTGTCCAGTGCTTTTTAGTATGATAATATTACCCTGACACTAAAATTGAAAAACTGTGAAGCCAATGATATACTATAAACCAAAATTTGTAAAAATATACATGAAAACTCTAAAAATTTGAAATTTAAAAATTTGTTAACTTTTGACTTTGTATGAGACATTATTACACATTTATTGAAGAACATGTGTAATAACTTACAGCCAACAATTTGAGGATAATAAAAATTAGGAATCTATAAAAATATCTCCCTACAATAAGATAGTAAGTGATTAAATAATATCATATCAATACATAGTTTAAAAACATTTAATAAAGGTCAATAAACCATATTATATCTGAAAATAAAATAACCAGATATCTTGCTTGTTCAATATATTAAATAACATTTTAGAGACTAACAGCAAATATTCTAATACTTTTCCTATTAAAATTAAAATCAAGATACTAATAATACTCATTGTTATTAATTTGCTCATTGCTGCTCTATATGCTCCAGTCATTGCCAAAAAAAAAAAAAAAAAGAAAGCAGAAGTAAGAAGAACATCAGATGGACACAAAATCATTTTTTGCATATGTAGTGTTCTCAGTAAAGTGCCAGAGTACAAGGTACTGTTTTGATAATTAATTTTTAAAATTTTATAAATTTCCTCATAACAAAAACAATTAGAAAATTTAATGTATCAAGACCCTTAGTGATCATTCAAATTACTAATAGTACATACTAAAACTAGGATTAAATGAATAAACTACTGCCTATATAAATATTTAGGCAAGAAAGATCAATCGCACAAAATGATTTAAATTTATATCTTATAATATCATAAATAAAAACTAAAAATTGTCTCTAAGGAAATGTGACATAGATACACTGTATATTAGAAAATATGAGAGAATTTTTAAAACAATCATAATTTGTGAAAGGAAATTCTAAGAAAGCTATAAAACAAAATTCATAAGTAAAACAGTAGTAGCTTTGATCATATGGAATGTAATTTATGTCTGAAGGGGAATGACATAAAGTCTAAACACACACTACAGATCATATTGAAACATGACAAAGTTGAATTAACTTATAACAAGAAATGCTCCTACAAAATTTGTAAAATATGATAATCTAATCAACACATAGACAATGGAAATTAATATGCAGCTTAGCAATGATAGAAAATCAACAAATTGATAATATTTATATGTGTATCAAATCTCTCTCTCTGTGTGTCTCTCTCTCTCTGTCTCTCTCTCTGGTGCTGTTTCAAATTATGGCTACATAAAAGCAAATTAAAGCTAAAAATAATTGTCCACCCATCAGCCTGGTAAATGTGAAAATAAATAAATATTATAATATTGGTTGACATACTCCTTTGCTCAACCACAGCAAAGTAAAGTAAGGAAAACCAACCATGACCACATAATCTAACATTCCACAAACCCAAAGAGAAGGGGATTAACCATTTCCCCATACTAAGATTTTCTTCTCCAAAAGGATGACATCAAAAAAACAAGTGGGACAGCATGGCTTCTTTAACATTCATGTTTATTACCAAAACAACAGAAATTGCAACGTATGTGCGATATGTAAGGTATTTTAGTATTTTTACTTCCCATAAAATCCTATTCATATAAAAGTGACTTTCTCATTATTTTACCCTTTAATCATTTCATAAATCCGTCCCAAGTTCTATCCCAAACTTTCTTCCTATATGTTGGAGCTTTCTAATTCCTCGTTTCTCTTCTTCTAATTGTAGATTATTTCAATGGGACATTAGTTTATTTATTTATTATACCATTAACATGGGGGATATATCCTTAAAACGTCTGCTAAAAGTGGTACCTTCACAATCTAATCATTATTGGATCACTCCTATTGGCTTGACTCAAATTAAGTCACTTCATGTTTGATTGCAAGAATATACATTTCTGCATCTTTTAACTTTTCTTTCCTCATTATTTTTTAACCCTAACATATTACTTCAATTCATAGATTAAGCAAAAATCTTCTCATTAACTAAACACAATCACAATTTTGTCTTTTTTTTTTTTTTTTGAGACGGAGTCTCGCTCTGTCGCCCGCGCTAGAGTGCAGTGGCGCAATCTCGACTCACTGCAAGCTCCACCTCCCGGGTTCACGACATTCTCCTGCCTCAGTCTCCCGAGTAGCTGGGACTACAGGTGTCTGCCACCATGCACGGCTAATTTTTTTGTATTTTTAGTAGAGATGGGTTTTCACTGTGTTAGCCAGGAGGGTCTCGACCTCCTGACCTCGTGATCTGCCCACCTCGGCCTCCCTGAAGTGTTAGGATTACAGGCGTGAGCCACCGCACCAGGCCAATTTTGTTTTTTACGAAAATAGTTTCATTGTTTGCAAACATGTAGATAATTGACAAATATGGATAATTAACAATCAAATATCAGCCATAACAAATATTCCCAGGGGCCTGAGATAACTATCTGTCATTTACCTATCATCTTTCTGTCTGCCTGTGTTCACTTATCTACATATATAAATGTAATCCAATTTGTTAATTATATATTACATTTATATGAATACAGTGTTTTCATTTTGAAAAATATAAATATTCAAAATTTCTTGTCTTGTTTATTATATATAAGTTAGGAATAAGGAAATTAGGAGTTTGATGAAAATACTAGTATCTAGGAAATGTTATATATATATATAAAACATATAACAAATGTTATATATATAATATATAATAATTATATATTATATATGTGTGTATAAAAATGTTATATATAACATTTGTATACAAATAAAATGTTATATATATAACATTTGTATACAAATAAAATGTTATATATATAACATTTGTTGTATGTTATATATATAACATTTTATTTGTATACAAATGTTGTATATAACATTTTTATACACACATATATATAATTATATTATAAATATTAAATTTAGGTTCATATCCAATAAAGTTAGCAGAATTAAACTAAATGGAATGCATTTAGATTTATATAAATTTCCTGCTTTTTAAGAAAATGTATATTCAAGGGACTAAAAACTGATGAAAATGAAATGCTAATTTTTACCCAGCATATATTCAGAAAGTGGGTACAAATGCTAAGTATTAATAACTATGATATTCTTCAATATGTAGGGAAGTATGTTTCTACATTAGTGATATTGAATCACTGATATTAAACAAAGGAAAGAGTAGAATCCTGTAAACTCATACAGAACATTTTTGCTTCCAGTTCTGCAAATCAAAGCCTTAGGGTAAAAAGAATAAATTTAGAAGCATTTGAATCAAATGATTATTTAATTTATTTCCTATTTTGTATGCTAATAGAGCATGATTTTTATTAATTTAGATAAGATTGATGAAATAGCTGATGATATTTATCAGCATGATATTGATATGGAAATTTACCCAAAAAGGAAATAAAATTTTGTGCAGTTTCCACTTAACATAAATTTAATATAAAATGTGTAATTGTTTATAGAACAAGAAATAATGAAAATGGATAAATCTCTTTGGCATGGTTTATATTTATATTTCTCATTTACCTGGTAAGCAACTCAGTTGCATTGAAATATAGAGAAAAGGCCATGATAATCATGTAGTAAAATGTCTTCAGAAAAAATAAACAGAATAATTAGAGATGTGTAAACAGAACACTAACTGTAGAATGTATTACATGGCCATAGAAAATTATATAAGTCAAATATTACAGGGCAAAGCAAGATAAATATGAGTATCTGAGATTTAATGAGTGTAATTTTAAAACTAACAATGATAGAATGCATATACATTTACATAAAATACATGCTTCTCAACTGAACTACATTCAGGTGAAATATTCTAACCAAAACCCTACCTTGAGAAACACCGTTTCTTTTCTAATTCTATCACACAAGATATTAGATCCAAAGAAAATCTCACTGTAGTGAACAAGGCATTTTGCCCATTCTATCTGTTATTTTGTCTCTCTTACATAGGGTGTAAGAAAGACAAATATATATATTTTCAATTATCAGTTAGCATCAGATATTTTCGGCTAAAAACAAAACATAATGACAAATAAGCTATATCTTGCCATATTTATTTTAGCTTCATTATTATTTTGAAATAAATTAATAGTCATATAACATAAGAACATTGAGTACCCCTTTCTAATCTCAATCTTCTCTTCCATCCTCATATAAGAATAGTATTATTAGTGAGATGTTTTCTTAAAAACACTTCTATAAATTTTCCAAGTATAAATATATCAGTATTTTAAATATTAAATATTCCATGATTTATAATTTTAAAATTTAGTCTTTAAAAAATGTAACTATGATGTTAATGTAATGCTTGTTAATTTTTTTAACCATTGTATAGCGACCCATCCTATGACTACACAACACTGAATTCAATATAAATATTGAATTTATTACGTTATTTGGATATGTAGATTGCACATAATAGAAAAAAACAGTAACATTAACTTAACTAAAAACAGATTTACTTCTTCTAAGTAACGTTTATCCACATCATGTTGTTTGCTAGCAATGAATTCACAGTTCACAGATACTAATACTGAGAACTATGTGATTATCTTAATTTTCCCTTTTTAATTGAACTATAGAACCTGAAGCTATGGACATTATAATTACCGTGGAAGGCGGAATATGAAAAAGGTAAAATACATAAAGGTTGATGTCAATGGATCTAAAAAGGAGACTATGAAAAAGGAAAATACATAAAGGTATATGTCAGTGGATCTCCCTTTCAAAGAGCTTTCATAAGGGTCCCAAGGAAAGTTTTTCATATGTGTATCCTTAACCTGTACCATATCATATGGATACTCCTAAAAGCATTTAAAGATTGGTATTTTATTTTAATTTTTGGCTGGATGAACAACACCCAGATAAGCAGAGTTTCTCAAAAAGCAAAAAAGAATAATGTTTATAATTTTCCATGAAAATCCAATGCTGCAGTAACATTCAGGTAGAGTTATGTTTGTAAAAAAAAAAAAAATGCAGTAACATTCAGGTAGAGTTATGTTTATAAATAGTAGTGTAAATGCAGGATTATAGATAATTAAATAACTTACTGTCCAAATTTGAATTATTTCAGAATAAAAAGAGAATGTACTAATTATTATGTCAGAATAACAGGAAAATACTGGACTATTCTATGCAAAACTGAATTTTAGAGTCATTTTTGTTATATAGTTCATACCTGTTTAAACTAACTAGACATTGCTAGATGGCAAATTATTACCAATCTGTCACAAAACCAGTAGTATTTGAGTTTCTTTGGATTTCCATTCTAGCCAAATCTTAGTGTTACACTCAGTGTTCCATTTTTGCCAGTTCGATACGTGAGAAATACAACCTTGGTGTTTTAATTAGCATATTCATGGTTACCTGGGAGGTTTATATAAGTGGCTACTAAAGCTTTTTTTCCCTAAAATGTCTAAACAGAAACAATTATATTTTGGATTTTTTGTCTTTGCCTTAACGATTTGTAGCAAAGCTTTATATGTCATCTGTGTGTGTGTGTGTGTGTGTGTGTGTTTTATTATCTCACAGACGTGTCATGGATCCCCAATCATAATTGGGTTCCAACGTGGAGAGTGAAGGTGCACACACAAAATGGTGTAAAAGGATGTATTAATCACACAATAAAATTTATGCACAGAGGGGTTCAGTCTTGCCCAGCTGGTCCAAAAATTAATTTAAAAATGTGGACAAAGGAAATCAACTTTTGGTTTAGATGATGGTTAGAAGTGATGCTTGGCTGAGGGTTCCCAAACACGGTTTAAACTTCCCACCAGCATCAAAGGAGAGAAAACCATTAACTTTCTTATCAGTTTCCTAAATGGGGGACAAGAATGGGAAGGAGAAATGGGGCTTAAAATTATCAGTAGCTAACCGTCAAAAAATTGCATCTCTTGATTACAAATTATTCTGATTCTTACTGCTGAATGAGGTGTTGTGCTTCGTTTAACTGAATACGAACTTGTTAAGTAAGCCATTATTGTACTTTATAAGAGCTACAGACAAATGCAAGTAAGGAAGATAAAAACTGAATTGATTTCTTTATACAGGAGCCTAGCATTGTGTAATTTAAAAAGCCAGATTAGTGCCTTGGCCATTATCAATAATGTCAGGACTACTATGAAGCAGATAGTGTCTTGGTAAGGCCTTTCTTCATTGCTTTATATGCAAGGCCATGATTTCTATTTGGGGTATCTGGGAGGCAAGAGATTAAGTACTTCAAAAGTACTTCCTTAAAGAAGGAATTGTTGCTACCCTTACCCAACAGATGACTAGACCATTGGCAATGTCCAATAACATCAGTGTAAATGTGCAGATGCTGCTTAATTCTGGTCAGGGCATCCATTGCCAAGATGGCTACTCAATGTTTGGCTAATAGTGTTCACCCTGAGTCCTGTCCTTAGCTAGAGGGGTCCTGCTTAAGAGATGAAAAAGCAGAAACTGTCACCTGAGCTTCATCATCTTAAATTATGGCAATGCCATCTACAAAGTATAGGAACTTCCTCTGATCTTTACTCAGTTGATTTCCAGTGACTCCCCAGGTGACAAGGCACTGGGCGAAGGATGATATTCCCCATAAGGGGACTGGCAAGAGACTGAAGACAGGGTTGTGAGATATGCTGGAGGGCCCAGTTTTGGCTCTATTCTGTAGCCATGCCTAGCATGTAAGGTACTGTTTCCATAATCCAAAGGATAAAGGGCACCTTCGTACAGAGGTCAGAGGCTTATAAGAGCCTCACTTCAGGGTAGCTCAGAATGTGTCCTTCAGCTGTCACTCCAAGTAAGATATAAAATGGGCCTGAGGAAGGCAGTTTCTTCTATCAGAAGCAAATGGCAACTTGTGGATACCATAGTTGGACCTGAGACTCCACCATGCATGAGGAGAGGTGTCCAAAGCCTCTAAAGGAAAGACATCTCTGGTGGCACTTATGGTAGTACTTTCTTGTATTGCAGTTTGAACAGATTTTATAGTCTTCTGCTGGAGGGGCCCCATTAAAGTTGTGCCAATTCGTGAGTAACAGAAAATGAGTATAAGTTAAACTTGTCAGTGAGGAGTATGCTGCCTCTGCAACTCAAAAAGAACTAAAACATCACACTTGTATGAATGTTGTAGGTGCAGTCAATGTCAGGGGCTGTTTCTTGACAGTGTCAGGGATGGAGCAGCCCTGGATTTTCCCAGAAATTTTTAGGAATTTAACTAGAGTGGTGTGGCCATGAATTATGTGTATGGCAATGATCCATTAGAGTGTCAAACAATTCTCCTCAAAAGAGGACATTAATTGACATCATATTTGTGCTCATTGTGAAAGTTAAATGTGGTTAAGACCTTGCCTGCAAATACTATGCATGATGGCAAGGTTGTTGAAGTGTCCCATGCATAGCTGGATTAAAATATATTGTGTCCCTGTGGAGGTGAAGGAAAAATGCTACTGTTAAATTAAGCACTGAAAAGAACATACTCAAATATTTAATAGCAAAATATTTACCACTTTCTGATTAAATAAAATGAGTAATTTCAATAAAATTGAGCATCATGGTCAATGGGGAGCACCACAGTATTAAGGTTTCAGTGCTCCATTTTGAGGTGCCATTTATACTTTCTAGGTTTAATAACAGGTCAAACTGCACTGTTAAATAGAGGGAAAGTGAAGATAATCACTCTTTCTGTAAATCGGTCGTGTATAATGGATTTCAAATCTTAAAGATCTTGTTTTAATTTAAATGGGGCTATACTCAATATTTTAACTGAGAATGGAAAGGTCCATGTGTCCCATTTTGTCAAGCCAACTTGTAAGTGCCAAAGATTTAATTTAATTTTAATTTATTTCTCATATATTTAAAGTGTTCATGTCTGCTTTGGGATATGCTAGGGAAATAAGTGCTATGACCAACACAATAATTTCAATAGTCAGGTGAGGCACACATATTTTATTTTGAGTAATTCCCCTAAAACTATGACCCATACTTGTGGTGGATAGAATTGTGTCTCTCACAAAGATACATTCAATTCCTAACTTCTTATATTTGTAAATGTGACTTCATTTGCAAATAGAGTCTTTTCAGATGTAATCAAGTTAACATGGGGTCATAGTGGTTTATGGTGGGCCCCAATCTAATAACTTCTGTCTTTAGGAAAAGGTGAATTTGGACACGGACACATAGACAAACAGCAGAGATGGCATAGCCTTGTGAATATAGAGGCAGAGATGAGAGTGATGCTTCTATAAGCTGAGGAACACCAAGGATTGTGGGCAACCACAAGCTAGAAGAGACAAGAAAAGATCAAAAGATCTTCCCTGGAGCCTTTAAAGACAGCGTGGCCCTGCTGACACCCTAAATTCTGACTTTAGCTTCCAGAATCATGAGAAAATTAATTTCTGTTGTTTTAAGTTATCCTGTTTGTGACAATGTAGTTACAGCAACCTCAGAAAACTAATACAGTTACCTTGTTTACATTTCGTGGGACGGCTTAAACAACAGAAATTTATTTCTCACCTCTGGAAGCTGGGAAGTCCAGCATCAAGTTGCTGGCAGATCCAGTGTCTGGTGATGACCTGCTTTGTGGTTTGCGGATAGCTTTTCTTACTGTGTCTTCACGTGGTGGAGAGTACAGCGAGGCTTTAGGCTGAGAGCAGTTCCTGGAGATAGACTGGCTGTGAGCTGCCAGCAGGCAATATTTTCTAGCTGTGTTTCCTAACTAAGCAAATTCTCACTTTCCTTTTTATAAAAGCACTAATCTTACCATGCAGGCACCTTCCTTCCTTCTATCTTTTTCTTTTCTATTTTTTCAAAGTTGTTGTTGGATATATTTTGGAATGTGAGGTTGTTTTCTATTCTATTCATATTTAAGTTTTTTCCTCCAGTGCATCTCAAATCAGCATCACCACGTTAGGGGCCTCCAACATGGCAATGTTTGAATTAATCACTTGGTTCTACCACAGGGATGTTGTGTGTGTTTTTCCCTGTTACCTTGATGATCAGGATGATTTTTAGCAGTAACAGCAGCAAAGGTATTTTGTAGGGTCAGAAAGTGAGCCATCTATTTTTCAGAGTGCAACCTCAGAAGGCCACATGTTAAATGTTCCCTCTCTACATGGGTGACCACTAAATGGCTTTGTATGTTGCCCATGTTATTAGTATTTCCTCTGAGTGCTCTGGAGGATAAAGACCAAAACTGATTGAGACATAAAACCAATGGTCATAGGGTAAAGGTTGCTCACCTGAACTTACTCTTAGTCATGGCTTTTGCTGGAATCAAGACATATGATTCGTTTTGAGATATCCAGATAGATCCAAGCTAAGAATTGCAATCCAGGGCATTTTTAGGAGTGCTTCAGTGTAGTATTTCTTTTTCTAAAAGTCAGTTATAGAAACATCTAACTTAAGTGTGTTAAATATGTAACGGAACCTCCCTTGGATTTAACAAATGCACCATAAAGAAACACATCTCAAAGCGCAGGCTTGGCTAGAAGGCAGCAGCTCAAAGTGCGTGCTTGCAAGCAGGCAGCAACGTGATCTAGTAAAACAAAGCGAGGAAAGAAAGACTGCTAGTGGTAGTGGACATAGTATAGACATCTTACCTGCAACACCAACTGTTTTGTGATCATCTCCCAAAGCCTAATTTTGTGTTTTTTTCTTATAATTTGATTCAAATGTCAGAATGATGATCCTGCACATCAAGAGGACATGAACAGACCTATCACTCATATAATGAAAATTCTGCAGACAGAAAATGGGACCCAACAGAATAAATCAGGATAATCTCTATATTTTAAGGTAAAATGATTGCAAACCTTAATTCTATCTGCAGACTTAATCCTCCATTTTTATATAACATAACATATTTACTGGTTGCAAGGATTAGGGCAAGAACATCTTTGGTGGCCTATTGTTCTTTCTGCCATAGTTCACCTCTTAGTCTGTCTAAATATTTGTTTATTCTACATGCAAATACATTCACCCCACCCCAAGGTCCCCAAAGAGCTCATCACATTACATTATAAAATGAATGACAAATATCTCATTAGCTCATATATTTCAAATATTATTACCTAAATCAGATATGAATGAGGCTCTGGAAATAATCCATCTTTTGCCCAAATCCCTCTTCACCTGTGTATCTGAGAGATTAGAACACAAGTTATCTGCTCCAAAAATATAATGGTGGGACAGGTACAGGCATAGCTATAGACATTACAGTTCACAAAAAGGAGAAAACATGAGGATTAAAAAAGTCATCTAAGTCCGGGCGCTGTGGCTCACGCCTGTAATCCCAGCACTTTGGAAGGCCGAGCCGGGAGGATCACAAGGTCAGGAGATCCAGGCCAACCTGGCTAATACAGTGAAACCTCGTCTCTACTAAAAATACAAATAATTAGCCAGGCGTGGTGGTGGGCGCCTGTAGTCCCAGCTACTCGGGAGGCTGAGGCAGGAGAATGGCGTGAACCCAGGAGGCGGAGCTTGCAGTGAGCCGAGATCGCCACTGCACTCCAGCCTGGGCGAGAGAACCAGACTCTGTCTCAAAAAAAAAAAAAAAAAGTCATCTATCCCAAACAATTTCAAAATCCAGCCAGGTAAACTCCATTTGCATTCAAGGTCTAGAAGTAATCCTGTACATCTTAAGACTCTACTTTCTGGGCTCTTAGCTTCATCCTTGACTTTCTTTTTCATTAAAAGTCAGGAGTTCGAGACCAGCCTGGCCAAGATGGTGAAACTCCGTCTCTACTAAAAATAAAAAATTAGCCGGGTGTGGTGGCAGGCGCCTGTAGTCCCAGCTACTCGGGAGGCTGAGGCAGGAGAATTCCTTGAACCTGGGAGGCAGAGGTTGCAGTGAGCCGAGATCGTGCCACTGCACTCTAGCCTGGGTGACAGAGCAAGACTCCATCTCAAAAAAAAAAAAAAAAAAAAAAAAAAAAAGTAGCATATGTTTGCAATTGAGCAGTTTCATCAGTCTATTGCTTGTCTTAGGAACGAATATTCTTTACTGTTTTGTATTCTCTCTTCCCCCTTTTGGATTCAAGCTGGCCATGTTTCTGCCAGCAAAAAACAATCTTAAGAACTTTATAGATCTCCTGTTTTTGTGACAGATTCACTTCATTCATCTCCTCTAAATGGAATGCTCCTCTCCAGATCTTTTCTACTTAATCCTATATCTATTCCTGTCCTCTGTGATGACGAAAGGCGGACACGAATCAGACATCTAACTTCTTCAAAGTACCTTCAGTATAACTGACCCCTGATCATTTTAAGGCCATGAGCAAAAGGTTTTTCAGCCACACCCTAGGCTTTCTGTCCAGAACATACATTCGTGATCATTAGTGTACTATTTCTAAGTTCTTTTGCAATCTGGATAGGCTACAAATTATTCAAATCATTAACTTCCCTATCCTTTTGGTATAAGAGATCTCTCAATCAGTCACTTTCCTCTTGCATTTTCATAAGCATCAAGATTAGACCATAAGAATCTTCAACATATTTCTTAGATAATAGCCTAAGATACATATCTAAGTTCATTATATACAAGTTCTGCTTTCCGTATAACTGTAGGATGTAATTCAGTACAATGTTCTGCCACTATTTAATATGAGCCCCTATCCTCAGGTTTTCAATAACAAGTTCCCAATTTCTTTCTAAGCACATGCCAGCAGCAACTTTAATGTCAATATTTCTACCAAAAGTCTCTATAAACGTGTAGGTGTTCCCTAAAAGAAGATAATATATTTTATCTACCGTGCTCCTCACTTCCTTCTGAGACCTCATTGGAAGAGTTGTCAACATCCATATTTCTATTCACAGTAAGTTCAAGATAATACTTTTCTGCATGCTTCTTAAAATTCTTCCAGCCTCGGACCATTGCACAATTCCATAGGCACATGTACAGTTTTAGTTCTCTGTTATAGCAGCACCCCATTTCCAGCACTGAAAATCTATATTAATTACCTTATTTCCATGCGGAAACTTAATTTTACCTAGCCATGTAATAAACTGACTGGCTATGGGTATAAGGGAATGTATTTTACAGTATTTTTTTTTTTTTTTTTTTTACTTTTTACCATTGCTTTGTATTGTCTCTATTCCATTTATGAATATTGCTAAAAGCTTTCCTATATGATTAATATTGTTAAATAAATGCTTGTGTACTATCCATTAATTTATGTGAAATATGTGCTAACTCTAACCCAGTGTTGATTTTTTCCTTTTGTGTTTTATAATTTTAGATTGTGAACTCATTATTTAGGACCTCATCCTGGAAAAAAAAAAATGTTTCTTCTCCTTCCTCTCAGATGATAGTTTTTTTTTTTGGTAGTCAATTTGTAAACCACAAATAAAATTATAAGCTCCCCAATCAACTGAATGGATCCCTCCTCTCAGCCAAGGGTATTCCAAAGCAAACCTGAAAGTCTAGCTCAGGCCATGATGGGAATGGGTAATCTGGCACACCTCATTATATCCTCCTCCTTTTAGAATTCAGGCACAACTGACCAACATTAGCATTAAGACAGAGACCTTAAGACTGACAAAGCAGACTCTTTGTAGCAATAAGAGCAACACAACAGATGTCAGGCCCTGAAAGAAATCAAAGCATTTTATTCCAAAATATATTTATTTGATATATTTGGAAACGTCCCTATAAAGCTGTTTCTTGTGAAGAAAAACTACATTCTGTAGAGAACACCCTTCCCAGGTCTTTTTCCTGAACTAGGAAAAAATTAACAAAGAGTCTGGCACCTTTTTAAGTCTGATTAGAAACATTTACATTCCATTCTCTTGGAAGCCTGCTACTTGGAGGCTTCACCTGGATAATAAGAATCTTTGTTCCTATAACCCTTTATTATAATGGAGAAATTCCCTTCTATTGATTCCAGATCTATAGATAAACTCTTTCAACCAATTGCCAACCATAAAATATTTGAATTCAACTAAGACTTGGAATACCACTCCCAACAACCCACCCCACCTCACCTCACCCCAGCATCCAGTTTCCCATCTTTCTGGACCAAACTAACGTACACCTTACGTGTATCCATTGGTGTTTTATGTCTCCCTAAGGTGTGTAAAACCAAGCTGTAGTCTAACCACCTTGGGCACATGTTCTCCGGCAATGGTGACTCATATTTGTCTAAGAATAAATCTCTTTAAATATCTTACAAAGTTTGACCCTTCTTTCATATTTTTTATTTTCTCTCTCTGCTGATTCTTTTATTTTCTAGCCAAACCTTACAATGAAGACTTTCAAAGATGCTGAATATTGGTAGGTGTCTTAGTTCTCACCACTGACTTCCTACGTTCAAAGTCTCAATTCCTGTCCCCAGTAAGGTATTAAAATGTCAGGTTCTAGATTTCTAAAACTAACAACTTGCACCATGAAATAATCAGTGTAACCTTTTTTTTCTTTTAATTTTGATCCTCAAAAATTTTAATTAATGTCTTTGTAAATTATCTAGTCATTTAATGACATTTTTGAAGCATTTTTAAATGCTTGTAGTAAGAGAGCTTTGAGATTACTTAATCTCACATATTTCCCTTTCTTGGAAATTTACAGTTCCTTTTTTGACATTTAATGAGTTCTAAATAGGGAAAATAACATTAATACTTATAGATGATGGGGATTTATCAAATGTAGTATGTATTCTTCATATACTTTACTATATACAATTTACTTTAATCCTTGCTACCCCGTAAAATACATTGTATTAGTCTAGTTTTTCAAAAAAAAAATCTGTGGCTTATTGACATTAATTAGAAATTCTAATTTAGGTTGGCCTGATTTCCATCCATTCAATCATTCATGCTTGGAATCATTCATCCTTTTATTTAACAATATGTGCATGGTCTAGTGGGAGAAACAGATATAAAACAAAGTAATTGAAACATAATTATCCAATTGTAGTTGTAATGATAGCTATGAAACAGATTGTAGTTTGCATTGAGAGCTTGTGGTTGATGTATGTCACCAAGGGAGACTTCCCTAAATAAGTAATATTTAAACACTGACATAAAATTTATGTAGTTGTAGACTATATTGTTTGCTTGTATGTATATAAGATGTGTAAGTGGGTAATTTGATGAAAGAATATGCAGATGCTGACTTTGTCATATAAAAATATTTTTAGGTTATGACATGAAAAACTATTGATCTAATCAGAAAACCATAAGGAAAATAGGCATTATGTTATATAAGAATAAAGAATATAGTCTTGAGCCAAAACATATAGGACCTTACCTCATTGCCATGTTAAAATCATTAAGAAGGTATTAAATACTTTTAATGTTGTGTGTATATGGGAAAGGATAATATGATTTAAATTTTCTATTGGACATGCTAATCCAGAAATTTCTGTTGTAATAGTCACACGAAGTGATCATTATTAAATATTGTGTCCTTTAAAACTAGTTAGTTGGATTTCCATGCTCCCTTAAAAATTACAGACACAAGGCTGAGGCAGGCAGATCACCTGAGGCCGAGAGTTCAAGATCAGCCTGGCCAACATGGTGAAACCCTGTCTCTACTAAAATTACAAAAATTAGCTGGGCGTGGTGGCAGGTGCCTGTACTCCCAACTACTCAGGAGGCTGAGGCAGGAGAATCACTTCAACCCAGGAGGTGGAGGTTGTAATGAGCTGAGATTGCACCATTGCACTCCAGCCTGGGTGACAAGAGCAAAACTCCATCTTAAAAGAAAAAAAAATTACAGACACATTCTGCATAAGTAAGGCAGGTGTGGAAAAGTGATTACAACTTGAAGAGGTTAATGTTTCCAAATAAAATAGTATAGAACTATAGAAAGAAGGTATGTAAAGATTAGTGGATAAATTTTGACCAGCTATATTGAAAATTCGAGTAATATCTGTGAATAATCTAGCTTAAATGTCAAATGAAGTCTAGTTAGGTAGTTCCTACTTATTTATTATTGCTGAAAGTGCTTAAATAAAGTATTCTCATATTAGGCTCTTTGTACATGTATGAGAGTTTCTGTAGGTTAGACACTTAGAAATGAAATTTAAAGGTCACCGAGTACATGAATTTTAACTTTCTGATATAATTAAATTCTTTCCAAAATGATGTAACCAATAAACACTCAAATAACCAATGAAACCTCATTTTCTTAAGCAATCGGTGAAGAAAGATCAAGGGAATTACAATTATTTATATAGTTTTAAAAAGAGCAAAATAGGCACATGCTAGTGCCAGAGACAGGCAGGTAGGGTATTCCAATTTGCTTACTTCTTTTTCATCATGATTCAAGAACATGGCAAAAACCACAGCCATATACTAGAATAAGAGAAAGAAATAGAATGCATGGGAATGTAAATTAAGCTATCAAGGCAGTCCCATACCTTTCCAATTAAGGATTCAGATTTGAATTAGCCCAAATGGGAATAAAAAGATATTTTAGGTTTTTCAAGTATTATTGACAGTCACCTCTATGACAGTTATTCTATGCAAGCCTTGTACTATGAAAATTACAAACACTTAAACAAGATCTTGTGATGTGAGTGCCATTATTCTTCTCATTTTACAAATGAGAAAATTGAGATGTAGGTATGTTAAGGACTTTCTCAAAGTCATAGAGTTACTAAACATTGACACTGAGATTTGAGTGCTTGCAAGCAAACTAGAGAATCCTCAGTGTAAAATTACCATGTGGTACTGCCTTTTAGGACCAAAGACTTATTAATTACCAGACTAAAACAGTTTTCACAACCAAATGTGGCCAGATAATTAAAATTTTCAGGGACTGAGAAAGAATGCACTTGAAGCTTTATCGATATAGAAAGAGGGGTCCAGGTGTGGTGGCTCATGCCTGTAATCCCAGCACTTTGGGAGGTGGAAGTGGGAAGATCACCTGAGGTCAGGAGTTTGAGATCAGCCTGGCCAACATGGTGAAATGCCTTCTGTACTAAAAATATAAAAAATTAGCCAGGCATGGTGGTGGGCACCTGTAATCTCAGCTACTCGGGAGGCTGAGGCAGTAGTGTTGGTTGAACCCAGGAGGCAGAGCTTTCAGTGAACCAAAATTGTGCCATTGCACTCCAGCCTGGGCAAAAACAGCGAAACTCCATCACACACACACACAAAGAATAAAAGAAAGGGGGAAATACATAGGTTCATAAGACCCTACTTTAGTCTGCATTTTCTTAACCACAGTTAGACACTTATTTTGGACTAAATTTAGTCTACTCAGGATCCCCTTGGCTTGAAATTATTTTAAAGTACCTGAACCAAAGTGTTTCTTCCCAGGAGTGATGCCAGTCTGGACATACTACAGAAATGTTGGTAGGTAGTGATGCTGAAGTGGAGGCACACACAATTAGGATAGCTTTGTCTTTATCAAAGCTACTTCAATCAGATGTCTGCAGGAAGAAATCTCTAAGGAAATTGTAAGGAAGCACCCTGAGAGAATCAATTAGAACGTGCCTCAAACCCTTAAACTACTAATTACAAGTCAAAACAATATTAGTCGAGTATTTATTTCCTGATCTTCCGTCTCCTACCTGGATCCCTACAGGAACTAGAGTTAGTCCAGATGGCGGGTAAGTAGAGGTAAAAACATGGAGAGGGAAATGTAAAAAAGAAGCCAATCATGCCCTCTTCTTTCACTGAAGGTTGTGTGGCTTGAAGCATGGCCAAGTTGGGAGATAATAAATTGTTTTTATAAATAAAGTTTGAAATCTTCACTATTAGAATAAAGTGGATAATTTAAAACAACAGTATAGGAGCTATTATGTTATTTGAGAGAGACTGAAAAATTATGAGACCTACCTAAATGTTTATCTAAGGAACCATAAACTAGCTGCATTGAATGAATTTGAATAAACATTAAGATAAAAATATAAATGTTTTCTATTTTCATCCTATAGAGTTGCATTCTTTCAATATTATAGAGATGCTCCTTTACTTATTATGGGGTTACATTTTGGTAACTCCAACATAAGGTGAAAATATAAGCCAAAAATTCATGTAATACTGTAAACATGCTTGGAACACTTATATTAGCATACATTTGGGCAAAATCATCCAACATGAATCGTATTTTGTAATAAAGTGTTGAAAAAAGTAAAATTTAAAATTTAAAGTTTAGTTTTCATTGAATATGTAATACTTTGACTCTACCATAGCAAAGTTAAAAAATGAGAAGTAAAACCATAATTCTGGAACTGTCTGTACATTGAAATAAATTATAAATTATATAATTATAAATTAGAATAAATGATATATATGTGATATATATGTAACAAAATATGTCTGACATATTTTATTTCTAGAAGATGTATGCAGTAATTTTTCAAATAAATTATCTTAATTTAAAGAAATATTGACTAAAAAAGACCATGGAGATCAGTTTCTAATCTCAATGTAGTAATATGACTATTAATCATAAAACAGAAAGGAAAATCTAATCCCTCTAAATTCTAATAAAACATAAAATAAATGTTAAATACAGATATCATATAAAAATCAAAACCAAAATTGCAATATTTCAAAATATCTACAAAATACATATGATTAAACAAGTTATGTGTCAAAACATAGAATAAAGAAATGCTTTGATAAATTACTTTTCTAGGTAAGGCTATATTAAATAAGTATGTAAAGCCTTATAAATACCAATTTAGTAAAAATATAACAAAGTGGAGATCAAAATAAAGAATAAGTAAAAGTGAAATCAAAAATTAATATATCAATAAAGTATGAAATAAAGTACAAGAGTGTAGATTTTTTGTGATATTATACAAGAGATAGGATAAAAGGGATTAATCTAATATTTAAAATAAAGGAAGCAGCTCTACTAACAGCAATATGTACTGTTTTATTGTATGTAATTTATGGAGACATATCAATATAATTTATAAAATGTAATTTATAAAAATAGACAAAAATTAGGATTTTTTTTGCTTCTAGAAAAGGGCTGTGTATGAAACATTTATAACGTTTTGTTTTCCAAAAATTAAAAAGGCATAATTCAACATCAGCTTCATAAGAATAGTGTTATGTGAATATGTTGGTTAATTCAAACGCATGTATCCTCATAAAATATAGACCACTGACGTCAAAGTGATAGATGCAGGAGACAGATGAAGGAAGGTATCCAGAGAATCTCTGACTCGCCCCACAAGAGTTTACATCAGATGCTTTTGTGCAGATAAAGGAACCTGCCCAGGGCCTTAACTGGGTGTGCCCACATTGAACTGGGGACCTGCCTGTGCACTGGGAGAGTGGGGTGGAGCCACTGGGAATTTGCACGTTGTGTAGTGGGGAGGAGCTTGGCCTCTTCAGCCCATATGTGGTGGCCTGGCATTCAGTCTGTGAGATGGGACACTGTTGGCAGGACTTCTTTTTTGTTGCTGAGAGCTTTCTTTTAATAAATTCTGTTCTCCTCACCTTTCAATGTGTCTACATGCCTAATTTTTTCCTGGTCATGGGACAAAAACCAGGGTTTTGGCTGAGCTAAGGAGCAAACATCGTTCATCAAAAGGAGACCAACTAAATTAAATAGAACAATTGTTTGCTACTGAAAGTTGATAAATTGTACAAAACACAGATCATGCAAAAGCAGTATATAACTCTCATATGTGAATTTTGATTGGAAATAACAGTTAATGTTAAAATTATCCATATCATAAAATTAAGTTATGAGGCAGATGTTTTGATAATAATTATTAAAAGATATATGATATACTATTTATGATACACACATATGTGTGTGTTCATATATGCTCACACACAACAGACTTTCTTGATATATGTGAGAAAGAGAAAATTGAAGAGAGGGGCCAAGATGTCTGAATAGGAACAGATCCGGTCTGCAGTTCCCAGCAAGACCAAGGCAGAAGGAGCTGATTTCTGCATTTCCAGCTGAGGTACCCAGTTCATCTCACTGGGACTGGTTAGGCACTGGTTCCACCCACAGAGGGCGAGCAGAAGCAGGATGGGGTGTCACTTCACCCTAAAAGTGCAAGGAGTGAGGGACCTCCCTCCCTGAACCTAGGTAAGCCATGGACTGTGCTAACCAGCTGGGTTACTACGCTTTTCCCATGCTTTTTGTAGTCTTCAAATCAGGAGATTCCCTCATGTGCCTATACCACCAGGGCCCTGGGTTTCAAGCACAAAAGTGGGCAGCTGTTTGCGCAGACACTGAGCTAGCTGCAGGAGTATTTTTTTGGTACCCCAGTGGTGCTTGGAACCCAGCAAGACAGAACCCTTAACTCCCCTGGAAAGACGGCTGAAGAGAGGGAGCCAAGTGATCTCACGCCATGGGTCCCACTCACATGGAACCCAGCAAGCTAAGAACCACTGGCTTAAAATTCTCACTGCCAGCACAGCCAGCTGAAGTTGACCTGGGATGATCCAGCTTTACGTGGGGAGGGACGTCTGCTATTACTGAGGCTTTAGTAGGTGATTTTCCCCTGACAGTGCTAAGGAGGCTGGGAGACTGGGACTGTGGGCAGCAAAGCAGATGTGGCCAGACTGCTTTTCTAGACTCCTCCTCACTGGGCAGGGCATCTCTGAAGGGAAGATACAAGCCCCAGTCAGGGACTTACAGACAAAACCCCCATCTATCTGGGACAAAGCACCTGAGGGAAGGGGTGGCTGGGTGCCCAGCTTTACTGGATTTACTCGTTTCTGCCTGCTGGCTCTGAAGAGAGCAACTGATCCTGACAAGAGGGATTCTCCCAGCACAGTGCATCAGCTCTGCTAAGAGACAGACTACTTCCTCAAGAGGGTCCATGATCCCCATGCCTCCTGGACTGGGAGAAACCTCCCAGCAGGGGTTGACAGACACCTCATACAGGAGGGCTCAGCTGGCATCAGGCCGGTGCCCCTCTGGAACAAAGCTTACAGGGGAAGGAACAAGCAGCAATCTTTGCTGTTCTGCAGCCTCCACTGGTGATACCCAGGAGAACAGGGTCCAGAGTGGACCTGCAGCAAACTGCAGCAGACCTGCCAAAGAGGGGCCAGACTGTTAGAAGAAAAACTAACAAACAGAAAGCAACAATATCAACATCAACATAAAGGACCACCACACAAAAACCCCATCCAAAGGTCATCAGCCTGAAAGATCAAAGGTAGATAAATCCACAAAGATGGAGAAAAACCAGCGCAAAAAGGCTGAAAATTCCAAAACCCAGAATGCCTCTTCTCCTCCAAATTACCGCAACCCTTCTCCAGCAAGGGCACAAAACTGGACAGACAACAAGACTGACGAACTGACAGAAGTAGGCTTCAGAAGGGGGTAATAACAAATTCCTCTGAGCTAAAGGAGCATGTTCTAACCCAATGCAAGGAAGCTAAAACCTTGATAAAAGGTTACAGGAAATGCTAACTAGAATAAACTGTTTAGAGAGGAACATGAATGACCTTATGGAGCTGAAAAACACAGCATGAGGACTTCGTGAAGCATACACAATATGAACAGCCAAATCGATCAAGTGGAAGAAAGGATATCAGAGATTGAAGATCAACTTACTGAAATAAGGTGGAAAGACAAGATTAGAGAAAAAATAATGAAAAGGAATGAACAAAGCCTCCAAGAAATATGGGACTATGGAGAGAGGAGGAGCCAAGATGGCCGAATAGGAACAGCTCCAGTCTACAGCTCCCAGTGTGAGCGACGCAGAAGATGGGTGATTTCTGCATTTCCATCTGAGGTACCATGTTCATCTCACTAGGGAGTGCCAGACAGTGGGCGCAGGTCAGTGGGTGAGTGCATCGTGCACCAGCCGAAGCAGGGGCGACGCATTGCCTCACTCGGGAAGCGCAAGGGGTCAGGGAGTTCCCTTTCCAGGGGTGACAGATGGCACCTGGAAAATCGGGCCACTCCCACCCAAATACTGTGCTTTTCCGAGGGGCTTAGGAAACGGTGCCCAGGAGATTATAGCCCGCACCTGGCTCAGAGGGTCCTACGCCCACGGAGTCTCGCTGATTGCTAGCACAGCAGTCTGAGATCAAACAGCAAGTCGGCAGCGAGGCTGGGAGAGGGGCACCCACCATTGCCCAGGCTCGCTTGGGTAAACAAAGAAGCCAGGAAGCTTGAACTGGGTGGAGCCCACCACACCTCAAGGAGGCCTGCCTGCCTCTGTAGGCTCAACCTCTGGGGGCAGGGCACAGACAAACAAAAAGACAGCAGTAACCTCTGCAGACTTAAATGTCCCTGTCTGACAGCTTTGAGGAGAGCAGTGGTTCTCCCAGCACGCAGCTGGAGATCTGAGAACGGGCAGACTGCCTCCTCAAGTGGGTCCCTGACCCCTGACCCCCGAGCAGCCTAACTGGAAGGCATCCCCCAGCAGGGGCAGACTGACACCTCACACGGCCGGCCAGGTACTCCAACAGACCTGCAGCTGAGGGTCCTGTCTGTTAGAAGGAAAACTAACAGAAAGGACATCCACACCAAAAACCCATCTGTACATCACCATCATCAAAGACCAAAAGTAGATAAAACCACAAAGATGGGGAAAAAACAGAGCAGAAAAACTGGAAACTCTAAAAAGCAGAGTACCTCTCCTCCCTCTTCCAAAGGAACGCAGTTCCTCACCAGCAACGGAACAAAGCTGGATGGAGAATGACTTTGACAAGCTGAGAGAAGAAGGCTTTAGATGATCAAATTACTCCGAGCTATGGGAGGATATTCAAACCAAAGGCAAAGAAGTTGAAAACTTTGAAAAAAATTTAGAAGAATGTATAACTAGAATAACCAATACAGAGAAGTGTTTAAAGGAGCTGATGGAGCTGAAAACCAAGGCTTGAGAACTACGTGAAGAATGCAGAAGCCTCAGGAGCTGATGCGATCAAAAGGCAAAGAAGTTGAAAACTTTGAAAAAAATTTAGAAGAATGTATAACTAGAATAACCAATACAGAGAAGTGCTTAAAGGAGCTGATGGAGCTGAAAACCAAGGCTTGAGAACTACGTGAAGAATGCAGAAGCCTCAGGAGCTGATGCGATCAAATGGAAGAAAGGGTGTCAACCCTGGAAGATGAAATGAATGAAATGAAGCGAGAAGGGAAGTTTAGAGAAAAAAGAATAAAAAGAAACGAGCAAAGCCTCCAAGAAATGTGGGACTATGTGAAAAGACCAAATCTACGTCTGATTGGTGTACCTGAAAGTGACGGGGAGAATGGAAACAAGTTGGAAAACACTCTGCAGGATATTATCCAGGAGAACTTCCCCAATCTAGCAAGGCAGGCCAACATTCAGATTCAGGAAATACAGAGAACGCCACAAAGATACTCCTCGAGAAGAGCAACTCCAAGACACATAATTGTCAGATTCACCAAAGTTGAAATGAAGGAAAAAATGTTAAGGGCAGCCAGAGAGAAAGGTTGGGTTACCATCAAAGGGAAGCCCATCAGACTAACAGCGGATCTCTCGGCAGAAACCCTACAAGCCAGAAGAGAGTGGGGACCAATATTCAACATTCTTGAAGAACAGAATTTTCAACGCAGAATTTCATATCCAGCCAAACTAAGCTTCATAAGTGAAGGAGAAATAAAATACTTTACAGACAAGCAAATGCTGAGAGATTTTGTCACCACCAGGCCTGCCCTAAAAGAGCTCCTGAAGGAAGCGCTAAACATGGAAAGGCACAACTGGTACTAGCCACTGCAAAATCATGCCAAAATGTAAAGACCACCGAGACTAGGAAGAGACTGCATCAGCTAACAAGCAAAATAACCAGCTAACATCATAATGACAGGATCAAATTCACACATAACAATATTAACTTTAAATGTAAATGGACTAAATGCTCCAATTAAAAGACACAGACTGGCAAACTGGATAAAGACTCAAGACCCATCAGTGTGCTGTATTCAGGAAACCCATCTCACGTGCAGAGACACACATAGGCTCAAAATAAAAGGATGGAGGAAGATCTACCAAGCAAATGGAAAACAAAAAAAGGCAGGGGTTGCAATCCTAGTCTCTGATAAAACAGACTTTAAACCAACAAAGATCCAAAGAGACAAAGAAGGCCATTACATAATGGTAAAGGGATTAATTCAACAAGAAGAGCTAACTATCCTAAATATATATGCACCCAATACAGGAGCACCCAGATTCATAAAGCAAGTCCTGAGTGACCTACAAAGAGACTTAGACTCCCACACATTAATAATGGGAGACTTTAACACCCCACTGTCAACATTAGACAGATCAACGAGACAGAAAGTCAACAAGGATACCCAGGAATTGAACTCAGCTCTGCACCAAGCAGACCTAATGGACATCTACAGAACTCTCCACCCCAAATCAACAGAATATACATTTTTTTCAGCACCACACCACACCTATTCCAAAATTGACCACATACTTGGAAGTAAAGCTTTCCTCAATAAATGTAAAAGAACAGAAATTATAACAAACTATCTCTCAGATCACAGTGCAATCAAGCTAGAACTCAGGATTAAGAATCTCACTCAAAACCGCTCAACTACATGGAAACTGAACAACCTGCTCCTGAATGACTACTGGGTACATAACGAAATGAAGGCAGAAATAAAGATGTTCTTTGAAACCAACGAGAACCAAGACACAACATACCAGAATCTCTGGGATGCATTCAAAGCAGTGTGTAGAGGGAAATTTATAGCACTAAATGCCCACAAGAGAAAGCAGGAAAGATCCAAAATTGACACCCTAACATCACAATTAAAAGAACTAGAAAAACAAGAGCAAACACATTCAAAAGCTAGCAGAAGGCAAGAAATAGCTAAAATCAGAGCAGAACTGAAGGAAATAGAGACACAAAAAACCCTTCAAAAAATTAATGAATCCAGGAGCTGGTTTTTTGAAAGGATCAACAAAATTGATAGACCACTAGCAAGATTAATAAAGAAAAACAGAGAGAAGAATCAAATAGATGCAATAAAAAATGATAAAGGGGATATCACCACCGATCCCACAGAAATACAAACTACCATCAGAGAATATTACAAACACCTCTACACAAATAAACTAGAAAATCTAGAAGAAATGGATAAATTCCTCAACACATACACCCTCCCAAGACTAAACCAGGAAGAAGTTGAATCTCTGAATAGACCAATAACAGGAGCTGAAATTGTGGCAATAATCAATAGCTTACCAACCAAAAAAAGTCCAGGACCAGATGGGTTCACAGCCGAATTCTACCAGAAGTATAAGGAGGAGCTGGTACCATTCCTTCTGAAACTATTCCAATCAATAGAAAAAGAGGGAATCCTCCCTAACTCATTTTATGAGGCCAGCATCATCCTGATACCAAAGCCGGGCAGAGACACAACCAAAAAAGATAAATTTAGACCAATATCCTTGATGAACATTGATGCAAAAATCCTCAATAAAATACTGGCAAACAGAATCCAGCAGCACATCAAAAAGCTTATCCACCATGATCAAGTGGGCTTCATTCCTGGGATGCAAGGCTGGTTCAATATATACAAATCAATAAATGTAATCCAGCATATAAACAGAACCAAAGACAAAAACCACATGATTATCTCAATAGATGCAGAAAAGGCCTTTGACAAAATTCAACAACGCTTCATGCTAAAAACTCTCAATAAATTCGGTATTGATGAGATGTATCTCAAAATAATAAGAGCTATCTATGACAAACCCACAGCCAATATCATACTGAGTGGGCAAAAACTGGAAGCATTCCCTTTGAAAACTGGCACAAGACAGGGATGCCCTCTCTCACCACTCCTATTCAACATAGTGTTGGAAGTTCTGGCCAGGGCAATTAGGCAGGAGAAGGTAATCAAGGGTATTCAATTAGGAAAAGAGGAAGTCAAATTGTCCCTGTTTGCAGATGACATGACTGTATATCTAGGAAACCCCATTGTCTCAGCCCAAAATCTCCTTAAGCTGATAAGCAACTTCAGCAAAGTCTCAGGATACAAAATCAATGTACAAAAATCACAAGCATTCTTATACATCAATAACAGACAAACAGAGAGCCAAATCATGAGTGAACTCCCATTCACAATTGCTTCAAAGAGAATAAAATACCTAGGAATCCAACTTACAAGGGATGTGAAGGACCTCTTCAAGGAGAACTACAAACCACTGCTCAAGGAAATAAAAGAGGATACAAACAAATGGAAGAACATTCCATGCTCATGGGTAGGAAGAAACAATATCGTGAAAATGTCCATCCTTCCCAAGGTAATTTACAGATTCAATGCCATCCCCATCAAGTTACCAATGACTTTCTTCACAGAATTGGAAAAACCTACTTTAAAGTTCATATGGAACCAAAAAAGAGCCCACATCTCCAAGTCAATCCTAAGCCAAAAGAACAAAGCTGGAGGCATTAAACTACCTGACTTCAAACTATACTACAAGGCTACAGTAACCAAAACAGCATGGTACTGGTACCAAAACAGAGATATAGATCAATGGAACAGAACAGAGCCGTCAGAAATAATGCCACATATCTACAACTATCTGATCTTTGACAAGCCTGAGAAAAACAAGAAATGGGGAAAGGATTCCCTATTTAATAAATGGTGCTGGGAAAACTCGCTAGCCATATGGAGAAAGCTGAAACTGGATCCCTTCCTTACACCTTATACAAAAATCAATTCAAGATGGATTAAAGAATTAAATATTAGACCTAAAACCATAAAAACCCTAGAAGAAAACCTAGGCATTACCATTCAGGACATAGGCATGGGCAAGGACTTCATGTCTAAAACACCAAAAGCAATGGCAACAAAAACCAAAATTGACAAATGGGATCTAATTAAACTAAAGAGCTTCTGCACAGCAAAGGAAACTACCATCAGAGTGAACAGGCAACCTACAAAATGGGAGAAAATTTTCGCAACCTACTCATCTGACAAAGGGCTAATATCCAGAATCTACAATGAACTCCAACAAATTTACAAGAAAAAAAACAAACAACCCCATCAAAAAGTGGGCGAAGGACATGAACAGACACTTCTCAAAAGAAGACATTTATGCAGCCAAAAAACACATGAAAAAATGCTCACCATCACTGGCCATCAGAGAAATGCAAATCAAAACCACAATGAGATACCATCTCACACCAGTTAGAATGGCAATCATTCAAAAGTCAGGAAACAACAGGTGCTGGAGAGGATGTGGAGAAATAGGAACACTTTTACACTGTTGGTGGGAGTGTAAACTAGTTCAACCATTGTGGAAGTCAGTGTGGCAATTCCTCAGGGATCTAGAACTAGAAATTCCATTCGACCCAGCCATCCCATTACTGGGTATATACCCAAAGGACTATAAATCATTCTGCTATAAAGACACATGCACATGTATGTTATTGCGGCATTATTCACAATAGCAAAGACTTGGAACCAACCCAAATGTCCAACAATGATAGACTGGATTAAGAAAATGTGGCACATATACACCATGGAATACTATGCAGCCATAAAAAATGATGAGTTCGTGTCCTTTGTAGGGACATGGATGAAATTGGAAATCATCATTCTCAGTAAACTATCGCAAGAACAAAAAACCAAACACCGCATATTCTCACTCATAGGTGGGAATTGAACAATGAGAACACATGGACACAGGAAGGGGAACATCACACTTCGGGGAGTGTTGTGGGGTGGGGGGAGGGGGGAGGGATAGCATCGGGAGATATACCTAATGCTAGATGACGAGTTAGTAGGTGCAGCGCACCAGCATGGCACATGTCTACATATGTAACTTACCTGCACATTGCACACATGTACCACAAAACCTAAAGTATAATAATAATAATAATAATAAATAAATAAATAAATAAACAAATAAATAAAAAAGAAATATGGGACTATGTGAAAAGACCAAACCTACGATTGATTGTGTACCTGAAAGTGATGGGGAGAACAGAACCAAGTTGGAAAACACAACTCTGGATACTATCCAGGAGAACATCCCCAAGCTATCAAGACAGGCCAACATTCAAATTCAGGAAATACAGAGAATACCACTAAGATACTCTTCAAGAAGAGCAACCCAAAGACACATAATTATCAGATTCTCCAAGGATGTAACAAAGGAAAAAATGTTAAGGGCATCAAGAAAGAAAGGTCGGGTTACCCACAAAGGGAAGCCCATCAGACTAACAGTGGATATCTCTGCAGAAACCCTACAAGCCAGAAGACAGTGGAGGCCAATGTTCAACATTCTTATGGAAAATAAATTTCAACCCAGAATTTCATATCCAGCCAAACTAAGCTTCATAAGTGAAGGAGAAATAAAATCCTTTATAGACAAGCAAATGCTGAGGGATTTTGTAACCACACACGTGCCTTACAAGAGCTCCTGAAGGAAGCACTAAACATGGAAAGGAAAAAACTGGTACCAGCCACTGCAAAAACACCAAAATATAAAGACCAATGATTCTATGAAGAGACTGCATCAACTAATGCCCAAAATAACCAGCTAGTATCATGATGACAGGATGAAATTCACACATAATATTAACCTTAAATGTAAATGGGCTACATGTGACAATTAAAAGACACAGAGCAGCAAATTATACGAAGAGTCAAGACTCATTGGTGTACTGTATTCAGCAGACCCATCTCACATGCAAAGACACACATAAGCTCAAAATAAAGGGATGGGGGAATATTTATCAAGCAAAAGGAAAGTGAAAAAAAAATGGGTTGCAATTCTGGTCTCAATTCTGGTCTCTGATAAAACGGAATTTAAACCAACAAAGATCAAAAAAGACAAAGAAGGGCATTACATAATGGTAAAGGGATCAATGCAACAAGAAGAGCTAACTATCTTAAATACATATGCACCCAACACAGGAGCACCCAGATTCATAAAACAAGTTCTTAGAGACCTACGAAGAGACTTAGACTCCCAAACAATAATAGTGGCAGACATTAACACCCAGCTGTCAATATTAGAAAGACCAATGAGACAGAAAATTAACAAGCATATTTAGGACTTGAACTTAGCTCTAGACCAAGTGGACCTAATAGACATCTACAGAACTCTCCACCCCAAATTAACAGAATATACATTCTTCTCAGTGCCACATGGCACTTATTCTAAAATTGACCACATAATTTGAAGTAAAACACTCCTCAGCAAAAGGAAAATATGGGAAATCATAACAAACAGTCTCTTAGACCACAGTACAATCAAATTAGAACTCAGGATTGAGAAACTTACTCAAAACCGCACAACTACATGGAAATTGAACAACCTGCTCCTGAATGACTCCTTGGTAAATAACGAAATTAAGGCAGAAATAAAGAAGTTCTTCAAAACCAATGAGAACAAAGAAACAATGAACCAGAATCTCTGGGACACAGCTACAGCAGTGTTAAGAGGGAAATTTATTGCACTAAATACCCCAACAGAAAGCTGGAAAGATCTAAAATCGACACCCTAATATCACAATTAAAAGAACTAGAGAAGCAAGAGCAGACAAATTCAAAAGCTAGCAGAAGGCAGAGATAACTAAGATCAAAGCAGAACTGAAGGAGACAGAGACATGAAAAACCCCTGAAAAAAAAATAAATCCAGGAGCTGGTTTTTTGAAAAGATTTACAAAATAGATGCACCACTAGCTAGACTAATAAAGAAGAAAAGAGAGAAGAATCAAAAGACACAATAAAAAATGATAAAGGGACTATCACCACCAATCTCACAGAAACACAAACTACCATCAGAGAATACTATAAACACCTCTACACAAATAAAATAGAATATCTAGAAAAAATGGATAAATTCCTGGACACATACACCCTCCCAAGACTAAAACAGGAAGAAGTCAGATCCTTGAATAGACTAATAACAAGTTCTGAAATTGAGGAACTACTTAATAGCCTATCAACCAACAAAAGCCCAGGACCAGATGGAATCACAGTCAAATTCTACCAGAGGTACAAAAAGGAGCTGGCACCATTCCCTCTGAATCTATTAGAAACAATAGAAAAAGAAAGACTCCTCCTTAACTTATATATAAGGCCAGCATCATCCTGATACCAAAACCTGGCAGAGACACAACAAAGAAAGAAAATTTCAGGCCAATATCCCCGATAAACATTGATGTGAAAATCCTCAATAAAATACAGGTATACCAAATCCAGCAGCACATCAAAAAGCTTATCCACCAACGATCCAGTTGGCTTCATCCCTGGGATGTAAGTCTAGTTCAACATATGCAAATCAATAAACGTAATCCATCATATAAACAGAATCAATGACAAAAACCACATGATTATCTCAACAGATGCAGAAAAGGCTTTTGATAAAATTCAACATCTCTTCATGCTAAAAACTCTCAATAAACCAGGTGTTGATGAAACACATCCCAAAATAATAAGAGCTATTCATGACAAACCCATAGCCAATAGCATACTGAATGAGCAAAAGCTGTAAGCATTCCCTTTGAAAACTGGCACAAGACAAGGATGCCCTCTCTCACCATTCCTATTCACCATAGTATTGGAAATTCTGGCCAGGGCAATCAGGCCAAAGAAAGAAATAAAGGGTGTCAAATAGGAAGAGACGAAGTCAAATTGTTTCTGTTTGCAGACGACATGATTTTATATTTACAAAACCCCATTGTCTTATCACAAAAACTCCTTAAGCTGATAAGTAAATTCAGCAGTCTCAGGAGACAAAATCAGTGTGCAAAAATCACAGGCATTCCTATACACCAACAATAGACAAGCAGAGAGTGAAATCATGAGTGAACTCCCATTCACAATTGCTACAAAGATAATGAAGTACCTAGGAATACAACTTACAAGGGACGTGAAGGACCTCTTTAAGGAGAACTACAAATTGCTACTCAAGGAAATAAGAGAGAACACAAACAAATTGAAAATCATCCCATGCTCCTTGATAGGAAGAATCAATATCGTGAAAATGGTCATACTGCCCAAAATAACTCATAGAGTGAATGCTATTCCCATCAAGCTACCAGTGGCTTTCTTTGCAGAATTAGAAGAAACTACTTTAAATTTCATATGGAACAACAAAAGAGCCCATATAGCCAAGACAATCCTAAGCAAAAAGAACAAAGCTGGAGGCATCATGCTACCTGACTTCAAACAATATTACAAGGCTACAGTAACCAAAACAGCATGGTACTGGTACCAAAACAGATATATAAACCAATAGAACAGAATAGAGGCTCAGAAATAACACCACACATCTACAACCATCTGATCTTTGCAAACCTGACAAAACCAAGCAATGGGGAAATGATTCCTTATTTAATAAATGGTGTTGGGAAAACTGGCTATCCATATGTTAAAAACAGAAACTGGACCCCTTCCTTACACCTTATACAAAAATTAACTCAAGATGGATTAAAGACTTAAACATGAAACCTAAAACCATAAAAACCCTAGAGGAAAACCTAGGCAATAAAATTCAGGACATAGGCATAGGCAAAGACTTCATGATGAAAACACCAAAAGCAATTGCAACAAAAGCCAAAATTGACAAATGGGATCTAATTAAACTAAAGAGCTTCTGCACAGTGAAAGAAACTGTCATCAGAGTTAACAGGAAACCTACAGAATGGGAGAAAATTTTTGCAAGCCACCCATCTGACAAAGGTCTAATATCCAGAATCTACAAGGAACATAACAAATTTACAAGAAAAAACAAACAAACAACCCCATTAAAAAGTGGGCAAAGGATATGAACAGACACTTCTCAAAAGAAGACATTATGGAGCCAACAAACATGAACAAAAAGTTCATCATCACTGCTCATTAAAGCAATGCACATCAAAACCACAATAAGATACCATCTCATACCAGTTAGAACGGTGATTATTAAAAAGTCAGAAAACAACAGATGCTGGTGAGGATGTGGAGAAACAGAATGCTTTTACATTATTGGTGGGAGTGCAAATTAGTTCACCATTGTAGAAGACAGTGTGATGATTCCTCAAGGATCTAGGAACAGAAATACCATTTGACCCAGCAATCCCATTACTGTGTGTATACCCAAAGGATTATAAGTCATTCTACTATAAAGATACAGTGTTGAAGCACTATTTGCAATAGCAAAGACTTGGAACCAACCCAAATGCCTATCAATGGTAGACTGGATAAAGAAAATGTGGCACACATATACCACGGAATACTATGAAGCCATTAAAAATAATGAGTTCATGTCCTTTTTAGGGACATGGATGAAGCTGGAAGCCATCATTCTCAGCAAACTAATACAGGAACAGAAAACAAAACACCGCATGTTCTCATTCATAAGTGGGAGTTGAACAATGAGAACACATGGACACAGGGAGGGGAAGATCACACACTGGGGCCTCTCAGAGTGTTGGGGGGATAAGGGGAGGGAGAGCATTAGGACAAACACCTAATGCACGCAGGGCTTAAGACGTAGATGACGGGTTGATGGGTCCAGCAAATCACCATGGTACATGTTTACCTGTATAACAAACCTGAACGTTCTGCACTTGTATCCCGGAACTTAAAGTAAACCAAAAAAAAAAAAAAAGAAAGAAAGAAAAAAGAAAGAGAAAAAAAAGAGGGAGAAAATTGAAAGTTTAATTGTATATTCCAAAGTACTGGGGTCTTTTTCTGTAGTTTTTATTTTTTCAGTTAAACTATGTCAATTTTTAAAAGTAGAAATATTTAAAATTATCAAAGAGAAGTCATAGATTGCTAAGAATGAAAATAACAAGAAACTTGCTGAACTGATTAAGAGGAGACTGCAAATAAGTATGTTTCTTAAGGTAATAGAAGAGGAGTTAAGTTCAGAGAGACTCTTAAATGTTGTTAAGGGTTAAATTTGGGTTTATTGCTAACAAATGCACACACCTGGATTTTTTTTTCTTGATTCCGTTCTGGAAAAAATATGAACAATCATCTGTGCCATCTGCTGATGACCATCTGTTGAGGGAAGGGAGTGGACACATTGGTATCGTATTTGTTTAACAAACACTACAAAAACTAAACAGAGGAAAAAGTGTTCAGGTAACTGCTACATTTAGCACAAAGAAATGAAAATAACTGTCATCAGAATAATTTGCAAAGCAATGACCTAATTTTTAAATAGTGATTGGGGAAAAATTTTATATTGGTAGAAAATTAAGTCAACATATCAATGTCAGATTTACAGAAAGCTTTTTTTCAAATATTGAATACTTTCAAGGATGCCATTGTATGATATTCTTATCTAAACATATCACAAAAATTAATATTTTATGGTAATAATTTTTATTAACTAAATGATATTTTTATTTTTATCCATTTATTTTGCCTTATTTTTTAATGTAAATTCACTGCTTTCTTGTTTTTAATTGAAAGAACAAAGAATACGTGAAAGGTGAGAGGTAATGATAGAGAATTATACCATCTGTTTTCACTGACTGAATGTAACTAAATTTAGCAAATACTATCTGTGCAACTGAGAAATTTTCAACATTATTATATTTTAGCATTTGGAAGACTGAAGGAAAATTTGCTTCTTATAAGTGAGAAAAGTAAAAGTAGCTTTAATTTTAGGAGAAATTAGTATTTAGATTAATAATTATGTATAGGAAATGTGTGACTTGTTACATTTTATGTATTTTTATATTTCCATGACACTACAAGGTCCTGATTTATACCTCCTTTTTGCCAGCTTTAATCTTTATGGTTGGTTCTCTTTTATTTATTTACAAATTTCAAATCATAAAATAGTCCAAACTCACAGAAACTCACCTTTTACCCTCTTTTCTATTACTCTACAAATCTTCAGGGATATTTTCAGCCCTATATATGTCTCTGTTTGTAGCATCTTTGTTCTGATGATTACATAATCCTGTTGTGAAGAGAGGTCTCAAAGTGTGTATCTCATTGACAACTCTAACTCAATGAAACTTCTTATCTACTTTTCAAAATCTAGTCTCTCACATATTTTTATTCTACTTCATAAAAAAGCTACATTTCTTTATTTGCATAAAGTTGTTTTCCAATTTACCTATGCATTTGCTCTGCATGCTTTACTGTATTAGCACTTTATTATAAAATGAAAGTGTCAATTTAGGATGTATTAATTGAACCCACATAATTCTAAGTTTGAATAAGAATATTAGAATAAAATTGCAGAATATTTCTTTAAAAAAGGATTAACTATTTACTATGTACTGAAAGGCCTAGTAACCAAATGGCAATGTCGAAATTGTGGTGTCTAAATACCACTTCCAACTAAAAGAGATCAGGAGTTTTAGTAGAGGTGACTGATACATAAACTGAAACAGAATATTTAAAAGACGAATCTGGAGTATAATCATAAAATAGAGCAAAAGAGTCATCAAAAGTACTGCAATCATTCGCTTTTTTTCAATATTATACAGGAAGTTGTATTTAATACAATGAAAAAAGAAAAGGAAATAAAAATTATGTGGATCAAGAAGTAAGAAATAGAGCTGCCTTCTTTACAGATAGCATGATTATGTACGCATAAAACTCAAAAGAATCAACAAAAAACCTCCTTAACCAATAAAATGATTTTAGCAAGTTTGCAGGATACTAAACTAATATATAAAAATCAAACACTTCCATATATACCAACAAATAACAATTGAAACTCGAAATTAAAAATATCATACCATTTACATTAGCACCTCTCCAAATAAAATACTTACATACAGATCTTAAAGTATATGCACAAGATACATATAAAAAATTATAAAATTCTGATAAAAAATTAGAGAATTAAATAAGTTAAGACATATTCCATGTTTTTGAGTAAGAAAGCTCAATATTGGCTAGATGTCTTTTCTTCCCGACTTAATTCATAGATTCAACACAATACCAACCAGAATCCTAGCAAGTTATTTTATGAATATTGACAAGCTCATTTTCAAGTTTACATGTAGAGTCAAAAGACCCAGAACAGTCAATGCATTAAAAAATAAGAAGAACAAAGGTGGAGGGCTGATACTATCCAACTTAAAGAATTACTGTAAAGCTACAGTAATCAAGACAGTGCGGTTTGGCAAAAGAATAGTCAAATCTATCATTGCTATAGAATGAAGATTTCAGAAATAGACCCACATTAATTTAGCCAACTGATCTCTGATAAAGAAGCAAAGGTAATACAAAGAAGCAAAGGTAGCCATTTTAGCAAATGGTTCTGGAAAAACTAGAAAATTATATGCAAAAAAAAAAATGCGTGTGCTAATTTTACACGCTTTACAAACATTATCTCGAAATGAATCATAAACCAACATGTAAACTCTAAAACTATAAAACTCCTGGAATGTAACATAGAAAAAAAATCTAGATGACCTTGGGTATAGCAAACACTTTTTAGATGAAATACCTAAGGCATAATCTATGAAAGGAATAATTGCTAAGCCAGATGTGTTACTCGGGGTTTTCCAGAGAAACAGATTTAATGGCATACACACGCACACACGCGCACACACACACACACATATGAATATTATATACACACACTCACATGAGGAAACTTCAAAAAGTTCATAAACATATAATTAAGATAAAAATTAAAAGTATAAACTTTATTTCACAACATAAGTTTAACCAAGTTCAAAACACTTTTATAAGTGATGATACCAGCCATTTAGTTTATTCCTAAAAAATTGAAGGTTCAGAGAATTTAGCAACATCAATGCAGTCTTTTTTACATTAAGAAATGAAGAAAAACGGGTGCTCTTTAATGATTTTTTAAGGTTAGAAAACAAAAAGAAGTCCATGCTTCCTGTTTACTCTACAGATCTATAAACCAAAATAAAACTTTTTAAAATAAATTACCCAGCCACAGGTATTTCTTCAGAGCAATGCCAGAATGGACTAAAACGCAGAAACTATTTTAATTTTCTCTCACAAATTGATGTGGACTGTCTGCCACTGTGGGCTTCATGTCAACAATCATCTTTTTACTTCTTAAAATGAGTTATCCATTTGTAAACTGCTGGTTTATTATGGCATTGTATTAATAAACTTTTTGTGAACTTTTGTCAGTGATTGCACTATTTTTCCACTCAAGCTTCACCATAAATTTGATGTTTGCTTCTTGTTCCAATGGTAGCAGAATTTGTGTTTCTCTGATACAGATTCTTTTCAAACTGATGTTGTGTCGTTCTTAGTGCATCAAACTAGATCCTCTTCAGCATGTTATATAAGAGGGAATTGACTCATGTGATCATGTAAACTGAGCAGTTCCACAATATGCAGTTGGAAAACCGTAGACCCAGGAATGCTAACAGTGTAGTTACAGTCCACGTCCTAATGTCTGAGAATCAGGAGAGCAAATGCCCTAAACATTGAGAAGATTTTGTGTCCATAAAACCAGAGCAGTTTTCTATTAAAAATAAAAAATCAGAATATGAAATATGATTTAACAAAAATAAAAGAAAAATGTGTTCTGATGATGTAAAATATAGACTTAAAGATAACATTTGTTATTTATAAGATAACTTGAAGAAATTAAAAATGTACAAAAAGGATGAAAATATTGAATATGTTATTTTTAAAACAGCAGCAATAAAAGATAGATCCAAGAGATCTATCATTTATGGATAAAATAAAAGAATTCCATTATCCCATTCCAACAAAAGAATGGAAACAATTAGAGACTGAAGAATTATCAAATAATGAAATGAAAAAATTTTTCTGATTTGAAGCTATTTTTATCTTCAGATAGATTCATCTCCTTGTTATATCTCTAAAATGAAAAATGTATACCTACATGTGAATAACCACAATCATATCAAACTCAACATGACCTAAAGTGGAGCTCATCATTTTTGTGTATAAATACTTTAACTCAGAAGTGAGTTACCTTGGATATCTTGGGGTCACAGAAAGCAAAAGAAAGCTCAGTCACTTATTGCAGTACTAGAAAACCTGTAGTTTAATAGATAGTAAATAATATAAGAGAATACAAGTTCCTGAGAAGAAACTACAAAACCTCTCTAAGCGGTAAATTACACACAGAAGCCCAGAGAAGATGTACCTCTATACAAGGTTTGTAAGGCCAACAATCTCTCTAGGCAGTCTGATTGAAGAAAGTCTTCCCCCTGTACAAAATCGGTCTGCAAAGATTAAAAGAGGTTGCTTTTTGTTTGTTTTTTTTTTCAAATATGCAAATCATATCCAAAAAATGACAAAGCATGTGAAGAAACAGAAAAACACGGCCCAAAGGAAAAAATATGAATCTCTAAAAGCCCATCTCAAGGAAGCATAGGTCTATGAATTATTTGACAAAGAATTCAAAATAATCAACTCAAAGAAGCTCAATGTACTAGAAAAGAATACAAGAAAACAATGAAACAACACAATGAGAGCATCAACTAGGACACAGAAACCATATTAAAAATAAAACCAAACAGAAATTCTGGCACACAAGGATACAATAACTAAATTTATAAATTCACTAGAAGGAATCAACAGCAGACTTCCAAGCAAAAGAAAGAATTAGAAAGTACAAAGTCAGATCATTTGAAGTGATCAACTCAGAGGAACAAAATGAAAAAATAAAAAAGGAAAGTGAAGGAAGGCTAAGGATTTTATGGGACACCAGCAAGAGCCTCAGAAAAAAAAAAAAAAAAGGGGAGAGAATGAAGCAAAGAGCTTATTTGAAGAAATAATGGCCAAAAACTTTCCAAATCTGAGTAAGGAAATGTGAACCTGAATTCAAGAACCTCAAAGGACTGAGATTAAAGTGAAATCAAAGAGGCTCACAACAAGACCTATTATAATCAAACTGTCAAACAGATTTATTACCACACTAAGAATTTTGTCAGTAGCAATAGAAAAGTGACTTGTCAGGTACAAAGGAGCTTCCATAAGTGGAATGTGTGGTGATATCCTTAAAGTACTAAAAGAAAAAAAAAACTTTAAACCAAGAACACTTTATCCTGTAAAATAAAGGAGAAATAAATACATTCCAAAAGTTGAGGGAGTTCATCCCCACTAGAATTGCCTTATAAAAATAGCTGAAAAGAGTGCTTCAAGTTGAAGCATCAAAGAATGATAGACAGTAACATGAAAACATACAATAATATATGGGTCTCTGGCAAAAGTAAATATACATACAAATACAATTTTCTATACTTCTACAATAATGATGCAAAAACACTTGTAATTCAAGTGTAAAGGATAAAAACATAAGAATAACTGTAACTATAAATGTATATTAATGATACAAAATGTTAAAAATATGTAATTTGTAGCATCAAAACATAAAATAGAGGAGAGATGTAAAGCAGTTGAGTTTTTATATGTAATTCAATTTATTATCAGTTTAAAATAAATATTTATAATTATAAGATGATTTATTTAATCTTCATGGTAATCAATAGGAAAATGCCTATAGAAATGCCTGAGAGAAAATTGGAAAGGTATTAAAGGTTCTTACTAAGAAACAAATTAATGAAACACAAATCAGCAAAAGAGGAAAAGACAGACAAAATAGCCACAAGATCTAGAGAAAACAATAAATTGCAGTCTTACATTTTCTCTTATTAGTAATTACTGTTTAAAAAAATAACTAAACTCTTCATTCAAAAGGCATGATTGCTGAATAAATTAAAAAATAAGATCTAAATATATGCTGTCTACAAGATACTAGCTTTAGATATAAGAATATACATAGGCTGAGGATAGAAAGATGGAAAAAGATGTTCCATGGAAATACTAACCAAAAGAGAGCAGAAGTGGTGATACTTATGCTAGAAAAGATAGACTTTAAGTCAAGACCGGTCACATTAGACAAAGAAGGTCATTACATAGTATACAAGGTCAAGTCAATAAAAAGATATAATGATTATAAATATATATGTGCATAACAGAGAGCAGTCAAATATATAAAACAAACATTTATATAAAATGTCAAATATATAAAACAAATATATAAATATAAAGCAGTCAAATATATAAAACAAACAAATATATAAAACAAAACCACTGAAAGGAGAAATAAGTGGTAACACAGAAATAGTAGACAATTTCAACACTTTCTATAATGGATAGATTCACTGGACCAAAAAAAAATCAGTTAAGTAGAAGATTTGAACAACGCTATAGACCAACCAGACCCAATAGACATATACAGAACACTCTACCCCACTACAGCCGAATACACATTCTTCTAAAGTGCTCATAAAACATCCTGAAGAAAAATTACACGTTAACCACATCACAAAGCTTAACAAATTTAAGAAGTTTGAAATCATCTTAAGTATACTTTGTGACCATAAGTAACTCAAATTAGAAGAACAATAGCAAAATGAAAACTTTAAAATGTACAAATATGTCAAAATTAAGCAAAACATTATTGAAAAAACAATGGACATAGGAGAAATAACAAGGGAAGTAACAGATGAGAACTGAAAATAAAAATATAACACACTTATGGGATGCAGCAAAAGTAGTACTAATGGAGGAGTTGGTAGTGATAAATGCCAATATTTAAAAATAAGGCTGGTATGAAATGGTATACCATTGTAGTTTTGATGAGCATTTTTTTAATACGCTTGTTGGACACATGTATGTCTTATTTCCAGAATTGTCTACTTATGTCCTTTGCACACTTTTAGTGATGTTATTTGTTTTTTGCTTGTTGAATTTTTTTAAGTTCCTTATAGATTATATATATTAGACCTCCCTCATATGCACAGTTTGTGAATATTTCTTCCCAGTTGTCTGTTTACTCTGTTGATAATTTATTTTGCTGTGCAGCAGCTCTTTAGTTTAATTAGGTCCCACTGGTCAATTTTGTTTTGGTTGCAATTGCTTTTGGGAACTTAGTCATGAGTTATTTCCCAGGACCCATGTCTGGAGTGGTATTTCCTAGGTTTTCTTCTAGAACTTTTATAGTTTTAGATCTTATATTTAAGCCTTTAATCCATCATGCATTAATTTTTGTATATGGTGACAAATGGGGTGCAGTTTCATTCTTCTGCATAAAGCTAGCTAGTTATTGCAGCATCATTTATTAAATACAGAGTCATTTCCCCATTAATTATTGTCAACTTTGCCAAAGATCAGATGATTGTAGGTGTACGGCTTTATTTCTAGGTCCTCTAACTTGTTTCATTAGTTTATGTTTTCATTTTTGTACCCAGTACTATGTTGTTCTTGTTATTGTAACCTTGCAGTATAATTTGAATTCAGGTAGGGTAATGCCTCAGGCATTGTTCTTTTTTCTTAAGATTGCTTTGGTTATTTCACTTTTTTTGTGGGTTTCCATATGAATTTTAGAATAGTTCGAGATACTATCTCATACAAGTCAGAATGATTAATATTAAATGCCAAAATACAACAGATGTTGGTGAGGTTGCAAAGAAAATGAAATGTGTATACACCGTTGATGGGAATATAAATTAGCTCAGCCACTGTGGAAAGCAGTTTTGAGATTTCTCAAAGAACTTAAAACAGAACTACTATTTGACCCAGCAATCCCATTACTGGGTATATACCCAAAGAAAAAGAAATTGCTCTACCAAAAAGACAAATGAACTCGAATGTTTATTGCAGCACTATTTACAATAGCAAATAGATGAAATCAACCTAGATGTCCATCAATGGTGGACTAGATAAAGATAATATAGCTCATATACACCATGGAATACTACACAGCCATAAAAAAGAATGAAATTATATTCTTTGCAGCAACATAGATGAAGGTTGAGGCCACTATCCTAACTAAATTAATGCAGTAACAGGAAACCAAATACCACATGTTATCCATTATAAGTGGGAACTAAACATTGAGTACACCTGAACATAAAGATAAGGACAATAGACTTTAGGGACTATTAGAGAGGGAGAGAAGGAGGGTGGGGTGAAGTTTAAAAAGCTACCAATCAGGTGCTAAGCTCATCACCTAGGTGATGTGATCAAATTGTTCACTGAACCTCAGCAACATGCAATTTACTCATGTAACAAACCTGCACATGTATCCCCTGAACTTAAAATAAAAGTTGGAAAGAAAAAAATAAGTGGAAAGAACTAAAATCAAAAACCTATGTTTATAATTCAAGGAACTAGAAAAATAAGAATAGACTAAACCGAAGTAAGCAGAAGTAAGAGTGTGATACAAATTAGGAAATAATGAAGCAAGCAAAGAAAACCAAGTATAAAAAATTAACAGAAATATAAATTTGGTTTTGAAAAGATTAACAAAATTAACATACCTTTATCTAAATTGACTAGGGAAAAAAGGAGAAAAAATTTAAACAACAAAAACCACATATGAAAGAGCAAACATTACACCTGATCTCACAGAAAGAAAAAGCATTATAAGAGACTGCTAGGGACAATTATATGCTAAATTTGATTACCTAGAAGAAATGGATAAATTTATAGAAACATACAACATATCAATCCTCAATCATGAAAAAATAAAAAAAATGGACAAACCTAATTAATAATGAGACTAAATCGGTAAAAACAAAAACTTCTCATCAAAGAAAAGCCCAAGACAAGTGATAATTCTACCAAACACTTGAAGAAGAATTAACACCAATAATTAAAGTCCTCTGTATTAGTCAGAGTTCTCTAGAAGGACAGAACTAACGGGATCTATGTATATATAAAAGGGAGTTTATTAAGGACAATTGACTCACACGGTCACAAGGCAAAGTCCCATGACAGGTTGACTACAAGTTGAGGAGCAAGGAAGCCAGCAGTGGCTCAGTCTGAGACCCAAAACTTCAAAAGTAGGGAAGCCGACAGTAGAGCCTTCAGTCTGTAGTGGAAGGCTTGAGAGCCCCTGGCAAACCACCGGTGTAAGTCCAACGGTCCAAAAGCTAAAGAGCTTGAAGTTTGATGTTCGTGGGCAGGAAGTGGTATGGGAGAAAAACGAAGGGGAAGCCTCAGCAAGTCAGATTCTTCCAACTTCTTTTGTCTGCTTTTCCTAGCTGCTCTGGCAAACTGGATGGTGCCCAACCACACTGTGAGTGGGTCTTCCTGAGGGTGGGTCTTCCTTTCCCTGTCCACTGACTCAAATGTTAATCTCTTCTGGCAGATACACCCAGAAACAATACTTCGCATTCTTCCATCCAATAAAGTTGATACTTAATATTAATCATCACATCCACCAAAATAAATAAATAAATAAATAAATAAAATGCTTTACATTTATTCTATGAGGCCAGTCTTACTTTGATACCAAAATCAGACAATGGAAGGGGGCCGGAGATGGCGGACTAGAGGCAGCTAATGTGCACCACTCTTGTAGAGAGGAAAGATCTCAGAAAACATGTTAGGATCCATCAAGGCAGCAGGGGAACACAGAGAAGAAAGAGGAGAAAAGTTGGACACCAGCCTGTCTGTGCTCAGCACAGAGCCAGAAAAACCTCTCCAACACAGGCAAGGGTGAGTGAGTGAGAGACCCCAGGGATTCACGCTTTCTACAGAGAATGGAAGAATCAACCTGGCCCCCCACCACACTTTTGGACTGAGGCAGAGAGCCACCTGGACTTTTTGCAGGGCAAATCCTGAGTTCGAGCGGACCTCCACAAAGGTTGGGCCCCAGAGCAGACCAGCACTGGTGCCACAGCCCCCATAGAGGCTGCAGTTGCAGTGCTCGGGAAAACTAACATTGCTCCACAACCACTTGTTAGCCAGGGCTCTGCACCAGCTTCCAGACCAGCCATCTGGCTTTGGCCCAAACTTGCCCTGCCATCCCTTCCACCCCTGCCACTGGTAACCAACAGGCAACTCTACCTAGAGCCATTGGCCCAGCAGTCCCACTTTTGTGTAAACTCATCTGGAGAGTACAGTCTCCCATAGCAATGGGAAACATCCTGATGTAAGAGCAAGAGACCCCACCCACCCCTGCCACTGGCAGTCAGGTGGTAGGTGCCTGCTACAGCCTCTGACCCAATGGCCCAACTTCTGTGTGAACTCAGCAGGAGGGTGTAGCTTCCTGTTGACACAGGAAACACCCAGACAGCAGAGTAAGAGACCACACCCACCTCCACCACTGGTATCCAGGCAGGCAATGCCTGTTGGAGCTTCTAGCCCAGCAGCTTTTCTTCTACACAAATCCAGCTGGAGAGTAGAGAGTCCTGTTGTCCAAGGAAACACCAGGATGGCAGGGTGTATGACCTAATAGCCAGGCAGGCAAAACCTGCTAGAGCTCCCAGCCCAGTGGTCCTATGTGTGCCTGAATTTGCCAAGGGGTGCAGCTTACTCTTTCCCTGGAAAAACTCAGAGGACAGACATGGCAGTCTCACCCAACCAGACCCCCAGGTTGTTTTCCATAATTAACCTGATAAAGCTGACAAACACAGTACAAGTATTTCATAACACACTTTCAAGTATTAACAGCAGAATAGACAAAGCTGAGGAGAGCATCTCAGAGCTGGAAGGTCCTTTGCAGGAAAATGGATGGAACTAGAGGCCACCATCCTTAGCAAACTGACACAGAAGCAGGAAACCTAATACCACAGGTTCTCACTTATAAGTGGGAGCTAAATAAAGAGAACACATGGACAGAAAGGGGAACAACGGACACTGGGGCCTACTTGAGGATGATAGGTGAGAGGAGAAAGCGGTTCAGAAACAAACAAACAAAAAACTGCTGGGTGTTATGCTTAGTAACTGGGTGATGATATAATCTGCACACCAAACTCCTGAGTCACAAGTTTACCTATATAAGAAACCTGCACATGTACCCCTGAACCTAAAACAAAATTAAAATATTTTTTAAATTAGATGATTTCACAAGAAAAGAATACTAAAGATTGATATCCCTAGATAAATATTAATGCAAAAATCCTCACCAAACACTAGCAAGCCAAATTTAACAACACATTAAAAGGATTATTCATTATAACCAAGTGGGATTTATCTATAAAATGCAAAGATGTTTCAGTATACTGAAATCAATCAATAAAATACATATTAAAATAATGAAGACTATAACCACGTTATATTTTCAATTGATTCAGAAAAAGCATTTGGCAAAATTAAAAAATGTTTCATAATAAAAACACTCAATGAAGTAGAAACAGAGGGAAATTACGTCAATATAATAAAGGCCAAAATATGTTCACATCTAACATTATTCTCAATGGTAAAAACTATTTGCCTCTAAGATCAGAAACAATAAATGTATGTCTAATCTCACCATTTCTATTCAACATAGTAGTAGAAGTCTCAACCACAGCAATCATGCAAGAAAAAGAAATAAAAGTCATCTAAATAAGAAAGAAAGAAGTAGACTTATCTCTGTTTGCTAACTACATAATTCTGTGTGTAGAAAGCCCCCTTTCAGTGGAATACTATAAGAGCTAATAAATGTAGCAGTTTCAGTATACAAAGTCAATATGTGCAAATTAGTTGCATGTACATACACTTAGAATGAATAAGCCGAGAAGAAAATTTGATGTTTACCATAGCATCAAAAAAATTAAAAACAAATGTATCAAAGGAGGCGAAAGACTTCTGTACTTAAAGCTACAAAGCATTGCTGAAAGAAATTAAAGACACAAATAAATGGAAAGAAATCTTGTGTTCACAGATTGGAAGATCTAATATTGTCAAATGTCCATACCCAACCAGAGATGCAATACAATTTCTAGCAAATTCCTAATGCATTTATTTTAGAAATTTTTAAAATCCTAAAATTCATATAAAACCACAAAGGACCCCAAACAGCTAGAAAGAGCCAAAAAAAAAAAAATCTTGAGCAAAAACAAAGTTGAAGGCCTTATACTTTGTGACTTCAAAAAATATTACAAAGCTATATTTACCAAATAGTTTGGTAATGACGTAAAGACAGGCATATAGACCAATGCCATACAGAACAGAGAGCCCCAAAATAAACCTTTGTGTGTATGGTCAAATGGTCTTCAGCTAAAATGCCAATGTTATGTAATGGGAAAATGATCATCTCTCTTCAACAAATGATGCTGGAAGAACTGTATTTCTACATATAAAATAATGAATGTATTTCTACATATAAAATAATGAATGTATTTCTACATATAAAATAGTAAATGTATTTCTACATATAAAATCAAATAATGTATAACATATACAATAATGATGTCAGAAGAACTGTATTTCTACATGTAAAATAAATTGGACCTTCGCCTTAGATTATACATAAGAATTAATACAAAATAGATTAAAGAAGTAAACATAAGTAAACATGTGACCCAGTCCTGTAAAACTCTTAGAAAAAACATAAGGTAAAAGCCTCACGACATTGGATTTGGCATGATTTCCTGCATATGATACCAGAAGCACAGACAACAAAACCAAACATAGACAAATGGATTTACATCAAGCTAAAAACAATTTTTTTACAGTGAATAAAACCATTAACACAGTGAAAAAGTGACTCACAGAATGAGAATTATTGCTTGAAAACTGTATATCTGATAAAGAGTTGATACCTAGTTAATAACTACATATATTCTACAACTCAAGAACAACAAAAATTCCAATAAAAAAGGGAGAACTTGAAAAGGCATTCCCTTTAAAGATAGACAAGGCCTATCACAGTAGCTCACGCCTGTAATCCCAGCACTTTGGGAGGCCGAGGCAGGTGGATCACCTGAGGTCAGAAGTTCGAGACCAGCCTGACCAACATGGTGAAACCCCGTCTCTACTAAAAATACAAAATTTAGCTGGGCATGGTGGCAGGCACCTGTAATCCCAGCTACTCGAGAGGCTGAGTCAGGAGAATCACTTGAACCCAGGAGGCAGAGGTTGCAGTGAGCTGAGATCATGCCATTGCACTCCAGCCTGGGGGACAAAAGCAAGACTTCATCTCAAAGAAAAAAAAAAGATACACAAATGGCATACATTATACAAAAAAATGCCCAACATAAGTAATTACTATAGCAATACAAACCAAACCACAAAATATTACCTCATGCTCCTTATGATGGGCACTATCTAAAAAACAAAAACTTACAAGTATTGGCAAGGATGTGGAGAATTTGGAATATGTGGGCACTTTTGGTGAGAATATAAAACAGTAAAACCATTATGGAAAACAGTACAAACATTCAGCAAAAATTTAAAAATAGAATTACCACATAATTTTGCAATCCCACTTTTGAGTATATATCCAAAAGAATTGAAAGCAGAATCTCAAATAAATGTTTGCAAACCCATATTCACTGTAGCATTATTCATGATAGCCAAGAGACAACCAAAATGCCCATCAACAGATGAATGGATAAAGAAAATGTAATATACATATACTATGCAATACGATTTAGCCTTCCAAGAGAACTCATTCCCGTTATATGCTACAACGTGGATGAAACTTGAGGACATTATGCTGTATGAAATAAGCTAGTAACAAAAAACACAAATACTGCATGTTATACTTCTATATGGTATCTAAAATCATCAAACTCTTAGAAACAGGCTGGGAGAATTTTTAAAGGGGAGTTGTCATCGAATATATAGAGAGTCTCAGTACTGCAAGATAAAAAAGAACAGAACAGTTCCCATCAGATTGTTCTTAATTATATAGACAGAAATTGTGAATTGTATTCAAAATTATAAAATGTTTGTGCATGATTTTTATGAATCATGGAATATATTTCGCTATCTATGCCAGCAATTTTAGCTTACCAGATTTCATTGAACACATAAAAATCAGTCATAAATGCACTTAAATGTGTACTGAAAAATAAAATATTCTGAAAATATAGGTTAAATTTATTTAAACAGAAAGTGTATTTAATTAAACAACATTCTTATAAAGTTTGGCATTGTGATTTCAACTGCCATATTATTCCCTAGAATTGCTATGAACAGTAATTTCGTTGAGTTTGGAGGTGATACTAATTTAAAAGATGGTATCAGTATTGCTAATAGTAATATGATATACAATCTTTACCAAATAAAACTAGACTTAAATAAATTTTATTTATTTTAGAATAGGAACAATTGACAAAAATTTATCTTAAAAGAAAGATGGCAAGATGCTGAATAAAATAAAACCAATGGAACACCTAAATTTAAATAAATTTCCCATGTATAGGAAATTATTCTATGAGTGTAGAGAAGAAATGAGGAGAAAACAGACATATAATTTTTCTTTTTTTTTTTTTTGAGACGGAGTCTCACTCTGTCACCCAGGCTGGAGTGTAGTGGCACGATCTCAGCTCACTGCAAGCTCTGCCTCCCGGGTTCACACCATTCTCCTGCCTCAGCCTCCCGAGTAGCTGGGACTACAGGCGCCTGCCACCACGCCTGGCTAATTTTTTTGTATTTTTAGTAGAGACAGGGTTTCACCTAGCATTTTTAAGATATAGACTTATTTTCTTTTTTTAAAAGCTGATAGAAACTCTTTACCATTTTCTATCTTCTTTATATTTTCTCTTTAAATGAGTTTATGTGATAAGATATTGTTGATTTATTGTTGCTTTTTTCATATATTTACTAAACTCAAAAAAGGGAGAGAATATATTTGAGGGAAAGACACTATGTTTTAAGTTGCAATTTCAATTCTGTATTGACACAGAACTGAACCTGAAAGGTTTAGAGTGAATATACTAAGATTAAAATAGAAACCAAAAGAACACTATATCAAAGACATTTATTTTGTTTTTGACTCCTCCCTTAGCAGTAATCCTGGTTTAGGCCTGTGGTCTTGGAATTATTGCTTCTCTGGTGCTCTTTTATTCTTTAAAATGTCTCAATTTCGAGAATAAATTATATGGTCAGTCTATTTATAAATCTTTTAACATACAAATTTTATTTGCTGCAAAGTTTTTAACTCGGTGTTTGTGTTAGAATGTGAGTGTGTGTGTTGAAGTGTGAGTGTTTGTGTGTATGGGTAGAACTGTGACTCAGAATTAATATCACATTGTATAATGCAAGTAAGAATCAATAATGTACAGACTGGTTAAGATACAGCATAAATATAGTGACTATATTTCATAACAATGTCTTGTATACTTGAAAATCTTTAAGAGGATAGATAAGTGTTCTTCCCACAAATGATAGTATGTGAGGTTGTGTTTATATTATTTAGCTCAATTTAGCCATTTCACAATATATAGATATTTCAAAGTGACATATTGTACATAATATGCACAATTTTTACTTAAATGTTCAAAAGAAGACAAATGGCCAAGCATATGAAATAATATTCAACATCATTATCATTAGAGAAATGCAAATTAAAAACACAATGAGATAGTATCCTACCTGTCAGAATGGCTATTAGTAAAAAGTGAAAAAATAACAGATATTGCCAGAATGTGGAGAGAAAAGGAACTCTAATCCACTATTGGTGAGAATGTAAATTAAGATAACCTCTATGGAAAATAGGATGGAGATTTCTCAAAGAACTCAAAATATTAGGTTGCTGCAAAAGTAATTGCAGTTTTTGCCATCGAAAGTAATGGCAAAAAACGAAATTACTTTTGCTCCACCGTAAGAGACCTACCATTCAATCTAGTGGGTATCTACCCATAAGAAAATGTCATTTCAACTAAAAGATAACTGCACTCGTATGTTTATTGTAGCACTACTCACAAAAGCAAAGATGCGAAAGGAAGCCAAGTGTCCATCAACAGATAATTAGATAAAATATAGTGTATATACACAATGGAATGATATTAAGCCATAAAAAACAATAGAATCATGTATTTTGCAGCAATACGTTTAGAATTGGAGGCCATTATTTTAAGTGAGACTCAAACACAGGAAGACAAATACTGCATGCTTTCACTTATAAGAGGGAGCTAAATAATGTGTATACATGAACATAGACTGTGGAATGATAGACAATGAAGACTCAAAGGGTTAGGGGAGGTGAGAGAGAGATGAGTGATGGAAATTATTTAATGGGCACAAGGCACATTATTTGGGTGATGGATACACTAAATGCCTAGACATCACCACTGCACAATATATCCATCCAACAAAATTGCACTGGAGACCCTTACATTTATACAAATTTTGAAAAGCTTATATATCCAGTCATATAAATATATCAGTCAACGAAACCTGTCTCAAATCAAAAGCAGCCTCAGGACCTTTTCACTAATCTGTACCTAAAGAATTCCAAGGAGATTTAGTCCAAATGGGGGAGTGTCTAAAACAAACAAAAAAGAAAAAAATAATTCCAAAGGAAATATCACCACAATCCGAAAGCCCACACATGCCATTCCACATAAAAGTAGGAAAACATTAATTTTGTTCTTTAACAAAACTGAATTAAAATGAAACCCAACTAATTAAACTAAAATTGCACATCTCTATAGCTCTGTCCTTACAATATGCAAATATTTGTAACAATCTCATTAATAAAATGGGAGAATAGTACTTTCCCATACAGATCATGGTAAGTCCTTAATAATAGAGATGAAACTAACTTGTGAAATGATATAAATCACAATAAAGGGGAGAATGCCATGTAGTTATTTTTCTGTGTATGTTTGAATATAAAACTGCTCTTCTAACCTATTTCTGAATCAGATTAATGATTCTTAATTACATTAAGTCTACTATTTTCCTGAGAAGCTCATGTAGTTTTTTGTTTGTAAGGTTATTTTTTGTTTTGTTTGTTAATTTTAATTCATGTTTGGGTTCTGTGATAATGGTTTACCCCTATTTAGAAGGCAAATCCATCCACTAGGAATGGATGTGTTCATTATTTCTTTTCTTGCAAAATATTTTTAAGTGTGTCGTATTTGTATCCCAGTAATATAATTTTTATTTCCCAAAAATTTCATAATCACAGAATAGATGATGAATCAAAGTCATAAATGTTTGAAAAATTAAATAGTAAAATATATTAGTTTTTCACAGATGATCTCTTGGAAACACTTTCTATATCTTCTATAAACTTATCTTCTACAATTAATTGGCTCTAAGTTTCTCACATGTGGCCAAGAACATTTGGTGACTTAGATCATATTTAGTGTTCAATATCATGACTGATATATCTGGGACTCCTGGACTAAAATAAGAGGAGAAAAAAATACTTCAAAGAAAACTTAAGTTCTTTTCTCTATTTTATTGATTTATTTTTGCAAATTAGTATCTGTAAGTGGTTATGGGAAATTGAAAATTTTCAAAATTTCACCAGAAAAATGAATCAGAACTTTGATCTGCGTTCCAAAGCTTGTTCTCATTTAGAATGTCTCTGTAACTTCATCTATCCCATCATTTACATGTGCTCAGATTAAAAATCTTTGTGGTAGGCATTAATACTCTTCAAGAATGGTCTAATTCTCTTTGATGCACATCTTAAAATTTTCTTTTCAATTGATTTTACGTTAGGTGTTGTCATGAGACTTTGGACAATGGAATATGAGTGATAATGGCTAGTACTCAATTTATCATCCTCCACCAATCTCTCTCTCTGTTTTTAATCAGCCAAAGAGAACAGACAAGTTCTCAATAGCGGCTGCTCCATCTGCCTGGGTCTGAGAGTAAAGGTAATACAAAGCAGAATGCCCAGCCAGCTTGAAATTGACAGATGTTTATATAAAAATTGAACCTTTATTTTTTAAGTTAATGAGTTTGTTTTTATTATTGATATTACTCTGGCATAACCTTATGTATCATGTATGAATCATCAATCTACACATGCCATCAATGAAAAATACTTAGGAAGAGGATGGGAGGGGGGCAAGGGTTAAAAAAAAAAAGCAGAAAACTACCTACTGGGTACTATGCTCAGTACTCAGGTGATCCAATTAATCATACTCCAAACCTCAGCATCACAAAATAAACTCAAGTGATATGATTTAGATCTGTGTCCTCACCAAATCTCCTGTTGAATCATAGTCCCAATATTGAAACTGGGTCTGGTGAGAGGGTTTGAGTGATGGGGGCAGATCCCTCATTGCTTGCTCTCCTCCTGAAAGTGAGTGAGTTCTTGCAAGATCTGGTTATTGAAAAGTGTGTGGTACTTCCCCCACACTCTCTTCTTACTCCTGACATGTGACTTGCATCCTCCTGCTTTGACTTCCAACATGAGTAAAAGCTCCCTGAGGCCTTCCCAGAAGCCAAGCAGATGCCAGTGTCATGCTTGTGTTGCCTGCAGAACCAGGAGTCAATTAAACCTCTTTTCCTTATAAGTCTCAAGTAATTCTTTAAAGCAATACAAGAATGGCCTAACATACTGGGTAAAATATCCCACACATGATCCCCCTGAATCTAAATAAAAGTTAAAATTATTTATAAAAAGAAAAATAATACCTTATACCTCTTTAGCCTTATAATATTTATTTTTATATATTTAATATTTTTAAGTTTTATTAAAATACAGGCTTCAGGCAGCCAGATACCACCCTAACTCTTTGTTCACCACTATTTCATCACTACCTATAGAGATCTAATACAGGGTAAGCAATAATTAAGTATTGTTAAATAAATAATCTGGCTTAATTTGTAAAAATGACTAAATAATTATTTGTTTAGGACCTTGTGAATTCAATATTTGTTACTGTTAACAGATATGCAAATCAGATTATTCATAGAGTAATTAATAGCATGTAGGGTCAGTAGACAGAACTAGTGATAAATCTAATGTTTTTGGAACAGGTGGGATTGACAAAGTATATGCTTCACACCTGATAAACTGAATAAATTAAGTGTAAAATAACGTTTCTTTGGATCAAATGCATATATTGTTAAATCTTAAAAGTATTGCCTACTACCTGTATACATTTCTACATTGTCTTCTAACATATTCTTTATTCCTTCAGTCTAAAAATAACAGAGCCTACAAAAGACCTAGAACATATTATCTTTTGGATGAAGTAGAATTATTTTGGATAAAGTAGAATAACCATTCTTGGCCTCATATCATTTGATTCAATACTTTAAGTTCTCTTCTAATTTCCTATGTAAATACTTTTTGCCTTATATGTAAAATAATGCAGCTGAATGATAAACAATGTGATCTCTAGAGCCACATATTGTGGGTCAAATAGAAGTGCCAAGCCACCAAGTCTTTGAGCAAATTTATTACCCCGATAATCCTGTACCTCACCTGTATGGAGGTAAAATGTCATTTATCACTGTGTCAAATAATGTAAACTAGATAAAATGCTGAGTAAAATAGTTTGCATAAAGTCAATTCTCATAAAAATGAGATCCCAAGCTTGACCCAAAAGGAATTCATAGTTTAATAAGAAAAAAGATATGTAAATCTTTAAAATACAATATTATCAGTTCAGATAAAGATAGGCAAAGATGCAATGAGATACAGAGTAGTGTTTACTTACTTATCTAGATAATGTTGGAAAATCAGCAAGGAGGTGATACTTAAGCAGAAACTTGAAGAAAAATCATGACTTGAATGAATGAAGAAATAAGCAAAATCATATAGAACATAATTTAAAGGGAATAAGGTATAATGAGGCACAGTTTCTAACTAAGTGAATGACGGTGCTATTTACAGAAATGAAATTCTCAATTAAATGCTGCACTCAAGTAGACATCTGGTGAGTGTGGCCTTGAAAGTGATATTTGTGAATAAAAAGTTTTAACTATATTTTTTCTAAAACGATGGTAAGTGGGCATCTAGAAAAAGACAGTATCATTAGGGTTAAAACTTACTATGGTTCGGCAGGGCGCAGTGGCTCACGTCTGTAATCCCAGCACTTTGGGAGGCCGAGGCAGGCGGATCATGAGGTCAGGAGATTGAGACCATCCTGGCTAACACGGTGAAACCCCATCTCTACTAAAAATAAAAAAAAGATTAGTCGGGCGTGGTGGCGGGTGCCTGTAGTCCCAGCTACTCAGGAGGCTGAGGCAGGAGAATGGCGTGAACCTGGAAGGCAGAGCTTTCAGTGAGCCAAGACCACACCACTGAACTCCAGCCTGGGTGACAGAGAGAGACTCCGCCCAAAAAAAAAAAATTACTATGGTTTATGAAAAATACGTCAAAGAAAAAAGCTATTGCCATTTTTATGACAGGGTCCATTGATTGAAAACCAGGGCCTTATTACAGAAAAAAATAAAAGCTGTTTCTGGACCTGAGAAAATAGTTTCCTCATGATTAATAAATTAATTAGGCCTGGAGGAAACTCTCTATTGGTATGCCATTTGACCGTTGTTTTGTTGTTGTTGTTTGTAGCTTCCCACTCAATAATATTATCAATAAGCTAAATGCAATATACTGGTCAATTTTGCTAGATGTATAGATTTGAGAAGGATAGCAATGTATGATGGATTACAAAATTAAAAATGTTAATAAACAGGACTACTTGAAACTATAAGGTAAATTTCAAAAGAAACAGGTGCAAAAAATTACATTAAATTAAAAAAATCAATACACAAGTACAAAGCCTTCATCTTAGAAGTCTCCTTCATATTCTGGAATATACATTTTTTTGGTGAGAATTACAGTCAACACTTAAAGAAAGAAAAATAGTTTGTGATTGAATATATTTGAGAACTCTTAGGAAACACAAAATTAAATAAATGTACTTATTAAATGAAGTCTCAAATTTACTTTTGATAGTATCAATTGTAAATCTACATAGGGGAATGACATTAAGTAAAAGTTAAAAACCATTTGAAGTATGAAATCTACCTTTCACAATGAAGCATTTTCTGGGATCAATTTTTTTGTTTCAAAGCTTAACCATTGCTGGAAGTGTAGAAAGTGATTGACATTTTTAGTCAAAGAGATCCTACTAAGGGTAAATTTGCACACATTAAACTGATCACAGTGCGTACCTTATAACTGGTCCCTGATATTAATGCATAAATAATTTTAATTATTTTTGAATGCTATTTAATATTTAGATTCTTATATTTTACTTTGTTTATTCACTTATTAGTTACACCAGGGATACACTGATATACAAGGAATATAATAGTGAATAAGATAGATGCTCTTTCTTCAGTGAATTTGAAATCTAGTAGAGGAATAAAGGTACTAAGTAAGCACGATAATTTTGGATTGTATTATATACATTTAAGGAAATATTTAGAAAAATATAGTACAAAATATTTAGCTTATTCTTTTAGGGAAAATACTCTGGCAAATCTCCTCAAGGAAACACAATTTGAGCTGTTAATTAAAATAGAAAAAATAGATGAATGAAAGTAGATAAAATGAAAAAAAAAGGTTTAGAAAGAAATATGAGTGCAATTGATGAAGAAACAATAGACCTTCCATGGACACATCATAATGTCTTACTTAGTAATGTCTTACTAAGGAGGGAGAGAATTGTAAAGTTATTATATATCTTTTATTTGAATACAAAATAAAAAATTGTTTTATTTTTAACTTCTCTTCCATGCCTTAATACTTACTGAAGATTAATCTTATATTTTAACATTGTATGTACATTTTAATTATTCAGGTTTATCTGTGAGTTTTTATATTGCTTATATTTCAGCAATTTATTTTTTATTTTAGTAGGAAATTGGTAGAAGTTAAAGCAACAGGTGTTAATAAGATACTACTTAAACTAGAAGTCACTTTTAAACTTTGATTAAGGTTACACATTAATCATAATACTTTAGGAATCTGGACTCAACAGTAGAGTTCTGCTTGCATTCAGGGCAGAAAATTTAGAAACAAAAATACTAGCTCTTAAAGTCTTTTGGTATACATGTGTAAGTAAGAAAATAGAGGCTCACTCTAAAACATTGAATCTATTAAAGTGAAGAGAAGGAATTTGTCTTAAGCTCTTAATTGTACTTGAAGCTCATTTAAGTAAAGCACAGTTTCTTCAATTGTATGCAGCAGTACTTAGTAAATATAAGATTATTGTTTTACTGATTCAAACGTTTATAATCTCAATAGATAATAACAGTTGAATATTAAATAATTGAAGTCACAGAGAACAGAGAATGAAAAAGGTCACTAGAGGCAAAAGAAATTAACTCGGATAAGATAATAAAATTACACTTTGTGCACAAATCTTGGTTTCTAATACCTTTCCTCAATATAAACAACCAAAGCTCCTTAGATAAATAAATGATTATAGTTCTGGAGCAGGATATATACAGCAGAAATCTGAGGCATCACATGCTGCCAGAAAGAAGTGTTAAAAACAATCAAAAAAATAAACCAAACAACTCTCAGAGATGAGGGTTAGAGCAAAGGAACACAGGAGCCAACTGAGAGAATTTACAAAGTTGAAATATTTTTTGGAACAAGGTAATAGTCTAATGTACAAAATAACCATGCGTCCATGTCCATACTGATATCAATAACTGATTAAATAAATAAATAGAGGACACGAGACAAATCTCTCTTGCAGAAGATTTCTGAATAACATATGCAGGTATTCTGCTCTCAAGAAGGTGGTGCATAACTGCCACTCTTAAGTGTGGCCTGCAGTTGTTATCTTCTCTGTAAACAGTGCCATATAGAAAGAGGGGGAAATATAGCTTTCTAGTGGAGAAACCTGATAAATATAATAAAATATGTTGATTGTATATACCCTTGAGATAATTTGATGTGATGAGAATGACACTTTTTGTCTGCAGTCTTCCTTCCAAATATCTGTAATTCCAGTTCAATCATGTGAAAATGATAGCAGCAGGAGGCAGACAAATTCCTAGGCAGACAAGGGCTGGTCCCCTGTGAGACCTGACCTTCAAACCAAAGACAATGTAAAGCCTGAAGCCTGAAAACTGAACTGCCCCTTCTCTGTAGAGTCCACCACTAGAATGAAAACTTTCTCACCGCCTTTTAACCAATCAATTAGTGCTTTTTCCAAGCCTGCCCATGGGCCGATCAGCATAAACTCTCCCATTCTGAGCCCATAAAAACCTTGACTCAGCCACATCTTGGGTTACCCACTTTCTGATCCCCCTCTCTCACAGAGGGCTATCCACTTTGGGTCACTTCTCATGTGGAGAGCTCTTATGTCTGTCACTCAATAAAACACTTCTTCACTTTGCTCCCTCTCTGGTGTCCAAGTAACTCATTCCTCTTGGACGTGGGACAAGAACCTGGAACCCTCTGAACAGCCTGTGCAAAAAGAGCTGTAACACTGTAATCCTCCCTCCCACTCAATGAGCAGCTTGGGAGAAAAAGCCACTGTGTGCCACATGCTCCCATTCACCAAGCTTTGGGCGGTGAGAGTAAAGGAGTTATGACATGTTCCTGTCCTCTGAAGCTGCAGGCAGAAGGAATGAACATAAGCTGTAACAATTCTCTGGGGCTCAAACCTTGGGACTCCCTGAACAAAAGCTGTAACACCACTTGGGGCCCCGCAGTTACTGGCTTCTCCGAGTTTTTGGGCACCACTGTGTCCCCCCTAGTCCAGACGCCAACACTCAAGGTAAATAGAAGATGTTCAAGGTGGCACACCTGGGCTGGGGCTGAGAAGAGAGGCCTGATGGGCATGGGATCCAGACAGGTAGCAAAAGCTGAGCACAGCCTGCCCAGCCGAGTGGGCAGAGCAAGCCCAATGGGCCTGAGCAAAGCCCTGGAAGAGGTCCTGGGGGCCGCAGAGATTTCTGGCTGGCAAAGAGGCACCAAACGTATCCTGCATCAAAAACACATCCAAAAAAATTTCAGTTAAGGAATATCCTATAAAATAGTGACCAGTACTCATCAAAAGTGTTAAATTTAACAAAACCAATGAAAGTCGAGAAACTGTCACAGCCAAGAGAATCCTAAGCACACATGACATCTAAAATGTAATGTGATATCCCAGATGGAATTTTGAAATAAACAAACAAACAAAGGTATGTAAAAACTATGGAAAACTGATTATAGATTTTAGCTAATCAGTTGTCAATTGTGATAAATGTACCAAACTAATGGAAGATGTTTATAATAAGGGAAAATGGGTGTGGGAGTTATGGAAACTCTCTGTACTAGCTTCATAAATTCTCTGTATACATAAGGCTTCCAAAATTTTTTAAAGGTTTATTTAAAAATATACTTAATCTGGTTTTCAACAAGTAATAATTTTAAAACACACTTATAAGATACATAAAAAATAAGCATTTTATAGTGAAAAGCAAGTTGACTTTTAAAAGTATAAACAAATTGGAAATTCAGGGAAATTATTTTTAATGCGAAGTCAAAAGATTTTAGTCTTAAACTCAAAAAGCAGATTTTATTTTTACTAATTAAATGTCCTGAAGATTAAGCACAAAATTACAAGACTTGTTAAAAACCTGTAAGTGGTTTAGAAAAACAGCTATAAAATTTACTCTTTTCATAAAAAGAGAGAAGAACAAAATTATTGGATAATTTGTAATAAGACAAACAATAGAGTGGTGGTTTTTGTTTCTTTTTTAATAAAATGGATGAAATTACTGCTAAAAACAATTTGTGTTAAACTGTTTATTTAAAATTCAATAATTTACTTGAAACTTTTATCATCACTAAAGTCGTATCTCTCTTAATTCTCTATATCACTCAGAACCAAATCTCAGTTCCAGACTCTGTATGGCAGTAGGTGCTGTCAGAGGTAAGAAGAAAAAAATGACTGTAATTAAAACAATGAATTTTGACAGAAGCAGCATTCAGAAAATTTCTATCGCAAAGATATAATTTTAATATGCTGGAAGTAAGAATGGAAAACAGATAATGAGTCAAAAAAAGAATTAATATTAAACAATGTATTTTATCCGGTAAACTCAACTTCCTGAAATGAGTTATTCCTTTAATTATCAGAAAAAAACTAAAAGCATTTGTCCATGTTTGCTTTATTCTTTTGTCGGTGAGCCGAATTCATGGAGTCACAGAGAAATTAAGTAGTCTTTCCAAGGTCACGCAATTACTTTGTGCAGTGAGCTTGTTTTCTTTGTTACTATACCAATTTGCTTTTCATTAATTTATTAGTCCAAAATCAAGTACTGAATGCATAAGATGTCCGCCATCCCCTGTAAAAATACAAATAAGAAAAAGAAAACAAAAATGGAATTCTTTTGCTTCATAAAGTTTCTAATGTCTGATTATTTTTGCTCATTCTAATTTCTAATAAAACTTTTCTGGTCTTTTAGCTGTGCTTAATTCCCACGGGTTATAGATTATTTTATTTTGCATGTGTTTTATGTACTTTTTCAACTATTTCATATCTGCTAATGTGAAGGATATATATTTTTGCAAAACTTGATAACTTGCAAGCAATGTTTAAATATAAATGCCACTGTCTCACATATTAGAATATTTCAACCAATTAGTTGTCCATTTTTACTCAGTTGACTGGCCTCATAATTATTCACTGCCATGATAACCCTCTGTGCCTTTGCCTACTGTTGCCAAAAGACAAAGTCTCTTGAGTGCTATTTTAAAGGAATTTACCTTTTAGTTAAAGAATGTGAGAGAGCACTATATCCTCCATATTATATCTAATATTTTTTAAATTTAATTTTTAATTTTTGTAGGTACATAGGTGTATATATTTATGAGGCATATAAGATATTTTGATATAGACATATAATATGTAATAATCACATCTGGATAAATGGGGCATCAAGCATTTAGCGTTTCTTTGTGTTACAAACATTTCAATTATACCCTTATTTTACTATTATTATTATTACTATTATTATTATTATTATTATTTTGAGACAGAGTCTCACTCTCTCACCCAGGCTGGACTGCAGTGGTGTGGTCTCAGCTCACTGCAAACTTTGCCTCCAAGTTCAAGTGATTCTCCTGCCTCAGCCTCTTGAGTAGCTGGGATTACAGGCCTGCACTACCACACCCAGGCTAATTTTTTTGTATTTTTAGTAGAGACAGGGTTTCAGCATGTTGGCCAGGCTGGTTTTGAACTCCTGATCTCAAGCAATCCTCCTGCTTCAGCCTCCCAAATTGCTGAGATTGCAGGCGTGAGCCACCGTGCCTGTCCTACTTAGTTATTTTCAAATGTACAATGAATTTTTGTTGACTGTAGTCACCCTGTTGAGATCCTACTCATTCTGTCTAATGTATTTTTGTATCCATTAACAATCCCCACTCCCCCAACCACCATCCCCCACTACCCTTCTCAGCCTCTTGTAATCATCATTCTATTCTCCATCTCTATTAATTCAATTGTTTTTATTTTTAGATCTCACAAATGAATGAGAACATGCAAAGTTTGCCTTTCTGTGCCTGGCTTATTTCATTTAACACCATATCCTTCAGTTCCATCCACGTTGTTTCACCGTTTTTTATAAACACTAAGAGGTTTTCAGTTACATTATGAAAAGAAGCTATGTTAAATTCCTTGTCATAATGCTTTTCTATGACAGTTTTCATAGGCAATATTTAAAATTCTGCTATTAACTAATGTATTAGTCGCTTATTTTAAGTGCATGTATTCGCTTAAATATATTTATTCATGAAATGTCACTCAGGAAACAAAGCACTGAGAAAATTAAATTTATCAGCCCATCATCAATTTTAAATTTTTTAAAGTATAGTGCAAGATTCATGTTTAGTTTCCAAGGTATCACTTTACTACAAGCAATTTTTTTAAATCTACATATTCAATTCATAGTAATGTTTTTGAAAAAAGTACGTAATTCAGTATTTCATTATATTTCACAAAGTCTGAGATGAAACAAATTATCTTTTAATCTATGTGCATTCATACAAGAACGAACTTTGTGAATAATTTTCAGCATGCATGAATTTACTATATGCCAAATTTCCAAAATATTTATTGATATTCAGCATTTAAGAAGTAAAAAGGCTCTCCTTATTAGATACATTTTCCCTGCTGTTTGCATTCTAATCATATGCAAATAAGTTGTTACATTTATTTCCCTTTGATAGTGCATTTGTTCATTAAGCTTTAACACATTGTCTGTGTTATTCACTGCGAAGAATTTAGTTTCTCTGTTTAATCAAAAGTTGGACGGTCCTAGGATACCTGTTTTTTTATGTTGCTTTTTACATCTCATTAACTTCTTCTAATTGACACTGGTAGTCAATGTATACTTTTTGTGCTGCTATTGCCATGAAACAAATTATTCTACCTCTCATGACTGCTCTGGCAGCTTCCCACAAAACAACCCGGCTAGTTTCTTGGTTTTTATTGATATTAATTTATTCTGAAATAGTCTTCATCTGTTGCACAAATGCTGCAGTTTTAATTAGAGAGTTGTTAAATCTCCATACTTCAGATCTCCTATAATTTAGTATATCACCAGAGACATTGACACCAGGAAATTACCAAGCAAAGATAGATTTTCAATAGCAGATGGTTGCATGCTTCAACATATCTCATATTTTTTTTCATACTCAAGTAGTCAGGCTTCAATAAAATGTTAATAAAATAAACCAAGTTGCATACCTATTTTTTATAGTTTATTTCTCAGTCAATATGAAATTACTTAAAGTAATAATGTATCAAAAATATTATTTTGCACCTTGCCTTTTTTAAAAAAAATTTCAGTATATTGTGAAAATTATTACAATGTGAGAAGGTTTTTTTCTATTCAGGGCGAGGAAGCTGCATAGTATTATATCATTTTGATATAGTGTAATTCATTTAGTTTTTATTTGAAAATTGCAATTAAGGTGATTTCAATGCTCTGAGAATGTCTTTGAACTGGGGAATGGGGGATGAGTTTCAAATTAATTTTTAAAATTAGTATGTTTGGACTTTTCACATTAATTTTTCTGGGGTCTAGGAATTTATGCTCCAGTATCAAATTTAATATTGTGGAATAAGTTCATTGATGGGTTGGATTTTATAGTCTATTTCTTTCTTTTATTTTAGTTGAACAGTACACAAGATTATATTCAAGGAATACAACAACCTGAAGATGTGTGCCATCATATTCCACTTTTTTCAAGTTGTGAAATGTATTGAATATGTGGAAAGCTCAAAAGATATTAACAGATAATGTATTCTCTTTATATATATATGTATATATGTATAGATATATAGTTGATGTTAACATTTTGCCATATTTGCTACAGTACTGTAATTTTCAAAGAATAAGTTGTAACAGATACAGCTATGAAGAGACCTATCACTCCCCTTTATTTTTCCAATACAAGTTACTATTATTCTGAAGTGTAAGTTTTTCCTTCTAATTAACATTAGTTATTTATAAATACAAAAATTATGTCTCCAGTATGTTCTACTGTTTACTGTGTTGTAAAATTTATAACACTTCTATTATACTGTATTATAGCCTTTTTATAAACTTCATTTATTGTTCAACATTATTATGAAATAAAACTCATATTGATACATGTATATATACACCACTGATTTAAAAATTACATATCATACAATGAACATATTAATAACTGCTATGTTTCATCATATACTAAGGACTTTTTTTCCTAGCACTTTTTCTTTTAACAATACAGAAAGCACTTTTATGTGTATCCTTATATATGCATGAGTTTCTCCATTGTGCAGTTATTAGATGTAAAATTAATAGATCATGTAAGATAACTATCTTCAAATTTTCTAGGAATTGCCAAATAGCTCTCTAAGTAGGTATAACAGTTGACATTCTCAACAGTAATCACCAACAATTAATGTCACAATTCATTACTTTTTCCAGTCTCTTGGATGTAAAACTTGAATTTTATTCTTTTAGAATTTCCATTTCCCTAATTATTTGAGATTTTATTATTTTATGCATGATTTCATAACTGTATTAGTACTTTGGAATTCAACTTTTAAAATCACCTCCTCCAATTTTGTGTCTATATTTCAAATGGTTGTGGTTTTTTTCTTTTTTGAGATACAGTCTTGCTCTGCTGCGCAGGCTGGAGGGCATTGGTACAATCTTGGCTCACTGCAACCTCCACCTCTGAGGTTCAATAGCACATAACAAGACACACGGTATGGTAGGAGTAAGTACAGAACATTCTATATTTGTAAAAAGAAGTTCAATATATTAAATATGGCAGCTTCATTCATATGTTTTTAGAATAACAATATAATCTTTCATAAGGATTCTACAGGGTTCTTTGCAAACTTTTTTTAAATCCACATGAGTACATTTTCCAAAAAGGCTAAGATAATTTTGAAAATTAAAAGCAATAAATGTGTGATGTGCACACAGATAATAATATGCTATAATGATGTAGTAATTTGTATGTGTTCTATTGGTTTAGTGATACAGCCTATACCAAAGACATAGAAGACAGAGACAGAGGACAGACCCTTATTAATTTGGTACATAAGATATCAGTGGAGAAAGGTTGACTCTTAATAAATAGTTCTTAATAAATAGTTTCAGGTCAAATAGCAATCATAATAAGAATATATATAGAGAGAGACCACATGTCAGATGAGTAAAAATGCTAATATATTAAAATGTAAATATAAACAATAAAATCAATTCAACAGAAATAGAGACCATGTACTCCATTCATTGAAAATGTATATGCCCTAAACCATACACAAATATCAGGCAGTTAAAGGAAAATGCACATCTGAATTCGTTCTATATAGCAATATTATTTACTTATTTTTATTTTTATATTTTTATTTTATTTTATTTTACTTTATTTTATTTTATATTTTATTTTATTTTTGAGACAGAGTCTCTCTCTGTCACCCAAGCTGGAGTGCAGTGGCACAAGCTCAGCTCATTGCAACCTCCACCTCCCGGGTTCAAGCAATTCTCCTGCCTCAGCCTCCCAAGCAGCTGGGATTATAGGTGCCCGCCACCACGCCCAGCTAATTTTTGTAAAATTTATAAAAAGGCTATAAAATATAATACAGTATAATAGAAGCGTTATAAATTTTACAACACAGTAAACAGTAGAACATACTGGAGACATAATTTTTGTATTTATAAATAACTAATGTTAATTAGAAAGAAAAACTTACACTTCAGAATAATAGTAACTTGTATTGGAAAAATAAAGGGGAGTGATAGGTCTGTTCATAGCTGTATCTGTTACAACTTATTCTTTGAAAATTACAGTACTGTAGCAAATGTGGCAAAATGTTAACATCAACTATATATCTATACATATATACATATATATAAAGAGAATACATTTATCTGTTAATATCTTTTGAGCTTTCCACATATTCAATACATTTCACAACTTGAAAAAAGTGGAATATGATGGCACACATCTTCAGGTTGTTGTATTCCCATAAAATATAAGTATTTCATTATTTATTCATGTATAGAACTCACTAAATGTTGTTCATTCATATTGTACCTGGAAACCCTGCTGGATTCTCTTAGACATTCTAATCCTTAAATCTATATTTGTTTGATAGTCAATGTACAATATAATAAATTTATGAATATTAATTTTTATCCCTCTCAACATAGTAAAAAAAAAAACACATTTAAAAGTTGATTACTATTCTCTCTTATATAGTGCTAGTAAGAAACTACATTTCAATTGGAATCGTCATGGAGCACATTTTTGGCATTTGCTTTAAATATAAAGAAAATTTTAAGAATTTACCATTCATGATAACACATTATAAAAGCTTGGGTAGATTTACTATAATATTCTTTGTTTTCCCAGAGATATAATCATAAATTGAAGTGGAGTTTTGTAAAACAATCTTTGTGCATTGAGATGTTTTAAAACTTCTATTTTCTTAAGGTATTAAATTGATGACTATATTAAAAGTTGTTCTAAAGTTTAACATTTGTGTTTCTGAAACAATCGCAAATTGTTTGCACTGTGTTTTTACACTAACTACTGTGCAAATACTTAGATTTTGATTTGCTATATAGACACTGTGACATTGATGTATTTTTAGTGTTTTTAAACATTCCTTAGAATTCCTTAGAATGTTGTAAAAATTATGATTACCTTTTCTTGCAACAAAAGGCTATTTTAAACATATCAAAAAGTAGTATATTAGTTTGTTTTTGTATTTTGGAGTGTAGGTAAATTCTAATTACTGGCAATGAAAGGTTATGTGTTCAAATTTCAATGAACTAAATATGACTATAGTTATATCTTAGTAGAAAATTTTCTATTCCTTCAAAGCATTCACATTTTCACATTTTGTAAATGTATTTAGTTATATATATTTTGTAAATACATATATATGTATGTATATAAAATATTCCTGAATGAACATACAGAAATATATTCATATTTTTGTATCATGTGTTACTATCATTTTCCAGTATAAACTTTTAAAAAATATTTGTTTTGGCATTGTTTCTTTTCTTAATTGATGAGTTTCCTATTGTATTAATCTGTTTAAAGCATATGCGTTTGGCTTTATTTTTGTTTGTTTTGTTTTCTTCAACTTTTTTTTCTCATACTTTGTCTTTATTTGGGATTAATATTTTTTTCTTAATATTCTTGAGCTTTATGTGTGAATTATTACTTTCAGTTTTTTATTTCTTTTTATATGATTTGGTCCCTAAACATTCAAAGTAATTATTTTCTTAGTGACAATCAGAAGTTTTAACATTTAGTGACATTTTTGTCACTCTGATCTAAAAATTCTCTAATTTTTATTAGAGGCTTAACCTCTCAATTAATAGTTTTTTAGAAACTAACATTATTCTATTTTAAAAATTTCATTATTATTGTATTTTATTCAGAATACATATCTCTGATATCATGCAATTTTTATTTTTACATAAATACAAATAAAAAGTGAACCCCCTCTATAAATGCTAAATGTGTGTCAGAAAATAATGGAAAAATTAGTATATGTTTGCATGTAGATGTCCAGTTTTTTTCAGCACCATGTGTGAAAGAGACTTCTGTTTTCTCATTGTGTATTCTTGGAAAATCTGTCAATAAATAGATGATCTTATAAGTGTCATATTTGTTTCTGAGTTTGTTATTCGGTTCCAGTAGCTTATGTGTCTGCTTTTATGCTTTTGCCATATTGTTTTAGTTAAAATAGCTTTGTATTATGATTTGAAATCAAAGTGTGATGCCATCATCTTTATTCTTCTTGTTCAAAATTGCCTGAGTTATTTGTGGTCTTTTGTAATTTTTTAAGAAAACATATTGAAATTTTGATGAGGATTGTATTGAATCTGCAGATTGCTTTTGGTAGTAGGGACAGTTTGAAATATTAATTTTTCCAGTTTATGAATGTAAGATATCTTTCCATTTATTTGTGTCTTCTGCAATTTCTTTGTTTTTTTTTTTTTAAGACAGAGTCTCTCTCTGTCACCCAGGCTGGAATGCAGTGGCTCCATGTTGGTTCTCTGCAAGCTCCACCTCCCAGGTTGACGCCATTCTCCTGCCGCAGTCTCCCAAGTAACTGGAACTACAGGGACCCGCCACCACGCCTGGCTAATTTTTTTGTATTTTTAGTAGAGATGGGGTTTCACTGTGTTAGCCAGGATGGTCTCAATCTCCTGACCACGTGATCCACCGGCCTCGGCTTCCCAAAGTGCTGGGATTACAGACATGAGCCACCGCACCTGGCCAATTTCTTTCATCAATGTTTTATCATCTTCAGTGTGCAAATTATTCAGTGCCTTGCTTAAATTCATTCCTAAATATTTTTTTAAAAGTAATAATATTTTTAAAATTATTTTCAGATTATTTGTTGTTGGCGTAGAGAAATGTAACTGATTTTTTTTTTTTACATTGGTCATGTATATAGCAACTTTATTGAGTTTCTTTATTCTAACAGTTTTTTGGTGGAGTCTTTAGGATTTTTCTACATATAAGGTTATGTCATCTGGAGACAGAGGCGGTATTTGTTTTTTCTTTCTGATTTGGATGACTTTAATTTTTTTCTCTTGCCTAATTTTTTCTGGATAAGACTTTACATACTATGTCACATGGAAGTAGTGAAAGGGGGCACTCATATTTTATTTCTGATCCTTGAGAAAATGCTTTTATCTTTTCTAAATTAAGTGTGATTTTAACTGTGGACTTGTCATAGGTGCCATTTATTGTGTTGAGGTACATTCTTTGTATACCTAATTTGCTGAGAGCTTTAGTCACAAATAGACATTTAATTTTGTCAAATGCTTTAAGGTATAAATCTCAGAAATACATAAGGAAATCAAACAACTCAGAAGCTAGAAAAAAACAAACAATCTAGTTTTTTTTTTTTTTTTTGAGATGGAGTCCTGCTCTGTCACCCAGGCTGGAGTGCAGTGGCACAATCTGGGCTCACTGCAAGCTCTGCCTCCCAGATTCACTCCATTCTCCTGCCTCAGCCTCCCAAGCAGCTGGAGATTACAGGTGCCCGCCACCACGCCTGGCTAATTTTTTTTGTATTTTTAGTAGAGACGGGGTTTCACTGTGTTAGCTAGGATGGTCTCGATCTCCTCAACTCGTGATCCATCTGCTTTGGCCTCCCAAAGTGCTGGGATTATAGGCGTGAGCCACCATGCCCGGCCCAAGCAATCTAGTTTTTAAAAATGGGCAAAGAACCTGAATATATTACTCAAAGAAGACATACAAATGGCCATCAGGTATATGTACAGTACCACTAATCATCAGGGAAATGCAAATCAAACCCACAATGAACTATGAGCTATTGCCTCACATCTGTTAGAATGGCATTATCAAAATGCCCAAGATGTAGAAGTATTCGTGAGGATGTAGAAAAAAGAGAAGTCTTATTCACTGTTGGTGATAAGGTAAATTGTTGTAGCACTACAGAAAACAGTATGGAAGCTCCTCAAAAAATTAAAAGAAACACTACCATATAATTCAATAATCCTACTTCTGGGTATATATCCAAAGAAATAAAGTAACCATCTTTAAGACGTATTACAGCACTATTCACATTATCCAAGATATAGAAACAGTCAAGTGTCTGCAGTAAGATGAATAAAGAAAATGCAAAAATATATTTATATTAGATATAAAATAGAATAGCATATAGCATTAAAAATACCATTTACAAAAAAATTGATGATCCTGGAAAACATTATGATAAGTGAAATAAGCCAGATACAGAAAAACACATACTGGATGGTCTCATTTACATGCACCATCTAAAAAAGTTGAACTCATACAAATAGAGATTAGAATGGTGATAACCGGAGGCTGAAGGTTGGTGGAAATGGGAAGAAATTGGTCAAAATGTATAAACTTTTGCTTATAGGATGAACAGATTCAGGGAACTTAACATACAGCATGATGACTATACTTAACAATAATGCATTCTATACTTGAAATTTACTAATGCATTACACCTTAAGTGTTCTTACACACACATACAAAAACAGATAACTGTGTGAAGTCATAGATATGTTAATGGGCTTCATTGTGGTAATCATTTCACAATGTGTATGTAAACCAAAATGTCACTTGTATACTTTCAGTATAGACAATCTTTGTCACATATACCTAAATAAAGCTGGAAAAATGGAATGGATATTCTTTTCTTCAGTGTGTATATAATCTATATAATAAGCTAGAATTGATCAATTATTTGTCAAGAGTTTTATACACTTATACTGCAACTAGACTTATTATTATGCATACTAATTTTATTACATAAGTAATGAGTTTACTTATAATTATTTTTGCTTGTTCTAGGCTACCAACTACTGATATAGTCGAAATAGAATCAACTTCAGGGATTGTAGACTTCGTATCTTTTTCCCAAGTTGAGGCCCTTCTACTTGAAGAAATCCTGTATTTTATCCTTGTTCAATATCTTTCTTTGTCTATAATATCTGTTTTGCTTAAGGCCTATTTTGTCTTTTAATACTATATACTAAATCTTTGAAAATTATTTTGATTCAAATTTTTCTGATATATATTTCCCGCCTTCATTTTTACTTTCAATCTATCTAGACATTATATTTACGAATTTATTTTAAGAACTTCATTTTTGTATTTTGTAAACTGATTTGATAATTTTTGTTTTTAATCCTGTGTAAGGTCTTTACATTTATAATAAACTAATGCATTGTGATTTATTTTTCCCATCTTTTTGTGCTTTCTACTTACCAAGTTACTTTCTATCTTTTACACACTCTAATGAATTTTTAAAGTTGCCTTTATTTCTTTGTCAATTTGACATTTCTATAACCATTTATAAATGTTTAGTGTTATTTATGGATAGTACTACTTATCAATATTTATAATATATACTTGATTTAACTAAATAGAACATTATTCAATATATATACTATTATGCAGAACCATGTAGCACTTTAGAATTCTTATAACCAGAAATGCAAATATTATTATTGTTTTTAAAAATGATGTTTAGTCAGGTTCACACATATGCTCGTCAATTTAATTGCTCAGAATTTTTTCCTACACCACATTGTTTTCTACTAGGTTCTATTTTTTATTTTTTATTTTTATATTTCTATAGGTACATAATAATTGTATGTATTTGTAAGGTATGCATGATGTTTTGATATAGGAATATAATGTATAATGTTCAAATCAGAGTAAGTGGGGTATCTGTCACCTCAAGCATTTATCAATTCTTTGTGATGGGAATTAATTTTATTCCTGGGGACAGCCCTGTAGCAGTTCTTTCAGCAAGAATATATCATTAATTTTTAAAAACTATTTTGCTTATTTTCTTGTTTGATGGTTATATTCCCTCATTCCATTACCTCCTAACTTCTACTTTTCTGTTTTCTAGTTTGCCGTAAATGTCAGTGTATATATTTCATACTTATTCTGTCTTTTCTCTGCAGTTTCTTTTATTATTTATTTTGCTCTTTAATGTAAGATTTTTACAAAGTGTCTATTTAAGGTTTTATTTTTATTCATCCTATCCTTAACTTATTGAATTTTAAATCATCTGAGACACCAGAACTTCTGATTTTTCTAAAGAAGTCTTTGTCAAATTCTCTTTAAATACAACATTTTCCTCATTATCTCAAGCCTTTCTTCATAATACTTCATTTAAATGGGCAGTCTACCTTTTCTTTCACATTGCATTTTATTCCTTCTATATGGAATTATATGTACTTTCTCCAAATCTTTCTCATGATTTATTAATTTCCCTTTTAGTATCTCACTCATCTATTCTACAATTCTATATCTACACAGTACATTGGAAGTACCTTTACACAGCAGTTTTGCCTTTTATTATGCGTCTCTTTTTTTTTTTTTTTTTTACTGTAAGTTCTGGGAAATGTGCTGAGTGTGCAGGTTTGTTACATAGGTATACATGTGCCATGGTGGTTTGTTGCACCCATCAACCAGTCATCTAGGTTTTAAACCCTGCATGCATTAGGTGTTTGTCCTAATGCTCTCCTTCCCCTTGGCCCCACCCTTTGACAGGCCCTGGTGTGTGATGTTCTCCTCCCTGTGTCTGTGTGTTCTCATCGTTCAACTCTCACTTATGAGTGAGAACATGCGGTGTTTGGTTTTCTGTTCCTGTGTTAGTTTGCTGAAGATGATGGTTTCCAGCTTCATTCATGTCCCTGCAAAAGATATGAACTCATTCTTCTTTATGGCTGCATAGTATTCCATTGTGTATATTTGCCACATTTTCTTTATCCGTTCTATCACTGATGGGCATTTGGGTTAGTTCCAAGTCTTTGCTGTTGTAAATAGTGCTGCAATAAACATACATGTGCATATGTCTTTATAGTAGAATGATTTATAATCCTTTGGGTATATACCCAGTAATAGGATTGCTGGGTAAAATGGTATTTCTGGTTCTAGATACAAGATGCACAATACAAAATCATTAATAAGAAATGTGTCTTTAGTAATGAAGGGTTGTTATAGAGTAAAAAACCAAATATAAATGAATCTGTTGTAAAACTCCAAGCTTAGTATATACTAACAGATAATAAATTGAAGAAGGGAGGTTTAGGTTTCATTTCAGAAAGTTTAAAACAAAAATCTTTATGAGAAAATTAGAAGTTAAATAATGAAATGGTAATTTTTAGATTATGTACCCTAGAACTTAAAGTATAATAAAATATAAATAAATAAATAAATGAAGAATGAAAGAAAAAAGAAAAAATGCAATGGAAAACTGAAGGCATATTGTTAAAGCCTAATACTCAAGCCATTGGCAATAAGTAAAGGAGTCCTATTAAGATAAAAATATAACTGAGTAACAATGTGATGGATTTTTTTGTTGTTGTTGTTAAATAGATTTGGTCTTTTTCCCCAGCCTGCATAGATTTAAGGCTAAAATGTTCTTATTCACAAACACATAAGAGATAAGTAGTTTCCCAGCTGGTAACATACGGAGCCTGTTTTGGGGATTTCTCCAAAATGTTATTATAATTTTTAATATATTTCCTTTCCTTCATTTGCTTATTTCCCTGTTCTTTCAAACTATCTGTATTATTTAGACATATTTAAGGTAAAGATGATATCGCATGCATTGGAAAATGGAATTCCATAATGTAACTTAAATTATGTTATCCCAAAAATAGAATGCTCAAAATTTTATTATAAAATACAGGTATTTGACATTTTTAGCAAGCTTATTTTCTTTCTTATAGTTTTATTTTGTTTACTGCAAAATAATAAGATATAATTGTTTGGATGTTGTAAGCAGGATACTCTGTTTTTGATTTCCTGCTTTTGTTGGCTGTGACCTTGAAATATTTACAAAATGTTTTATTTCCATAAATATGTGAACATTATCTTCATATTTCCTGGAAGAATTAACACTAAAAATAGAATTTCTGGGAATAATGTCAAAATGTTGGTTAATCATTATTAGCTGATACAATGATATCATTACTTAGAACATCATTCTTCCAAATAGGGTAATTTTAAAAGAGAATAAATAAGTAAGGTTAAACATTCACATATTTATCATGATTACCAAAATGTGATACCAAAAATGAGCAAGATTAAACACCAGGGTTCTTCAAAAATACTTAGTAGAAATAAATATTTAGTATTTACTTTCAAATTTGAAATGCTATTATTTTTCAATCAAATTATTTTTTCTGCAACACAGACCCCCATGATTCACATTTACCTATGTAACAAATCTGCACAAGTACCCCTGAACTTAAAAGTTTAAAAAATACATTTTGTTCTACTATGTGCTAACCACCAATGCTGCATACATTATGTATAATGATGAACAGGGTCAAAACTCTCCTTGCCTCATTACATTCAGATACTAGAGAAGGTTCCAGATGAGTAAGCAGGAAATAATAATGAAGCAATTAGAGCTAGTGATGGGGTGGTAGGGAATGAGAGTACACGTAGAGGAGAAGCACTACTCAATATTTTCTATGTGTTTTTGAGTGTGTTTTAGGTTGATCAGGAAAGACTGCCATTTAAGCTGAGGTGTCAAGAATGGGGTCAAAGGACAAAGCAATAAATACCTAGTGTGACCAAGTCAGAAGATCTAATGTACAAAATGAGGACTATAATTAATAATGGAGAATTGTATTCAGAATTTTTGCTGAATTAGTAGACTATAGCTGCTTTTGCCAAAGGATGGGAAATTAGTAACTATGTGAGATGATGGATAATTTAATTTGTAACAATATAGTAACCATTTTACTATATATATATGTGTGTTTTATAACATCATGTTGTATATATTAAATATACACAATAACATTTATTTTCAATACAAACTTCATTGCATTTTTCTATAGGTGGATAATGCAAAATTATATATTGTTGGCAACATTTCTTTGCATGACTGTAACATAATACATTTCTCATGTAACATATTTTCCTAAAAGTTTCACTTTGGAAAATTTATGTTTTCTTTCAAAATTTGAAATAACAGTTAGTTTCAGTAACATCTATTTCTGAGTACCATAAAAATAACACTTTAAGTTTTAAACAATTTAGAAATAAATTTGAACTTTATAAATTAAAATAATATTTCATAAAATTATTTTATTAGAGGTATATACTGAGCAATTTATTTAAATAAGTCACTCTGTGCCATGATTCTAAAGCTTTCTCTCTCTATATATCTTTAATATGTATATATTTTTTAATATCTTTTATATCTATGGGTCTGATGTATCTTTCATTTTAATTTAATTGTATATCTGGTCTTCAGTGAAAAGTCTGGATTCTGATCTTAATCCAAAGAGTTTGTCTTCCTGGAAGCTTCTCATAGATTTTCTGTCAAGAGGGAGTAAACCACTGACCATAGGAGCTAAGCCTAAATTATTAGGTATGCTCAAGGCAAACCTCCTATTCTCTGACTTAACCTGGAGCCAGCATAATTCTTGAGTCTCACTTAGTAGTGTAAAATAACCGACATTTCATTTTCAGGTCTCTGAACCACTTTAGGAAGGAAAAAACTTCCTTTAATACTTAAAAGTGAAGAAAATTCAGGCAACTATGACCAATATTTTTAAGCAAAAAAAAAAAAACAAACGCATTCCATATTTTTGGCCCGGTAAATATTTTTTTCTCATCTAGGAATTATATGGGGCTAAATTTGATAATTAAAAAAATAACTACTCACCAATATTTACAACGAGGATCATCCAATATTTTTAATGTAACCTAGCCAAAAATGCAAAACTGACCAGAAAGTATTATCATGGTCTTAAGGTTTTGTTTTATAACACTTAGGCTAAATTTAAATATGCCAAACAAATGCATTTGTTCCTAAATTTTTATGCTTATTTTTATGTATAAATTAAATTTTATGTGGATGATACAAACTACAAAAACACATTATCAGATGATTTGATCATTTTCTTGCTAATGTTCAAGAATCAAGGCAAAAAATAATGAAGTCTAATTTAGGGTCAAAAACCAGTGATAATGTTCCCTTTAATTTATGTAATTAAAAAGTTTTGAAGAATTATTTAACTCTATGTCACAACATTTATTTCATTATTTTTAGATTTGAATGAGAGAATATTTTTTAATAAACTATTTTGAAATCATGAATCCTTTAGGTGTCCATTTTGAGTAAGATATCAGGCAAAGAGTTCTTCAGGTGGACTAACAAAATGTGCAAAAAATTTGAAAATACTTCGGCAATCCTAGAAAAAAATCATTGTCCTCAGCCTTTGTGTTGGTGATGAGACTAAGCTATTTTATTCAGCCACTCCCTTCAAACAGATGTTGCCTTAAAAAAGCAATAATAGTCTGGGAAGTTTTCCAAATTCATTTATACAAAAGTAAAGAGTACAATTAGAGCTACATTTTATAGGGTTTTTCATTATCTCATTATCATCTGAATCTCTTACACAGGACCATCTGTACCTGTTGTGTGTAGGGCAATGGAGCCTTCGTTGTGTGCATCTTTTTGTGATTTTAATGCGTTATTCTGTAGTAGGTATGCAGGAAAAAATTCAAGCCTTTCATCAAAGACTCACTCTGTGGAAACGTCACATGCAAGAGAGTAACTCAATTTGACAATATGTTTGCTTTCTTTTAGATGGAGCTGGTCAATGTGTACTGCCTAGTTTTCAAACTTAGAAGGTTTCCCTGACATTTCTAAAATGTACATTGTGAAATACACAACAGACATAGTAGGAAATTGTAAAATGTTTATATGTTCGTTTGGGATCACAACTGTCACTACAGCTCAATTTAATTGTAATTGTAGGAGGTAACTTTGGGCACAACAGCTACTATATTTTCATAGCTATGTTATGTTCCAATATTTTTTAAGTAAAATGCGTTCTTTACTCTTGTGATATAACTGGATTTGTACTGTGATTTTCAACTAGAATATTAAGCTTTATACACCTTTCCTGGTTTGAAGGCAACCTGTACTAATAACTCCGGTCACTATTATTTTAGTTTTCCACTTATTTTTTATTTAATCAACAATCTGAAAAAACATCTAGAACCAGAGAAAGGGAAGTGTAGAAACAACTAAATGTGTTTCTCAATGAACCTGGTTGTACCCATGCATAATTCAGAGAGTGGTCTAAATAAAGTTAATACTGATACTGTAAGTAATACTGTGAATACAGTTACAGTTGTAACTGTACATCAACTGGCATCTTAAGAAAAAAACACATCATTTATTTTTTTAAATTTTTTTTGATTCTGTAGCATCAGGCACTCTGCTAAGTAATTTTTATTATTATCCCACCAAATTTTCACAAAAATAATTTTCATATGAATATAGATATATCTTGACATTTTTAACTACAATTGAATTCATTAGAATACAACACACATTTTCAAAATTACTATATTTGTGGTTCTATCTATAACATTTAAAATGAAGTGATTTTATGAATTTTTTACTTATTCAGTGGGCAATTCAATGTTTCAAGGATTCTATCTAATGTCTCCTATTTATTAATATTACACTAAAATTCTGTTCAGTAAGCTTAGCTCCCCACACTATTATTTAAGACTATATGTTAATTATTTGATTAATAATATGATATAGATAATAAATTAGATTAAATTATCAATGTACTCATCCTTTGGTAATCTTCATATACCATGTTAGTGTTCCAGAATACAATCTGTAATAGTTTAAACTGGAAAAGGTAGCCTCCAAGAAAATATAGGTTAAAATATTATGTCCTTAAAATATTATGCCACACTGCAAATCATTGACTTGACTCCTTTATCATTTAGTAATTCCCCTCTGCATCCCTCATAATTTTTTTTTGTTCTGAGGTTTACTCTATCTGAAATTAATATAGCAATTTTAGACTTATATTATCATTACTGTGGTATATCATGGTATAGCAATACAACAGCACAAAAAAATGTAGGTGTGTCTTTAATGAAATAGGTAAAGAATATATATGTAGAATATTTTAGAACCATAAAATAAACCAAAGAGCTTCTAAATAGACATTAATTCTATGTTTATAGATAAAAATATTAACTATAAAAAAATTATTATTTTTAATTTTTTTCTGTTTTTATTTACAAAGTTCAGTGAAGCAATATGGCATCACAATTTAGAAATACTTTAATCTCACTATTATTTAACATTTAAAAATCTAATTTTTGATATTCAACAACAAAATTATAAAAATAATTTTACATTTATAAAATGAATCATTATTTCACAACACGTTATTCATTCATATTACCTGAAAACAATTGTAGGCTATGTAAAAGGAATAAATTTCCTTATCGATATTTTGAAAATACATCAAAAAATTAGTTCCTTTTTGTCCAGCATTTTTGACAGTTCAGTATACAAAATATTATATTACAAATTTCCTAATTATAGTTATTGAAGCCAAATCATTACTAATAATGTCTAAAACATAGCTGTTTGCTAAACATATATGGATAAATTAGAGGTTTCATTAAAAATGAACTTTATGTTTTGTATTTTAAAGTTATTTGCTATGTTCTGAATGTTTGTGTTTTTTAAATTTCATATGTTGAAACCTAATCCTCGGGGTGATGCTATTAGGAGATCTTTGGAAGGTGATGAGGGGCCTTTGGGAAGTGATTAAGTCATGAGGATTAGTGTCTTCATAAAAGACACCCCAGCAAAGCTGCCTTGTTTCTTGCATATATCAGGGCAAAGCTAGAAAATGGCAGGTGTGAGTCGGAGACCAAATTTGCCAATTCCTCTAATTCCTTGATCTTGGACTTCCCAGCTTTGACAACAATAAGAAATAAATTTTGGTTGTTTGTAAGCTTCCCAAGTTGTGGTATTCTGTTATAGCAGTCTGCATGGAACAAGATGGCATTTTTTATATCTTCTAAGAGAAAGTCCAGCAAACTCAACAAAAACCTGCAAAAGGATACTTGTATGTATAAAAATAAAAAAACATTATTATTCGTGAAGCAGACACTACGGTAAGTTTTCAAAAAATAAGAGTTAACTCCCATCAAACAATGATATCTTCTATGGTTTCACAAGGGTAGCAGGTCTTGAAGAAATTTTACTGGTTTCATTAAACCAATTATAGCTTTTAAGTAACCATTTTTCTATGTTGAGTTTAATTTTACCTCAGCAGCCAATAAGTTACCATTAATATAATCTTTTTACTTGTAGGGTAAGTGGGATTTATGACATCATAATCTTAGTACTGCTTAAAGACCTTGAGAAAGATTATTCAATTCAATCTTTTACAGCTTGGAATAGTTTTTCTAAAATATATCATTGATATTAATAATTACACAGCCAGTTTTCCCTCTTAACAACCAGAGAGGAACCACTGACTCATGAGGTAGCCCATGATTAATTTGTTTTAAAATAAGCTCTAGCTTGGAGATGATATCAAGTACTTTAAGGCTTCAGTGAAGTATATTCCTCAGTCTGCTGAGGACAATTGGCACATCCCTCAGCTGCTGGATTTCAAAGTCTTCTAAGCCAATTATTTGAATCTGTTTTAGTTTTCATCAAATCTACTTGGTGAATATTTTATTTTCTTTAATTTTTTTTAGAAGAAAGTCTTGTTAAAACTACAAAAGTTGTTTCTTATTAAAACTGCAACAATTTACACTCATTGCTTACATGTAAATATATTATAGACAACATGATAGATAATATCCAATAACCACTCAATTGCATATATTTAAGAAACACACTGTGAGTAAGAAGTTTGCATTTTTTATTCCACAAAAAAAATTTATAATCATTAAAGTCAACCAGACCTAGATTTACATTTATGAACTTCAGTTATGTTCTTAAACCCTCAATTTACATTTATTTTATTTATAAAAGAGAGATAATACTCTGTCTCCTACAGTGTTGTTATAAGGACTAAATAAGGCACATTGATGGTAGATAGCTAATTTGTCCCCAGGATCAGCTTTCTTTGAGTGTCATGGCTTTGGCTGACACAGAAATTGCACCTATAGATGATTCTCCTGGCCGCCCTGGGACCCAACTGCAGGCATGTGCTGATTTCTAGTCAATGGAGAATTATCTCTAGATTGTTTCAGGAGAAAGAAATAAATGTCTGCCTAATTGGAGTCAATCTTTTAGGAGTTTCTTTGTTACTGTTTAGCTTGTATCTTAACTAACATGTCTTAGCTTAACATAAATCTTCAAAGACAGTCACATTTCAAAAAATATCCATTCTTTCTTGGAATGGCTTTTTATAATTTCCTAAACTTAGGATAGGCGTATTTAACTGTAGACCAAAAAGATGCTTCTTTGCCACAGAACACCCATAGGAGAGTCTTCAAAAAGGTATACCTTATTCTACAGCAATTGCTTTATTTTTCTAATCAACAAGTTCGTAATTTATTTTTAAAAAAACCTTCAGTTTATATTAAATTGAGATTTCTGATCCACTATTCTAAGTTTAAAAAGTACATTTTGTTCTGCATCACATCACAATAAAGCAATTACTTATGCATTTCAATCAATATTAAGGAAACAAATCAAAGGTGTTATTAGGCTTAACAGATGCAGGCAGAATGCAAGGGCAGATGGAAGAAACACACTACATAAACATCTTTAAACTCAAATATACATTGGTTTCAGGTGAAAGTTTCACACAGTAGCAACAACAAACAGAATGAACATAGGATACTGTCTTATAACAGTTCCATGAAGAAGCCTTGGATCAGTTTTTGCCAAAAGTACTATCTTGAGATGTTTCAAGACAAACAGCTTTTCATATTTATGCAGTGCTGTTCAGAAATAAACACATTTTCACAACTGTTTTTGTTTGAAGAGAGGCTGGTGAAATGACTGAAGCTTGATTTGTAGCTGTTCTGTAATCTTCTTGTGCAGAGCCTTGTGGTGGGGAAGGGAGTGGAGTTTCAGGAGTTCAAATGTGGTCTGCATCAGAACCAGTGTGTACATGGGACCTAAAAGTACAGTTTGTCCAGTTAATGGATCTTGAGATAAGTGTGGATGTATTGGATGATGGAGATGACTACTATCATTGGAAGCCCCATTTAACATTTCCTGAAGTAGGTGGCCAATTTAAGTCATCTGCAAAAGTTTTTTAAACAAACTGTATTTGCTAAATCATTTGCCAAATGATGCGCAGCAGTGTGGGCAGCAGCAGAAACAACTCTCCAAACCTCCCCCCGGGAGCCATACTGCGGATCGTTGATGGAGTTCTCCAAACCCATCCGCCCTTGGAATTGCATGTTCCTAATGTTTATTGGATCTATGCAGCCCATTTAAGTGTAGCCCTTTCACATCTGGGCCAAAAAATACAATTGCCTTTTGGATTTCTTGAAATGGTTGAACCAGCTCATCTAGAACCCGACTGGTTACACTGCTAATCTCAAATTCACAGCTGTTGCAGTGAATAATATAGTTGTTTCCCAAAAGCAAAATATCTTTATACATCATGGATCTCTTTATAGCTCCAGGCAGTTAAGTGTTACCTTGCATGAGATCTCAACAGTGCCACCTTATCATCCAATGGTAACTGACAGAAGGCAGAAATATATTTAGCCCATTCCACCAAGACTAAGAGCAGCTGTTCCAGAAATTCACAGACATCACCAACACTTTCTTTTTTTTTTTTTTTTAACATGTATATCAGTACTTGCCCCAAGGCTTGAGACTGAGATCTGGCAAGACAGAACTTCAGCTTGTGCCAGTGTGTTAATGGAGGGGATATTGCTGCCATCACATGTGCTTCTTCTGGTGCTTGTTCTATTGCATTCATTATGCACAACTTCTTTTTTCATTCCTGCTCTAAAACACTTTCTTAATTGACAGTATCTACATTGATTCCTTTTGGCCTTGTCAACAAAACATTGCTGATGGAACCTGCAAGAATAAACGTGACTCTTGCATATGCTGCATCTGAAGAAGCCCTTGCACCCACCACAGCTCAATGCCCCACAGTGTTTTCCTGTTGCCTTGACACACATACAGCACAAAGACAGATGCGACTGTTGTCTGGGTATTCATATTCGTCCTCTCTGGGGCAGAAGTACCTGTGCAGAGCCACTCCTGGAGCTCTGGAGCTGCAGTCACTGCAGCCGCCTCATCTCCCTGCAGCAAGTCCCTTCCATCCACCTCAACCGCGATATCTGGCGCCACACTTTTGACAATTATTTTTCAATTGATTTACAGATTTAATATAATTCCAGTAGAAATCCAAGTGAGTTATCCTGTGCATATTGACAAACTGGTTCAAATGTTTACATGAAAAGACAGACAGGAGCCCCAGAATTATCCACAACAAACCAAAAAAAAAAAAAAAAAAAAAGCAAAGCTGTAGAACTGACACGACCTCACTACCTGATTTCTAGAATTACTGTAAATCTATTGTATTCGAGATACTATGGTTTTGACGCAAGGAATAGACACATAGATTAATGGAAGCAAACCCTTAACTAGAATCACACAAATGTAGTGAACTGATCATTGGCAAAGAAGTAAGGGCAATCCAATGGAGAAATGAATGTCATTTTACCAAATGGTCAGGAAAAATTAGACATCACCTGCCAAAAAGTAAACCTAGGGATAGATGAAAGATCTCATACCTTTCAGAAACAATAGTCCAAAGTTCATCATAGAACTAATTGTGAAACACAACACTATAAAACTCCCAGAAGAAAACCTAGGCAAAAACATGTGATGTTTGTTTAGCTGATGTGATGTTAAATACAAAACTGAAGTCACAGTCTATGAAAGAAAAAGAGATGATGTGAAGTTGTTGAAGTTGAAATATTCTGCTCTGTGATAGACACTGTAATGACAATTAAGAGGCTAGTCACACCCTGGTAGAAAAAAAATTGCAAACACATATAAAGGATTTGTATAAAAATATGCAAAATACTTTTATAACTCAATAATAAAAATAAATAATCCAATTGAGAAATAGACAAAACATCTAATCAGACACTTCACAAATTAATATATACAAATGGCAAACAGGTATATGAAACTACTCCACATCACGTGCCATGATGGAATTGCATATTAAAACTCCAATATAAGATAGCACTACATATCTATTATGATAGCTGTAACCCAAAAATTTGATAATACCAAATTCTGGGAATAAATCAAAGCAATAGGAAATCTCTTTCATTACTAATAAGAATGCAAATGGTACAGTCATCTTGGAAGACAATTTGGCAGTTTCTTACAAAGCTAAATATAGTCTTACCATAAGATCCTATAATTGTGCTCATAGATATTAGCCAAATTCAAAACTTATGTTCAAACAAAAACCTGCACATAAATGCTTATAGAAGCTTTATTCATAATCCCAAAAAACTGCAAGTAATTAAAATCTACAATAGGTGAATAAATAGTCAGACTCCAGAATATCCATTCAATGAAATATCATTCAGTGATCAAAATAAGTAATTTACATTTCCTTTATATTTTTTATGGCTTGATAAAAATAAAGGAAATGAAAATGTACATTGCTAAGTGTATTAGTCTGTTTTCACGCTGCTGATAAAGACATATCCAAGACTGGGTAATTTATAAAGAAAAAAAGGTTTAATGGACTCCACAGTTCCACGTGGCTGAGGAAGGCACATAATCATGGCAGAAAGCAAAAGGCACATCTTACGTGGCAGCAAGATAAGAGAGAATGAGAGACCCAAGCAAAAGGGGAAACCCCTTAGAAAACATCAGATCTCATAAGACTTACCACTACCATGAGAACAGTATGCAGGAAACCACCCCCATGATACAATTATCTCCCACTGAGTCCCTCCCACAACACATGGGAGTTATGGGAGCTACCAGTCAAGATGAGATTTGGGTAGGGACATAGCCAAACCATATCATTCTGCCCCTGACCCCTCCCAAATCTCATGTCCTCACATTTTGAAATCAATCATGCCTTCCTAACAGTCCCCCAAAGTCTTAATTCATTTCACCATAAACTCAAAAGTCCACAATCCAAAGTCTCATCTGAGACAAGGCAATTCCCTTCCACCTATGACCCTGTGAAATCAAAAGCAAGTTAGTTACTTCCAAGATACAATGAGGTACAGGCATTGGTTGGATAAATACACCCATTCCAAATAGGAGAAATCGGCCAAAACGAAGGGGCTAAAAGCCCCATGCAAGTCTGAAATCCAATGGGGCAGTAAAATGTTAATACTTTGACTCCATATCTCATATCCAGGCAAGATGTGGGTTCCCATGGTTTTGGGCAGCTGTGCCTCTGTGGCTTTGCAGGCTCCCCTCCTGGCTCCTTTCAGGCTTGCATTGTCTTTGGCTTTTCCAGGCATACAGTGCAAGTTATAGGTGGATTTACCATTCTGGGGTCTGGAGGATGGTGGCCCTCTTCTCACAGCTCCACTAGGCAGTGCCCCAGTGGGGACTGTGTGTGGGGGCTTCAATCTTACATTTCCCTTCAGCACTGCCCTAGAAGAGGTTCTCCACGATGGTCCTGCCCCTGCAGCAAAATTTTGCCTGGGCATCCAGGCTTTTCCATACATCTTCTGAAATCTAGGTGGAGGTTCCCAAAACTCAGTTCTTGACTGCTCTGCACCCGCAGGCTCAACACCACACAGAAGCTGCTAAGGCTTGAGGATTGCACCCTCTGAAGCTGTGGTCCAAGCTGTACCTTACCCTCTTTTAGCCATGGCTGAAGCAGCTGGGATGCAGGGCACTAAGCAGCCACTGCACAGAGCAGGGGGACCCTGGGCCCTGCCCATGAAGCCATCTTTTTCTCCTTAGGCCTCCGGGCCTGTCATGGGAGGAGCTGCCCAAAAAGTCTCTGACATACCCTGCAGACATTTTCCCCATTGTATTTGGCTCCTTGCTGCTTGTGCAAATTTCTGCAGCCAGCTTGAATTTCCCCATAGAAAATGAGTTTTTCTTTCCTATTGTAGTCTCAGGCTGAAAATTTTCTAAACTTTTATGCTCCATTTCCCTTTTAAAACTGAATGTTTTTAGCAACACCCAACTCACCTCTTCAATGCTTTGCTGGTTAGAAATTTCTTCTGTCATATGCTCTAAATCATCTCCTTCAAGTTCAAAGTTTCACAAATCTCTAAGGCGGGGCAAAATGCTGCCATTTTCTTTGCAAAAACATAGCAAGAGTCAACTTTACTTCACCTGCAACAAGTTCCTCATCTCCATCGGAAATCGCCTCAGCCTGGATTTCGTTGTCCATATCATTATCGGCATTTTGGTCAAAGCAATTTCACAAGTCTCTAGGAAGTTCCAAACTTTTCCACATTATCCTGTTTTCTTCAGATCCCTCCAAACTGTTCCAACCTCTGCTTGTTACCCAGTTCCAAGGTCACTTTCACATTTTTGGGTATCTTTACAGTGGCACCCCACTCCTGATAGCAATTTACCATATTAGTCTGTTTTCACACTGATGATAAAGATATACTTGAGACTGGGTAATTTATAAAAGAGGTTTAATGGACACACAGTTCCACATGGCTGGGGAGGCCTCACAATCATGGTGGGAGGTGAAAGTCACATTTTGCCTGGCAGCAGGCAAGAGAGAATGAGAGAGCCAAGCAAAAGGGGAAATCTCTTATAAAAACATCAGATCTCATGAGACTTATTTACTACCACTAGAAGAGTATGGGGGAAACCGTCCCCATGATTTAATTATCTCCCACTGGGTCTCTCCCACAACATGTGGGAATTATGGGAGCTACAATTCAAGATGAGATTTGGATGGGGACACAGTCAAACCATATCACTAAGGGACAGAAGCTAGTCTGAAAATCTTGCATACCTTTTGATTTCAATTACATGGTATTGTGGAAAAAGCAAATCTATATACATTTAAAAGATTGGTAGTTATCTGGGATTATGAGGATGACAGTAGGATTGATTAAGATCTATAAGGATTTTTAAGGCAGTAAAAATAGTGTATATGGTCCTATAATTGTAGATACCTGGCACTGTGTATTTGACAATACCCCTAAAACTTTACATCACAGAAAATAAACAATAATGTATGAAAATTTTAAAAAATCATTTAGGAGACCCAGAGATCCCAAGAAGGAATGCAGACTGTAACAACAGAATCTAACCGTATTGCAAATGTATGAAAAAACCTTAGTGATGGAGTGGGAGAAAAAGTGCTGACCTAAGTAACTTGAAAATGAGTGAGGCCTATAAAACAAAATACAAAAGGAACTGCACATAAACACTGTACTATAGTTGATTGTTTCCTATGGGAGTGTGGGTAAACAATTCTGATATATATTATATATTACATATTATATATATAATATATATCAGTATGAAATACTTAAAATATGTATGGAATTGAAAACAATAAATGGATGTGACAGATGATGGAAAGCTTGTTTCTTACCAATGGTGTGGAAATTTACAGCTTAGCATGACAAGAAATTTAAAATGATCCATGTGGCAATAAATTAAAGTTGAAGACATAAAAAAATGTTAATATAGATACATATGTCTACATGTAGAAGTGTTTATAGACATGAGTATATACCTGTGTTAGCTTACACACTGATGTGTATAAGCTATTTTCTTGCTCTGATAGCTGAGAATGAATAAAAGAAATCAGCAGAAGTGGCTCTTAGTTCTTGATTTTGACTACCATTTTTCATTAAAAGGAACCAGTGCTGCTTGGCAAAATTGCTGATTCTGGACCCAGGGCAGGATTTATACAAGATGAACCTGGACTGAATGGAAAGCCAAAGAAAATGTGCATAATCAAATGTGTAATGAGTGAGGAGAATAAAACATCAAATCTTTAAAAATTTTCAGAGGTTGATTAACCACTGAGAGCAAATATGATTGCTTTCAGCCCTGTACCCTTCCTAATGATTAAAACACACACACAATCAAACACAAAAGCAAAAGCAAGTATGTGCTTACTATAAATAGAAAGTAAATTAATTTCCAAGTAATGGAGAATAATTGAATTTGAAAATGTGACGCCTGGTCATTTTTGTAATAATTCTGTAATAAATGTATTTCTGGAGCACTCGCTAATCTATTTAATCCATATTATGGAGAAAGGATAAAAAATCATGGACACACTATTTTTGATCTTATGAAGCAATGAACAAATGCATGAAAAGGCCATTACTAATGATATCACCTAAACCGTAGGTACTTTACTAAAACTACAGCAATCACATCTCCTATTTAAGTTTATAGTATTCTAGCTGCAAATAAGTGAAAAGCCTCTAAATGATATAAGCCCAAAGTCTCTGTCATTACAGATATAATTAAATGTTAAAAAGGCAAGAGAATAGATGAAATTTTTTCATCTTCAATCATTCAAACTTAAGGAGAAGATTCCTTATTTCATAAATATCCTCATCCAGTTAACTGGTGTAATGCTATGAAATGTAAGTACAGAAGACCCCTTCATCACATTTTTGCTTTCCTCAGTTTCAGTCACCCACAGTCAAATATAGTGTGAAAATATTAAATGGAAACTTCCAGAAGTAAACTGTATGAGTTTTAAATTGGGCACTATTCTGAGTAGCATGATGAAATCTCATACCCTGGGATGTGAATCCTTCCTTTGCCCAATGCATCCATGGTATATATGCTACCTGTCCATGAGTCACTTAGCCATCTCGATTATCAGATCAACTGTGGCAGTATCACAGTGCTTGCATTCAAGTAGTTCCTATTTTACTTCACAATAGCTCCAAAGTGCAAGAACAATGATGCCAGAAATTTGGCTTTGCCAAAGAGAGGCCATAAGGTGCTTAAAGTACATAAAGTTGAAAGTGAAAGTTCTCAACTTAATAAAAAAAGAAAAAAGGTTGTACTTTTTGCTAAGATGTAGGGTAAAAATAAATATTCTATTTGTAAAATTGAGAAGGAGGAAAAAATTATGTTAGTTTTGCTGTCACACCTCAAACTGCAAAAGTTACAGCCACAATGTGTGACAAGTGCTTAGTTAAGAAGGAAAAGGCAGTAAATTTGGGAATGGAAGATATGAACAGAAAAGTGTTCTGATTGATGGCAATCAGGTTCATTACCATCTGTGGTTTCATGCATCCAATGGGGGTCTTAGAACATTTATTTCAAGGACAAGAGCTATTCTAAGGAACAAAGATCTGATAGAAGATAAAACATTATTTTATAAAATGGCAATTTCTCTCATGAATTACCTAAAACTAAAAGCCCCAAACACAATGCTATTAATTCTATGACGGGTTTGCTGGCTGGGGGTAATTAACTGGTATTAAATATGTATTTTATTTTCTCTTATTCATTCTAATGAAAAATTTTACGTATTATTTTCATGAGCAAATTTTCTATATTTTGGTTGTTCATTTTTAATAAGAAACTAATTTAAACTTGTTCAATAATTTTATAATTTTATTTTTCTTTTTAGTTCACCAAATATGAAAAATATGATAGACATTTCATACTCTATATACACAGAGACAGAATAATTTGAATATTTGATAGGTTAAATCTATTAAGATACAGTAGATATAATAATAATTCTAGACAACAAAGAAGAAAAATCCTTAGCTGACAGACAAGTTTGAGCAGAAGTTCCAGTACTGAGATATATAAAAAGAAAGATGAACACAGGAAAAAAGAGAGAAAGAATTAGTTAAAGATAGAGAGAAAGAAGGAGACTGTGTGGAGGGTGGTGGCAATATAAATTCCCCAGACAGAAATCCACATCTTAGTATAAACTTTAAAAATTCATCAGGATATCTATTATCTATTTACAGGAAACAAACAACAATGCCAACAACAAATGCACACATTATCAATAAGTTAATCTAAGTTTTTGATTTCAGCTTTTTATTAAAAAATAAAATAAACGGAAAATATATACTAAAGTTAAAGTACAACCAATGTTTCCTCTCTAAAAACATGAAGAAAAAATTGTTATCCCTTTATTAGATGAAAAAGTTTTAAAACCTGGCAATTATGATCTTAATACAAGTGATGAATGAAAGACTTCAGTTAGCAATAAACAGTAGAAGTCAGAGGTGGTCATTTATAATACCACCTCTAGACACTCCAACATCATGTGAGTTATACCAAAGCCATTAAAGTAATTTTATTGAACATGAAATTGCAAGGAAAAAAAAGAAGAGCCAATAATTTGACAACCAACCAACCAAATATAGAGAGTTCACAACAACCAATCAACCAAATATATAGAAAGTCCATAACACTTGCACAGCTGAATTGAGCACTGGAATTCTTTATATTTTTAAGAATTCTTGGATCCAGTTGCAGTGCTGCTAGTGGTTGGAATACCAACTAAAATTTATAAAAAATAAATTTTTGTGTGTGACAGGAATCTAGGTTTGGATAAGGCTAAAACAATCAGGAAGTTAACATAATAGAAGGCATCACTCAAGAGAATTTCTGGTTATTCATGGATTATAAGTGGATATATATACTCAATTGCTTATTCAAATTTATTACTGAGTGCCTACCATAGAATAAATCTTCTTTCCTACAAGGGCTCATTCATCTAGGCACTGGAACATAGTGCTCTCCCACAATTTGCTTTCATTTCCAAACAATGAAATATAATATTACAGTTAAATAAAATTTATCCTTTTTTTATTTTATTTATTTTTATTTATTATTATTATTATTATTATTATACTTTAGGTTTTATGGTACATGTGCACAATGCGCAGGTAAGTTACATATGTATACATGTGCCATGCTGGTGCGCTGCACCCATTAACTCGTCATCTAGCATTAGGTATATCTCCCAATGCTATCCCTCCCCCCTCCCTCCACCCCACAACACTCCCCGAAGTGTGATGTTCCCCTTCCTGTGTCCATGTGTTCTCATTGTTCAATTCCCACCTGTGAGTGAGAATACGCGGTGTTTGGTTTTTTGTTCTTGTGATAGTTTACTGAGAATGATGATTTCCAATTTCATCCATGTCCCTACAAAGGACATGAACTCATCATTTTTTATGGCTGCCTAGTATTCCATGGTGTATATGTGCCACATTTTCTTAATCCAGTCTATCATTGTTGGACATTTGGGTTGGTTCCAAGTTTTTGCTATTGTGAATAATGCTGCAATAAACATACGTGTGCATGTGTCTTTATAGCAGCATGATTTATAGTCCTTTGGGTATATACCCAGTAATGGGATGGCTGGGTCAAATGGAATTTCTAGTTCTAGATCCCTGAGGAATCGCCAGACTGACTTCCAAAATGGTTGAACTAGTTTACAGTCCCACCAACAGTGTAGAAGTGTTCCTATTTCTCCACATCCTCTCCAGCACCTGTTGTTTCCTGACTTTTTAATGATTGCCATTCTAACTGGTGTGAGATGGTATCTCATTGTGGTTTTGATTTGCATTTCTCTGATGGCCAGTGATGGTGAGCATTTTTTCATGTGTTTTTTGGCTGCATAAATGTCTTCTTTTGAGAAGTGTCTGTTCATGTCCTTTGCCCACTTTTTGATGGGGTTGTTTGTTTTTTTCTTGTAAATTTGTTGGAGTTCATTGTAGATTCTGGATATTAGCCCTTTGTCAGATGAGTAGGTTGCGAAAATTTTCTCCCATTTTGTAGGTTGCCTGTTCACTCTGATGGTAGTTTCTTTTGCTGTGCAGAAGCTCTTTAGTTTAATTAGATCTCATTTGTCAATGTTGGCTTTTGTTGCCATTGCTTTTGGTGTTTTAGACATGAAGTCCTTGCCCATGCCTATGTCTTGAATGGTAATGCCTAGGTTTTCTTCTAGGGTTTTTATGGTTTTAGGTCTAACATTTAAGTCTTTAATCCATCTTGAATTGATTTTTGTATAAGGTGTAAGGAAGGGGTCCAGTTTCAGCTTTCTACGTATGGCTAGCCAGTTTTCCCAGCACCATTTATTAAATAGGGAATCCTTTCCCCATTTCTTGTTTTTCTCAGGTTTGTCAAAGATCAGATAGTTGTAGATATGCGGCATTATTTCTGAGGGCTCTGTTCTGTTCCATTGATCTATATCTCTGTTTTGGTACCAGTACCATGCTGTTTTGGTTACTGTAGCCTTGTAGTACAGTTTGAAGTCAGGTAGTTTGATGCCTCCAGCTTTGTTCTTTTGGCTTAGGATTGACTTGGTGATGCGGGCTCTTTTTTGGTTCCATATGAACTTTAAAGTAGTTTTTTCCAATTCTGTGAAGAAAGTCATTGGTAACTTGATGGGGATGGCATTGAATCTGTAAATTACCTTGGGAAGGATGGCCATTTTCACAATATTGATTATTCCTACCCATGAGCATGGAATGTTCTTCCATTTGTTTGTATCCTCTTTTATTTCCTTGAGCAGTGGTTTGTAGTTCTCCTTGAAGAGGTCCTTCACATCCCTTGTAAGTTGGATTCCTAGGTATTTTATTCTCTTTGAAGCAATTGTGAATGGGAGTTCACTCATGATTTGGCTCTCTGTTTGTCTGTTATTGATGTATAAGAATGCTTGTGATTTTTATACATTGATTTTGTATCCTGAGACTTTGCCGAAGTTGCTTATCAGCTTAAGGAGATTTTGGGCTGAGACAATGGGGTTTTCTAGATATACAATCATGCCTGCGTCTGTAGGCTCCACCTCTGGGGGCAGGGCACAGACAAACAAAAAGACAGCAGTAACCTCTGCAGACTTAAATGTCCCCGTCTGACAGCTTTGAGGAGAGCAGTGGTTCTCTCAGCACGCAGCTGGAGATCTGAGAACGGGCAGACTGCCTCCTCAAGTGGGTCCCTGACCCCTGACACCCAAGCAGCCTAACTGGGAGGCACCCCCACACAGGGGCAGACTGACACCTCACATGGCTGGCCAGGTACTCCAACATACCTGCAGCTGAGGGTCCTGTCTGTTAGAAGGAAAACTAACAGAAAGGACATCCACACCAAAAACCCATCTGTACATCACCATCATCAAAGACCAAAAGTAGATAAAACCACACAGATGGGGAAAAAACAGAGCAGAAAAACTGGAAACTCTAAAAAGCAGAGTACCTCTCCTCCTCCAAAGGAATGCAGTTCCTCACCAGCAACGGAACAAAGCTGGACGGAGAATGACTTTGACGAGTTGAGAGAAGAAGGCTTCAGACGATCAAATTACTCCGAGCTACAGGAGGATATTCAAACCAAAGGCAAAGAAGTTGAAAACTTTGAAAAAAATTTAGAAGAATGTATAACTAGAATAACCAATACAGAGAAGTGCTTAAAGGAGCTGATGGAGCTGAAAACCAAGGCTTGAGAACTACGTGAAGAATACAGAAGCCTCAGGAGCCGATGCGATCAAATGGAAGAAAGGGTATCAGCCCTGGAAGATGAAATGAATGAAATGAAGCGAGAAGGGAAGTTTAGAGAAAAAAGAATAAAAAGAAACGAGCAAAGCCTCCAAGAAATGTGGGACTATGTGAAAAGACCAAATCTACGTCTGATTGGTGTACCTGAAAGTGACAGGGAGAATGGAACCAAGTTGGAAAACACTCTGCAGGATATTATCCAGGAGAACTTCCCCAATCCAGCAAGGCAGGCCAACATTCAGATTCAGGAAATACAGAGAACGCCACAAAGATACTCCTCGAGAAGAGCAACTCCAAGACACATAATTGTCAGATTCACCAAAGTTGAAATGAAGGAAAATTTATCCTTTAAATACAACAAATATTGGTGACATGGATTCAAATTAAAAGCTAGTACCATTATTTGTGTGACATCAGACAATTTGATCTCTGAGTCTTTTAAATCTACCATTGGGGTGAAGAATTATATTTAAAATTTACTTATAGGTCTGTCTTCTTCTTATAATAATAAACGAAATTTTACGTTATAAAGTACTGTGGCAAACACTAACAAATGATCACAATTAGAAGTGAAAATATCATTTGCCTAGATTTCCCAGATGAAAATCATTTTATAGAGGATAGTGGCAGTCTTCAGTCTTAAGATCATTCAAAAAGTAAGTCAATAATTTAAATAAAATTGCAGGATGTCATACCTTTAACTAAGTGACCTGCAGTTCCACAAATCTTGGTTCATTTAATATATTTAACTGAATGGTGGAATATTTAAAATAAATGTTTAAAAATTTGTAAATACTTTTAAAAAAAAATATTTAACCTCAATCCCGCACTGGTAGATGTGTTTGGTAGATAAACTAAAACAGGGACTATGCTGTATTTAAAGTTTTATATGTTTTTCTTCAGTTAGTATATCTGAAAATATTTGGCTCAAGTTCCAAAAAAAAATCCTTCTAAATTTATTTTTACTATTGTTTTAAATTTTTTCTTATGTTTGTTCATTTCTCGTGCCTGTCATTTTTAAAATAGCACTGACTAACTCAAGGCTGCAGAGAAAATTGTCTTACTAGATCCTGGAAGCTATGACCATAGTATAGATGATAGAATTATGACAGGGCTGTTCTTCAGAAGGTATGGTTTGGTGGAAAGTGGAATTATAAAGAAATAGGGTCATCTTATTCATTTTGTTCATTAGGTACCACATCTTGGTCTTGGGATCACTTAGAGGTACAAAAAAAGTTTTAATTTTAATTTCTTTAAAATTGGAAGAAAAAAATGAATACAATATTTGCAAATATATAATAATAAATGCAATTTGAATTATACTCATTTTTATACCAACATGCTCATGGTAGATAGATGGATGGATAGATGATAGATAGATGATAGATAGATAGATAGATAGATAGATAGATAGATAGATAGATAGATATAGAGCTCTCTCTCTCTCTTTGAAAGATACATTTATAGAGAGAGACAAACTTCTGGGCTCCAACAATCTTCCTGCCTCAGCATCTGGAGTGGATGGGTCCACAGGTGTATGGCACCGTGCCCAGCTAATTCTTTATTCTATTTTATTTTCTGCAGAGACAGAGTCTTGCTATGTTGCCCAGGCTGTCCTTGAACTCCTGGCATGAAGCAATCTTCCTGCCTTGGCCCCCCAAAGTGCTGGAATTATGGATGTGAGCCAACAAACCTGGCCAGAAAATATAATCGTTATTTATTTATTTATTTTTCTTATGGACAAATGGGTGCACAGAAGTAAAAGCGCATAGTGCCCTTGAAAATCATTATTCGATACTTTGGAAGAGGTACAGCCTTGCTCAGAATCACCACCCAAAGCAAAATAAGCAAAGAAATATGCCATGTGTTTTCTTTTAATATACTCTGATTTTCTGGTAAGATTTCCCTGTGGCTGAATCTAGCTGGAAGCATATTCACAAGAAATCCTGGGAAACGTAATTTGCACTGTTAGCATATTCTGGTACAGAGCCTTAGGGAGGCGAGGAATAGAAACTGGGACATTACTAGCTCAATCCACCTATATTGTTATTTATCATTAATATAGCAATTTCCCTATATATGCAAATAAAATTATCTTTCATCCCTCCATCTGACATGAAACAACTATTCAACATATAAAGACATTCATATCTTCTTCAGAAAGAGAAGACACATGTTCTCAATCAATTATTAACCATTTCAAAGTTCAGGATCTCCAGATGGTAATCAGACTTTTAATCAGATAAGAAAATGTGCTTCTAATATTTATATAATAAATAGTAGAGGTGGGTAAGACTTTGGCTACTGAGTAGGATGACATGGCAGAACAACCCCAAGAATAACTAGAAAATTAAATAATAAATTAATCTATTTTAAAGACATTAAAAGCCTCAACATTCAAACCCTGTCACTGAGTAATTTTGTACATGGGCCAAATGATCAAAGGATTGAGGAAGCTGAGCACAAAGGAGGAATAATATCCATAGGATGTGTCATTTTGTCCACTTGATTATTGAAAGTCTCCTTGGGTGTAGATGAGAAGTTACATGAAAAACAGATATCCTTGCATCCTGTGCCTACGCTTACGGTTCCATACACGTAACTCTTCCCCAGAGCTCCATGTGACAGATATTTTAATCTTGTTCTTTCTTAATCTCTAATCTAGGAAATGTAGATCTTTATCTCAGGTGACTTTTTTCTTTACACAAGGAAGATAATCAAATGTGCTTCTTGAAATTTTACCAATATTTCAGTTTCTTTCTGAGCTAACCCTGAGTTGGGCTGTAATGCAACGCCCATCTGCTTCCAGGTGAAAGAAACATATCAAGTAGAACTATACGTAAATCATGTTTTATCTTTATTTTATTGTATTTCTATAGATTTAGGGGGCACAAGTGCAGTTTTGTAACATTGATACAGTGTGTGGGGGTGAAGTCTGGGCTTTTAGTGTAACCATCACCCATATACTTTTCTTTTTCCTTTAATTGGCCATTTGGCCATAGATAGGGTAATCATACATCTGGTTTGTGCATTCCTATTGTTAAAACGTAATGATTTATAACTTTAAATTATCTTTACACTCTGATATTTGGGTCATCTAAGTCAATGCTTTTTCAAATCTTATAGGCATATTAGTAATGTGATGATTTTATTGAAATACAGATTCTGATTCAGAAATTCTGTGGTGGGGCCTCAAATTCTGCATTTCTAACAACCTTTCAAGAGAGGCTGAGGCTGCTGGTCAGTGGCCAGACTCTGAGAAGTGAAGATTTAGAGAAATTTCCATCTCTGGTTTACCAAAATATCATCAATGTAGGGGACTTGTAGGAAGTCCATTTAAGAAAATCTTTGCAAACTACATGAGGAGAGAGTCAGAGTGTTGACGTGGCCCTGATATAAGACAGATGAGTTACACTGCTACTAATAAAAGAACACTACCAGTAATTTTATGGAAACACCGTGGCAGATTAAAAAACAACAACAACAACAAAAACAAGTAAACAAACAAAATTTGCTCAAGGAGATGCCAGAAGCTGGGTAGAACAATAATGCACTTTAATGTCTACCAGGTTGGGTTTAAAATAATTCCATAGGCATTCTCTAATATCCACCCTTCTCACTTCAAATTTAGAGTTTTGGCACAGAATATTGTTTTTGAAGCTAACATTTGGCAATTCCTACAATAGTAACCTAGATTCATAGGTTAGAACCTCTTGCTAAGTTTTTACATCCATATTCATTTATTGGGACAAGAAACAAGAGCTCTCTAGAGAAGACAACAGAACTTGTATTTACTTACGGAACATCTTAGCAGTGCCAGCTTCCCATATGCGGATTCCTCATGAGGCAATGTAATGAAGGCCAGACATGCCTGTGTGTGCAGCAGAGTTAGCATTACAGGGAGGAACACTGAAATTCAGATCCAGAGTTTACATAGGGCAGCTGCCCATCTGTCCATCATCCCTTTCAGGGAGATGGAGAGGGAAAAATAAACAAACAAATAAACAAATCTTGATTTGAGAAGGTAAATAAATCCTCTCTGGGAAGAGGATAATCCAACTGCTGTTAAAAAAAAAATGAATTTCAAAACTGAAAACTGTAACATCTGACTTAAAAATTCACTGGATGGGCTCAATTGAATAATGAAGATGACAGAGAAATTAGTCACTAAACTTTGACACTAGGAATTATCCTACCTGAAAAACAGAGAGAAAAAATAAAATATTTTAAAAAATAAACAGAGCCTTGGAAACAGTGGAAAAATATCAAAAAGATCTACTAGTCTGGTCATTTGATTACCACAAGGAAAGAAGAAAAACACTGGTATAGAAAAAAAGTTGCAGAAATAATGGACAAAAACTAAAATTTATGAGTGGAAGGAGCTAAGACCTTTTCAAAGCCGTCATGTAACAAAGACACAAGAGAATGCATTTTTCATTGACTGAGCTAAACTGACAGATAAATGCAAAACTGCAATGTCCTTTTTCTGAACTTACTTAACCCTAGATTATCTTTTGAGGACTTAAAATTATTAATTCCTTAAATGCACTTTTCTGGAATTTTGACTATCTTTTCAGGAACTGAAACTCAAAGAAACAGCATCTATTTATCATTTCCAACTATTAAAAGAAGTTAAATATCCCTGCAATCAAAATTTTGAGAATTTTGAGAATTACTGATCTATTTAATTTCCCTGCACTTAATTATCATTTGAAGTAAAGTTATAGCAATAATTTTCTGTACACTATTTTTGTTGTTCTCAGTGTAAATTTATTAAACATTAGATTATTAAACTGAAAATGCTTATATAAAAATTATTTTAGCCCCATATTTGACAATATCAACCCATATAAGTCAATAACTCAACCAATACCCTAAAAATTAGGGACCTAATGACATTTGTGTAATTTCTTCTTTTGGCTACTCAATTTGCTTCTTGTCAATTAGGATGTGTGCATGAGGTCTGAGGGTGTGGTGAGGGGACTGAACATCCATTCATACCTATCCTCCAAAATGCAAGATTCTGCTTAGGTTTTAGTTGTCAGTTACAGGGATCTACACAGAACATCCAACTACAGCACTGTCTGTTTCTGAGATTTATAGTTAATCATTATAAAGGGGAAATCCACTCACAGAAAAAAGGCTCAGGGGCCTTCACTAATCCCTACACATCTTAAAAGATCTGGCAGTAGACTGTGGAACCAGGACTCTATTCTCATTTCCAGGAGCATTGCAATTTATCACTCCCTTAGCTGTACTTCTGCAGCAAAGAAATGTGTAAATTTCACCTTGGAGGAATTAGCTGAGTTGCTTTTTGTGCATTTGTAATGTGTGTATGTATTCCAACTCTACTATTTTATTATTATGAATCATGAGCAGTCAGTCGTTCCTTTATTTCTTAGTCGTCTACATCTTCTACTCAAAAAAGACCTTTAAAAGTTACCTAAAAAGCCTGTAGGTCCCCTGGGACAATAAATCTCTACCTGTTATTTGATTTGTTACAATGTTAAAATCTTTTCCTGACAAGCCTTGAGCTCTATATAGAAATTTTTTTGTCCTTTTATAAAGGTCTTTTATCGGAATAAAGGTTTATATTGTATTTAGTTTAAAATCTAGCAAAACTTTATGCCATCTACAATTAAAAGTAAAATTATGTAGCATGATATTAAATTTCTATAATATAATTGCATATGATAAAATCATTTGTGTCTCTTTACTTTTGGTAAAATCTGGCCTAATTTACTAGTTTTGGAAAAAGAAATAAAATATATAGTTATTATGCTTGTTGTTTTTCTCCTTACTATTACAATCTTATATTAGGAATTCATGCAAAGATGTCATTCCCTACATATTTGCTAAGTGAACTAAAAACTATTTTCTCTTGATAAAGAAGTATGACTGTAGAAATGCAAATCAAGTAATCTTTAATTTCCTAAATGTATATTAATATATAGAGCAAATAATAAGAAAATGTTTATAAATTATTACTGAATATATTTTACGATCAGTTTTTTTTAGTGGGACTGCCATTCACAGATTGCTGTTTGTGTGCGTAAATGTGGGAGGGGAGTAGGTATGTATTTACTTTATTAATTCATTTTAATCATTATCTCACTGAGAAACAGGACAAGGATTTAGTGTTAAAATCCTTGTTAGACTTTTGTAGTGTTAAAATCCTTGTTAGAGGCAGGAGGCAAAGAAATTCTAGGCAGACAAGGGTGGGTCCCTGACAAAACCTCACCTTCAAGCCAAAAAGCCTGAAACCCGTATCCCTGTTTTCCCTCTTGAATGTTGCCTTTTTCTAAACTACCCATGGCCTACCCCACCCCTATTCCTGTACCTATGAAGACCTCAGACTCAGTCGGAGAGAAGAGGAGAAGCAGCTGGACATCAGAGAGAAGCAATGTGACTTCAGAGGGACAGATCAATGGCTTGAATTCGGAGAAGAGTCTGGCCAGAGATGGCTGGACTGGAGGAGAAGATTACCTGCCTGTTCTATCCCCTTTTCCAGCTCTTCTTCCCGCTGACAGCCACTTTCACTGTTCAATAAAATCCTCCTCGTTCACTTCATTTTTCCTGGACACCAGACAAGAGCTCAGAACCCGCAAGTGCAGATAACTCCCCAAATAGGCTGTCATACTAGCCTTCAGCTAAAGATGGCTTCACCAGGGAATTTTATGAAATACTTTATAATTAAATACAACCAATACTGCACAAAATGAGAGTAAGAGGACATACCTTCCAACACATTTGTAAGGTCAAAATTATTTTATGCCAAGATCAAAGATCTTTCAAATAGAAATGCAATGTATCAACATCCCTCATGAACACAGATGAAATCATTAACAATATCAGCAAATCTAATTCAGTATATAAAAATGAAAACACACTATGACCAAGGGAGTATTATACCAGGAATGAAAGGCAGACTCATACTTAAATGATCCAATATAATTAACAACAGAATAAAGGAGAAAAACATATGATTCTCTCAAAAATGCATGAAAACAATTGCAAAAATAATCAACCCCATTCGTGGTAAAAATTCTCATTAAATTATAAATAAAAGGAAACTTGAGCAAGAAAAAGAAGCAGCCACAAAAATGTATAGTTAATATCAAGCAGTAGGTTGAAGTATTAATTTATTCTCCCCAAATTGAGGGTAAAGCAAGAATGGTCAGTCTCTTAAGTCAAGAAAATAAAATTTTTATGTGTTATGTTAGAAATAAAAAATGTGAAACTCCCATTATTCAGAGCTGACATATTCAGATACATTTAAGAATCTCAAGATATATGCAAAGAAGCTACTCAAACTGAATAACTTTGACAAGTTTTAGGATAAAAGGTCAATATATTTTGACCTTTTCAATTATGTTTCTATGCATTGGCAATAAACAATTGAAACATAAAAATATAACATAACACCATTTAAAATGACAAAAATAAAAGCATACATCTAGAAAAGGATATAGCTTCAAAATATGTAAATCACTGAGGTTTCTGGGAAGATGCGAAGAATAAGAAGCACCAGGAGTTTGTTTCTCACCTAGGCAACAATTCCACGGCATAATTTGTCTGATGAAACTATTTTGAACTCTAGAGGCTAATGAAGGCTTGCAACTTCCATGTGAAGACTTAGATGATAAATTGTCATTATTTTTAGTCAGTTTCAGCTGTTAGCACAGTGGCTAAGAGCCACCCATCCCCCAGTCTTCAACCGCAGGATAGACAGCTATACCCCTATTTCTCGAACAGCTTGAACACAGCTTGTGGGAGCCAGAGTAGGCCAAGAAGAACTTTGTCCTTCAAATATTGGGATCTGTGGTCTGATTGCTGATTGCTGCTTCTGATCACAAAGGCACAGACACAAAATCAGGCAACCATTGATGCACCTCCTCCCATTGTTGCAAGCCTCTTTTCTGGCTAATGTGACTTCCAAGATATTTAAATGCCAGATGTCCTCTTCCATTTCACTTTTTTTCCCTTTTGGGTGCCAGACATCAAGCAATAAAACATTCAAAACAAATTCAAAACAAATACGTATACTGGAAAATTGAAAGTGAGCATTCATGCCCAATGTCTCAGAAAAGATAGGAGAAAACCTTAAGTTTACATCTCAGTCTGATCCTTAGTACAGAGACAGCCTAAAACAATTAAAAACAGAAACAATAATAAAAACCAGAAAACTCAGGGGAAGAAGGAGAACTGAATTTTCAGTATCTAATTATCACATTATTAGATTCCATTGTCTGGTTTTCAGCAAAACAACAACCACAAAATAGTAAGAAACATAAAGAAACAGGAACATATGGTCCAGTCAAAGGATAAAAATAAATCAAGAGAAAATGTCTTTCAAAAAGTCTGATAGCAGATTTGCAAGAGAAACTGAAGGAGGGAAAAGATAGAAAGTGTCAAAGAGAATGTTTGAAGAAGTAACGCCTGAAGACATTTCAAATTTGCCGAGAGACATAAATATATACATTCAAGACCTACATTCATCATTGACCTGTATTCACCCTTATAGTATTATATAAAGTATTTTTACTACCCTACAAATTCACTGTGCTCTGCCTATTTATTCCTCCTCTCTCAGCCTCACCCTGGCAACTACTGATCTGTTTATTGTCCCTTTAGTTTTGCATTTATGCAAAATGCCATATAGTTTAGTTCATACAAAATGTGGTCTTTTTATATGTGCTTCTCTTACTTAGTAATATGCATTTATGGTTTTGCTATGTCTTTTCCGAGATTGACAGCTCATTTCTTTTTAGCGCTGAATAATATTCCGTTTACTGTATGTATCACAGTTTATTTATTCACCTAATAAAAGACAACTTGGTTGCAGCCAAGCTACTGTAAATATCAAAAAGGAAAAAACAGACAGAAAGATTTGACTGTGTACTACCTTTACCAGTGTGGTTTATACTTTTATATGTTTTTGTGTTACTAATTAGCATTCTTTTCTTTGAGACTGAAGAACTCTCTTTACCATTTCTTTTTAGAGAGGTATGATGGCGACGAACTCCCTGAGCTTTGTTTGTCAGATAAAGTCTTCAACACTCCTTTGTTTCTGAAGGACAGCTTTGTTAGGTTACCAAGGACAGTATACTTGGTCGGCAGTTGTTGCTGTTGTTTTTCCTTCAACACTTCAAATCAGAGGTGTCCAACCTTTTGGCTTTCCTGGGCCGCATTGGAAGAAGAAGAATTGTCTTGGGCCACACATAAAATATGTTAACAAACGCTAACAATAGCTGATGAGCTAAAAAAAAAAAAAAAAAAAAAAAAAAAAAAGAAAGAAAAAATTACCCCCCCCAAAAAAATCATAGTGTTTTAAGAAAGTTTACGAATTTGTGTTGCACCGCATTCAAAACCAACCTGGGCCATGGGCCACAGGCAGCCTACAGGCCACAGGTTAGACAAGTTTCCTTTAAATATATGATATCACTTTCTTCTGCCCTGTAAGATTTCTGCTGAGAAATCTACTGCTATCCATATGGGAACTCTCTTATGTTATTGGTTTCTTGTATCTTGCTGCTTTCAAGATCCTCTTTGTCTTTGATTTTTGACAGTTTGATTCTACTGTGTCTTAGTGTAGTCTTGTTTGGATTGATTCTGATTGGAGAATTTTGACTTTCCTGTATCTTCATATTTATGTATATATTTTCCCAAATTTGGAACGTTTTCCATTATTTCTTTAAAAGTATTCTACTCCTATATCTTTCTGTATTTCCTCAGGAAGTTCTATAACTGGAACATTTGTTATTTTGATGCCGTTTCATCAAGCCGGTACATTCTCTTCATTCATTTTGATTCTTTTTTCTTTTTTCTCCTCTCATAATCTGTCTTAATTTAGTCTTTCTTTTGCTCTACCTATTTTTGTGGATATTCTTTATTGCATTTTATATTTCATTTTTATATTTTTTTGCTCCAGAATTTGTTTGATTTTTTTAAAATATAATTTCAATCTCTATTTAATTTCTAGTTTTTATAATTTATTGTCTGTCTGATTACATTGAATTTTTTCTCTGTATTTTCTTCACATTTGCTGAACTTACATAAACAAATTATTTTAAATTCTTTGGCAGTTCTAACATATCTATGTATTTGGTGTTAGCTAGTGGGAGATTATTGTGTTTTTTTGGTGGTACTATGTCTCATTAGTTTTTTTTTCTTTTTGTATTCCTTATTGCCTTATTTTGATGTGTGCATATTTGCAGAAGGGACTTATTCAAATGTTTGTAAACTAGTTTTTTCTGGGAAAACTCTTCACCAGTCAGATGATCCAGAGATTCTGGGAAGGCTGTTTGTTGTGGTACAAGGACAGTTTTGCTGCTGGGGTCCTTGGGCAGGTTGGCCTGGTCCCTGAGTCAGCAGAACAGTAGGTCTGATGCTAATTCCATGGCATTGGGCCTGGAGCCTGATCCACTGGTTTGGACTTGTTGATTGGGTCAACAATCAACAAGGGATGGCCCTTGGGTCTGGGTGCACAAGGTTGGAGCTGGAGCCTGTGTCCATGTATTAGGCCATTCTTTGATTCCTATAAAGAAATAACTGAGATTGGGTATTTTATAATGAAAAGAGGTTTCACTGGCTCATTGTTCTGCATGATTTACAGGAAGCATGGTGCTAATGTGTGCTTGAGTTCTCGGGAGGTTTCAGGAAATTTGCAATCTTGGCAGAAGGCAAAGAGAGGCAGAGATGTCACATGGCAAAAGCAGAAGCAAGAGCAGTGGGGGTGGGGAGGTATCACACACTTTTAAATAGCCAGATCTCATGAGAACTCACTATCACAAGAATAGCATCACAGAGATGGTGCTGAACCATTCATGAGAAATCCACCCTCATAATTCAATTACCTCCTACCAGGTAATCCCAATATTAGGGATTACCTAATATTGTAATACCAACATTAGGGATTACAGTTAAACATGAAATTTGGGTGGGAACACATATGCAAACTATATCAGCCCCATGAGGTTAGCACGAAGTTTGCAACCACAGGGGCTGAGTTGGTGCTGGGGTTTCTCTTGAACATGAGTCTGTAGGGACTGGCCAAGCATTGGAGTGAGCCTGATTTGTAGGTCTACTGCAATGTGCTTGGAGCCTGAGTCCATGGACACTGACCTGACACTGGAGCAGGCCTGGAGCCTGAATCTGCATATGTATATATCTCCTGAGTTTGCAGAGTCTAGCTTAGAGCCTAGGTCTGCAATGGTGGTCTTGGAGTCTCAGGTCCAGAGGTTGGCCTGGTACCAAGGTCTAGACCCTGGGTCTACTTGAGCAAGTATAACCTGGGTCCTCTGCAGCCTGGGGCCATGGGGACCTCTCTGGTGCCTGCGGCCATCACAGTGCTGGAGCTAACATAGAACATTGGCCTCTGAATCTAGTATGGAGCTTAAGGTCATGGGTACTGGCCTGATACCTGCAATCACTGATGCTGGCCTGGATCCTGAGACCATGGGGTCCAACTGGGTACTAGGAGCAGTCTTGAGCCTAGAGTCACTGAGGTTGGACAGGCAGTGGGGGTGTTCCAGAGACTGAGGCAGAAGGCAAAGGGAGGCAGAAGGCAAAGGGAGACAGAAGGCACTAGCACTAGCCTGAAGCTGAAAGTGGTCCTGAGCTTTGGACTACTGAGTTCAGCCTGGCAGTGGGTCAGCACAAAGACTGACTGCCAAGCATTCCTGGAGCATGGGGCTTCAAAATTTGACTTCATTCTAGGTCAGGTCCAGGGGCTCAGTCTATGAGTACTGAACTGGAGTTGGGGTCATGACGACCTGCTTAGTGCTGGGTTTTACTGTGGGTGTCTCAGTTTGGGGGTTTGAAATGAAGTTCTGTGTTTATTTCCTTTTTCTTCCCACATGTGTAGGGTATCGCTCTTTACACTGTACTGCCTGGGTTAGCAGAGGTGTGACATGGGTAATGTAAACCTGCCCTTTCTATCCTCTTCAATGCATCTTTTTTTATTTCTGTGCTACACTCAGGTATGGTACTGCGATCTCTCATTTGGTTTCCTTAGACTTTATGAAGGTACTCTCATGCATAGTTATTCAAATTGATGTTTCTGTGGTGGTGTCTGTATGGAGAGTCCTACTCCAACGTTTTTCTTATGTCCATATGCCTGATATAAATTTCGTAAAGAAAACCTTGAAAGTCTGTTACAACAATAACAGAGAAGAAATACATCTTTCTTTATGAAAATACTGTCTCCCTTGCTTTATATATATGATCATATGAGAGCTTCTTTCCTTATACATTACTCCATGTCCCTGGTCACGTGACTGTGACCCATGCTGAGGCAGCCATTCTAGTTTAAAATGCAACATGTGGTGGTGTGCTCTTTTCTCGTTAATTTGAAACAATGACATCATTAAACTAAACTAGCTAATAGCTATAGTTTTAGCATTGTAGTTTGAAAAGATGAATCCAAAGCACAGAAATGAGCAAAAGTGAAAAATTACAAATAAAAAGTATTGACGATATTCAATCCCTGACAATATCCACGTTTAACCCCATTCTTGTCCTTCCTGCAATTGGTATATATCAGCTAATACATTTCTCATTGGCCTGTTGGTTAGTTAGATTTGCATTTCTGTCACTTGCAACCAAAACATGTATTAATATAGTAAGTGAAGAAATAGTATCTATCACTGGAAATAAATACTATTGTAATTCTTTATCAAATTTTACATACCTTACATGACTTATAGATACATTATTTTGCTCTCTATTCTGAATAAAAATGTAATAGCGTTAATAAATCTGTTATTCTTAGTTCAAAATATGGCTTCATGATTTCTATCATTAATAATAATAGTAACATTAGAATTGTCCTCCCTGCACCAACCTCTTTTCTTTCCATTCCATCTTTCACATTGCAACAAGGAATAGCTGCAAAAAGCTCAACTCTAATCATATAATCTCTCAAATATCTTTCCTCTAACAAAATAATTATGAGACGCAATAAAAGAAGCAAGTCAAAATGTGTTAGTATCTTAGCATCACATTCAAAGCCCTTGAAAATATAATTATCAAAACTTTAATTATCATTTACAACTGGACACCACCTCTTTGATCATGCGATCTGCTTGGTTGAAGTTCTTTTCTTCCACTTCTTAATTTATCAGCATTCTGCCCCTACTTTATGTACTAACTTAAATTCTCCTTCACCTGTGATACCTTTTTTCCAAAACTGATATCAAAATTAATCTAAGTTATTTGAATTTATATCTATTTGATTTTATTTATGTTATGGACTCATGCCAATATTACTAATATTTTCATTAACAATTTACATTTTTGTGTCTATAAATAGACAATAAGGCTAAACATCATCAGATACCTTTCCAAAATTACTAAAATATAGATGTAAATATTTGTTGGATGGAATTAATATTTGATAAGTTTACTGCTTTATGCTAGTGCTAAGTCAACACAGGTTGTCATTTTTAATATGCATTATAATCTCAGTTTGACTTCTCTTTATTTCTGATCTCAGAAAATATGTTACTTATCGCACACCATGCGAAGCAAAATGAAACCTATATAAAAAATTGAAGTTCAAAAGGTGATTTTTAAAGTTCCATTTAACAGCATAACAGTTTGAGTTTAAAAAATGTCATCTCTTTATAAAAAAATATGAGATTCAACAGGACAGAAGCCTTTGCCTTAAAAATATATATATATACATTGCCAAGGAACAAAAGAGAAGTGGATACCCATTAGAGTAAATTACAATGTTGTAAACAAACAAAATTAACATTTTAGATTGAAATTATTAGAATTCATGTTCACAGTTAAACTGGGAGGTTTTAGAAATATTGTAAATGTATGACTCTTTAAGTGAAAGGTGACAGTTCTGTATCATCCACTTTATGTTAAAAAGAAAGGATCTATGAAGCACTGTAAACAGTAAGTTAGAGGGATTCCACGAAATATTACTGAATATTCAGCCTAAGTTATAGGGTAGTCTCAAAAGTGATGTGCTATATGCCGTTTGAAACACTGAAGAGGAACAGACAAGTCTTCATTACTGAAACTACTGGAATAAGTGTATATGTGTTTGTGTATATGTGTATGTTTGCAACTAATTTTTTTACAGGACCAAAGAAAATTTAAGTGGATAAGATTGAGTGTACAGAGTATTGTTAGTTGAAATTTTCCAAAGTATTTTTTAAAAGTTAAATACAAAGGAAGCAACCGCATTGTTTTATTTGTAACAGATAGCTTTTCAACTTCTTAGCCAGAACATTGGTGACATCATTTTGCACCTAAAAGTCATTTAAGACCACATGTGAGAACATTCTATACATTATTGACTCCTAAAAGTTAAGATTGGATACATTCACTTTCATAATACATGTTAACCACCTATAAAAGAAACCGTCACAAACTATCATGTTTATTGTTTTTTAGTGGAATGTTTAAAATTGTTGTGAGACATAATACACAAATCTTTCTCTTTTTTTTCTTCATTAGTCAGCATTCATGTTTTATTAAGTATTAGGAATTGTGTTAGGAAATAATAGAAAACAGAAATTGAACACTATAGAGTCATCTGACAAGTTCCAATTTATGTTCCAAAGGATTATACTTAAATTATATTTAATATGATTTTCCAAAACTTGGATGAAATGTATTTTTCCTCTTTTTTTTTTTTTAGAAACAGAGTCTTGCACTGTTACTGAGGCTAATCTCACCTCAAACTTCTGGTCTTAAATAATCCTCCTCCCTCAGCCTCCCAAGTAGCAGGAATTACAGGCATGAGCCATCATGCCCAGCCTGAAGTGCATTTTTATATGTTAGGAACAATTATAAAATGGCAGTTAGTTGATGGAATAATTTCATATAAATCCTATTATCTAATAATCCAGTAATGCAATATAATCTATTTATATATCAGATAAATGTAGACCAATCAAATCTAATTATAAAATCTAATTAATCATCTAACCCAATATATAATCTAATTACCTAATCTCTACTACATATGAATTTTATGTTTAAGTAGAAAAATTACAACTTTAATTCCTGTAATAATCTCAAGGCCGTAGAAACAAAACTCTGTTATCTCATGTCTTGGGTTAATTTCTTCCTATCTCCTCAGTGTATTTTCTCTCTTGTCTTGTGTCCATCATTATTCATTCATTCATTCTTTCAGCATACATAAATCATATTATACTATGTGAGAGTGGTGGGTGCACATGATACAGAAGTAAACAAGCTAGACAAAGAGATATGTTCTTGTGTATAGCAATAGAAAAATGTTCGAATGAGTAAATAACATATGCATGTATATAAATAAGTTCTGATCGTGACAAATGATATAAAGTAAGTAAAATAATAGATTTGAATGTTGAGTGACATAAATTGGCTTTTTTGATTGTACATTCAGGTTAAAAATTTATACTTTACTCTGAGGGGAAGGGAAGCCAATAAAGAGTTTAAAGTGGAGGAATAACGTAATGTGAGTTGTGTTATTAAATGATTAGTCTGTCTGCTGTATACAGGATACATTGTAAGGCCAAGAACATAAGTAGGGAGAGCATATAGACAGTTTTTGCAGTAAACTAGGATCAGCTTGGTAGCAATTGAGAGAGATAAAACTGTACTCAACTACCAAAAGTATATTGGTTGACAACAAAAATTTTTCTACTCTGTCGTGTATAACATTCAAGAAATTCTCTGAGGCCGGGCGCAGTGGCTCACGCCTGTAATCCCAGCACTGTGGGATTAATATCTATGGATATTAAGAGGATAATATATAATGATCACAATTAATTTTATATTAAAAACCAGAAAACTTACATTAAATTGATAAATTCTTAAAGACACAAACTACTAAACTCAATCAATAAGTGGATAGCCTGAATACAAATGTGTCTATTCAGATATCAAATTCATGGTGCCATGATTCGTCTCCTCCAAAACTTATGTTGAAATTTAATTGCCATTGTGATGGTATTATGAGGTGGGACCTCTAAGAGGAGTTTAGGTGATGAGGATTTCACCTTCATGAGTAGGTTGATACAGTTATGGCAAAAGTGGGTTTGCACACTCTTTCTCTGTCTCTCTTGCCCTCTCTATTTTTTTTATTATGTGATGCCTTCTGTCATATTTTGATGTAGCAAAATGGCCCTTGCAGATTCCATCCTCTTGATCTTGGACTTCCTGCACTCCAGAAATGTAAGAAATAAATGCGTGCTAATTATAAATTATCCAGTCTGTGGTATTTTGTTATAGCAGCATAAAAAAGACTAAAATATTTCATTGAAAGCCTTCCCACGAGGAAAATTGTAGGTCAAGATGGTTTACTGGTGAACACTACCTAATATTTAGGGAGGAATAATATAAATTTATACAAACTCTTCCAGAAAATTAAAGAGAATATAAACAATATAAAGAGAATATAATACAAATTATTCTCTGATGCCAGAATTACCATGATGTGATACCAAAGACATTATAAGAAAAGTACAACTTATTATCCCACATGAGCATAGATGCAAATAATGTAAACAAAATTCTAAGAATCTCTCTCTATATCATATATATAATATTTTATCTCTCTCTATATAATATAATATTATATATCTCTATATATTATATATCTATATATAATATATAATATCTATCTCTTTGTATATTATATATGTAATATTATCTATCTTTCTATATGTAATATTATGTATCTTTGTATATGTAATATTATATACATATAATATTATCTTTATATATATATAATCTCAACACTGAGCAGGGTTCATCCCACAAATGTAAGTTGCATTAACTTTCAAAAATAATCAGAGGAATTTGTTATATTAACAAACCGCAAAAGAAAATCATTATAATTGTCTCAATAATCCTGAGAAAGCATTTGAAAAAATCCAGTATCTTAAAATAATATTCCCTCAGAGATGAAAATGGGCATCACTGAAACATTTGGTCTAACATTATACTTAAAGATGCAAATCTATAACCTTCTTCATAAGGTCAGTAATAACTTCAGGATGTCAGCTCTCACTGTTTAATATTGCACCAGAGATTCTATCCAGTGCACTAGAAAGAAAGTATAACACCTATCTACAGTAATGCATCCAAATGGGAAAGGAAAATCTAATACTTTCTTTTTTTGAAGAAAACAATTTGGCAATGTAGAAAAATAAATATATACAAAGCTTCAAGAACTAGTGTTTAGTAACATCGATATGGTAGTAACAAAGATAAACAATTCAAATTAAAGATACAATGCTTTTTTTTTTTGAGATGGGGTCTCACTCTGTCACCCAAGCTAGAGCACAATGGGGCGATCTCAGCTCACTACAACCTCTGCCTCCTGGGTTCAAGTGATTCTCCTGCCTCAGCCTTCCAAGTAGCTGGGACTACAGGCATGTGCCATCACATCTGGCTCATTTTTGTATTTTTAGTAGAGATGGGGTGTCGCCATGTTGGCCTGGCTGGTCTTGAGCGCCTGGCCTCAGGTGATCCTCCTGCCTTGGCTTCCCAAAGTGCTAAGATTACAGGCATGAGCCACTGCACCCAACCTATAATGCCATTTTTAATGATGTAAAGTATAAATTACTTAGAAATAAATTTAACAAAAAATATGAAATACTAGGACATTGCCATCTATACAACAATGTTAATAGCAATTAAGATACAATTAAATGGAAAAAAATCATGTTAAAGGGTCAAAGATTAAATGTTGCTTGTGTGTGCGTGCGTATGTGTGTGTGTGATAGATTCAATAAAATCAACATCAAAATTCCTGATTTTAGCTTTTATTATAAAGCTCCAGTAATTAAGAGAAAAAGATATCAGAGCTAACTTGAGAATACAGATTAATGAAAAGGAGTAATGCCCAAAATAGACGTACACATATATGGACACATGTTTTGCAAACCGTGTGCAAAGAAAATTTGATAAAGACAGCTCTTACCAAATAGTTTTAGAACAGTATATTTTGTCAAATTCTACTAAAAAAACAAACAAAAACAGTTAACTCATAATAAATCATAGACCTGATTATAAAAATTCAAACTATAAAAATGTTAGAGGAAAACACAGAAAATCTTTTTTTCCTCAACTTAGACAATGATTCTTCCATATGACATCAAAAGCACAATTTATAAAAACAATATGTGACCAATGGGGTTTTATTAACATTTTTAAAATGTAGTCTTTAAAAATACTATTAGGAGATGGAAAAGATAAGCCACAATCTGAGAAAAAAAAAGTGAAATCATTATCTGATTATCAATTTATGCAGCGAAGGATGAAGTACTCTCAACAATGGATAACTACTGGAAGTGTGCTGAGAGGAACTCTGAGGACCTATTCCCCAATAAAACAACCATGACTGAGATATATTATATTAAAAAACCCAATCATTTAATAATCACTGGAAATTGTCATAAGGACAAACACCAAATGAGGAAACATTTATTCAACAAAACATTTTAAAACTCAGTAAGAATATCCAGAATGTGGCATTCAAGCCATGACATGCTCCTTTTACCCCCATCACCAAGCTCAGTGTGGAGTAACCTCTATTATAGGTGGATGTGGTTGGGAAGACAGGATTCTCTTTCTGCTTAGATTTCTGTCCAATGCCATGATATCTCCTTAAGGGTGGTAGACCACAAATTGTTCTCACCTTCCTTCCCCCAGCTTGATGCTGCAAAAGCCAATGTCTAGATTAGTGCAGTCAAAACATCAAGGGATCCATTCAGTTCCCTTTTGTTGGGTGTGACAGGCAGAGTATATTTGGGTCCTGATTGTGCTTGCCCCAGCTCACTGCTGGGGTGGAGGCTCAATGCCAGGAGAGGCCAATCAAGGAGGCCATTGGTTACTACGTGCTCCCAAGACCCTGCTTGTAAAATATGGGTGTCAGTCAAAGAGAAGTGACCCACTGTCTGTGTACTCAGTTCTAGAGCATCTACTAAAAAATTTTGTCCTAGAGAAAAGGCAAACTTTAAGAACGGACACCTCCATAACTATCCCCACAGTAACTGAGTTTGTTTGTTTGTTTGTTTGAGATGGAGTTTCACTCCTTTTGCCCAGGCTGGAGTGAAATGGCGTGATCTCGGCTCATCAAAACCTCCTCCTCCGGGGTTCAAGTGATTCTTCTGCTACAGCCTCCCAAACAGCTGGGATTATAGGCACACACCACCACAGCTGACTAATTTCATATTTTTAGTAGACATGGGGTTTCATCATGTTGGCCAGGCTGGTCTTGAACTCCTGACCTCCAGTAATCCACTCACCTCAGCCTCCAAAAGTGCTAGGATTACAGGCGTGAGCCACCAAGCCTGGCCAGGAACTGAATTTATTTAAAACAGCATGTGAGGAAATTCAAGCCTAAGATCATTCTTAAAATCTCAGAAACTGAGCCTTCTGAGGAATAACTATCAGAGGCTTCACACTGTTTAGGATTTAGATGTTACTAAAATACCAGCAAAGTCACTAAAGAAATAGGCATGCAAGTAACACAGCAACAACCCATGGAAGAAAGAGTGGAATCAGTACTCAGAGGTGCTAAAATATTTAAGTAAATGTCAATTTTTCACAAGTTATTAGGCATGCAAAGAAATAGACAAGTGGAATCTATAGCCAGGAATTAAAGCAGGTAACAGAAATTTTTTTGGTGAGAGAGCCTAATTATCAGACTTATCAAAGGTCTTTAAAAACAGCCAGTTTAAATATTTTCAAAGAAATAAAGCAAACCATACTTAAAGAATTAAAGGAAGGTGTGATGAAAATATCTCATTAAATGTAGACTATTAACAAAAAATGATTATTAAAAAAGGAAACACATGGAAATTTTGAATTAAAACTATATTAGCTAAAATTTAAATTTTCAATAAAGAGTATCAACAGTAAATTACATTGGCAGAAGAAAGAATCAGCAAACATGAAAATAGAAATTATGGTAGCAAAAGAACAGAGAGAAAAAACTAATAATGAAGAAATCCTCAGTAATATATGAGGCAACATTGATCACTCCAACAAAGTGAAAAAGGAGTGTATGAGGAGAAAACAGAAAAAGAGGATTGGAAAACATACTTGAAGCAATAATAGCTGAAAACTTCCCAAATTTAATAAAAAACATTAAGAATCCAAAAACTTCAATAGACTTGTTATAGGATAAACACCAGTAGATTCACACCCAGCCACACTGCAGTAAAAATGTTGAAGACATGGACAAAAGAGAAAATCTTGAATTCATTAGAGAAAAACACTTTATATATGAGAAAAACCTAGTAAGATTAATAACAAAGTTCTCATAAAAAAATTAGAGGCAAGAAGGCAATAACTTGACATACTCAAAGTAGTGGAAAAAAAAAAAAAAAGAAAAAGCAACAAGTCAACCAAAATTACCTTTCAAAAATATTGGCAGATGAACACAGTCCCCATTTCTAAAAACAACAACAACAACAAAAGAAAATAAGAATAGAGAAACTGACATCATAAGAAAATAAAACTATAAACTAATATATCTTATGCAGATAGATTTAAATGTCTTACACAAAATTGGGTGGAGACAACTCCATTAACATTCACATGCCAAAGACTAAAGTTAGGCCTATTCCTCACATTACACAGAAAATTAATTCAAAGTAAATCATAGACATAATTGTAAGAAGTAAACTTATAAAAATCTTTGAAAAACACATTTGAGTAACTTTCTTAACTTTGGTGTCTTAGATATGACACCAAAAGCACAGCAATAAAAGGAAAAATAAATTGGACTTCATCAGAATTAAAAAGTATTTTGCTCCAACACACACTATCAAGAAAAGGAAGAGACAACACATAGAATGGGAGAAAGTATTTGCACATTATATAAGCAAATGGTATGCTTTAGTCAAGTGGACCTATTATAATGAAAATGCCATAGACTGAGTGACTTAAACAACAAAATTTTATTTTTCACAATTCTGGAAGCTGGAAGTCCAAGGTTTAAGTGCCTGCACTTCTGTTTCCTAATGTGTAGATGGTTCTTTTCTCCATGAACCTTTACATGGCATAGTGAGAGAGCTCTCTCATGTCTACTTCTATGATCCAAAATCCCATTTACAAACTTTATGACCTAATTACCTCCCAAAGACTCTACTTTCTAATATCATTCAATACCATTGGTGGTTAGAATATTAACACATGACTTTTGAGAGACACAAACTTTCTGTCCATAGAAAGAGATTTTATCTAGAATGTGTAAGATTCTCACAACTCAATAATAAAAACACAAATAATCCAGTAAAATGAACAAAAAGGGTGTTAGATATTTCTCCAAAGCAGATATAAAATTGGACTGTTCTGTAACAAATAAAATATTTTCTACACAATTTGCCTTTAGTGAAATACAACTCAAAACCACAGTGAGATATTACTTTAGTCTCACTAGAATGGCTAAAATAAAAAAGACAGTTAAAACGAGTATTGGTGAATATGAGGAACATTTCAACTCTTCATAAACTGCTACTGGAAATATATATTGGTGGAGCTAATTTGGAAAACAGTCTGACAGTTTCTCAAAAACTTATAGAGCTATCATATGTTCTAGGAATTTAGGCCCAAGAGAAGTGAAAACATATGTTCACTTAAAAACTTGTGTATGGAAGTTCATAGTAGCTCTAGTCATAATAATACCAATGTGGAAACAATATAAATGTTTATCAACTAATTGATTAATAAAATGTGGTATATCATTACAATGGAATATTTTCAATTATAAAAAGAAAAGAAGTGATGATACATAGTGATCATTATTTTCATAATGATTTACCTGGGAGGCTGAGATGGGGGGATTACTTTAGCTTAGGATTTTAAGGGCACAGTGAGCTATGATCGTTTTACTGTAGTCTAGCCTGGATGACAAAGCAAGACCCTGTCTCAAAAATTTATTATTTAATAATGATTTAACTAGTTTTTGGAAGTCACTACCAATGAATGTGGGGTTTGTTTTGGGGGGTGATGAAAATATTCTAAAGTCAGCTATAGTGATGGTTGCCCAACACAGTGAATATACAAAAAAAAAAAAAAAAAAAATCAATCGTACAGCTTAAGAGGGTGGGTTGTGTGATATGTGAATTATATCTCAACACAGCTGTTATATTAAAAGAAACTCAACAAAAAGAAAATAAACCAGTAAATGTCTGGCAAAACATTTTAACAGGCACATAGCCAAAAAAGTAACAGACACATAGCCAAAGAAAATACAGATATAGCAACTAAGCACATGATATGATGTTCCATATCATTAGTCATTAGGGAAATGCAAATTAAGACCACAATGAAATATCATTACCTATCCATTAAAACGTATAAAGTTAGATAGACCTGGTGAGACTGAAGGGGGACTCAAACTTTTTACAGTGCTGCAGGGAGTGTAAATTAGAACATCAACTTCGAAAGCCAACTTGTCAGTTTCTGAAAAAGTTAAACAAATGTACTATATGGTCTAACCATTCTACCCCAGGCATTTACCCAAAAGAAATGAAACATATCTATCCATACAATGAGCTGTGTACCAATGTTCATAACAGCTTAATTTATCATAGCAAAAAAAAAAAAAAAAGAAAAAACTACCTAAATGCCCATCAATAGCCAAGACGTAGTCCAGACCAGGTTTATCAACAAGCTTGTTATATTTACACAGTAGAATGCTACTCAGCAATAGAACGGAATAAACTATTCAAATACATGAGAACACTGATGAAATCTCAAAATTAGTATATTTATATGTGAAAGTAACAAGACAAAAAAGAGCACGCAGTGTATAATTTTTTTTATGTTCTAGGAAATTTAAATTAATATGTAATAACAGAAAGAAAATTAGTACTTTACTGAAGGCAGTTTGGGTGGAAGCGGTAGTAAATGGGGGGAGGGATTGGAAAGGAACATGAAAATTTTGGCGAGTAATGTATGTGTTTATTATCTAACTTTGTAGCTAGCTGGTTTCAGGCATGCATACATTTGTCAAAACTTATCAGATTGTACATTTTAAATGTGTAGTGTATGTTAATAATTTTTCTTTTTAAAATGAGGGTCTAATTCAACCATTATGCTCGTCAATTAGAATATTATTATACTGACAGAACAACATGGATGATCAGAAATTACGGATTATGAGCACATCATTACTCTTAAATATAAAAATGCAGAGAACTTCGTAATACATCATTTTAAAAATATCACCTTGGCCGGGCGCGGTGGCTCATGCCTGTAATCCCAGCACTTTGGGAAGCCAAGGCGGGCGGATCACAAGGTCAGGAGATCCAGACCATCCTGGCTAACATGGTAAAACCCCGTCTCTACTAAAAATACAAAAAAATAACAGGGCGTGGCGGCGGGCACCTGTAGTCCCAGCTACTCGGGAGGCTGAGGCAGGAGAACAGCATGAACCCAGGAGGCAGAGCTTGCAGTGAGCCGAGATCACGCCACTGCACTCCAGCCTGAGCGACAGAGCGAGACTCTGTCTCAAAAAAAAAAAAAGAAAAAAAAAACTTCCTTTACTGCTCATTTGGCCTTTCTACACTAAATACTATCTGAATCTGGTATAACAGAGATGACTGCTAGCTTACGTCTAAACAATTATCTTTGTCAAGTAAGAACCTCATCAAACAAGGAGTCAAGTGCAAATACAATATATATAATTTTTAATCTTTCCACCTGAATTCACCAATTCCATAATTTTTTTCAATTCATTTTTAGTGGTTTTTAATTCAAAAACATTATAAAATCTTCAACATGATGGTTGAAAAAGCTCTAAATGTCTATAAGCATTTTCTTATTTATGAAATGAATCATAGGCGTTTAGAATACTGAGAGTGTCTTTAGCTGTAAATCTCTGGTTACTGAGTGCCATTTGAGTACTCAAAAACAATATTAAACAAGGTATATATTAAAAAAAAACTACTGCAGTTTTAAAAATACATTTCAAGCACTATGTAATTAAGATGTAATTTAACACATAATATATTTATTCTTTGCATTAATATTTAAGGAGTTAACATATATTACATTAAGCTCTGGAAAGCAAATATTAGCTGAGTTTGCCCTGACTTTCAAGGTAGGAACATAGTTGGCTCAATTCCCATTATCTCACAATCAGAATGAAATGGATGTCTTCTGCAAGATATTTGTTAATTGCCACAAATTTACAAAATCATGGTCACCTCTCCATCCAATTTCCTGTTCCCAGTCCACCTACCAATATCTAATATCCCATGGCTTTTAATCTCCTTACTCAGGCTTTGAATCAGACAAAAGCCAAACTCATTTTCTTTAAGCTTTTCAAAATAACTGTCAAATAAAACAAAAGTGTCTTATTAGACAGCTCTCCTCTTAAAGTTGTCTCGCACTCTGCCATCCAGAGTTTCTCACTGGGAAGCTTTCTGAAGGCTCCAGCTTCCTGCCATGTGCATTAATTTATCTGGAATTCTACATTATCGTTTTCATGGCGTCGAAAATTCTTTGCCATCTCTGAACCAGAGATTTGAATTTCTGGCGGTATGTGACTCAAAGGTATTGTGCCTTAGATTCACCTAGTATATGCTAAATTTATCTAAATGTTAGAGGTGCGGGTATTGCTTACAAATCTCTTACTTGTGACAGTCCCTGGAAAGTAGTAGCAAATAAGTGAACATATTCATCAACTAGCCACCTGACTTGAAGATAACTTAATTAGGGGTAAGTAAACGCCTTCTCCTTGAGATTTGGGGACACTACCTTATATAGGTGAGTCACCTTTCATGAGCTCTCTTATTCTGAGCAGCAATTTCCAGCATACTGCATTCCTGTGCTGTTTCTTAAAGAGAGCAATAATGGCTTACTGTCTCTCTTCTTCCTCAATTAACTTCCTGAAAGAAAGTGCTTTATTATATTATGCTTTTCCCAAAATGACACTCTTCAGAGCTTCTGTGGTAACTTACTCAGATCCTTCCTGTTTTTCCTTTCTTCATTTAATGGTATGCATCTCCATTCTTTTTTTTTTTTTGCAGTACACATTATATTAATATCCATGAAGCAACATCTGCGCCTTCTTCTTACTGCTTAGTTAAACATTTAGAAATCTGAAATCTGATTTTCCTTTACTCAACCTACAAGCTCATACATATTTAAGAGCTGTTATACAAATGGTAACATACTCTGAAACACTTGAAATTGTAAACTATTAATGACTTTTAGAGGATAACCTCAGAAATTTCAAATAATATACTTGATTTCTATGCATCTGACACCTTTCATTTCTTTTTAAAAATTTCTACATCTTGCTATGGTAAACTGACTACTATTGTAAATCTATAGTTCCCATTCACTCTCTTGCATTTGTTGAAGCTACTTCCAGTAATTCTTTCAGACGTAATCTCTACTATAATGAAATGTCCCAACATATGAGACTGCTCTCTTTCAGAATCACTCTTAGCTAAAACAAGCTTGTAACCACTCATATATTTGGGCATATCTTTTTGATGTTGAGTTACATAAAAACACGTAGACCATTTATTTGCCTGTAATATTAAAAAAATGAATATATGTACTGTTAAAAGTTTATGCCATAATTTTGGTATTCCCTTCTTGTCTAAAAGATAAGGGTTGAAAATGCAATCTCAGACTCAAAATGATTTCAGATAGCTATCTATGAATATAATGTAATGTTAAATCAAGAGCCATGTTTTAATACCCTGTACCATTCTTTTACAAATAGGTATTTTGAAGATGCATGCGTGGTTGCTTCAATTATTAAGATAATCATTGGTTCAAGACACAGATTGGGCTGCACATAAACTCATAAGCACTTGAAATCTATTCTTCAGATGTAATTTAAAATGAAATTCCTGGTCACTTTCATCTTTGAGATTTATTTTAAAACAATCTAGACTCCTTATTATCCCTTGCTCTGAAGCCTGGTCCTTTTCCAGGGCCACTGCACATTCTAGGGAAGACAAGGGAGAAGAACTTGGAACAAAGTATATTTACTTTCATTCCCATATGGAGACAAGAGAGTTGAATGTGAAACAGATTATATAATCTTTCTTTCTAATATCCTTTTCCCTATGGCTTTTTCCATAGGACATTGTAGTTTTTCCTAAAATGGTGAAGATATCTGCCTATTAAATGTGGGATCATGCTTTTTATTTGCTTTGGCCCCTAAAATAATGAATAGGTAATAGTGATGGTATACCAGTTTCCACTCTACACCTTAAGAATTATGACATGTTTTTCTTCGCTTTTTCACATTTTCACTATCATCTTTAAAAACATGTGCCCAAACTAGCTCACTGATCCAGAAGGATGAAACACACTTCAAGTACAAACAAGTAAGTCTGCATCAACTTAGCACTGCTTATACACAAGAAGCAAATATTAAATTATGTATGCCACTGAGATTCTATGGTTGTTTTAATCAGTAATTTTATGCCAGTAATTAATTGTACTAATTGAACTAACCACTCAAAACTAGGCAAAGAACGTAACCCCTGTAATCATGTTTTCCCACACAACACTCATACAAAATATTTATTTGTATGTATTAGATATTACTGAAGGTTTGGGGGAAATATACAGGATCATAATGGTTTCCAATATCAAAATTCTTTTTTTTAATTTATTTTATTTTATTATTGTTATACTTTAAGTTTTAGGGTACATGTGCACAATGTGCAGGTTAGTTACATATGTATACATGTGCCATGCTGGTGTGCTGCACCCATTAACTCGTCATTTAGCATTAGGTATATCTCCTAAAGCTATCCCTCTCCCCTCCCCCCACCCCACAACAGTCCCCAGAGTGTGATGTTCTCCAAATTCTTGAAAGTGAAACTATTGTCAAGTCCTTCAGCCATCTTACCATGAAGTTCTCATTATCTATTTTCCCAGTGCTTTCCCTTCTGAAGTGGCTCTGCCATTGAACAAGAAATTAATCTGCTTCTACATTCTCCATTCCTCTGTGGCTTTCATTCCTCTTTCTAATTTATCATATAAGTGAACTTAAAAATCTAGAAGACAACCTAGGTAATACCATTGAAGACATAGGTATGCGTAAAGATTTCACAATGAAGATGCCAAAAGCAATCGCAACAAAAGCAAAGATTGATAAATGTGATCTAATTGAACTAAAGAACTTCTGTACAGCAAAAGAAACTATCAATGGAGTAAACAGACAACCTACAGAATGGGAGAAAAATTTTGTGAACTATGCACCTGAAAAAGGTCTAATATCCGACATCTACAAGGAACTTAAACAAATTTATATATATATATATATACAAACAACCCTATTAAAATGTGGGTAAAGGATATGAACAGACACTTCTCAAAAGAAGACATACATGCAGCCAACAAACATATGAAAAAAAGCTTAAAATCACTGACCATCAGAGAAATGCGAACCAAAGTCACAGTGAGATACCATCTCACACCAGTCAGATTGGGTATTATTAAAAAGTCAAAAAATAACAAACGCTGGTGAGGCTGTGGAGAAAAAGGAATGCTTATACATTGTTGGTGGGAGTGTAAATTAGTTCAACCATTTCAGAAGACATTATGGCAATTCCATAAAGACCAAAAGACAGAAACACCATTCAATCCAGCAATTTCATTACTGGTTATACACCCAAAGGAATATAAATTATTCTATTTTAAAGATATATGCACACATATGTTTATTGCAGCACTATTCACAATAGCAAAGACATGGAATCAACCTAAATGCCCATCAATGATAGATTGAATAAAGAAAATATGTTACATATACACCATAGAATACTATACAGCCATAAAAAGAATGCAATCATGTGCTTTGCAGGGATACAGATACAGCTTGGGAACATTGTCTTTAGCAAACTAATGCAGGAACAGAAAATCAAATACTGCATGTTCTCACTTGTAAGTGGGAGTGAATGATGAGAACACATGGACTCATGAGGGAGAACAACACACATTGGGCTCTGTCGGAGGGTAGAGGGTGGGAGGAGGGAGAGGATCTGGAAAAATAACTAATGGATACCAGGCTTAATACCTGGTGATGAAAAAATCTTTCCAACAAACCTCCATGACACACGCTTACCTATGTAACAAACTTGTACATGTATCCCTGAGCTTAAAAGTTAAAAAAATAAAATAAAATAACCCTGTACTCTTCAACCGTGGGTTTCTGTTTACAGACATTATGTTGGGATCTGCTGAACAGAATCAGTTAATCAGAGTCATCGCTTCATGTGTAAAAGAACTGTAAAATTTGGCAATATAAGTATTTCCTCCGCTTTTAGATTCTGGTAGATGAAAGTGAGCAAAAAAACATATTTATTTTGCCACAAACAAAATCATGTATTCATCGTTTGAAGGTAGAACCTGCCATAATCATTTTTATTGTAACTAATAACTTTTTCTCCTACATTAATACAACAACGGATCTGTATGTTCCAATTTATTATCGACAAGTTGTGATGAGCAAGGTCCTCTGTAATTGGAATAAACACCTACTGTTATGTTTTGAAGTATTTTGAAAATTAGGCATGTTCCAAATTATTCCAAAGGGAAATCTTCTACAAAAGTGTGTTAGAAAGTTTGTGTTAACTCAGAAATGCCAAAATGATATTTAAAGGGAGAGAAATATTAGAAGTAGGGTATATTTAATCTGAGACCCCCGAAAACAACTAGGCTGGGATTATTAATTTGGTCATCATTAGAATGTGGTCTAATTTAAAGAAACTATATCAACAAGCTGTCCTGATCAAATTTCCTTTCTGCAAAGATCACCTTAGTAGCAACATAGAGACTAAGTTGAAAGAGACATAGAAAGACAAATTAAATATTTACTGTATTCATGAAAAATAAAAGTGATTATTTCAATGAAAATTGAATAACATTAGCTACATTAGGAAGAGATTTAGGAAGCAAAACAATGGAACTGTTGAGGGATGTTGGTAGTAAGGAAAAGAGGCTACATGAAGATTGCTCCATGATTTGCACTTAAGTGTGAATTAGCAGATACGTTATTATGATTTCTACATGTTTCTTATAGATTCAAAATATATTCAATTTTTTTATCCAACTGCATCTGATTGAAATATCAGATATTGCAAACCAACCTGTATTCATTTTAACAAAGCAGCTCTAGTTATTCAGTGGAAACCTGGAGGTATTTTCTCCTTTTTTCTCTTTCAAATATGCTTTTTATAGTGATTTCAGGAACAATAGGTTCATGTGTAGAGGAGGCCAGTGTGGTTAGCATATTAGGTCACTTATTCCTAAGAGAGAACATACTGTTGTATCTCTCAGTGAAATGGTCAAGTATATTCATGACAACAAGTGAGAATTCCCAGAAATACTAAATCTCATATCTTGAAGCATCAAAAAGTATAAGATGGATAGAACCAGTGGCCTGGTAACTCATAAATTTTATCCTGCTCAAACTGACTCATGTCAGTTTCCAGTCTTAGGAATTATTTTTGCTAAACTGGAATTGGGAGAAAAAAAATTTTATGTATATTTGCTATATGTTAGATTCACACCTCAAAGACTGTCATCGGTTAAAAGATAAAATCTGGCTGGGATGGAAACCAACATTCAGAAAAGAAGCATTAAAAGAGAAAGAAGAGGGAGAATCTTGATGTCAATCCTGTGTGTGTATTGGGTTAAGCACACAACATTGGGGTAATCTATGCTAGTCTCTGACTATGGGTTAGTGAATTCCCTTGTATGCACAAGCTGTTTTCACTTGGAATTTTAAGCTTAAAGTAAATGATCATGCAAATGCCATTTTGTACAAATGATTTGAAACTTTTAAAAGGGGGATCATTTACATGAAGTATATAGCATATTTCATTATGTACTAGACATCCTTTGAATTAGCTAGTTAATAAAATTGCAACCATAATTTTGGATTTTTTTTATAACGGTTATATTCTAGTCTATGCTTTCACATAATAAATAATATATTCCATGTATGAAATTAAAAATGTTCTGGTATTCTTAACTATATAAACAACTGTCAAATCAATATATGATAATATTTCAGATATTTAGAAATGCGCTAAAGCTCTTGTATGGTATCATTACTCTAGATTGCACTGCTCTCGTATGTCTGGTGTGTAGACTGTTAAGTGACACTTGACATGCCTGGTATTTATGTAGCTATAACTTGAAAATGTTGAAGATAATTATTAAAAAATTAGAATTTATAGCTACTCTATAGAACAAAGTGCTTGTTTATGTATTAATTTCTTATTATAATCCTAGAAGTAAAGAGGAGGCTTGTAGTGAACAGTAGGTTTAGAATTAAGCTATTGAGTCAATAGAAAACATTCAAAGTATTTCCTTTGTGTGATCTAAAAGAACTGTTCGAATTATAAAAATATAAAAAATATATGTATATAGGGTCTGGGTGTGGTGGCTCATGTCTGTAATCCCAGCACTTTGGGAGGTTGAGGTGGGAGGATCACTTGAGTCCAGGAGGTAGATCAATTGAGCTGAGATCACATCACTGTACTCCAGTCTGGGAGACAGAGTGAGATCCTGTTTCAGAATAAATAAATAAATAAATAAATAAATAAATAAATAAATAAATAGTGTTACGGGTGGGTCTTTGTTCTTAGAGCTCCCAAGATGGGGCAGGCTGCTCCCAAGATGGCAGCAAGCCTTTTGTTCTCTGACCTGACGTTCTTGGCCTCATGGATTTGAAGGAATGGAACCTTGGGCTATGCGGTGAGTGTTACAGCTCTATTAGAAGCCGTGGGTCACGGCAGAGAACCGTGGAACCCAGCAACTAGTGTTCAGCTCTATTAGAATAAATCTGAGCACTTAGCCACGCAGGAACAACGGCAAGCCTCCAGCTGGTTCGGGAGCGGCAATGGGCATCTTGCTGGATCAGAAACACAGAAGACACCCTGCCGCATCCGAAGCAGTGGAAGTCAACGGCGGGTCTGCAAAGGCAGCAAACAGCAATGGTGGACAGCAAGCCAAAGCTCAGCTCAAGCCATAACAAACATGGACCAGAAGAGTGTGCAGTTGCAAGATTTAATAGAGTGAAAACAGAGCTCCCATACAATGGGAAGGGACCCAAAGGGATTTGCCACTCCCTGCTCGAATGCCTGGGTTTCTATCCCGATCATTGCCCCTCCCCCTGTGCTCTCAGTGATATGTGGTTTGACTATTTCTTTACCTCCTGGTTTTAGCCTAATTTGTAATTTAGTGAGCCCTCTTCACTACCTGATTGGTAGGGTGTGAGCTGAGTTACAAGCCCCGTGTTTAAAGGTGGGTGTGGTCACCTTCCCCAGCTAGGCTTAGGAATTCTTAGTCGGCCTAGGAAATCCAGCTACTCCTGTCTTTCAACAGGACATGATCACTCCATCACAATGTTGATGTCAGTCTAAACATAATTCTTATTTGAGTAAAGCATAAACTTTGGCTGTATCAAAACAACTGATTGAGAATCAAAGAAAGCCTGTAATATTAAATTATATTTTTTCCATTTTAGAGATTATATTTTCAGAATAATTATTTAATCCCCAAAAGTTTGATTTTTTTGACTATCAATATCAATGGTATTCTTTCAGTGTAATTTCTACTACCCTTATAGAATGAACATAATTAAACAGACACAGAGAGAGAGAGAGAGAGAGACAGAGAAAGAAAGGAGAGAAGGAAAGGAAGGAAGGAGGGAAAGAAGGAAGGAAGGAAGGAAGGAAGAAAGAAAGAAAGAAAGAAAAAGAAAGAAAGAAAGAAAGAGAAAGAAAGAAAAAGAGAGAAAGACAAAGAAGACAGAATTGAGCATTAACTGAACAACAGTTTTGTGAGACTGTTTTGAATATTTTTTAAAAACATTTTACACGATCATGTTTATATATATAAAAGAAAATAATTGTTTTAAAATTATGAGCTACAAAAATACTACTCAGTTTAATTTGTCTTTTAGAAATATTAAACATTACTTATTTTAACCCTCCTCAAATAAGATTACTATTCAAGAAGAGTAAAAGATTACTTGAATTTCTGAAGAAATCCAGGGTCAAGCCTTGTGACTTTGTATTTACAGCACTTGGCCATAATTAAATCTCCATCATGTTTAGTGAGATCCTTAACAGAGTATCCTATCTTTTTGAGATAACATTGCAATTACTATATCATTCAATTTAAAATTACTAGATATGCTCTTATCATTTGGCAGATGTTTTAAATGTTGTTACCATACTTGTAGAAATGACATAGGCTGGAACAAACATCCTAATTTCTTATATGACAGTTTTGCAAGTTGGTTGCCAGTGAACAGAACCAGACTGGCACTTCACTAAGTAAACTATTTGGCATTTAGTATTTTAAAAAAGAAACTTAATTAACACACATAAAAATATGCTATTTCATATAAAAGCATGCTTTTTTGTTTCTTTCCAAAATTCAGAATACTTGGCAAAAATAGGCTCACAATCTCAGTGAGTAAGAATCCATTTGAGGAGAGTAGCAGTTGTCCATTTAGCTAAAGCACCACAACCTACTATTTTTATTTTCTATATCTTTTGCTAATTTGTATCAAAAATTACCCCTTTAACACTTTGACTATGTGATTTCCATTCTATAATAAGTTTTAAAATTCATGATAAATTGTTTCTTAGACAAAATAATACAAATAAAATATATTATGAATATCGTAACAGACTAGCTCTTTAAACTGCAAAAATAGACTCAACACCTAATTGTTACAAAGCCACATCTACTATAAGCCCTAAATAAAAACGTAAATTTGGAACACAAAATTAATTTTTAAAAAATTGACAGGTAACATTGCATGTTTTTATCATGCACAACATGATGTTTTAAAGTACATATACATTGTAGAATGATTAAATTTAGCTAATTACAAACACATCACCTCACATAGCACAAAATATTTTGATGGGGAACAGCTTATCACAAAATAAGCAATGTTCATAAACTTAAATGACTGAAAGTGAAAAATTAAGTCACTGATTTCTATATTTGTGAACAGAAAGAATTGTAGTTTTTCTTTCTAGCATAGAATATTATATCATGCATATGAAATATTGGTCCCTAGATATGAAATACTACTCTCAAAAGTGAACTCAAACAATACTTGAATTACAATCAGCGTATTTGTACTCTGTAATGGAGTACCACTATGTTTTGTACAAATTTTATTTATCATCTTAGAGTTTTATTTGATCAACTACAAGAAAGAGTATATAATCCTAATTTTAAGTGCCATTATGCAAATTAGATAAATTGATTTTGAAAGGCCTTTATGAATGGTATAATGTGTGGAATATAATGGCTTTTTCCACTACCTTCTATTTTTACTGAACTCCAAGCTCTTGGTGGGATTATGAGACGCAAACATTGAACAACACAAAAAAGAAACTGAAAACTCTGGTCAATTATTAATATAGATATTGTACCAAAACATCACAAGTTTATTTTTGACATTAAAAAAATTTTAGATCATACTAGTAAGAAAAAAATCTCAAGATATAAAATCTATATCAACATTTTGTTTTACTATTTTCAATTGATCAGTTTTTCCTGAGTATTCTGTTAGTAATCCAATGTTTTCAATATTTATTAAATTTTAAAATAATTCTACATGGTTATGTAGATTTCTACAAATCTTAAATGTCAAAGCACAGACCATAGGCAAAAAAAGTATTATTTTATAATAAGATAAAATAGTAAAATTAATATCAAACAATTATTGTGTAGTCAAATATCTAATAGGATACATATATAACAGAATATTGTAAAGCCATTGAAATAGAATTACAATTTTTAAAATAATATTAGAACTTTCTTATGATATATTAACACAATTTTATCACTAGAAATATACCATTTTGAAGTTGATTCAACAAACATTTGCTGATAATTTATCATGTGCCGAAACTATTCTAAGTGTTAGAGATATAGCAATAAACAAAATTGATAAAAACCTTTGTTTTAATAGAACATGTTTTCTTAACAAGCAAAAACATACAGTATAAAAATTAAGGAAATTATGTAGCATTTTTGGAGAAAGAACGATGAATTAATATTTTAAAAGGGTGGTCAAGGAAGCCTTCAATAAGAAGATAACATTGAGTAAAGGCATGAGAGAGATGAGATGCAAGTCATAAATCTATTCAAAGGAATCTGGTTTAGTAAGAGCCATTTTATCATGTTCCATATACAAAAAGGAAACTGCTGCTCTTAAAGGCATTGAGTGGGAAGAAGTGAGATCCAGACTGAAGTGAGCTTAAGGAATAAATAAGATAAATTAGAGACAGAGAAAGCAATGACCTTTTGGAAGTGTTTTGACATAAAGAGCAAAGAGATTTTAAGATAATTTGTGAGGCCACAAAAAGGTTTTTATTTTCTTTAATGGGAGAAAAATGCAAAAGTTAGAGAAAAAAAAAGAAAGGTAAAAAGGAAAATTGCTTGAATAATGTGTTTGAGTAGATAACAAAAATGATATCTAGTTTAGAAATGAAAAAAGGTGAACTTACATAGAACTATGGCTAACTTGCAACTGGAAGACCTTGGGAGTGGTGGCCTTACTCTTTGACCTAATCTATTAATTGGACAACAAGGCAAAAATACATAAAAACAGAAAATTGGCTTTTATCCTGTCTACCATCAGATATGGTCTTCAACCTTCCACTAATTAGCTCCACATTTATTGATAAAATCCACTATCCGTAATTCAGGAATTAATATAAGCTACCTTGCATATCTTAAAATTGATCACATACGTTCCTTGATCAGATGAACAAAGCCTGAAAATAGTGGCTTATTAATGAGGTATACGTGCTATAACTTTTCTGGCAAAATGTAGACATTTAAATTTAAAGATTTACAATAATAAGATTGATAAAATAGATTTATTAAATACAAACTTTATCCCACCTCTTCCTAACTACATCTCTTACGAGAGAGAAGACCCATTCACTGAGGAGTTGAAATATACATGAAGATAGAAAACTGACTCTTAACCTGTCTACCTCTAGATATGGCTTTCAACCTTCCACTAATTAGCTCCATATTTGTTAATAAAATCCTCGACCTTGACTCAGGTATTAAAATAATGTCGGCTACCTTACAGCTCCACATACCAATGGCCATAAAGATAATAAATAATAAATGAAGGACATAAAGGGAAACTATCTCAGTGGGCATAACTTTGGGAAATACTTCTGGGTGCCATTTTTGTGAATGGCTTTATTCACATAGTGGTATGAATCTTTACTAATTCATAAATGATGATAAATGGGTTTTCTAGACAGACAAAATTGAGGTGACAAGGAGGTCTGAGAAACAGATACATTGAGGGATTGAGGAAATTTAGTGGTTCTCATTCTTAAGTTCATCAATTGACAATTCCTTATTTCACATTGCTGTGTTCCATTTTGTCTCTTGGAACCTGACATTAACCTTTGCTCTTTAGGACCTGTTTCGGTTAAACGTATCCTCTCCTTTATCATTTTCCCACTTTCAAACTTATGTCATAGTCCTAGTTTTGAGCATAGTTTACAATGTGGCTTCGAGAAATAAGAATCTCTGTCAAGATGCTAATAGGATCTCTGCCTATCATAGCATGCTTCAAGTTGACGGTTAAATTCCCTGAGTGACCTCTAATCTTATTATTACAAAGATTTTCAGTGCAACAAGCTCACATCACAATTTTTATCATTATTATTGTACCTTTACCAAATAAGTGTCATACCCAGTACGTACCTGACTACTTCACCTTCCAACTAACTGTACCTCAAATCAATTTACCACTGATTAAAACTTCCATAATTATAATGCTACTGCATACAAGAGATTATCCCCAACACCTACCAACAAATATACACAGTACTTTTATAAGTAATACTGCTGCTGTTGCCTTCAGAATAATGAGAAATCCAAATCCTCATTTAATTCTGTGTGTTGCTTTCTTAAGTTAATCCTGGTTCCAGCAATTTTTTCTTCAGAAATCCTACAACATGTAAAAACATGAAATATTTTCTCTAAAGTTCCACATATGGGAATAGGTTCCTGTTATATTTGGGGGTAAATAAATATAAACAGATCTAGCATACAATTTTGTAATTTCACACATATATAATATTGTAGATTGTGTTCCATTTTGTTATATAAATAGGCATAGAGAAAGAAACATTCCAATATACATCAAAATGTTGGATGTTTGTCTTTTCTCCCTTTTCTTTTCTATATAAACTAGAGTTTTTCCTCCTGAGTTTTGTTTGCTTGCTTGCTTTTACTTTATGTCAGTAAAATAAATGTAAATATCAGGGAAAAAAGCCAAAATCATTTGGGAAAAAATATTATCCATTTAATTTTTTCCTAAAATAACAAATGTGGAAGCAGAAAAAAGTTACCCACATTTTCTTGACATCAAAAGAGTAATCCTGAATCCCTTTATTCATCAGCACTTTTTATTTGTCATACAAATAACCTTTTGTTTTAGAGTTTACTAATAAATATGAATTGGAGTTAAAGCCTGTGCAACTCTAATAGTCATCCAGGAAACATTTCCTTGCTAAGATAATTTTATTTACTCAGATACTTTCTGTTGAGTAGCAATTAAAATTCTTTATGATAAAACTGAAGACAAATTTCCTTAAATAATAGGACTAAACAATAAGCAGAAAAGCAGGAACCTTGTTAAATTTACATTTGTACTACGTCTTATAAAAATGTATTCCCTATTTTGAGATTAAAAATGAGTTATTTCAATGATATTATACAAAAGTTTTTCTAGATATTAAAATTCTAAAAATGTAATGGTATCTCTAATGCATTGTAGCCATGAATCTTCAATAATTACATATAAAACTTCATTTAATCTTCTGTTTGTAAGACATTTGCATGTTTCCATATTTCTTTATTTACAAAAATGCCATTACATTTTGTTCTGACATCTGTCTTTCTCCATTTTCAGACAAAATTTAATTAATAAAATCACTGACTTTAGCTAAATATTTGTCTTAAATTTGTGATAGACATTGTTTTATATAAAATGGTGTCATTCTAAAGTAATGACTGCATATCTTGTTGTCAAATATTTTATTTATTCAGCTCCTCTGTACAAAACAAAGTTAACTGAGTATTTCTGTAAAGTATCAGGCAAACAAAGGGATAGAGAAAAACTAAGAGTGGTACAAGAACTTGACTCCGTTTGAGACTTACTGCTACTACCTTAATAGTCATTAAATTTGAGAGTTTTTCCCTACTCTGTAATACAAGTATATTGACTTCAGTAATCTTCAATGTCATTATAAACTCCATCGTTCTAATAATGAATTTATGAAAAATTTCTTATATAGTTGAGGATAAAGTAGAAATTGATGAATAATTTAAAATAGCACAGATAATACCCAGAAAATATTTCCTGGGGACTTAATACGTAGATTAATTAGAAGAGACTAATTATGCTTGTATTAAATTATTTTTAATCTTAAATACATTAATTGTTTAGAAATTAAGCCATAAAACTTATATGATTATAAATATGTTTGAAAAATTCTAGCTCTACAAAAAGTTATTTAAAAAGGCATAGCATTTTTGTATTATTGCATAAATAAAATAGATGACTATTTATCAAAAGTCATGCCAACCCAGCTTTGAATTTTCTTATAATGATTGTGTCATTTTGTGTCAGTATAGTCAGTCACACTCTATTTCATTTATACAAGCAAAAGTTATATGAATCTTGCTGTCATCTAGTTATTCAAACCTATTGGAAGGAAAGATGGTTAAAGGAACAGAAAAAACAAGGTCCGTGAAGGAGTAAATTATATGCATTGAGCAGAGAAACTGGTTGAATTCACCATGAGTATTCCAAACATATTATGATTTTTCATGGCATCACAAAGAAAATCATATCCTTATATCATTAATAGGGCAAAATGAATGATAGTTAGGAAGTTTACCCCATGTGTTCTAAAAACTCTACATGTTTTCTGAGCATGCCGAAAAGGAGCAAGAAGTACTGATGGTGATAATGATGATAAAGAAGAATGCAAAGGCACTACAGAGTTTATTCATTTTCATTTATCCTTGTATATTAATGACAGATTTTAATATTTTTAATCAGTTGAATTTCCTTAATAATGGCAATAATAAGAGTAATCTGATAACAGAGAAAAAACAAGGGCTTAATCAAAAAGTTAATAAACATTACATCTAAGGCAATCTTATATCAACAACCTCTTATTTTATCTGAAAAAAGAGCTAATTTTTATGAGAGCTAAATGATGATGATATTTTTTTCTACTGAATGATTAAAAGTATAAAACAAAACTGTCAGAAAAAATACCCTCCTTTATTTCATTGGTTAATTTATGCTTGGTTAAATGATTAAATATCAAAAAGTCAATTTTGTTAACAATGGTAATGAACTTTTGAACTGTATCTTGAAAACTATAGTATCTTGAAGAAAAACATATTATTATTGATGCTCTGTTTTTCAAGGCTTCTAACATAAAAGCAAAACATTGCTAATCTCAAGAAGGTAATTAAATCAATTTTTGATTATGTTCTTTTAAAAAGAATTTCAGTAATAAAATGTCTATTGAAAACCGAATGATTTTATTTAAATCTAACATAAAGAAGGATAAACCGGAATGTTTAATTTTTTTAAAGATGAAAACAACACACAAAACATTGTCTGACTGTTATATCTCTAAGACATGAATAAGAGACTATATCTTTTCAAACAGATTTAAACTTGCCTACCCCTTACTCTGAAAGGGCAGGTGAGCTGCTGGAATAATAGACCCGGCTGCTTACTCATTCTTATTCCCAGATTATTGGTAGAAGTACATATAAACTTTCAGAGAAAATTAAAACATTAATGTGAAATATTTGGCTGTACACATAGTCCAGATTGACAAAATATTTCAGGAAAATCTGCACCATGAAATAGATGTACCAAACCCAACTAAAGAAAGAACTATCACTCTAGGAAGCAACAACAGTAAAAACAACTGTGAACACCTTTTAAAAATATACAGAGAGCTTTCATTTTGCACCGCTTTGGTACTGTGAGTGTCAGCAAAGCTGGGATGTGGGGGGAGCTGTCTTTAATTAATGAGATGCTGCTTCATCTTCCTGATTTCTTGCCTGCTTCTCGGTACTTATTTTCTGGCGTACACTGCTGTCAAGACTTTTTCCAACATTCTTATCCTGATTTGAACACTTTTCAAAAGACAGCTCTTAAACACTGAAATAAATCTACATTCTATCACTCCATACAAGGTATTCTGTAGGCAAATTTTCTCTGGATATATCGAGTTCATCCTGGTCACATTTCTTTTTATTTTATTTTTGTTTACTCTCTTTTGATATTTGCTAAAATATAAAATTCCTTTAAGATGCAGATTAATTTCAAATTCTGTCTTTCATGAAATCTCATCTGCTTTTTTAATGGCCCATTTTGCCAAACTGCTATTTTATCTGTTTTTAGATGTAAAATATATCTGGTAGATGGATTTTACAAAATGTACAAAGTGTCTTCTTACCAGTATTAAAAGTCACAGTCAGTAAAAGCAGAAGCCACATTTTTATCTACACATATATGTGTGTGTATATTATTATGTGTATATATGTATATATGTATACACACGTGTGTAGCTATACATGTAACATATAATGCTCTCACTGACTCTAAACTTTAAATTTCTAAACACTAAGGGGAAACTCACTAGCAGAGCACAATAAACCCTGAGGAAATTGAAATGTAGCAACAACAAAAAAAATGATGGGAGGATTCATTACTCTGTAATAGATATCTGAGGCAATTGCTATTGAAACTTTCAAGCAGCAGCTGGGTGCTCACATCTGGAATGCCTATGCTTTGGGAGGCTGAGGCAGGAGAATCACCGGAGGCCAGAGATTCTACACCAGCCTGGGCAACATAGCAAGACCCCATCTTTATAAAAACTTAAAAATTAGCCAGACATGGTGGTGCACCCCTATTGTCCTAGCTACCTGGGAGGCTGAGGTGGGGGGATTGCTTGAACTTAGGATTTTGAGGGTGCAGTGAGCTATGATTGTTCCATTGTACTCTAGCCTGAATGACGGAGTGAGACCCTGTCCCAAAAAAGAAAAAAAAAAGGAAAGAAAAAAAATTTCAAGCAATTTCAGCCTTATTTTCAGATAATTTTTACATGGCTAGGTATTTTATATTTTTCTAATCATTTCGCTTCAAAGCTATTGTATTTTACACTGATAAAAATTCCCTTCTATTGCTGTTACCAGAACAACACATGATATTGCAGAAATAAAAAGCAATGTTAACAAAAGTAATGTTAATGAAATGGCAAATGATTTAACAAAAATTAGAAATGGCAAAGATCTTTTTTATATGCATTTGAATTAATATTAGGGCAAAAGTAAAATTTCTTTTTATTTAAAGGCATTGCAATTTTCTAAAAATTATATTGAAAAAGCATTGAAATATCTCTCTTGTCTTTTGTATAATTGATGTTTATTTTGAAAGATTGGTTTAGCTTTATTTGAGAGTTAGTTTATCTATAACCTATATCATCTTGACAATACGATGTGCTCTTCAGAGGTTTTTATATGTGGTTCCTTACTAAAAGAAACATTTAATAGTTTCCATTAAACTTTCACATTTTAAAATTTATTGTAAACATATTTTAAAAGAATGTAAAATAATGAACCCAGAAACAAATATATTTGAATCATCATATGAAATCTTCAAATTGTTTAATGTTATACACCATACAATTTCTACAAAGGACACCAAAGTCGTGGCCAAGAATAAATAAATCTGACTAACTACTAATTATTTTTAAATTCTGTCTAATAACAGTTTACTCAGTTGTTTTAAGTTGCATTCTATTTGTACTAAGTATAGAACCAGTGACAAGTAGCAAACTCCTAATTTAGGAGAGTAACTATAAAATGGAATAATAATGTATAGAATATTTAATATGCACACTATCTGAGTTGACAGAGTGATATACAGTTAAGTTTGTATTTGTTTTCCTTTAGAATTTTTTTAAAGAATCGTTTTTTTTCTCTCAAGACTCTTCCCTTTACCAACAAACATAGTTTTCAAAAATACGAATATAGCTATTAAATCTATTATAATTTCAAGAAATCTATACTCAATCTTATTCTCAGACTTCCAAAAGTAAAACTGAGAGAGCATCTGCTACACTAATAAATTTACTGGTCTCTAAACAAACTATTACACATTTTTTTGAGAAAATAGTGGCCATTGTATTCGAAGAACAGTATGTAGAGATGTGAATTATTGTTGTTATTATTTACCACCAGAAATTCATTCAAACTAATTAGCCATTATAACACTTCTCTTTGGATGAAGAAATAAGTAGAACTATTCTGCAGACCTCTGAATACTGTGGAGAAGAACAGGCCATTTACAATTCCAAGATTTTTGTACTTTCGCACTAAACACAATAATGTCATCTTTTATCATTTATGCATCTTTTCTACACCATGTATTGTCATATTGACATTTAAAAGGAATTTGAACAAGATTTGTCTCATGAAAAACTTAAAAATATTATTTACTTAAGGCTCTCTTCTCTGCAATGTTTTAGTTACTTAAAAACAAACAAACAAACAAACAAAAAACTCTACTTAAAATCCTAACGGTCCATAAACCTGGATTTGAGTTGATTTGACTATTCTGTAAATGTGCTGTCTCATGTAGGCTTATTTAAAAATAAGATAGATTCTGTGTTATCAATAATAATGACAGCATTTTTCCTGTATTGTACCAGGGGATCTTAAACTTGGTTTTAATTTTTTCATAAATGACCAATATAGCACTGACTGTGAATGAAGCAAATAAAATAACAGAGAAAGTATACCTGTGCTTTTCTCTTTTTTCAACAAATAATTAACGATTCCTGCAGACATATTGCACTGGCCAATGCATACATGGAAAGATAGAAACTGCTTATTATATCACCAGCTATAAATAAGAAACCCATTCTCCATTTACCAAGATACTAACTCAGAGAGTGGGGGAAAATATATTGTTTTTTAATCAATATTCTCGGGCAAGGATGGAAAAGGAACCTAATCAAGGCTCACTCTTGAAATATGTAATCAGAAATAAACTTTTAGTAAAGATACGACTGCATCTTATTTGAGGCTTAACGTCAAAATATAAAACCCACATAGTCAATCACTCTTTAAACACAGAAGTATTATTCAACAGATGAAATAAAGCATCTGGAATCTGTAAGTTAATTACTAAATATTACCACTTCCTATTAACATTTCTGCTTTCAATAACTAGTCTGCTGAATAGATTGAACTATACAGGGCACAATCAGAAAACAGCTTCACACTTTCCCAATTGGTCTCTTCTTGGCTCTGGGGCATCTTCCTGCCTAGCCCCAGTGGGACTGCTTTCTGGAAAAAGGGGCCAGTCCCTCTTGCAGATCATTCCCATTGCTTTCTTTAAAGGATTTTCCTAACAGCGTCCTCTGGCTTAAATAAAGAGGAAACACATTGTCCCTAGCAGGGAGCTCTCTTTTTCTACAAGTTTCCAATAAAAAAAAAAAAAGTTTCCTCCTTCTAAATGAACCACTTGCTTCCCCTTATATGTGGAGACGGGACAAGAGAAGAGGCCACAAGGTGCATGGGTGAAAGTTCAGTTAGGCTGTCTCTGAGCAAATCCTTCAGAGATGGAGATAGGTGCAGCCCCCCTCCTTTTTTTTTGAAAATGTTGACATGTGGTACTCATATTTTCATTCTTGGAGCCTTTTTCAGACCTCTGAAGAAGAGAGGAAAATTGCATTTACCATTTTGTTACATTATATTTCAGGGTGGATCAAAAGCTTAGATCTAGGGAGAAAATAGAGGATAGTGGAGGGAAAACATTTGGCATTCTCGAAGAATCAGGGTGTGTTGTACCTTTCGATAACCAAAGTATTACTATCAACTTATTCCAGTTCCAAATATTGCTGTTTTAAATCACCATTTTTTTCTTCAATTAGGTAGAAAATAGTTTTTACACTGAGAAATGACGCACTTTAAAAATTATAACCTTAACTTGATTTTACCCTAATGCCTTACTATATATTCTTATATATAGCACAAGCTAACTGCACCTAAAATATAGGAACAGTAATATCTAAACTGTTACATGACAAATCAATTTCATTTGTTTACCTAGGTTCCTGTTTGAGAATAATCAATTTATTTTTGCAGAACTGTTGAGGAAGACCAGGCATACTTATATAAAATAGAAAGATTCTTCATTTGGGAGAAAATATGTTTTATCTTTTACTTCTTCAATAAACAAAATTTGTAAAAGCTCAGATATTAAATTACTATCTCTTTGATAAAAAGACAGAAATTAAAATGATTTGGTGCTAATTTAAGAAGTTTTAACAACTACATTGAACATTTTATCATTAGCAACATTATGTACATAACACACTGCTAGACACTATAAATATTCTAAATAATTGGGGCATAGTCCTTGATTTCCCAAAATTTGTATTTTGGTTGAGGGGGTGTATTAGTCAGGGTTCTCTAGAGGGACAGAACTAATGGAATATATATATATATATATATAGAGAGAGAGAGAGAGAGAGCATATATACATGTATGCTCTATATAGAGAGCATATATACATGCATGCTCTATATATAGAGCATATATACATGCATGCTGTATATATAGCATATATACATGCATGCTATATAGCATATATACATGTATGCTATATAGCATATATACATGCATGCTATATAGCATATACACATGTATGCTATATAGCATATACACATGTATGCTATATATATATAGCATATACACATGTATGCTATATATATAGCATATACACATGTATGCTATATATAGATAGCATATACACATGTATGCTATATATAGATAGCATATACACATGTATGCTATATATAGATAGCATATACACATGTATGCTATATATAGATAGCATATACACATGTATGCTATATAGATAGCATATACACATGTATGCTATATAGATAGCATATACACATGTATGCTATATATTAGCACATATACATGTATGCTATATATTAGCACATACACATGTATGCTATATATATAGCACATACACATGTATGCTATATATATAGCACATACACATGTATGCTATATATATAGCACATACACATGTATGCTATATATATAGCACATACACATGTATGCTATATATATCGCATATACACATGTATGCTATATATATCGCATATACACATGTATGCTATATATCGCATATACACATGTATGCTCTATATATCGCATATACACATGTATGCTCTATATATATAGCATATATACATGTATGCTCTATATATATAGCATATATACATGTATGCTATATATATATAGCATATATACATGTATGCTGTATATATAGTGTGTATTTTATATATACATATAGCATGTATTATATATATATGTATATACACACATATATATATAAAGGGGAGTTTATTAAGTATTAACTCACAGGGTCACAAGATTCCACAATAGGCCGTGAACTTGAAGTCTGATGTTCGAGGACAGCAAGCATCTGGCATGGGGGAAAGCTGTAGGCTGGGAGGCTAGGCCAGTCTCTCTTTTCACATTTTTCTGCCTGCTTATGTTCTGGCTGTGCCGGCAGCTGATTAGATTGTGCCTATGCAGATTAAGGGTGGGTCTGCCTGTCTCAGCCCACTGATTCAAATGTTAATCTCTTTTGGCAACACTCTCACAGACACACCCAGCATCAACATTTTGTATCCTTCAATCCAATCAAGTTGACACCAAGTATTAACCATCACAGGGGGTAAGACAAGAAAACAGTAATTATAATATTAAAAATAAGGTAAGTATCAAGTGATGGTACTTGATGGTATCAAGACTGACATTTGACTTGCAATTTCAGATGATTAAGATTCACAGGAAAGACATATAAGGTATTAGAATTTAAGCTGAGTCAGATGAAGGTAGAATCTAAAAGAAGCCTGGAATTTTTTAAATGTAAGAATGTGCAGAGGCAGGAAACTGTAAGGGATGCTCTAGCACAAAATACTGCCATCGTGCACAAAATTAATAGATGACTTGTAAACCAATAAGCATAGTGATGTTCCAATGACATTTTGTTTATAGACCCTGAAATTTTACATTTATATAATTTTCACATTTACCATATTTTATGCCTTTTTTGGTATTTTTTTCAACCATATGAAAGCAAAAATCACCCTTAGTTCATTGACCATACAAAAATAGGGAGCAGTAGTTTGCTCATGGTTGTACTTTACATGCTCTGTTTCAAGAAGTGGAGTAAATCAGTAAAACCAGCGATGCAATTCTCTAGCAAATTTACAGAAATTTTAACAATTGAAAAAATAAAATGCATGTATTATATTTCTATAGCAGTATAATAATTTTCCAGAGAATTAGTGGCTTAAAACCATATCCTTGTATTATTTCACAAGGAATAAGTTTGTAAGAAGTTCGGCACAGTTCAGTGGGATAATTTATTCACTATCTCTTAAGACCAAAATCAAGCTTTTGGCTTCATAAGCTCTTATGTTGATACTCTGGGTTAGAATCCACTTCCTGATTTACTCAGGTTGTGAGAATCCATTTCCTTACTGATGCAGGAGTGAGTTCCCCAATTTCGTGCTCACTGTCAGCCAGGAGCTGCTCTTTGTGACCACCTGCATCTCTTCTTATGTGGCCATCTTGAAAGCAGCAGAGCTGTGTGAAGGCCTTCTCATGCTTTGAATCTCTCTGCCTTCTTCTGCCTTCCTTATTTCACCAGCTATAAAAAGTTTTCTGCTTCATAGGATTTATGTGACTAGATTATACCCACCAAGATGATCTCTCTATTTTAAGGTCAACTGTAGTGTTTAACATAACAACCATGAAAGTTATATGTCATCATATTGACAGGTTTTCAGGGTCTGAGCATAGAATTCAGGAGCAGGTGAATTTTAAAATGTTGCCTCCCACAGCACATATTTGAGAGACATAAATAAAGGGAATATAAAGTAGGCAGACACATTGACAGGAAGGATTAACACATGGAAGAAAACTGAAGTGCACCATTAACACAATGGATGTTACACATTTTTGTCAGTTGTCTAATGTCAAAAGAAGAAATAAAAATATGAGCAGGTGAAAAGTTCTTCATGTCTACAAATTAACATAAATTTATGGTTCTTTTTATTAGGGCTATTGATTAAATCACCCTAAAACTTATAGGTGTGAAAACAATCAATTGTTATGCTCATGGATTCTTTGGGTCTGGAGTTCTGACAGGCTGCTCTGGGGATAGATTGTCTCTGAGCTATGATATCTGAGGCCTCAGCTGCAAGATTTGAAGATTAGGGTTTGGAATTATTTGAAGATTTGTTTACCCATGTGTTTAATGTTTGATGCTGGCTGTCAGCTGGGACTCTTGGCTGGCGACCTATATGCAGTCTCTCCATTTGGCCTGAGCTTCCTTACAACATGGTAGCTGTGTTTCAAAAGTAAGCATGGCAAGAGGGAGATAACTACATAAAATCCACATTGCCTTTTATAACCTAGCCTTGGAAGTCACACTGTGTCGCTTCCCCTGAACGGAAAATGAATTGTCTCTCTCAGGCAAGAGAAGAGCAATTATATTCACCACTTGAAAACTTGGGGGCAAAGTCTGGAAGAGCACAAGGGACCATAAATATTGCAGTGGGCACTTTGGAAAATAAAATCTGCTACATTTATTGTTTGGGAAGCAGCAGTATTTTATATCACACTAGTATGATTTGAAAAATGATAAAACTAAGAAGAACAAATATTACTATAAAATAGCAATGTTTATAACAAAAGTGAATGATTAATATATTAAAAGTTTTTTAAAATGTGTGTGAACACTAGAGCATTGGGTACAGCCGTAAAGATTACAGTTAAGGGAAAATTTGAAAAGAGATTCTGCCATTAAAATAAATGCCTATAATAACAGATTTGTTTATATGGTAATGCTTTTAATGTTGGTCATGGGACATATTCCTAGATTTTCTCATATTTTAACTAAGTGTACTAAAATATGCTATTTTTATTGATATAAGTAATAAAATTTTTGGGATTCTGAAGACACAACATTTTTTCTTCCCTTTTTGTTTAGGAAAAGCTCTTTCCAAAATGCATAATTCTTTTGATCAGAATCACCCAACAGGTGTGTGACTTTTTTTTCCTTTTTCTTGTATGTAGAAAATCCTTGAGAAAATATCTTATATGATGAGCATGCAGCAGCTAGACTATAAAAATCTTAACTTGCTGTAGCCGATAGTGTTTGCTACTGGCTATAGGACAATTCATCTACTTTCTGTTCAATGGACGCTTTACTCGTCTTCTAAGTAATTTTCCAATCAAAAAGGATAATGTATTACCCCGTGAACCAAATGTAGACCACAAGTTGCTTACAGGAAATAGAACCCCACAGCTCTAAACAACTAGATAATAATAATTTCGTGTTTAACTTCAGTGGAAAGACAATTTTTATGAATAAAACAGTCTCTAGGGCTGTCCTTTCACTTGGTGTTTGAAGAGAAATACAAAAATAAAGTTAATTCATAGTGAATTCAAAACATATTAATGAGTAGTAAATTTTACATACATAGTAGACATTGACTTAAGTGTACATTTATATAAGAAGCTCAATTCAATAATCAATTCAGAATCAAATTTTAGTTTTAACTCACAAAGGAATTGTGGCAAGATTTTTTTTTTTTTGCTTAAATTGTAATCTGTGCTCTTATTTCTCCATATGTAGCAAATTATTTTCTGTGCATCTCCAACCGCTATGACCTTGAGATGTCTTTTCCTTAAGATTCTCAGTTTTAATCTTTATTTAGATAAATAATAAGCATAGCACCTAAGAACATTAATTATATTCATTAAAACTGTTATTGTTAAAGTTGTTCTTAATATGATCTGTAAGGTGCCCACAACCTGCAAAACTAAGGTTAGTTGTGCTTAGTCATGGTGTCATAAATATCTGTTGTTTTTACACGTTAATATCCTTAGCTTAAACACCAAATCTTCAGCTAATTAATATTAATCTATTCATTAGAATTGTCAATTTTATTAATTACCACATATAAGTTTGTTACCAGTTATCCATTTATGATTAGGGCATTTCAATTCCAGGTGTCTCTGGAATTCTTTTCTGGTGATTCCCACATGGCTCTTCTAATTATATCATTCAAGTTTGCCTCAAAGTATTAATACTTCACCATGTATCACACTCCATTATTTTTAATCCTTCCCATTTATTTTTCTTCATAACACTTTTTTCCATTTGAAATATTAGATAATCATTTATGAGTTTATTTATTTTATCAGTCCTTCCTCAACTTAAAAGTGAAAGGTTAATGAGAGCAGATAATTTGGTTGTTATGTTTATTGGTCCTCCTGTTCCTCCAATGACTTTAAGAGTGGCTAGCAAGTAGAGGGAATTCAATAAATAAGGAAGGAAGATAGGAAGGAAGGAAGGAAGGAAAGAAGGAAGGCAAAAAGGATGGAAAAGGAAGGAAGGAAGGAAGGAAGGGAGGAAGGGAGGGAGAGAAATTCATACCTCAACATTGTGGGAAAAATTCAATGACAAATAACTGCTGTGTAATTGTGTTAATGATAAATAATGCTGCAAAAAACATATGTAAAATTAAATATATATAAACATACACATACATATACATACATTATATACATATGACAATACACGTACATACATTGTACATACATTATATACATAATATATGCATAAACAAATACATTAAATATACATACATAATAAACAGAACTATAGTAAAGTATATAAAGGTATTGTATAGTACATGGGGACATGGGATTTCTTTTTAAAAAAGATGTAATTAGAGGGCTCAGTGGCTGATGCCTGTAGTCCCAGCACTTTGAGAGGCTGAGGCGGGCAGACCACCTGAGGTCAGGGGTTCGAGATCAGTCCAGCTAACATGGTGAAACCCCGTCTCTACTAGAAATACAAAAATTAGCCATGTGTGGTGGTGCTTGTAATCCCAGCTGATCTGGAGGCTGGGGCATGAGAATTGCTTGAGTCAGGGAGGCAGAGGTTGCAGTGAGCTGAGATCGCCCCACTGCACTCCAGCCTGGGTGACAGAGAAAGACCTCCTCTCAGGAAAAAAAAAAAAAAAAAAAAAAAAGATTAAATTATTGACTTTATTTACATTATTGTCCATTTTATTACATAGACATGTAATCAGTCTGAAACAAGAAATAGAAACATATTTAAACCAGACTAACATAGGTGAAAGGAATCGAACAAAAGACAAAAGATTATATTGGAAACGTACCTGGATGTTTCACAGAACCCAAATCAGTGGCAAAAGGAACAGTCAGTTACACAAGATCCTGAATGAAGAAATGGGAAGAAAGTCAAGAACCAAGATAGGAAAAGAAAGAGTTGTGTAAAAGAATACTTGTTTTTCTATTAGATTTTTTTCTTAAACAATCAACATAACCTTTCATTTGTAATTATGCTTTCCATCTGTCTGAGGCAACAAGGGATAGGTTTATTTCCTATTTCTCTCTTTGAGAAAATTTGTTATACTTCACTATGCAGATAGAATAAAACTGTCCCAGAGAATGGCCTTGACTGATTCAGTCTATGCTATAGATATTCACAAGGTCACTGAGTATAATGGAACAGAGAATTGTTTGAAACAATGCAGAAGTTTCATTGATACTGGGGCAAATGTACTTACTCTTTTATTCATGTTTTAGTATATTATATTGAGCTATAGAGGTAGTTTATTCCATTCTTCTCTAAGTGCTATAAATCTCTATCTGAGGTGAGGAAACTAGCTCATTACATATTACTGAATTATTGGGTCTTACATACTCACAAAATATAGTTTTTCATACTCTTAGTCCAATTTAAAAAAATCACTGTTAGCCTCTCAAAATAATCTTCAAATACTTACTTTGATTTATCTCTGGATTAAGGAAAGTGATTGCTATGTACCACATCTCACCCACACACCAAAATAATGAAATCAATGCCTAATATCTTTTTTTTTGCTTCAATTTACCAGCCCTACTTTTTTGGGGGCGGGGGCAGTCAAAGCAGGAGTAGAGGAGATAAATTAATAAGTAAAGTGCAAGTCAAAAATAAGCTATGAATTTCATTTTCCGTGCTTATTTGTTCTATTTTTATATAGAATTTGAATCAAACTCTCAAAGACTCTCATTTTGTTATATGCAAAATGAAAACATATACATCAATTCTGTGTCCTTGAAGTTTGAAAGCTGTAATCTGTCAAATAAGTGTAAGATATTTATATTATTTATCTCATTAATGATCAAACATTACTGCTGACTGTAAGTTATTTATATATTACTTTATTTTCATAAATAAGTATAGGAGAATTAAGCCTTTATAACTTTTTTTATGGAAAATGATAACATATCCAAAACTGCTGTGGTTTTACCTAACCATATCTACAAGTAAAGATATGTTTAATAGTATATTATGTTTAATATTATAATATTTTAGTTACAAAAGGTTTTTTTTAGTAAAAATGTGACAAGAGCAATCAGATTAATTTGATGATTTTTTAAGTACTAACTAGAAGGTAGCTATATCTTTAACATGTTCATTGTACCTATTTGCTTTTAATCAGTGATACTATCCAAGTAACTATTAAAGCCTTTGTACTGGTCTTCTTCCAAATACTCCTAGTAATAATATTGCCAAGAAGGGGAATTCAAATTCCATTATCTCCCATTATCTTACAAGGCATTTTACTTCTGCTAGTTTTAATTAAGTTAAAATCTATTTCACTTGCTTTACTGATTAAAACTAATTGAGTTTGTTGCTTAATCCTATCAAGAGAATCTTCTATTGCTTAAACCAGGTTTACTTCCAAATGGGATTGTTCTAGAGAGGAAGTGTCTACAATATTAGGACTAGATTTTATTTAATCAATTTTATTAATATATTTTCTGGACATATTCCAATTGGGAAAATTTCTTACATTCAAATCCTAGAGAATATTTTCTGTACATTTAGGCAATAAGAATTGTTTAATAGTAATAAGACTTAATCTTTGCAATTTGATGAAAAGGTTGGCATAATGAAAAAAATCCATTGTGGGTTGTTTCAATTCAGAGAGTAAAGATTGGTCTGCTGTATCCTTTATTAACATATTTTTTGAAAATGTATTACTGTGATTTAAAATCAATGATTATTAGTAAATGTTTAAAATATTAAATTATAAAATATTACATATTAACTATTTTATATAATATGTTATAAACATGTCTATAATGCTGCATGAACCAGGGAAGAAATAAAATAGGGAACTGTTATTTTTTTCTTATTCTGAGTTATAAAAAATAAGGCCTTAAAACCAACAAAGGCTGTTCCAAATTTACAATTGATGCTGTTTTACAAATTTTCCAGCTCATGTAGCTCAGCTATTGTACTGGAGCCAAATCTCATAGGAGCTCTTTTAATCTTCTGCAACCACTGAGAAGATGGCAAGAATATAATCCTCAAAGCAGAGTAGAGTCAGTATAATGCACAAGTCCCAAAACTCACTGGTCCATGGCTCACAGTCGGCTGAAATGAGCACTCACTCTTGGGCTTCTTTTGCTGTTAGCTCTCTCCAAGAGCCATTATACTTTCAGCAGAAAATACAATTTGTAAGTAGTCAATGGGGAATAATAAGATCTAATTCAGATTCTTGCAAGCTAATACTAATATAATTTTCCTTTTATGATTATGGTAGTATAATTTTTTTAAAAAAAGATATAGTGATATCTTGGCAGCTTGGGATTGGACATTCAGTTTTAATGCCCCCACATGTTTATCACTTATAGTCATTTGGAATATTACTGAGAGATGAATGTGAGTTTTGTGTAACCAGCTATTTATATAGCTCATATAATGCAATGAAGTGTATTTATTTTTACATTCACATTGATCTTTTTAGAGTGAGCACAATTGAGTTTTTTTTAGTTAAGACATAGTCTCCCAAAGAAAGTCCATTATTAATGTTGATCATGAACATGATGAGCACATGATAGAAAAATAAAAGAATGGAATCTCTAATTCGGTAGAGGTATGGCATATTATGATTATACCTACTCTGTGCTCTAAAAGAAAAGAAGAAAAACTGACTCATAAGAAAGTTTTAGAGACTGTTGCATGGCAATAACTTCAAGTGTGGCTATATAGAAGATACTCTATTTTTATCTTCTGAGAATATAAAGGACTTACTCTAATGCTTAGACAATGAGAAAAGCAGTAGATTAAATGTGGTGGTGAGTGAGTACACTAATGTAGCATCTCATCTTCAGTGATGTTTGTTATAAATGGGATTTTTTTAGTATGCAATAATCTGAATTGTGGGAAATACCAATAATATTTCAAGACTGATCATAACCAAAATATCCTCAAAAAAGATAATTATACATTTTTATAGTGACATCTAAGGTTGGATAAAACAACAATAGTATTTTTTTTTTTTTTCAGTAGAGATGGGAAGCTGAGCCAGGAGAATTTCTTGAACCTGGGAGGCAGAGATTGTCGTGAGCTGACATGATGCCATTGTACTCCAGCCTGGGCGACAGAGTGAGACTACATCTCCCAAAAAAAAAAAAAAGTGATGGTGACTTGCTAGTTATTACTGTTATGTTTTTTAAAGTGAGAAATTTAGGGTACCAAAAGAACATACTTTTGGTGGGAGGTGGTATTTGCTTTCCATCCCAAGAGGCTAAGAAATGTAGTGACAAAAGATAAGAACTTGTTCGTATAAAGCACTTTCATCAAGCGGCAAAAGAATGAGCTTGAAAATTGCCCATGAACAAAGACCTATCTCACATGATTATTTTAAAATATATGTTTACAAATAATGATGTTTGATAAAAATCAAATGATCATATATGTAACGAGTTCTTTAAAGACATAATTACACAAATTAACAATTATTAAGCAATCATGGCTTTGTTTTAAAATAAGTATTTATCTCTCAGCTTTTTGAAAATTTTTAAAAATATATTTTTAGATTTTGAAGAAAATACTAAAAATGTAGAAAATTTAAATGAGCTTATTAAAATATGAATTTTGGCTAGTTTACAGTGTAAATCAATCATTTACAAACACTTGTTCAAGTATCTCTTTCTATGTTAAACTTATTCTCTAATTTGTCAGTTTGCATTCTAAACTGCAGTTTGATTTGAAATATTTAATTCATTCTTAAATAAAACAGACATTATAGATATAAGTACATCTCTTAAATCAGTGTCAGAAATATAATTATTAATAGTTACATATCTAAATTAATCCTTATTTTTCTGTAAAACCTAATTTGTAATGAAAGTCTTTCCTCAGACTGGTAGTGCTCTAATGTTTCTGTTACATTTCTCAGAGCCATCACAGCTAGATAATTCCCTATGTATCAGTGAATGACAATAATCCTGTGTTGAATTTCAATATCTCCAGTTCTAAGTAAATCAGTGGAGAGTAAAGATCTATCCTAGATATACTTTCCTTCAAGCAATGCCTTACACTACAGTCATTCAAAACCTCAGAGACGAATGGCTCAGCAGTGTCTGGCGCAAACTGGCGGTATGCCTGTAGCAGCATTAACTTTTGATTTTTGCTGGTGCTTGTTTTTTATTTTTAATATTACGCATGACTGTCAGAATTCAGACTGTCATGTAAATGGTAATACCCAAACGTGATGAGATACATGAGTCTTCATTTCCCCCACCCCTCATTAAGCATACAACTTATCTTTAAGATTCATGATGGACAAATCATCCCTTCGTAATTTTTACACATTTTAAGGGGATGATGAAACTAAAGGGGGAAACACCTTTAAAAGGTTTGAACCTGTGGCTTTTTCCTGTGTTTCCCAACAGAATTGAGTTTTAATACTCCTGAAGATTTTGCTGTGCATCCAAAAATAAATCCAAAGACTGACAGCACTCTTAATGGATCCTTGATCTCAGTAATGAAAGGATGAGTAAATGTAATCATTCCTAAAAATCTATTTTTTTTTAATGCTAGAGGTCAAACAATAATTTACACTAGCAGTGAGAGAAATATTTCCTGGGATGATAAGCAGGGAGTCATGTCTATAGTCATGTCTATGGATATATTTGAATGTATATAGTTACATGAGAAATTAAATACAGCAATACATCACTCACATGAATTTAGCTTAAAAAATAATTCTAGACCGTGAAAATAATTGTTTTAATATCCCTTTACTACAACATAAACAATCTTCTTGTACCACTATTCCTTCATCATTCACTTGAAAGTTTTTCTTTCTAATTTGAAGAGAATTCTAATAAGTTTAATAATTTGATTTCCAATCACATAAGCATGATAGGAACATTTTTTTAAAAAGTATGAAATGCTGGTACAAAATAAACCATACCATGAATGTGATCATTGACAACAAAAATAGAAAACAAAACACAAAAAAGCAACAGATAATCTTGCACATGATTAAATGGTCCTGAATCACTCAGTAGATCTCATGGGTATAATTGCAAGAATTTCCAGAGACTTGCATAATTATTTCTCATTGTGGGAATACTCGAGAAAAATTTAAGCATTTTTTTCCTGAACAAAATGAGAGAAATATACAGCTCTGTCTCTGTGCTTATGTATGTGTGCAGTTCATATAATGAAAACAGGTTTTCTTGTTAATGTCTCCTGAATTTGACATAAGTATTAAAGTACATATCTTACTAATGAATATTAAATAGAAAAGCATTCAAAGCAAAAAAGGGAAGCAGGGCAAAATTTTCTTAAAACTTGTCTGCAGAAAACGAACTGAATTTGGAAAAGAACTTTCCATTTTATTTGTGATGGTCTACAAGGAGTTTCTACATTTTGTAATTATCCCAGGGAAATGTTAGAATCATCCATAAAAACTCATTGTTTGATAATACCTCAGTGACTGAGGGAAAATACACTAAATGACTACTTTTGAGCACTTTCAAGAGAGACTGACTAATGGTTGAATATCTTTATAATGTAATCTTCTGAGGAAAAGACATCGTGAGCTGCGGGTATTTTCAGTAGGCCTATGTTGTTTTGATATTAAAGCAGAAGAGAGGTAGAATGAACATTGATAGAGTTATCAACTGAAGAGCAAGACCCTGGAGAGAAGTGATTTCTTAGAAAATTTCAAGACAATTTCAGTGTTGTCATAGAAATCTCTGTAGCAGAAATCCACGTCAAGATTGCCTCATACAACTATTAAACAGGATGCCTAAGGAAGGCTTCAGGCATTGTTCAACCATAGGGAACAAATGATATGATCCGGACTTTCTTGCCATTGCTTTTTTGTCATCTTTTGGTTCTGCCTTTTTCTGCACATCAGTTTCATGTTTTTCTGTTGGAAGCGTCTTCATCTACATCGTAATGGAGATAGTTACTTGAAGATTCTCTAGGTGAAGTCAATACATGTTTACAATAATAGGTCCTCAAATGCAATTGATGTCTTATTAATTGGATCCAGCAGAACCGATTGGAAGGAATTTTCATTAGCCTGGCAATAGTTATGTGTCTTTATCTGAACAAATCACTATGATCCAATACATATGAAACCATGATTAGATAGTATGAGTTAAGTGCTCACTCACTGAATGTGTTTAAGAACAGAGTAGCCTGAATGATGTTCCACCAGGTCTACAAATATAAAAGGTAGAATTCTCTAAAAGAAGAAATCTTGGGCAAATGCTAACTTTGTGCAGTTCATAGTCACTTAAGGCAATGGTTCCCAGGGGAAAATAATAAATAAGTAAGTGCTTCAAATGCAAGAGACAATATTTGAGAACCACAAACCCATATCCTACAGAAGATACTGATAGAACAAGATAATGTACGAAAAAAATTAAAATTAAATAAGAAGTAATCTATTGCAACCATTGAATCTCTAATCAACACATTTTACTACAAGTACAGTTACTATTATAATTCACTGATTTTTTTTAGCATTTCTGCTGTGTTCAGTGTATTATAGACTTCATCTCATCCAATTTTAAACAGAAACGCAATGAGATCAATTTTATTACCCCCATGTAATGAATGGGGAAGACTGAAACTTAGTTTTATTAACTTGCCAAAGTTTGTAGCTACTAGAAGCAAGACTAAAGATTCGCAGTCTAATTTGATTCCAAATGCCATGTTCTTAACTAAATAGCACATTACATTTTTAGTTCCTCAAAACAAGAACTGTGCTTCCTAAAATCTGTATGCTCAGTGCTTATAATTTCATCTGGCATACTGTATGTGAATATGTGTTTATTCAATTACTACATAAATGTGGATCTCCCAGTTTGGAAGCCTGAAACTTTCTCCTTGACCTATCTCTCCAGTATGAGGCCTCCTGAGAAGAAAAGTAGTATTCTGGCCTTCTCTATCTATAAATCAAGAGAAGGAAAGCAGAGTATATATTGTTTTGTAGAATATTACTAGATTCATTTAATATTTTATTCAAAAATACAAACTGAGCTCCTAAGAGCTAAGTACTGCTTTGGCTGTTAGGACCAAAGTTCTATGAGTAAGGAATATAGTAAGTGCATTGGCCAAAGCTAGGGTAAAGGCAATAAGGCACACAGGTGGTAGGAGGAGGGAAGGCAAGCAGTAGCATCACATAGGATCTACCACAATGAACATTTAGCCTTGATTAATAATTGCCTTGAAATTGTCAATGCTTATTAAAAAAGAGTTTTCTTAACCTTGCTTTTTCAAAGTTAATTTAATGGTTTCATTTTACTCTGCAGTTAAATGTTTAACTCATTTTATTTTATCAACACAAGCATCAGAACAAGTCTTTTGAAAATCTGAACTGGAAAATAATCACCACGAATTTAGATAGTAGTACACATAGAAAAATAAAAATCCCATTTAACATTTACATAGAGGTGAGTAAGATTTGAACTGTTTAAATAAACTCAGTTTAAATGTTAGCACACTGGATAGAAAAAGGAGAAATGTGAGTTTTACTTATTTTTTCATTGCTGGAATTCTACTGACAGAAGGAAAAAAGCATTATTTTGTTTCCATCTGTAAAGAAAAAAATGGTATTTTTTTCAAACTGCCATACTATCTAATGAATTAAGAAATGAATTAATAATTTAATTTATTTGGGGACTATAAAAATATTACACCATTTGTTTATTAAATAAAATGCATTTGGCCTAGGAAAACACAAATTGACATAACAAAAATAAAATCTGAATTATATGAATGTTCTTTTGTAACTTTCTCAAAGTATGATACCTGAGAGAACCTCTTGATGATATAAACTAAAAACTGTTGACAATAAATTACTGCATAATGATTTTATAAGCACAATCAAAACAATTAGAATCTTCAAAATATATTTACCTTAAATATCAGAATCTTGTCTGGCAAACTTACTTACTTTATTTAGTGAAACCACAAAAGCCCTGTTTAGCTAACTAAAGAAACTTCAGCCAGATGCTGTTTAAATTATCACTTACTTCTCAGTTAGTGAAATCTAAATAAATGCTTCTCAGTGATTTATTGTCATGGTTACCATTTTAAACTTAACTGTCAAGTGTTTTTTTAATTAAAAAATGACTCTTTATATTGAAATATGTGCTCAACATATTCTACTACCATGTAAGAAAATTCATGGTAGGATTACAGCTCATATAGTATACTATACTTTCAAAAACCCAACATTGCACTGATTATTATGAGCTCTTAATGAAATATGTAAAGAATATCCGAATGAGTAAATTTTATATCGTAAGATCCCTATATTTCTCAAAAATAAGTCTGGGCAAAAATAACATTAGAATTTGGAAATCTGAATTCAAGGGGGTTATCTCCATTGCTTATTAATGACATTTTGCACCTCATTGAGCTTCATCTTCTTGACCTAGAAAATAATAAAATAATACCTAATTCACAAAGGTTTACTAAGAAATAAATTGACAATATAAATGAAAATGCTTTGTAAATTTCTAAGTACATTATGACTGTATAGGATTATTATTTTCCCAACCCAGAAGCAGAGCATTTATTTTTCTCTTCAAAACTAGTTCCTGGCATATAGGTGGCATTTGGTTGAATGTTAAATGAAAGTCTCCTGACAGAATAAATTCTAAATGAAGCTCTCTAATACATGTTACACACACACACACACACACACACACACACACACATTATTTTTGACCTCTCATGTATGTCAGTTTTCTAAATATATAAGTGTACCATCTATATGGCAAACCAACAGTTAACCTTAAAGATTATAAGAAAAAAATATTGAAGAACATAAAATGTTACTGCAGAGCAGTTGATCCATTCTGTCAAAATGCCAGATGTCTCTTACTCTTTGCTTCTGGATATTATTAAAACTGGCTTCAAGGCTTCTCTGTCTATCTTTCTCTCATTTTCTTTCTCTCTCCTTGTCCCAATCAGCATGCTGTCTGCATTGCTCAATTACTGGACAAATGTAACTTCCTGTCCTCCTCCGTTCAACCACTTTTACAGCAGCACTAACAGATGCTATCATTAAGACCCTCAATGGGAAATCATGAAACTAAGTATATTCTTCGCCCTTCTTGCTTTTCAATTTTCCTTAAAAAGATAAGCCATCTGCTTTAACCCTCTTAAAATTGCAAGTTTCTTTGTAATATCTTAATTTTTATTAATAATAAATAAATATTTAACCCCCCAGTTCAGAACTTTAATTTTATGAAGCTATTTCGTGGCACCAAAATATAGTCTCAGCATCACAGGCTGGTGTTATTTTCTAGAAATAATTTTGTATTTTAATTATACACACACATATGTGTTTGTGTGTGTGTGTGTGTGTGTGTGTGTGTAAACAGTAAGGATTCTGCTGGTCAGATTTTACCATATTCACTATTGGCAAAAAATACACTTCCAACAAATTATATTGTGGAATAGTTCTGAAAACACAAAATAACTGTTTGTGGAAAATTCAGGCATAGTATCACATGGGCCATTGGACATATTAGTACATTTTATATGTACATATGAAATTATCATTACTAATCTATTAAAACTAATATATCAAGCTGAACTAAAATATAGGGACATAAAGCTTACATGTACTTCGATGTATATAGGTTGTTAAAATAAAGGCGCACCTCAGGATTAATTTAGATTTTATAATATGAATTAACACTGGCATTTTGGATTCTACAAGCTATTACTATACAAAAATAAATTTAAAAGAAAATATATCACATTAATGCTATGGGTCATGAAAACAACAATAGTACTTTTTCTAAAAAATGAGCCAATAATTTTGAGAGATGGATATAGAAAGAAAATGGATTACCAATTGTTCCTGTGTTTTTTATTACTGTATCCAACCATTCAATAGCTCCAACAAAGTAAGAAACTTGGACATATTTTTCACAGCAATCATAATGAACAATTTTACTTGTATTATCCACTGCTAGTATGGTAAAATCTCAGTTCCCCTTCTACTTCTACTTTCACTTGCTTCTCTTTTTGTCAACTATTCTTTCTTTTCTGGAACTCTAAATTCAAGAGTGCCCCAGGATTTTTTTACTCCCTAGGACTAACCCAGACCTATGACACTTCCTAATATACTAATGATTCAAAAATGTGTTAGTATATCTCCAGACCAGATTTTGCTTCTGAATAATTTCATCTCCATTTTAATATCTCCAACTGAAATCCTTATTCCTTACCCCCAGAATCCTGCCTTTACTGCTTATATATCACTCATATATAACTGAGTAAATATAACCTTACACACTTTTAATTATTTTGTTTTGTTCTTCAGAGCTGTTGTCACCTGAAGTAACAAGCATGTGTGTTGGTTTGCCCACCTCCCCTGTACCACAGGACCTAGAAGACAGCCTGGTGCGCATTTCTCAGTGAACAAATAAGTGAATGAGAATGAGAGTAAATAATACTAATGACGTTGTCACAACACAAAGATTAATTGAATGCCATACTGTATCAGTTTTCTATACTGATATTACAAATTATCACACATTTAGCAGCTTCAAGACCACATTATTTAAATCTTGTAGTTCTATAGGATAGAAGTCTAGCATAGGTTTCATTGAAATAAAACCAGGTATTACTATGTTTTCTTGGAGGCTTTAGGGGAGCATCTGTTTCCTTGTTCTTTCAAGGTTCTCGAGGGCACCCACATTCCTTGGCTTATGGCCCTCTTCATCTTCAAGTCCATTAACATTGCATTTCTTTCATTACTATTCTGTAGTCACACTTTCCCTTATTCTCTTTTCCACCTCCCTTTCTGCTTCCTTTGTGATGACATTGGGCCCACCTGAATAACACAAGGTAGTATCCCTATTAGCAAGCTTAATTGTATCTGCAGTCTTAATTCTCCTTTGCCATGAAACCTAGCATACACCCAAGTTCTGGGGATTAGACTGTAGACATCTTTCATAGAGACATTATTCTGCCTGCTATAAATTCTCAAGAACATGATCATGGTATAGTATATAATATTTAAAGTACACAAGAGTTGGATTTTAAAACCACTGAAGAAATATAGAGTATTGAAATAAATGATTGAGCAAGTTACCCTTCCTTAGAATAAAATAATGTAAGCCAAGTCATTACATCATGTAAAATCTCAAAAAACACCAGAAAAGTATTGTGTGGGAAAAAAAATAATAATTAGAACCATACAGGAATATATTTGTAACACCGGGGATGGAGCAGAATGTTCTAAAACTACCAATTGTTGGATGAATTATAAAGGGAAAAGTTATAGAATGTATAAGAAAGAAACTTAGACAACCACATTCATACTCAAAATTAGAAGGCACAAATCACCATGGGAAGCAGAGTTTAACCAAATACGACAGATAAGATATTGAAAGCTTCAATTTACAAAGGATTCTTGAAATCAATACAAAAACAAAGAAATACATACCAAAAATTATAGAAAACTAAAATTTAAAAATTAACTGAAAATGTGCATTGTAATTGTATTAATTTGTTCTCACACTGCTATAAAGAACTACATGAGATTGGGTAGTTTATGAAGAAAAGAGGCTTAATTGACTCACAGTTCCACAGGTTTGACAGGAAGCATGACTGAAATGTCTCAGGAAACTTACATTCATGGCAGAAAGTGAAGGGGAAGCAAGCAACTTCTTCGCATAATATCAGGAGAGAGAGAGCAAAGGGGGAAGTGTCACACACTTTTAAACCATCAGATCTCATGAAAACTCACTATCTATCATAAGATAAGCAAGGGGGAAATCCTCTCCCAGGATCCAACCACCTCCCACAAGACGCCTCCTCCAATTTGACATGAGTTTTGTGTGGGGACACAAATCCAAACCATATCATTCACTGGTAGCCCATTTGATGATGTTTTTTAAACTCTCTTCTTTATGGCCTTTAAATTACCAAAAATGTCAATGCAGTAATATATACTCATTAGGCTACAGTAGAACATGAAACATTTTTGTAAAAATTTGAAGCAAATTTTAAGTGGAATTTCATGATATATTTTTAGTATAAAAACTTTATAAATGTTAAACTAGTTGTATTTCCTTTACACTTTTTGGTAAAATGTTATTATCATAATTACTGTTACCAAAAATTTCTAATAAATATCTGCGATGGTGCAATGGTGGATAAGGTTCCTGGTTAGTATTTCTTCTTTTCTGTATTCTAGGAAGTGTCCTCAGAAAACAATCATAAAACTTATAGCCATGTTAATTATAGTAAGAGAAAGAAGTAACAAAGGGAAATGGAGGCAGAAGGAGCTTGGATATCAGAGGTTAACACAAGGAACTCTGTGTTCTGGAGCTGCTTTGGGATGCTTCATTTTATTGCACTGTCAAAACAACCATCTAGAAGAGAGTAATACAACTGTGTTACTTCCTGCTACGCACCTAAATAAATAAATGAATACACAAAATTAATTAAAATAACAAAAAGATCTAAAATGCATATAAATATCAACATTGAATTCATTACCTTTCCTCTGTTTTAAGATATTATTAGACTTTTAAAAATGCATTAAATTTATTTTCCTTACTTCCACCAAACACCCTTTAGAGCCCACATATTCTGATGTTGTAGTTTGTTTTTGTTTGGTTTGGCAAAAAATAATACAGTTCATTTTAATCTAATTTTATCTCTATAAAAGTGATGAGGTTTGGGAAAACAATAAATACATATATAAATTGCCTTGTTTCAAAATCTTTCTACAAACTTTTTAAAATGCCATTGATAGTGGAAAAGAAATACTATATTCTTTCAGGTCATAGGTGACTTGAAAAAATTACTAACAAACTTTAATTTCCTTAGTAACATCTATCCATCACTTTTATTCTTTTTTCCTTCTTTGTCTAGTACACTTTATTTTTATAATGAAATCCATCCATTCAGGATCACAATTTTCCTTGGCATCTGTGGAGAATTAAAATTTGTTTTGAGAACTATGTATGCCTAGAAGTCGTAGGCAGTTTTAGATAACAAGCTGGGTATTTTGTCATTTTCTGCGTTATTTATTATTTTGCCTTTATCTCCCGGAGTAAAATAAAGTGCATTGCTTCTAGCCTTTTCATACACAGCAAGAATAGATAAAGTGGTTGTAATAATATTTTTCCTTAAAAATCATATTTAAATAAACTCAGGGTTTTTTGTTTATTTGTGCAGGTAGTGTTGTTGTTATTTTGTTTTTGTTTAGCAAAATATAAGTGAGGTGAAAATGGCAAGAAACCAGAAATAAATTATACATTAGAACTTAAAGACAAACATCCAGTCAATTCTAGTTAAGAGATACTTGGATTCTTCCAAGTACAATCAGTTATCTACTTTTATCATATACATATGTGTAAATTATTCAGGTTATATATGTAACACATATATTACTTTATAACTTCTTAATTATTAGGTAGATAAATATTTATATTTGATATTAACTTACTTTCATTCTGTCTTTACAATATTTATGGCAGTTAACCGGGAACATGTAGCTTATTCCTACATTAACTGTGCACCTCAATCTTTCCCTTTCCTGGGCTTTTTCTCAGTCTGGGCAAGAGCCCAGATCAGATCAAGAAATTTTCAAAGCACTAGTTATATGGTAGATGCAAGATAAACATCCTTGGAAAGTAATGTCTTATGGATCCAGGGCAGTCTTATCAACACCTTCCTCACAAGTGACTTGTTCATGTTTATAACTGAGAAAGGTGCCAATGAACATCGATTTTTACTTATAAATACAGAAGATTTCAATTTTATTATTCCAAAAACAACTTAGTTATTTTTTACATTTTTTTCATATTACACAGACACACAAAATCAGCCATTTAAGAAAATGCACTGACAAGTGTTTTCACATATACTGTTCTTTGTCCAAAAAGTGCTTTATAGGTAGTACAGATAATGATCAGAGAGTTTGATTTCTGCACACTCCCTGGGTGACTGTTTCCTGATGTTCAGAAGGTTGTGACACTCCTAACCAATTGATCCCAAGGCACTCAACTTGTGAACCATCAGCTCTCCTCTCATTAGCCTTCTACCCTGCAGGCTTTTCACCCCCCACCCAATGATTCAAAAGGGGTAAATTAATCATTATTGCATATCACACTGACTGTGTTACACACATCTTTAAAGGGACTTGTATTCTCCCTTAAAATCAGATTTGAATTGGTCAGTCTGAATGTTAAGGCCTCCTGGGTGATTATTTCTACCTATCTCATCTTCCCCCATGAGTTCCTTTCCTACCTTCCAATTTAAAATGCTATGATGACTTATTATATCTAGACTTCTCTGTTCCTTTCCTGTTCCCTCTCCACAGTCATATTAATGGGTTAGATTTTTATCTTCTTTATTCAGAAGAATGAAACAATGCTTTACAGTCACTAGCAGCCTTGTCTTCCAAATTATTTTATAATGTTAATCATTTCCAAGGAATTATATTCACTTTTTAGAGAAGAGCTGCTAATACTTTTGATTATTAGAATTAATATAAAATTTATTAAAGTTCCTTTCTCCAAAATACTTAGTTCATTAAGTTTCTTTATGTGGTGCACATAGGATAACATGATGTTTCTGGGGGGCACACGCAGGTACCTATAGGTCAAGACATGCTATAGCATACCTTTTCCTTTGAAAAGCCAAATTCACTCTGCCCTACCACTGGGAATCTTTTGGGGTCATTTGGAAACAGTTAAAATGGCAACTTTCTTTTTTAGAAAGGTTTAGTAACACAAAGGTCAAGTTAAGTCTGCCTTTAAACAGAATAAATAAAACATCGTGTTCATTAAATTTACACTGATGGAACATTCAGCCTCCATTCTCAGTGGAGAACAGGAAAAGGTAGGGAGGAATCAGATGAAATAACATCTGTTGGTTAGGGATTTCTGTAACTAAAGCACAAAATATATAATGCTGATTGATATAGATACAGATGATATAAATGTAAGATTTTGACATGGATTGGATATAGGTATATAAATATATACTTGCATACATATGCATATAGCATAGATGTATATTGAGGGAGTGATTTAATTGGAATTACACAGGGATGTTTTAGAGACACAGAGAAAAAAGGGGAGCAGGAAATAGAGCAAAAAGAGAGAAACAGAATTTAAGAAAAAGATATGTTAATTTAAACCCTATAATTTTATACATGAAGAAATGCAAGCAAAAAAATGATGAGACTTGCTGCCAGACAGCACAGCTAGCTAAAGGCCAACACAAGTGCATTTCCAGAGTATAGTGAATGCAAGGAGGCAATCTGCTGGCATTTGAATTCTGACTCTACTTATAGGATAAAGTATTCCCTACCATAATTTTACACCAGTTTTACTTAACCTCCTTATGCCTCAGTTTCTACACATGGATATTATAGCAACATACCTTGTACATGGGAGTGCTATGAGAATTGAAAGTGTGAAATGCTCAGTATATTCTTCTCTGGGCACATCTTCAGCACTGTAGGCTGTTAGCCCTCTTTACAGCCTGAACCTCAGTCCACTTTTTTTTTAACACCTTTTTTATATTAATCTTAAAGTAGAAAAAAATACTTTCTTTTGAAATGGCACTAAGAACAACCACTATTCCTAGTGAAACAAGATTTATATTAACAGTAAATAATATTTATATGTTGTTAGTTTTATGTAATTATATCCCAAATTAACAATTTTCTAGTTTAAATGGTCAAAAGTGATTTAAACTACTTTGTTGTAGAGTGATGATTTCTGGGTTCAAACCTGCTTTTTTTTAAGTGTTTCTTTTTCCTTCTTTCTCTTTTCCAGCATCCTCTAAAATGAATAATACTTTCTCTAAGGCAACATTTCTACATCTAAAGCCTAATAGACCTTTTTCTTTCCTTTGTACTCTTTGTTAAAATCTTCTGTAATGGAGAATACCTTTCTTTGAGTTCTGCATTTTCCTTTATCTAAGGAGAGGGCTGCCTGCAGGCAGTCTTTGAGTTCTAGGAGGTTGCTATAACCTTCCTTGTGATTAGATTACCAGCAATCTGCTACTTCTCTGCACAACGCATTTCTAAAACACTAATGATAGAAAAATGAGCCAAACAATGCCTTTTCCTATGGTTGGAGTGGGGTGGGAGAGAGATCATTGTTCTGTTCTTAGAGAGAAAGAGAGAGCATATACTCATTTTTACTTCAATGTTATTTTGGAATATCATATATGTTTTTAGCTTTTCTTCTTCTTTTTCCTTTTTACTTTAAGACACACAGTGGACTAGCTTAAAAGGAAAGCTAAATTAAGACTAAAAGATTGCCCAAATCATTAAAGTTCATTATTTATATTTTCTGACAAATCTTTTTAGTTTGTGGATTTACTCTAGTATTTTTGTCATCACTGCTTAAACTTTTAGAATGTTTTTCTACTACTTAGTAACAGTTAAAAAACAAAATGCTGTAAAATACACAAAGAATTTCATAGTAACTCACTACTCTACCAACAACGTCAAAACACATATATTACTGACTTGCAGTACCATAAAGCTAATACGCAAAATGTTTTTCAGTTGATTCCATAATAATCGTTGTGTATATGAACAATTGATAAGTGAATGTTCATATTTTGCATTTGACATATGATTTAAAGGATTATAGTACATGTACAAAGTACATTTCCTTGGGTCAGATAAAAAGGATTTTCTCAGGGAATGAAATTAAAATAAAAGTGGCATATAGGCTATCAAGAGAGCAAAACATTCACATGAATCTAGATTATATATTGCTAATCACCAGCACTACAGTTCATAAACTGCCAACAATACAAAGAAGGGAAAGAATAGAGAGTGATCCTTGTAAAGATAAATTTGTAATACTTTCCCACTCTCTGTTTCTATTAAGGATTATGCATTCCTTTTGTGTTTGACGTTTACAACAGAGAAAGGAATGAAAAATGGAAATGAAATAAAAAATACACTACTATGGAAAAGTGGCCTAAACAAGGGCAGCAACATAATTTAAAATATCTGGAACTGGTGGGCTACTGCCTAACCCTTTGGTTCTTCATCCACAATTTCAGAGAACAAAAATAAGATGATAGTAAGAGCTACATTTTTTACTCTACCATTTTTTAGTTGGTGTTATAAACATCATTGTTGGATCACAAACATAAAAGGCAGAAAACCTGGATTATAATGTTGGCCTTGCTAATTGTGGATTTATAAACAAGATTAATTTCATTAGGAACTATACTGAACATTTCTCTAAATGATTTCTAATTACACTTCCATTATTCCATTAAAAAGTATATAAGTCCCAATAATGTAGGTTACTTCATTACTACAGAATTGCAATAGTGATATTGTGTTCATAGAAATAAGGTGTACATATAAACTTGTTTTCAATTTTACATTTCTTTTAGTCCCTGTATTTGCTATGGTTTTAATATGTTCCCCAAATTTTACATATTGAAAACTTAATCTTCAAATTTATATGTTTGTGCTATTTAGAAGTGGAGTCTTTGGGAGGTAGATAATGTCATCAGGCTAGGGTCCTCATGATGGGACTTGTAGCTTTATAAGAAGAGAAAGAGAAACCTGAGCTGGCAAGCTCTTACTCTCTCATTATGTGATGTTTTCTTCCATGTTACGTATGACACAGCAAGAAAGCCCTCACCAAATGCCAGTGCCATGTTCTTAGACTTCCCAGTCTCCAGAACTGTACACTAAAATAAACTTCTTTCTTTATAAGTTACCCAGCCTATTGTGTTCTGTTATAGCAACAGAAAATGAGCTAACATATTATTATTTATTTAGAATTACACAGAGATTAATTTATGTATTCAGAAAAATGTTGTTATAATAGAAGTTGTAATTAAGCATTGCCGTGGCACTGAAGTTATGATTTCAAGTAAGACAAATAAGTTCATGCTCTGAGGAAAATTACTGGTTGCAAATATATGAAAAAATTAAAAAGTAAATATATGACTAGAAGAAGAAAAACACAGGAACTTGAAAAAATATGAAACAAGTTGGGTGAAGTATTAAAGAAGCTGTTACTTTACTCATCTAGCAAAGCCTCTAAGAGGAGGTGAAGTTTGAAGTAAGAAGTAAAGGTAAGTGCCGGGCATGGTGGCACACGCCTGTAATCCCAGCTACTTGGGAGGCTGAAGCAGGAGAACTGCTTGAACCCAGGAGGTGGAGGTTGCAGTGAACCAAGATCGCACCACTGCACTCCTGCCTGGATGGCAGAGCAAGACTCTGTCTTAGGGAAAAAAAAAAAGTAAAGGTAAGAATGAGGGCTCAAAGGACAACTTAAGAAAAAAGTCATCTAAAAAGCCAATGACTTGGAGGCTAGAACAAGCCTATCACTTTTCAGTAATAAATGGAAGGTAAGTGTGGCTAGAGTGTGGAGCTCAGGGGAATTAGTGGATCAAGACGATGTTGGAGAGACTGATGGTACCACCTGAAGTCATGGGGAAGAGTGTGGATTTTGTGGTAAATAATTCATATTGGAAGAAATTTACATTCTAATAAGGAAAAAGAAATACAAAGCAAATATGAAAAAGTGTAAGTTAATTAAAAATACAGATGCTCCTTGACTTATGATGGCGTTACATCCTGATAAACTCAATGTAAATTGAAAATCTTGTAACTGAAAATGCAACCAACCTACTGAACATTATAGCTTATGCTAGCCTACATTAAACATGTTCAGAACACACATATTAGTCTACAGTTGGTAAAATGTCAAAATCCAAAATTTGAAATATGGTTTCTACTAAATTCTTGTTGCTTTTGCATCATTGAAAAGTTGAAAAATTGTAAGATGAACCATTGTGATTTGGGGGCAACTATAGGACTACATAAAAAGGGCATGCAACACCAGTTTGAAGAGTCAGAGGTAATTTCCTAGATAAGGTAACATCTTTTGGTATAATAGAAAACATAAAATTGGCAACAGAGGAAGAAGAGAAAGACAGGAAGTCAGGAAGGAAGAAAGGAAGCAAAGAGGGATTGAAGGAAGGGAGGAAAAAGGAAAAAAGAAAGAAAGAAAAGAATAAAGCGATGGAACTCAGGGTATGCTAACCCAAAATACAGCTCATTGGTATCTGAGAAAATAGCAGAAGGAGGGTGGTTATTCTGACCTTCTCCTGCCCTTCTCTCCTGAAACAGAACATACATAGGAACTAGAAAGAATTCCCTTTACCCCTTTTCCCCTGAAATGAGTAATAAAACCTGGATGACTTTCCCCTGAAGTATGTCATAAGACTCTCATTGCAGAGTAGTCCTCCTTCTCCCAGGTGGGAAGGAATGTCCTTATCTCTTATGGCAGAGACACAGAGACACAAAAAAGAATCTGAACAAACAGGACTTGCTGAGTTCCCCTTTAATTACCATTAGATGAAACTCTGTTTTACAATAATCATACTACTGCCTGGGACTCCATCAAAACACAGGTTCTTCTGTTTCTTTGGGTTTTTATTTCATAAAGCTCCTATGTCACATAAAACTTATATTAAATACATTTGTATGCTTTTTGTTGCTGTTGTTGTTAATCTGTCTTTTGTTTTAGGGGTCTCAGCCATGAACATAGTGATGGGTGAGAAAACAAATATTTTCTCCCCTACAGAAAAAAAAAAAAAAAGAAAGGAAAGAAACAAGAAAAGAAGAAAGGGAGAAAGGAAAGAAGAAAGGAAAAGAAGGAAGAATGAAGGAATAAAGGAAGGAAGAAGAAAAGACAAAGGAAGAGACAGAAAAGTAGTGAAGAAAGAACAGAGAGAGAGAGAGAGATGGAGTTGAACAAGCAGCTTTAGCAAAGGGAATAGTGTGTACTATGGTCCGGAGTCAAAGGAGCAAACATCTTTTTTTTCCCCCACAAGACTGCTAGAAAGATCAAACAAAAGAAATTACTTTACTGTAATTCCTAACCCCTTGATCCACTTGCAGTGGCCACTTGAATCTTCCTAGTTACAAAATAGGAAGGCTTTGAGACTGTAATACGTATTAGGAACTATGCTAGATACATAAAAGCTAATTACTTTAATACATATGAAGAATTCATATTTCAATAACTATATACCAAGTGCAAAAACATAGTGACTAATAGACCATAGTCCTGAAGAAACCTATAACCTAGATGGAGAAAGAGTCAAACAAATAAACATGGACTAGATCTAGATAGTTTCCATGAGTGAGATTTTTCCCATGAGAGATGCAGATTTGTTTGTAAATTGGAGAGTAGCTGAGTGCAAGATATTAAAGCTACAAGGAAACTAAGCCAATAGTTTTGAAATTTAACCTGAAAACAATGTGAAAGCAGTGAAATAATACTACTGTAATATCAGTAATGATCAGAGAAAAGAACTGAGTTGGGAGAAAGAAAAGCAAATTAAGAGACTTGTCAATCTTGGTGAAAAAAAAAATGTTCAGGGTCTCAACTGAGGCTCTGATAGAATAAATGAGGAGTACAATCTCAGTTAGTCTTCCCAACAATAATGTTATTAGTTTTAAAGTAATGGTTTAAAAAATGAATATAAATGAGGCTTAGAAAGTTTTACTTACTTATGTATGCTCAGCTATTAGCAATCAGTAACCAATATCTGATCATTCAAATTCACATTTTTGCTTTTAAGGCAGAAACAAATTTAATTCAATTTTATATAAAATTTAGATATTTACTTCTTACAGTAGCTTTTACTCATTGTCTAAATAAACCATAATAAGATTTTATATAAAAAATGAATTTAAAAATTTATCAGAAAGTAGCTATTCAAATTTATACTATGAATTATGCAACAACCATTTATCATAGACGTTGGTATTTCTATATACAAATCATTTGATGCCATATTTCTGAAATTAGCATCCTGACGTCCAGAGAAGTGAACTGCATATTTAGGTACTAAGGAATGATTGAAGAACAGGCTGCCCCTCAATTTGAATGGTTCTGAGCGGTGCAAGGTTTGTACATCATTTTACACATGAGATAATTTCTCTTATTGGCTATCATATTTTTAGGCAAGATATTAGAAATGTTATGTGTGTACAACTACAATTAGAATTTCAAAAGTGCTCAGATGATTGTGGGAAAATTCCTGAAATTTCATAAAATAAATTCAGCTCAGCTCAACTATTTTTTTGATTTATATTGATCATTTCATCCATTTCTAAATTCTTCTTTCTTGGCAATAGTTGATGACATATCACATCTAAACATTTCTTTTTCTTTCTATTGGGAGTATGTTGTTAAAATGCTCATTAATTTTTTTCTTGTTCCTAGTAAGTATAAAATTGTTTAACAATAATTAATCTAATAATATTCTATCATGACAGAAACAATTTTGACTCTGGTGTAGTGACTAATTAGCCTTGCACAAGGATAAATTTGGTCTTTACCACTGGTCACTGTGAAGTAATCTCTATGCCCATGGAGTGTCCTCTCCAATCTCTCTGATATAAGGTCCTTTGTTTGCCTGAGGGTGCTGGCTACTACACAGTCTAAGATCATGATTTATGTTGGGGACATAGGGCCACCAGAGGGTTCTGACTCTCAAAGAAACTAATGACTGGATATATTTGCCTGATCTCTGGAAGGGTATGGAGACTAACGATCATTCATACGGGCATCTGATGTATGACTGATCCCCAATACAGTAACTCAACACAAATGATTTGGGTGAGCTTTTCTGGTTGTCAATATCCTGTGAGTATTGTGACATATCATGGCCAGGAGGAAGTATCACCCCCATCGCTCTAGAGGAAAAGGATAACTGGAAAGTGCATCTGGACCCTTCCTGGACTGCCCTATGCATTTATTCTCATAGCTAAAATTAATTTTTGTCATTTCTCCATAATAGACTGTAATCATGATTATAACGACTTTCAGCAAATTCTGTGAGAACTTCTAGTGAATTATTAAAACTGAGAGTGGCTTTGGAAATCCCCCAAACTTGCAAATAGTGTCATAAATCTCATAAGTGAGATTGATTTTATGGGGTAGTATGCCGTCAATCTTTGCAGTTTGGCTAATTTTGGTTAACTCCCAATATAAGAAATGAAATTTTAATCATTTCTGTTTTATCAAGCTGTCAAGTTAACTTCGATAACTTTTTATAGTAAAATGAGCCCTGAAACAGTATGGATTTGTGTCCCTATCCAAATTTCATGTGCAATTGTTATCCCCAGTGTTGGAATAGGGGACTGGAGGGAGGTGAATAGACCATGGGGGCAGATTTCTCCCTTGCTGTTCTCATGCTAGTGAATGAGTTCTCAGAAGACCTGGTTGTTTAAAAAGTGTATGGGACTTTCCCCTTCTCTCTCTTCCTCCAGCTCTGGCAATATAAGACGTGCCTCCTTTCTCTTTGCTTTCTGCCATAATTATAAAATTCTTGAGACCTCCCCAACCATGCTTCCTATACAGCCTGTGGAATCATGAACCAATTAAACCTCTTTTCTTTATACATTACCCATAGCAATGCGAGAATGAACTAATACAGAAAATTGGTACCAGGTGTGGGGCATTGCTATACAGATACCTGAAAATGTGGAAGCGACTTTGGAACTGGGTAACAGGCAGGGACTGGAAGTGTGGAGGGCTCAGAATAAGACAAGAAGATGAGGGAATATTTGGAACTTCCTGGAGACTTGTTAAATTGTTATGACCAAAATGCTGATAGTGATATGGTCAATGAAGTTCAGGCTGAGGAGGTCTTAGGTGGAGATGAGAAACTTACTGGAAACTGAAGCAAAGATCACTTTTGTTACACATTAGAATATAGCTTGGAGGCATTTTGCCCCCCCACCTGCCCTGGAAATCTGTGGAACTTCGAATTTGAGAGTGATGATTTAGAGTATCTGGTGGAAGAAATTTTTAAGCAAGAAAAAAATTCAAGATGTGACCTGGCTGCTTCAAGAAACCTATTCTTATATTCATGAGCAAAGAAATGGCCAGCAACTGGAACTTATATTTAAAAGGGAAGCAAAATGTAAATGTTTGCAAATTTTGCAGCCCAGCTCTGTGGTAGAAATGAAAAACCCATTTTCTGGGGAGGAATTCAAGCTGGTTACAGAAATATGCATGAGTAAAGAGGAGCCAAATGATAACAACCAAGACAATTAGAAAAATGCCTTGAAAGGTTTCTGAAAGTTCAGAAACCTTTGCTCCAGCACCTCCCATCACAGGTCCAAAGGGCTAGGAGGAAAAGTGGGGCCCAGGTCTCTGCTGCCCTGTGCAACCTCAGGACACTGCTTCTTGCGTCCCAGTAGCTCAAGCTCTTGCCATGACTAAAAGGGCCCCAGATACATCTCAGACCACTGCTGCAGAGGGTTCAAGTTGTAAGCCTTAATGGCTTCCACATGGGTTTAAGCCTGCAAGTGCACAGGGGGCAAGAGTTGAGGCTTGGGGGCATCTGCCCAGATTTCAAGGATGTATGGAAGTCTCTGGAGTCTAGGTAGAAATCTGCTGGAAGGGCAGAGCCCTCATGGAGCAACTCTGCTAAGACAATAGAGAGGGAAAATATGAGGTTGGAGTCCCCAGACAGAGTCCCCCACCTAGGGAACTGCCTAATGGAGCTTTGATAAGAAAGCCATCATCCTCCAGACCCTAGAATAGTAGATGCACCAGCATCTTGCACCATGCACCTGGAAAACCCACAGGTACTTGATGCCAGCCCATGAAGGCAGCCATGGGGGCTATATCCTACAGAGCCACAGGGGTGCAGATGCTCAAGGCCCTGTGAGCCCACCACTTGCATCAGTGTGGCTTGGATGTGAGACATAGAGTCAAAGGAGATTATTTTGGAGCTTTAAGATTAAATGGCTGCTTTTCTGGGTTTTAGACTTGCCTGGAATCTGTAGCCCCTTTATTTTGGTCAATACTCCCTTTTGGAAAGGAAGCAATTACCCAATGCCTAGACTCTGATTGTATCTTGAAAAGTAACTAACTTGTTTTTTGTTTTACAGGCTCATAGGTGGAAGGGACTTGCCTTGTCTCAGGTGAGACTTTGGACTATGGACTTTGAGTTAACACTGAAATGAGTTAAGACTTTGGAGACTGTTGAGAAGGGATGATTGTATTTTACAATGTGAGAAGGACATGAAATTTGGGAGAGACCAAGGGCAGAATGATATGGCTTGAATTTGTTTTCCCACACAAATCTCACGTCAAATCATAAACCCCAATGCTGGAGGCGGGGCCTGGTGGGATGTGATTAGATCATGGGGGCAGATTTCCCCCTTGCTGTTCTCATAGTAGTGAGTGAGTTCTCACTAGATCTGGTCGTTTAAAGGTGTGTAGCATCTACCCCCCTCTCTTCCTCCTGTTCTGTCCATGTAAGATGTGCCTACTTCCTCTTTGCCTTCTGCCATAATTGTAAGTTTCCTGAGTCCTGCCCAGCCATGCTACCTGTACAACCTATGGGACTGTAAGCCAATTAAATTTCTTTTTTTCTATTTAATGGTAAAATCTCAGAGCAGATTAAGATTTTTCTGAATTTTTTATCAGAACAAATATAGATATTTTAATTTAGGTGCTCCTATAAAGGTTTTGTCCTCTTTAGCTTTTTGTTTTTGGCCAAAATCTGATATAATTTTAAATGCATCATAAATCCAAATAGCCATGATTTAAAAAAAAAGTGTGGGCCAGGCGCAGTGGCCAACCTGAGGTCAGGAGTTCAAGACCAGCCTGGCCAACATGGTGAAACTCTGTCTCTACTAAAAATACAAAAATTAGCTGGGAGTGGAGGCAGGCACCTGTAATCTCAGGTACTCAGGAGGCTGAGGCAGGAGAATTGCTAGAACCCAGGAGGTGGAGGTTGCAGTGAGCCGAGATCATGCCATTGCATTCTAGGCCAGGCCAACAACAGCAAGTCTCTGTCTAGAAAAAAAAAAAGTCTAATCCTATTTAATTATTTTATTCAATCAGAATCTACCTAGTGTTTAATATAACTCAGGTGCTGCAAAAAAATCTTGGGGATACTTAAATTACAAAAGAGGCAAGACAAAGCCAGTGAGACTACAATTTGTTGTCACATGTGACAATCATAATTAAGGTATGGTAGCAAGGGAGGAATTACCCATTTGCTCTGAGTTAGAGCTCTTATTCACAAGCCTGATCTATATTCACCATCTGCAGTCTTCATGTCATGTTTCTATTTTTACATAAAACAAATTGATGTCTGAAACTAACCTAAAACTGCTATATTCTTATTTAAATTGCACAGCTAGGTTGACAATAAATCAATGGGTTTCCCAAGGTCAACATCAAATTGACACTTAATTTTTTAAATTAATATATAATATTTGTACATTTTATGGGGTAACTGTGGTATTCTGATGCCTGCATACAATACGTAATGATCAAATCAGGGTGTACAGGATATCTATCACCTCAAAAATTAATCATTTATTTTGGGAACATTTCAAATCTCCTCTTCTTGTTATTTTAAAATCTACAATATATTGTTGTTAACTATTATTTTAAAATGTACAATATATTGTTGTTAACTATAGTGACCCTACTAAACTATCAAGCACTAGAACTTTTTCCTTCTGTCTGTTCATATCCATTAACCAATCTCTTTTAATTCCCTTTCCCACACACTTCCCATCCTCTAGTAGGAGTCCTTTTACTCTCTGACTTCAAGAGGCCAACATTTTTAGCTCCCACATATGAGTAAGAACATGTGATATTTGTCTTCCTGTGCCTGGCTCCTTTTGCTTAACATAATGACCTCCAGTCCATCCATGTTGCTACAAATGACAGGAAACTAACTATATGTATATAGATATAGACATAGATAGATATAGATGTGTGTGTGTGTATATATATATATATACTATCTATCTATCTGTATACTATCTATCTATACATACACGCACAACGATATACTATTATTTTTATGCATCTGTCCATTGATGAACACTAAGGTTGATTCTGTGTCTTGATTATCATGAATAGTGCCACAATAAACATGGGAGTGCAGATGTCCCTTTGATATACTGATTTTCATTCTTTTCCATAAATACCAAGCAGTGGAATTGCTGGATTATATGATAGTTCTATATTTACTTATTTAAGAAATATTCATAATGTTTTTCATAAATGTTATACTAACTTACATTCCCACTAAAGAGTGCATGAGAGTTCTCTTTTGTCACCATCCTTACCAGCATTTGTTATTTTGGTAGATTATTTTGTTATTCAGTGCTTAAAAGCTATTGAATTTGAATTGAATAAATTCTTCTTTTTCTTTACAGTAATATAGTCTTAAGTGCTCATCAATTACAAGTGAAATTCATATTATTTGCAAGGTAATTTATTTCCTATTTTTCTATTTTCAAATTATATTTAAATCATACCTTTCTAAAAAATTTGAAATCAGTTTTACAAAACAAGTTTAGTTGAGTAAAATTTTTAGAAGAAAGATTCGTTTCTATTAAAGCTGTATTTTACCTTTAGATATAAAAGAGTCCTTGGAGGTCGTTATGTAACTGAATTCCAGAAAAGTGCCATGAGTTTGACAAAGCCACACACATAATTGTTAACATATCTAATACTAAAATCAGAACTTTTCCTTCACATAGTTTATCCTATAACATTGTGTATATTACCTCATATAAAAATGCAAATAATAAAACGCAAGAAATGGTTCACAAATTATTTTACACCAACAACTGGTAATCTATTCAATTACATGTGAGTAATGTCAGTATTTGTGGGAAACATAATTTGTTATAGCAAAACATGAAGTATCTTTGGAAAATTCTCCTAAAGTATTTGGTATAGGCTGATATCAGCTGATCCAGGGACTACAATCATAGACAGGGTTATGGATATTTGAAATTTCCTATTACTTGAAGTATGGATTTCATCATATTATTCTGTATACAACTTCCAAATACACATTAACATACAAAACTATCCTATATAGACTATAGAAACTATATAGGCTATAAAAAGCAAGTAAGCACTGCAACTGTTATGTTTATTACCAGTTAAAACTTGAAGTTGTTATTTTAAAAAAGTGAGACTGTACAGCAGTTATACACGCTTTTTAGACATGGTTCAAAATATGGATTAAGTTTTGTCAATTGGTAAATTAAATAATGAAGTCATGAGTCTCAATAGCTTGTTTATCACTTTCATATTTTGTTTCAACATTTTCGAATACTTGACTTATAGAGAGACATGTGGAAACTTTTACTAAATTAGTAAAACTTTTCTTCCTTCAAAAGAAACTTATATTTTGTTTCGTATCACATAAATAAAAATATAAAGTGCAATTGTTATTTAGATCCCACAAGTCATAATTTTTCTTGGCTGAGAGCATAATAAACAATTTCTATTTTTTGTTGCCCATAGAGACAAAGTGAAGCAGTTCAGATCTCATGAAATAAAGCAATAAGAAGATAACTATTTTAAGTATGTTACGATGCACTGCATTTTCTTTAAAAGTAATTTTTTTTTTTTGCTTACCTTTTCTATTATACTCAATATTAAATACAAGGAGTGAAAAGATACCATTTTCCCTCAGGAAAGGCAGCAGTGTTTGCTATTTATTTACAATCTAAAATGATGCTTGTTTATTTAATATGTATTTTTAAATGATTTCAGCAAAGTAGATTTAGGACTATCCAGTTACACATAAATTAGTGGGTGATACATGTAAAGAATAATGACCATACATAACATATTCAGTTTCAATAAAAGTACCTCACATCCTCACGTCTTCATGTCAGACACTCACAATTTTTTTAACAGCTGAGTATTCAAATTGTATTACTGATTGGACAAAATAAATAATTTTCTCTTAAATTGATTTAAGAACTGAGATAGACTTTAAAGCTGGAAATAATGTGATCACTTGGTAGATTTTAAAGTCATTAATTAGCATATTTAGCGTTATTTCAAACAAGCCTTCTTATTTTTATTATTGTATTTATTATTGTTAATTGGCAAATAATAATTCTATATATTTATGGGGTCTAAGGTGATATTTTGATACATGCATGCAATGTGTAAGGATCAAATTAGGGTAATTAGCATGTCTATCACCTGAGACTCTTATCATTTGTTTTTTGTTAGCAACATTTATATAACCAGCTCTTCTGGCTATTTGATATTAGCCATGGTAACTAGAGAGAGATGATATCTCATTATAGTTTTGATTTTCATTTCCCTAATGATTGGTGAGTTGGCAATTTTAAAAACATAACTATTGTCTGTTTCTTTTTTTTCGTGACAGAGTTTTGCTCTTGTTGACCAGGCTAGAGCGCAATGGCACAATCTCAGCTCACTGCAACCTTTGTCTCCTGGGTTCAAGTGATCCTCCTGCCTAAGCCTCCTGAGTAGCTGGGATTACAGGCATCTGCCACCATGCCCAGCTAACCTTGGGAAAAAACATAAGCTGAGAATGAGAGAGGGTTTAAGAGGCAAAGGAAAAATGAAATTAAATTAGAGATGAATAAACATTCATCAAATCAAGGAGACAATCTGTTATAAAATAATTTTAACAAATTTAAAGACCCAAGGTGAGGAATTTTCATAATGAGATGTAAGAAGCAGAGCAGTATACAAGATTTGAAAATTCTTTAGGGGAGTGATGGAATTGATATTATTGTAACTAATTCTTACCATAGCTTTATCAACCTTGTTTAAGCATTTGTTCATTAGGAATTTGGGTCATTATCAACAAAATAATGAGGGTGGAGAATTAATAATATCAAATGACAACATAGGGTGACCCCATCTCTACAATTTTTTTTTTTTAATTAACTGGGCATGGTGGTGCTGGCCTGTAGTCCCTGTCCTAACTAGGTGGTGGAAGGCTGAAGTGGGACGATGGGTCACATCCAGGAGTTTATGATTGCAGTGAGCTATGACCTAGCTGTTGCACTTCAGCCTGGGTGAAATGTTAAAACATTATTTCCAAAAATAAATAAATAAATAAATAATAAGAAAAAGAAATAAGAATCAAATAATAAAAGGCTAGGTAATTATATTAAGTTTCAATGATAAATGAGACTTCTAAAAGAGTTTTAACTATTTTGTTTTTAATTATAATAAATATATTTTAAAATTGATATATTTTAGTTGTTATGAAATCGATACCCAAAAATATTAGAAAATTAATAAAGGTTTAATAAAGAGCTTTATAATGAGAATCAAAAGTATTCTACCCCATCTATCTTACCTCTGCTCTTCAGAAAAAGGCATTTTAGATTTTTTTATGCAGTATTTTTTCATTATCTCCATTTTACTAAAAAATATGCTTAAACCATTGGAGATTCTGTCTGTTATAATAAATAAGAGTTTAGCTTATTTTAACACAATTCACTACACACAAATCACTCAATAAAGAATAGAACATTACTTATAGAGTGAATATTAGAATTAATAAATTAAGAAAAAACTTAGAAGAAATTGGCATATAGTAAATTCTTAATTAGTATTATTATTAATTTTTTTATTCATCAATTCTAATACACATTCTTTCACTATGGATTGTTAATCATATTATAGCTGTTAGTGTTCTTTCTTTGTGGTAAATGAAATAATGGTGTATGTTATGATTGAATTAACTCATAGATTTTATAAAATATTCTTTGTCTTATTCCTGATGTTATTAAACCTGTAGATTGAATCTTACATTTGAAAATAGAAATCATATAAATATTATGTCAATGTAAATATGGTTAATGCAAAGTTATTTAAAATACTGATTAAAATATCTTCTTTTGTTCTCATATTTTTTAAAACCTTCTTAACCTATTTCAAATTCTGAATATAATATCCTTTCCTTTGGATATATTTCTCCCGTAAATCTTTGATTAAACTGGTGTAATCTTAACTGCCTTCTTAATAGGAGAGCAGCAGAGATGTGTCCATGGTACATACATTACACTGCTTTCCTGATTTGGGAATCTTTTATTAACTCAATTCCATAAGTAAACCCTTATTTTGCTTAAGCATATTATGCATAACATACTAAGAAACAGATTGTGAAAATTTGAGTCTTTGAGGACTTTTTAGTGTATATAAAATGTCTTCATATTGTCCTCATGATTATTCAGTAATTTAGTTTAATTTTATAATTATATATTGAAAATTTTTATGATTTTTTTTCTTTTTTCCTGTTTACTGCTGATTTGTAGCATACAGTGTAGTTCATGAGAAGTATAATTCAAGTCTGGTCAGCATTTAATTTTGTAGTAATCTAGTAGTAGAATCATTAATTTTGTTATGATTTTTAAAAATGTTTTCCTTATAAAAGCTTTTATAATCGTTTATTTGTGTGCTGAAATGTCACTATATATGAGTAGAGTTTTTTAATGTGGCTGTGTGCATGTGTCTTTGTGTTCTATGTGCTCATTGGTCCCTTTCAATATATAGAATTTTATCTTTGGGTTCATTAAAATTATCCTATATTATTTCTTTGGTAAATTTTTTCTTCTCTAATGTTTTTTGGTCTCTTTTTCTAAAAATTTTATTTTATTGACCTCGTTCCACTTCAAGGAGGTTTTCTTAACAGGAAGATTTTATCTAGGGACAAACATGAAAAAATTTGTGCTTAAAATATATAATTGGCTGCAGTATAAAAAACTTATTAGTAACTCTTTCTCTAAAGGACTTGCAGGATAATTACATGTATCCAGAGAATAGGCTTAGGTAATTTTTGTCTTTATTAGTCTTCCTTCTTTTTCTTGAAGATATTTATTCTTGCCCTTTTGATACAAACTTTCTAAAAATTCATTTCAGTAAAATGTATCTAACAGACTAAGAGTTGGTAGATAGTAGCTTAAGCTAAAATTTATTTCTATTAGGCTACTAAAGATGTACATTTATACAAAACTTGTAGGAGATATGTGGCTGATTCTTATCTAATATTCTTATTTTATATAACATTTCAATACTACCTGAATATGGAAGTAGAAAAATAAAATTAATTTTAATAGAAATCTGCAAAATGCAACATTATATTATGCTGGGTTTAAAAGAAGTATAAATCTCAAGGAGTTCGTAGGCTTTTGAAGCATGGAGATATGAACAAATAATTTTAATGTGCTATTTAAAACGCTATAAAGAAAACATGTAAAAGTCATACTGAAATCCAGGGACTTAAAGCAGAAAATTCAAGTTTAGCGGGTGGGAGTCAGGTAGGAGATAAAGATCTTGTAGGTTTCTTATAAGTAACTTCTGAATAAATTAGTCTTTTATGGATTGGTAAGATTATATCATACATGAAGCTAGATACCATGGATCACACTTATAACTACTATGATAATCATATCCTCTATTAATTAAAATTATATAGCAAGCTCAGTATTTTTTTAATATTCGTAGGTTTTTTCACTGCCAGATTTAAGGAACAGAATATTTAAAATTGTGTTTGGAGAATAAAGGTGAGATGAAATGTTAATCAACCTTGAATATCAGGCTAAAGACTGAATTTTATAAAGTTGGAGACTCAAGTGAGTTACAGTGGATATATTTTTTAAGTAGTGTAGAATTATTATAATCTAGAGCTAGACATTATGAAATCCTTAAAATAACTCATATATCCTTAATAAATTAACTGTATTATTTTAGCATATCACAGAACACATATAATTAAAATTACTCGTAAGATATAATATTCCATCTCTTCAGTTTCTACTACTAAATCTAAGGAGAACAATTAACATAGCACTGAAAATATGCACATGTTTTGCTTTAAACTTTGATATTCAGATGGAATTGCAAAAGTGACTTGATAATTAGGACTCTTTTAATGATTAGTATCAGATTGAAACCATTATAAAGAATTCATAACATGATATGGTTTTACTATTGTCTGTGTAACCATATGGGAGTTTCACTTTTTACTCTTTTTACAGTTGATTTGTGCCAACACATTAGCCTTATTTTCCTAAGCATAATTTTAACAAGGGGTTGTCACGTATGACATTTTGTTTACATTACTGGGCTTAATTTCCGAGGAAGAGAAGTCGGTATCAACCAAAGTGTCATAGAATTGACAGATCAGAAAGAAAACCTCATTGTTCAATGTTATTGCCTTATTTTACCAATAATTTTGCTATGGAGATATGCAGAAAATATAATGTTCTAAAGTTTCACTACTGGATGTCAGATGGCATTACTTGGGCTAATCAAATAAGATTTTTAAACTTCTATCTGCCTACTATTTATTCCATCTGTTTGCTTGGTTCTTGTCATATATCACAGCATATGAAATCCACTTTATTTTTTTAATTTTCAAGTTTGAAAATTTTTTTTTATGTGTGCTTTGCAATTATAAACTTTAAAGAAGGTCACAGAAAATACAAAAACTTGATTTTCAGTGAATGATATTTAACAAATCGATATTTAAGAACATAAATATAAGTAACTCATTTTTTTGGAGATGTCATTCCCTGGATATCTTTCTAGTTATGAAGAGTCTAATCTCCTTCAGTCAGAGCTACATCCACCTATGCTGGCACCTAGATAAGAAGGACTTTCACCTTTCTTCAAATGTGCTTAAGATCTGGTGTTGTAGGAAGTGGGGATGAGTTAGGAGAGGTTTGACAGTATTGACTTGAGCACATACTAGAGAATAACTCCATTTGGCTGTTGAACTTTTTCCTGGCTTTCTCCTATCTGGGAAGCCTGAAAGGGTGTGATAAATGCTGTCCTTGCTCAGTATTTGGATGGTTTCAATCCTCTCAGTTAAAAAATCCTAGAAGAGTATTTGCAGGTATTATTTTTTACCAGGAAACAGTGGAGCAAGCTTATCATACTTTTAGGTGTATACTATTTTAAATATTTATAGTTTGTATATAACTATCAATGCTATTTTTATATTTAGTCATATTACATTTTTCATATACTCTCCTATGGCAATTTATCACTTTCCAGTTTCATGTCGTATATCCTAAATCATTTGGAAGATTCATTAAAACTTATCCTGATTTAGGCAATCAATTAGTATTTTATTTAACACTTACTTTGTAGTCTATGTCTCCTTCTCCGACCCCCAGGCCAAAGCTATCAACACTGTTTTTTGACCCATGCTTTCACTATTCCATCTGATAAAAGTGAGTATATTAATATAAAATTCATCATCGTATGATAGATTGGAAGAACAAACACTGTTCTGGACCCATTTGTTTGACACTGTGATGTCTTTAAAGGTCAAATAAATATGTATATATTCATATTGCTAGCAAATTTTTTCCAGTTAACCATTTAAGAACATTAAATATGGCTAAATTTTATATAATGAATTATACTAAACTAATTGCCATGATAGACGCAAACATTTTTCTGTTTAGCCAATGGTTATATCCTTCTGTCTCTCTCTCTCTTTCTCTCTCTTCTCTCTCTCTCTCTCTATATATATATATGGCATTACATGGATATATATATATATATGTCTAACATTCAATTTTATATGTCCATAGATTTAAAAGAAGGAATCCTGCCCACTTAACATTTGCATATATAATGCTTTGTGGTATGTTTAGCTTTGGGTATTGCATCAGTCCGTTCTCATATTTCTACAAAGAAATACCTGAGGCTGGGTAATTTATAAAGAAAAAAAATTAATTGGCTCATGGCTTTGTAATCTGCACAGGAAACATGGCACTGGCATCTGCTCTGTGGTGAGGACCTCAGGAAGCTTCCAACCATGAGAGAAGGCAAAGGATGAACTGACATCTCACACGGCAGGAATGGAAGCAAGAATGGGAAGGTGGAGGCACCTCACACTTTTAAACAATCAGAAATCATGAGAACTCACTTCTATCATGAGAACAGCATTAAGCCATGGGAGACTCACCCCTGTTACCCAAACACCTCCTACCAGGCCCCACCTCCAACATTGGGGATTACATTTCAATCTGAGATTTTGGTGGGGATAAATATCCAAACTACATGATTTGGCTCCTGGTTCTCCAAATCTTATGTTCTTCTCACACTGCAAAATACAAACATACATTTCCAGTAGTCCCCCAGATGAGTCCCTCATTTTTCTCCCAAATTGAATGAGTCTTAACTCATTCTAACATTAATTCAAAATACCAAACCAAGTCCAAAGTCTCATCTAGAGATAAGTTCCTTACATCTATGAGCCAGTAAAATAAAAACAAATTATTTACTTCCAATATACAATGAGGACTACAGGTATTGGGTAAACATGAGTGTTCTAAAAGGGATAATTTGGCCAAAGAAAGGAGCTACAGGCCCTATGCAAGTTCAACACCCAGCAGGGTAGTCATTAAACTTTAAAGCTCTAAAGTAACCTCCTTTTGACTCCATGTCTCAATCCAGGGCATGCTGGCGTAAAGGTTGCACTCCTAAGCCCTGGGCAGCTTAGCCTCTGTGGATTTTTCATACTGAGGTTGAAAGCTGCTGGCTCTACCATTCTGTGGTCTGAAGGACAGTGAACCCCTCCCACAGCTCCACTAGACAGTGCTATAGAGAAGACTCTGCTTGGGGACTCCAACCCCACATTTCCTCTTAGAACTACTCCAGTAGAGGCTCTCTGTGAGAGCTCCACTTCTGCAGTAGTCTTCTGCCTGGGCACCCAGGCTTTCTCATACATCCTCTGAAATCTAGGTAGAGACTGACGAGCTTCCTTCACCCTTGCACTCTGTGCAGTTGCAAGGTTAACACCACATAGACACTCCCAAGATTTAAGGCTTGCACCCTCTGGAGCAGTGGCCTGAGCTGTACCTGGGACCCCTTGAGCCAAGGCTGGTGCCAAAGAAGCCTGTATGTAGAGAGCAGTGTCATCAGGTTGCATCAGACATCAAAGCCCCAGACCTGGCTTCCTCCTGGGCCTCTGGGTCTGTGATGGCAAGGGCTGCCTAGAAGTTCTGTGAAATGTCTTTTAGGTCTTTCCCCCATTGTCTTGGATATTAGCCCATGGCTCCTTTTTAGTCATGCCAATATATCTAGCAGATGTTCCACAGACCATTTGGAGTTTTCTCCTGATAATGCTTTCTTTTACTCTGCTTCATGGCTAGGCTGCAAATTTTCCAAAGTTTTGTGCTTCTTTAAATATTAAACAATGTTAAATCATTTATTTGCTCCCACATCTGAGCATAGCTTCTTAGAAGCAGTTGCATCATTTCTGGAACACTTTACTGCTTAGATATTTTTTTCTCCCAATACCCTAAGTCATTGCTCTTAAGTTGAAACTTTCACAGATCCCTAAGGCATGAACACAATGCAGCAGAATTCTTTACTAAAGCATAATACACATGACCTTTGCTCTAGTTCCCCATAAGTTCCTCATTTCCATCTTAAACCTCATCAGCATTGCCTTCACTCTGAATATCACTATCAGCATTTTGGTCATGATCATTTAACCAGTCTGTAAGAAGTTTTAAACTTTCCCTCATCTTTCTATCTTCTGAACCCGCCACACTCTTCTAACCTGTACCCATTACCCCGGTCCAAAGTTGCTTCCACATTTTCAGGTATCTTATAGCAATGTCCCACTCCTCGGTATCAATTTTCTATGTCAGGCTGTTCTTGACTTGCTACAAAGAAATACCTGAAGCCAGGTAATTTATAAAGAAAAGATATTAATTAGCTCATGGTTCTGAATTCTGTACAGGAAGCATGGTGCTGGCATCTGTCTGGTATATGGTAAGGTCCTCAAGAAGCTTTAAATTATTTTGGAAGATAAAGGGTGACCAGGCATCTCGTATGGCAGGAATGGGGACAGGAAGAGTGGGAGAAGATACCGCATACATTTAAACAAACAGATCTTATGAGAACTTGCTCACTATTGAAAGGAAAACACCAAGGTGTGAGAGATCTCCTCCCATGACACAAATGCCGTATGCCAGGCAATACCTCCAACACTGGGGATTACCTTTCAACATGAGATTAGGGAAGGGAGAAATATCCAAACTATATCAGGTATGATATTTAAAAGATGATACATGAAATTTCTCACATTAAGTTCTAGCCCTTTTTTTCAAACACAATCTCTCTTCAAAAAAGTGTTCCCTGAGGGGTTTCTCAATTTTTCCTCCTCCCTGATGAATAAAAAAAAACACGGAGTGCCATTTGTGTATTTATTTTCTATTCAGTATATTTAAATTACAGATCCATGGAAATTTAGAGGTAAAAGAACTCAAATTCCAACCCCTCTACTTATGATCTCACTAACTTTGATCTACTCACTTAATCCAAAGCCTCAGTTAGTGTACCTGTAAATGAGTAAAGTAATAGCTACATTACAAAGGTGTTTCTGAGATATACAACAAATGTGTTACACAGTGCTTAACACAGAGTCTTGAATGTAGTAAGTGCTCAACTTGTTAGGTTTTTTTATTTCTGTTACTCTGTATATAAGACAATAGGTCTAAATTAGTTAAATGTAAAATAAAGAATTTATCATAAATTAGCATCGATGATGAATGTGTTTGTTTTCATTATGGGGCATCTAAATACTGCCGAATACCAGTTATGATATTACAAGCACAATAGCCAAATGATAGGAAAACACTGAGTTTATTATTATTGAGTTCGGGAACAGGACTACTTTTTTAGATTTTAGTAGCATCTCCGAGAAAGGGAGAATAAAGTTGGGATATTTATGAGGTTTTGTGGTTTGACTTAAAGTGAATTGTTCACTTTAGGAGTTTGTGGAAGAATCATGATATAATGGTTTAGAATTAACAGGGTACAGCACAGGAAGAATTTTATTTTGATGTTTTAAAATAGTCTCAGAAAATATTGATTTGATAATACATTTTTCAGAGTTGAACAGTTTGATTACGTAGGGAGATAGAATTTGTAGAACAAACAGTAAAACTATTCTCAACGTTTTTTCACTCTTGGTATGAGTTTCTGGCACTAATACAGTCACGTTGATAGAGACAGTGGAAAAGCAAAGTTATGTTAATACAAAAAGATCTTTGCTTTTGGATAGATCCAGACCTTATTGTCTTCCCTTGTGATCATTCTAGAACCTGAACCAAATTATGTATCATTAACATATAGCAACATGAGTTATCCAGATAATTACTACATGAAATGTCCTGCTGTCACATCAAATTTCTTGGTGTGATTATTTAAATTTTCATGTGCCAGGTCTCCTTATTGTGTACATATACACACACACATTATTTATTTAGTTGCATTACTGTGACAGCTGCTGCTCAGCACAAATGAAGATACCGAAGATCTACCTTTTAGATCTTTTTGAAATTTTACCTAAAGTGACTCTCCTATGAACTACTGCTTGTTCAACTTCATGAATCTCCCATAAAAGGTATTTTATAGTCTTGGGGGCATTGATCTTCTCTAAACCATAACACATAGGCTTCATCGTACCTTGTGAGCCTCTTGCAAAGCATGAATAATGAGCTTGATTAGAACAAAAAATAATCCAAAAATCTCCCTTGCATTGTTGGATATTGATTCTCAAATCAAGACCCATTTTTTTCTTTCTGAATAAGTTATTTAATAATTTCTTTTTAATAAGAGTGTAAACTGATGGTGCAAAATGTACCCTGGTTGATATTAGGGAATGTCTTGAGGAAAGAAATTAGATTGCCAAGTTTGTGTCCAAAAAGCAGTAGGGGCCAGTTGGTTTTTGTGCCACAAATCTAATTTTGGGCATCTGAAGTCATACAATGATCTGTAATTGGTCAAATATTCCCTGTAGAATTGTTAAATAGTGTTGTTATGTTATGGTACCACTCATTCAAAATGTTCCTGTGCCAGGCAATTAAACTTGTAATAGAGAGATCATTAGGAAGATCTAAAGCCAAAGAGAAGTCTTACTTGTGAGATCTGTGAGAAAATGAGACAGGCTCCAAATATACACCATCTGTTCTCTGTTTCTTTTCCAAGTTCTATTTCTTTAAAGTTCAGTTACAACATGAGTCACTCATAGTTCACACATGAGGTCCTCAAGTCATATTTTATTGAGGAAAGTAATCCACTTTTCTATGAGTGATATGATAAAATTTTTAGATATATGGATGGTTAGCCTATTGTGTTTCCCATCTGTAAACTTATGCATAGGTTGAATCCAGTTAACCAGGACATCAACTGATTTATTGCAACTAACTACATTTAAAGAAAGCTGGTGTTTCTCAAAAACATGTGTACAAACTCAACAGTTTTTTGCATGAGATAGCTAGTTCATATGCCAGCTGTAGCCAAGTATTGAACTCATATCAAAGAGTGTTTAAAGAGGCAAAAAAGGCAATATTAAGAATACAGGCTTGCTTTACAGTTAACAAAATTAAAGTTTCCCTTAACACAACAAGAAAGGAAAGGAGAAAAACAGGAAAATAAAAAACAAAAGAATGCAGAATAAAATGTGACAATTGATAGTTTTAGTTTGTGAATCTTAAGTTGAAGCCATGTACATCTCATATAGTTTTTGACTTGGTCCAGGGGTCTTGGATGGAGTGTATCTCTTTATGAAGACCGTATAATTCTAGAGTTTTTCATATCAACCTCAGCTTGAAGACTCCAGAAGAAATTATCTTCCAATGATTCAAAGAAGGTTTAAGCCTTTTGACTGGGAGATGATAATGCCTTGAAAACTTACTACTGTATTTATTGTTAATTGTATATAATGGAGTTTTTCCATCGGGGGCAAGATCTGTCCATTTCTGATGCCTCATTCAGTAAGAGAGGTCTCCAGGTTTTAAGTCATGAAAGGTTATTTAGAAAAGCTTTCTCATATCTGTTGATAACAGCCCTGAGTACATGGCTTCAGTACCCTACAAATTTTAGCCAGGTCTTGCAATAATGTGGTGTATAAAAATTGAGATGATGTCACAAGACATATGATCTTGCCTGTTGCTATCTCCAAAGGAGAGAATTGATGATACCCAGAAGTAGCTGCTCTTGTTGTTATTAATCCAATGATAATTTAATGCTTGAAATTTGGAAAATCTCTGAGAGTTTTGCTATTTTCATTGTAGAGTTATATTTGATCTTTCTACTTCTCTCAAAATTGCAAAGCTTTTATTACATCATTTCAATAAAAAAAAGGGTAACTTTCACTAGGAACACCCAAGGGACAGGTTGAAATACTTGGACTGGTAACAAAATATCAAGTATAGCCAAGCCTTGGTTTGTTTTGTTCCAATACCCTCATGGCAAATTTGTTCCAATACCCTCAGTGGATACCAAAATCCATTGATGCTCAAGCCCTGATATAAAATGGTGTAGCATCTGCATACATTCTAATCATATCCCCCGTATGCATTAAATTATTTCTAGATTATTTACAATACCTAATACAATGCCTACACATCATTTCATTCACATGAATTTAGCATAATATTTGGCACATGGAAAATTCAGGTTTTCCTTTTTGAAGCTTTGTAGAATTTTGTGCCAAATATTTTTATCCATGGTTGTTTCAATCTGCAGATGCAGAACCCATGGATACAGAGACAACTGTAATTGTTTATCACTTTAGAACTCTCAGGCAATGAAAGGCTTCAATTTATCCTAAGAATAAGGAAACAATGACAGGCACATGTACAAAAGCCATTCAAGATACTTACATGAAATCTCTTTGAAGGTGATCAAGGGGGAACTGAAGTTTGAGCCTTTTCTACATCCCACCTTTACAGTTTTACCAAATTGTGTTAGTGACTAATGCAATATCCAACATACACAGCCTCATATCAAAGTGTTTCCACCAATGTTTACTGAGTGCAATAGCTACTTTGTCTGTTGTGAGCAATTTTGTTTAGAGTTGTACACTTTCATTTTTGATACTCCTGCGTTTTCAAGCAGCCATCTTTGAAGATTATTCTTATGTGACCTGCATTTATATTTTTCCCAGTATCCATTTTATGACTCTGGAGCCAAATGCTGGTATATTAACATGTTAGCCCAGTCTCACACTGCTAAGAAGAAATACCCAAGACTGGGTAATTTATAAAGAAAAGAGATTTAATTGACCCACAGTTCCACTTGGCTTGGGTGCTCAGGAAACTTACAATCATGGTGGAAAACACCTCTGCACAAGGCAGCAGGAGAGAGAACTAGGGCCTGCAGGGGAAAGGCCAAATGCTTATAAAACCATCAGAGCTCATGAGACTCACTCACTATCACAAGAAAAGCATGGGGGAAACCACCCTCACGATCCAATTACCTTTACCTGGTCCCACCCTGGACACCTGGGGATTATGGGGGTTACAATTCAAGGTGAGATTTGGATGGGGACACAGAGCAAAACCATATCAACTATAACTGAGCTTTTCAAGGATTTTCCTTGTTAGGTATCAGGAGGGCTAGGATTTTGGTGATGAAGGGCTGTCTGGCAAGATAAGCAGCCTAGGCATTTCTTCTACTCTTCTACTCTTCATGTTATTTTCTTTTTCTTTCTTTCTTTTTTTTAGATGGAGTCTTGCTCTGTTGCCCAGGCTAGAATGCAATGGTGTGATCTCGGCTCACTGCAAGTTCCGCTTCCCTGATTCAAGTGATTCTCCTGCCTCAGCCTCCTGAGTAGCTGGGATTACAGGCACCCACCACCACGCCTGGCTAATTTTTGTATTTTTAGTAGAGACGGGGGTTTCACCATGTTGGCCAGCCTGGTCTCGAACTCCTGACATCAGGTAATCTGCCTGCCTCGGCCTCCCAAAGTGCTGGGATTACAGGCGTGAGCCACCAGGACCAATCTCATGTTATTTTCTTATACTCACATCTTAATGAAGCATTAGAGCACACAAAGTCCCTTAATGCATTGACTGTTCTTACATGAGATCGACAACCTGCCTTGATTTTAAAGCAATTCTAAAATTATTGTCCAACCAAAAAGTTGATCTATTATTTTTGTGTACAGTAACCCTTCTGTCTCCAGCTAATTGACAAGCTTTGGCAAATGTGTCAATTTCAGCTTTCTGAGCAGATTTTGCCTCTGGCAGAGAGTCATATTTTAGGGATGAAGGAAGATCTGACAAAGGATGTACCCGCTGATTTTTTTTTTAAGTCTTAACTTATGATTAACTAACCAATAATATAAACATTGTAAAGACTTTTCTAATAAATCTACCTGAATCATAGTTCATGGATAAAGGTTAGAAAATCTTGTTTCCTTTTCTTCTTATAATGGAGTAAAAGTAGCAGGAGCTTTGAGTATTACAATAAGGAATGAAAATGTGTGAGAAAATAAAATAATTGAATTTTATAAGAGGTAAGCCTACTTGTTGATAAATGTGTATTTTCAGCAATCAACTAATGTAAAATATAAAGGACAATCTAGTATAAAGAAGATTCTGAAATAATATTGTCAGAAGCCTTTGCTAATTGGTCTGCCATGATTATTACCCTTAAACACAATTGGTTGGCTTTTGTCACAGAGTCAAGAAAGAGACTATAGTTTGCGTTTGGTCATTCCCAAATCATTAATCCAGAACGCTAAGAGCTCATCCAAAGAAACTCTCGTGTATGAATAGATAGAATAGTTTACAATGATTAGGTAAGTCCATATCCAATGTTTTGAAGAACTAATTTTAGCTCTCTTTCTCATATATACAAGCTGTCTCTCTTTAGATTTTCAAGGAAGAATCTCAGATACCAAGGTCTTGGATAAGTCACACAGGTTTTGGTGATTGAGAAAAATTTAGACCCACTGCCTGCAGTAGAAAATAAAATCTAGGATTTGTTTAACTGTCCCTGTTATTGGCTTGAGGAAGTTATGAATAGCTTATAGTCTAAGAAACTGACTTACCTCCTTGGAATAAATCACGCCTAGGTTATAAACTTTACTTAGAAAAATTAGGATTTAAAAAAAAAATCTTATGATCTTTCTAAACTAAAATACTAAATACATATATAAAATCAGTTGCAGAGCTACCATTATCTTTAAAACACAACAAATAGTCATACGCCTATGGAGTAAGGGCAGAAACACAGGGAAATTATTATTTCTTATTTGAGGAATTGTGAAAGAGAGGATTTCTTATTATACTCATGGGGCATAATAGTCTACTTTAGCTTCCCACCCCCAACCCCTGCCCACCCCCAGGAGAAGGCAAAGAAATATTGGTTATTTTGATCTAATTCTAAAGAGATACCCCAAAAAGCAGCACAGAGATCTACAACTGCAAAATATGCAGAGTCACAGTCAGGAGGTACAGACAATATTCAAATTCTGGCTTTGTAGTATAGCAAAACAAAATGACTATTATATTGATTTATGACCCTCGGGTCATAAACAAACCTATATCTCTGCCCTTCCCATTGTGTGTTTGACAGGGAGAGCAGAAATACTATAAGAACTAGGGAAAGTATGATAGGCCTAGTGTTGAATCTGTACTTCAGATTTATTGCTGAATAGAAATGGTAAGATTGGATATTTTTGCTTGATGCCTGATCTAGGTATAAAGCATTCGGTCTTTCGCTATTAAGTATAATTTAATTTTAGTTGTGGCTTATTTGTAGATGCCCTTTTATTAGGTTGAGATAATTCCCTTCTGTTCCTATTCCTAAATTTTTTTAATCATAAAAGGATGATGGATTTTGTGCAATGATATTTGTGTCTATTGAAATGATCATGTCTATTTTTGTCCTTAATTCTATATATTATGTATTAAATTAATCTATTTTAGGACGTTAAATGTACCTTTAAGTGCCAAGAAGAATTGCCACTTCATTATTGTATGTATTCTTTTTAAAATTGTTGCTGGTTTAAGTTTGCTAGCATTTAGTTGAGGATTTTTATGTCTATATTCATGAATGATCTTGGTCTGTATTTTTCTTGTAAAGTCTTTACTGGGTTTTGGTATCAGGGTAATAATAACCTTGTAGGATGAATTGTAGAGTGTTCCCTCCTCTCCTATACTTTGAAAGAAACTGTGAAATGTTAGTACTAATTATTCTTGAAATGTTTTGTAGATTTCAACATTGAAGCCATCTGGCCCTGAAATTTTATTTTGTTGTTGGAAGTTTTAAAATTATTATATCAACCTTTTACTTGCTTTAAATCTATTCAGATTACCTATCTATTCTTAAGAAGACTTGGTAGTTTGAATCTGTCTAGGAATTTGGCCACAGCATCAAAATTATAACTTGTTAATATAGAATTATGGATAGTATTATTTTACTATAATTTTTGTATTTTTCTAAAGGCAATAAAATGTCTTTATTTTAATTCTTGACTTTGGTTCAAGTCCTCTGTTTTTTTCCCCCCCTTGGTCTAGCTAAAGGTATTTTATTATATTTATTTTAGTTTTTCAAAAAATACATTTTTACTTTATTAATTTTCTCAAGTTTTTTAACCTTTCTTCATTTTAATAATATCAATTTTAAACTTTTTATTTCCTTTTGATTGTTTTAGGTTTAAATTTCTCTTCTTTTTCTAGTGTTTGTGGTGGAAGCATAATTATTAATATTTTGTCCTTAATTTTTACCATAGGAATTTATATTTATAAATTTTCCTGTAAGCATGACTTTATTTTCTTGCATAAGGTTTTGTATGTTGTGGTTTTATTTTTTTAATGTCAAAGTATTTTCAAATTTCCCTTATGACATATTCTTTGACTCATTGGCAATTTAAGAGGGTATTTTTAATTTTTATATACAGTCACTTGTCACATAAGAATGTTTTGGTTGACACGGGACTTCATGTATTACTGTTGTCCCATAAGATTAAAATGAAGTTGAAAAAAATTCTATTCCCTAGGGATGTTGTAGTTGTCATAACGTTATAGCATATAATATACTTATCTTTCTGTGTTTAGATATTTAGTACATGAATGCCATTGTGTTATAATGTTTAGATATTTAGTCCATAAATAGCATTATGTTATAATTGCTACAGTATTTAGTGCAGTATCATGCTATATACATTTGCAGCCTAGGAGCAATAGGCTATACCATATAACCTAGTTGTATAGCAGCCTGTATTAATTAGGTTTCTTTGAATACACTCTATGATGTTTGCACAACCACAAAATCACCTAATGAGCCATTTTTCAGTGCATACTCCTATCATTAAGTGATACATGACTGTATTGTGAATTACCTAAGTTTACCTGTCATTTGAAGTTTTACTTAATTTTATTGTGGTCAGAACACATAATAAATATGATTTTAATGTGTTTCAGTTCACTGAGGCTTGTTTTATGGTATATTATATGGTCTATTCTGGAGAATGTTTCATAAATACATGAGAAGAATATATACTCTGCTGCTGCTGGGTGGGGCGTTCTGAAGATGTTTGTTAGGTTTAGTTGGTTTATAGTGTTCAAGTCTTCCATTTCCTTTTTGATCTTCTGTCTGGTTGTTCTCCTATTTAAACTAGGCATTTATGTCTCCAACTATTATTTTTGAATTGTTTTCTTATTCCTTTAATTCTGTCTGGTTTTACTTTACATATTTTGAGTCTTTGTGTTAGAGGCTTGCATAATTTATTGTTATATATTCTTGATCAATTGACCTTATTGTTATTATTATAAAATATCCTTTTTTGTGTCTAGTAACACTTTCTGTAACTACTTAAATAACACTTTTAGTTACTTAAGGGAACTTTAAAACTTAAAGTCTAGTTTATCTGATTTTAGTATAGTTGTCCCAGTTCTCTTTTAAATACTCTTTCCATAGTTATACATTCTTTCATTCTTTTATTCATTCTATTTCTGCTAAGCTCTATATTTTTATTTTAGTGACCAGTCCATTTCCGTTTAATTTAATTACTGAAAAGGTAGGTTTTATGTCTCTTATTCTGTTAATGATTTCGATATGTCTTCTGTCATCTTTGTTTCTTTATTTCTCTATCCCTTCTTTCTGTGTGTGTGTTAAATATATATTTTCAAGTGTACCCTTTTATTTTGTTTTTCTTCTCTTTATCTTTTTGAATTATTTTCTTAGTGGTTGCCTTGAAAATTAAAATTAGCATCTTAAAACAATCCATTTTGGAATGATACTAACATAATTTCAATAGTATAGAAGAACTTTGCTTAAATATTTTATCATTCTCTCCCTCTTCTTTTTCTTTATTGCCATATAAGTTGTATATGCATAAATTTTAAGACTATCAGTGCAGTTTTACAAAGTTTATGTAGTTGTCTTTTAAAATAGAAAGAAAAGGAAATCATTAAGACTATAAATATGTCTATATTTTCTTTTGTAAATTCTTTGTAGTTACCTTTACTGGAGATCTTTATTTCTCCATGTGGATTTGACTTACTGTATAGTGACTTTCCTGTAACCTAAAGAATTCTTTTCAGTATTTTTTGTAGGACAGATCTACCAGCAAATATTTATCCCACGTTTTGTTTATCTGGAAATATTTCAATTTACCTTTTATTTTTGAAGGAGAGTTCAGCCGAATTTAGAATTTTTGACTGGGGATCTTATTCATGAAAAATCATTCTTTTTACAGCTTGCAAGACTTTCCTTTGTCTTTATTGTTAATGCGAGTATTATGACACTATGTGAAACACTCTGTCAGTTTTTGTTTGTTTGTTTTGTTTTTTGTTTGCTTTTTTCACTAGAGATAGGATCTCATTGTGTTGCCCAAGCTTGTTTTGAATTCTTGGCCTGAAGCAATCCTCCTGCCTTGGCTGTCTCAATTACAGGCATGAACTATTGCACCTGGCCTCAGTTTATTTTACTATGAGGTTGATGAGTCTGTTTTATGTGTAGATTAATATTTGTCATCATATTTAGAAAATTTTCATCAATTTTTTTTCAAATATGTTTTATGTCCCCCTTTCTTTTCTCCTTCCGAGAATTCCAATATGTATTTGTTGATACATTTTTTTAAGTTTGGCAATTACTTTTTTTTGCATTTTAATTTTTAAAATTTTCTAATTATAATTGGTACATAATAGATGTATATATTAATGGGGTAGAACATGATGTTTTCATATAAGCATATAATGTGTAATAATTTTATCACAGTAATTGAGGTATCCATCAACTCAAGCATTTATTATTTCTTTGTGTTAGGAACTTTCCAATTCCACTCTTTTAGTCATTTAAAAATATATAATATAATATTGTTGACTAAGGTCACCCTGTTTTGCTATCATACTAAATCTTATTCATTCTATTTTACCGTATTTTTATACCTATTATCCATCACCACTCCATCCGTGACCCCCACCACACCCCACCTCTTTCAGCCTCTGCTAACTATCCTTCTACTTTCTATCTCCACGAAATAAATTGTTTTAATTTTTAGTTCTGCATATGAATGAGAACATGCAAATTTGTCTGGCTTATTTCACTTAATATAATGTCATCCAGTTCCCTAATGCTGTTGTAAGTCACAGAATTTTATTTTTCATGGCTGAATCATATTCCGTTGTTATAACACCTTTTCTTTATCCTTCCATCTGTTTATGGACACTTAGGTTGATTCCAAATCTTGGATTTTGTGAACAATCCTGCAATAAACATAAGAGCGCAGCTATCTCTTCGATATACTGATTTCCTTTCTTTTGGACATATACCTAGCAGTAGGATTGCTGGGTCGAATAGTAGTTGTATTTGCATTGTTTTGGAAACTTCCATACTGTTCTAGACAATGTCTCTCCTAATTTACATTCTCACTAACAGTGTATGAAGACTCCCCTCTCTCCACACCCTTGCCAGCATTCATTATAGCACGTATTTTGGATAAAAGTCATTTTAACGAGTTCTGATGATACCTCATTGTCATTTAATCTGTATTTATCTGATGATTAATAAAGTTGAAAAAAATTTTTTTGTATACCTATTGGCCATTTGTATGGCTTCTTTTGAGAAATATTTATTGAGATCTTTTATCCATTTTTAATTTGGGTTATTTAATTTTTTCTTAGTTTTTGAGCTTCTTATATATGCTGGTTATGAATCTTTTGTCAGATAGATAGTTTGAAAACATTTCCCCCCATTCTGTGGTTTGTGTCTTCACTTTGTTGATTGTTTCCTTTGCTGTGCAGATGCTTTTTATCTTGATATGATCCAATTTGTCCATTTTTCTTTTGTCGCCTATGCTTTCGAGGCATTACTCAAGAAATCTTTGCCCAGACTAATGTCCTGCAGAGTTTCTGCAATGTTTTCTTTTAGTAGTTTCATAGTTTGAGGTCTTAAGTTTCAATCTTGAATCCATTTTGATTTGATTTATATATATGTGAGAGATGGGGGTCTAGTTTTAGTTTTCTACATATGGATATCCAGTTTTCTTGGAACCATTTGTTAAAGAGACTGTCCTTTCCCCAATGTATGCTCTTGGTAACTTTTTTGAAAATAAGTTAACTATAGATGTGTGGATTTATTTCTGGGTTCTCTATTCTGTTCCATTGTTCTATTTGATAAGTCTGTGTTCATTTTACTTTGCTGTTTTTTCTTTCTACTTCTCAGACTGGATATTCTCTACTGACTATCTTCAGTTTCCAGGTTGTTTCCTTGATTATTAAAAATCTATTGTTAAACCTCATTCATTTTGTTTTCATTTCCGTTATTTTACTTTTCTTCTTTATAATTTCTATTTGATTTTTCTTAAATGATTTAAGATTTTAAATTTTTAAACGTTTTTCTATTTGTAAGATATTGTAATTATGCATTCCATAGACACAGTTTTTAGTTCTTTGACATATCCATAACAGCTGATTTAAAGTCTTTTTTTATTGAGTCCAAAATATTACCTCCCCAGCAGCACTTTCTGTTTGTTTCTTTTGTCTCAGAAAAAGTAAAACAGGTAAGAAATACTTTATTCAAGGCTACCATAATAGGAGCGAGAGACCAGAATGTAGTCTAAACTCAACTCTGATAAAATAAGAGGCAGGAGGAGTTTTAAGAGCTGGGGATGAGGTGGATCATAGGCTGTATTTGATAATTGGTCTTACACAAAGGTAAAGAAAACTTCCTCATATCTTTGTGGGAGTGGGTAGTTTTACAGCTTGGATCAAGGTATCTATTGAAGTTAGGCTTCTACTGTCCCATAGAAACTGATAAGTAGTGCTATATTTCTAGATGACTACTTTCAAAGAGGTAGCTCCCAGGTCATTGCAAAACAGTCCTGGTTATAAAACTGACAAGAGGCTGTTTAAAAAGAAGTCTATCTTAGTGTAGCTAAGATGAAGGAAATGTTAAGGCTGGCTTGATCAATGATCAGCCAACGATTGATCAAATCTTTCTTAAATGACTATGTGTCTTACTCTCTTCGCAGTGGAGATCTGTGTGCAAAGATACCTCTTCAAACTTCAGGCAGTTTACAAGATAGTCTTAGCTTTTACTTGCAGTTTTCTCAACACTTTCAAGCCAACTAGAGGTGAGTGAGTGGTGCCTTTTCCTTTCCCAGGTCTTATTTGGGTGAGAATACAACTTAACGGCCAGGCATGGTGGCTCACGCCTGTAATCCCAGCACTTTGGCAGGCTGAGGCGGGCGGATTCAAGAGGTCAGGAGATCGAGACCATCCTGGCTAACATGGTGAAATCCTGTCTCTACTAAAAATACAAAAAGTTAGCCAGGCGTAGTGGCGGGCGCCTATAGTAGCTACTCAGGAGGCCGAGGCAGGAGAATGACATGAACCCGGGAGGCGGAGCTTGCAGTGAGCCAAGATCGGGCCACTGCACTCCAGCCTGGGCAACAGAGCGAGACTCTGTTTGGAAAAAAAACAAAAAACAACAAAAAAAAAACTTAACCTGGGATCCCCAGAAATATGTCAGAGATTTTCAGGGTTCCCTACTGTCATCAGGATTTCCTTTTAAATTTCTGCACAGATTCTTGTTTTCCTCAAATGAAATCACAGCCTTATGCAGGTAAATTTGCTATGATTTCAGGTAATACCCAGAGACCGTAATCACCTCTGCCCCACCTTCCTACTACCCACTGTGCTGAGCTCTGAGTCAAATCAAATAGCTACTATATTCTCAAGGTAGAGATTTTCCTGAGGGTTGTAAGTTCAGACAAAATATTGACAGTATTCTGAGTAGAGTGCCTTTAACGAAGTTCTAAAAAAAAAAAAAAAAAATTCTATTTGTTTTCTGCAATGCTACTGGCTTTTGGCTATGACATCATTGAGCTGGGGAGGGAGAATATCTGGGGAAAGCCTGAAGAGAAATTTTATAGAACCCACTCTCTCACAGAGATTTAGTAATTTTTATCGCACGCATAATTTTCAGCTCATTCTATAGCTTTGATTAATTGCCAGAATTGTGATATGATTAATTTAATTGCCTTTCCCACATTTTTGTTGTTGCAGCAAAATTGCAAGTTCACTGAGGTTCTCATTCGGCCATTCTGGAAGTTAATTTTTTAATGTTGTCCTTAAATATTTTGAGAAGGTTGTCTTTTTAAGTTTAAGAGAACAGGAAAGCGTGGTGTTTAATTTCCTTATTACCATCCTCATTGGTCACGAATTCTCTTATAGTCTTAGGCAGTACTTTACCCTATTTTTAAAATCAATATCCCATTTACAGTATCTAGAGAAAATGTTCATTGACTAGGGTGAAAAATTTTATATTTTTGTTTTGTTTTTATCTGTAAAGCCATCAGTCTATCTGAATTCTATCCTGTTTTGGTTCTAGGACTCTCAAAAAGTTCAAAAAAGTATTGGAAGATTGGTAATGAGATGACTTCTGATTTCAGTTTTTTTTTCCGTATTTAATTTTCTATGTCTTACTTAAAACCATTAGCAAAACTTTAGGAAAGCACCAGATCATACATATTTTAGGATTTACTCCTGAGCAGTGTTTATTCAAAAATGGTAAAGACCTTCCCCCAAAGTCTTCAGCATATTTAATCTTTTATTGCTTCTAGGACTTAATCATGGCAAAACTGCCTCATAAGAAAGACTTTGGATATAACATCTGAAATATCTTATCTAACATTATCAGTTTTTTCTTAGCCACTTCTGATGTTCTATTCAGTTTGTAGCCTTTTAAAGCCACTCCTAGAATCTTCTATATTTTCCATTCAATTTTTGCAACTGAGATTTCTATTAACATATGAATTAACAAATATATATCCAAGAGCCTTGGGTTATATATTCTTACAACTAATTTATATTTCTCTGAATAATTTCTATCTTTTGTAGGTTTTTAAAAATATTTGTTTATGGCTTCCAGTTCAGAACAAGACCAAGTCTTAAAATGGTTCTTCCTTGTTCTAATCATGTTTTAACTTTACTGAGCAATTGAGTGTTTTGGGGTTTTTGCTAGGTCAAAAGGGAAGGAGACCAGTTCAGAGGGAGGATTAGGGGCAGAGGGAAATGTACAAGCAAAGAATAGGGAAAAAGTTTAATAAAATAAAGAAATGTAGCTGCTAATTATTATATAGACGATTTAAAACACAGAAGTTTTGCTTGTTTTTGTTTGTCTTGTCTTGTTTTGTTTAGTTTCCCTTTGAGTTGGCAAAGGAATAGCTTAAGACAGTAACTTTTAAGCCTGAATTTCTTCTAGAAGTATTCTCAAACAAATACAAACGCACTTCTTTGGTAGGATATTTTTTTCCCTTTTTTGTTCTGATCAAGGGATTGAAAAACTCTTGGTAAGAAAACAGTCCTTTGATGTTATTTATAAAGAAGTTGAAGGTTTCATATACATTTAAATGTGTTTTTTTTAATTCTTCCCAGAAGTTTTTGGAAAAACGAAGTCATTTAAAATGTTAATCTTTTGTGCTAATGCTTTCAGAAATAATGAAGTTATATCAATGAGCACAGTGAAATGGTAATGTTATGTTAAAGTAGGCAGAAGGCAAACTGTATTTGTGCAGTTGGTTTTATTTCTTAATGGCAATTTCCAGTGGACAGTTAATAATATAAATATATGCAAAATTTTCATAACCAATTACATTTTTATTCATAAAATAAAACAGAAAGGATGACTTTATATCATAATTTACAGGTAATATTCTAGGTAGTTTTGTTCTGTTACATAATTAACTCATGTTTGATATGTGCTATAATTGTAGGGCTCTCAATACAACAAATGTGATATACAAGTGCCTTTTATGGTAAATTTTACTGGACTTATTATTATATTTTTTTAGAGATAGGGTCCCTATCTCCCAGGTTGGAGTGCAGTGGCACTATCATAGCTTCCTGTAGCCTCAAACCCTTGGGCTCAAGGTAACCTCTGACTTCAGCCTCCCAAGCATCTGGGACTACAGATCTACACCATCACGTCTGGCTAATTTTTAATTTTTCTGTAGAGATGGGGGTATCTCATCATCTTGCCAAGGCTGGCCTTGAACTCCTGCCCAGGCTTCCCAAAGTTCTGGAATTACAGGCATGAACCACCTTACCTGGCCCTAAACTTATTCTAAGTGTTCATGAAGATACTTATGAAGTACGTTGCTAACCTTCAGTGTTATTTTGCAAGCTGGTTGTACATAAAGTTAAGTGTGGAGCTTAAGGGGAGTTAATGGGGAGATAAAAGGTAAGGGCCTGTTTAAAGATGGTATTGAAAAACTGAGCTTTCTTGAAGATAGTCACTCTCTGTTGCTGACTTACCTCAATGGCAAGGGTGATTTCATGAATTTCTAAAAGCTCAAGGAAACACACATCTTCAGGAACTTCAGAATCCCATGAAAAAAAGTGTGTCAAAAGTAAATATAATGAAGTGTTTCTTTCATCTATATATTTAGTCATCAAGTGAAATAAACTATTTTGCTATTCTTAGAGACTAAAGGCACCTTTGCAATGTATTTTATGCTTTTCAATATCATTCTATGTTTCTATGACTGTAATATGTAGATAAAAGCATCTATATAAAAGGATGTTTTCAATTAATACACTTAGCATAGTGCACATCATAATTAGTTTCTTAACTTTTACTTATATCAATGTGCATATGAAAAGGCTTCTAAATTTATCCCAACTGATATTATTATAAAGATCTTGGTTCCCACTGAATTTTCTAATGTAGAAGGACAAAATTCATAAGCTGATAGAAGTTAATTGACTGCATTTTTTACTCCTAGTTTTTCTTGGGATTTTAGTATGGTTTACATTCATTTACCTAATTTGAGACTCTAAGAATATTTAATATAAAACTAAAGGAAGACCAAAATCAATGGATCACTTCAACAGTTGTCATTTTTCTCCAGTCTTTAAATGAGAGAAAGTGTGTTTGTCATGTTGTCTTTCTTATTCCATAGCTCTTTTCTGCAGAGTCCCAAACAGCAAGCTTGGACCTGTGCCATTCTCCTAGGAATGATTGGCATCAGTTCCTATGTGCCCTTCACTCAACCTCTTTGTCTATGTTTCTCTGTCTCTCTTTCTGCCTATGTCTGTTTTTCTCTGTTATTACTATTTATAATATTATTATCAGTAGTAATGGCAGTATTCCATGGTCATGATTCTTAAATCTGTTAAATTTAAATTGCAACACACTCTGGAAATTTTACTTGTCTTTGCTTTAAGAATTGTATGATGTAAGTCTGACCTGGGTCCCAGCCAGGAAGTTAGAAACCTACCTGTCAATGTATTTTGAAAAATATCAGATAGTATTCTATATTAGAATGTCCCATCTAGTATTTCTCATCACCTAAAATTTTGTTTAACAGTAGTGCGGTGTGATAGAGATGCCAGGAAACCCCAGGCTATATTCATCTTTACAATTCAATTATTATTATTATGTAGGGCAGGTGGGAAATCATCTGAGACTTTTTTGTTTTAATATTCAGATAATCTTAAACACAATAAGTATAATTTACCAAACAATTATTCCCTAAACATTTTCTTAGGTAATTTTACATAATTCTTTTTAAACACATTTTAGTAGATAGAGATGGTAAGCAACTTATGCAAAGTCACACAAGAAGATAAGCGTGTTTCAACTCATTTTCAAACACTTTAAATGATTTATAAGTAAATGATATATTTGTCACAACATATGGTAAATTGTTATTGAATCTGTCAATTACTTTTTTTAAAAGATGTGGTAAGACATATATAACATAAATTTTTCCATTTTAACCATTTTTTAGTATGCAATCCCATGGCGTTAATTACATTCACAATGTTATGCAACCATCACCAGTATCTATTTCTAACTTTTTCACCACCCTAAACAGGAATTCTATAACTGTTAAGAAATAATTCCCCATTCTCCTTTCTCTCCCGCTAGCCCCTGGTCAATTCTAATCTACATTTTTTATCTCTATAAATTTGTCTATTGTAGAAATTTCATGTAGGTGAAATCATACATTATTTTTCCTTTTGTGTCTGGCTTATTTTGTTTATCATATGTCTTCAACGTTCACTCTTGTTATTGCATGTATCTAAACTTCACTCCTAGCCAAATAAAATAATATTCCATTGTATGTATGTACCATATTTTGTTTATTCATTCATCTATTGATTAATACTAAAGTTGTTTTTACCTTTTGAGTATTATGAAAAATGCTGCAATGAAGATAGGCGTACATGTATCTGTTCAAGTTCCTGTTTTGAGGTCTTTGGGTTATGTACCTAGAATTTCTGGGTCATATTTCAATTTTATATTTAGTGTTATGAGGAACAGCCAAACTGTTTTCCACAGGAGAAACACCATTTTACATTCCCAGTAGCAACTCTCCAGGGTTCCTGTTTCTCCATATTCTTGCCATCACGTGTCATTTGCTGTTTTATTTATTATAACTATCCTAGTAAGAGTGAAATGGTATCTTACTGTGGTTTTGTTAATAAGTTTTTAATGAGTCCTTGGGAATAAACTTTGAGTCTTCACAACCTATCTTAATGCTTTTTATGAGACATCAGTTCTGAAAATATATGCTCAATTCAACTAAGATATTAAAATGCACTTTGCTAAAATATTAGCAGACAAGGAAAATTATACCCATAGATGATTTACATATATGGTAGGATTTGAGAATTATGCCTATGAGTGAGAATAATTAGAAATGAGTGAGAATAATTTAATTATTTTAAACATTTCTCCTAAGATGTATTATATCTAACATAATTGTTACAAAGCGTATGGATTTGTTGATGTGTTGACGGGTGAAAGAGGAGGAAATCTCTCTGGAAATTGGGGCATCTCCAAGGATTACTTTCCAAGGCAGAGCAAAGGGGAACTCATTGAGAAAGGAGACCTTGCATGTGATTTTCTACAGAGGCACTGTTAGCCTTCTGGATATGACGATTCTTTGCTATATGCGTATTTTTATTTGATTTTTCTTTTCTTCCTGAAGAAGAGAAAAAATCCTTTACTGTTTTGACTGTCTTATATTACATATCACCTGGCTTTATCAGCTTCCATCCAACTAAATGCCAACAACAACTTCCTAAGAAGTGCGATAACAAAATGCCCACACTTTGCACTCAAAAAAACATACTTTGTAGGTTTAGATGTAACTGCTGGAGAATAATTAGAAGCTACTTAACATCTAAAGTATAGGTCAGAAAGGAGTGAAATGTTAGTAGTGAAGGAAAGAATTTTGTATTTGACTAATACATTCCTTACAAATGAGAACAGTTAGAAAATACCTTTAAAATGAGATTAGGTGTTTAGACTTTCTTTTCATAGGAGAATTATGGTGAGTTGCTAAAATAGTAACAGTAGATATTAGATTTAATGAACATTCTGTGAAAACAAGTGTTATAAAGAGATTCAAATATAAGTTATGCAGACTAGAGGCAGAATTATTATTTGTCTTCCACAGTAAGGTATGCCATCACCACAACAAGGGCAGGGGCTGGTTATAATGTATTCATATTTGTGTATCTAGGAATGGCAGAATGCCCAAATCATAGCAGATGTTCTATTTAGAATATGGTCAATAAATGACTGTGTGAATGAAGAATGGGTTGAAATTATTGGGACTATTTTACGCTATCTATTCTCCTGTTTTCAAAATATTTTTTTCAATAAAATTTCACCCCTGGACATGTAAAATAAATTAATCCCTTCTTTCCTGTTTCCTGCATTCTTGTCTTAGATTTTGAACCAACCACATATTCTGCAGATTTTATCTATTGGTGGCCCTTTGTCTCATCTTTGGGAACGTCTTCCTCTGGTCTTGGTGTACCCAGCAGCTTTGAGATACTTTCTGAGATTTATTTATTTATTCTTTTTTTTGAGGGGATTGCACAGTTTATTTCCAAACACTCAAGAGGATAGGGGGTGGCCTATGGGCTCCATCTGCCTCCCCTCCCTGCATTTGGCTGAATCAAGAACTTCTCCCCCCTCACCCCCAAGACCCTAGGCTGTGCCCAATAGAGAAGGCACTCTCACTCCCACCCTGAGGAGACCTAGACAGGCGAAGAGCATGGAGGGTGGGGGGACAGAGTTCAAGTATTCACAGTTCCCCCATCTACACCCCTGGATTACACTGTGCCAGAGCCATGAGGGAGGATCCCACCTCTGGGATTCCTAGTGGTGTTGATAGTCCTTCTCCCACTTAGAACCCTCCAGATGAACTCCCTACTCCTTTTCCCTGACATAACAAACCAAGTCCTAAGCCCTGTAGTCTGGGCAAGGAGGGGCCTTAGCAGGCCACTCACCCAAGGCCCCCAGGGATGGGGGTGAGAGCCTTCACCTGTAGTGAATGGGTTGGGAGTAGGTGTCTATAAGGAGAGAGGAAGGGAGAGAACTGAGAGGACCTTGGGAGGCAGGCTTGGAGGCTTCTGACACATGAGTTCAGACAGCTCTTGTCTGAGACTCCACCCCACCCCACACCCCAAGCCCAGAATCCCTGAGAGTCCAGCTGCAAAGGCAGTATGGCCGGAGGGAGGAATGGGAGCAGGGGGAGAGTTGAGCAGGACCTTGGCCCCCCTCTCCTAGTAGGTCCTGCTCCTGGGACACATGATGCTTAGGGAGGGCCAGGACCAGGCTCAGGTCCTAGTCCCATCTCTTAGGGTGCTGATCTTCCAGAATAGCTAAATCCTGGGGAACATAGACCCATCAACCCCCACACCCCAGACGTCCTGGCCTCAGGTAGAATGGTGGGAATGGGCTCTCACAAGGGTATTATAAAAAGCTAAAACCGTTAAACACTTTCTGGGGAGAAGTGGCTCCCAGTCTCTTGCCTCCCCAAGTCATCAGTCTCCCCAGCGCCTAGCAGACAGGGCTAAGGAGGTCCCAGAGAGCCGAGGGAGGAGACGGCCACAGCCCCTGGGCCCAGAGAGAGGGCCCACTAGCACCATGCAATGTTGAGGTGCCTCTGCAGCCTGACTGGCCCCCACGCAGGGGCCCTCCGAAGCTGGAGTGCACACTTGCTAAAGCTTCTGTACTCTTGAGGGGGGACCCCTGCAAGGGAGCAGAGAAGGCAAAGACTTCGCTTAAGTCCAGGCAGGGGTCTGAACTGGGACCCCAAAGGGCACCCTTGGGAGTCATGATTTGAAGAATCTTCGTACCACAAACTGGCCCAACAGAACCACACCCGGAACCACCAGCACGTTCGGGATGGGACCATTGCCCAAGTTCAGGGCTGTCACCCAGCCACCCCTCTGTGCAATCCACAGGGCAATGCAGTGATGCAGCATGAAGTCGACCACGAAGCGCGTCACCTGGCCCAGGAAGCCAGTCAGGCCGCGCTGGTAGACGTGTAGGGCCAGACGGTAGCCGAAGCCCAGAAGAGCCACCACACGGCCCCAATTGATGCCACTCTCAAACAGGCTGGAGGCAATCTTGGTGAAGTACTCACAGGCATTCTCTGCCGTGGGCTGCAGGTGCTGTAACATGGTCTGGAACTCTGAGTCATAGCGTCGGTTGATGTCGTCCCTGATGATGGCGAGCTGCCGTCCCACCTGCCCCATGGTGCTGTAGGAGCAGGAGGCACGCAGGTGAGCCGGTAACCAGGCAGTCGGGGCCAGGCCCTGGCTCATGGCAGAGGGGTTCTGCCTGAGCTGTCCATGGCCCTGTGCACCCCTTCTTGGAGGTCTCCGACAGTGTTCTAAGACATGAGTGTTGGGCTCCGGGACAAGGGGCAGGCATGGGCTAAAAAGGATACAAGGTCCTGCTAGGTTGCAGAGGTAAGGTGACCATCTCTGGGTCGGCAGGGGCAGCCGCCCCTTCAGCCTCCTGTTCCTGCTGATGGCGGTAAAAAACGTTGCTGCGGAAAACCTCCTCTGTGTCCCGGGCTACCTGCTCCTCAGAAGCAGAGGGCAGGGCAGGCTCTCCGCACTCCTGCCTGGGAGGACCTGGGCCTTGCCCCGAAGCCATTTTTCAGGTCTCAGTGGAGGACGGGATCAGCCTGCCGGGATCCTGGCCCAACCCGGGTGGCTCAGCAGGGTGGAGATGGAGGTTCCGAGGGGTTGGCGGCTGCTGCTCCCAGGGGCTGAGTGGGAGCCCAGCTTCCAGGAACGGGCGTCAGTGCATTCCCGGCATCTGGATGTAGCCTTTGCTTGTCCCTGTGCAGCCGGAGGGACCCGCGAGACTCCAGTGATCATAGAGGTGCCACCGGCCTGAGATTTCAAAAGTTGCTCATAATATTAAATACATTTTGCTATTCTTTTCATTGAGTCCTAAGCTTAGAACTTCACCTCAATTATAATGGAAAAACTTTAGGGATGAATCACACTTTGTTTTCCATTTGTATAAATTAATTAACCAGAGTCTTTTCTAAATACTTCAGAAAGAGACGACATAGAGGGGGAAACAAAAATCATCAAGAAGTCTAAGGGACAATTTAGTTGTTTATGCAACTATAATTACTTTTAGTTTCTGAAATAGTTGAATGTCATTTTTTTCTAAGAATATAGAAAGAAGCATCCTATGTAGCATGAATGTTGCTTGCTTTCAAATAAAACACCACTCAGGATTCAGTCTGGGGACTGGATGCCTGTACAACTAGGTCACCATTTCTATTCCTGCACAGGTAAGAATTCAAATTGGTCACAAAATATCGCATACCCTTAAACAAAACTGCCAAGTGATAATTCAAGTCTGTTGATATTTGCAACCACATTACAGAACATGGAGGTGCAAAAGACATTTTCATATTGAAAAATTAGCACCAGATTATTCTACACTATTTAGATTTGTTAATGTAGTAGGATTTCTTCTTCATAAAAAAGTCTACTTATTTAGTTTAATTCATGTTTGTTAATCTGTCATATGGCCAGATATTTACTGATTTTCATCCTCTCCTTTTTGTTTTTTGTTTGCATTCTTTTGAACAGTTGTCAGTTGTACTAGCCAGTTTTCACACTACTATAAAGAAATACCTGAGACTGGGTAATTTACAAGAAAAAAGGTTTAATTGACTCACAGTTTTGCATGGCTGGGGAGGCCTCAGGAAACTTACAATCATGGAAGAAGGGGGAGCAAACATGTCCTTCTTCAGAAGGCAGCAGGAGAGAGGAGTGAGAGCAAAAGAAGGAGAGCCCCTTATAAAACCATCAGATCTCATGGGAACTCACTCACTATCACAAGAACAGCATGGGAGAAACTGCCTCCATGATCCCATCACATCACCTCGCACTAGGTTTCCGCCTAGACACAGGGGAATTATGCAGATTAAAACTCAAGATGAGATTTCGATGGGGACACAAAGCCTAACCACATCATCAGTGAAATATGTTTTTAACTTAATAAAATTTAAGTGTGTTTTACCTACTCTTAACAATTAATCTATATTTTAGTTAATGTATATTCACTGAGTAAACTTTATATTTTCTAAAATTGCATGGTGAGTTTTCAAATTTTCATTTTTTATTTTCATTAATATTTAACTTCTAAGGCTGTCTATGGTTATTTCTTTTCTGATATTTCAATGTAAGTCTGAAAAGACAATGTAGCAGATAATATAAAATGGATTCTTGTTGAAAATTCCTTATAATGATAAATAAATAGTCCAATAACCATGAAATAGGGGAAACTATACAGAGGGAATTTCTGTATACGCTACTTTGCTGTTATCCACACCTTCACACCTCTTTTCAGATTTTGAGATTATATATATATATATATATATATACACATATATGTATATATGTGTATATATACACACATACATAAACACACACATAAATACATATATCTGAGATTTTTATGAGCATATATATATATACATAAATCATATGGAAAACAAATATATTCACCAACCAGTTCAATTTACTGATGCTAAGACATAACATTGAAATACTGGTATTCATTGTCCATCACATTTATCTCTAAATGGAGACTCAGAGATATTCATTAGCTCTTCTCAGACACAAAATCCATATCAAAATGAGTCATATTAGATGAAGAAATAACATATTGTCTAATAAGTCCTAGATAATCCATTGGGAAGACCTATTGTTAAATAAACTGCAAATTATTTATTGCTTACATTTCCTATGCTTCTTATGAATGGCATAAAGAGAGTTTTATCTCAGTGGCTAGATATATCTAGGCTTTTTTCTGGCATTCAGCAAAGGCATATAAGCATGTCTGTAGTTAATATAATTCTCATTATGAGATTACTGAAAACATTATAAAATCATAAAGAGCTGGAACTTTTTGCAAAGCAGCAAATAATAAAAGTCTAACTAAGAAACTAAAAAGCATATATTTTGTTTACTTATTTTGAAGCTGCTTACCTGAGAAAAGTATGCCAAAAATATTTGAATACTATGCTAATGGAAGCATTCAGCCTCTAAATTTTATACTATTATTTTATACATTTGTCTATTACCTATGATATAACAATTCAAATATGTAGTTAATATTATGGTACATAATTTTATTATGGTATACAACATTATAATATGTATTTTATAGTCATCCTAATTTTTCTACTATGTATGAAGCATGGGTTTCTAAAAATAATATTCTCAGAGCATCTAGATATGAATATTTGCTTGGTTAAAAATATAAGAGACACTTAATTTCTACAAGATAGGAAAATTGTTTTCTTCCTTAGGGGAATACTCTTTATTGTAATATGTAAGATAATAATATATTTAAGTCATGGAAAATGATGTATTCATTTACTTTTGCACATTTTGCATAATATTTTGCTTTTATTTCTTAAGGTTCAGTAGGTTTAGAATATATTTCCCTCTATGTATCTTTTAGCTTTGATTTAACTCCTTCAGTTGTATGTTTCTCAGTACAACAAAGACTTGCCTTTAGTCAATTGTTGAGGTACAAGGGGAAATTTATTTCATTTGATTAAACATATATTTTATTTGCCCTTGAATGATTACTAAATATAATATTTTTAGGAAAAACATAGCTAAATGGCTCATGATAAACTGTAGTATCTGACGTTCAGTTCAGTTCATTAAAGGCAGATAACTATGTAATTACTGACACCTGTTCCAGTTTTAAGTCTGAGTTTCAGTGTTTCAATTCCTGCTGTCTTTCTTGCTCAGGTTTCTGACACTTTCAGCACTCAATACCATATACAGCTTTTTTGGGGGAGGTGGGTGGTCCAAGAAGAATTCTTTTGTACCTTTTATTCCAAGATGAGTAAAACACCTCTAGCTGGGACATACACCACTCCTGTTAAATAAGCAGACTTTGCTTACGAGGAGCTACTGGATCTATCTAGGTAAGACCCTTGTTTTGTGGTTACACTGATAGTTTGTCTGGTGGAGAGGAGAAGAAAATGGGACAAAGATAAAAGAAAAATGGAGATTGCTGGAAAGCATCATAATTTTAATTTTTAAGGCAACTTTTTAAAGTTATCAGGAACAAGTAAGGCAAAATCATGAAAACTCAATTTTCCTGATCTACCAAGTGAAGCCATCATCCTTCATCATTTAAGGGTATCAACTACAAATATTAACTCCACAGTCAGACTGCCTAGTAAATTCTAGCTTAAATAGTCACTCTATGATCTTTCATAAGCTATTTACACTCTGCGTCCTACTTTCCTAATATTTAAACAAACAGAATAATAATCTTGAGCAATAATAGCACTGTTTTATTGATTAAATGGGTTATTATCAGTAGAATATTCAGTATCTGGCACATAGTTATTATCCAATAAATGTTAGTTATCATAGCATATTTCCATCCCTTTGAAGCTTATAAACATTCAAAGGAATAAAGAATGCTATATGTCATCTTCTGTCAATAAAATGAGTACTACATTGGTGAAAGTTTGATGTCACCATAAATTATAAGTAACTAAAGAAAAATAAAAATACTAGATAAAATTTTGAACTCTTATCCCAATGCTCTGCTACAGCAAAGAACATAGGGTAGCTGAATAATTAAGATATATTTAAGGATATAATATCTATATATAAAAACTATGGTCATGTTAGGTATTGAGATTCTGTTAGTCATTTTATTTTCTGATTGTTTTTAAAAGGCTTTTTCTCTTAATAAACGCAATCACATGTGCATCATTTTGTTTAACATGGTTCTTAGTATAATACACAATATCTGGGTAGATATAGATAGATAATGATAAAGATATTGAAATATGCCTATTTCCAGTGACTACAAATTATTATGAAGGCAAACACCCTTATATGACATGTTTCATATATTAAAAAACAAAACAAACTACACATCACAAAGTTTACTTGGTAGGAATTAATTATCCACCCCTTAGTGTGGAGGGTTTTACCATCATTAAAACTTTAGTCATTATGCTAAGTGTGCATCGTCTATTTTTACAAAGTTTCTTTCTAATCCGTGCTGAAACAATGGCACATTCTTTTTGGATCATTTTCTTAATAAGTTATTTTACATTAAATTCATGAAATTAACTTATTTGACATAGTATTTCAGTAATTTTTAACTATTATTTTGTATATTTTAATTAATATATAAATATAAATTACTTTTTTTTACATACAGCATGTTGTTTTGAAATATATATATTGTTGAATGGCTAAATTGAGCTAAATTTTTATTGCAACAAAGTTCTGAATATTATCCTATATTTTCGACCACAGATGCAAAAATATGTAAAGTTCTTACATACAGACAAAATTTGAGATTTAAAAAGTAATACATTTGAGTTGAAGTATTTTTATTGCCAACTTTGAATTCTATTTTTAGTTGTATTATAATACAGATTTTTTTTCTAGTTTAAGTAATTTAACAATTTCCAGTTAATATAACCTTAAAGCGAACTTCCTCTGTGCTGTAAAGGGTAAAATTATCAGTATAAGGATTATACTAAACCAAGTACGTGCAAAACATTTTGGCCACTATATCATCTGAAGGCAAATCTGTATCAATTTGTGCATATAAGTGTTCAAAAGATATCATTATCCTTGAATAACAAGAAAATGACAACTCAAAATGATCTAATTATTTTATGGCTAAATATACTGCCAATACTGCAGAGTAAAGCAACACTGATATAATACCAGTTCTTGCATTCTTTGTATTACTGCTAGAGATCAATACTTGTTTGGTATTCTATGAAACACCTGCATTTCTTTCACAGAAAATACCAATGAATGTCTATTTTTCTGCAATGGAAAAATGTTCTATTATATTTTGTTAAAAATTGATATAATTTCATCATCCTCAGTCAAATGTAATTCTTTCTGATTGTATATGCATGGGATTGATTGCATATCTTGTGTGAGAAAAACAACAATCACACTGATGTAAAAAAAGTTTTTAAATACACCAAAAATTCTTAAGGTACATTTGCTTTATTGATCTTAGATATAGAATGCACATTAAAAAATGTATGTCTTTGTGAATGTATGTTTACAAGATAGGATTCTCTGTTGCATGAAACAGAAATGGTTTCGGAATAATGTAAACATTAGGAGACTATGCTGATTGTTAATATGCTGATTGATAATAGGATAGCTAATATAGTCGCCAGTAAAACAGGAAGACAAGGCTTAGAAAAAGAGGAAGGAAATGGAGATTCTAAAGAATAAGAGCTGCTGTCACAATCATATGATAGAAGCAATCTATGAGTACCATCTCACCACAAATATACACAGGTTGCCTCAGCTTTCATCACCACTACAAATATCACCAAGCATAATTGCCTATGCTGGTACCTTTGCTACAGATGTCCCTCAAAATTGATATGGCTGCCATCATTGCCGCTGTTGAATATCTTCATTGTCCCTGCTTATTTTATTTTATTTTATAATTTTAACTGTTATTTTAGATTCATTGTGTATATGTGCAGGTTTGCCTGCTTATTTTAATCACTAAGAAAGATTCAAAGCTCCATGTGAGCATGTATGTCTGATAAAAACTTACATAGTAGAGAGAGTCTCTATACATAAGAAGAGGATTCAGTTGTTTTGCACCAAAATGAAGAGAAATATCCAGTCTGTTCCATATTATGGGATGCCAAAACCAATTTCCACCATTCTTTCTAGATTTCAATTCCATTTATAAAAGCAAACAAAATGCATTCCTAAAAAAAGGCACTATCAACAATAGCAAAGTTATGAAATCAAGTGTCCATCAACAGACAAATGGATTAAGAAAATATACTATATATACACAATGAAATACTATTTAGCTTTGAACAAGAAGTTTTGCCATTTACAACAATATGGATGGAATTGGAGAACAATATGCTATGTCCACTAAGCCAGGAACACAAAGATAAATAGTACATATCTTCACATATGTGGAATCTAAAACAACCAAACTCTTAGAAGGCAAGGGTAGAATGGTGGTTGCTAGAGGCAGAGGCTGAGGGAGGGGGTGGTGGTCGACAGAGGAATGGAGGGACTGCCAAAGGGCACAAAGCCTCAGAAAGGAGGAATACTTTGGATTTTTTTTTTTTTGAGATCTATTGCACAGCATGGTGAATATAATAAATAACAGTCTGTTGTACATTTCAAAATAACTAAAACAGTAAATTTCAAATGTTCTCACCATTAAAAAATGGTATTTGAGGTGATGGATATGTTAATTAGCTTGATATATTCTACATTGTATTCATAAATCTTAATATCATTTTGTACCCCATACATATATGCAATGTACATTTGTCAATTACAAGAAAAAAAAGAGAATAATCTCTTTGCAACGATTCCTCACAAAACTGAATAAGAATTAACACCCTTTCCAAAGAGAAGGAAGGAAGGAAGGAAGGAAGGAAGGGGAAGGGAGGGGGGAAGGAAGGAAAGATAGGCAAGCAAACAAACAAACAGTATACAAATATGTATCTTGCTGCATTTAGGTTGAAGTTTAGGATCTCTAGGTGATACTTATCTCATCTCTGGTTTTAGTTCTGGTACCATCATTATATTCTTCAGCATGTAGAGAAAAATGTTAAGAGATCACAAAAAAAAAAGAGAATTTGTGTTGAATATGGAAGTTTTGATTTTTCAGCAATTATAAACCTTTAGAGGTCAAACTTGTATAAAATTAAGGTTAACTTTCATTAGGAGATTCCTATATTATATTTCTTTTCCTCCCTTTGTTGTATAAAAACAACTTTATCTGCTTTAGATGATTAAGATCAATCACCCCAGTCAAAAACTATAACCTCCATTGATTTCTTCTCACTCAGAGACGGAAGGGAACCAAAAGTCTGGGAGGTAGTTTTATTTCCATTTAAATGGAATTATTGTATATCTCTGGACAGGGCATTTCTCTTTTGAATATTGTATCTTCACAAATGCAGAATGCAGAATTTTAGGAAAAGGAAAAGTGTTCATGAAAGGCTCAATGGGTGCAATAGTAAGAGATTCCATTCTAATTTCTGTCTCTTGATACATGAATACATATATTCTAGTTATATAAGGAAGCTCCCTATTGATAAATAGTGGGGGTGCTTTAATCTCAATTTTGAAAATAAAAACTGAGGCATATAATCTCAATTTTGAAAAAAAAATCCATCTAAAACCATAGCTGTGTCTTCAATAAGCCATTTCTCTTTTCAATAAGGTTATCTTCTGCATATTTTGTACATAATAAAAATAGTATTTTTTCACTGATGGATTGTGTGGGTACTGTTATATTGAATAACATATGCTATTGTTGGCAGAAAAGAGGTTATGGTAGCTCATCTGTAAGACAGCCGCAAATAATTTCTTCCCTTCTGGTATGTGGATGCAATTTTGCAATTGAGAGAAGGGGTTTATCCTTTCCTTCCACTTTTTGTCCATAGGAATTTGATTCTTCAGGAGAATCAGCTGAAGTTATATCTTGCATGCCTGAGACTTGTTCACAATAAGCCTCATGGCTTCTGCTTAGAATTCATGGAGTGTATGCTTTTGGAACACTGAAACAATTTATCTAGGAAATCGACCACCTTTAAGAAGATTGAAAACCCTAAAACTGTTGAACTGTGAAAAGCCCAAAGCGTGTAGAAAGGATCTGGAGAATAGATGCTTCTCTCCATATGGCATCTACTCTCTAGATTGTTTTACATGGAGAAAAAAAGATTGAAAGGGAGGGAGGGGGAGAGGGAGAGAGAGAGCAAGGGAGAGAGGGAGAGGGACACTAAGGAACACCAAGGAAACAGATATGTGAATTAAGAAGCCAACTTTGTAGTGGATATTCCAATCAAGCCCATCCAAGCAGACACCACATGACTTAGAAATGAACTGCCCAGTTTAGGAGATTTTATTATATAGATAATTGGAATTATGATAGATAAAAGAATCCAATCCAAACATAGTATCTCTTTCCATGAGAACGTATTACTGACCCTTTATTGAAGAAAAGATTCAGTATAATCAATTTGATACCGAAGAGTTGGCTTGTCCACTCTAGTTTATGGTACCATATCAGGTGCTCAGGTTATTCCCTGCCATTGGCAACTCGAGCACTAGGAAGAACTTGTAACTTGATTGGCCCAGATATGGACAATCTCTATTGTTTACTCAGTTCACAGTCTCCATTGTCACCATTCTACCTATTTTTGTGCATATGCCTATCAAACAAGCTGGAAGCCAAGAGTTACTGACATCATCTTTACAGTGATTAGTTCCACAGCAAGGCTCTATGGAGAGAATTCATGTGGGAAAAAAAATATTCTTACAAATTAAGACTGTTTTGAGTAGTTATCACTCAAAAAATTCCAGTGTCTTTCTCACCAGCCTTCCAGTTTTATTTCTTCCAAGTTCTTGCTTCGCAGCCTTTAGTTACTTCTGATGCATTAGTGCAGATGTTTATCTTAATCTCTTTTTTAAAAAAATTATGAATCAGTTTATTTATAGGTTTCATCTTTTCTCTATGAATGTTTTGGTTAAAGAATCTATTTAGACAGAATATATGTGGGAATTTATCCCAGTTTTTTTCTCAACCTCTTTATTCCACACAAATTAGCAATAATATATTCTTCACAAATTTATTCCCTTTAGGTTTGAGATCACCTTTGCATTGAGTTGAACCATAGACATACTATTCTTCCAACTAGTTTCAGAATGCCATGAAGAATAATCTGTAAACCAGATTATAGTCTTTTAAATTTTATTTTTAAATAGTTTGTATTAAAAATTCTTAAATTAAAAAAATTGGTAAGCTAGTCCTAAGAAATTGAACTTGAAATCACATGGGAGAGAGTAAGGATGCCGCTTATGTGACTGAATATGCATCAACCAGATGTTAGAATGCAGGTAGAGGTACAAAGCATATTAGATAGAACATATAGCACCCCAGTAGGTCAGATGCCATATCCCCTAATGTTCCATGGTTATTCACTCAGACTTTAAGTTCTATGACTAGGACAAGCTCTGTTTTTTTTTTGTTATTTTTTAGATGCTTGACTCCAAAACCCGGGGAACTTCACTGTAAATATGTTATCAGGGATTTTTGTGGCCTCTTTACAACTTCCTTTTCCATTACAGACATTGTGATATTTTGAGCCATAAGTACTGCATGACAATGATGCTTTTAGTATTGCCCAAACCAGGTGGAAAATCTTGTCTTTCTCTAAAACCCACTCAAAGCAGCCAATCTTTTAGGCCATTTAGAGGATAAATGAGAGCATTAGAAATACTTTACCTTCAAGAATCCAAGGAAATCACCTCCTATATCCCAACTTTGTAATGATAGAAGATTCAAGGTGCAGAACTGTTCACTTTGGAGGGGATATCTAGCATCTCTTAAGCAAAGAAACAACCAAATTCATCAAAGTAGCAGGTCATAATGTTTGTAGCAGACCTTTAGCATGCATATATCTTGTAAAAGAAATTAAGAACTGATATACAGGTCCAAATAACATTATTTAACCTGAATAATGAATTGTAGTAATGTCTTATGTAACCTTGATATGACAAAGGCACCTTGAACTTATAATAGGATACAGCCAAGTGAACTTTGAGGCATGGTGGAAAATGTGTATTGCTATCTATTCCAGATAAAAGCCAGCATGTCATAATACTCTTATAATATTATACATTTCTTGCCCTAAATATGACAGTATTTTCCATCCTAAAAACGGCATACTGATTGTCAAGGACTGTTTTATTTTTTCAAGCAAATAAATTCACCTCACAAATAATAGCTATAATTGCATTTGCAGATGATTAATCTTAAAACAATTCACTGCCATTCTCAAATAATCTATCCCTAGACAGTGGACATGTGGATCTGAGAAGACTCAATATCCTTGAGCCTTACAATCCTTCAACATGACACTAATTATTATAATTCCCTTGAAGTTAGAGCATTGGAATTGATTTGCAATCGGTTATTTTGGTAGTTACTGGGAGTTCCAAATTTTTCGTCTTGATTTTTTCTACCACCATAACCATTATCTCTGTGTCAGGATGACATTGTAGATGTTCTTCCAGTTGGTAAAAATATTTATTATAATAATAAACCCAAGGTATGGGGAAATAAATATACCATGGGTGATAGATATGATCTAGCCTACCACTTTTTGATCCAAACCCCACTTATCACCTCATTCCATAATGTTCACTCTGATCTATGGACAACAGGTACACTCTGGAATATCAAGGAGTTGGTATTATTTTAGAATCAGTGTCCAAAGATTTGAATGTCATTGAATCTAATGTAATATATAACTCTGAAAGAGTTGATGAAAGCAGCAGTATTACCTATGGATGGTCAGAGAATTTCTATTCTTCCATCTGCTCTATGTGACTGAGATAAGAGTCCCACCAATGGATAATTTTATTGTCCATATTATACTTTATGTGGAAATACAATGAAATGATGACAATATTATTTAAATTTTTTCCACATAATAATCCAAGTAAATATGTCTACTTTAGAATCAGTGTCCAAAGATTTGAATGTCATTGAATCTAATGTAATATATAACTCTGAAAGAGTTGATGAAAGCAGCAGTATTACCTATGGATGGTCAGAGAATTTCTATTCTTCCATCTGCTCTATGTGACTGAGATAAGAGTCCCACCAATGGATAATTTTATTGTCCATATTATACTTTATGTGGAAATACAATGAAATGATGACAATATTATTTAAATTTTTTCCACATAATAATCCAAGTAAATATGTCTACTTTACATAGGGACTACATTTTTATAGTTTGCAATCGATGAGTAGGTTTTCAAAATTTTAGTATTAAAATATAATTCTGGCTAGATGAGTTATTTACTGCTAAAAAACCTAAATTTAAGAAGCATACTGGTCAAAAGACATTAGCATAATATTTTCCAAAAAGCAGATAAATTATAAAAATGAAAATATTTTTATTTCAAAATAGTCATGTTATTTTATTTCTAGTGGCTACAAAATTCAGAAACAAGCTTGATAAATCTAGAAAAGACCAAAACTTGTTACTAAAATGGCTCGAGAATTTATTCAAAAGTATTTTTGCCTACTAAATATATTTTATGGTATTAGTACTGTTATTTTAAATAATTTTGCTACTCAGACACATTTTCTCTAGTAGAACACAAGTGTAAATATATTGAGGATTCTCTAGAGTAATTGCAATTAGTGCTTGATAGGGGTTTAATTAACAACAAAGAAAACATATATTAATGACACAGGCTGTTTTTGATTAATAGCATATCTAAATTAATTACAAACATTATGTTAATATTAACTGTATATTGTTTAAAAACATGACTAGAATTTATAAATGGATAGAAAAATTATTTTGTTTCATTTTATTTACTTTAGTCTTAAAAAATGAAAATATCTTTTATGAGTTAAAACATTTAAGGCTAAAATATATTAACATTAACAGTATTTATTTTGATTGGTTATTTTTACTTCTCTTTGTCATCTGTCATATTATATTTGTTAAATTGCTATATTATCAAAGATGCCTTTCTGATATAAAACATCAAGTTACATTTGATCTCTCAAACATACAATCAGTGATTGCCAGAAGAGTTATTTATTTCTAAATGTAGACAAGGACTTAAGAGTCCTGGAATTTCTCAGGTTATTAAATAAAAATGATAATTACTGCATAAAGCTCCTGAGAAAGTATTCTTTCTCTTACTCTTTTAATCAACAAATATTAATGTGCTTCCACTTTACCAGACTTTGTGATAGGTACTGGGGATATATAGTGAATAAAGTATATATAGTTGCTGCTTAGATGAAGCTGATATGGTTTGGCTATGTCCCCACCCAAATCTAATCTTGAATTGTAGCTCTTACAAATCCCATGTGTTGTGGCAAGGAGTTGGTGAGAGGTAATTGAGTCATAGGGGCAGGTTTTTCCCATGCTATTCTCATGATAGTGAATAAGTCTCATGAGATCTGAAGGTTTTATAAAGGGGAGTTTCCCTGCACAAGTTCTCTTCTCTTGTCTGCCACAATGTGAGACATACCTTTCTCCTTCTATCATGACTGTGAGGGCCCCCCCAGCTACATAGAACTGAGTCCATTAAACCTCCAGACCCCAGAAAGGTAGGTCCACTGACAGCTTACACCATGCATCTAGAAAAGCCACAGACACTCAATACCAGTTCATGAAAGCAGCCAGGAGGGAAGCTGTACCTTGCAAAGCCACATGGATGGAACTGCCTAAGACCATGGGAACCCACCTTCTTGCATCAGTGTGATTGGGATGTGAGATGTGGAGTCAAAGGAGATCATTTTAGAGCTTTAAGATTTGACTGACCTGCTGGATTACAGACTTGAAAGCGGCCTGCAAACTCCTTGTTTTGGCCAATTTCTCCCATTTGGAATGGCTTTATTTACCCAATGCCTGTACCCCCACTGCCTCTAGGAAGAAACTAACTTGCTTTTGATTTTACAGGCTTATAGGTGGAAGATAATTGTCTTGTCTCAGATGAGACTTTGGACTGTGGACTTTTCAGTTACTGATGAAATCAGCTAAGACTTTGGGGGGCTGTTGGGAAGGCATGATTTGTTTTGAAATGTGAGGACATGAGATTTGGGAGGGGACAGGGTAGAATGATACAGTTTGGTGGTGTCCCCATCCAAATCTCATTTTGAATTGTAGCTCCCACAATTCCCATGTGTTGTGGGAGGGACCCAGCGGGAGGTAATTGAATCATGGGATTGGGTCTTTCTCATGCTATTCTCATGGTAGTGAATAAGTTTCATGAGATCGGATGGTTTTATAAAAGGAAGTTTCCCTGAACAAGTTCTCATCTCTTGTCTGCCACCATGTGAGATGTGCCTTTCACCTTCCACTGTGATTGTGAGCATCCCCAGACACATCAAACTAAATCCATTAAAACTCTGTCTTTTTTAAATTGCTAGTCTCAGGTATGAATCTATCAGCAGTATGAAAACATATTAATACAAAGTTTACCTCAAAGCTGCCTATTTGACTTCTTTAATTAAAACTGCTAGTCTCAGGTATGAATCTATCAGCAGTATGAAAACATATTAATACAAAGTTTACCTCAAAGCTACCTATCTGACTTCTCTAATTAAACCCTGTTTATTCTTTAATTACCTTTTTTACTGCATATTTTTCTCTCCAGCAGTCAGACAAAATTGATCTCATTGTTTTTGCTAATAACATCTACCTTACTAAAATGTATAAAATATACTTATGTCATATATTTCATGACCATAAATATGACATTGGGTAATCCTCTTGTGTTTTCTGAGAATTGTTGTAACCCATTGTTGTTTTATTCTTAACCACTATTCTATTATATACGTGCATGTTTCTTTGCTCCTCTTCCTCCACTTTCCTCTGAAGTAATTATGCTGTTTTAAATACTTTTCTTAATTCTCCAAGTGGATAATTTTTTAATTGTATTTTGAAATGCATATAATAAAGTGAAATTCCCTGGGTATATGTAGATCCAGGCACATATTCCAGGTTTCTTTCAAAATATGTAGACAGGGAAAACATTCAGAAAAAAAAACACAAAAATTACAGAACCATAATTCACACCATACTGATGTCCAATGATGAACTTTCCATAGAGATAAAGCCAATAAAAAATCACCTCTACTGCTAACTGGATAATAGTCTTCAAAGAAAATGATTCCAAAGTGTAACTGGAACTCAGTAAAGAGGATAAGAACAACAAAAGAAATATAGGAACATTTATTCTGAGTCATTCTGGAACTCAGTGAAAGAATTTATCCTGAGAATTAAGTAGGTAGACATTGACAGCTGTGACTACATGCAATATTAGCTGAAAAAATTTTGTGTTTTTAAAAGGTAAGTGAAGCTCCAGGTGAAGACACACTATCTTTTATTATGTAAGTGGTGGAGGTTGAGATGAAATGATTTTGTAGACTTCACTCACAAAATTCTCAGTAGCTCCCAAAAAGGTTTACACACTTAATATTCATATGTTTTGAATATGTGAGACAGCTGTTGTTTACCTACTATTGAGTACAGAATTGGGAAGAATGGCCCATCATTTTTCAAATCCTTGAAATAATTGTCGCTTTTCTCTAATTTCCCTCCTCTCATTCTCTACTAAACCACTGAATAGCTCTGTAATCATCCTACTCCAAGTTTATTGCTCTTGTGAAAATCTGAACTGACTTCTACATGCTAAGTCCAATATTCTGTTCATGGTCTTCCTCTCATTTGCCTTCTCTATTAGTCAGCGTTCTCTAGAAGGACAAAACTAAAAGGATAGATGCATATATGAAGGAGAATTTATTAAGGAGTATTGACTCACAGGATCACAAGGTGAAGTTCCACAATTGGCCCTCTACAAGCTGAGGATTAAGGAAGCCAGTCTGAGTCTCAAAACCTCAAAAGTAGGGAAGCCAACAGTGTAGCCTTCAGTCTGTGGCCAAAGGCCCAAGAGGCCCTGGCAAACCACTGGTGTAAGTCCAAGAGTCCAAAAGCTGAAGAACTTGGAGTCCAATGTCCAACGGCAGGAAGCATCCAACAAGGGAGAAAGATGAAAGTCAGAAGACTCAGCAAGCCTGCTCTTTCCAACTTCTTCCTGCTTTATTCTAGCCATGCTGGCAGCTGATTAGGTGGTGCCCACCCAGACTGAGGGTGGGTCTACCTCTCCCAGTTCACTGACTCAAATGTTATTCTCCTTTGGCAACACTCTCACAGACATACCCAGAAACAATACTTTGTATCCCTCAATCCAATCAAGTTGACACTCAATATTAACCATCTCACCTTCTAAACATTATTTAATATTTTATCACTCTCTCTTAGAAACACTTTCTTGGCCCTGCTTTCAAGAATTCACATTTTCTTGCTTCTCTTCTTTTGTTTCTTAGTACCTGCCCCTTTCTAGTTCATTCTCACCTTTTTATCTGCCTCATTCTTAACACAGGAGTAAGATTCTGATCTCAGATCTTGGACTTCTCTAGCCACATTCACTCACTTGGTAAATTTATCTGACTCTAAAATAAATATCTTAGGCTCATAGTTCTCCCTTAAAATTCACCTTGTCTATCCAAATAATATTCAATATGCAGTTGATCCTTGAACAGCACAGGTTTGAACTGTGTGTATCCACTTCCACATAAATTTTCTTCTCCCTCTGTCACTCCTGAGACAGTATGACCAACACCGTCTCTTCCTACTCCTCAGCATATTTAACTTGAAGATGATGAGAATGAAGACTTTGTGATGATCCAATTTACTTAATAAATTGCAAATATACTTTTCCTCCTTATGATTTTCATAACATTTTCTTTCCTCCAGCTTAATTTTTTTGAAAGTATACAGTATATAGTACACATAACATAGAATATACCTGTCCATCTACTATTTGTTATTGGTAAGGCTTCTGGTCAAATGTACGCTATAATTAGTTAAGTTTTTGGAAAGTCAAAAATAATGCAAATTTTCAACTATTCAGTGGGTCAGTGCCCCAAATCTCTTATTGTTAAAAGTGTCAACTTTAGTCGCTTGGTTATCTCAAAATTAAGATTCAAAATCTAAATTTCCAATCAGGCAGGTCAACCTGTTCCGTACTCCCTTTTCTCCACCTTAGACTGTGGTACCTCCATCATTTCAGTTTGTGATTAAGCATCTTTAAATTGCCTCTGGTCTTCTCTTTCTGTCACATTTTAAATCCAATATATCAACAAATTTGCCTGACTCTTCCTTGAAAAATATAGCAGGATGAATCTACCTCCCACTTCCACCACTGTTTTCATCCTAGAAAAAGCTATTATCTTTAACTTGAGTAGTTATAGTGATCTGCTAACTCGTCTACCTACTAAATTATTTTCTTGCTACAGTAAAGTTCTTAGTTGCCAAAGTTATCATTTATAAATCTATGTTCATCCACGTCATCTTCTTATTTTACTTAGAGTAAAATAAAAGTCTATAAAATAGTCTATAAAAGCTATAATATGTAGGGTTAATTTCTGTCTGTGACATTATTGTATACTACTGTCTTCCTTGATTATCCATTTCTGTTTAGATTGGCTTCACTAGTTTTACAGTGCTCCAGGGTTCCCCATGGCTCTTGGTCTTTGTATTTGCTGTTGACTCTTCCAAATACCAATGACTCATTGCTTCATTTCCTTCCATTTTTGCTTATCTTTCAGCTAATCAGCGTAGTTTCATCTGACTACTTTTAAAATCACAAGACTCTTGGTATAATCCTCCCCACTTACTCTATTACATTTTTTTCCCATAGCATGTTTATCTTTTAAATATACTGCCTAATGTAATTATATATTTTCTGTCTCCTCTCACACTACAACACTTATGAAATATAGCACATTTACTTGCTTTGTTCCCTGTTCTATCCCTTGCATCTAACATAATCCTTACTAACTAATTGTTGAATGATTGAGTTGGATGGAGTCCTTGAAATTAAAGAGAACTTCCTGGATTAAAAACAATACCAGGGCAGGTACCACATTTGTCTTGCTCCTGGACACGTCATCCATGCCTAACACAGTGCGAAGAACATAAGAAGACTTTGGTAAATTTATGTTTATTTAACAAATTACCTCCATAAAATGTCGATTTAGCAAGTATATTGAATTAGAGTATATCCATTTACATTTGGTAGTACAAATATTTTGCTCAGATATTTGAATTTTACCTAATTAAAATTATATAAATATGTACTTATGAAATGAGAATATATCCTATAGTTAAAAGATTTAAAATAGGTAAAAATTTGTATATGAGTATTATATATGTATATAGATAGATAAATATGTGTATATATATGTGTGTATGTGTGTGTATATGCATAATACACACATATTTTAGTTTGGCAAATTATCTCACATTAAAAATAGTCAAGAAAGAAAATATTGTATAAATGACAGAGATTTTACATATGCAAACAACTAAAGACAGAATGTAATTTTAATCTAATTAATATAATGCACTTGTGATCACTGTAGATTCAATTTGATAATTTTTAATTTTTTTTTTTTAATGGTTTTTCACTGTGTTGTCCAGGCTGGCCTTGAACTCCTCGGCTCAAGCAATCTTCCTGCCTCAACCTCCCTAGTAGTTCAGATTATGGGCAAGTGCCAATCACAAAGGATCCACATAAATTAAGATAAAATGTGAAAAAAGTTGACCACTATTGAAAATAATGAAATTTTTATGATAATAAATTGTAGTCTAAATTGTAATATAAATATTTGCTTGTGTAGCATCTAAGATTTCTGAACTAGTAATCAAACTCTTATCACACAACAAGAGGATGGAAATGCAATTCAATTAACAAGATTCTTCTTTTTTTGATACATTTGATTCTTTCTCCTTGGTCTATTTCTTTGATAGTGTGTTCTGATTTTCGAGTGTCACATTAGCTGATAAAAATCAACAAGAAGCTAAAGAGAGTGAGAAGCCCATCACATTGTTGAATTGCTGTAAATATAACCTGATAATGAATGATGCATTTTGAAAATATATCCATATGCTTCTATCTTGGTCAATGTAGCAGCACGTAATAGAGAGATTTGGGAATTCAATTGCAGTTTTTAAAATTAAAATACTTAAAAGTGAGACATTATATTTACCCAGTGTTAAAGACACAATTATTCAAGTAATTTTTATTCTGAAAGCATATGCTGAGCATCTAAGAGCTATAGCTTCAGTGAAATTATAATTAAAGTTCATCTATTCTAGAGATATTTATAATCCAAGAGCAGAATCAGATATATACACAACAAATTAGGGAAGATATAAGGTATCGAGTTCAAAGATGAAGAAGTATGAAAGGAAGGGCAGGCATGGTGGCTCATGCCTGTAATCCCAGCACTTTGGGAGCCCTAAGTGGGTGGATCAGTTGAGGTCAGGAGTTTGAAACCAGCCCGGCCAACATGGCAAAATCCCACCTCTACTAAAAATACCAAATTAGCCAGCAATAAGTGGCGCATGCCTGTAATCTCGCTTACTGGGGAGGCTGAGGTAGGAGAATCACTTGAACCCGGGAGGTAGAGGTTGCAGTGAGCCAAGATCGCGTGACTGCACTCCAGTCTGGGTAACAGAGCGAGACTCCATCTCAAAAAAAAAAAAAAAAGTATAAAAAGAAACGAAAGGAATGTAAAGATTATATTGTAACAGAATAAATGATCTAATAATAAATAATTTATTTGCACAAGCAAAAGTTTTTTAAAAAATTAAAATTAGCATAAGTTGAATAAGGTATTGTTAAATACCTAGTATTAGGTATTTGCCTAAAGGGATTCCATCATTGTTGCTGGCATCTGAGCCTGCTCTGATTAGGGAAATTGAAGAAGAAAGGTAGTATTTATAAATGTTCTTCTTTACCAATGTCGAAAGTGGGCTGCCCAAGCTCTGAGGGGAGGGTCCCTGGAAATGAAGTTGGCTGTCTTAGGTCTCCCTGGATAGTCAAAGTAGCCTAAAAGCTGGAATTTAAGAAAATAATTGCATTGACTTTTGTCATTTAAAATGAATGAAGCCTGAAGTACTGAGTCTTCAGAACTTCTGAAATACAGTCATGGGGATTCCCTGATGGCTCAAATGTTAACACTTTTGATAATGGATCATGGGGAAAACTGGGAGGTTATTAGAAAATAGGACAGATAGAGTAACAGAAGAGGCACCAAGAGACTAAAGACAGTGTCTAATATTCAATGAGTAAAGAATATTTCAATGTCTTAACAATACAAGCACAAAGTTTAATGCCATTGGCTGAATATCTTCACTTAAGAGTTTCATACCACAAAAGGAAGAATGTCACAGAAGCCAACTCCTGAGTCTTTATTTAAAACATATGAAATCCAAATGGGATCTATCAGAGGACAGAACGTACCTATGAAGGTTTCTTTGTAATGCCTTTGTAAATTTTCATTGGAAAACTTTGGTTTTTTTTTCTACACCAAACTGAAAATCTAATTCTAATCTACATACTAACATTAATCTTCATCACACAGACATGCAGATATAAAATACAATGAAAATTGCTATTTTGGTAAATAAAGCCCACATATTAATAACAGATAAAGCTATGTTGCTTTTTTACTATATTGAAAGCTGGCCTGCTTCTTCTACCTAAATTTCAGAGATGTTCAATTTCAGATAAACTTAGCTTGTTTACAAGTTACTCAATAAATGACTTCCAGAAGAGCTATTGTGTGACATTTAATTCTAGAATACAAACATATTTTGAAAAAAATGAAGCATTAAATAGACTATTATAATATATTCAATATGAAATGTCAGTGTAAATTTTAGAAATATACGTATTATTTTATTCACTTTTTTTTATTTTTGGTGATAGCTAAAAATGAAAGACTCACTGACAATAGTGCTTTTTAATATATCCCCCAGTAAACATTATTAACTAGAATGGTAAGAAATACATCTTCTAGTTTTTGTATGTAGATAAAGCAGTGTGAATTTTAATTATATTCTTTTATGTCATTATAAATTAGTCTGGGTTAAGAATGTTATGCACTGTAGAGTCATACCATGTTGGAAATATTGACTACAGAATCAACAGTTATGTCTTTTCTCCCTTTCCTCAGACCATGTCTTCAGTGTAGACTTTCTGCCCCTGTCAATATAGTGAGAATAATAAAAATCAATTATTTATATGACATAGTTTGTGCAGTGCATATAATTTAGTCCCAGAAATGTCCTTCAAAATATTGTTTACATTAATCATTTGGAAGATTGTAAGTTTGTTATAGTGCCAGCTTCTATATGCCAAACCATGGTGTTTCTGATTAAGTACATTTAGTGATGTAGGTTTAAAGAACAAACTACATTTTGAGAAACACTGGTTTCCTGTCATTTAAAAACACACACCACACACATGAAAACATAAGACAAATGATTTATGAGTAAACAAATTTTCTTCTTACTTAAAATTGCTTATCCAGCATTCTAATCAGTGAGAATATAGTGTACCCAAATAAACAGTATTTCATCTTTTTAAACTTTTGAAAGAAAATCTCACTTAACTCTTGCCTTTGTAGTTCAGTTCAACAAATAAACCTTAAATGCTGTCTGTGCACTAAGCACTGCTGATACACAAATTGGGGTGACTTCCAACTTGTGAGAACTTCAGCTGGTAGTAAATGTGGCAATTAAACTTTTATATTTGAATATCTTTGTAAGTTAATTTCAACCCTTTCTGTTACATTGTTGATGATAAACAAAAGAAAAATGTATAGCAAAAGAAAATAGAATGTATATATACACAAATATGTGTGTGTGTGTATAAACACACATGAGCACACAGTGTCTTTGTAATATGCTATCTTTAAATAATGGAAGAAAGAAAAAAAATGTGATTAAGTTCATCTGATGAAATAAGAAAATATCCTGACTATAGATATTGATTATACTTTAAAAAAGTTTACCTATGAAAAATTTAAGCACTTGAAAATATGAAATGCAATATGAGATAGCTATAGATTCTCTGCTTAAATTTAACAAAAGCTAACTTTTTTGGCAAAATTAAAGAATGAATGAATTTACATGATTGATGAGGAAATAAAAGGCATTAGGATATAACTCCGATGATTCACTCCTTTGTTCAGCACCCTCATCTTGAGTGAAGGTGGACACCGTGACTTTCTTGCAACCAATAGAACATAGAAAAGCCGACAGGCTGTCACTCTTATGAGTACTTTGCATTGCATAAGATTCTGTCATAGCTGACTACTTTGAAAGACCCTGCTGTTGACCTTAAAGAAACAAGCTGCTATGACCATTCTGTCTCTTTAAGGGTACAATAAGAAATTAATTTATAAATCAGTGTGCCATCCTTTCAAGAGTCTTTTGTTTTTCACATGATGAAAAATATATTGATATATTTAGTGTCATAATATCATAAAAAAGTATAAAGTGTAACTATTGTATAATAGTTTCTTTTTCAATACTTTATTAATTATTTCAAACTGTATAATTGTGACCCAATGGATATGCATTAAAATCAAGGTCAAGGAAGAAATGAAAGTATTAGCTGCAAAAGCAACAAAATGACTGTGGCAAGCACATGATGTTTCCCTTTTTCAAAATATTCTTCTCTTAATCTAAAAGACATATTTATGCTATATCCAATCTTACAAATCACAAATCTTCTTTGGTGAAGATTTTCACAAATCTCCCCTTCTAGAGTAAATGTGCCTCCACTTGCTTAGTAACTCTCTTATTCTCTTATCATGATGCACTTGCCACTATTTTAGATTATTGATCAGTTGGTTCATTGATTATTAGTTCTTACAGATTTCTACAAAAACTTAAGCTGCATAGGAATAAGCACTTTAAATTTTTCACCACTGCTTTCCTAGAAATATTCCCTCAGACGTGGTAGTCCTTTAAGAAATATTTATTGAATAAATAAAAACTGCAAAAAGAAAGGTTGCAAAATTTCACTTAATGCTTGAAATAGCTATCTTACAATGATGGTAAAAACACATATGAATCTCCAGAAAGTAAAATATTATTTAAACAATTTAAGGAAGAAAGTGTGTTGGAGGTAGGATATAATTCTGACATAAAAATTAGAAAATCTAAGGTTTTTCAACAGGCTTTCTAAACATGAAAGAAAATTTAAGGATCAAAATTATTTTCTACTCTCCAGAATCTTTAGTTTCATAATTAAGAACGCTCTCTAGACCTTTTAAAATTAACTGTTTGTCATTATTTTCATTATTTGCAAATATACCATTACATAGATATATACACATTATATATAATATATATGGAATTATATGTATGTATGTATATATAATGTAGTAATACTACTCTACTACTGCATTGGATATGTTTTCACTATCTTGTACTGCAATATATACATGTTATACTAGCTGTATTTATTAATATTAGATATCACCATAAGTATTTTCCTCATTAATTTTATTAAAAGGAAAAAAATGCTTCATGATTGAGAGTGAGATTTCATCATCATCATGAATATTATGGCCAATGGAAACAGAACCATTTAAAGAGTCATCATACTAATATAAACTATCTTAAAATGCCTAAATACTTGGTTGTATCTGATTTTTTCCCCAAAAAATGAAGTAAAATTTCTATAATCAGTTACTGTACTTTTTCTTACATACAAACTTCCAATTATATATTTTAGTTTTGTTGAATACTTTCATATGTGGAATTGTCTCTTCAGAGTCAATAATGTATGTCTGTAACTAAAAATGTATTGTGATATATAAAGACAACAAAAGGTATTGTCTGAGAATAAATATTTTGTTAGTTTGTTACCATGTTTAAATACTTAGCAAGGGAAGTATAATTCTATTTCATTCCATTCAATCCGTAATAATTTGGCCTCCTATGGGTTTCTATAATGATCAAGAAATCAAGAAGAAGCAATATTGTAATCTAATATATGGATGAAAAACATAGTAAATTTTATAACATATTTTAATTTTGTTATATAGTTGAATGTTTATATTTGCTGATTATGTAACTGATGACCAGCAGACATCTTACATTCATTTATTTTAAAGATTTATATAACCAAAAGTTGATAATTCTACCTCCTACTTTGTTGTCTTATCATAAAACATTATTAAGATAGTTGGTATTATATACAACTAACACACAGTATTATAATAAATTGAGGATGTAAAGAAGAGATACAGTTTTAATTTGTAATTATTTACAATAACATGTTTTTACAGGTTTATAATTAGATAAGAAAAATCTTTTTGCAATGTTTGCGGTAAAACTACTTAATATCTCCATTCTGTATTAAGTATTTTTATTGTTCCACCTCCAAATCACCGAAGTGAATTTTTAAATTGGATTTGGTAATTAAAATATAGGGAACATTATTTATATGAATAATTGACTTATTTGTTTTGTTTAATGAAGACATATCTCACTAGCTCCCAATGCATACGAACATTTACAAATGAATTTGCATGATTTTAGTTGTGACTTTTATGTGCTTGGTTCCTGTCTATGCCATATTAAAACATTTTTCTCAACCATCAGAATTATAAAGAAATGATGACTGACAGATTACACTTTTCTAATTATTACCAAATAAGGGTAGAAAACGTGTATCAGTTTGGGTTATACTAAACTAACATTTGATGTGTGTGTGTGTGTGTGTGTGTGTGTGTGTGTGTGTAGAGAAAGTGAGAGAAAGAGTTGTGAAGTTTTTTTCAAGAAATTATTTTATACAATTGTTGGGGTCCATTTAGGCAAATCTGTGGGGTTGGCCAGCCACAGACAGGAAAACTGGAAACTCTGGGTTACGAGCTAAAGCTGCAGTCAACTTGCATAACTTCTTCCTCAGGGAAACCTCAGTTTTTGCTTATAAGGTCTTTCAACTGATTAGATGAGGCCAACCCAGATTATCAAGGTTAACCTTGTTCACTCAAAGTCACCTAACAATAAATGTTAGACACATCTGCAAAATATTTTCAGAGCAACACCTATATTAGTGTTCAATTGAATAACTGAATACTGTAGCCTAGCCAAGGTGACACATTAAAATAAGCATCACAACATGTGAAAGAAAGAATATATATAATACATATACATATATATATATAAATAAACCTACTTATAGGATAAACAATTGGATACTTATTAGATTGTCTTGATGGAAAATGTCAGTACAATTATTCCATTTTACTGTTTGAAAACAAATATAACACTACTTTGATTATTTTCTATAAGTATACTTTTATATTTTGTCACTAATAATGGAAATGGACTTATTTTAACTGCAACTCAGTCACATGTATTGGTAAACACAAATGATGTATTTCTAAACACAAATGATGTATTTGCACTGTAATATTTGAATTCTCTTTTTCACAATAAGCACTTTTGCTTCTAATAAAATAAAGAAGGTGAAATATTTTGATATTTTCTTGTGGGTTTTTGAAGAACAATGAAACAACATGGTATAAAAGAACTGCTCATGATTATGTAACATTTGTGAAATATATTGTTATTAACCATAGAATGATAAAAAAGAAGTGTTTATCTTTGATTGCAATAATAAAACATTATTAATTTTATTACAAGTGAACTCTATATAAACCACAAAAACAGATAGATGAAAGGTTCTTTTTAAGCATTTTTTGTAAAATTTATCCTTTGAAATATTCCTGTGAACATAATTAAATCACTAAAATTATCCACCAAAAAGCAATGGGGAATTTTACTTCTTTGTGCAGAAAAATAATTTACAAAACAAATGTTTGAAAGTAACATCAATTTTCACTTTCAATTATTCAATATTGTTGAAATTATTTATAGGTTATTGATTACTAATTTTCCAAACATTCAGTTATCAGAAAGCATATCAAATAGAGAAAAACATTTACACCTCCAACAGAAACCAACAAGTGAAACACAAGAGCAAAAACATGAAGAATCATGGAAAAAAATAAAAAAATAACTGTTATTTTGTGACTTACGACACACAAATCAGATTGGGCAGGGAAAGAATTTTAAAAGAACAATTTTTTTTGACATTTATGGATCATATATGACATATAATACTTCCGATAACAAAATATCTTCAAACTACAAAATAAGTTGAGGTTGGCTATGCAAAAACAACACAATAAAAAACAAATAAGCAAAAATACCTTTACTATGTTAGAGCACATTAGGCCTTTTAAATGATATTTATAATTGTTAACTTTATGATGAGGAGATTTCCAGATAGTTGGATTTTTTAATAAATGAAATGCTATTATATTTTACTATTCTATTATTACAGATAAATAATTTATTTCTGTCAAATTAGCAGAATAAAGAGTATTTTGGCCACAAAATCACAGTGTAGATATTTTTGTTTTAAGCTGAGTAAAAATAATGTGACCTATGAATCTTGGCTAATTATTGGAGAAAGTAAGCAGCAGATTAATTATTTTGTTTTCTTTGGGAAATCTAAAACTAAACAAAATTCATGCAAAAGTGAAAAAAGTGTCTTCAACTTCCACTTACCCTAAAATTTATTTTAAAATTAATTTTCTACCCATTTTAATATATTTATTACTTTCTTATAAAAGGTACATTTTTGCATTAGTGTAACTTAAAACTTTAGAATATTTAATAATCCTAAAAAATACAATCCTGAACAGCTGTCAAGTCTGCAAATTAAAAATAAACATAAATAAACAATTTGAGGCAAATAATTATTAGAATACCATTAATATAAGAAATATATTATTTTTACATGGCAAAATGCAAAAATTTTATAATACAATATATTTTAATATTGTTTTGTGCATTTTATTATGATGTTAAATTGCCATATATTAAAATATTTATGTTTTCAGGTTGAATTACATAACTATTTGGTAATCATTGGTTTGTAGCTGCCTGGAAGTGTTGAGATAGAGCAGGGGTCCCTAAGCCCTGGGACACACAGGTACTGGTCTATGACCCATTAGGAACTGGGTGCCACTGCAGGAGGTGAGTGGCCGATAAGAGAGCATTATTTCCTCAGCTCTGCCTCCGGTCAGATCAGCAGCAGCATTAGATTCTCACAGAAGTGCCAACAACCCTATTGTGAACTGCGCATGTGAGGGAGCTAGGTTGCACACTCCTGACGAGATCTAACTAATGGTTGATGATCCAAGGTGGAATAATTTCAAATTGTTTTTCCCAAAACTGGTCCCTGGTGCCAAAAAGGTTGAGGACTGCTGAGGTAGAGAAGGCCAAGAGTCAGTGGATTATATGAATATAAGAATTGAGAGTTTGGAGAGTTAGTAACAGTACAACAGACCCATAGTTTGCTGCTTCTAGGACCCTGTCTCTCTCTCACAATATTATCCTATTAGAAACTGAACGTTTTCTGGACTTGAGTGCTTTAAATATGAAAAAAGTGTATTTATAAATCAAATAATTTTGTCCAATGACCATGACAAAATACTCATAATTCTAGACTCCAGTTTATGCCCAAATAAAATGATAGAAGTTTTACAGTTCTTTGTGTACATTTTCTTGCTTTTGCCTGGTCAGGGGATAGTTTTGTTCTGTTTTGTTTTTGAGATTATAATCTAAAATTTAAATATATTAAGTGATCACCTACCAGACAGGAATTGAAGTTTGTGATGCTCTCCTGAGAAGTTTTTTCATGGGAGATATTCTCTTCTATTTCTAGCATGATGGTAATAAATATACAATCCCATTGATTTTATTCCTTCAGATTATATTTAAGTTGCAAATGGATAGCTTGTAAACTTTCATTTCAAGTAATATTTATTGGAACATTTTTGTTCCTTAAGATAATTCCTTAGTTTATTATTTAAGCTGAAAGAACAGACCCTTCTTTTGTATTACTTTCCTTGAACTCAGGTTTGTTGATTTCCTTTTAATTTTATTTTAAAGGAAGTTTTGTTTTGCCATTTATGAAAGACCTAATGCAGCTTTACAGTCTTCTAATTTAGTCCAAAAACACAGTAATATGGAATGAATAATATTCATTGAAGGTGACTGAGATGAAATTTTAAGGAAAAAAAAATGTATACATTTCTATATAACACTTTTCCTCCCCCCAGTGAAAACTACACAATGTAACCATAAATTACAGTCCTTTCACTTCTTCATTGCATGAGTAAAAGGGTGTGAGAATGCTCATTCAGTTGGGAAATCAAATTGACTTAAAATACCATAGTGAAATAGTAGAAAATGCTACATACTTACTGTTTTGAAAATATATTTAAATTTATGTATGCATTTCCAGAAATATTCATCTCATGTCTCTACACATATAATAAAAGCAATTTATTCCAATATACATCATTTTACTGTCATTCAGATATTCTCAGGAAATATTCAAATTAGTTTATGTTCTAATATGGAAAACTGAGGCATCATGAAATTATCACATGTGTTTAATTTTGCTCTGATATTTATTTTCATGACTTTTTTTAAAGTGTGGGAAAATAAGCACCTTTCTGTCATCCTACCTTTCCTGTCCTGTTTAAATGCACTCATGCAGACATTTATTTGAGAAAAGTCTAGGTGTCATTTGCCCATGTACTTTAAGGCGTTAAGTACCTAGGACATAAAATCACCTAAAGTTTAAGCAGTTAATGTTAACGTGTTTGAAAATAAACTCCTGATCTTTTCCTTTAAAATTGATCCCACACATTCTTTACCATGTCAATCAATAGCTGCTCCATCATCTTAGATTTTCAGGAAAAACAGTGTATATATAAATCATCCTTGACTCTTTTCCTCTCACATTTCACATTATTAGTCAGTAAACTGTATTGACTTTACCTTAGAAATACAGTCATTCCTTGGTCTCTACAGGGGCTTGGTTTCAGAAACCCTGTGGATACTAAAATTCATGGGTGCTCAAGTCCATTATATAAATAGTATAATATATGCAAATCACCTATGCACAACCTCCTGTATATGTTAAGTAATCTCTGGATTACTTACAATAATTTATATAAAAACTAAAAACAGAACTACAATATCATCCAGGAACCTCAATACTGGGTATTTATCTAAAATAACAAAATAAGAAATTATAATTGATAAACTCTATTGTTTAGAAAATAATGACAAGGAAAAGAAAAGTCTTTACTTGTTCAGTACCTATACAACCATCATAGGCTCAAAAACATAGAACATTCCAGAAAAAAATAAAGCATTTTCTGGATTAAAAAAACATTTTGATCTTCAGTTAGTCAGATTAGTGGATGTGGAACCTGTGAATATAAAGGACAAACTCTACATCCAGAATCCAACCTCTTCCCACCAATTAATATTATCACATATTTTCATCACTACCACTCTGTTAGCATGCTAAAGATCCTAAGCTGAGCAAAACCTTACAGATAGGAAGGAGTGGAGCTGTGAATTTAAAAACAAGAGACCTGACTAGAGCAGGATATAAAAGTAAAGTCCAATTTTTAAGACTATTCAGACTATGAAGAGTTGACTCAGTTGTTAAATTTATTATGGTTTTTATTGCTATATTTTAAGTAAGATAATAAATGAAACTCCTAATAGCTCTTTTTCACGTTTGTATAAGCACTCAACTGATTTGCATTTGATATGTGCTCAGTGCATGTTACTAGATATGTTTTAGCTCAATTTCTTGATAAATATCTATAAAATATTTAAATGTGTGCTAATATTAGCACTAGGATGCTTACACATAATGTTTCTTCTGATTCACACAAAAATTGCCTAAGAATTGCCAGTGCTCTATCCCCCTGATTGCATGTAAAGATACTGAGAAAGGTAAAGAGAACTTGTGACATTGGTATCACTTATTATTGATATTATTTGGATATCTTAAAAACAGTAGCTAGTTCCCTACCTTTTTTACATGTACACAAAATCCTCTACATGAAGGTTTAACAAACCTTTTCTGGTAAACAGACACATAGTAAATATTTTTACTTTGCTGATCATGCAATATCTACTACAACTATTATAATTCTGGAATTTTAGAGAATCATAAGAAAGAAATGAATGAGCAGTGTGTTCCAAAATCTTTATTTCTAAACATACATGGGCCAGGCACATTGGCTCATGCCTGTAATCCCAGCACTTTGGGAGGCCAAGGTGGGCGGATCACCTGAGGTGGGGAGTTAGAGACCAGCCTGGCAAATATGGTAAAACCCAGTCTCTAATAAAAATACAAAAAAAAAAAAAAATTATCCAGGCTTCGCGGCGGGCACCTGTAATCTCAGCTGCCTGGGAGACTGAGGTGGGAGAATAGCTTGAATCTGGAAGGTGGAGGTCGCAGTGAGCTGAGATTGTGCCACTGCACTCCAGCCTGGGCGTGACAGAGGGAGACTCCATCTCAAAAAAAGAAAAAGAAAAAAAGAAAACAAAAAATAGACTGGGAGCAGTGGCTCACACCTGTAATCCTAGCACTCTAGGAGGCTAAGGAGGGCAGATCACCTGAGATCAGGAGTTCGAGACCAGCCTGGCCAACAAGGTGAAATCATGTCTCTACTAAAAATACAAAAATTAGCTGGGCATGGTGGCACACGCCTGTAATCCCAGCTACCCCCGAGGCTGAGGCAAGAGACTCGTTGGAACCCACAAGGTGGAGGCTGCAGGGAGCTAAGACGGGGCCACTGCACTCCAGCCTGGGCAATAGAGCAAGACTCCATCTCAAAAATAAATAAACAAATAAATAAATAAAATAAAACAAAAAAACAAACAACAACAAGAAAACCTACATGACAGGCCAGATTTGGTCCATAAGCCATAGTTTGCTGACCATTACATATAATAAGGACTTGGCAATTATGATTATGTAGAAAGTGCCCAGTAAACTTTATCGAATTAATATTTACATCGGTTTAGTGAATGTATATAGTTTTAAAAACTTCAGAAGGTGACATCAACAAGATGGCCTACTGAGGTGCTTACCACTTATTCCACTCACCACACAAAAAAGAACAAAACAAGAAACAACTACATTTCAACTAGCATATCTTAATGAGAGTGATGAAATACGAGAGAGTTGTAGAAGCTCTGCAGAGCACAGAAACTCAGGATGTCCACACAGAGAAGGGAACAAAACATCCTGCCCCTGTTACCCCACATGCCCAGTTGGGATCATCTCAAAACCAAGAAGGACTTCTCTCTGGGGAGAAAATGTAAGCAGGAGGGCCCCAGCAGCCCCTATTACTATCACAGACACCTGCAGTCTCTGCTACAAGAGAATCCTCCAGTAATCACAGACCCTGAGCTCAGTTTGAGGAGCTGCCAGCAGTTCACATGGCTGCGTTACTTCAGAAAGGAACCCACATTGGGCACCCCACCTGTGTCCCAACCTGCTACTGCATGGCACCATCTTGAAATTGGAGCCACTGACAGAATACGTCCTGCACCAAGTGCTAATAGTCACTGCATCTCTCCATCCTTGTGGCTCCACTGTCATTGTATCTTGCTCACACACATGGTAGCATGCCTTTCCCTGGTCTAGCTGCTACAGCTCCCTACCCACTGAAAACAAGCAGCCTAAGAGGAATTGTATCTTTCTCATCCCAGTGGCTGCAGCATTCTGATCCTGGTTACTCAGAGACCAAGCCCAGTGGAACCGTTGTGATCCCTGTGCCTGAGTCCACATAGCACCCTTTCCCAAAAGAAATATCAAGTCCTGCCCAGTAGGGAAACTGAACTTAATCCAGTAGAGCAGATGTGTGCCCCATTACTGTGTGAACCAGTCTAGATACTTGACTCCAGGCAAGCCACTATCAAAAGTCAAGACAAAGAGAGAATCCCAAAAGCAGCAAGAGAAAATTGTCAGGTCACAAATAAAGGAATCCCCATTAGACTCTTGGAAGGTATCTATGCAGGAATTTTGCAGGCTAGAAAAGAAGGAAATGGTATATTCAAAATGCTGAAAGAAAAAAGCAAAAAAGGGCCAAGCATGGGAGCTTATATCTGTAACTCCAGCATTTTGTGAGGCTGTGGTAGGAGAATCACTGGAGCTCAGGATTTCGAGATCAGCCTGGGCAACATGACGAGAGAGACCTCGTCTCTACTAAAAATCAAAAAAATTAGTCAAGCATGGTGGCACACAAACGTAGTTCCAGCAACTAGGGAGCCTGAAACAGGAGGATCCCTTGAACTGGGAAGACCAAGGTTGCAGTGAGCTATAATTGCACCACCGCATTCCAGCCAAGGTGACAAAGTAAGACCCTGTCTCAAAACAAAACAAAACAGAAGGAAAGAAAAGAAAAAACGGGAAAAAAACCTGTCAACCAAAAACATTACACACAGCAAAGCTATTCTACAGAAATGAAGCAAAAATAAAATGTTTTCCAGACAACAAAAAGCTGAGAGATTTCACACCACTAGCCAGGCCTTACAAGAAATGCTTACAGTGTGATTCAAGCAGAAGTGAAAAAATAATAATAGTTGCCATAAAAACAAGAGAGTATGAAACTTCCTGGTAGAGGTGAACATATAATCAAATTCAGATAACTCCGTTACTGAATGGTAGTACATTAATCTTCCAGATCTCTATTATGAAGAGTAAACCTCAGAGTCGTCAATAATAACTATAGTTACAATAAATTGTTAGGAAACACACAATATATAATGATGTAATATAGACTACAACAAAATAACACATCATCTTTCTTACACGGGGAAGCTAAACATTGGGTATACAATGAAATAAAGATGGCAAAAATAGACAATGGGGACTACTACAGGGAGGATGGAGGGAGGGGGGCAAGAGTTGATAAACTAACTATTGGATACTATGCAATATAGCCATGTAACAAACCTGCACATATTTCACCTGAATCTAAGATAAAAGTTGAAATTGTTAAAAAAAAAAAAAAAAAGTTTGAGGGTTGGGAAAGTCTGCAGTACTTGTATGTGAACAAAGTTAAGTTTTATCACTTAAAATAGGTTATTATAACTATAAGAGTTTTAGTAAGTCCCATGGTAACAATAAAGAAAAAAAATACAGCAGAAAAGAAAGAGCAATAAATCTGTTTAGCAGTACAGAAAACCACCAAAACACAAAAATAAACAACAAGAGAGGAAGAAAGGAACAAAAAATTTACAAAACTACAAGAAAAAAACTAACAAAATGGCAGAAGTAAGTCTTGATTTTTCAATAATAAGCTTGAATTTAAATACATTAAATTCTTCAATTTAAAGATATGGAGTAGGAGATGGATCCCCACTCTCTATGATGTGCTTTTTTTACTTTGCATGCCAGTACCAAAACATCTCGTGTAATGCATAAATATATACACCTACTGCTATCCACAAAAATTTTAAAAAAGATATAAAGTGTGTGAAGGAAGAAAATATTGAAAACCAACTATATGCTGCCCACAAGAGACTCAATCCAACTGTTAGTATACAAGTAGACTGAAAGTGAAGGGATGGAAAAAGATATTCAAGATATTCCATAAAAATGGAAACAAAAGGACAATAGAAATAGCTATACTTACAATAGAAAAAATAGACTTTAAGTAAAAGTCTGTTAAAAAAATCTGTTAAAAATCTGTTAAAAAAATCTGTTAAAAATCTGTTCAAAAAAATCTGTTAAAAAAAGGACAGAAAAGGTCATTATATAATTGTGAATGGGTTAATTCAGTTAGAGGATGTAAATATACATGCATCCAACAACACGGCACCCCAATATGTAAAGCAAATATTATTAGATCTAATGGGAGAGATAGAAAGCAATACAATTATAGTTGGAGACTTCAAGGTCACTTTTAGCAATGGAAATATCATCCAGATAGAAAATCAACAAATAAATAAACTGCACTTTAGAACAAATGGACCTAATGGACACATACAGAGCATTCCAACAACTGCAGAATACACATTCTTCTCAACTGTACATGGAACAATAAAATATTCTGCAACATAAATTATATAACATGCCACAAAACAAATCTTAACAAATTTGAAAAGATGGAAATAATATAAAATCTCTTTTATGACCACAATGGTATAAAAATAATAATCAACAACAGGAAGAACCTCAGAAACTTTACAAATACTTCAAAATTAAACAATACACTTCTGAATAACCAATGATTTAATGAAGAAATTAAAAGAGAAATTTAAAATTATTGAGACAAATAGGAAAGACACGTCACAGATCCAAACCTGCAGGATACAGTTCTAAAAGGGAAGTTTATCACAGTATTAGCAAAGTTATGGAATCAGTGTAAGTGTCAATGTAAGTTAAATTCAATGGATGACTGAATTTAAAAAAATGTGGTGTATATACACAATGGAATACTATTCAGTCATAAGAAATAATAAAATCATGTCTTTTGCGGCAACATGGACAGAACAAATGACCATTATCTTAAGTGAAACAAGTCAGTAACAAACAGAAAGACAAATATGGGTAGATCATTTGAGGTCAGGAGTTCTAGACCAGCCTGGCCAACATGGTGAAACCTCGTCTCTACTAGAAATACAAAAATTAGCCGGATGGTAGTGGCATGCTCCTGTAATTCCAGCTACTTGGGAGGCTGAGGTGGGAGAACACCTTGAGCCCTGGAGGCGGAGGTTGTGGTGAGCCGAGATCAAGCCACTCACTGCATTCTAGTCTGGGCGAGTTAGACTGTCTCAAAAAAAAGAAAAAAGAAAGACAAGTATTACATGCTCTCATTCATAAGCCAGAGTTAAATAATGTGTACACATGGATGTAGAGAGTAGAATAATGGACAAGGGAGTCTCAGAAAGCTGAAGGAGTTGTCATGATGGTGGATAATGGGGAATTACTTAATGGGTACAATGTACATTACTCAAGTGATTGATATATTAAAAGAGCCCTGACTTGACAACTCCACAACTATGCACATGTATACCACAAATTCATATAAATTGAAAAGAAAACAAAACAGAAAGATCTCAAGTAAAAAACCTAATGTCGTATCTCAAGGAATTGGAAAAACAAAAACAAACTCAACCCCAAATTTATAGAAGGAAGAAAATAATAAACATTAGAGGTGAAATAAATGAAATAGACTGTAAAAACATTACAAATAATAAAAAAAATGAAGAATTGGCTTTTTATAAAGATAAGCAAAATTGACAAACCTTTAGCTAGATTAAGAAAAAAACGGAGAAGACTCAAATAAAATCAGATAAGAAAAAGGAGACATTAAAAATGATAGCACAGATTTACAAATGTTCATAAAATACTGTTATGCACAATTATATGCCAGCATATTGGATAACTTAGAATGAATGAATAAATTCCTGGATGCATACAATGTGCCAAGATTGAACCATGAATAAACAGAAAACCTGAACAGAACAATATGAGTGAGAAAACTGAATCAGTGATAAAAGTCTCTCATCAATGAAGAGTACAGAAACTGATGGATTCATTGCCAAATTTTATAAAATGTTTAAAAAAACCTAATACCAATTTTCCTATAACTATTTAAAGTAATTAAGGAGGTAGGAATCCTTCCAACCCCATTTTGCAAGGCATGCATCACCCTGATAATAAAACTACACAAGGACACAATATAAAAAGGATAATACAGGGCAATATTCCTGATGAACATAGATGCACATATTCTTAACAAAATACTAGCAAACTGACTTCAATAGCACATTAAAAATATCATTTGCCATAATCAAGTGCAATTAATCCCAGGGATGCAAGAATGGTTCAACATATACAAAGCAATAAACATTATATATCGCATTAACAGAATGAATTACAAAAGTTATACAATCATTTCAATAATTGCAGAAAAAGTATTTGAGAAAATTCAGCATCCCTTCATAATAAAAACTTTCACCAAAAGTATAGAAAGAATGTACCTTAATATAATAAAGGCCATATATGACAACCCATAACTAACATCATACTGAATGAGGAAACTGAAAGGTTTTTTTTCTAAGATCCAAAACAAGATAAAGATACCTATTTTTATAACACTTCTATTCAACATAGTACTTGATGTCCTGGCCAGAACAATTAAGCAAGAGAAAAATATAAAAAGTATCAAAATTGGAAAGGATAAACTTAAATTGTTTCTGTTTGCACATGATAGGATATTATATGTAGAAAACTTTAAGGACTTCACAAAAAATCTGTTAGATCTAATAAACAAATTTAGTAACGTTGCAGGGTACAAGATTAACATATGAAATTACTAGTGTTTTCATATGCCAAAATTGAACTATCTGTAAAAGAAATCAATAAATTAATCTCATTCCCAATAGCTACAAAAATTAAAATATTTAGTAATAAATTTAACCAAGTAAGTAAAAATCTCAACACTCAAAACTATAAAACGTTGATAAAAGGAAGTGAGGAAGGTAAAAATGAGTGGGAAGCTACCTCATGTTCATGTGTTAGAGGAATGAATATTGTTAAAATATTCATACCATACTACCCAAAGCAATTTATAAGTCAAATGCAATCCTTATGTAAATACTAATGACATTATTCACCAAAAAACAACTTAAAACTTGTATGGAACCCATAAAAGGCCCAAACAGCTAAAGCAATCATAAACAAAAACAATTAAAGCTGAAGGTATCACCCTACCTGGCTCCTAAATATACTTCAAAGCAGTAATAAGCAAAACAGCATGGTACTGGCATAAAAGCAGACAAACAGCCCAATGGAACAGAATAGAGTTACAATATAAATCCTTGCATTTAAAACTAACTGGTTTTTGACAAAGGTGCTGAAAACACATAACGAAGAAAGGGAAATATCTTCCATAAAAGATATTAGGAAAACGGGATATACATATGCAGAAGGCAGCTAAACTGACTCAAGCCATATACAAAAATTAATTCTAAACCAATTCAATAAATGTTTGAATTTCATGTTGAACCTAATTCAAATGTTAAATCTGAAACTGTGGAACTACAAGAAGAAATCTTAGGGATAAAAACATCCATGACACTAGTCTTGCTGGTGATTTTTTTTTTTTTTTTTGAAAATGACCTGAAAAGCATAGGCAACAAAAGCAAAAATATAAATGGGATTACCACAAACTAAAAAGTTTTTGCACAGCAAAGGAAACAATAAATGGAGTAAGGAGAAAATCTACAGATTTAGAGAAATCACCTAATGCATCTTATAAGGAGTTAATATTCAAAATATACAAGAAACTCAAACAACTCACTAACAAGGAAACAATTAGCCATATTACAAAATAGGCAAAAGACCCATATAGGAATTCCTCAAAGAAGACATACGAATGACCAACAGATATTTGAAGAAAATGCTTAACATCACTAATAATTATAAAAATACAAATCAAAACCATAATGAGACATCATTTCACACCTGTTAGAATGGCCATTATCAAAAAAACAGAAGAGAACAAGCATTGGTGAGGATGTGAAGAAAAGAGAACCCTTATACACTCTTGATGGGAATGTAAGTAACTTAGTGTAGCCGTAATTTAAAACATTGTGGAATTTCTTCAAAATATTAAAAGTTCAACTACCATATGATCTAAAAATTTTGCTACTGAGTATGTATCCAAAGGAAATGAAATAAGTATGTTGAGGAGCTATCTGCACTCTCATGTCTATTGCAGAACTATTCACAATAGCTAAGATATGGCATCAACAGAAGTGTCCATGAATAAGGAATGGAAATAAATGTGGTATATATACATAACGGAATACTACTTAAACATAATTAGAATGTAATCCTGTCATTTGTGACAATGTGGATCAACATGGAAAATATATTTTAAGTAAAATAATTTAGGTGCAGAAAGAAAAATACCGCAAGACCTCTCTTACATGTGGAATCTTAAAACACTGATCTCATAGAAGGGTGGAGTAAAATGGCAGTTACCAGAGGCTGAGGTGGTTGGGTGGGGAGTGAGAGAGGTAGAGATGTTTGATTTTCTCCAAGCATATATAATTACAGTTATATAGGAGGAAAACAAGTTTAGAATAGGCAAATATATAGAGACAGAAATAAATAAGTGGCTTCCTGGGTCTGGATTAGTTGATATGTATTTCAGTCCTTTACTTTGGGTATACTTTTAAAATGTAATTGATTTTAAATGTAATTGTATATGATTTGTATTGAAAATCTTGAATGTGACATTGATTTCATTCAAGGATTATAGTTCATCCAACTTCAAAGTTGTTATCATGGGTATCTAAAATTTCTAAAATTCTTTGCCAAGTTCCAAGAACCAACTGTATAATCCCAGATCAGGCACTGCTCCTGTGTATTATTCAACAACAAAATTGGATAGTGTGGAATACTGGTAAAATAACTAAGTCCTAGCACAAACATATTTAAGTACAATTGAGATTTATAACACATTTAGTCATTAAAAGCAATATTTACTTTTAAGAATTCTTTTCTAAATTGATCTTTAAAATTGTTTAGGCTTAATAAAGTTTCTGCCACTTAAATTAGTTACTGATTACTTTCATAGCAAGTATGTGGGGTGGGGGACAAAGGATAGGTGAGGAATAGGGGAGAAACTGAGAATGACTGCCAATGTTAGGGAGTTTCTTGGGAGGTGAAAATGTACTAAAATTGAGTGTGGTGATGGTTGCACAACTCTGCGAACATAGTAAAAATCATCAGATCGCACACTTTAAATGGGTGAATTGTATGATGATATGTTAATTATATCTTAACAAAGCAGTTTAAAAAATGAAACAGAAGAAATTAGAATTTTTTTAAGCATTTACTATTAACTTTACTATTAAATCAATAAAGAAATCAGTAAATACACCAAATATTTATGTCTACCTTCTGAAGGATTATATACATATGTCAACATCTCTCTATATAAAATTATTTGGTTAAGACACAGTTTATAGCCTTTTAACTTTATTACAGTATACATAAGCATGTGCGTTAGGCTTACAGAATAATCTGTAAATTGTCCTATTTTCTGTAACTCAAAAATTTAAACTGATATGTAAAAATATTAAATGAGTTTCTTCCATTTGACTAGTTTAGAGTAAATGTAACACATTTGTATGTATGCTGTATTCAGGGCATGCCTTTATTCTAATTTTAGCTACCAAATAGAAAAATAGATGTAGAATACAGTTGTACAAGAAAAATGACAGATATTCAAAGTATCATTTTTTCAGCATATAACATAATTTGCAAGATATTCCATATTATTGAATAGCTGAGTGTATTTAATATTATTATTTATGTGTTTCATATGATGTAACTAAGAGCTTGTGCTTATGAAAACAATCCTGTTTTCCTTATTAAGGATGTTATAAGCACCACATGTTTAAATGCAGTAAACAGTACAGCTAAATTCAAAGGCTTATGAGCAGTGAAAAATAAGCCAGCTGTTCATATACCCCTGGGGCTGGATTAGTTGCTATGTATTTCAGTCCTTTACTTTGGGCATACTTTTAAAATGTATTGTGTATGATTTGTATTGAAAATCTTGAATGTGACATTGATTTCATTCAAGGATTATAGTTCATCCAACTTCAAAGTTGTTATCATGGGTATCTAAAATTTCTAAAATTCTTTGCCAAGTTCCAAGAACCAACTGTATAATCCCAGATCAGGCACTGCTCCTGTGTATTATTCAACAACAGAACTAGATAGTGTGGAATACTGGTAAAATAACTAAGTCCTAGCACAAACATATTTAAGTACAATTGAGATTTATAACACATTTAGTCATTAAAAGCAATATTTACTTTTAAGAATTCTTTTCTAATTTGATCTTTAAAATTGTTTAGGCTTAATAAAGTTTCTGCCACTTAAATTACTTACTAATTACTTTAATAGCAAGTATGTATTAATTAACATGATGCTACATTTTTACTTGAGTTTCCAAATATGATCTACATTTGAAAGTGGTTTGAAAAAAATAAGATTTGATACATTTCTTAATGCAGTTTTATTTCTTTAAGGCAAAGAGAAGCTTCTTATTCTCAATAAAATCCAAATATATTTTCAATATTTTGCCTAAAGTTTTGAGAATAAACATTCCCAACTCTTCCCAATGATAACAGGAGAAATGATGCTAGGTTAATGGCAGATACACAATATGGTTGATGCAGACATAGAAGCAAGGAAGGAAGAGGCTACTAAAATCTGTTATACTGAGATGTGTAATGGAAATACAAAGGTAGCAAAGGAAGGAGTGAGGGTAGATGATTGCCATGTAAGATACCTTTCAGATTTTAGATGTTGTTTCTTTATTTTTCTTTCATTTTTGTTATTGGTGTTATAGGCTAAATGGTATCACCAAAATTGATTTGGTGACGTTTTTATTTGGAGATAGGCAAAGATACTTTGTTTGTTTTGGGTTTTTTTGTTTTTGAGACGGAGTCTTGCTCTGTCACCCAGGCTGGAGTGCAATGGCATGATCTCGGCTCACTGCAACCCCCGCCTCCCAGGTTCAAGCAATTCTCTTGTCTCAGCCTCCTGAATAGCTGGGAATACAGGCACCACACCACCAAACCCGGCTAATTTTTGTATTTTTAGTAGAGACAGGGTTTCACCATGTTGATCAGGCTGGTCTCGAACTCCTGACCTCAGGTGATCCTCCCGGCTTGGCCTCCCAAATTGCTGGGATTACAGGTGTGAGCCACTGTGTCTGGCCAGGCAAAGGCACTTTTAAGAAGGCAGTTAATGTTAAATAATGTCTTAAGGGTGGAGTCCTGTATGACTGGTATCTTTATAAGAAGAGATACCAAGGATATGCATTCACAGAGCAAAGGCCATTTGAGGACAAAGTGAGAAAGTGCCCATCTGTAAGCCAAGGATAGTGATCTCAGAAGAAATAAATCTTGCTGGTATCTTGATCTCGGACTTTCAACCTCCAGTAGTTAAAGAAAATAAATTACTGGTCTATGGTGCTTTGTTATGGCAGTTCTAGCATACTAACATAATTAATATATAACATACACATATAGAAAAGTGCATAAATTATAAGCATTGTTGGATGATTTTCATATAGAACATAAACCATTAATTTAGTTTACACACTACAATATATGTTTGCTGCCAGTTTTAGGAGTTCCATTAGACAGATGTATTACTCCGTTCTTGCATTGCTATAAAGAAACACCTGAACTAGACTGTTTATGAAGAAAAAAGGTTTAAGTGGCTCACAGACCCACAGGCTTTACAGGAAGTATGATTCCGGCATTTGCTTGGTTTCTGAGAAGGCCTCAGGAAACTTATAATTATGGCAGAAGGCAAAGGGGAAGCAGGCACCTCTTACATGGCCGAAGCAGGAGAAAGAGATGGAGTGGGGAGGTGCTACACACTTTTAAACAACCAGATCTCATGATAACTGTCACAAGAACAGCACTAGAGGGATGGTGCTAAACCGTAAGAAACATCTATGATCCAATCACCTCCTACCAGGCCCCACTTCTAGCACTGGGGATTACATTTCAACATAAGATTTGGGTTGGGACTCAGATCCAAACCATGTTACTCAGCCCCTGTTCTCTCCCAAATCTCCTTTCTCACATTTTGAAATACAATCATGCCTTCTTAATAGTCCCCCAAAATCTTACCTCATTATAACATTAACTCTCAAGTCCATAGTCAAAAGTCTCATCTGAGACAAGGATAGTCCTTTCTGCCTATGAGCCTGTAAAATTTTAAAAAAATAAAAATAAATAAATAAAAAAGTTAGTTACTTCCAAGATACAAGGGGATACAGGCACTGGATAACTACGAACCTTCCAAAAGAGAGAAATTGGCCAAAAGAAAGAGGCTAGAGCACTCATGCAAGCCTGAAACCCAGCAAGGTAGTCATTTAATGTTAAAAGTCAAAGTAATCTCTTTTGACATCATGCCCCATACCCAGGTCGTATCGATGCAATGAGTAGGCTTCCAAATCTTTGGGCAGCTCACTCTTTATGTCTCTGCAGGCCTCAGCCTCCATGGCTTCTCTCAAGGGATGACATTGAGTTCCTGTGGCTTTTCCAGGCACATGAGTGCAAACTGTCAAAAGATCCATCATTCTGGAGTCTGGAGGACAGTGGCCCTCTCCTCACAGCCCCACTAGGCCATGGCCCAGTGGGGACTCCGTGTGGGGGCTCCAACTCCACATTTTCCCTCCATGCTGCCTTTTAGAGGTTGTCCACGAGGGCTCTGCCCCTTCAGCAGGCTACTGCCTGGACACCCAAGCTTTTGCATAGGTCCTCTAAAATCTAAGTGGAGGCACCCAAGCCTCAATTCTTGCACTCTGTGCACCCACAGGATTAACACCACATGGATGCCACCAAGGCTCATGGCTCATACTCACTAAAGCAGTGGCCTGAGTTGTACCTGGGCCCTTTTTAACCTCAACTGGACCTGGAGCGGCTGGGCTGCAGGGAGCAGTGTCTTTAGGCTCCACAGAGTGGTGGGGCCCACGGCCTGGCCCACAAAACACCGTTATTCTCTCATAGGCTTCTGGGCCTGTTGATAAAAGGGGCTGCTGCAAAGGTCTCTGAAATGCCTTTAAGGTCTTTTTCCTATTGTCTTGGTTATCAGCACTTGCCTTTCTTTTAGTTATGCAAATGTCTGCAGCCTGCTTGAGTTCCTCCCTTGAAAATGGGTTTTTCTTTTCTACTACATTGCCAGGCTGCACATTTTCCAAAGCTTTATGCTTTGGTTCCCTTTTAAATATAAATTCCAGTTTCAGTTCATTTCCATGTTCATACATATGAGCATAGGTTGTTAGAAGCAGCCCTTGAACATTTTGCTTCTTAGAAATTTTTTCCTCCGGATGCCTTAAATCATCACTCTCAAGTCAAAAGTTCTACACATTCCCTAGAGCAGGGCCACTGCAGCCAATCTCTTTGCTAATAAATAACAAAAGTGACCTTTGCTCCAGTTCCCACTAAGTTCCTTATTTCCATCTGAGAACTTCTCAGCCTGCACTTCATTGTCCATATCACTACCAGCATTTTGGTCAAGCAATTTAACAAATCTCCAGGAAGATCAAAGTTTGCCCTCATTTTCCAGTCCTCTGAGCTCTCCAAACTCCTCCAGCCTCTGCTTGTTACCTTGTTCCAAAGTCACTTCCACATTTTCATGTATAACAATGCCCTACCCCTCAGTACCAATTTTCTGTATTAGAATGCACATTGCTATAAAGAAATAACTGAGACTAGATAATTTATAAAGAAAAGTGGGTTTCTTTGGGAGGCTGAGGCAGGTGGATCACGAGGTCAAGAGATCGAGACAATCCTGGTCAACATGGTGAAACCCCATCTCTACTAAAAATACAAAAATTAACTGGGTGTGGTGGTGTGCACCTGTAATCTCAGCTACTTGGGAGGCCGAGGCAGGAGAATTGCTTGAACCCAGGAAGCAGTTGTTGCAGTGAGCTGAGATCGCGCCATTGCACTCCAGTCTGGGCAATAGAGTGAGACTCCGACTCAAAAAAAAAAAATGGTAAAGTGGTTTTAATTGGTTCACAGTTCTGCAGGCTGTATAGGAAGCATGATACTCGCATCTGCTTGGCTTCTGGGGAGGCTTCAGGAAACTTACAATCATGGCAGAATGCGAAGGGAAAGCAGGCTCATTTCACATTACCAGAGAATTTTTCATGACCCCATGATTCAATCACTTCCCACCAGGCCCCACCTCCAGCATTGGGAAGTACATTTCAAGATGACATTTGGGTGGAGATACAGATCCAAATCATATCAGCATTCTACCATTTACATCACGTTGAAGGCAACCATTTGCTTGCATTGTTCTTCAACTAACTCTCTCTCTGTGTGTGTCTCACAGAGAGAGAGATGCAATAGCTGCATTTTTGTCACTAGCTTATTTAGCTCAACATTAGCTTCTGAAATTCATTTGTTTTGTTGCACATATTTGCAGTCCACTCATTACCATTACTTTGCATCACCCCTTGGATGAATATAACACAGTTCAATTGTTTATTCTCCTGCTTATGAGCATTCAGGTAGTTTTTAGTTTGGGGCAATTATAAATGTTACTTCTATGAACATTCTTATATATTTCTTAACTGAACATATGCACACATTTCTATTGGGTATATAACTAGAAATAAAATTACTGGGTTCATATATTCAGTGTTAGGAGATGCTGCCAAAAAAGTCTTCCGCATTGGATGTGCCAATTTGCATTCCTTCTTTCTCTCTGTAGGAAAGCTCCCAGGTTGCACCACCTTGTCTGCACTTGGCATTGCCAGAGCTTTCAATTTCAGTGGTTCTGATGTATGTGTAATGGTATCCGAAAGTGATTCAATTTCTGCTCTTTTATACCTGCTGAAGTTGTGAATCTTATGTTTATTGACCTATTTAACCAGATTGAAAATATTTCATCCAATAAAACAATGTGGATCTTAATTTGAATGGAATAATAGCATTACTGCCTCATGTATAACTATAATCAAAGCTGAAAGTGACAGAGGAGGGAGAAATTTAGTTGTATTCTGCTATGAGACTTTTACTGTATTGTTTATCTCACCTTAGGTCTACTTCTGGTCCCATTGAGTTACTGGTGTTACAGTAGAGATTAAATTTGCATAAATTGAAAAAGTATACACATATGCATATAAACAGTTTTTAAATATAGGAATGAACCAAGCATAAGTTTCATCTCTTCCATATCACCTGTTTTTTATATATCTATCCTCACGTATTTGCTTTAGAACCTTAATTGTGCTATCCATATAAGTTAATTTTTAAGTCTACAAGGTTATCATGCTACTAACGTGCATAACTATTGTTGTAGCAGTATTTACATCAATTTTTGAGAATTAGGTGGGAGGAAAGAGCCATGTCTCTTAATTTCAAAATTTGAGATATTATTTAGTAAACAACAAAACTAAATCTCCTATCCAGAAATCTGATTTACTTCATAACATCAAGCTTTCCTATTTTACACACATTGTTTTATTTAGATCTTCACTGTCTCTTAAATTAATGATTGGCATCATTTCCTATTAGATAGATCTACCCTAAGACACTTTTCATCATTATTTCCATCACATTTTCTACCTGGGATATTTTGTGCAAATAGCAAATGTGAGTAAATTTTATCATATTATCCCTTGCTTCTCTGCTGTCCAGAAGAATTTCTGCTTGACTCTGTACTTGCTCTGTATCCTCATCTTGAGGAATCCATACTCTGTCTTTTCATTGCCAATCATTCTTTCTCATTGTTGACCTCTCTTTTTTCATCATTAATGAATTTTTAACGCTTCAATTTTCCTTGATTTGGTTCTGTGGCACCTAGTTTTCTGCTTTGATTTTCTTCTAACTTGGATATTTACAACTCTCATTCTGTTACCTTCATACATGGACATTTACTAAGGTTATACTTTATGCTCCTTTATTTTCTGTATTCACATACTCTCTCTCAATCTTCTGAGCTGTTCTTAGAATGTAAATATTACCTCAACGTGAATAATATAAAATTTGTCCTCTACTTCAACTTCTGAAATTAAAAGACTCATATCTTGGGTTCATATGAAATAAAACCTCTGTCTGATACAGAGATAACGGAAACAGTGTGTCCCAGTATGGACGTATGTAGTCATGGCATACTAATTACACTCACATATTGTTCAGTTCCACTTGTAATTGGTTATAAGGGCACGAACTTTAAAGCTGAATATTCTTGTGCCATACCACTTGCATGAACCTAAGTAAGTTAGGTTCCACGATTACAATTCATTTTTCCTATTTGTGAAAAATAGGAATTTTTCATAAACAATACAAATATAAATTGTCTATTTTTTCTTATCGACTTTAAAAATGCAAAAAATGTGCCTGAAGCCTGCCTCACAGTCTTGTGGAAAGTTGGAAATATATGGCTTTCACATCCCAAGATCCTGTGGAATGTATTGTTTAGAAAGTGCAAAGACTAAGTGTTGGATTATTAAGCAGATTGTAGAATGAGAGCAAAACTTATCCTATATGCAGCCTGTGGCTGTGACTTGAGATGTAGCACTGAGAAGTACAGTGTTATGTTTTTCATTTGAGTTGTCCCTAGGGCATTGTGGTTTTAACACACATCTAAGTACTTTGTTCAAGATTTGTATTCTTTTCTCTTTGTTTAATTTGAATGGATTTGAATCTTATAGCTTTTAAGTTTGAATGCACCACTTTTATAAAATTGTTATATTATGACAAATAATCAAAAAAAGTAAAACATCTTTTTTCCCTTTTAAAGAGAATTTTCTGTAGTCTAACTCTGACACATTACATGATTTCCTGTCTAAAACTCTTTGTTTAGATTTTATTATGCATATTGTTGTAAATTATAAAATGCTTAAATCAAAAGGAATATAATAAAATGTATTTTTTTATGTTATGTCTGTTGCTTTTGAAAAGAAAACTTCATGTCAATAAACTCACATCCTGAACTAGGAAAAAATGCTAAGCATTTTATAACCTGCTTATTTTGCTTTAAAATAGAAAGTCTCTCACATACTCATTTGGTGTTTGCAATCTTAACAGTTACCGAGGGACTTAAACCATCATTTCATGAAGCAAGTTGAATGTTTACCCAGCCCAAAATGCACTTAACATGGCAGTCAGTGCAGCTAGTATAAACGGCCTCTCTCTGGGTGAAAGGCTCAAGTGTATACATGAATTAATGTATTTCTCCAGAGAGTGATCACTGGGCACTTCTTATTAGTCAATTTATTCACTTGATTAAAGATGACTAAACATATTTTATTTTGAAGAACTTTCTTAGTTATTAATTTGAGTCAAAGAAACAGGACAGCCAATTCACCTTAGCTACTGAAAATTATGTGCAGAGAATTGGGTACTTCATGCTGTTTTATACGTGCACTGATTAAGCATGAAGAGCAAATACAGTTTATAAAAGAAAAAAAAGTTTTTTTATATAGGTGCAAATGTAGATAAGCCCTTGATCTTTCAGGCATATAGAATCTATAGTTAATTAACAAAAAATTTACCTCCTTCTGAAAGTATATATTATAAAGTGATTATGAAGGTTCATGCTGAATGGAAAAAACTGATTTAGTAGATAATATGGATTGATTTGACTTTAGACATATTGTGAGTTAAACAGAAACTTATTTTAGCAGCATTAGGTTTTAACTTTTTTATATAAAAGTGTTTTTTTACAAGAGAGTTTCATGCTATGCTTAATTTGAAATGCAGTTCATTTTGCTGATAAGTTCTTTGCGTAGAAATGCATGATGTACGTAAGATAGAGTGTTTTAACATAAAATCTTTGAAAATAATGTTTAATTCTGTCAAATTTCTAAGAAATTATAAGGTGAACTATTGTATCTCCATGTCTTGTACGTATGGGTTTAAGGTTATCTACAAGAGAATTATCTTAAATCTGTGTTTTTAGAGAAAACATACTTTTATTTTTTAAGGTACTTGGAAAAAAAGGTTACTTTTTAAGTTATGTGATTATTTTAATAATTAAGACAATGTCAGGAACTTACAGAATAAGTTTTTAAAATCTGCCTTAATTCTAACTCTCAAAAATAAGAGTAGATGTCATTGTCAGCCAGGTATATTTTATACATTTATTTGGATAGACTAACAGAAAGCTTTTATGAAGACAGGACCATGTTATGTATGCTATACTTTTATTTTTAAAATGATGGAGAGAGGGAATTGTTCTTGGAGGACAGCCTTGCCATTGTGAATGCATGCTTGCTGCCCTCCCCAGCCTACTGTGATCTTGAGTTTCAGTGTCCATTCATATACTTCATCATGATGTGAACGAAGTTGAGGACTGTGCTATAAGCTGGGAGGAGACAGTTAGCACCAAGGGATCAAACGTAACAACTAGCTGTGAAAAACCCTGAAACAAGAGTAAAATGGCATTTTCTGGAGATATTTAGGTTCTTGAAGATAACTAAGAAATAGAGCTGCTCTGGCCAGAGTAAATCTTTCTGGAAAGATCTGCTGACATCTGTGATTCCAGTGATTCTAGGGCTGTGGATCAGGTTTTGCTCTCTCTGCCTCTAAGGCTGCTGTTGATGGAACTTTGCAAGCGAGGAGAGAAAGGAACAAAGGCAACCATTTTCACAACCGTTTGGCATACCAAGTATGTTATCAGTTCCAATATATGAAGATTTTTGTACATGTCTTTTGATGCATATTTATGAGTTTATGAGATACATACTTGGAAGCGAATTACAGAGACTCCTAATTGTCCCTTAATATTAATAATTTCCCTTTTTAAAAGGTAAATCAGATTCCCTGATATTTAACTGGATACACGATCCCTCAGAATAAAAGTATGCTTTAGCCTAATTTGCATCCATGTGTAAGTACTGGCTAAGTGAATGAAATGTTATGAAGCACTGGTTTGCCAAATTAGTCCCAGACAAATCAGAGATCTTACCCTGCATTAAACTTTACTAGTGATTTGAGTTACACAAGTAATCTCAAGGCACTTTAAAAAGAGTGATACAGGACTTTTAATGTGGTTACTGGGCTCCTTCTCACTACATGAAACATGCTCGGTCATGACTTACATATAAGGCATCTAACTGATATGTGTAACCACAGTACTTACACAAGAGGGAATCATATCAGTTATGAAACACTTCCATTTTATATTAAGATAGTGATAGAGCTTTAGTGACATTTTCCAGGGAGCCATTGCCCATATATCCACATATTTTATTTTTGTTTCCTACAAACAATCCTAAACAGCCTGCCAAGTACTTCCCTCTGAAAGTGTCCAAGGCATACAGACTTTGCTGCTATCCAATATCATTAGATTTTTTCGTTTGTTTGTTTTTTGGCCAGGAAGTCTGTGATTGACATATATAAAAGGATATTAAAACACGTCACTTGCCTTCTTTCTTTCTTTAAATGCATATTGGATTCTTAACTCTTCTTCCCACACATGTAAGCAGATGCAGTGTCTCTGAATTCCTGGCAGTAACCTTAACACTGTTAGACATGCTTTCTTCCTCCTTCCAATTAGAGTGTGGATGTACTGGATACAGATCTACCAGCCATTTTGGCCCCTAGTGTGACCTTCAGAATAGAAACTTTTCCATGAGGAAAAACAAGATTAAAGGAGTCTGTGTCCCTATAGATTTGGAGTGACATATCACTGCTAGCATGCCTATTTCCGACCTTTTGCAATATCACAGAAAAATAAACGTTTATTTTGTTTAAACTCTAGTTCTTTTGTATGTTTTGAAACTCTCAGTTTACTATAATCCTAATGAATACAAATTTGGAAGTTAGAAGTAGAATGCTGAACATGAAGGAGCCAAAAATATGTAACATTGGAATAATAGGAGCAGATGGGTGGCAAGAATCGAGTATGCACATATTGCAGGCTGACAATCTGATGATGTCTGTTATATAATGGAAGCTATATCCTTACATTTTCAGATACAGTAAAAAGCAGCAGTAGAGGAAATAGTGGAAAATTAACAGTGTTGGTCTCAGTTGTCCATTTCTTGCTACTTCTATTAGAGTTCTTCAAGAGAGAGGTACTTAGCCAAGATTAGACACTCAGTCTTGAAGTGGGCATGTAGCTTTCTGCTAAAGGAGGCACGCTCAGTGGCTAAATATCATGCAATTTGGAACTTTGACAGGTTGAAAATCCAACGGCTTCTGCTTCCCAGATTATATCATTATAAGCTGTGGTTGTCAATCAGCAGATTTAGCAGATTATATGATTAAATACCTCTAACTGATTTACAGCTTGGTGTGGTCATGTTACTAAAGTTTGTCAAAGGAATGTAATTAGATCTATGTATAATTTCTGGAGAATGGCTTTACATAAAAGGAGCATTGAAAGTTGTTTTCTTATTTCCTACTGGTTGAATATAAATATAATTGCTAGAGCTCCAACAGTAATTTTGGGACCAATCACGTTCCTGAAGATGAAAGCCCAATATAGCAGAACAACATGGCTGTATAAGCCTGAAACTGACCAAATGGAATATCATAGATCTTCTGGATTTCTACACTTCTTGGATAATAGAGAAGATTAAATACTGATAAGAAGTTTATATTCTTTATTTCTGATACTACTAGTAAAATGAAACAGCTCTGGAATATTTGTGAAAAGTAAAATGCTAAAGAAATGTTGACATAAAGGAGGTAAGAGAATATTAAAATAAAGCAAATAAAGAAAACACATTAAAGCACATTGCAATTATATACGCAGGATATTTTCTGTTCAAAGTATAAAGGATTACATAGCATAAGATTATATACTGATAAACAGCTATAATTCTCCCTTCAAATTAGAAGTCATAAACAAATACACACCAGATAAAGTCATTAACTAAGGTCATAATTATTTGAAATGCATATTTCAATCTCCAACAATATATTTTATTAGCTAGTCTGAAATAAATAGGAATCTGAAATTTGCAGGATAAATAAAATTACAAGAGTTTAAAAACAAAGTGAAGTTAGGGAGACAACAGGACACAAAAGCCAGTTTTTATTTTGATAATGCATGAAAAACCCTGGATTTGTTGATCTCGTATTTTCACGACTCCATAGGGTGTAGAAGATGGAAGGAAAAATGTAGGGATCAATCAACTTTAGATATCTAATTCAAAATTAAAACATCAGATTCCCTTTGATATACAAAGTAAGTAATCCAGAGGCATAACTTCTATCTGACCTATACATCCCAAGAGACACTATTCCTCTGCCTTAATCATCCCAGGGCCAGGTATAAGGCAACTGGAGACAATCCCTGTAACCTAAAGTCCACTGAAATTAATCATTTAATTAGTCATTTAGCCAATCCTAAGCTGTTTATCCTGCCCTACATTCAAAATTACTCAGACTTTGGGATTCAATAGGCTATACCCTATGTAAAAAGGTTAGTGAAAAAATTCAAAATACAATGATAAAAATAAATTATCATTTCAGGGGCTGTTTGTGGAATGGTGCTAGAGCTTCTTCCAGGACAATTTATAACTAAGCCAGCCCTCCCTTAATTTTGTGGTGTAAATCCATACTACCACATGGTCAAAAACACCTCATGGATAAAATTTAATTTAACAGACTCCCAAGTTAGTAGTGTCTCAGATGACTAGTAGGCCTAACTACAAATTGTTTCTGGAAGAAGAAAACTTCAAACTGTACTTTAAATAATTCCCTAAAGAAAAGGCCAAAAGAATTATGTATTATACTCACAGGTCACAGAGAAGGGGCCACAGCACGTGATGCAGAGCATTTTTGGAAGCACAAGATTTGAGTCAGGTGGTAGAAGAAAACAAAAGGAAAGCCCGAGGCTATAGGGCCTTTATTGGTGTTTTCTAGGAAAAAAAAAAAAATGTAGGGCAGGATAAACAGGTTAGGATTGGCTAAATGACTAACTAAATGATTAATTTCAGTGGGCTTTGGGTTACAGGGATTGTCTCCAGTTGCCTTATACCTGGCCCTGGGATGATTAAGGCAGAGGAATAGTGTCTCTTGGGATGTATAGGTCAGATAGAAAAGTTATGTCTCTGGATTACTTACTTTGTATATCAAAGGGAATGTGATGTTTTAAATGTATTGAGCTTTTCTTATTTTATTTTGTGTCCTGGAAACGATACCAATTATGTCTAAGCATACTTCAATAAGCAGATCTTTTTTTACTATTTACCCAGTTACAATGAAGTAATTGTTCTTCAAAAAAACTTTTTTGCCAACTTTGTACCTATTTTACATACAACTTATACTAAAAACAACCCACATTATTCTATCATAAGTCTATGACTAGAATGCCTGTGATAACTTCATTTTCTGATGATAAAGGCTTAGTTTTGAAGAATTATTCCAAAGACCAGCTCCTTAATAGTGACTTCACTAAACAGCACATGCAGACACATACATTCTACCTTCATAGCAATTCACATGTTGTCCCATAACTCTAGTATACACTGTTGGAATTATTTGTTCATAATTGAAATGTATTTGTTAGATTTGGATAGATTTCTATTTAATCATCTTAGCATTAGTGATACCATTGGTTGCACTGTGAGTTTACAACTGAAAAAAAAAAAAGAAACACTGGGTAATATATGACAGCTTCAGATACGAGGAGGTGTAAATCATTCAGCACTTTGTGAGGTTTTGAGAACAGAGGTACAGAAAAGAAATGAAACGCTCATTTCTGACCAACAAAAGCTGACCATTTTGTGGAATTAACAATTAATTTATTGCCTCATGTAAACAAACTCAAACATTTAACAACATTATGTTAGAACTTTTGTCTATGTTCAAAACTAACTATAGAGTTTGTATATAGTAACTACAGAGTTTGTATATGGTAAGTAGAAGAAACGTTTTTGGTGTTTGTGCTTGATGTATGTCCCATTCAGTAAACACATCTAGCACTGTATAAGACTTTGATAAAAATAAGCATTATTGAAAATAAAAAGGAGAAAATATTAACCCAAACATTCCTCAAAGTGATCCTTCTTACGTGCATGTTAAAATGAATGTCTTTCAAGAAAAATTTACAAAGAGGTGGAAGTGGCCCATTCAAAACAGAAGTAGACTGGTCAAGAGCATAATTCATGGCAATAGTTTTTTTTTGGATGCCCAAGTTTGTCTTTTGACTTCCTGAAGGCCCAAAGAGTGATAATATCTGTTTATTATCAGAGTGTTTTGAGAAAGCCAAAACTTTAGTAGAAAAATGCTGGGAAAGCTTCATCAGAGAGTCCTTCTTTACCATGACAATGATCCTGCTCATTCTTTTTATCAATCAGGAGTAATTTTTCCAGAGTTTATATAAAAAATCATTAAGCATTCACCTTATAGTACTGATTTGGTTCATTCTGACTGATTTTTGTTTCCTAAACTTAAAACATCTATAAACCTATTTTTCTTCAATTAATAATGCAAAAATGACTACATTGGCATAGTTTAATTCCCAGGCCACTGAGTTCTTTAGGGATAGACTAAATAGATTGTAAATGACTTATATAACCTTTCTTGATCTTGACGGAGCTTATGTTGAAAAATAAAATGTATATATCTTTATCTTTTAATTCCATTCTTCCGCAAGCATTTTAATGTTACTCACCTACATGGCTTTAAAAGTAGACTTCTGACTTTTAAGTTGGGAATGCTATTACATTCCCAACTTTTAGTTGGGAATATAATAACATTCCCAACTTTTAGTTGGGAATGCTATAACAAAATATTATAGATTGGATGGCTTAAGCAACACATATATATATGTTAGTTTTGGAGTCTGGGAAGCTGAAGATCAAAATGCTAACAGAGATGGTTTTGGTGAGGACTCAATTCCTGGATTTCTGATGACTTGCTGTAGCCTCACAAGTCAAAGACAAGAATCCCTGATGTCTTTTTTCATGTAAGAATACTAAACCCATCATGAGGGTTTCACTCTCATGACTTTATCTGAAACTGATTCGCTCCCAAATGCTATACTTCCTAATGCCATTACACTGGGGAATGAGGCCACAACAAATAAATTTTGGAGGCACAAACATTGTCTTTAACAGGCTTCCAATTGAATATGAATATGACAGTAGAAGCAAGTGGGAAAAATGAAAAATATTTCTATACAGGCTTCTAAATTTACTTCGAGTTAGTAATATATTTCTCATCAAAACTATGTTGTACTGAATACTACTTATGTGAATCATATTTATTGACTTGTGTATGTTGAACCATCCCTGCACGCCTTTGATGAAACTCACTTAATCATGGGAAATCATCTTTATAATGTGCTGTTGGATTTGGTTTGATAGCATTTTGTTGACTATTTGTGATAATCTCAATAAACAAATAAAAAACATTCAATAAAATCCAGCATCCCTTTATGATAAAATCCCTCAACAATTTAGGCATAGAAGAAAGATACCTCAAAATAATAAAAGCCATATATGATAAACTCACAGCCAACATCATACTAAACAAGGAAAAGTTAAAAGCATTTCCACTAAGAACTGGAGCAAGATGAGGATGTTCACTTTTACCACTTCTATTCTATATAGTACTGGAAGTCCTAGCCAGAGAAATCAGGCAAGAGAAAGAAACAAAGGGCATCTAAATTAGAAAAGAGAAAGTCAAACTATCTTTAACTATAATATAATATTATACCTAGAAAAGCCTAAATACGCTTCCAAAACTCTCCTAGATTTGATAAATAAAATCAGTAAAGCCTCAGATTACCAAATTCATGTATACAAATCAGTAGCATTGCCAGACTGAGAATCAAATCAAGATCACACCGAGAATTAAATCAAGAGCTTGATCACATTGACAATAATGACAAAACATTTAAAATATCTAGAAATATAATTAACCAAGAAAGTGAAAGATTTCTACAAGGAGAACTATAAAACACTGCAAAAAAGAAATCACAGATGACATAAACAAAAAAACATTCTATGCTCATGGATTAGAAGAATCAATATTTTAAAAACAAACATATTGCCCAAAGCAATCTACAGACTCTATGTTATTCCTATAAAAATACTAATATCATGTTCCATAGAATTAGAAAAAATAATCCTAAAATTCATATGAAACCAAAAAAGAGCCCGAACAGCAAAAGCAATCCTAAGCAAAAAGAACCAATCTGGAAGGATCACACTACCCAGCTTCAAATTATACTACAAGGCTATAGTAATGAAAACAGCATGGTACTGGTAAAAAGTAGACACATAGACTAATGGAAGATAATAGAAAAATACAGTGAAATACATGCAACCAACTGATCTTCAACAAACTAAACACAAGAATATGCTAGAGGATGGATACCCTATTTAATAAATGGTTCTGGGAAAATTGGATAGCCATGTGTAGAAGAATAAAACTGGATCCATATCTCTCACTATATAAAAAAAATCAATTGAAACTGGATTAAACACTTAAATCTAAGACCTGAAACCATAAAAGTTTTAGAGGAAAACCTAGGAAAAACACTTCCTGACATTGGCTTAGGCCAAGAATTTATGACTGTATCTCCCAAAGAAAATACAACAAAAACAAAGATAAACCAATGGGACCTACCTAAATTAAAGAGCTCCTGAAAAACAAAAGAAATCATCAAGAGAGTAAATAGACAACCTACAGAATAGCAGACAATATTTGCAAACTATACCTCCAATGGACTAATATCCAGAATCTGCAAGGAACTCAAGCAAATTAGCAAGAAAAAAAAAAAGATCTCATTTAAAAAATGAGAAACAACGTGAATAGACATTTCTCAGAATAAGATATACAAATGGTCAAAAAGCATATAAAAAATGTTGAACATTACTAATCATCAGAGAAGTGCAAATTGAAACACAATGAGGTACCACCTTGTCAGAATCAGAATGGCCATTATTAAGAAGTCAAAAATAAAATAGACCATGCACAGTGGCTTATACATATAGTTCCAGCACTTCGGGAGGCTTAGACAGGTAGATTGCTTGAGCTCAGGAGTTTGAGCCCGGGTAACATGGCAGAACTCCGTCTCTACAAAAAATACAAAAATTAGCCAGGTGTGGTGGCATGCCTCTTATCCCAGCTACTTGGGAGGCTGAGGTGGGAGAGTCACCTGAGCCCAGGAAGTCAAGGCTTCAGTGAGCCAATATCATGTCTCTGCACTCCACCCTGGGTGACGAAGTGAGATCCTGTCTCAGACAGACAAACAAACAAACAAACAAAAAGCAAACAAAAACACAATAGATGTTAGCACAAATGTGGTGAAAATGAAATGCTTGTACACTGCTGGTGCAAATGTAAATTCGTATGACCTTTATAGAAAACAGTATGGTTATTTCTCAAAGAACTAAAAGTAGACCTACCATTCTATCCAGCAATCTCACTACTGAGCATCTATCCAAATGAAAATCAATAATTATATCAAAAGACACTTGCACATGCATTTTTATCATAGCACAATTCACAATTGTAAAGCTATGGAATCAACCTAAGTGCCCATCAACTGATGAGTAGAAAAAGAATATATGGTTTATATGTGCTATGGAATACCACTTAGCCATAAAAAGAGAATGAAATAATCTCTTTTGCAGCAACTTGGATAGAATTGAAGGCCATTATTCCAAGTGAAATAAAGTGAATGGAAAACCAAATACCACATATTATCACCTATAAGTAAGAGTTAAACTATGAGTATGCAAGGGCATATAGTGTGGTATTACAGACATTGGAGATTATGTATAGGGGTGTGAGGAATGAAAAATTACCTATTGTTTACAATATGCACTATTTAGATGACAAGTACACTAAAAGCCCAGACTTCCCCACTACACAATTCATTCTTGTGAACAAAAACCACTTGTATCCTTAAATTATTAAAATAAATATTATTTTCAAAAAGATATGTTGTAACATATTTTTATTCAAACATATGTTAACTAGGAAATCAAAATACATACTAATAAAGAAATAATTTTCAATATCAAAATCGACCCACTCTGCTTAACATGATTAATGACATCTCTCTAAGCATATTTTTACAAAAACTTTTCTTTTCATCACTAATTCACAAAATTATTTTTATTAAGTTGTAACTTAAAGTACTTTTAAAAAATATTCTATGATTAATATAAAACAATGGTGTCATCAACTCTGTAACATACTATGGAAGAAACAACAACTGTGAAGTCAAGCCTGTAGTGTTTAACTCAAGTTATTCTACTTACCTCTAGAGTGATCAAAGAAAAGTTACCTAATTTATTTGAATCTTAGTTTCTTTACTTTTAAAATGAAAATAGTTACAGTTCAAGGACTAACATAAAGCTTTAGAGAAACTAGTGTTGACTAGAAAATGTTACTCCTTATCACATATTTTAAATTAAAACTGACATATGCTAACGAGTAAAAGCTTGCTATCATCACGTACACACATAAACTTCACATATTCTTTATTCATGTCCCTTATATTCATTTTGGAGAAGGAGCACCATTTAAGAATATGGCATCATATTTATTTATTTATTTTTATTTTAAACTAATAAAAAAGTTTATTTTAAACCATCTTAGGTGGATAAAATAGCTCCCTTACTAGATATTCTCAAAAGATTAAGGTTCATCAGGTTTTCAGGAAATGCATATTAAAATATTCATAGAGGTAATTTGTATTTTTTAACATTACTGTTAGGTCAACTTTGAGAATGCTGATATTGTACTTAATGGCAAATTGTTATGCTTTAATTTTTTTAATGTACATAAACAATTGCTTCTACAAAGCACCCAAAGTCACAAACTGCCCTGCATTATAAATGACAACTCTATCTTCATTACGTACACAGTTGTTAAATGCAAAATTATTCTTCCTTATTATAATTGATGAACAAATATTTTAAGTAGTATGAATTGCATTTGCAAAAGTCTCTGGAAAACCAGATATATCTTTGGTCAGCTTTCCACGTCTTTGGAATATATATTTAGGTTTCTCAAATGCTGTAATCATTCATGTTGTAATCATTCATGATGTCATAGATATCCTTAACATATAGCATGTAAAACACTATTCTCTGTACTTTGCATTTAATCTTTCCAATAACCCTGAAGTGTGGTACTCCCCACCTCCCCAGTCTATTTTACTTATAAAGAAATTGAGATTCAGGCAGATAGAAAGCCAACTGTAAGATACATGTTAAAAATCTTTAGAACTGAAAATCAAACCCAGATCTCACTTATTGCAAAGCATACACTCTCTGCAATAAAAGACAGTTCCCCAGCTTTAACCATTAGCATCTGATTAATCATTGGCCCTATTAATTAAGATAGTATGAAAAAACAGAAAAGATAGTATGTTAGAAATCAAAACATTGGAGGGCAGGGCCAAGATGGCCAACTAGAAGCAGTGGGAATAGGAGGTTTCCATTGAAAAGAACCATAACCACATGCAAACCTTGCACCAGCAACTGAGGTATTCAGGTTCTATCATCAGAACTGACTAGGTGGCTGGAGTGACCCACAAAGAGGAAAGAAGAGGAGTGCTGTGTGGCAGCCCACCTGAGAGCCACATGTGGCAGGGCAGCCCTCAGCCAAAGGAGGCAGGGAGTGAGTGTGTTACTCAGCCTTGGAAAATGTGCTGTTTTCAAGGAACTGTGAAACCCACAGATCAGAAGAGCCCACTGGTGAGTCCATGCCGCTGGGGCCTAGGGTCCCAACCGTGGAGCCCTGCAGATTCTCAACAGCCACTAAGCTTAAGCCTGCTGAGCTCTTGGAGGGAGGGGTGACCAGCACCACAGTTGCAGCTGCCAGCTCTCTAAGCCTTTTGAGATCTAAGCCTTTTGAGATCCTCAGCAGCCAACACTGGGACTGATAGCCGCCTAACATACTAGACTCCCAGGGTGGCAGCCATCTCTATAGCTCCAGGCTGCACTTTTCCCCTGCTGGAGCCAGGGAGAGTGGACGGCTTGGTCCCAAGAGGTATCCTCCACAGCCCAACACACCTGAGCTGTGGTGGACTGAGGACAGAGTGACTCTTCAGGCCTGACCTTGACCTATCCCTCCTCACTGAGTGGGGCCTCCCTGCAGGAACTCCAACAACTCCAGCCAGGGGCTCAGGACAGAACTCTGATCTGCCTGAGCCTGAGCCCCTAGGGGTAGTGATAGCCACAGTCTGCAGATAAGCTGACTTAGTTTTCCTTCCTGCTAGATTAGAGAAAAAAGAATACAAAGGAATGATCAAAACTCTGAGAAATATGGGACTATGTAAAAAGACCATACCTATTATTGATTAGAGTATCTGAAAGAGACGGGGAGAATGGAACCAAGTTGGAAAACACACTTCAGGATATTATCTAGGAGAACTTCCCCAACTTAGCAAGACAGGACAACATTCAAATTCAGGAAATACATAGAACTCCACTAAGATACCTCATGAGAAGATCAACCTCAAGACACATAATCATCATATTCTTAAAAGTTGAAATGAGAGAAAAAATGTTAAGGTCAGGCAGAGAGAAAGGCCAGGTCACCTACAAAAAGAATCCCATCAGACTAACAGCAGAGCTCTCAGCAGAAACCCTATAAGCCAGAAAAGAGTGAGGGCCAATATTCCGCATTTTTAAAGAAAATAATTTTCAACCGAGAATTTCATATCCAGACAAACTAAGCTTCATAAGTGAAAAAGAAATAAAATCTTTTCTAGACAAGCAAATACTGAGGGAATTCATCACCACCAGGGTTGCCTTGCAAGAGCTCCTGAAGGAAGAACTAAATAGGAAAAAGGAAAAACCAGTACAAGCCACTTCAAAGACACACTAAAACATAAAGACCAATGACACTATGAAGAAACTCCATCAACTAGTATGCAAAATACCAGATAGCATCATGATGACAAGATCAAATTTACACATAACAATATTAACCTTAAATGTAAATGGGCTAAATGCCCCAAGTAAAAGACACAAACTGACAAATTGGATAAAAAGTCAAGACCCATTGGTGTGCTGTATTCAGGAGGCCTATCTCATGTGCAAAGACACACATAGGCTCAACATAAAGGGATGGAGGAAAATTCACCAAGCAAATGGAAAGCAAAAATAAAGCAGGGGTTGCAATCCTACTCTCTGACAAAATAGACTTTAAGCCAACAAAGATCAAAAAAGAAAAGGAGGGCATCACATAATGGCTAAGAGATTAATTCAACAAGAAGAGCTAACTATTCTAAATAAATATGCACCCAATATAGGAGCACCTAGATTCATAAATCAAGTTCTTAGAGACCTATAAAGAGACTTAGACTCCCACATAATAATAGTGGGAGATGTTAACAACCCACAGTCAATATTAAACACATCAATGAGACAGAAAATTAAAAAGGATATTAAAGTCTTGAAGTCAGCTATGGATCAAGTGGACCTAATAGATATCTACAAAACTCTCCACCCCAAATCAACAGAATATACATTTTTCTCAGTGTCACATGACACTCATTCTAACATCAAGCACATAATTGGAAGTAAAACACTCCTCAGCAAATGCAAAAGAACTGAAATCATAACAATCTCTCAGACCACAGTGCAATCAAATTAGCACTCAGGATTAAGAAACCTACTCAAAACCAGACAAATACATGGAAATTGAACAACCTGCCCCTGAAAGTCTCTTGGGTTAACAATGAAATTAAGGCAGAAGTCAAGAAGTTCTTTGAAACCATTGAGAACAAAGAGACAATGTACCAGAATCTCTGGGACACAGCTAAATCAGTGTTAAAAGGGGAATCTGAATGCCCACATCAGAAAGCTAGAAAGATCTCAAATCAACACCCCAACATCACAATTAAAAGAGCTAGAGAAGCAAGAGCAAGCAAATCCAAAAGCTATCAGAAGACAAGAAATAACTAAGATTAGAGCAGAACTGAAGGAGATAGAGATACAAAAAATTCTTCAAAAAAAAAAAAAATCAATGAATTCAGGAGTTGTTTTTTTTTTTTTTGAAAAAAAATGAACAAAATAGATAGAACACTAGCTAGACTAATAAAGAAAAGAGAGAAGAATCAAATAGACACAATAAAAAATGATAAAAGAGATATCACTACTGACTCCATAGAAATACAAACTATGATCAGAGAATACTATAAAGACCTCTATGCAAATAAACTAAAAAATCTAGAAGAAATGGATAAATTCCTGGACATGTAAACCTTTCCAAGACTAAAACAGGAAGAAGTCATATCCCTGAATAGATCAACAAGTTCTCCAATTGAGGTAGTAATTAATGGCCAATCAAACAATAAAAGCCCAGGACCAGATGGATTCACAGCTGAATTCTACCAGAGATACAAAGAGGAGCTGGTACCAATTCTTCTGAAACTATTCTAAACAATTGAAAAAGAGAGACTTCTCCTTAATACATTTTATAAGGCCAACTTTATCTCGATACAAAAACCTGGCAGAGACACAACAAAAAAGAAACTTCAGGCCAATATCCCTGATGAACATCAATGGGAAAATCCTCAATAAAATACGGGCAAACTGAATCCAGCAGCACATCAAAAAGCTTATCCATCACAATCAAGTAGGCTTCATCCCTGAGATGCAAGGCTGGTTCAACATACACAAATCAATAAATGTAATCCATCACATAAACAGAACCAATGACAAAAACCATATGATCATCTCAATAGATGCAGAAAAGGCCTTTGATGTTATTCAACACGGCTTCATGTTAAAAACTCTCAATAAACTAGGTATTGATGGAACATATCTCAAATAATAAGATATATTTATGACAAACCCACAACCAATATCATACTGAATGGGCAAAAGCTGGAAGCATTCCTTTTGAAAACCAGCACAAGATAAAGATGGCTCCTCTCACTCCTCATCTTCAACATAGTATTGGAAGTTCTGACCAGGGAAATAAGGCAAGAGAAAGAAATAAAGGAAAAAAAAATGGAAAGAGAGGAAGTCAAATTGTCTCTATTTGCAGACAACATGATTCTACATTTAGAAAACCCCATCACCTCAGCCCTAAAACTCCATAAGCTGATAAGCAACTTCAGCAAAGTCCCAGGATATAAAATCAATGTGCAAATATCACAAGCATTACTATACACCAACAATAGACAAGCAGAGTGACAAATCATGAATGAACTCCCATTCACAATTGCTACAAAGAGAATAAAATACATAGGAATACGGCTAACAAAGGCAGTAAAGGACCTCTTCAAGGAAAACTACAAACCACTGCTAAAGGAATTCAGAGAGGACACAAACAAATGGAAAAATATTCCATCCTTATGGATAAGAAGAATCAATCTTGTAAAAATGGTCACACTGCACAAAGTAATTTGTATATTCAATGCTATTCCCATTAAACTATCACTGACATTCTTCATAGAATTAGAAAAAAACTAAATTTCATATGGAACCATAAAAGAGCCTGTATAGCCAAGACAATCCTAAAGAAAAAGAACAAAGCTGGAGGCATCATGTTACCTGACTTCAAACTATACTGCAAGGTTATAGTAAGCAAAATAACATGGTACTGGTACCAAAACAGACATATCAACCAATGGAACAGAACAGAGACCTGAGAAATAACACCACACATCTACAACCATCTGATCTTCAACAAACCTGACAAAAACAAGCAATATTGAAATGAGTCCCTATTTAATAAATGGTGCTGGGAAAACTGGCTAGTCATTTGCAGAGAACTGAAACTGGACCCCTTCCTTACACCTTAAACAAAAATTAACTCAAGATGAATTAAAGCCTTAAATGTAAAACTCAAAACCATAAAAACCCTAGAAGAAAACCTAGGCAATACCATTCAAGACATAGGCATGGGCAAAGACTTCAAGATGAAAATGTCAAAAGCAATTGCAACAAAAGCCAAAATTGACAAATGGGATCTAATTAAACTAAAGAGCTTCTGCATAGCGAAAGAAACTATCATCAGAGTGAACAGGCAACCTACAGAATGGGAGAAAATTTTTACAATGTGCCCATGTTAAAAAGGTCTAATATCCAGAATGTACAAGGAATTTAAACAAATTTACAAGAAAAAAAAAAACCCCATCAAAAAGTGAGCAAAGGATATGAACACATATTTCTTAAAAGAAGACAATTATGTCACCAACAAACATATTAAAAAAAAAAGCTCAACATCACTGATCATTAAAGAAATGCAAATCAAAACCACAATGGGATACCTTCTAACACCAGTCAGAATGGCGATTATTAAAAAGTTAAGAAACAATAGTTGCTGGTGAGGCTGTGGAGAAATAGGAACGCTTTCACACTGTTGGTGGGAATGTAAATTAGTTCAACCATTGTGGAAGACAGTGTGGCAATTCCTCAAGGATCTAGAACCAGAAATACCATTTGACCTAGCAATCCCATTGCTGGGTATATATCCAAAGGAATATAAATCATTCTACTATAAAGATACATGCACATGTATATTTATTGCAGCACTGTTTACAATAGCAAAGACATGGAACCAACCCAAATGCCCATCAGTGATAGACTGGATAAAGAAAATGTGGTGTTGTGTGGGGGGAGCCAAGATGGCCGAATAGGAACAGCTCCTGTCTACAGCTCCCAGCGCGAGCGACGCAGAAGACGGGTGATTTCTGCATTTCCATCTGAGGTACCGTGTTCATCTCACTAGGGACTGCCAGACAGTGGGCGCAGGTCAGTGGGTGAGTGCAGCGTGCACCAGCCGAAGCAGGGGCGAGGCATTGCCTCACTCGGGAAGCACAAGGGGTCAGGGAGTTCCCTTTCCAGGGGTGACAGACAGCACCTGGAAAATCGGGCCACTCCCACCCGAATACTGTGCTTTTCTGACGGGCTTAGGAAAAGGTGCCCCAGGAGAGTATAGCCCGCACCTGGCTCAGAGGGTCCTACGGCCACGGAGTCTCGCTGATTGCTAGCACAGCAGTCTGAGATCAAACAGCAAGTCGGCAGCGAGGCTGGGGGAGGGGCGCCCGCCATTGCCCAGGCTCGCTTAGGTAAACAAAGCAGCCTGGAAGCTTGAACTGGGTGGAGCCCACCACAGCTCAAGGAGGCCTGCCTGCCTCTGTAGGCTCCACCTCTGGGGGCAGGGCACAGACAAACAAAAAGACAGCAGTAACCTCTGCAGACTTAAATGTCCCTGTCTGACAGCTTTGAGGAGAGCAGTGGTTCTCCCAGCACGCAGCTGGAGATCTGAGAACGGGCCGACTGCCTCCTCAAGTGGGTCCCTGACCCATGACCCCAGAGCAGCCTAACTGGGAGGCACCCCCCAGCAGGGGCAGACTGACACCCCACACGACCGGCCAGGTACTCCAACAGACCTGCAGCTGAGGGTCCTGTCTGTTAGAAGGAAAACTAACAGAAAGGACATCCACACCAAAAACCCATCTGTACATCACCATCGTCAAAGACCAAAAGTAGACAAAACCACAAAGATGGGGAAAAAACAGAGCAGAAAAACTGGAAACTCTAAAAAGCAGAGTACCTCTCCTCCTCCAAAGGAACGCAGTTCCTCACCAGCAATGGAACAAAGCTGGACGGAGAATGACTTTCACGAGCTGAGAGAAGAAGGCTTCAGACGATCAAATTACTCCGAGCTACGGGAGGATATTCAAACCAAAGGCAAAGAAGTTGAAAACTTTGAAAAAAATTTAGAAGAATGTATAACTAGAATAACCAATACAGAGAAGTGCTTAAAGGAGCTGATGGAGCTGAAAACCAAGGCTCGAGAACTACGTGAAGAATGCAGAAGCCTCAGGAGCCGATGCGATCAAATGGAAGAAAGGGTATCAGCCCTGGAAGATGAAATGAATGAAATGAAGCGAGAAGGGAAGTTTAGAGAAAAAAGAATAAAAAGAAACGAGCAAAGCCTCCAAGAAATGTGGGACTATGTGAAAAGACCAAATCTACGTCGATTGGTGTACCTGAAAGTGACGGGGAGAATGGAAACAAGTTGGAAAACATTCTGCAGAATATTATCTAAGAGAACTTCCCCAATCTAGCAAGGCAGGCCAACATTCAGATTCAGGAAATACAGAGAATGCCACAAAGATACTCCTCGAGAAGAGCAACTCCAAGACACATAATTGTCAGATTCACCAAAGTTGAAATGAAGGAAAAAATGTTAAGGGCAGCCAGAGAGAAAGGTCGGGTTACCATCAAAGGGAAGCCCATCAGACTAACAGCGGATCTCTCGGCAGAAACCCTACAAGCCAGAAGAGAGTGGGGGCCAATATTCAACATTCTTAAAGAAAAGAATTTTCAACCCAGAATTTCATATCCTGCCAAACTAAGCTTCATAAGTGAAGGAGAAATAAAATACTTTACAGACAAGCAAATGCTGAGAGATTTTGTCACCACCAGGCCTGCCCTAAAAGAGCTCCTGAAGGAAGCGCTAAACATGGAAAGGCACAACCGGTACCAGCCACTGCAAAATCATACCGAAATGTAAAGACCATCGAGACTAGGAAGAGACTGCATCAACTAACGAGCAAAATAACCAGCTAACATCATAATGACAGGATCAGATTCACACATAACAATATTAACTTTAAATGTAAATGGACTAAATGCGCCAATTAAAAGACACAGACTGGCAAATTGGATAAAGACTCAAGACCCATCAGTGTGCTGTATTCAGGAAACCCATCTCACGTGCAGAGACACACATAGGCTCAGAATAAAAGGATGGAGGAAGATCTACCAAGCAAATGGAAAACAAAAAAAGGCAGGGGTTGCAATCCTAGTCTCTGATAAAACAGACTTTAAACCAACAAAGATCAAAAGAGACAAAGAAGGCCATTACATAATGGTAAAGGGATTAATTCAACGAGAAGAGCTAACTATCCTAAATATATATGCACCCAATACAGGAGCACCCAGATTCATAAAGCAAGTCCTGAGTGACCTACAAAGAGACTTAGCCTCCCACACATTAATAATGGGAGACTTTAACACCCCACTGTCAACATTAGACAGATCAACGAGACAGAAAGTCAACAAGGATACCCAAGAATTGAACTCAGCTCTGCACCAAGCGGACCTAATAGACATCTACAGAACTCTCCACCCCAAATCAACAGAATATACATTTTTTTCAGCACCACACCACACCTATTCCAAAATTGACCATATACTTGGAAGTAAGTTTCTCCTCAATAAATGTAAAAGAACAGAAATTATAACAAACTATCTCTCAGATCACAGTGCAATCAAGCTAGAACTCAGGATTAAGAATCTCACTCAAAACCGCTCAACTACATGGAAACTGAACAACCTGCTCCTGAATGACTACTGGGTACATAATGAAACGAAGGCAGAAATAAAGATGTTCTTTGAAACCAACGAGAACCAAGACACAACATACCAGAATCTGTGGGATGCATTCAAAGCAGTGTGTAGAGGGAAATTTATAGCACTAAATGCCCACAAGAGAAAGCAGGAAAGATCCAAAATTGACACCCTAACGTCACAATTAAAAAAACTAGAAAAGCAAGAGCAAACACATTCAAAAGCTAGCAGAAGGCAAGAAATAACTAAAATCAGAGCAGAACTGAAGGAAATAGAGACACAAAAAACCCTTCAAAAAATCAATGAATCCAGGAGCTGGTTTTTTGAAAGGATCAACAAAATTGATAGACTGCTAGCAAGATTAATAAAGAAAAAAAGAGAGAAGGATCAAATAGATGCAATAAAAAATGATAAAGGGGATATCACCACCGATCCCACAGAAATACAAACTACCATCAGAGAATATTACAAACACCTCTACACAAATAAACTAGAAAATCTAGAAGAAATGGATAAATTCCTCAACACATACACCCTCCCAAGACTAAACCAGGAAGAAGTTGAATCTCTGAATAGACCAATAACAGGAGCTGAAACTGTGGCAATAATCAATAGCTTACCAACCAAAAAAAGTCCAGGACCAGATGGGTTCACAGCCGAATTCTACCAGAGGTACAAGGAGGAGCTGGTACCATTCCTTCTGAAACTATTCCAATCAATAGAAAAAGAGGGAATCCTCCCTAACTCATTTTATGAGGCCAGCATCATCCTGATACCAAAGCCGGGCAGAGACACAACAAAAAAAGAGAATTTTAGACCAATATCCTTGATGAACATTGATGCAAAAATCCTCAATAAAATACTGGCAAACAGAATCCAGCAGCACATCAGAAAGCTTATCCACCATGATCAAGTGGGCTTCATCCCTGGGATGCAAGGCTGGTTCAATATACACAAATCAATAAATGTAATCTAGCATATAAACAGAACCAGAGACAAAACCACATGATTATCTCAATAGATGCAGAAAAGGCCTTTGACAAAATTCAACAACCCTTCATGCTAAAAACTCTCAATAAATTAGGTATTGATGGGACGTATCTCAAAATAATAAGAGCTATCTATGACAAACCCACAGCCAATATCATACTGAATGGGCAAAAACTGGAAGCATTCCCTTTGAAAACTGGCACAACACAGGGATGCCCTCTCTCACCACTTCTATTCAACATAGTGTTGGAAGTTCTGGCCAGGGCAATTAGGCAAGAGGAGGAAATAAAGGGTATTCAATTAGGAAAAGAGGAAGTCAAATTGTCCCTGTTTGCAGACGACATGATTGTATATCTAGAAAACCCCATTGTCTCAGCCCAAAATCTCCTTAAGCTGATAAGCAACTTCAGCAAAGTCTCAGGATACAAAATCAATGTACAAAAATCACAAGCATTCTTATACACCAATAACAGACAAACAGAGAGCCAAATCATGAGTGAACTCCCATTCACAATTGCTTCAAAGAGAATAAAATACTTAGGAATCCAACTTACAAGGGATGTGAAGGACCTCTTCAAGGAGAACTACAAACCACTGCTCAATGAAATAAAAGAGGATACAAACAAATGGAAGAACATTCCATGCTCATGGGTAGGAAGAATCAATATCATGAAAATGGCCATCCTTCCCAAGGTAATTTACAGATTCAATGCCATCCCCATCAAGTTACCAATGACTTTCTTCACAGAATTGGAAAAAACTACTTTAAAGTTCATATGGAACCAAAAAAGAGCCCGCATCACCAAGTCAATCCTAAGCCAAAAGAACAAAGCTGGAGGCATCACACTACCTGACTTCAAACTATACTACAAGGCTACAGTAATCAAAACAGCATGGTACTGGTACCAAAACAGAGATATAGATCAATGGAACACAACAGAGCCGTCAGAAATAATGCCACATATCTACAACTATCTGATCTTTGACAAACCTGAGAAAAACAAGAAATGGGGAAAGGATTCCCTATTTAATAAATGGTGCTGGGAAAACTGGCTAGCCATATGGAGAAAGCTGAAACTGGATCCCTTCCTTACACCTTATACAAAAATCAATTCAAGATGGATTAAAGACTTAAATGTTAGACCTAAAACCATAAAAACCCTAGAAGAAAACCTAGGCATTACCATTCAGGACATAGGCATGGGCAAGGACTTCATGTCTAAAACACCAAAAGCAATGGCCACAAAAGCCAAAATTGACAAATGGGATCTAATTAAACTAAAGAGCTTCTGCACAGCCAAGGAAACTACCATCAGAGTGAACAGGCAACCTACAAAATGGGAGAAAATTTTCGCAACCTACTCATCTGACAAAGGGCTAATATCCAGAATCTACAATGAACTCCAACAAATTTACAAGAAAAAAACAAACAACCCCATCAAAAAGTGGGCGAAGGACATGAACAGACACTTCTCAAAAGAAGACATTTATGCAGCCAAAAAACACATGAAAAAATGCTCACCATCACTGGCCATCAGAGAAATGCAAATCAAAACCACAATGAGATACCATCTCACACCAGTTAGAATGGCAATCATTAAAAAGTCAGGAAACAACAGGTGCTGGAGAGGATGTGGAGAAATAGGAACACTTTTACACTGTTGGTGGGACTGTAAACTAGTTCATCCCTTGTGGAAGTCAGTCTGGCGATTCCTCAGGGATCTAGAACTAGAAATTCCATTTGACCCAGCCATCCCATTACTGGGTATATACCCAAAGGACTATAAATCATGCTGCTATAAAGACACATGCACACGTATGTTTATTGCAGCATTATTCACAATAGCAAGGACTTGGAACCAACCCAAATGTCCAACAATGACAGACTGGATTAAGAAAATGTGGCACATATACACCATGGAATACTATGCAGCCATAAAAAATGATGAGTTCATGTCCTTTGTAGGGACATGGACGAAACTGGAAATCATCGTTCTCAGTAAACTATCGCAAGAACAAAAAACCAAACACCGCATATTCTCACTCATAGGTGGGAATTGAACAATGAGAACACATGGACACAGGAAGGGGAACATCACACTTCGGGGACTGTTGTGGGGTGGGGGGAGGGGGGAGGGATAGCATTGGGAGATATACCTAATGCTAGATGACGAGTTGGTGGGTGCAGCGCACCAGCATGGCACATGTATACATATGTAACTTACCTGCACGTTGCGCACATGTACCATAGAGCCTAAAGTATAATAATAATAATAATAATAATAAAAATAAAAAATAAAAATAAAAAAAATAAAAAAATAAAAAAAAAAGATAGATATAATTTACATGCCTATATGTAAATGTGTATATTTCACGGAATATATAATATATAATATATTTTTGTTAAAAATATGTATATTAAAAATATACATGTATTTTATACACAAAATATACATATATTTTAATATATATTATATATATAAATTTCACTGAAACCTTATTATATAGTGCTATGAATATTGTGCCCAGGACCAATAAAAATATTAACAAGAAGGAATTTGACAATCTTAATACTCTTTCAGCAAAAAAAGTACTATTAGCTGTTTTTTCTTTTATTTTATTTGAATTTTAAATTATTTTTACTATATAACACAGTTCTCAAAACGGGATCCCATTAAATCTCTGTCTGAGAAACTGTGTTAGTAGTAGTCTCATTTCACAACAGAATATGCCTGCACATGGCGTAGTCACAGTCACAATATATTGTACTCGACCCTGATAATAAGCTGATATCAAATGCCTTGATTTTTCCTTTCTTCATTTCTTTTTGCTTTTTAGTCTGAAGCAAATCATTTCAAATCCAACCATATTTTTTCTCACTGACCCTTAAAACTTCCTGGGATAATAACACCTATTTTCCTTTGATAACTAATATGTATACCATACTTTATTAACTAACGAAATTGCCACACCAAAAAATTTCATTATTTGGAAGTCATAAACATCATTTACTAAAACGTGATTTAACAGACATGGAGGAAATTAAGCCTGGAGTTTGTTGGACACTCCCAGGTAATGGACTGACAAATGTCTAATTCAAGGAGAATCACATGTCCAGGAGTACCACAAAGTTATTATCAATAACAGATCGAAAATAAAGAAGTACATTATCCCAGTAGGTGAACAAAACTTAGTAATGATGAATATGAAACAGTAAATATGTTACAACAGGGAGTGAACATCAGAGTATTATATTCAAAGAACTAGATGTTACTGTCTTTTTGTTTATTTGCTTGTTTATGTTGAGAGTTGATGCCTTGTTATACTTACAGATTCTCTGAAATTTTTGTGACATTTCTTTTAAAATGATAGGGTTTTGACATTTGACATCTATATTTCAAAATATGAAAGATCTGAAACTTATATCTGAAAATAGAGACAAAAGAATCTGAAAATGAAAATCAGTACTAAATTGGCTAACATGGAGAATGATCTGAATTCTAGGCATGTTTTCACTTTTTTTTTTTAAGCAATTTTGGGCTGGTGATGGAATCGTGATAAGGGTCATTTAAGGGTAAAGTGTAACTATTCCAGAAAAGAATAATCAGTTAATTATGGGTAGATGAAGTGTTAACAACAACAACAAAAAATATGACATGAATCTAGGCTAGCCCTGAGGCACTGAGGGCCTGGACTACACCTGAAAGAAATAAATACAGAGTGTATTATGAAGGAAACATTTTGTGCTAGAAAAGACCCTCAAAAATAACTTATGAATAAATTATGTGTGAATTAACGTGGATAGAAATGCGGATCACAATAAAATTGTATCACTGTTTTCCTGACACGTTCCTGATACACTCCATATTTAAAAAACCCATTTCTCATTTTCCTACCATTCTTTTACTTGAGTTGTCTGACTTCTTTGTTCAAATTAAGTCTTATTTCTGATTCTGATATGTGTAGACAGAACTTGCTTATCTATGTCACTTGTATTAAAGTTAAGTTTCTTGTTTCTAGGATTTACTACTCGTGTGTTTTTGCATTTTAATAATAAATTATCTATTAAATGAGAGACGTAGATGATGATGACAGAGATATAAAGAGATAAATAGATTAAAAAGTAGATTAAAATGAAAACAAAAATAGAAAGTGACAGAGCAGAAGAGTGAAAAACTATTCAAGCCTTGGTAGCTGTTATTCAAAGGGCTTCAAATAATTGGTTTTAGTAAATATTTTTTATTCATTTAAAATGACATAATGTGGAGTGTGTTAACATCATCAATTTTCAGACGTGCTAATTATTTAACTAATCACAATTCCCTATTTCTGAAGTTGAGTGAATTTAAAATAATGAGATCACTGTGTCCATTTCACACTTTGAGTCTTCCTAGGATAAAGAATAAAATGGCAAATAAATTTGAAAAATGATGGCATCTCAACTCTTTTCAGAAAATAAATATACAACCAGAGCATGTAAACTCACTGTCACTTCATATAGTAGCAATCTAGACTAAAATGAAGATGAAACAGCTTTCCTGGCTGAAATGAAGTTATCAACTGCATTAAATTAGATTTTTTGGTACTTAAGTGAAAGACCGTTTTTCCAGTATCTGAATTACCTGCCTCAAATCACTTCATAAATTGGACTAAACAGTATTGAGTTTTGGGGTTGTTTTTCTATTCCCTTTGCTTGACACAAAGTTCAGTACTCCATTTCTTCTTTAACTGTGAGAGAAGCTTTAATAACAGAAGCTACATGAGTAATGTAGAAATGAAATGTCTCAAATTGCATTTGTGTCCCCAGTGTCTACTTCAGATATGTCCTAAGAAAAGCACATATTTTGAAGTAGTTTTAAAGGGCTCTCCTTTTGAATGGATTATAATTTATTTCGTGAGATACACATTTTCTCTTTTGAAAATAAGAGGAAAATAATTCTTCTTTGTTTGCTTTTTAGTATAATTGATCTCCTCAATTTCCACAGTTTTAAAAATGTATATTTTAACCACAAGTATATGTAAATATATATATATATTTCTTCTTAATGTTAATCTCTTTAATATGACTGTGGTGATAGTTCTCTAAATTCAAGTTTATTGATCCGTTTATACATAGGGAGAAGACAGGTAAAAAAGGAATTTCAGTTTAAAAATTCTCCCATTATGATATAATCGTACAGGGATCATATGCAAATATGTCAACTATACATAGATAGATTTATAAAAATAAAAATGTGGCTGAAAGTAGGAGTACAAAAGGAATTCGAAATTTATATTATGTTTATAAATAAAGAAAAACCAAAAATCACATAATAAATATATTTTGCACTACAGGACTTTCAAAATTCTATTATTGATGTGCTATTCAATTAACTGTAAGCATTTAATGAAAAGTATTTTATTACAGATTGAGTAAAATTTTACATTATCAATTGTATGCCATAGAAGCTAAAACACTGTTGCATTAATATAAACACTGTTTTCAAAGGCCTACTAACTGAATTGGAATGTGCAAGTAGTAGTTTATCAAAAAATACCTGTACAATTGAATTCAATTTAAAAAAAAGCTACTAGTGGATTTAAGGAGTTATTACTAAACTGTTTTGTTTTGGTTTTGCCATGCATGCTGCTACTGTCTTTATATCTATAAATTATATTTTTGATTTTTAAAAATAAATCTTTATGTTTACATAATTTCAAATTCTCTTTAGAGTTTTACAAATTTAGAAGTTTGATTTTAAGCCATACATTTTCCCCTTGCATTGGAGTTTTCCAAAGAAAAGCCAAGATATCTGAATTTTCAATTGCATCTTTATTGGATTTAAGTAGAACTTAAATCAATAACATTCTAATTTAAAAGAAGCTACTTGATTTTCAAGATATTTAATTAAAGCCACATTCTATTAGCTGAAATAATCTAAATCTGGCTTAATCTACTAAACCGTTTCAATCACTTTATCAGTTTATTCCTTTCTGAAGACTGCTGATTCAATTGTTCCTCATGGATACCACATTACAGAACTGCCCATGAGACATCTCATAAACAGACTATTAAACTCAGAACTCATATTTTACTCTTATTTTTAGCACTAAAATAGAGATGTATCTAACACAATTCAGCATCAATAATTACTGTAATTACAATAAAAAGTCTTCAAAAATTGTCCTGTTTAAATATTTACAACTGAATTGAAAACATAATTTCTCCTCGGCATATGAGCCTCTATCTTTTTGTGTTTACTGCTTTTTACTAAACTGGTGAGAGATGCAATTATTCATGATGTAGTAACAAAATGCCAAACGTGTATAGTTGGATACCTTTACTGGTCTATGTTAAAAGAGTTATTGCAAATATATTCAAAAACACAGATCATCCACAGTGTATTACTGAAAAAAATCTAAAGGCATAAATCACACTGCAAGTTTTGAAGGGCATTCTATATGATCAATGTAGAATTATTTTAGATACTGTTTGTTGCTTAAATTTAATGTCATTTTAAAGCAATAGGATGTTAAATAGTTTGTCTTAAGTAAGAATACTACTTCCAAAGAACATCAAAGACAGCCTTTGTATTTAAAATTATAAAGCACATAATAAAATGAATGTCTTGATGGTCTGTTTAATGGGTACCTGTAAATGTGTGTGTGTGTGTGTGTGTGTGTATGTAACTTTTGTCTGAAATCATAAGCTGTCATTCACCAGGATCTTATCTTAAGCACTTTGTTTTCTCATAACACATGCTATCCCTTGATGATTTTCTAATAATGACAATGGCAACAATAATTATTATTATTTATAAAATGATGACTATGCACCAAGCACTGTTTAAGACACTTAAGTAATATGTTAAATTGTCATTAATGATAATGCACTTTTAATTTTTTATTGATGTACAATAGTTGTACATATTTATAGGATCCATAGTTTTTTTATACATACATACAATGCATAAAGAAAAAATCAGTAATTATGATGTGAATTACTTCAAGCTTTTTCATTTCTTTATGTTGGGAACATTCCAAATTTTCTCTGCTAGTTATTTAGAAATATAATATACATTCTTGTTAATGATAGTTACCCTACTGTCTTATTAAACGCTAGACTTTATTCCTTCTATCTAACAGTATTTTTGTACCCATTAACTAACTTCTCTCCTCATCACCTCCATCCACTACCTTTCTCATTCTCTGGCAACCACCATTCTGCTCACCACCTCTGTTAAATTAACTTTTTTTTAGCTCTCACGTATGAGTAAGAACATGCTATATTTGTCTTTCTTTTCCTGGCTTATTTCACTTAACATAATGTCCAGTTCCATCCATGTTGTTGCAAATGACAGGGTTTTATTCTTTTTATGGCTAAATAATAGACCTTGATTTAGAATTAAACTATTTTACCATTGGTCAATGAATGAACAACTGAAAACTCACTATGGATGCTAAGAACTTCTAGATACACTTCTTTCAGCTTACTGAAGTACTCTGAAGGTATGTTTTTTGCATATGTAAGGAGGTCAGACATTTTTTTTTCTCACTTGACATGCAGAATCCTTCAAAGTCACCATTTATTCATGATCATCATTGAACATAGTCACAGGCCAGAGGTTGTGCCAGAAATGAACATTGTGTCTTTAGTCACTGTATTCCAACCTTGGCAACAGCATATACAGCATCCTTCATGATATACTTAACAATATACATCTAGTTAGTGAAAAAGATACAGTTCAAACTGGAGCAGGAGTTGTCTTTTACAGCTTGAAAAGCAAGTGTGACCTCCTACTTCTGACATTTAAGTCTCATTGTTCTTTACTCATTTTCATTTATTCTGAAATTCTGTCATATTAATCACCTATTACTTTCTGTATTAAGTATATTTTTATTTTATATTTGTACTGTTTTCTTTTTCTTAACAAATCATTCTTTATTGATTGTGATTTAACGTTTATCTCCAGTTTCTTTCTTAACCTCATTTCTCACTATTCTTCCCAGTAATACATTCCAATTCATCCATATAGATTTCTTTATTTTTCACCCCATACACCAAGCTTCTTATTTTTATTCCTATGTTTACCTCCTCTCCAGGACAAAAACAAAATATAATATTTATTTTAAAACATAGTTTCATCCATCTTTTCCTCATGAAAATTTCTTCAAGAACCACTCCCATGGCTCTACATGTGCCTAATATTTTTAAATATTGGCTATATGGTTTAGCACTTCAAGATATGTTGTTTTGAAAAGTACACTAATTGTTTTATTTGTTTTCGTTCTTCAAAATGGAGGAATGGCCAATGGCTTCTATACTATGGTTTGTCATGAGTGCTCCTGAGTAAGACTGGTGTATATTTTTTCTTGCTGATACTTAATATTTGTCTGGCTTTTCAGACCAGACAAATATTAAGACCATGATGTTCTCTCAGAATTAATTAGAAAGTAGAGTTAATTAATTAGAAAGTGAAGTGGGCATATCTTCATTATGTCTACATATTCAGTTGTTAAATTAACTCCTTTATCTATGAATTTTTAATTGACTCAACCCTAGCCCCTTTCTCTGAAGATATAACTTTTCTCCTGGACTCATAAAATATGCTGTGCCATGTTATATTAATTTGTGTTAAAATAACTAAAATGTGTTTGAAACTAAGTAACATACATTCCAAGCATGGTGCTCAACATTCTGCATATATTTTTTAAAAAATGATCACCCTATATATTAGATACTATAATTATTTTCATATTATGGATGAAGAAACTAAAGTTTAGAGGTAAATAATTTGATCAAACTTACATACCAGTAGAGTCAAGATTTGAACTGTGATATGGTTTGGATCTGTGTTACTGCCCAAATCTCATGTTGATACTAATCCCTAGTGTTGGAAGAGGGGCTTGGTGGGAAGTAAATGGATCCATGGGGGTGGAGTTCTCATGGATGGGTTACCACTATCCCTTGGTGCTGCTCTCCTGGTAGTGAGCGAGTGAGTTATTGTGAGATCCACCATAAGTAAAAACTCCCCGAGGCCTCCCCAGAAGCAGAACCTGCCATGCTTCCTGTACAGCCTACAGAACTATAACCAATTAAACCTCTTTTCTTTATAAATTACCCAGTGTCAGTTATCTCCTTATAGAAGTGCAAGAACGGGCTAATACAAATCAAAAGCCTAATGCAATCAACAATAATATCGTGTGTTTTCATGAAAGATACACAATCCTTGTCTAGAAATGTGATTCTTTTATAGGAGTTAAGACAAGTCCTATAAGTAAACAAAATAAAGCTTAAGAAAAGTCAATGTGTCATTTATTATTCAAACTGAGACACGTTTCAGAGTGAAAATGATGCAATTAATAATTTATGCCAGTTCAACAGGTTTACATGAAAACTTGGGTTTAGAGTCATCTTGTATAAAGGGAATGCTACAATAGTTAGTCGAAAAGACATAAAAATTAAATTTGCTGCATTCAAATCATCCTTATATGAATTTCTGAACCAGTACAGAAAGAGGAAGAAAATATTTCCAAAACCTTCAGTTTTCCTCCACCTCCATTCATCAGGGATATACATTTTGACACATACAGACTTTCTGAACTTCTATACCATTGAGTCACCTTAGATGATCAGACATACTATATAGTAAATCTAGGGGAAAACCTTTTATTCAATGCTGTTACAAATTTATATTTTACCTTATTCACATTTTGGCACAGTAATTCTAGAATTAAGTTTCTGTTCCTACTCCTTCCCTAGTCAATTTGTTAGTCCTTACAGTTTAGAGAACAAAGCTGAAGCCCTTAACAGTGACAGAGAATAAATCTCTGCTGTGATCATGATTTTTCTCTTTCATGACCTGATCTTGTCACCATATCTATGATCCTAAACTGGATCTTGTTCATACTGACAAGACAATTATCAATCCATCTTATTGAATGTTCAGCATTCAACAAGTGACATTTATTGTTCACCTCATCACTGGGAGACTTAGTGACACCAGGGCAAATACAATGCAATTCCTACTGTCACAGAGCTGTTGCAATCCTGTGTTAGACACAGATTGACATTAAGAGGTAACTGCCTCATCAACCATACATCATCTGCAAGGCTGTTCTGGGAGAGAAGGGCTTTGCATCTGGGTAAATTTTGTGTGTGTCCATCTTGCCCTGATGGACACATTTCATAGTATTCTTATGTGCCTATCCCTTGATACTACAGCCATTTAATTATGCTCCGTTTTTTGGCACAAAATTTAGCAGATATGATTTTATACTTGGTGAGGAATGGCTGATACATAAGTTAAATATCCCAGCTAAATATGAGTTAAATAACATAAGCTTCTCCTTTCTCTTAATTTTGCCATTTCCCATAAGAAATACTGAAATAAATGCCAAAATAGAAGTGCTAAAATATGAAAATAATCACCACAATATAAAAGTCAAATATGTTAATGGTAGAAATAATTGTAAAAAATCATGTGTGAACATCCCTGAACTGAGATTTACACATTTCTTATCATCAAAAATTTCAGATGTCTCATTCCCCAAATCAAGAAATATATGTTGTATTTGTTTTTTAGGACACTGAAATCCAAATGCAAAAATTTAAGTGGATCATTTGATATAGTCACTGGCAAATATCAAAGTTCATTCATTGTAAATCTCATTTAAAACACTCACATGCAGTTTTATTTACTTTGTACTTTAATCTTGATGTCTAAATGCATGATCCTAATGAGTATTAAAAAGAGATGCTAACTAAAATGGAGAACTCAAGCTAAAGACTTCAAAAACCCTAAATTTCTTGACCAAAGTAAAAACTATCACAAAATCATGCACTGTGTCACATAAACACACAGACACAAACATGTATGTACACAATTTAATCCTGGGTAAAAATCACCACCAAGATTCATGTATTTCTTATTTGTGTATTCAAAATATACATTTAGGAAAAAAAATTGACGTATTTTAATTATGAGCACTGAGATAAATACAAATAAAATATAAATCTTGATTTTGTTTCCAAGTGTGCTATATGTAGCAGAAAAGGCTGACATATGTTTACTAAACAATCAGTACAAGATATTATATTATTCTTCTCAGGAAATAATGAATATGTTATTTTATAGAAATTCAATAATGGAGTAAAAGAATATGCAAATAATATTTGAATTAAATTAGGATTACTTGAAATGAATAAATATATTTAAATGTAAATAGCTGCTCACCTAGTTTCTATGTTGACACTACAAATGTATGATTTATATTTGCCTCTGAATTTTAATGTTTGGTAATTACAATAAATTGCTATTCCACACTTCTCTATTTCTAAATTTGTAGTGACAAGTAAAACTCCTTAAAATTAATCTGTTTTGTGTTTTTATCTACGTATTTTTGATTCATCAAATTTATAACATTAAAATAATCAGAACAAACTATTAAATAATATAAAATGTCTTATGAAAAATATTTCTTTTCATTTCATCCACAGAACTTGTTTATTAGCAATTTTATGCATCTAGCCCATTCATGTTTTTTAATTCATTCTTTTATATACACAGATAATTCCTGAATAAGAATAGTTCGACTTCTAAAGCATGTAAATTGTGTAGAAATTGCAACAATGTGTGACACAAGTTGAAACTTTTATTGTTTTGCCTGCCAAAGTCAATATCTTCAATAGTGAACTTGAGCAATAGTGACATGAGTGCTTTAAAATATAAAAAACCAGAATTAATTTATTTCTATGACAAAATATATTTGTATTCAGCAAGAGTAGTCATCAATTCAAAATTCTGCTCAGCTCCCCTAATCACCGATACCATCAGCTCTTCCCTCGACATGTCCTACTAACTCTTTTAGTTGATCTCTACCTGTGTAAACTAGATCTTGATTAGCAAGGATAGGCACAGAATTCATGGAGGAGGAAAATGAATCATTGACAGCAAGACTTTGAATCTAGAAGCAGACTGGATTCTGAACACATAAATAAAGGAAGAAATTAGGAGACACTGAATAGGTCTCTTTTATCTTTCTGAGGATAACTCTTCATCTGCCTACCTAGTAGGTCCCTGAATACCAGAGTTTCCTATGCTATCATCCTTGGTTATCACAAAGCTTCATTTCATGTTAAGACTTTTATTCAATAAAATAGTCAATGGTTTTTTCACTTAAAATTTCTTTCTGAAATCTGTATCATGGCCTTTAAAATGCCAGTTTTGTTTCATCTTCTATTTTTAAAAAATGAAAAATAGGAGAAAAATTTTTGTGCATTTAACACCTTATCTTTAATCACAGAATACATTTGCAAAGATTGTGAATTGTCCTTGTAAGGAAAAATGATTTAATACCTTTTTCTTGGGCATACAAGCAATGCTGGGCATTTTTTTAAAGAAGGTTTGGCTGATTTCAGCTATGCTCCACATGTCTTTCTTCCTTCTTCAGGGACCAGTAAGCTAGCCAAGAACCATTCTTCTCATGGTCTTGCTTGTAGTAGAAGATAGAAATTCCAAAAGAAACTTCATGGACTTTTGTAGCCATTGTTCAAGTTATACCCATTAACATTCCATTGGCTAAAGCCAGTTATTGCCTAAAATGATTAGTGTATTTTTCCAAGCACTGGAAAAATGTTTAACATATTTTCCAATGCTTGGAAAACTACGTTAAGCATTTTAAATGGAACAAATTGCAAAGTCAAATAACAAAGACTGTGGATGCATAGATGGGTAAAATACTGAGGTCATTAATATAAACTATCACAGTCCTCATATACTATTTTGCCTCATGTTGAGGAAAAGGACTTTAATATTCATTTCAGATTGTAAAAATAAATAAACTATTTTTACTTATTCAATCTGAAAACTTTTAAGTTTCCTGAAAAACTCTCCAAATTCTTACTTTTAACCTAATTTCTACACATAACTCAAAGTCATATTTGTTTACAATATAATATTCTCTATATCACATTTTGACTAATATCTCTCCAATATCCTTTTACATTGCTCATATGGGAGGTTCCATTAAAACTCAGAGTACAGACATCTATGTAATGAAATATCTTGAGTTGATATGGAGGAAAAATTTCTCATGTTGTGACACTAATTTTTTCCCTCTAGCCTTCAATAAGTTAAAAATAACATTCAGAGTAGACATTAATATTTTTCATTCTAACCACAAGGAAAACAATAAAAATTTGGAGACAGATTAATTCTAAAAAGTGATCAATATTCCCTTAGCTGAATGAGAAAGAAAGAGGATTGTAGGAAAAAAGATCGGATTGGTAAAGAAAGGCAAATTGTGGAGAATTTTTAGATGAAGATGTTTACATAGAAAGTCAGATGACCTTGTGTTGAATTCTTTGTGAAATAATAAGCCTGTGGAGGGCTTTAAACAGTAAAATACCCAGCTTACCATTTGAAAAGAACATACAGGCTGCTATTTTGAAAAGAAACTCTGACATGCTGCCAATCTATGAGACTAGTCTAGAGGCTTGTGATTGTTTCAGTGAGTGTTGATGGTGAAGTGGACTTGGGTGGTAATAAAAGAGGTATTAAGAAGTTGTATGATCCTGGGTACACTTCAAAGATTAATCTCACAGGTTTTTTTTCTTTTTTTTTGGATAGATTGGCCATAGGACACGAGAACGATGAGTGATGTTACCAAGATTTTTGGCCTGAGTACCTGGAAGTATGTAGTTTCCACTTACTGTGGGCTTGTGTAGTTAAGCATATGATTATAATTATTGTGTATCTAAATAGTAATATTCTAATTAGGAAATGCATTTGGAAATCAAAAATATTTTAATGGTCTTTAAAGCCACCAAACAAGTAATTTTAAATGTTAAAAAAAGGGGAAAGAACTACATGGGATTGGTGTGGTATTCCCTTAAATGTAACTATGGGACATAGCAGAAGTACATGGCTCTTGAGAGTCATAACTATCCATAATCTTCCTTTCCCTATTGTTTAGCAGGAACTATATTTTTCCCCTGTAGATATACCAATTAATTTTTAGGAAATATTCCATTTTAAGCTACTCCTCTAAAGGCATGTGTTGTTTAAAATGTTATACCGCAAAGGAATTATTATCATATTACCTCATGTATACAATCTTTCTTTTGTTATAAGACCTGTGAATGAACAGAGTTCACAAGGCATGAACCATACATTTTCAAATAAGTCATGAATGTGATAGTGAGATGCACCTCTTCCATTTGCATTTCTTTCCTCCTGAACCCATGCATCCTGGCTGAAAAGAATAAAAATGACATCCTGTATTAGTCAGTTGCTATTCTTGAAGATAAGACATAAAGATTAAAAGTTATTGTCATCCAGTTGGAATATTAAATATTTTATGTCAATTCCAATATACTCCAAAGTCAGCTGCTTCTGAAAGATGGAGTATATATTAAGATCAATGAATCATATGAACAATAGTATACAACCTTGTATCTTCAAAATCTTTTTTGTTCATAATCAATATTGGGGGGGTAGATTAGATATTAAACAATACAATAATTAATTTTCTTAAGGTAAAACTAACTATATGATAACATTAATTTCAAACCAATAATGGCCTTTATATAATGGTAAATATTCAATAAACAAAATATATTTCCACTATACTAGCTAATTCCCTGAGAATATGGTGCCATTTAGGATTGATTCATGTCACCAACAAATTGCACCTCTACAAAAATGGTGTTAACTTGTCCAGCCACGGTAAGAAGAAGTCAATGTTGTTGGGCCCATGTATAACTTTGGCCCCTTCCTCCAATATCTCTTGGTTCATGAGCCCTTTATGCAAATGAATATGGCAATAAAAAAGGATAATTAACACCTTCCCCATAGCTGATGGCTGTCTTGAGCATTACACAGGACACAGTTATCATACTCCTGGAACATGTAAGTAGACCATTTACTTAACCTTTACCCAAAGCTCATCATTAAAACTCCAGTATTACTCTTGCCAACCCACTTAAAATATAATTAAATTATTATCTCCAATTGGTAGAGATTCTTACCTCTAGCCATCTCTTCTTTCTGATAAAGTTAGTAGTGAGATATATCATTAACGTCTCCAACCCAGGAGGCTTCCCTTCTCCACTATCTTCTCACTCAAGCTTTAATATCAAACATTTTATTCCTTGCTGGTGCTAGAAAATTTTGTAAATCTGTCTTTAAAATAAGCTAGCTCAATATTGTTTTCTTGATCCAACTATATATAAGTGCATGAAGGCATGAAGTGCAAGTTGAGAGAAGAGTGGTAAGACAGGTATATCAGTCTCATGCAATCTACTTGTCCCTTCAAGAACTATTTGAACATAATTTCAATTATAACATTCAATACTGAATATTGCTAGGTAACCTTGTATTTAAGGATAAAATAATACCAAGTCAAGATGGACCATCAAGTAGTATAAGCACCTGAAGTCCCAGAGTAAAACATTTGGAATCTATCAGTGCCCAGAAAGGCTAATAATATTTTTTGTAAAGTTCACTATTTTATTTCAAAGAGTCCATAGATTTGTTTCAAAACTCTAGTGGAATCTACTTTGGATTTTCTTTAAGAGTTTCTTACATACTTAATGAAAATCTTATGCTACCGTATAATTGCCAGAACCATCATGAATAATACTGTCAGGACCATTTTTTATAATTGTGAAGGTTGAACACTCCCAGAGGAAACTCCCACATTTTAATCAACTTTGAATGGTGTTCCTGGAGTTGCACAATGAATGGAACTATGTAGCCTCCACAGTGTTTCTGATGTCTCCAAATGGTTAAGTAGAAAAGATAAGTATGTCACATTCAGAAGCAGCAGAGGCAGATTGAGAGCCTTCCATTGAGAGCCTTCTACCATTAAAGGTAGAAGCGTTCCAGGTTTTCTAATATATGGGTCAGCATAGCATATTTACATGTTATCTATGTTGTCTCCAAATTCCTAAAATATGCAACGGGTTGTGACGCTCTTTTACTATAACAAAAGATGATGAGTGAAGCAACTGATACTTGCATTTGGAAAATTCATTACAATATATCTATCCCAAGATAATTGGACTGGAAGATCACCATTGAATTAGGTGACATATCTTTTTTCATTTTATTTGACTTATAACTTGGGATACTTTGGTGTCATTTAGAATGTCTACTACTTGTCATTACTCAAGTAATAAAATGATGTCACAATGTAGCCAATGTTGTGATATTCTAAGGGATAGTAAGATGATCAAAGTCTCTGTGAAATAAATTGTGTCCCAAATTAGGGAGCTGATTTTATTCCTGAGCCAATGGGATTGTGTACTTCTATGAGTGTTTACTTCTGTCTCAGCAGGTGAAAGTACACTGTTCCCAAAAGACTTTGCTTACTAGGATAGGTACAAAATGACATTCTAGATCAATAGATACATATCAATCAAGCTCTGTGGTAATTTTCTCAGGAAAAGTAGATGTCAGAATTAACAGGTGAAGTTGAATAGAGTTGATTAAGCTTGTAATAATCCACTATGTTTCTAAAAACTTTTCTCATCTGTGTACTGCTTAGTAAAACAGAGGAGTTACATGGAGATGAAATAGAAATCATCACCTTTCTTTGATCTTCTAAAAGTCAACAGTAATAATGAGTATCCCCCAGGAATACGTTGTTGCTTTTGGTTTTCTATTTTGGAAAAAGTAGTGTTGTTCCATAGGGTTCACTATGTTCTTCCTGACATAAATGCCATTATTTGTGGGTTAGGAAGCCAGAATGCCAATTCTGGTAATATTGCAAAACTACTTCAACTATAAATATAGGAACTGGAGGTTTAACAAACTCGCATGCCGATTATGTGTCATGTCAAAACTCCATTTATTGCCTGACATCTATAATCTTTTTCTCATCAGTGGGCAACAATGTTGTTTTGAGCCACAAAAATTAACATTACCATAGAGCCAGGGCCAAATCCAATTAGTTCACCCCATGTGTTGACTATTTCCCTTTCAGCAATGTATAATGATCCCAGTGAATGTTTGCAGGTGAAATTTGGTAGTAATAACAGAATAATTTATAGTACGTATGTAAAATGTTATTTCTCAATACTACCTGCCATCATCTCAATTTTGGGCACTCTAATTCTATGAAGTAATTCAGGTTTAGAGATTGAAATAAGGTGTAGAAACAATTCCAAAATATGTCGATGCTGTGCTTGCCACACCTAGCATAATTTTTGGTTATTAATAAAGGAATAATCTATTTGGAAAAATTTTAATGTTTGCCATAGGAACTCTATGATGAATTAGCCACCTTCAAAGATTCCTGTGTATCAAATCATTCTGATTACCTCTCTGTCCCATTCCTGCAATGTCTACTTTTCAACTGATAATAATTTCAAATGGTACATTAATCTCCATCAACAAGCTGATTCTCACAATTGCTGCTCCTGCCCATTTCATAGATGCATGTACTTTCTTCAGTAAAGGGGTCCCCAATGTTTTGGTGAAGGCGATGTTTTCTGGGCTTTCTTAGTTTGGAAAATACTTTAGATATTACATATGACAAATGTATTCTTAAGTCCTTTGCTTTCCTACTCTACATACGCAAAGAATTTTCCAGATTCCTTCCCTCATTAGAGGGAATTGTCTTTGAATTAGACGTAGATCGTCTTTGAATCAAGATTTGAGCAACTATCCAAGCAAATGATTGTAGATGTGTGAGTTAGAACAACAACCTCAGGTTCCCTAGTAAGGGAATCCAAAACTGTAGGTTAAGCTTTACCAAAAATTATGGTCATTTTTTTCTTTGGCATGCTTAAAATATATTCACCAATTGTCTCTTGTATTTTCTATTTTTTAAATAAATTATACATATATTGGCAAAATTCTGTCTTCTTTTTTGATTGTAAGCTTTTTTCTTTTGCCATGTTTGAGTATGTAATTTCATGCATTTGCTAGTATCTGATTTTAGTTACAGGCCTGAAGAAAATAAGAGAGTTCTTGAGTGGAGAATATGGGAAGAATTGAATTCTCTGCAAGAAACTGCTTTGATCAAATAGTTTTAGGATTCTTTAGTAAGGCAGGAATAGTCACATCAGACATGCCTTAGCTGAAAATAGGGGTTGACTTGGAGTCTTGTTATTTGGTATATTTTAAAACACCCAAATCTTTCAGTATGTCTTTATACCTACACTCGCTGTTTTATTATTTCCTTATCAAAGCTCTGTCACATTTGATGCATTCTCAGATTGTTAATTCAACCTACATAAATTGTAAACCCTTAGAATAAAGCTTTTAGTTTGATTTTCATCTGTCTCAGCCTACAGGCAAAAAGAAATGAGAGATACTTAAAATCCTTGGTTGTCTGTCTTAGTTTTGAGCTGAGAATTTAGGACCTTGAGCTTGTCATGCATTTTCTTCAAGTTATACAGAAAAAAATAAAAGAAACCAGCTCACCCTAGAGCTTTGAATTACTTATATGCTTAATTTTGTTCTAAGATGTGACTTAATCTCTCAAATTCTCATCATTAATACACACTTTATTCTAGGTAACCACAGGTAATAGTTTAATTAGCTATTTTGCCACTGAACACCACAAGCTGCTGGAATTCTATGTTTTAATTCAACATAAATACGCTCTGCCTTCAGCCACAAACAGACTAGATAATAAATAGCAACTTCCTATAGCATGCATAACATTTTCTTGCCTACATTAATTCAGTTTATCATTTTTATGTCAATGATCTTACTTGTAAATAACCACAACCCATTCTGTGTGATTAAACAAATAGTTCATTAAACACACATTGAGAAACTAAAAAAAAAAGTGTTGAGACCTGAAGATGTAAGATCTATGCTGTTTCCAAAAATTGTGTTCCCTGAAGTGAGATGTTCCAATTTTACAATGGTACTGTAATTTCAAACACTCCTGTGTCAGAAAATTGAACCAGTAGCCACCTAAACAACTGTCACACACATTGAGAGAGAGCAAGAGAGAATATAATTTCCATAAAAACATTTATAATTCTGGAGAGTAAAAATGACTGAAAACTGTTCACCACACAGATAATCCTTGTTTATTTTTCAAATTTAAGTCTTAATCCTGAAAAAAATGCTTATGAGTTTGGTAGATGTTTGATGGCCTTGTTGGAGGATCCAATTTAGATTAAGAGAGTGGGGAATACTCTATTAATAGAACTCCCCTACAGTGGAGGGGAGCTATTGGTAGAATACAGATGTAGAAGCTATGATTGCTGTTGACTGCCTGTTTGAGGTGCAAGGGAAGCAAATGAAGAAGGATTGGCAAGGATGATCTACCATTTCATAGATATATTTTAATATAATCCTTGTTTTCTGCTCGACTCAATACCACTCTCATTCAAATCTCACCTAAGATTTCTAAGCTCCAAACCTCTCTACACATCTGCAGGCTTCCTGGGCTGTCTTTTGAAGTGAGTCTCCCTGTATGCATAATTGTGATCATATTCATCTCACTGTGTTTATAGTGGGGCTTTGGTAAGCTCGTGTTCCACTGTGTCATCTTGATCCAGAGGAAAAATACATATATAGTTAACAATCTAAAATGCAGTTGAAAAATGTAAATCATTTTTATAAGCAAGAAAGACACAATGAAGAAAAACAAATCAATGATGAGCAATTTGTAATTGATTACCCTATATATCTAGTTTTTATATCTTCTATCAGCATGTAAAAACTTTTCTTTAGACTTTGAATTGTCATAATGATTACACACTATAAATACTTTCAGGTCTAAAAAGTGTTGTTCTTTTTGGGAAAATATGTTGCTATTATCATTTTAAGATAGTTATTCTACACTAAAATTGACTACAGATGACACTGGGGTCAAGTTGGGTCACCTTTTGTTTTAGGTGAAAGGGCTCAAATTAGCCTATGACATAAATATCAAGACAATGGTTGGCTATCCACAATTTGTTTATTTTTAAGATTGCCAGTAATGTTGATAATAAATTATAATCTTGTAGTTCCTCACATAATTTTGTGAGTTTGTTCAAATAATAATTTAAAACACCCTTTACCTTCTAAATATTGACTTTTAAATTTTATTCAAGTCATCTGTTTCTTCACATTCATTTTCTAAACTTACTCAATAAACTTCATTTACCTCTCATTTGATATGTTAAAATGCACAGTAGTTTTCAGGTTTTTCTGAAAGTTACCCTTTAAAAGATAATTTTACATCATATATTTAGGATTCACTTACATGTAGGTAGAAATGAATATATTTAGTCATACTGATTTATCTGTCAATCTTTTAAATTACATATGCATACAAAATTTTAATTGCATACATTATGTCCAGTATTTTAAAGTTTTTTTTCCTTTCCATGCTGGCAGGATATCTAAGAGAATTTTAAGTGTTAAAAATATTATGAATTGTAGTATACATCATAGTTTATCAGGTTTTCTGATTCATCATCTTTCACTCTGATAAGGTATTCCCTAAGGAGTATTCCAACTAGAGAGCTTTTTCTTATTGACAAGATTTTGTCTTTACTTTATATGTTCACTTTTAACTTTAGAGAATACTAAAATAATCAATGAACTCTACAATTTCCTAACAGGTAGGAAATTTGCTACTGAGAACTATCATTCTGAGCACGAGTTTTTCATTTTGGTAAGTTACTTGTATGATTTGAATTAGTTACAATTTTTCTCCACAGGTTACACTAGGAAAAAAAAACAAGTATCCATAAGGGATCCCTATGCTTTATTTGCTTTCAAAAGAGACTGCAATTATATATACTCATTTTATCCTGGGTAAAACTAAAATTTCTATCAATATATAGATTTCTTTGACCATTTTCATTTTGCTTAGTCCTCAACACAGCTCATCTGTATCGAGGCCTTAAGTAAAATGATTTAACCAATCTCACTTTATCTAATCCTTCCAATCAAAAATAAGATGTCCAGGTGTGCATAAACATTAGCACACATCTCTAGAGAACTTTATAAAACAGATCTCTCACTTCTCCTTGAACCATTATCAGCCTCCCTTTTCTAAGAGATCTTTCTCTTCATTTTGCCCTCTTCCCATCAGGTCCATTCTTACTCACTCACTTATTGGCTCTTTTTTTTTTTTTTTTTTTTTAACAGAATCTCTTAAATACTAGTGTAGCTCAATATTCTCTCTTCAACATCTTTCTCTAGTTACCTCTAAATGTATTGCCATATCCACTAGTGTGTTTTATACTATGACTTTTTAGCTAATAATTTTGAAGTACCTATTGCAATATTTGGGCTTTATTGTGTTTTCAAGCCAGCTATTCAATGACCTACCGAATATCTCCACTATGACATCCAAGAAGCACCTCAACTCAACACACTCAAAACAGAACTCTGAATACCAGTGTCGCTGTCTGACGCTGTATTACCTGAGTTTTGGGGTCAGGAATTTCTATGTTATTAGACAATGCTGCTAAAATTATCCAGTTACCATCCCCAGTCCTCTAAGAGGCTTATAATGATGTATCTGGACTGTGTGAGGAATATGGGAATGATATGGTCTCCAGGGAATAGACTAATGAGTGGGCAATATGGACTAACATACACATAATACGCCAGTGGTACTAAATGCATTCCAGGGAAAATGTGACCAGAAACTGGTTAGAGAACATTCTGATTTCACCATATGCCCTCACTATGTCCTCTGTTTGCATTTATTGCCAGATTCAGGGTGAATACATGCTTCCCAAGGATGTATAGGTAGAGTAAGAAAAAAAAATAAGACTAGTTATAATATTAATAAAAGGCCTTTTGAAATTTTTTGGGAAAAAGACATTGAAAATTATGACTCAAGTTTAAGAAAATAAGAAAACACAATAGCTTTATATCACTTTCACTTAGAAATGTCTATTTCCAGAAGAGACTGCAGACAGGAATGAGTATAAATGAAAGTTTTGGCAGACGTGTGGAACTTAAAGTGATAAAAATTGGATTTTAATGTCCAAAAGAAAAGGATTTGATAAACCCTAATATTTTGGATTAGAAATCCCAAAGGATTCTACTACAGGAGTAAAGGTAAATCAAAAAGGACTCTCTTTCACAGGAACCGATATCAAGCATAAAATTATCACAAACTCTTGTTAGAATATGGCCAGGACCATTACTTCCACTGCCTACTTTCCGGAAGTATACATACATATCACAGTAATATCATAAGTACACTCTAAGTCACAAATTATCTTTAAAATTTTTCACAAACAATTATCAGCACATATTTAACATCTAACACATTGCATAGTAAAAATAAAAAACAGATCAGTGGGATCATTGATCTTGGGATTTTAAGAAATAAATTCTAATATATTTGTGTTTATTACTTGAAACTTTCAGCACATATTTAGAAGCAACTAAGATTAGAAAGAGCTATACAGAAAAAATTAAATTAAATTTCAATATAAAATAACAATATAATGATAAAATAAGTGAAACTAAGAATAGGAGTTAACAAACCTATAGTAATAATGAAATACAACTATATAATTAGTGAAATTAATTTGAAATTTTCAACAATGGAGCTTCAGAAGGAGAAAAGGAAAAAAATAATGCACAAACAATCTTTTAAGAAAAAGAATCAGATAATTTTCTAAAACATAAAGGTTTTTATATTATTTTAGAAGCACTATAAACTTTCAGCAGGAAACCTATGAGAAAATAACTCAGAATATCATAGCAAGACTTTTGTCATTCATAGTGGAAGAGAAAAGTCTCAAGAAAAGTCTTACTGCTTTTGAAGCAGCAAGAAGATGATGCATTATCCCCAGGTAAATAAAAATAAGTCTAACATGTGACTTCTCAATGGAAACAATAGGAGTCAAATGATCATGGTATATTTTCAAAGGGCTAAAACAAGTGCCAATCTAGATTCTAGATCCACTGACTAAACATGAAATTTAAAAAAGAAGACAAATACTGTGAGAGTATGTCTAAACTAAGGAAGCATTGAATGCCTTTCTTGAGATAGAATATTATCACTGATGGAAACTAGTAGCTACAGACTGAAGAGTAAAAACAGTAAATTCTGTAAGTGAATATAAATGAGCATTGAAGCATTGACTACATAATATATTAGCAATATATTATGGAGTTTTAATATATAAAGAAAATTTAAATGTTTTAGTTTCTGTGACTTAGGAAAGGTAAAGTTATACTAAGCAAACAATGTCCAACAGAAAGTAGATCATCCTATATTAATTTCTTACAAATTAGACTTTAAGAAGAAACTACTATATATACTTTTGCATGTGTGTGTATATGTATAATACATCTCATATATATGCATACATATGTACTATATATATTCAGACTATTACACAGGAATAATTAGATATTTTAACAAACTTTTCTCAGAAACTGATAAAACAAATAGGATCAAAAAACTTTGAGGATATATTTTATATTAAAAGCCATATAAACAAAATCATGATAACTGGGACTTATAAGAAACTGCATCTGACAACTGCAGAATGCATATTGTCATCATGCACACATGGAGCATTTACACAAATTGACCATAAGATGGACCTTAAAGGAGTTTTCAAAATAGTCAAAGAATTGAATCATGCAAGGAATATTATTTGACCACGATGGAATCGATCTAAAAACCAATTTAAAAGATATGAAGAAAATCCCCATGTCTTTCAAAAATAACTAATACACTTACAAATATCACAATAATGAAGAAAAAACTACAGTGAATATTGGAAAATATTTTGAACTGAAAGAAAAAAAATACCTCACATTTGTGAGATTCAGCTAAAGCCATGCTCAGATGGCAATTTGTGGGCTTAGCTGAATAGATTAAAAAAAGGTTAAAAATCAAGGAGAAAATAATTACTTAAGAAATTCTCAAAATCAAAGAAAATTAAAATTTAGAAATAACATAAAAGTATTTGTAAAAATTTATAAAATGTAAGAACAAATCAGAAATGGAAAAATTCTTGAAATCAACATTTCAGTGGTTAAAATTCTTGATAAATGATATAGAGCTGGCAAGTTCATCAAGGAAAAAATTGTGCAGACACAAATAACTAACATTATATGTGAGAAAAAATTGACATTGCTAGAAATCCTAATGGCAGTCAAAGTGCATAAGATGATTATATACATATTTTTCACATTACCTTGAATTTTTTTTAATAAAATGAGCAAATTCCTAGAAAAATACACTAACCAGATAGAATTGACACAGAAATCAATCCATTCTCGAAAAGATTTCTACAGGAAAAACATCAGTCCCCTATGGCTTCATTGTTGAATTTTACAAAAAGTTAAAAGTGGATATATATGCCAATCTTAACCTGAATTAAAGAAAATGGAAAAATGTAAATACTGGTTAACTTATTTTTTTGAGTTCATTATAACTATTGTACTATGATGGGTAATTTTATGTATCAACTTTACTGGACTATGGGGTGCCCAGATATTTGGTCAAATATTATTCTATGTGTTTCTGTAAGGATGTCTTTGAATGAGATTAATATTTAAATAGCAGACTGGAGAGGAGATGGCCATTTATTGATTAAAGTGGGACTTATCCAATCAGTTAAAAGCTGAATAGAATAAAAGGTCCACCTTCCCCCAAGTAAGAGAAAAGTCTTCCTGCCTGATGGTCTTCAAACTGTGAAATTAGATTTTCTGGTCTTCAGACACAAATTGAAACATCAGATTTTTTTTTTTTTTGAAACTTGATTCTGTTAGCCTTTGCAGTAAAAACACACCATCAACTCTCCTTTTTCTCAGTACTTCAGATTCAGGCTTGCTGACTTACCCTACAAATTGGGACATGCCAGCCTATATATTATACATTCACACATGTGCATGTATGCATACACACACACATACACAAACACACACACACACATCCTGTTGTTTCTGTTTCTCTGGAGAGCCCTGTATAATACAGATGACATAATCTGATAAGAATAGTATAAAAATAAAAATTATACAAAATAGAAATTGATATAAATTTAAAAGTCACCCAGTCGAGAAAATAAAAGAAATATGCTATATTTTGGTCTCAATAGACCAAGAACAAACTTTTGTTAAAATTGAACATTCATTTGTGACTAAACACTTAGACCAATAGTAAGGCAATTTCATATTCTGATAAATGGGATCCACAAAATGTCTACAGTAAGCATTATATTTAATATTAAAATTTTCTAAAATTGTCTTCTTCCTCTAGGAACAAGTCAAGAATCCTGGTATTATCATATCCATTCAATTTTCCCAGAAATCTTAGTGAAATTAAGTACAATTTAGGACGATTATTAAGGGAAAAAAACTAAACAAACATTTATAGAGATAATATTATTTATTTCTTAATATCTAAAAACAATCTAATAAGACATTATGGGATTTAAAAAGTGAGTTTAGCAAGATTGCTGAACATGAAAAGTCAACTGTGGGCACTGGTCTTGGTCTCCTGGAGTCAGCAGGCACAGTGAGAACCCAGACAGCCTGGCTCCAGACATGGTTGCACCTCTCTCTTGCTCCCATAAGTCAGGGCAAGATGTCAGTGCTTCTCACAACATCCATGCCTCTAACCTAGAAGCCACAGCGGGTTAAGGTGGCCTTTCTCCCTGTATTCATGGAGAAGCCCAGTTCAATGAGCACAAAATATTATAAGACTAATTTCTCAAATTAATGCAGTTATATGAAGTCAAAGTAGACACCACCCCAGCAAGCAGATGACAGTCAGTAAAATGTACATGTGGGTGATAACCCTGACTCTGTTCAGCCTGCACCAAGTAGATTCCTTTTATTGACTCTGGCTTATGTAGTTTTATGTGTATGGAAGGACAAGTCTCTAGATAGCATTGGCCATCACTGTTTTCTCCTCTTGCTTGCAGTTATCAGAATAACTGTAGAATATTCTGGGAATGCAGTATCCTGAAATAAGGAGGAAGTATATGGAACAATCCAGACTCTGTCTTTGTCCCTCCTAGAACAGAATGTCCTTCAGTGTTTGCACTCAGTGAGCCAGGTGGTACCTGGGGTATAAAACCGACAATACCCTCAGCCATGATGTGAGATGGGGCATGCTCAGAGAAGACGTCATCCATCTTGGGCAACTTTTCTCAGACATGGGAGAACAGCTTCCCATGGATTTTAGGTTTTTATTGATTCTTGCTTTCTATCTGTAATAAATTTGCTTTCCCTGACTTGACCTATGAGTGGTCTGTCTACCAAAATCATACTCTGGCAGTTAGGTTTGTGCAGAACCTCCTGTGAGACTTGGGAACCTGTACAGTGAGATGGTGATGAGCTTCATGCCCTCACTGAGTGATGAGCTCCTGCAGCATGCAGGCCCCTTACCATGTCTTCAGCCTACCCAAAACAGGGGTCATCAATCTCTTCCTTTGCTTATTAAAGAAGGAATTCAAATGTATCAAGACCTACACAGACCTCTTCCTTTATTACCTTAGGTCAAGCTTACTGGAAAGGAATATCACAGCCTTCCTGGATTACATGGGCTATAAGTCCAAGTTGAGGACCATGTAAGCCAGTCACGGAAGGGCAAATACTGAACGATTCTACTTCTATAAGGTATCTAAAGGAGTCAAACTCATAGAAGCAGAAAGTAGAATAGTGGTTGCTGGGGCTAGGGGAAGAGAGAAATGGAAGATTGCTGTGCAATGTGTATACAGTTTCAGTCACTCAAGACGAAAAAGCTATAGAGATGTACTGCACAACAATGCGTATATAAACGATGCTATACTGTACACTCAAAATTTATTAATAGAGTAGATTTCATTTTTATGTGTTTTTAACCACAATAAAAAACAACTATAAAGTACGTTACTTTAACAATTGACCAACTGTGAAGATTGATTTCATTTTAAATAACAGTAATGTGTCAAAAAAACCCCAAAAAGCAAAAATAATAATAATAAACAAAAGATAGTAGTGTGTCAAATTTCTGGTGTGATGATTATATTATGATTAATTGGAGAATGATCTTGTTCTTCGATGATACATTTTAAAGTAATGAGAAATGAAGAAATCCCATAATGCTTAAAACTTACTCTCAAATGATTCAGACAAAAAGAAGTGTGTGTGTGTGTGTGTGTGTGTGTGTTTACAATTCTTAGGTTCATTGCCTTATATTTGTCAATTGTGTAAGATTTTAAAACTTATAAAAGTTAGGACAATTCAAAGAAATTCCTGAGATATTTAAAGCATTGACTGTCATGATCTGATTTGTATTATAGAATGATTATTCTGATTAGAGGCAAATTTACCGTAAATCAGGTGAAGCTTAAGCTTCCAGACTTTTTCGGTGGATTATTTCCAAAGCCCTGGGAAGAAGTCGAGCAATATATTCTTTCAAATGGTCATATGTCTTTGTAAAATTTGCAAAGTAATATATTTTATTTACATGTTTAACCACTGCATCTTTTGATTCCAACTCTTCATCTTATCATTAAGTGGCTCTAGAGTACTCATGGGCATTTTGGGGATCATGCTAAGGAAAATTTTAACTTAAATTTAATAAAATATTTTTGTAGTTTGCAGTCACTGCATCATACAAGCAGGTATTTGATAGCTTCCTTGTACAACAATGGCTTTCAGGAATTCTTTTGCCACCTCCTGTGCAGATGTAGGTGGCATCCAGAAACAAAGATGCTGAAGTGACATATGAAACCAAACTATCGCACCTAGCACCAGCAAGACATGGGGAGTGAAGAAATGTGCTAGCTGAAAGAGTGTTTCTTATATCACTCCCTATAAAATACCACAAAGTGGTTATCCCATGAAGAGAAGATCAAGGAGTATGTATCCCTAAACATAAGCGTCAGGCTGTTACATAATAGAAACATTTTTTAAATGTTTGTGGTATTTTATAGCTGCTTTATACTCATAATTTGTTGTGCTTTCTTTTTCTCACTCAAAATAAACATTAACTTTCATAAAAATAAATAAATAAACCAAATCCAAGCACACAAATGTACCACAGCCACTTCCTGCTGTGGCATCTGGAACCATCCAGGTGCCACCAACATCTGTATCCAGTGTTCATATTTTCTAGCCTTACCTGCTTCAGCACCTTCCATTACCACACAGCTGTGAAAAGAGTCTGTTGCACAAGTTCATGCCCTATAATCAGTTGAACAAGTCCACATAGTTCTTCCATCTTGTCTATGGATTCCACTTTGCACCTTCCTGCTTCAAGGGCTACACCACTGGTCTTTCTAGATTCATGTGGAAGTATTAAAGCACTGATGTTGGAAGTAGAGACCTACACTTGACCATTTAGGTACCAAGGTATTGTGCAGCCAGCTGCACCTGCATGAGAGTCCACTTAGCTACTATTTACTCAAGTATATCACCTGATGGCTGCTTATCATCTGACAAAGGAGGGAGTGAAAAACATTGATTCATTTTTTTTTCAACTATCTACTCCCTATTCAACTGCATTTTCTAAGAGGATTTCGATCTCTAGGCTCTGGCCACCCCTACTCCTCCTACTACAAAGCCAACTTGACAGGGAAGATCATCTCCAAATGTCTGCCTGCAATGGAGAGTGAGAGATCTTGTGAAATGAGCCATCTTGTCACACTGGGTCTCTTCTAGTGGCTTCTTTCTTCATCACTACCTCCTTTAACACAAGGATACCGACATGGACTCCTCTCTACACCCCCTCCACACAAACATCCCTACCTCTGAGTCCAGAATGAGCTGAATGCCATCCTTTGGCCACCACAGCTCAGTTCAGCTCCTGGTGTCTCGTGATCATTTCCCCGGCTCATTTACTGACTTTTTTCCCCTTTCAGATGTTTGCACATGCCCCTCTTTCTATACTGTAAATAGATATTTTTGAGATCTATTTTAAAATAAATCTTTAACTTGCCATGTGTTTTAAAGTGGTTAAAGATTAACTTTGTAGCTATTTATAAAATTGCGCTGGGTTAGTTAGTCTTCCAAGGCGGGGTCTCTAGGTCTTTTATATTGGATCCTCTTCTCATCGCAGCCCAATGGTAGAATGTGGAGTTTAGGAGCAGGAGAGGAACTGAGACTATGTCCTTCTTTCTTACATTGGTAGAGAGCACTATCTCTCCTATAATAAATATCTACATCTTCTCTATTGTGCACTTAGCAGTGTTGTGGGAGCATAGAGGTGACACTGTGTGCCTGCTGACTGCAATAACCTGGTGACAATTCAGTGATCTCACCCTTTCAAACTGCAGCCCTGGTCTTTGGTGCTTGCTTAGTGTGAATGTTGCATTCCAAACTTATTGAGTCTTGGAAGATCAGAAGGAAGATCACTTGAGATTACCACCACCACTCTATCTCAGCTCTATTCTCTTCTTCTATTTCTAGCACTCAACCACAACGACATTGGCAAACACTGCGCTGAAAGTGAGTGGAAATCAATGTGCACCCATGAGACATGTCCTCAAGTACATAGCTGAGCCTAAGTGTTTTGAAACCTGAAAACCCCTTAAAACTCTTCATGTGAAATATTCACCCCTAGATTTTTCTTCTAGAAGTGTGAAGTGGGAATGGAGCAAGAGTTTAAAAGTCAAATTGTGCCTTTGTAAACGAATAAAATAATATATCTACCATAAGTATCTGTGATATACCAAATGTTACAGGAACTTACATGCAGTGGGTTTTCAGTAGAAAGAGGCAGTCAGCTCTTCAGCAAATTTAAATTTGGCTGAATCCCGAGACCACTGTGAATTTGCTGATGCTTTTCCAACTCAGCTGAGTGATTTTAAGGCTTTCCAAAACTTATATGGTTATTTTTTATATGCTGATAGATCACATGAAGATATAGAATGTGTATTTAAAGCTGAATTCCACCCACACTTACTAAGATCTGCCCATTCCAGAACATTCATCTTTGATGTTCTTCCATTTCATATTTTAAAACTGGTAATGCCTGTCCCACTCCTGAAAGCTCAAGTTTTCAGTTTTCCATTTCCAGATTGCTACTGTAGCACTACAGTAACTCTTTTAACCAACCATGACACCGAATAACTTATATAGTGAACAAAAAGGGGGAATGACTAATTCATGCCAGGAGAAAAAGTCCAGTGTACCACTCAATATGGAAATAATGTGTTTATGGACTGGAATGCTAGGACTATCATTCTTCTTCATGTGCATCTGATTGTATGAGGTTGCTCTGGTTGAGATAAATATGCACTAATTAAAATGCAGATGTTTTGCATTTAATCTCTTTCAAAAGCTAAACTGCTGAGAGATGACTCTAGAAATGGTCTTTCATTTTAAACAAATCATTGTTTTTCTACATATTAGCAATAAATAGGATATATAATTAAATAAATAATTATCGTAGCATGCGAAATATCATATACCAACTATTAAATCTATTAAATCAATTGCTCTCCTAAAATAGATATAAATTAATGGAATAAATTACATACAGCACAAACCAATGGAAGACTCATGTTTATAGATCGGAAGTCTCAATATTTTAAAGATGTATTCTCAAAATTAATCTATACATGAATTGTGATCTTAATTTAAGAATCCTAACATGTTGTTTGAAAAAGTATAATCATTTGTAATCAGAAAAATGTAAATTAAAACTGAAATGTGATTAGACTACTTAACTTCAGAACAGTTAAAATGATTGTAAAAACCAAGATTTGGTGAGATGTGGAGCTGAGGGAAGTCTTATATATAGCCTGTGAGAGAATGAATTTATACAATATCTTTGAACATTTTTTGTAATTACCTATTACAGCTGAGCACAATATTTTTCTATCGGCTAAATTTTTGGCTCTATATTCTAATGCCCAACTCAATTGCATTCTACTCTCCCATATAGAGATATGGTTCTGCTTAGAATGATTACTGAAATGTGATCTTCATCACTCATTTTAAACTTGAAGCTAAGCCTGTTAGAACTTTCTGCATTACCACCTTGCTTGTATAGTCTCATCTTATCTTTTTATAAGAAAGATTGAACATCCCTCTCCTGGGTATTTGATTATTCATTTTCTAATATTTATTTGGTATATGTGAATATGGCAACTTAATTTTCCACCAGATTGTTTTCATGAGAAACTGGCTTATAATTGAGAGATCACATGAAACTCAGGATATTAAATTTCTGGGAGCCTACCTTTAATTGTCCTAATTGGTAATGTATTGTGATTAGATGACAAGACAATATTGGTTAAACAGAAACTGTTTTATTTATGTGACTATGCAAAGATTGTTGATGTATCACAATGTAAAATTATTATAAGAATGTGGAAAAATATAAAATTTCATAAGCACTATTCTGAAAGAAAAGCAAAAATATATAAACACAAATAGGAAGGCTCTTTACCAAACATCTAAATTCAATAATAATACATCGAAAGCAAAGAAAATAAAACAAAGTATTATACATCTTATAGTTCAGTATTTCAAATAAATTGAAAAAGATACCCCCAAATAAACTTTAAAATAGTATGTGCGGTGTGACTGCAACTAATAATGACCATGGTGTGGGGAGTGTGTGTGCATTGTGTGTGATTGTTCATAATCAATCAATGGCAAACAAATTATTGGCTTTTTTTCACTGTTTTTACTCTTTACAGGCATTTTTTTCATATTTTTATGAGGGAGGATGACTCTTCAATTCCCATGGTGTCTCCATTTTTATTTTTGCCCCTAAAAATGGATCTATAAGACTGAATTTGTACCTTCTTTGAACTTATGATGCATGGTTTGTTGCTATGTGAGTTAGCGTATGAAATTTCTGTGTATATTTGAAAAGCTGGTATGTTATAACAGAACATTCTCAAGTATAATGACTAAAATAACAGTTTATTGATGATAGAAATTTTATATTTAGAATTTATATTTAGCTGTTGTTTATAATATGAGAGACTTAAAACCTAGAATATTTTCTTCATATTGGTCAAAATAGTGGGATAGAATTTTAAAGCACAGTTATGGCCAGCTGTACTTTGTGCTGTGTAACGTTTACTATTATAAAAATCTGAGCAAATTCTTAGAAAATACTGACAAATACTTGTAGTTACAGGTAATACGCATGATGTATTTAAGCCTCCTGGTAAAATATAATCAGGGAATCAAAATAAAAGAACCTGGAGTAGATGATAAGTCAATATTGATCTTTCAATGAAGAGTAGATTGATATGAAATAGTCTCTCAGCAAGTGGATATGTGCAAGTGCTTAGGTTTAAATGGGGTTAAGAAAAACTTAACCAGTTCAAGTGTCATGACAGGGTGCTCTAATAGCATAGAATTTCTAATTTGTGGATTTTTTTTAAGTACAAATGACTTTAAATGCAAAAAATACAAATGACCACAGTTGAAACATAGAGGATAATACTAATATATGTCATTGGTATTTAATAAACAATCAGATATTTTTCACAGTAATTTGACAGTTTATGACAAAACATTCCTCTATTATTTATGACAAAATAAGACTCTCTTATTTCAGGTGCTAGAGGATTAATCCCTTTTTTTAGAGAAAAAATTCTCAATTGTCCATTTCTGGGGAATAAGCCTAAATTGAAAGTGCAGATATTATCTGCAGTTATATGTCATGAGGGCCAAATGCTTGAAAATTTCCCCTCTTGATTGCCAACAGGACATTTAAATAGGTTCCAGAGATATGTCAGTATCAAATTTGTCAAGAAAAGTCTATGGCAAAGTGTATTCTTGATGTAATTTTTCTTAATTCCTCTAATTGTTTCCTTTTAAAAGGCTATTTGGAAAGATTTGCCTGCCTAACTATTACTATAAACACTTTTTAATGAGTGAACACACGTAATAAAGTGGTTCTTTTGCTTTTGGGACCTAAGAAGGTAAAGAACTATTTTAGTATTTATCAGGGGAACCCACCCCCAATATTTCAACATAGGTTCTTTCTATTTTCCATAAGTGTCCGCCAGCTGAGAAATAAAGAGAAAGAGTACAAAGAGAGGAATTTTACAGCTGGGCCACCAGGGGTGACATCACATATTGGTAGGACCGTGATGCCCACCTGAGCCGTGAAACCAGCAAGTTTTTTATTAAGGGTTTCAAAAGGGGAGGGGGTATAAGAAGAGGGAGTAGATCACAAGCTTCAAAGAGCAAAAAGGAGAACTACTGATAAGGGTCCAACAAAGATCACAAGGCAAAGGGCAAAAGCAGAACTACTGATAAGGGTCTATGTTCAGCAGTGCACATATTGTCTTGATAAACATCTTAAACAAGAGAAAACAGAGTTCGAGAGAAGAGAACCGATCTGATCACAAATTTACCAGGGCCGGGTTTTTCCCCACCCTGGTAAGCCTGAGGGTACTGCAGGAGACCAGGGCTTATCTCAGTCCTTATCTCAACTACATAGGACAGACATTCCCAGAGTGGCCTTTTATAGACCTACCCCAAGGAACACATTCCTTCCCCAGTGTATTAATATTAATATTCCTTGCTAGGAAAAGAATTTAGTGATATGTTCCCTACTTGCACGTCCCTTTGTAGGCTCTCTGCAAGAAGAAAAATATGGCTTTGCCCAACCCCGCAGGCAGTCAGACCTTATGGTTGTCTTCTCTTGTTCCCTAAAAATCACTGTTATTCTGTTCTTTTTCAAGGTGCACGGATTTCATATTGTTCAAACACACATGTTTTACAATCAATTTGTACAGTTAGCACAATTATCACAGTGATCCTGAGGTGACGTACATCCTCAACTTATGAAGATAACAGGATTAAGAGATTAAAGTCAGACAGGTGTAAGAAATTATAAAAGTATTATTTGGGAACTGATAAATGTCCATATTAAAATGAAATCTTCACAATTTATGTTCCTCTGCAGTGGCTCCAGCTGGTCTCTCCATTCAGGGTCCCTGACGTCCCGCAACAAGTATTAATTTGGATTCTCTCATTTAAAATCTTATTGGGAAAGGAAGAGAGAATATAATTTATATTATATTTTGGATCTGGCTTTGTATGCTTTTGTATCTTTTCTATTTCCACCTGGGCTATCATCCCATATACTGAAATATTAATACAGTTATAACAAAACAAAGCATGACCTGGTTTATTTGCTGACTAGCTGCAGAAGTTTGGCTCAAATGTGGAGTATTTTTCAATTAACCAGAAAAAAAGACTATTTAAAATGGCAAGTAATTTTATAAATAATGAAATAATTTATGTTTACTATTTGTTAATAACATTTTCTCTTATTTTTAAATGATTAGTTGGCTTTTATATTATCATACAAAGCAGCATTTTGATATAAGCTTTACTTATGAATTTTGTGACTTAGCCATGTTAGAACCTAGATAACACACTCTAACTAATTCTCTATGGCACAGCTTCTCACCCTCCCATGTTTTTCAAAGAAAACTAATAAATTGACTAAATTGTGCAAAATCCATTCAAATACATTGGAAAAAATACTATTTTATACTAAGCTATTTGGTATCTATTCATTTCATTTCAACAATGAGAATAAACGAATATTTGACTTGAAGTTTAACTTCAAATCATGTGTCCACAGTAGGGTTTACCCCAAGGTATACATTCTTTCTTTTCTGCAAGTAAGAACTCTGCTAGATTTAAGACATTTACTAAGTATTAAAATAAAATTATTACTTAAATCATTTGATCTCCCAGGTGTTGATAGGCAAATACTAAACATAATAGTGTGCTTTCTAAATCCCCTTTGTTTATTTTCTTCATCTCATCAGCTGTAGACATAATTAAGGGAAAGGCTTTGCAAAATATTTTTTTCACATAATTAGAGATTAGCTTTAGTAAATTGTTCCTATGTATTCTGAAATAGGCTAGTTATATTTTGTAGTCAGTGTTCAATATAAATAAGAGCATTTCCTTTGAATTGTTTAAATGTTACTGAAACAGTATGTCATACCTGTTTAATATATTACATCTTCAAAAGCAATGTAGAATAATTTCTTATGGGAAATGAAAAAATAGCCTAGAAAATATAATTCTTTTTTCTGTTAATTCAGATCACACTAATGAATTTTAATAAAGCCTGCCTGGTTTATTAGTCATTAATAATATTTTCTCATAAATAAGTTAAATATTAACAGTAAGGTAGCAACATTATCACTATAGCAATAACAAATTCACAGCTCTGGTTTAACATGAGTTGCTTTTGTACACATATATATAACATGATGAAATGAAGAGAAAATATTTCTATAAAAAAGTCAAGAAAGATGATGAGAAGCCTTCTTTTATGCATTTAATAGGTGTTTATCAAAGATCTAAGACAGAAAGAAGTTATTCTAAGTATCTTGAGCCATTCAGATTAAAGAAAAACACTGATTTAACTTCTGTTTCTGTAATATGATAGATTGGACTATTTGGACCCATTCTCTAATTGAAAATGTATAAAAATACAGTAAGATACATTTATAAAATAATTTAATATTATTAAGAAAATGAGAAAACTTCCAACCAATTACTAAGAAAAACATAGAAACCAAAGAGGACAGCCAGGCAGAAAAGGCAGACAAAAAGTCCTGACGGCATTTGTGAATCCCCAAAGGCCTGATAACTGTGACAACCTTTCACAACAAAGAGACACGAATCAAAATTTGGGATCCATTCAAGTCGGAAGAGTTTAGAGGATATCATCTGCATATTCAGCTGGATCTCCAAGGAGTTATACATTCAGTTTAAGTGAACAGAGAAATAAATATTCTTATTTCATCCCTACCCAGTTCTTGGTATATAAGGTGGTATGGTCATGAGTAGAACAAAAGGAGAAAAGTTGTATATATGGGCTAGTTCTCTCAAATATATGAAGACTAAATTCATAATCATGAGGTGTTCCAATAAACTGGAAAAATGAAAACCTTTTGGCTATGTATGAGCCTATTTGATTTAGTCATTTCCCATCTTAGGTATCCTGGTAATGAGCTGGCTTAGCAAAAAACTTCAACATGGAAATGATACAGGCAATATACTCTAGGAGACTGACATCCTAGAATTAGCAAGCCCATCATACTGGCCCCAAATCTCTTGCTGTTATATAACATATAGAGAGGACACTGATTTCCTCCTAAATACATAAGAGATAATCTGGTGGATCATGAGGTTAAGAGATCAAGACCATCATGGCTAACATGGTGAAACCCCATCTCTACTAAAAATACAAAAAATTAGCTGGGCATGGTGTCTGGCACCTGTAGTCCCAGCTACTCGGGAGGCTGAGGCAGGAGAATGGCGTGATCCTGGGAGGCGGAGGTTACAGTGAGCCAAGATGAGGCCATTGCACTCCAGCCTGGGTGACAGAGCAAGACTCCATCTCAAAAAAAAAAAAAAAATTGAGTTGTTTTGTTTTGTGGGTATTACTAAGCCGATTCTATAATATAAAAAAAATGCAAAGGGACTAGAATAGCCAGAAACTCTTGATAAATAATGCTAAGGTGGAAGGACTTACACTCCTAGATATTATAAATTATCTTTAAATACGTGCAGAATTTAAGTCTGAGGGGAACCAGTAAAAGGATAGACAATTAGACTAATCTGCAAGAATATATCTTAGGTTAGACATAAATCATGTGGACACTTAACTTATTGCAAAAGTTGACCACAGCAGAGCAAAGTAGCAGGAAAGAGAGAAAGAACAAACTTTTAAGTAGATGCTGCTATGTTAATAACATAATCACATAAAGAACTATGTAAATTGATACCTTACTTACAAAAAATGAAATCAAATTTTCAAGAACTAGAGTTTTAAGTTTGAATAAGAAAACAACAAAACTTAAAGAAAATGAAATATGAGACTATTTTCATGGCCTTGAAGTTAAAATGATAACTTGTTACACATTAGAATAAGGAATTATAGTTTATCAAGTGACACTTGTTAAGAGAAATAAAAGACCAGAACGTGGGTTTCACTTTAGTACTAAGCAAGTCTCAATGAATTTTTAAAAATTGAAATCATACCAAACATACTCTTAGAGCATTCATGGATATCACATAACTTGCTCCTGCATAACTCCAGGGAGAACACCAAAATTAAAGCAGAAGTTTGTCCCTATTCATAAAACAGGGACAAAACTCACCAAAATCTCTGGGCTGCAGATAGCACAGTGTTAAGAGGAAAGTTTATTGCACCAAATGCCTTCATCAAGAATTCAGAATTACCTCAGATGAACAATCTAACTTTTCACCTAAAGGAACTAGAAAAAGAAAGAAGAAGCCAGTCCCCAAGCTAGTAGAAAAAAACAAATAACTAAAATTAGAAAAAAATGAATGAAATTGAGATGCAAGAACCCATACAAAGAATCAATGAAACTGAGACTTGTTTTTTTTTTTTGAAAACATAAACAAGATTGATAGACTGCTAGCTAGGTAAAAACAAAAGAAAACAAAACAAAACAAAAACTGAGAAGATCCAAAGAAGTACAATCATAAATGACAAAGATGGTATTACAACTGATCCCACAGAAATATAAAAGTTCCACAGAGGATACTACGAACACCATGTACACAAATTAGAAAATGTAGAGAAAGTGGATAAAATCCTGGAAACAAATGATATCCCAAGAATGAATCAGGAAGAGATTGAAACCCTAAACAGACCAATATCAAGCTCAGAAATTGAATTAAAAAAAAAAAAACACTAACAACCACAAAAATAACAATGGACTAGATGAATTCACAACTCAATTTCACCAGACATACAAAGAAGAGCTGATGCCAATGCTATTGAAATTATTCCAATAAATTGAGGAGGAGGGCTCCTTCCTAACCCATTATATGAAGCCAGTAACAATTTAATACCAACTTGTGGCAGAGACACGATGAAGAAATAAAACTTCAGGCAAATATCCACAAAAACCCTCAACAGAATACTAGCAAACTGAATTTAGTAGCACATCAAAAAGTTAATATACCACAATCAAGTAGGCTTTATTCCTGGGATACCAGCCTGTTTCAACATACACGAATCAATAAATGTGATTCACCATATAAACAGAATAAAAAAGCAAATCCACATGATCATCTCAATAGAAAGAAAAAACTTTCAATAAAGTCCAACATCCCTTCATGATAAAATCCTTTAACAGACCAGGCATTGAACAATCATATCTCAAAATAATGAGAGCCATCTACGACAAAATCAGAGCCAACAGTATACTGAACAGGCAAAAGCTAGAAATGTTCCCCTTCAGAACTGGAAAAAGACAAGATGCCCACTCTCACCACTCCTATTTAATATATTACTTGGAAGTCCTAACCAGAGCAATCAGGCAAGATAAAGAAATAAAAGGCATACAAATAGGAAAAGAAGTCAACCTATTTCTCTTCACTGATGATAAGATTCTATATCTAGAAAACCCTAAAGACTCTACCAAAATGCAACTAGAACTGATAAACTATTTTAGTAAGTTTTCAGAAAACAAAGTCGATGTACAAAAATCAGTACCATTTCTATATACCAATAATTTCCAGGCTGAGAGTTAAATTGAGAACACAATCTGCAACAGCCATAAAGAAAATGAAATATCTAAGAATACAGCTAACCAAGGAGGTAAGAGATCTCTATAAAGACAGCTACATAACACTGTTGAAATAAATTGGCAACAACAGAAAAAAATATATAAAAATCATGCTTTTTAAAAAGAAGAATTAATATTGGTAAAATGGCCAAAAGCACAAAGCAATTTACAGATTCAATGCTATTCCTGTCAAACTACAAAAGTCACTCGTTACAGAATTAGAAAAAAAAACTATTCTAAAATCCATATGTAACTAAAAAAGAGCTGAATAGCCAAAGCAACTGGAAGCAAAAAGAACAAAGCTGGAGGCATCATATTACCCAATCTGAAACTACATTATAAGGCCATGGTAACCAAAACAGCATAATACTCATAGGATAACAGACACATACACCAATGGAACAAAATAGAAAACTCAGGAATAAATATATATCAATGCAATCATCTAGTTTTCTATAAGACTGATAAAAACAAGCAATTTAGAAATGACCCCCTATTCAGTAATTGTTGCTGGGATAACTGCCTTGCTGAATGCAGAAGAATGAAACTGGACCCTTATATTTCACCATGTACAAAAATTAACTGAAGGTGAACTAAGGTTTTAAGTGTAAGACTATAACAAACTTTAAAAAACTATAAAAACTCTATAAAAATTATAAGAAATAGCCTTCTTGACATCAATCTTGGCAAAGAATTTTTGACTAAGTCCCCAAAAGTAATTGTAACAAAAAAAATTGACAAGTAGAACCTAATTAAACTAAACGGCTCTACACAGTGAAATAAGCTACCAAGAGAGTAAATAGACAACATACAAAAAGGGTGAAAATATTCACAAACTATGCATCCAACAAAGGCTTTATATCTATAAACTATTAGGAACTTATATAAATGAGCAAAAAAACCCAAATAATTTCATTTAAAATGGGCAAAGGACATTAACAGACACTTCTCAAACAAAGACATAAAAGCAGTCAACAAACATGAAAAAATTCTTATCATCACTAATTGTAAGAGAAATGCAAATTTAAACCAGAACGAGATATCATTTCACACCATTCAGAATGCCTGTTATTAAAAAGTTAAAAAACAACATGCTAGTGAGGGTGTGAAGAAAAGGGAACAAATAAATATACACTGTTGGTGATAACGTCAATTTCTTCAGCCACTATGGAAATCAGCTTGGAGATTTCCCAAACAACTTAAAACAGAGTTACCATTCTATCCAACAATTCCATTACTGGGTATATATACCCAAAGGGAAATAGATCATTATACCAAAAAGATACATCCACTCATAGGTTCATCACTGCACTATTCATAATAGAAAAGACATGGAATCAACCTAGATGCCCATCAGTAATGGATTAGATAAAGAAAATGTGGTACTTACATACCATGTAATATTACACAGTCATAACAAAGAGAAAATCATGTCTTTTGCAGCAACATAGATGGAGCTGGAGGCCATAATCCTAAATGAATTAACACAGGACCAGAACACAAAATACCACATGTTCACACTTGTGAGAGTGAGCTAAACATTGGGCAAACATAAATATGGGGAAAATACACACTAACACTACAGACTAGAAGAGAGTGGAGGGGGGTGGGTTAAAAAACTATCTATTGGTACTACACTTATTACCTGTGTGCAATATACTCAAGTAACAAACCTGTACATGTATACCCTGTATCTAAAATAAAAGTTTCTTAAAAAAAATTCATTTTATTTTTGTTACTTTATTATTTCAGTTTGTTTTAGTTTTGTTGCAGTTGTTATTAACATTTATCATTTCTTAAATTCCTTGGGATTTTTGGATCTGTGGTGTTATATCCTTCATTAATTTTTAGAAACTGCATCCATCATTTTCTGAAATATTCTTTTACCACATTCTTTCTCTGGACTTCTGGAATTTTGATTACATATGCATTAGTCCATTGAAAATTGTCCCACAGTTCTTGGATGCTGTCTTCTGTTTTTTTGTATCTTCTTTCTCCTTTTTTATATTTTTGTGTTTTTCAGCTATTTTTAATTTGTGTAATTTCTATTGACAATCTTGAACACTGATTGTCTCCTCAGTTATAAACAATCTAATAAATCTATAAAACGTTCATTATCTTTGTTCTAAAATTGAAGGATTATATATAAAAAATGAAAACTACATAGAATTTACTTTTATATAACACATACTTTCCTTATTTAACCAAATGTGAAAACCTCCTTCTGGTTTTAGGAAACAGACCAGTCTTAAGTAAAATAATGCTAATCAAGAATTTCAGATGGGTGGAAAGGTAGGCTGAAAGCTTCTGCAATGAAGAGCAATGCCTCCTCCATTATACAATGTTGAGGAAAAAAAAAAAAAAACGCCTTTCTGAAATAGGGCCTCAGACAAAACAATTGCTGATCTTTCAATAGCTATTTAACAGAGACTTAAGGTAAGGGGAGTGGTAGGTTGAAAGAGCAAGGAAATTCTGGAAATAATGACTATAACTTCAGAAGTCTTTCAGAACTGAGAAGACAAGTAATTTTCTGACACCTTTCAAAAGGTGATGAGGGTTATACCAAGAAACAAGGAAAAACCAGAGATGGTTTGAGTCTTACTGAAACTGAAACATTGCCTTGACCTGGTCTAATACCTAGTGATAGAATGGATTAATTATTTACTCTATCTATTTTAATTGTATTTTTTCACAATACTAAAGGAAATGAAACATTTGACCCCTGAATGGCATGAAGCAGCACTGACCCCAAACACAGTAAAAAATCCATCTATAACTTTTAGTTCCTCAAAAGCTTAACTACTAATAACCTACTCTTGACCAGAAGCCTTACTAATAACATAAACATTTGGTTAACACTTATTTTGTATGTTATATGTATTATATACTTTATTCTTACAATAAAGTAAGGTAGAGAAGAGATGTTATTAAGAAAATCATAAGGAAGAGAGAATATATTAAGTGGAAGTGGATCACGATAAGGTCCCCATCCTCATTGTCTTCACGTTGAATGGGTTGAGGAGGACAAAGAAGAGGGGTTGGTCTTGCTGTCTCAGAGATGGCAGAGACACAAGAGGTGGGAGAGGCAGAAGGGAAAGTAGGAGAGGGAGGCACACTCATTATAACTTTTACTGAACGAAACTGCATATAAGTGAATCTGCATAGTCAAACCCATGTTGTTCAAGGGACAGTTGTACTAACAACCTTTTTAAAAAAAAACTTTTCCTGAAAAAGAGGAATGTGAACACTTCTAAATTGTTTTATGAAGCCAGCTTTAATTTGATACATACCTTAGAGCATTTTATGAAAGAAAAATTTTCAGCCAATCAAATAAGTGAATATACCATGGCTAAATAATTAAATGAGATTTTTGCCAAAATGAAAGATTAATTTAACATTTGAAAATCAAAAACTGTAATTCAAAACACAAACAGAATAAGGTAGCAGCATTCATTCTAATAGGTACAAAAGATGTATCTGAAAAATTAAAATATTTATAAGAATTCTCAAGAAATTATAAAAGAGAAACTCTCTTAATATAATAAAGGGTATAAGGAAGAATCATTGTATATGTTTCATATAATTTAAATTTTACATAGATAAATATTTAAAATATATAAGATTATATACTAAGGTTATTAAAAGTAAATCCTCAAGAAAATACAAAGAAAAGCTTTAAATTGAAGAAGATATTTACTGTAGATATTCTAAAAGAAATCACATTCAGAATATATTTTAAACACTTTAAAAATCAACAATAAAAAGATTTAAAATAATAGAAAATGAATAGAAAAAAAATTCACAAAATACCCAAATTGCCAACACATTTACACGAAGGTGATCAACTTCATTAGTAATCATAACTCAGTGACGCTCCACAGTCATCACTTGGATAAAGTGAAAAAGACAGAAAATAGAAAGTTTTAGCAATGATGTGGACCCACTGAAATTTTTATTTACTGCTGATGGAGTCTTGATTGTTACAACGATTTGGATAAATTCTCTGGCATTATTTTTCTAACTTGAATTTGTGTATACCATGAGATCTATTAATTACATTCAAAAAAATGCAATACAAATATTATATGTGTGTGTTAATCAAAAGACATGCACTAAATTGTCGTTTGCAATAATAATTAGTAAAAATCAATAATTGCAAATATCCAAATACCCATTAGCAGAGGAATGAATAAATAAATGGTCTTATATTCACAAAAGTAGACATATAGCATTGACAATTAGCAATACACAACTACAGGAATAAGATAGATAATGAGAGACAAACTTGATGGTCCCAGAACTTCATTTCATTTCTTTTTTTGTTCACTTAGAGAGCTGACCCAGCTGAACTAATGTCAGCATTCTTGTGTGGTAGGACTGTTGGCAGGATCTTGCTATGAATTCCCTGACGCTCGGTATGCATACAACCAAAGCACTGTTTTTGAGCCAGAGAACCTGTGCTACACGTTTTGTTTCTAGATGTTGTCTAAGCCTTTATTAGCCCACTAACTTATAAATATGTACTGTAGTGTCTAGGCAAGGCTAGCTCTTGTTCTTGGAATATTTATGGCCGCTTTCAGCCAGGACGTCGGCCATGATAGCGTGGACTATCTCTGCCAAACCAATGCTGTGGAATGATCAGAGTTCAGGGAAACACAGACACTCTACTACTTCTCTGTTCTTTAGCTCCCCATCCCTATCTGCTGTATCAACCCTCCAAAATCTGTTATATCTATAGTGTGTGCTGACTTCATTGAGGAGATGGTTAGCTATTAGAGTGCTGGACAAAGTTGAAATTAAAAATTTGCAACTGCTCTGAGCATTTATAAATTTGTTTGTTAAATATTCTAATATTTGTTAGTTGGGAAAATGGGTAGATTTACTAATTCAATACATATTAATAGAATATCTGGACTCTCTTGAATACAAGCTTCCAACAGAGACTTGCACAGCTCAGTGGGCATGTGCCTATCTATTTCAGGCTGTCTCTAAGATGCACGTTGAGCTTGAAAGAAGCAGCTTTCTCATCATATGGAAAAAAGTTTGTGTTGTTCTTTGTCAATTACTTACTGTGCCACCTTATGTTAGTGTTTTCCTCTTTTGTTGCACTAGATTATCTAATTTTTGAATTAATAGTACTTGTTTTAAAATAGTGCTAAATAAATTAAATCAGCCGGGCGCAGTGGCTCACACCTCTAATCCTAGCACTTTGGGAGGCCAAGGCAAGTGAATCACTTGAGGTCAGGAGTTTGAGACCAGCCTGGCCAACGTGGTGAAGTCCTGTCTCTACTAAAAATACAAAAATTAGCTAGGTGTGGTGGCGTATGCCTGTAATCCCGGCTACTCTGAAGGCTGAGGCAGGAGAATCACTTGAACTCGGAAGGCGGAAGTTGCAGTGAGCCAAAATTGTGCCACTGCACTCCAGCCTGGGTGACAGAGGGAGACTTCATCTCAAAAAACAAACAAACAAAAAATTAAATCAACTATTATTTATAAGACATGAATTATTTCCAGTGCTCCGAAAGTGCTTCAAAATGATAAATGTTTGCAAGAGGATTGACAAATTGAGAGTACTGCACATTACATGCTGTACCCATTATATCTAAGATATTAAAATATGTATTATTAAATAACCTTTATGTTAGCTTGGAAACTAGTAAAAGCACTTAGTTTATTAATACTGGATATGACTCAAGCAATTATGATAGCAATATGTGTATGAAAGTGAATTATTCATTAACTACTATAAGCAATGGTTTAAAGGTAAAAACAACAGTCGCTACTTTATAGAAACATAATATTCATAACTTTTTGAGGGGAATAAAAATATTCTATTAAAATCTTCGTTTAAAAATGAGTCTGTGTGAACGCTCAATATACAACTTAGTTTTCATCTACCTTTAAAATATTGACAATTGCATCAAATTAATTGCCATATAATAGTCTTTGCTAGGCAAACTTCATTCACCTTGAATAACTTAAATATATATTTTAAAACAAAAGTTTGAAGTTCTAGCATTGCTAATATTTAGCAAAATAAAACATGAAAAAAACGAGATTAGCCTAAAAAACCTAAGCATGTAGCTGAAATTAAATATGCAAATTAATTAAGAAGAATGTAGTCTTGTGTCAGGCTGTTGTATGAAATCTGTAAGTATTCACAGAACAAAAAAATAATTTTCTTGTTAGCAAAGTTTTAGTCAAAGATGGCCACAGATGAAAAATAAATAAGCAACATTTAGGAAATCAAAGAAAGATGTTCATAATTTACAAAATCAACTGCTGTGTAATTATACCCTTTTCACTTATAAAATTGATTTATTAACTGCAGAATAGATTATAAATAACATTTTTATTATTCTCAGTTAATATATGTAGAGTATAAATTCAAAATCTTAACATTCTGTTTGATCTATTTTAATAATAAAAGCAAGGCAGCAAGATTATAAATTTGATTAGTATAAATTAATCATAAAAACAATATAGAATAAATAATCTAATACAACCAAAAAATCACTTATTGTGGAATATAAACAAAAGTTCTTATTTACTCTTCAATGAGACAATTATAATATTTTTATATACCTATGCATTGGGCGCTTTACTACCCAGAAGTTTGCTTAGTAATTTTACCCCTAATTTGTTTATTGAAATCCATGTAGTGTTTTACTAGCAAAATTTGTTCAAATTATAAGTTGTAAAATATACAGATAATCAGCAATGTATTCATTTTCATGAATTTTATCTCAATCTTTTTTTCTGTCACATTTCAGTACAGAAATAATTTAAAGCTTACTTCATTATAAATTAAAGATAAAACCTCTAGAGGAATAGAGGAAGAACAGTGATTGAAGGATATTCTTAATTCTAAAAACTTTTTAATCTTCTGTATCCTTAAATTTTTTTACCTTCAAACATGACATAAAAACTCATTTGTTTATTCAAATGTTTACTTGAAAGTGGTAATTTAAAACAAATGTTTTTCGGTAGTTATATGAAGATTGGTTAGAAGATTTTACTAGGAAATTTGATATTATGAATGAGATTGGTACCAAAATTGAAGGCAGTCTTCATTGTATGATGATTTTAATGTTTTAATTAGTTTGAAATTAATGATCAATGGAAATGTATTAAATTAATAAAAGCTAAATATTGATTTGTGCATTATTACAGCATTGAGTTTATATTAAATTAAATATTTGAATTATGATTGCTTAGATATAATGTTCAGACATAGGGATATCATAACTCATTTATTTAATAACTCAAACACTGCTTATGTGTCATAATTTCTATCATTTTTACTTGCAATAAAGACATTAAACATATATAATGAAAATAATATATTTTTAAATGTATAAGTGTATCTATTTAAATAAAATAGAACAATCTTTAATAATAGTAAACATATAGAAAGACATTTTGAAAATATGTAAGAAAATAATTTGTATCACCTCTTTTTATTTAAATACTGGAAGTATTTAAATTGACAAAGTATCACAGATAACATCTATTTCAACCACATGAATTTAGAGTTGAATTTAAATATGCATATAAATGATCTAACATAAAGCATCACTCAACTCACAACTTATTTATTGAATCCCAACACTCTTCCCGAAACTATGCTAGATGTGGTATCTGTCCTGACAAATAAGAACAATGTGTATTATTAAAAGATATACATGTTTAAAATAGTGACTTTTGATTCTGATTGAAGCTGATAGAAAAGTTTTCACAGAAAAGTTCAAATTTGAGCTGAGCCTATAAAGATGTGAAATACATGTGATGAATGTAAAATGTGAAATGTAAACCAGACCTTAGGAATAGTAAAAGCAAATGTAGGGAAATAGAAAAAGTCTGGATTATGTGTGCAAAATAAGTAGCAGTTCATGAGAAGATTAAGGTATGCGTATAGACTGGGAGTAGAAGAGAAGGCAAATACTAGGCAGTGAAAGGATCACAGTAAACATTGACTGTGAAGCTAACAGTTTTAAAAATTTTGTTCTACATTGAATGAGAATCCAGTGGATATTTTTGACAATGGTGCATTAGTATCATTCATCTCACAGTACTAAATAGCAAACAATAAAGTCGAGGGGAATTTTTATAACACTTTTTAAAAATGCAAATAAATGGTATCTTAAAAGGATCTAATCTTTGTTGACAGTAACAAAAATGGAAGTTAAATTAGGGGCCAAAGAGATATTTCTCAGGAAGAATTAAAAATGTGATGCTTAAATATAAGGGACTGATCAGTGGCTAATGTCAATATTGTAATATGTTAACGCATGGTAGTATTACTGTTAGAAAGGAATCGAGAACGCAAGAGAAGAAAACATTTAACTGGAGGAAATAAATAGAGGATGTTTAGAAAGTAGTCGAATGGGCAGATGGTTCTATGTAACTGAGACTCTTGAAGAGACCTTGAGGTGGAAATGTAGTATTTTGTGTTCAGATATTTGCATTAGTTTGCTTGAGCTGCTATAATAAAACCACAAACTGGGTGTCATAAAAAACAGACACCTATTTTCTCACAGTGCTGAAGGCCAGAACTCCAAGAGCAAAGTGCACTCAGATTCAATTTCTAGCTGAGGCTCTCTTCCTAGCTTGCAGATTGCTGCCCTTGCTCTATCCTCACATGGTCTTTTCTCTGTGCATCAGACAGAGGAAGATTTCTAGTGTCTCTCCCTCTTCTTAAAAGGATATCAGTCTTATCAAATTAGAACCTCACCGTTACAGTCTAATTTTACTTAATTACCTCCTTAAGGAATCTAGTACCCAAATAAAGTCACAATGGGAGTTAGGACTTCAACATATGAATTTGGGGGGGCCCACACCAAATAAAGTCACAATGGGAGTTAGGACTTCAACATATGAATTTTGGGGGGCCCACAGTTGAGTCCATAATGGTTTTATTTAAAACCATGCAAAGAAATAAAATAATTTGTAGAATTGTGGGTAAAGAAGAGGAAACAAAAGGTAGATGATTGTAGAGTATGAGGTTGAAATACCTCACAAAACATACTAGGAAAAAAAAAAAATTTTTTTTTTTTTCTAAGGTCAGGAGCAGGACAATAATGTCTGTTCTTACCTCTTCATTGCAGCATTGTACTGGGAGTTCTTGACAGTATATTAATGCAGAAAAAAATAAAAGAAAATAGATTGGAAAGGAAGAATGAAAAATATTCACAGAGAGCATGATCAGGAAATAAGATTCTAAAATTACATATAAATTTTTTAAAAGATATTTAAAGAAAGACGGGTGCTATAGTCTGAATGTTTACGTCCCATCAATATTCACATGTTGAAGTCCTACTCCCCAGTATGATGGTACCAGGATGTGGGGTCTTTTGGGAGATAATTAGGTCTTGAAAGCTCTGCCCTCATGAACAAAATTCAGCATAAAACCTGTCAGTAAACTAGGAAAATATGTATACCTCTTCAATCTGACAGAGATAGCTATGAAAATATCACATAGCACTTAATCATGAAAAGCCAAATGCTTTCCTTCTAGGGTCTGGAATGAGACAACAATGATTTTTTTCAGTCTTTCATTTAAGCAATGAAGTGGGAATCTTAGTGTATTAATGCAGAAAATGAAATTTAAAAATATTTAAAGTGTATTCCACATAATAATACGATTGAATGGTGGCTCCTATTCCTACCACAAAGAAACTAGTGTGCCTCGAATGCAAATTTGATGCTTCACAGCTAAGTATTCAGTTCCTTTATCTGGCTCTGAAATCCAGCCCTCCATGATATTTGTGGGATGCCCTACAATGAATATTGGACTGAAAACTTGTCACTAACATTGTATCCATCAGTTTTCCCCTGTTAACTTTGCTCCAGTGGTTGTTGGTGTATAGGCTTCTTGCTTAATTCCTTTATTGACATTAGAAAGAGAATGTTCAAAACTATAAAATAACTGATATAGAATTAGTCTCATCCAGAAAGGAAAATGTTTTTAAAAAATTAATCAAGTCTATTCAAATTAATGCGAAATTCTGGTTAAATTGAATACTTTTTGTAAAATCAAATTCTCAAAAATAACATTAGAAGAGAGATTTAGAGCAATTTCTTTGGCTGGAATTAAGAAAGGTGTCAGAGTTTTCATACCTCTTCTTAAAAAAAAAGTATTACATGGTGTTACAAGGTAATTGCACCTAAGTGTCTGAGACAAATGATGCCAATGATAAACACTTCCAAAAAATTGGGCTGATGAAATAATCTGTACAACAAACCCCATGACACAAGTTTACCTATGTTAACAAACCTGCACTTGTACCCCTGAACTTAAAAGTTAAAAAATTGTGCGATAACTGGAAAATGTATTAAACAAAATCAATTGTATAATCAAATGTTTAATGAACACTAGATAGACATCCTAAAGAAAATATTAACAAAAATAAATTAGCAGCATATCGACATAATTAGACATCAACACTAAGTAAGCTTTATTTAAGAGATTCAAGAATGCTTCTATATCAGGAAAACTGCCAAAATAGGTAATCATTTAATATAACATGAGAGAAGAGTAATGATTATTCCCATAGATACTTCAAGATATTTGGGAAAAAAAAACTGTGATTAAAACAAAAAACAAAAATAGATAAGTACTTCTGTTGCAGCTTTTTCACTTCCATAGCTTTGTGAGTGGGAGGGAGGGTTACAGCTCTTTTACCGGTCTCACCCACATCTCAGCAAGCAGGAGCATTACAGCTCTTTTGCTCCTTAGTTTGGTGAGTTTCGGGTCCTTGTCACATGACCAAGAGCAATGAAGTACGTGGACACTGGAGAGTGAGTAAGGCAGACTCTAATTCTATTGAGCAACAGAAAGTACACTCTCAGCAGTGAGAGTGGACCTGAAAGTGGGTTGCCATCTGTGAGAGTCAGCCTGGGGTTTTTATGAGCTTAGAATGGGGGAATGTGTGCTGATTGGTCCGTGGGAGAGCTTGGAAAAATCAGTATTCGATTGGTTAAAAAGCATCATTTAGAAAGAACCAATTGAGAGACAGTGGATAAGAAAGAGATAGAAATTCTCACTCCAGTCCATGGATTCCATCTGAAACTGGTAGCTTGGTTTTCAGACTTTAGACTATCCTTTGCCTGAAGGTCAAGTTTCACTAGGGACCCACCTTGTCTGCCCAGGAATTTATCTGTCTCCTGTCTCTATCACTTCCTTAATATAATCAGATATATCTATCTCATAGCAAACACTAGCATCATGTATCACATCGAAGGGTCTTTCTCTGTATTATGGATAAAGAGTTCCTAGAAAATAATAAGAGATAAAGAGCAACATACCAATACAAAAGGACCTAAAGAATAAGGATAAATAATTCATAGAATGGGATGAATAGATGGTGATAATCCATTCAAGTTATAGAGATAACTCCAACTCAAACATAGATGCATTATGTGATTAGCCAGAACAAAAAAGGGGATAAAATAATGGATATATATTTAATCTTGTACCAACCCATCATCTCTTATTTCAATACTTTTTTCCTCCTTAGCCTATTGTATTTTTTCCCACAGCCTGTATAATTTTCAGACATACTGTATAATATTATATTTATAAAATTTCTAATATGTTTTCCCTCATTAGAATGTAAACTCCTTGTTGGCAAGTCTTCTTTTGTTCACTGATGCAATCCAGTTGTTCAGTAAATGTTTGCAGATGACTGAACAATCAGTAGGATATAAACAAAAATCTTATGATAGTGAGGCCATTTTCATTAAGGCAAAGGAACTTCTCATTAAACCAATGATAGATATTTTACAAAATTTTATGTTTATTTCATAAAAAACAATTATAGTCTTTTCTGTAAGATGCAAATAGATGAGCTAACAATAATAACTTTACGTTTAAATTTTTGTACGTGAGTTTCTCAAAAGGCATTTCGAAAATAAAATAGATTAATTGCCTACTGCTAGGATAAAATTATGTCATAGATTTTCTCCTGGGAGAATTTTCCATTGAATTGAATTCCTCCATATAGGGAGATAACGAAGGCATCATTTTTGCTGGTTCGAAACTTCACATTGCGGATATTCTATTTTGATCCTCGCCTTCACCACTAATCAGTCAAGAGTGCAGCCTTATTCATCTTCGAACACATACTTTGTATAATATTTTATGCTTCTACAACTGGAATAATTAATACATTTTATTATTTCATACTTTGATTTATATTAGTTTTCATCTACTTTCATTCTTTGTATAGTTTTATTTTCATAAAATTAAAAAATGCATTCTTGCTAGCAAAAATAAAAATGTTCTTTTCCTTTGTATCATGGTATGCAACTATTGAATAAAAATACTCCTCTTCTTGATGAGATTTACAGATAAATTGCCTTTTTTTTTCTATATTAACGTCTATGGAAAAAGTATGTTTTCTTCACTTAGTATAGCTTACTGAACTTTAGAAATTTTATTAGTGAGAAAATGCTGGTAGTTTAGATTTTCTGCCCATCTCTACACATTTTATAAAAAAGTGATCTTTCTGATAATTTCCTGTATATCTTTATTCCAAAATTAAAAAAAAATACTCCAGTATACCGCCAGTTGTATCTACAATGTATTAAATAACAACTCATACTAATAGTGCTCTTTAGAAAAAATCTATAATGTACTGTTTATTCAAAATTAAGATATACTTTTATTTTGAACAAAAATAAACTAATACCTTAATATTTTCTGACAAAGTAGAATTACATTAGTTTTTTATCAGAATGATAAAAGACATTGATATATTAAATACTGGTAAATAGAAAGTAGTTATATAAAGCCATTACATTTAAATTTTATTTTGACTGTGCATAGGTACAATCAAATTAAAACAGGTAATAATTTCAGATTAAATATTTAGTAACTAGTTTCGGTACATCAAATGTCTCATACCATTCACAACATTTAAAAGCAGAAAAAATAAAAAAATTACGATTATGGAGAATGATGAGTATCAGTTAATTCATCCATTTAAGTTCCTTTATTCTGTATTCTACGTGAGTCCCAACAGAAGACTACAATACCATTTTACAAAATGTTTGGAAAAATCCACATAAGGGATTACCAATGAAAACATCAATATTTAATATTAGAACATAGAACAATCAATCTCTAATAAAAAACCTGATAAGACAGGAAAAAAGGAACATTACTGATGCTTTTGAATGGCAAATATAGATCAAATATTTACTCTTTTTTTCTGTATACTGCTTTTCAATATTTAAGCTTGACTTGATTACTTAAAGAAAATTAGTTACTTGGGCCAAGTATGTAAATCAATATGTGTCAACTCCTCAGTATATTTAAATTTTAAAAGTATTTATATCAAATACTGAAATATATTTTCTGCTGATTATTTTGCTGAGAAATAAGTAAATTTGGTATGATTCACTCCCCTCTCTACCTACTTTTATCAAATACATTACTATAATTAATTACTTGTTTTTTTTTAAAGGTATCTACATTCTAAGAAATACCAATATAAACCTATTGGAGAGATCTGAAATAAATATTAAGGCAAATGAATTATGATCCAGGATTTTCCTGGCATACCATAGAGATTCACACTTGAGATCACTTTGATTTCATCCTGACCTGTAACCAGTTCAGGTATTGTATCTCAATGAATGGCTTATCATACGCCCACCTGTGCCATTTTGCATTAATTCTCCAGGGCACAGATGAAAATAGCTTTACAGAAAGTATGTCATCATTATCATCACCATCATCTAAATGTGTTAACATAAATAAAAATTTGGGTATTAAAATGTAATGGGACACTATATGTGAAAACGTTATAACAAAAAAAATGCATTTTCCTCTTTCTCAAAAATTATAACATTAAAGAAAAATAAAAGCATCTACTTAGCTATTATCATCAGACTAAAATACCCAAAATATAATATAACCAGCCTACTAAATGTATGAAATTTGATGTGTTAAATAGAACACAGGCCAAGAAACCTCAAGGTATATTAGCATAAATACGACAGAAGTTTATTTCTCTTTTTTTTAATTATTTGAAGTAAGAAAGTGGTTCTGGTTGGTGGTACATCTTAGCTCCATTTTATCTTTCAAAAGACTAGAAATTTCTCTATCTTTATCATCACCAGGATAAACAACACCAGCTTTGCATGGCAAAGCTAAGCTAGCTACAGGGATGAGGAAATCATATAAATATCCTGGAAGTCAAATTTTAAAAACTAAAAGACCTCAGTGTTTGTGTTCAATAGCAAATTAGAAACAGCTCAAGAGGGCCAGGCTCAGTGACTCATGCTTGTAATCCCTGCACTTAGGGAGGCAGTGGTGGGTGAATCACCTGAGGTCAGGAGTTTGAGACCAGCCTGGCCAACATGGTGAAACCTCGTCTCTAACAAAAAAATACAAAAATTAGCCAGGCGTGGTGGTGGGCACCTGTAATCCCAGCTATTTGGGAGGCTAAGGCAGGAGAACCACTTGACCCTGGGAAGCAGAGGTTGTAGTGAGCTGAGATCCCACCATTGCACTCAAGCCTGGGTGACAAGAGTAAGACACTGTCTCAAAAAAAAAAAAAATTAGTAAGCTGAACAATAGATTAGTGGAAAATAGATTGATGTATGGAGCAAAAGAAGGAGTGAAAATAGAAAATTGTATATCAGAGCTAACAAAACGGTAAAAGATCCAGTGTATTGTAACTAGAGTTCTAGTATGAGAGGGCAAAGATAGTAAAATGTAAGCAATATTTGAAAAGTTAATAGATAAGAAATGTCCAAAACTGCTAAAAGGATCTATAACACAAATCCAGAATAATCATAAAGACCAGACTAAGCACATCATACTAAAAGTACTAAAAATCAAAAGTAAATAAAACATTTTAAAATTAATTAGTGGAAGGACATTTTTAGCTGTAAAACAGAAATACCTAACAGAAATGATAGCACTTAAGATATGATGATAATAATAATAATAATTATTATTATTTTGAGGTGGAGTCTCACTCTGTCACCCAGGCTGAAGTGCAGTCGCGTGATCTCGGCTCACTGCAGCCTCCACCTCCCGGGTTCAAGCAATTCTCTTGTCTCAGGCTCCCAAGTAGCGGGGACTACAGGCAGGTGCCACTAAGCCCGGCTAATTTTTTGTATTTTTAGTAGAGACGGGGTTTCACTGTGTTAGCCAGGAAGGTCTCAATCCCCTGACCTCATGATCTACCCGTCTCGGCCTCCCAAAGTGCTGGGATTACAGGTGTGAGCCACTGCGCCTGGCCAAGATAGGATAATATCTTAAACAAACTGAAAGGTTTTATATATATCCAGTATATACCTATCTGTTATCTATCTGTCTATCCTATCCTATCTATCTATCTATCTATCTATCTATCTATCTGTCTATCTATCTGGGATTCTAAACCTGCTAGAGTTTGGATATAGATTATTTACCCCACCAAATGTCATGTTGAAATTTGGTACCCAATATTGGAAGTGGGTCCTAGTAGTGTTTGGGACATGGAAGAAAGTCTCCCATAGATAGATTAATGTCCTCCTTGGAAGGGGATTAGTGAGTTCTCATTTTATTAGTTCGCATGAGACCTGGCTTTTAAGAAGAGCCTGGTACCTTCCCCTTCTCTTTTGCTTCCTGTCTTGCCATGTGATCTCTGCCCACACCAGTTCCCCTTTGCCTTCCATCACCAGTGGACGTAGCCTGTGACCCTCTCTACTTGCAGATACTCAATTGTGAACCTTCTAACATCAAAATAATGAGCCAAATATACTTTTACTCTTTATAAAATACCCAGCTTTAGATATCTCTTTATAGCAACACAAATAGACTAAGACAATATCCAATGTCTTATTCTGTTCCTAGTGCTTTGTCAAAATATATGAGTCAGGATAATTTATAAAGACAGACATTTATTTGTCATAGTTCTGGGGAATGAAGGTCTCAGATCAAAATATTATCATATTCAGTGACTGGTGATGGCCTGTTCCTTCTAGATGGTGGCTGCTAAGCATCCTTCCTTACACGGCAGAAGGGGCCAAAGGAAAAATTGCTGGGTCCTCATATGGCAGAAGAGAGAGAAAAGACCAAGAACTTCTTGGAAGCCTCTTGTATAAGGGCATTTATCCCATTTCTGAGAATGTAGCCCCTATGGACTAATTATCTCTCCAGTGTCTTACCCCTTACACCAACACCTTGGGGTCTAAATTCCAAAATAAAAAATTGGTGGGGGTTTTACGTGAATTTTTTTATCTAAGTTTTTTTTTTTTGTTTTGATTCTTGTGGGTACATAGTAGATGTATATATTTGTAGATACATGAGGTGTTTTTCTACAGGCATGCAATGTGTAATTATCATATCATAGAGAATGGGGCATCCATCCCCTCAAGCATTTATCCTTTGTATTACAAACAATCCAATTGTACTCTTTTAGTTATTTTAAAATGTACAGTTAATTATTATTGACTATATTCATTCTGTTGTGCTATCAAATAATCAGTCTTATGTATTTTTTCTAATGTTTTGTATGCATTAACCATCTCCACATGTTCCACTTCCCCACTATCCTTACTAGCCTCTTGTAACCATCCTTCTACTCTGTACTTCCATTAGTTCAAATGCTTTGATTTTTAGATCCTGCAAATAAGTGAGAACATGTGATGTTTATATTTCTGTGCCTGGCATATTTCACTTAACATAATGTCTTCCAGTTCCATCCATGTTGTTGCAAATGACAGGAGCTCATTCTTTTTTATGGCTGAATAGTACTCCATTCAATATATGCACCATGCTGCTTGTATCCATTCGTCAATGCACACTTAAGTTGCTTCCAAGTCTTGGGTATTGTAAGCAGTGCTGCAACGAACTTGGGAGTATGGATATCATTTTGACATAGGTATCTTTTCTTTGGGACATATATCAAGCAGTGGAATTGCTGCATTATATGGTGGCTCGATATTTAGTTTTTTTGGGGTTTTTTTTGTTTTTTAGTTTTAGTTTCCATTTTTTTATAGTTTTTTAGCTTTAGTTTCAATTTTCAGTTTTGTTGTGTTTGTTTGTTTGTTTTGAGTTGGTGTCTCACTCTGTCACCTAGGCTGGAATGCAGTGGCATTATCTCAGCTTACTGCAACCTCTGCCTCCCAGGTTCAAACAATTCTCCTGCCTCAGCCTCTGGAGTAGCTGGGACTACAGAGATATGCCATCATGTATGACAAATTTTTGTATTTTTAGTAGAGATGGAGTTTCACCATGTTGGCCAGGCAGGCTAGTCTCGAACTCCTAACCTCAAGTGATCCACCCGCCATGGCCTCCCAAAGTACTGGGATTACAGGCATGAGCCACTGCTCCCAGCGGCAATTTTTAGTTTTTTGATGAACCTCCAAACTGTTCTTCATAGCGGTTGTACTCATTTACATTCTCACCAAGTGTATGAGGGCTCCCTTTTCTCCACATTGTCACCAGCATTTGTTATTGCCTGTCTTTTGGATATTAGCCATTGTAACTGGGATGAGATGTCTCATTACAGTTTTGATTTACATTTCTCTGATGATCAGTAATATTGAGCCCCTTTTCATATGCCTGTTTGCCATCTATATGTCTTCTTTTGAGAAGTGCCTATTCAGACCTTTGGCTGATTTTTTAAATCAGATTATTATATTTTTTCCTGTAGAGTTCTTTGTGCTCCTATATAGTATGCTTATTAATCATTTGTCAGATGAGTAGTTTGCAAATATTTTCTCCCATTCTGTGGATGATATCTTCACTTTTTGATGGTTTCCTTTGCCATGCAGAGGCTTTTTAACTTTATATAATCCAATTTGTACAGTTTTTGTTGGGTTGCCTGTTCCTGAGGGATATTGCTCAATAACTTTTTGCCCAGACCAATGTCCTAGAAATGTTCCCAAATGTTTTATTATAGTAGTTTTATAGTATGGGATCTTAGATTTAATTCTTCAATACACTTTAATTTAATTTTTGTATATGGTGAGAGATAGGGATCTACTTTCCTTCTTTTGAATGTGAATATCCAGTTTTCCCTGCACCATTCATTGAAGAGACTCTCTTTTCCCCAGTGTATGTTCTTGGCACCTTTGTCAAAAATGAGTTCACGGTAGGTGCATAGATTTGTTTCTTGGTTCTCTATTCTGTTCCATTGTTTCTATATTTCAGTTTTTATGCCAGTTCAGTGCCATTTAGGTTACTACAGCTCTGTAATATTAATACAATTTAAGTCAGGTATTGGGATTCCTCCAGTTTTGTTATTTTTGCTCACAATATCTTTGGCTATTCTGGGTCTTTTGTCATTTCACATCAATTTTAGAATTTTTTTTCTATTTATGTGAAGAATGTCATCGGTATTTTCATAGGGATTACAGAAAATTTGTAGATTGCTTTGGGTAATAAACAATAATTTTAACAATATTGATTTTTCTATCAACATGGACTACCTTTTCCATTTTTTGCTGCCCTCTTCAAATTCTTTTATCAATGTTTCATACTTTTCATTGTAGATATCTTTCACTTCTTTTGTTAATTCCTAGGTATTTAATTTTATCTGTGGCTAATGTAATGGGCTTGCTTTTTTATTTAAGATTGTTCACACTTACCATATAGAAATGCTACTGCTTTTTGTATGTTGATTTTGTATTCAGCAACTTTACTAAATTTGTTTATTAGTTTTAACAGTATTTTTGTGGAGTATTTAGGATTTTCCAAATATAGGATTGTATCGTCTACAAACAAGGATATTTTGGATTCTTCCTTTCCAATTTGGATGACCTTAATTTCTTTCTCATATCTGATTGCTTTGGCTAGGACTTCCAGTACCTTCTTGAATAACAGTGGTGATAGTGGGCCTCCTTGTCATGTTCCAGATTTTAGAGGAAAAGCTTTCAGTATTTCCTTGTTATGTATGAATCTAACAGTGGGTCTGTCATTATGGCTTTTATTATCCTGAGGTATGTTCCTTCTGTACATAGTTTCTGAGGGTTTTTATCATGAATGGATGTTAAATTTTATCAAATGCTTTTTTTTTAGCATCGATTGAAATTAACATATAATTTTTGTCCTTCATTCTGTTGCTGTGATGTACCACATTAATTGATTCATTTATGTTGAATGGTCCTTGCATCCCTAAGATAAGCCCACTTGGTCATGAATGTGATCTTTTTAATGTATTGTTAAATTCAGTTTGCCAATATTTTGTTAAGGATATTTGCATCAATATTCCTGTGTCTTTTTCTGGTTTGGGTATCACAGTAATACTAGACTTGTGGAATGAGTCTGTAAGTATTCCTATCCCCTGTTTTTATGAATAGTTTGGGTAGTACTGGTATTACTTCTTTAAATGTTTGGCAGAATTTAGCAGTGAAGCCATCAGATCCTAGGGTTTTGTTGCTTGGAGATTTTTTATTTTGGCATTGATCTCATTTCTTTTTATTGGCCTTCTTATTTGGATTTCTTTATAGTTCAATCGTGGTAGGTTGTATGTGTCTAGGAATTAATCCATTCACGGTAGATTTTCCAATTTTTTGGCATATAATTGCTCATAGTGGTCGTTAATTATCCTTTGAACTTCTGCATTATCCACTGTAATGCCTCCTTTATGACCTCTGATTATATTTATCTTGGTCTTCTCAGTTTTTTCATCCTTACTCTAGCTAAAGTTTTGTCAATCTTGTTTATCTTTTCAAAAAACCAACTTTTTGTTTCATTTAGTTTGTTTGGTGAAGTTGTATTTCCCTGGATGGTTTTGATGTTTGTAGATGTTTTGTCAGTGTCTAGGCATTAAAGAGTTAGGCATTTATTGTAGTCTTTGCAGTCAAGGCTTCTTTGTGCCCGTTCCTTTTGGAAAGGCTGTCCAGATACCCAAAGGGACTTGGGCCCCAAGCCCAATAATGCTGTGGTTTTGGAAGACTTGTAGAAGAACTGTCTTGGTGTTCTTGGATAAAATCTGGAAGACTTTAATCTAAATTACCAGGAAGTGACTCTTGTTTTTTCCCCTTACTTTCTCCCAAACAAATGAAATCTCTCTTCCTGTGCTGAGCCACCCTTGTTGTGATTTAAGCACCCCTGTGGCCACCACCACTTGGACTATGCTGGGTCAAACCTGAAGCCAACACAGCACAAAATTTCACCCAAGGTCCACTGTAACCACTACCTGGCTACTACTCATGTTCACTCAAGACCTCTGGACTCTATAATCAGCTGTTGGTGAGACCAGGCAGGCTTGTGTCTTTCCCTTCAGGGCAGTGAATTACCTCAGGCTCCAGGCAGGTCCAGAGAGGCTGTCTGGGAGTCAGGGATCGTTGTCAAAATCTTAGAAACTGATAAGATATTCTATTCTACTGCGTCTAAGCTGGAACTCAAGCCACATATAAAGTCCTTTCTACCATTCCCTCCCCTTTCCACAGATAAAGTCCTTTCTACTCTTCCCTCCCCTTTCCTCTATGTGAGGTTCAGCTCTTCACTCAGCTTGTAGTAAATGCTTCCAGCCGGGGACTCACCTTTCGGGTCTCTAAGGTCCTCTCTGGCCCAAGGCAGGTCCAGAAATGCTGTCCTAGAGCCTAGACCTAGATTTGGGGATCCCAATTGCCTGCTTATTGCTCTACCCCACCATATCTAAGCTGGTGACTAAGGCGCAAGACAAAGTCCCCTTTAGTTTTCCATCTTCTTTTCTCAAGCACATGAAATCTTTCACCACAGACATCACAGCTGGAAATGTGCTGGGTCACATCTGAAGCCAGCATGTCTCATAGCATGAGGGCTCTTTATTCAGTGGGTGATAAATCTTGCCAGGGCTAGGTCTTTCCTTTCAAGGCAGGGGTTTTTGTTTTGGTTGAGGGTGTGTCTAGAAATGTCATCCAAGAGCTAGGACCTGGAATAGGGGCCTCATGACTCTGACTGGTGCCCTATCCTACTGTGGCTGAGCTGGTATCCAAGAAGCAAGACAAATTCCTCTTTACTCTTTGCTCTCCTCTCTTTAAGCAGAAAGAAGGAGTCACTTTTGTTGCTGCAAGCTGTGCTGCCTGGGGCTGGGGCACAGGTATAGCAGCACTCCCTTAGCTTCCCGGCTGGTATATCCTTAGGTCTCATGCAAGCCTAGTCCACTGACTCTAAGCCAAACCCAGCCCAGCACTCTGAGTTGTCCAGTAATTGCAGTCCTTGTGTCCCAGACTGCCTTTCAAATTTATCTAAAACCACAGAGCCCTTTGGTCTATGGTGGAGAGACTTGCTGAGAAATTCACTCAACTTGTAGCCACTGGCATGGGTGATTCTTCTCTGACTAGGTCTGGTCTGGATGTTCCCTCCATACAGACTTCTCTTGATTATCAGGCAGAGACTGTCCTCTTTCCTTAATTTCTGCCAAACAAATGGAGTCTTCTCTCTGTGCTGACCTGCCTAGAGCTAGGCGTGTGGTTGTACAAGCACCCCTTGTGGCCACCACCACTGGGGCTGTGCTGGGTCAGACCTGCATAGCACTGGGTCTTGTCCAAGGCCTGCTGTAATCACTACTTGCTACCACCTATGTTCACTTCAGGACCTTGAGCTCCATGATCAGCAGTTGGTGAACCAGGCAGGTTTGTGTTCTTCCCCTCAGAGCCACAAATGTCCCTAGCCTCTGAGTGGATCCTTAAATGCTATCTGGGAACCATAGATTGGAGTTAAAAATGTTAGAAAATGTCCTGATATACTATTTTACTGTGGCTAAGCTTGCATTTAAGCCACAAGACAAAATCCTTTCCACTTTTCTCTCCTTTTTCGAGTTTGGCTGTGAATCTGTTTGGTCCTGGGATTTTTCTTGTTGATTTTTTTTTTATTACTAATTCTTACTCATCAACTCATTATTAGTCTGTTCAGAATTTTTATTTCTTCCTGGTTCGATCTTGGGAGATTGTATGCTTCCAGGGATGTATTCATTTCCTCTAGGTTTTTTAATTGTGAGCATAGAGATGTTCAAAGCATCCTCTGATGATCTTTTGTATTTTTGTGGCATCAGTTGTAATGTCACCTTTATCATTTCTGATTATGTTTATTTGAATCTTCTCTCTTGTTTTCATCATTAATCTAGCTAATAGTCAGTGAATTTTGTTTATTCTTTCAAATAACCAACTTTTTGTTTCATTGATCCTTCTTTTCTGGGGGATCTCAATCTAATTTAGTTCTCTGAATTTTTATTTCTTTTCTTCTGCTAGCTTTGAGTTTGGTTCGTTCTTCTTTTTCTAGTTTCTTGAGGTGTGATGTTAGGTTGTTAATTTGAGATCGTTCCATCTTTTTGATGTAGACATGTAATGCTATAAACTTTTTTCTCAGTACTGCTTTTGCTATATCCTAGAAGTTCTGCTATCTTCTGTCTATTTTCATTTATTTCAAAGATCTTATTTTTTAATTTCTGTCTTTAATTGTATATCCAAATTCATTAAGGAGCAAGTTTTTTAGTTTCCATGTATTTGTGTAGTTTTGAGAGTTTTGAGTGTTTTCTTTGTATTGACCTCTAATTTTACTCCTCTGTCATCCAGATAGCAAGAAGATATAAATATCCTAAATATATATGCACCCCATATCAGAGTACTCAGATTCATAAAGCAAATACTAACAGACCTAAGAAAGGAGACTGATATTGATGCAATAATGGTGAGAAACTTCAACACTTCACTGACATCACTAGAAAGATCATTCAGGCCAAAAATCTACAAAGAATATCTTGGCTTAAACTGGAAAATAGACCCAACGGTCCTAAAAGACATTTACCAAACAGTCTATCCAACAAGCATAGAATATACATTCTTCTCATCTGTGCATGGAACATTCTCCAAAATTGACCATATGCTCAGTCATAAAGCAAATCACAATAAGATAAAAAAAAATAGAAATCACATCCACTTCTAGGACCAGATGGTAAAATTTTATAATAAAAGCCTCACTATACCCCAATGTGTTACTGAAGATGTAGAGCAACAGAAACTATAACATGTTGCTCATAGGAGTGTGAATTGAATAGTCTTAAAAAAACACAGACACATGGATGTATCCTCTAAACTTAAAAATATGACTCTCCTATGACTCAGCAATTGTTTGCCTACTTATATACTGAATAGAAATGAATATATATGTATAAGAATAACAATAACAGCTTTGTCAAGATAGCCCCAACTAGAAACAACTCAAATGTCAATCAACACTTAAAAAATGAGTAATATTATGTAGGTTCATATTTTGAAATTCTACAAAGTAATAGTTAAAATTGAACTACTTTTGCATAAAACCACATGATGTTGAAAGACTAAGTTCAAAATATCTCAACCTATAAAAATATATTTATAGGAATTTCAATTAAAAAAAAAAAGGCAAAGCAACTTTTATGGTTACAGAAGCCTGAAGAGAGACTATTCCATGGTAAGGGCAATGAGTAGGGAGGGATAGGAGGGAATATTCTGGGATGCTGACATTGACCTATGTCAACATATGTAAATATATGTGCTTATATATGATACTCATATAAATATCAACAAAATAGAAAGCTAAACAAAGATATTTTCTAAAAAACCAAAAAATGTAAGAATCTGTCAGGAGCAGACCAACTAATTCCTAATGGTATTTCTTCTGCTAAAAGAGTAATCCCCAATGGAAGTATGTAAATGTAGAAAAAAACAGATTTCCCAAATTTTCCATTTTTATAGAAATATAAAAGACTATAAATACAAATATAAATCTAAATGAGTATTGATGTAATAAAATAATACTAATAGTTACTTGTTACATGTAATATATATTTAAACTCAAGATATGTGACTAATTATTAAAAATTAGTGAAGACAGAAAATATTCATAAAGTGTTCTAATGCATTATATAAGCAGTGGTAAAATTACTAATCTATATCAATCTTTAAGGTCAAGTATACTAATAAAAATTGTTAGAATTTCCACTAAAATTGTAGCAAACAATTATGTGATTATTGAGGTTATAGAGGGATTAATGGAATAACAAAATGTATCACATATGAAACAAATAGTAAACCAATAGTAAGAGTATGTTTAAAATCAAATATATCATCAATCACATTAAATATAAATGGAATAAATACTCCAATTCAATGCAGATTGTCAAACTGGATTAAAAAGTCTGATACGTTTTACAAGAAACAGTTTCCTTTAATATAAGGATATAGAAAATACAGGTAAATCTATCACAGAGATCTTGTAATTTAACCTAAAACTGTTGGCACCTTTTCTCATTAAGATTTAGTTTCATATTTCCATATCATATTAAGTCAATCTCAAAGCTAGAAGACGAAAAAAATTCATTTAGTGATAGTAGTAATGAATTATTAATTTTTTTGGTTCAATTTACCTTTGAAAAATATTTCTTTACACTGTGTTGCAGTATTTGAATTTTTACTTTTTCTGAGTGACCTCAGTGATATACTAAGTGCTTTCCCTGATGAATGAAGAATATAACCAAACAATAACAGTGCCCAAGTATTAATTATAAAAAAACTTTGATGTTATAATTACTTTCTGAGTAGCCCCTCCATGCATGCCTCTAAATGACAAGAGCTGAGACATAATTGTCTCCTTAATGTCCAGTTAGATTAAAACCCTTTTAGTGTTCAATCAATACAATTCTACAGACTGGAGGAAATGAAATGAGAACAAGGTGGCTTATGGCCACAACTTTTTCTAAAACTCTATGTATGAAAACAAAATTAATAAAATTTATAACAGATTAAAATGCACTGAGATTTTTTGAAATGGGTATTAAAGTACTAATTTTTAATTCCAAAATGTACGCTTTTTCTCATCCACCACCATCCTCCCTACCTATCCCCAACAGAGACTCCCTGTATTTCCTCTGCAGGAAGGCAAAATAAGTCCATTTGTTTCAACGTTAAGATAACATGTGTCTTATGTGAAGTTTATTAGAATATATATCTCTCATTCTCCAGGAGAAAAGCAGTTAGATACATTATAAAACGTGTTGTATAATGAAAAACAAAATTTAAAACTCATACAACCATGTATTCAAATATCAGGGGTGTCATTTATATGTTCTGAATGTTTAGTGATTTCTAACAGCCTAATTTCATCGTATACATAATGGGTATAACATTTCTTCCTCACATGGCTATTATCAAATTAAATAGTGGAACGCATCTATGAAGGACTTAGCCCAAAATAGGTATGTTTTCAGTAAACACTACTTCCTCTACTACTCCCTTGTATTTTTTCTCTTTACTCAAACACAGCTTTTTTTTGTATAGGTTTTTTACTTTAAAAGAAGAAACAAAAAGAGTCTTTTCATTGCCTCATATAAAATGTGAATTCTTCCTTTTTTAAAATCATCTCTCCTTTTGATATAGTTTTACAGTTGCATGGGTATTTGTGACCAAATATTTTCTTTCCTGCTTCTCTCAGGACTAACCAGTGAGCCTAAAACTATACATAAATTTCTGAAAACAAGATAATTGATATAATTTCTTTATATTATTATTCCTATGCCTGTACTAAACTGAGATTATTCATTAAAAGTAAAAACTGAAGACATTGGCATTTGACAGGATACAGCTAATTTTCAAATTCATTATTATTAAAACAAAACAGAAAGTAATAGTAGTGAAAAGAGACTATAATTGTTACTTGTTCAGGCACTTGAAAATATCATTAAGGGAATAACATAAATTATAACTTATGTTAGAATAAAATAATCATGCTGAACTAAATCTACCATTTTTATTGTTTTTAATGAAAAATCCAAATGTTCTGGGTTGTAGCATTTTAATCATACACATATTTCTTGAGTTCAATTATCTCTTTTTTTCTGAAATTGATTACAATGAAAGACAATCTTTTCAGAGAACTAGCAAATTCCTGGAAAAGCAGGACATTGTGAACTTTCAATGTTCTCAATTGCAAGATTAAATCAGAAAACAATAGATGACTGATGAATTGCATTTCTAAAGCATCTTTTAAATCACTCATATTATTAAGCTACGTCTGCTTAATACTTTGGAAGAGAAGAGATTTTTGCCCTTTTACAAAAATCATAAATTTTTGGAAAATCAAATTGCATTCATTCATCTACATATTCATCCCTTTAGGCCTTTAGCAATTACATTTATCTGAGGCATACATTATGCTTCTGTAATATAAATATTCATTTTCCTGATTCAAAATCCCCCTGATTCCAAATACTATAGTTTGTTTATATGGTGATTCAATAATTGGAGCTGGAATCTCATTATCAATCAGCTTGTCCTTCTAAGTAATAGTTTGTTAAGTTTGTTACTTCCTAAATAGAACTTCTGCTTTTTATTTCAGAGCAATGAAGCAATACATACTCAGACTACTGGATACAAAGCAGGTCTTCAATTCCGTGTATTACTTTTTTTTTTCTAGAGACAGAGTCTCGCTCTGTTGCCCATGCTGGAGTGCAGTGGTGCTATCTTGGCTCACTGCAACCTCCACCTCCCGAGTTTAAGCAATTCTCCTGTCTCAGCCTCCCAAGTAGCTGAGACTACAGGCACACACCTGCAGTTTTTGTATTTTTTTGTATTTTAGTAGAAACGGGGTTTCACCCTGTTGCAGGCTGGTCTTGAACTCCTGGCCTCAGGCAATCCACCAGCCTCTGTGTCCCAAAGTGCTGGGATTACAGGATGTGTGGCATATTTCTATGTGCTATGATTCCTTTGCATTCCATTGAACATGACACATAGCAGTCTCTAGGTTTAATAACATTTAAGTGAGCTAGCTTTTCAAATAGTAGAGAAGTATACATTATTATCTACATAATAAAATGAACAATATGATTAAAATAGTAAAATGATGGAATTGTGAAATAATCCTTTACTGGTAAAATAATATATTAGGTAAAGACATAATCTTTGACAAATATTGTACTGAAATAATAAATAGCGACACTTCCAAAGCAGAAATACTAAGATCTGGGCTATGTAAATTGTGATAATTACTGATGCAGATTATTATTTGCTTTTGTTTATTTTAATGTGAAAAGGTAGACTTTTTGCTAGAACAATTTAAAAAGCTACCATAAAAATTCTGTTTAAATAATTGAACTGCTAGTTGAAGCAAACATTTGTGAATATAGAGAAAATTGAAAACTTTTGATGGCTCAACATGGTAAAACTTGACTTGTATTTTGTAGTAAGAACTTAAAGACACTCTTGCCTGTGGCAAAGTGTAAATAATAAGCAGGACCATTTTAAAATACATTTCTAATTTATTTTAATACATTTGGAAATATCTCATTAGGTTAAAAGTATGACACATTATATAATATACCATATAATATTACATAATATAGTATACTGTATTATATATTACCCAATCATGTAATGATTGCTTTAATACTAGTCATACTACCAATGTAATAGTATATATCACCAGCTTTTCTACAGGTTTTTTTTTCAGAACACATGTCATAATGAAAAATTAGAAAAATAAATAACTGCTATGATTTAAATTATTTTAAACACCTTAGCTTTGGGGGCACATTCCTAATTACTGGGAATGCAGCAAACAAAGAAGGAATTAGAGACATCTCTATTTATTCTTATTCATACTTTCATTATTGAATTTTTTGCATTCTTACCCTATGGTATGTGGCAACTAGATGCTGGAGATTCATTAGTGAATGTAATAGACTGCATCCTTAATGATGTAGAATCTAGAGGCTAGCAAACAAAACAAAACAAACTAGTAAAAAGATATTTACCAAAGTGACTAATTTGGCTTTTATTTTTAAGATTTTATGGTTACAAAGTACATTTTGTATGTTTATTTATTGTCAGAACAAAAATATAGAAAATTTGAGAAAATTACGTCTAGAACAAAACGTTATTGTTTTGAAGACTACCAATCATAAATTCTGACTCGTCACAGAGGTGGGTTCTTTTTTTTTTTTTCTTTTTATTATTATTATTATTATTATACTTTGGGCTCTATGGTACATGTGCGCAACGTGCAGGTAAGTTACATATGTATACATGTGCCATGCTGGTGCGCTGCACCCACCAACTCGTCATCTAGCATTAGGTATATCTCCCAATGCTATCCCTCCCCCCTCCCCCCACCCCACAACAGTCCCCGAAGTGTGATGTTCCCCTTCCTGTGTCCATGTGTTCTCATTGTTCAATTCCCACCTATGAGTGAGAATATGCGGTGTTTGGTTTTTTGTTCTTGCGATAGTTTACTGAGAATGATGATTTCCAATTTCGTCCAAGTCCCTACAAAGGACATGAACTCATCATTTTTTATGGCTGCATAGTATTCCATGGTGTATATGTGCCACATTTTCTTAATCCAGTCTATCATTGTTGGACATTTGTGTTGGTTCCAAGTCTTTGCTATTGTGAATAATGCCGCAATAAACATACGTGTGCATGTGTCTTTATAGCAGGATGATTTATAGTCCTTTGGGTATATACCCAGTAATGGGATGGCTGGGTCAAATGGAATTTCTAGTTCTAGAACCCTGAGGAATCGCCACACTGACTTCCACAAGGGTTGAACTAGTTTACAGTCCCACCAACAGTGTAAAAGTGTTCCTATTTCTCCACATCCTCTCCAGCACCTGTTGTTTCCTGACTTTTTAATGATTGCCATTCTAACTGGTGTGAGATGGTATCTCATTGTGGTTTTGATTTGCATTTCTCTGATGGCCAGTGATGGTGAGCATTTTTTCATGTGCTTTTTGGCTGCATAAATGTCTTCTTTTGAGAAGTGTCTGTTCATGTCCTTCACCCACTTTTTGAGATGGATTAAAGACTTAAATGTTAGACCTAAAACCATAAAAACCCTAGAAGAAAACCTAGGACATAGGCATTCAGGACATAGGCATGGGCAAGGACTTCATGTCTAAAACACCAAAAGCAATGGCAACAAAAGCCAAAATTGACAAATGGGATCTAATTAAACTAAAGAGCTTCTGCACAGCAAAGGAAACTACCATCAGAGTGAACAGGCAACCTACAAAATGGGAGAAAATTTTTGCAACCTACTCATCTGACAAAGGGCTAATATCCAGAATCTACAATGAACTCCAACAAATTTACAAGAAAAAAACAGAGGTGGGTTCTTAACATAAGGTGATCTAATCAGAGTTCACCATTATAAGGGCAATAATGAACAGTTCAGTAATGGGCATGAGACCTTATGCTTTGGTTGTAATCTCGTATTATAAAAATCCCTGCCTTATAAATACTACTTCCCCAAAAGCAGTAGTTAGGAATTCACTTATCCAGCTTTACTTGTGTTAAATCAAAGGAATACATTTAAAGGTTTGCCAGTCAAACACAGTATGAAACATGTCAATTAGAAATAAACACCATGAGAATTCTGTTGCCACAGAGAAGCCATATTCTAGCCTTAGGTATAGCACAGCAGTGTGGCTTTCAAGTACAGGTATGCCAGAAGTTCTGATCTCTCTGCTTTATACCAACTGCCACCTCTGGTGCAGATTTATAGACAACAGTGGAAAAATGTGGCCTTGGTTGGCCAGTACCTGGCCACAAGCTTCCAAGCCTGACTCAAGAGCTCTTATGGAGATTAATTGGATCTACTTTTAATACTTTATTGCCAAACAGGCCAAAGTCAATTTCTCAGTTTGCTCCTTTAACTTTTATTCGTACAAGTATTTAAACATGAGAATCTAGGGCAACAGCCATCCAAGTAACTCCCCATATGCAGAAACTGGTTTAGTTTAAGAAAACTAAGCAAATATGTGGAAGATATTAACAAAAGAAAAATCAGAGACGTGAGAACCTCTATAGCAACTAATTATGTGTACCATTATTTTCCTTTCTTAATTTTGTTTTATATTTTTAGATGTGAGTTGCATTCATGAATCACAGATTATAACAGAATTCCTTTATGAAAATATTTCCAAAATTCATAATTTTCCATATACTTTTCTGTACTACTAATAAGTAAGCATTTCAAATATACTTTGTAATCATAAATTCTTCAAATGGGAGCCAAATTGGCCACTGAGATTTTACCACAGGCATAACTCATATTTTGATTCACTTTATTGTACTGCTCAGATATTATATATCTTACAAATTGAAGGTTTCTGGCAACTTTACCCATATGTTCGGCAAGTCTATGGGCACCGTTTTTCTAACAGCAATTTTTCAACAGTGCTCACTTTGTGTCTCTGTGTCGCATTTTGGAAATTCTCCCTTTTTCATTATTATTATATCTGTTATGGTGATCTGTAAGCAGTGATCTTTTATGTTACTGTTGTAATTATTTTGGTGTTCTGTGAACCCTGCTTATATGAGACAGCAAGCTTAATCTATAAATGTTGTTTGTGTTCTGACAGCTCTACTGACTTGCCATTCACCCATCTTTCTCCCAATCCTCAGGCCTTGCTTGACCCTGAAACACAATAATATTGCCACTAAGCCAGTGAAAACTATACAAGCGTCTTTCATGTTCAAGCGAAAGGAAAAATTTCACATCTCTCATTTTAAAATAAATGTTAGAAATAATAATGCATAGTGATATGGTCTGGCTGTGTACCCACCCAAATCTCACCTTGAATTGTAATAACCCCCACATGTCAAGGGTGGGACCAGGTGGAGATAATTGAATCACGGGGACAGTTTTCCCCATACTATTCTCATGGTACTGAATAAGTCTCATGAGATATGATAGTTTTATAAACAGGAGTTCCTCTGCACAAGCTCTTTTGCCTGCTACCTCGTTCGCCTTCTGCCATGATTGTGAGGCCTCCCCAGCCATATTGAACTGCAAATTCATTAAACCTCTTTTGTTTATAAATTACCCCGTCTTGGGAATTTCTTATTAGCAGAGTGAGAACCCTGACTAATACACCTAGTGGTAAAGGCATGTTGAAAGCTGAAACAGTCCAAACGTCACATAAAGGAAAAGTTTTTGAAGGAAATTAACAGTGCTACCCCAGTGAACACGCAAATGATAAGAAAGCAGACAGCCTTATTGCAGATATAATAAAGTTTTAGTGGTCTGAATAGAAAATCAAACTAAACACAACATTCCCTTAAGCCAAAGTCTAATTCACAGCAAGGAACTAACTCTTTAATTCCATAAAAGCTCAGAGAGATGAGGAAGCTGTAGAAAAAAAAAATAGTTTGAAGCTAGCAGAGACAGATTCATGATGTTTAAGGAAAGAATCCATCTCCATAACATAAAAGTACAAGGTGAATCAGCAAGTGCTGATAGAGAAGCTGCAGCAAGTTATTCAGAAGGTCTAGATAAGGTGATTGAGAAAAGTGGCTACACTAAAACGCTAATTTTTAATGTGATTGAAACAGCCTCATATTGGAAGATACTATTGAGGACTTTCATAGCTAATGAGAAAAATCAATGCCTTGCTTCAGAGCTTCAAAGGACAGGATAACTCTCTCATTATGGGCTAATGCAGCTGATGACTTTAAGTTGAAGCCAGTGATCATTTACAATTCAGAAAATCCTAGATTCCTTATGAATTAGGCTAAACATACCTTGCCTGTGCTCCATAATGGAATAACAAAGATTGGATGACAGCACATTTGTATACAATATGGTTTCCTGAATATTTTAAGTCCACTGTTGAGACCTACTGCTGTAAACAGTCTTTCAAAATATTATAATCATTGGCAATGCACCTAATCACTCTAGAGCTCTGATGGAGATGTACAAGGAGATTAGTATTGCTTTCATGTTTAATAACACAATATTCATTCTGTAGACTGTGGATCAAAGACTAATTTCAAATTTGACGTGTCATTAAGAATTACATTTTTCAATATTTTAGCTGCCATAAATAATGATTCTTGTGATAGATGTGAGCAAAGAAAATGTACAACCTCTGGAAAGAATTAACTTATTGGCTAGATGAAATTAAAACATTTGTGATTCATAGGAGCAGGTAAAAAGATCAATATCAACAGAAGTTTAGAAGAAGTTGATTCCAACCCTCATGGATGACTTTGAGGGGTTCAAGACTTCAGTGGAAGGAAGAAATGCAGATGTCATGGGAATAGTAAGATATTGGAGTCTAAAGATGTGACTGAATTGCTACAATCTTATGATAAACTTGAATGGATGTAGATTTGCTCTTTGTGGGTGAGTAAAGAAGATGGTTTCTTAAGATCAAATTTGCTTCAGGTGTGGACACTGTAAATATTGTTGAGATGACAACAAAGGATTTAGAATATTCCATAAAATTATTCGATAAAGTAGCAACAGGTTTTGAGAGGATTGACTCCCATTTTGAAAGATGTTTTATAGTGAATAAAATCCTATCAAACAGCATCACATTCTGCAGAAATATTTTTGTAAAAGTGTCAATTGATGTCTTAAATTTTATTGTTGGCTCATTTTAAAAATTCCCATAGCCATTCAACCTTCAGCAACCACCACCTTAATGAGTTAGCACCCCTCAATTAGAGCCTCCCCCAGCAAAAAGATTACAACTCTTCAAAGACTCAGAGGTTTGTTAACATTTTTTAGAAATAAAGTATTTTTAAATTAAGGAATGTACTCTTTTATAGACATAATTCAAGTGCATACTTAACTGACTACAATGTAGTATAAACATACCTTTTATATGCATGTATTGGGAAACTAAAAAAATTGTGTGACTCATTTTATTGTTGTATTCACTTTATTATAGTGGTCTAGAACCAAACCTGCAGTATCTCTGAGGTATATCTTTATTTCAAACATCCTTAAGTAATTCTATCTCTGTAGCAGGTAGAATTATGCATCAATAAAACTATAACAAACTCATTAAGCTGTGGAAAGATTTAACAGACTGAGCAAAGACTGATGAACTCCTCATCATCAAAGTTCCTCAAGTGTCAGCTGGATGATCAGTCGGTGGGTGGTGGGGGCGGGGGGTGGGCTATGGATAAAAGGTAGATATTGGTTGGTAAGGCCCAGATCGTTTTAATCTTAGACTGGCAAAATTTAACTACCTCATGGAGACGTTGTGAAAGCTCCTTGAAAAAGGACACACTAATTTACAAATGTTACTGCTCTGATGATGCACAATTCTAGGCAAAGTATTGGTGGCATAATGCTCTTACAGACTTCGTGCAGATTCCAAGGTATACATATTTCTTTTATCAATAGCTATTACCCAGATATAAATGGTAACACCTAGGCAATTACAGAGACAGAAACGTCAACTTCGTCTTTTGCCTTCTGAATCTAGACCTTTGACAACAAAAAAAAATTCTGAAACATAAATGAATACCCTAAATATGCAAAGTATTAAGCTTCATATTATGCTTTCCAAATATATTGAAATTACTAAATGAGAGTAAAATCTTTTGAAGACGTATTTTCAGTAGATTATGGGTAGTTCTATTTCTTAAATAAAATGAGTGTTAAAGATGCAAATTTATTTAATACCTTGGCATTTTATTTCTACATTTTCATGTTAGCAAATAATTCAAAATAGCATGAAAATGAAAAATAATTAATAAAAAGGTTAATCATATTTTTACTGAACCTTAATATCGTCCCATTTATGTTCAGTTTGAAAATGAACAAGTGTAAAAGAGTTATTTTATCAAGAATACACATTTTTGAATATTTTATTCTAAAATGACCATTACCAGAATTAAAATAAGTATAAATACAGGTAATTTTGAGAGCAGGGATTAGCTTACAGGGATAGAAATTTCAATTTTTGGTAAAGAGTGAACAATAAAATCTCAGGGATGAATGCAAAGATAGTTTAAAGAGTACAGAATTAATAATACAGAAAGGAGCTTAAATTTGGCCAAATATAAAACCACAAGACAGAAACTGACACTGTAAAGTGAAAAAAGGAAATGTCAGAAATCAGAAAAGCCACAAAGAAAGTAATAGTAAATTTTTAAAGGAGAACAGAGAACAGAGCCACTCAGTTATCAATTGTTTATGCTGCTAGAAAAAAGGTATCAACAAGAATGAATAAAACACCCTCTTTTTATTTTTATAGGTATGTACCTATATTTTTAATACCCTCTTTTCAGAAAAGTATTTTCAATACCTTTAACATAATTTGCTAAATACAAGTTAATATAGCACACTCACTTATTCAGAGTATACATCAATTTCATTAAAAAAGCAATTGCTATGCAACTTCTTACAGAAATAAGTTTCTCCCCACATACAGAACTCCAAAACATTGACTTATTGAATTTTGAATATGTCTCTACTCATGGCATTTAAGAAGGGACAAAATTTAATTGACCTCTATGCCACTTATTTGCATTGTACTTACCGGCAGGATTATAAATGAATATTTTGTCTCCATCAGAAGAATAACAATACTGTTATATCTCTCCAATAGCAAATCATGCCAAAGCCAGAGCAAGTAAATAAAAATGCTGATGGTTAAAATGCCCCCTGATAAAATCAGAAAGAAAAATATTCTTATGGGTTCAGTCCTCACATTTTCTTCCAATCTCCTGTCAGAATTCTATAAATGAATCATTGTGAACAAAATAATTTTGTACTCCACTTCAAACAAACTTCTTAAGCATAGAAAATTCTTACATTCTGATAGACAATAGAGACTTTGCGGGTGAGAGGGAAGTGGATGATAAATTACTTAATGTGTACAATGTACATTAGTCCAGTGATGCATACACTAAAAGCCCTGATTTTGTCACTATGCAATATATCAATGTAGCAAAATTACGCTTATATCCCATAAGTTCATACAAATAAAAATATTCTATAGTAAAAACAAAACAAAACATTGTTTTAATGCAGGTAAGGGTCATTGATTTCATTTGAAACAATTCCAAAACAGGACATGGCATCTCAGACAGCTCCTTGGCCCTTGGTAATTGTGTGCAGGTTTTTCACACGAGTGCCGGGCAGAACGCAAGGTACTGAGACCCAGTGAGCACTGGGCATAGCCCTGGAGACTGACTCAGGGCACAAGGAGCTTGTGGCACCGAGCCCTGTAGCATTCCCTGCATCCCAGAAATTAGACTCCTTCACACATGCGTCCCTCTATTCCCACGCCAACTTCATTTCCAGCCTCCAGTATTTAGTATAGTGGAAATTGAGTTTTCCTTCTTGTTACTTCTGTTAAGATAAAAACCAACCACAATCCCATGAGAGAAATTAACCTGCAGTGAGAAAAAGGGAAGAAAGGAAGAATGAGGAGGACTGTCTGATAATATAAACAAACAGGATGGGCTTTTACTAACACAGCCTAAAACAAACGTGAACACTGATAGAGCTGAATAAAAGCTTTTCAGTAAAAATCAGTGCATATACACACATTTAATCCAAGTTTTTAAGAGTAAAATAGTAACAACTCAAATGTTCATGAATTGATGAGTAGATGAAGTATGGTATATTCAATAAAAACTGAAACATTTCACATTCTACTCTTTACAACCTTTAAAAGAGAATCAATAACAATGAATGTAAATTATTTGAAAATGTAGCAAACACTACATTTTAGAAAATCCTCCTCTACCACCAATCTTACAAGCCATGACACTTTGACTATGATAATAGGATTGCATAGATTTCTAAAAAAAATGGAAAATAACATTTTAATATTTTTATAAGTAAGGCTTTATAATTTATCCGTAAGTGTAAGCAGTCTTTAGGATGGAGCACAAGCATATGCGGGGCATTTTTATTGTCATTTATTCCGTAAAGCCAATTATAACTAATATCTTCTTACATTCACACCAGCTCCTCCATCCACCTTCTCACTCATCACTCCAAACACACATACCACTTCTTTATTTTGTCTTTTTCTAATTTAATCACATTCCAGTGGAATACAGGAACAAGGCAACAAAAAACTGTGAAGGGTTAACCTTCTGTCAGTTTAACAGGTAAATCTTGCTTCTGAATAGTTGAGTAGTTTCTACGTGATTAGCAGTTCTACAGATAACTAAAATATTTCAGTGTAAATAAATAAAGTAAGTACAGTACTAATAAAATACTCAATTAATCCAAATGAATTCAAAAAGGAGGAACAACAGAACAAAATAACACAAAGGGATTAAAGGCAAAGCAATCAAATATATTAATAATTACATAAAACATTTATGGATTAAACACTAAGATCTCCAGAAAAATCAATTAGATCTGAATAAATTTTAATCTCAATTTTTTAGATATTCAAAATAATAATTTTTAAAAGCTTTTTTTGTTTACATTTATTTCACCTATTATCAGGAATTATCTTTTTTTTTTTTTCCTGCAGAAGCAAGTTCTTAATTATAATCATGTTACTTCTGCCATGATAACTTCTTTTAAGTTTTTTGTAACCTAGGTCTACTGGTAATAAATTTTCTCATTTTTGAATGAGAAAAATATATTTTTCATTCATGTTTGAATTATATTTTCTCGGCCGGGCGTGGTGGCTCACGGCTGTAATCTCAGCACTTTGGGAGGCTGAGGGGGGCGGATCATGAGGTCAGGAGATTTGAGACCATCCTGGCTAACACGGTGAAACCCCGTCTCTACTAAAAATACAAAAAAAATTATCCGGGCATGGTGGCGGGCGCCCGTAGTCCCAGCTACTCAGGAAGCTGAGGCAGGAGAATGGCGTGAACCCGGGAAGCGGAGCTTGCAGTGAGCCAAGATCGTGCCACTGCAAGCGCTCCAGCCTGGGCAACAGAGTGAGACTCCGTCTCAAAAAAAAAAAAAAAAAAAAAAAAAAAAATTCTCTTGGATTAGCAGATTTTTTTTTGCTATTGTGTTGTTTTATTTTATATATTCCAATACCCTGTCTTCCAGTACTTTTAAAGCAAGAAATTTGCTCTACTTCTTATATTTGTTTATTTGTATATATAATCTGCTGTTTCATATCTTTATTTCTTTTTTATTGCTTGCAACAGCTTTAATTTATCTTGAATTTTCAATATTTAGAATGTTATGTCTCTTGGTATATTTTGTTGGAAGTGCTTATTTTGTGTGAGATTTTTTTTTTTTTTTTGAGACTGAGTCTTGCTCTTTCGCCCAGGCTGTGGAGTGCAGTGGCACGATCTCAGCTCACTGCAAGCTCCTCCTCCCGGGTTCACTGCATTCTCCTGCCTCAGCCTACCGAGAAGCTGGGACTACAGGCACCCACCATGCCCGGCTAATTTTTTGTATTTTTTTTAGTAGAGATGGGGTTTCACCATGTTAGCCAGAATGGTCTCGATCTCCTGACCTTGTGATCCACCTGCCTCGCCCTCCCAAAGTGCTGGGATTACAGGCGTGAGCCACCGCGCCTGGCCGAGATTTTTTTTTATGACTTTCATTATTCTTAAAAAAGGGCCTTGGTTTCCTCAAATATTTATTCTATTTTGTGTGTGTTTTTCTGGGATTACCATTGTGTGTATCTTAGACCGTTTAATATTGCCGCACATCTCTTGGATGCTCTGGGTTTTTTTATTATTCTCATTTCTTTTTGTCTTTCAATTTGGCTGTTTTTTACTGTTTTTGTTTGTTTTTATTTTTGAGACATGGTCTCACTCTGTTGCTGAGGCTGGAGTGCAGTGGCATGATCTCGGCTCATTGCAACCTCCACCTCCTGGGTTCAAGCGATTCTCCTGCCTCAGCCTCCCAAGTAGCTGGGATTACAGGAACGCGCCACTATGCCCAGCTAATTTTTGTATTTTTAGTAGAGACGGGGTTTCATCATGTTGGCCAGGCTGGTCTTGAACTCTTGACCTCAAGTGATCCACCCGCTTTGGCCTCCCAAAGTGCTGGGATTCAGGGGTGAGCCACGGTGCCTGGCCCTTTTATTGTTTTTTAAATTAACTTTTCACTTACTCTTTCCACAACTCTGTCAAGTCTACTGATGAGCCTGTTAAAATAAATCTTTGTTTCTGTTACCAGGTTGCTTTTGCTGTTGTTTTAAGCTTAACTTTTGACACTTTTGTATAGCTCATTTTTGGAAATTCCCTACCTGTTTTTTGTTGTAAATCTTTTCCACTTGAGCCTTTTGTATGTTACACTATTTTAAATTCCCAGTCTGATAATTTCAATATTTGATTAACTTTGGAGTCTGGTTCAGTTAATTGCTCTTACATGTATCATAATTCTTAACTGATTTTGACACATTTTATATAGAACAAGAGAGACAGAAGTGAATACTTCCTGGATTTTAGTGGTTACTTCTCTTTGACTACTAGGTCATTGGCACAGGTGTTTGACTCAATCTAATCCAGAGTAGAGCTGTCTTTAGATTTTCTTGTTGCAAGCTTCAGTGGAACACTGGATGTTACTCCTCTAGTGTTACCTTGGGCTTAGCATACACACTGGTTTGCCAGAGGGTCTTCATCACTGTTCTTCTATCTAAGCTTTAAAACTGCACCTTAGAAAGCACCTCTCTAAATACCCTTCATACCCTTGCTCCTTCCTCTAATAATAGGCTGCTATTTCCAGTTCCCAAGTGTTGCCCTTGCAGTTTTTGCGGTAGAAGTGTTCTCTCTTCTCTTGGTTTGCCCCTCCTCAGGCAGGCTTTGTGAACCCAAGTCTCAGGTTGTGGCTTTCTCTCACTGTTAAACATTGTGGTTTGGGCCCAGGAAATGTTTCTGCTACATTCCCAGGGGTGGAGGGACATTTTCGCCACTTTGCTTGTTCCTTCCCCCATTGTAGACCTTCATTTGTGTCATCTTTTACCTTCATTTGTGTCATCAGGGTAAAAGAATTTGCTATTCTTCCCCAGTGGCTCAGAACTTTTGTTCCTGAGAGGAAAAGGGCACAGATAGAACTATATATTTTTCAAGCATCTGTAGCCACTCCACTCCTCCTGGCCAAAACTTCCAGTAGGGATATTCTCCGGTCTCCCTCCCTTCTCCCAGTTTTTATCATACTTACCTGGTCAGGTCCAGGGAACTTGTAGGCTGCAAGTGATTGTGAGTTCCCCTTATGTCTGCAGCTTTTAAGGGTTCTATTCAGTCTTTACAAATTTGTTAAACATTTTAATTGGATTCTTCTTACCTTCTTGAAGTGAAACTTCTATTGTCTTTTACTGCCACAAATGAGCCACTGCTTATGCCTATTTTGAATTCCCTTAGATTTCAGGCTAGTGTATTGCCTTGGAATCTTGACACCCCAGTGAGTTCAAGAAAACTTATGGCTTTATAGATTATCCAGCTTTTTCATGTTAGGATATGAAAATGTCTCTTTGTAGCTTTCTGCTTCCTGAGGTGAAGCCAGACATCTGATTACCTAGATAATTTAATGTGCATTTTAACTTGATAATGTTTAAATGTAATCATCATTTCTACCTCCTCTCAAATATTACAAGAGCCTAATTATATTGACTTATGATATTTATTTTTGTTCAGGAGAAACATACTTTTAGGGTTTAAGAAATATTATTTCTCTTTTTAACTTTTTTATGATTTCTGTTTTCTTTGCTCTTCTAACATTTTATTATGATGTGTTGTAGTTTTGATTGTAATGCTATATACATGTAAATCAATTACATGGCTTGAATCTTGGAGTCTACACCTTTCATTCAATTACCATCCATTTAAGCCACTTGTGACTACCAGGTTGAAAAGATGATCACTGGGCATGATGCTCAAGCCTACTTTTCTATTTTATATTTTCCTCTTCATATTTTATCTTCTATTTTTTTGCAATTTTTCTCCTTTAGATCTTTCTTCTAGAGCATTAATTCTACATATACTTATGTCAGATGTGCTGTGTGACCTATACATTGACCTTTAATTATAATAACCATATTTTCTATAAACTTTTATTATTTTTAAAATTTCTGTGTACTTTTATTACTAGCACAAATATGTATTTTAATTTTTATTATATTTCATCTTCATTCATTGAAGTACTTCCATTTTTTACTATGTTTTCTGACATTAATAATCAATTGTGTCATTGTTGGGTTTTAGTGGCACTAAACATATTGATATCCTAGCAATGGGAAATTGGAATTAAAAATTAAAATCACAATATTATTTATATTAGCATCTCCAAAGTAAAATATATAGGTAAAACATCCCCAAAATACATACAAAATTTATATTAGAAAATCTACTAAATTCTAATGAGAACAAAACTGAAGAAGACCTGAATAAATTAAGGGCTAGCCTATGTTCATGAATAAGCAATCTCAATATTGTCATGATGTCAGTTCTTTCTAATTTTATCTACATATTCAATTTAATTCCAATCAAAATCACAGAATGTTGTTTGTGGATATCAACAAACTGATAATACAGTTTATAGAAAGATGCAAAAATCCCGGAATAGTAAACGTAGTATTGAACTGGTCAAATAAAATTGAACAATTTACACTACCTGATTTCAAGTCTTCTTTTAAAGCTATAGTATTAAAGATAGTGTGATATTGGCTAACGAACAGACAAATAGGCCAGGTGTGGTGGCTCCCGCCTGTAATCCCAGAACTTTGGGAGGCCAAGGCAGGCAGATCACCTGGGGTCAGGAGTTCAAAAGCAGCCTGGCCAACATGGTAAAACCTCGTCTCTACTAAAAATAACAAAAATTAGCCAGGCCAAGATGGTGAAACCATGTCTCTGTACTAAAAATACAAAAATTAGCCGAGCATGGTGGCACGCTCCTGTAGTTCCAGCTACTTGGGAGGCTGAAGCAGGGGAAACGCTTGAACCCAGGAGGCAGAGGTTGCAGTGAGCCGAGATCATGCCATTGCACTCCAGCCTTGGTGACAGAGCAAGACTCCACCTAAAAAAAAAAAAAAAAAAAAAAAAAGATGAATAGATCATCAATGGAACAGAATAGAAAGCCAAGAAATAGAAACACAAAAATGTAGACAATTGATCTTGGACAAAAAAGAGTGAAAGCAATACATTGGGGTGAAAATATTATTTTCACAAAATGATGCTAAAATAAAGACATCCACATGCAAAAAAAAAAAAAATGAATCTAGACACAGACCTTATTCTGCCTACAAAATGGGCCATAAACCAAAATGTAAAAGGTAAAACTTAAAAATTCTGGAAGATGACATAGGAGAAACCCAGATAAACTTGGATTTGGCTTTAATTTTTTAAACTTTGATGACAAAACCAAAGTCATGATCTATGAAAAAACATAATTGATAAGTTAGACTTCATTAAAATTAGAAACTTCTGCTCTGTTAAAGACATTTCTGTTAAAAGAGCTAAGACAACTACAGACTGGGATAAAATATTTCAAAACACATCTGATAAATAACTGTTATCCAAAATACATAACTCTTAAAATTCAATAAGAAGACAAACAACCTGATTAAGAAATGAGCAACCTGAACAGACACTTTACAAAAAAAATGCAGATGGCATATACGTATACAAAAGATATTTAATATTATTTGCCATTAGGGAGTTGCAAATTAAAACAATGAGATACCAGTACACATCTGTTTTAATGGCTAAAATCCAATACACTGAAAACAACAACAAATGCTAAGGAGGATGTGGAGCAACAGAATCTCTAATTCTTTGCTGGTAGGAATGCAAAATGATACAGGCACTTTAGAAACAATTGGAAGAATTCATACAAAATCTAAATAAACTCTTACCAAATGAAACAGCAATTCTGCTCCTTGGTTTTTACCCACAGGAGTTATAAACTTATGTCCACATAATAACCTGCACAAGGATGTTTAGATTAATAGCTGCTTAGCCAAATTGCCTGAACTAGGAAACAACCAAGATACCCTTCATTAAGTAAAATGGATAGACTATGGTACATCCAGAGAATTTAATATTATTCAGTGCCAAAAATAAATGAGCTATCAAGCCATAAAAAGACATAGAGGAATCTTAAATGCATGTTACTAAATGAAATAAGTCAACACAGAAAGACTATACACTATGTGATTCCAATTATATGGCATTTTGAAAATGAGAAGACTATGGAGACAATTAAAAGATCAATGGTTTCCAGGAGCTGGGAAGAAAGAAGGATGAATGGGCAGAGAAGAGGATTTTTAGGACAATGAAACTATTCCATATACTACCATAATAGTGGTTATGTCTCTTGAGAAATTTGTCGAGAGCCATAGAATGTAAAATTTCAAGTATAAATTTCAATAAAAACTATGAACTTTGAGTGCTAATAAGTTGTCAATGTGGGTTCATCAATTTTAATAAATGTAGGGCAGGTGGTTGATAGTTGTAGCAGCTGTGCATGTGTAGACATAGGAGGTATATGGGAACTCTGTGCTTTCCCCTCAAGTTTTCTGTGAACCTAAAACTTCTCTAAAAAGTAAATTTTATTTTTTTAAATGAACACAGCTAAAGCTTACTTAACTGGGTCCTGGGTTGTAGAAATGCCAGCACTTAGTTTTATAAATTGATTCTAATCAAGATTTTAGGAATATTTCTTATCTGGGATCATTTTAACATTATCTCTCAGCTTGAGCTATTCAAAAACATACAAATATGTAATTCATAGCCACTACTGAATATCACCTTTTATCTAAGCCCTGTATGTAGGACACAGCACAATTTATTGTAATTTTCTGGACAGTTAGGCAGACATTTTAGTGTCCTTTCACTGATGTGGAGATATTTTAGGGTCAAAAATTTTAGTTTACTACCTTTATACATAAATGGAGATGATAAAAATGCCCTGCCTATATTAGCCCAAAATCCAAAGACTATCCCTTGTGGATATTAATAGTCCAACTTAGAGCTCTTAAAAGGTTAATTGAGCCGTTTACTTAATTTCTTATTTCAATTCTGGCTTAGAGAGAATTCAAGTGTTTTTGTGCCCACTATGTATTAAAATTATTTAACACCAATAGTATAAATTTTATTTTTTTAAAGCAGAGTAGGTCTGCCTTTTCAATCAAGTAAGGTCCCTCAATGGTAATCACTTCTAACAAATCACTAATTACATGTAATTATAACTTTGATTACTACTTTTCCAAACATTATCTTTGAGAAAATATATTTTTATATTTTTTATATTTGGTATTTAAAAGTATTTTAATTATAATTTTTTATTGTTTTCTAGAAAAAGTGCAGCTTTTACAATTTTCACATTGAGACTTTCATGGGAAATATAGTTGTAGATAACATTTGAAAAATATTTTTAGTTATTAAAAAGCAATGTATACTCTTCAGGGACATAGTTACTACCATAATGTAAATTATTAAGATGAAGAACCCTGCTTTGAGGTTTCTGGAGTAAATTCTTGCTTTACAACTTTATGCCATATAATCATTTGGTTAGCTACACTATACCTTAGTTTTGGGGTATTAACTTTGTATTAGTTTTTATTGTTGCCGTAAAAAATTACCATAAATTTCACAAACTAAAGCAGCATAAATATATTATCTTACAATTCTCTTGGTCAGAAGTCTGACATTGCCTAAAATCAAAATGTTGGTAGAGCTGCTTTCCTTTCTAGAGGCTCTAGATATGAAGTAATTTCTTCATGCATTTAAGGTTGCTGGTAGAATTCAGTTCCTGGTCACTGTAGGACCAAGTTTTCCATTTTCTTATTGGTTGTAAACTCAGAGAATATTCTCTAGTTTCTAGATGCATCTGCCTACCTTGGTTTATTGCCTCCTTTCTCCATCTTCAGTGCCAGCAAGCACGGGTCAAGTCCTTATAACGTAGCATCTCTTTAAACCTTTGTATCTCCTCGGAGCATGGTTGGCAAAGGTTTTCTGGTTTTAAAGACTTACGTCATTAGACTGTAAGTACCATGATAATCTAGGATATTTTCATCATTTCAACTTCTGTAGCCATTATCAAATCTTCAAAATTTCTTTTGCCATAACAGGTAACTAGTCCCAGGTTCCAGGAAGCACAATGTGAACATCTTTGGGATATCATTATTCTGCCTAGTATGATCTTTTTGTATACTGACTCTCCTTATTTGAAAAAATTGACTTCTTTAGAAACTCATGTTTGATGTATATTGGATCTTCCGTTCTACCTCACAGTCTTTAAAGTCTTCATATTTCTAGGTTTATATCTTTAGGCAGCATCTGCACCACAGCATGCTCTCTGATTCCTGAAGACCTCAGTACACAATTTTCTCCAACTACCACTCAGAAACTATCATTTAACTTGATGCATTTTCAGGTTCATGTTTTTGTAAAGGAATCAACTCAAGCACTACATTATAAAAAGGAATTACCTTTGCACTTTAATATATGCATGTATATGTGTCATTGTGTATGTGTATCGTAATATATTTGATTAATTTTTTTGGTATATCACTTATTCATCCTAGTGAAATGTAGGTTTTGAAAGTCAGGAAAACTGCCCTATAGATCCCATTTTTTAGAACAATGCAAGGACCATCATATGCACTCAAGAAAAACTTGATGGTTCAATAAATAAATGTATTGGGCAAATGAATGAATAAATCACCATGCTCAGTGATGTTTGATTTTAGTAAGACAGCATGACAGAAAAAATGACTACTAAGTTATGGCTAAAGTATTCTCAATTAGTTTGATTTTTAGCCAGTTAGTTCCAATCTTTGGATTTTCCTTGGTACCCAGATTTCAAAAACCAGAAGGTCATATGGCATGATGATTTCACTGAAACAGATTTAACAAAAAAAAATTCCATGAATTTCCACCAGCACCCACTAGCAATTTAAAATCATGTTATAGATGATCCTGAATTTTGTTTGCCTTTATAAATCCCCAGTTCAGAATTGGGGAATAAACAATAAAAACCTATCTTAAAAATTAATAGGATTATGGAAAATATCAACTTTTAAATTAGCTAGACAGAGGAAACCATTTCAGGCATATTTATACATTTGTTAAGTGCATCAATAAGATGTATCCTTTAATGGAGTAATTCATACCTTTCATATGAATTAGACATATAAATGATAATTATATTTTGATAGAATTTCAGAATGAAAATTCCTCCACTCAAGTATGGCTCTGCCAATATACAGATGAATTGTCTAATCAGGCCACACAGTCTCACTGAGTCACTTCCCTCATCCATATACTAAGAGGCTTCTATTAGATATCATGTATAACCTCTATTGTTCTGAAATTATTTCATTTCTGTGTGAAGTGTCTTTTATTCCCTACATCATCTTTTATTCAAATGGCATCTGGGTTATTCAAATTATAAAATGCTTTCTTTGATGTATGAGGAACAAAAGTGTGATTCTTGCTTAGAGTAATATGTCAAATTATTATATTTCTAGTTAATAAAAATGAAACACTATTCTCTCTCATATCCTGTTTGTTGGGATTATATATCACCATATAAATAATAAGTATATATAACTATACTATATATATAATTTATCTAGATAATAAATAAAATATTTTATATATTTATATAAAGTGCATAATTCAATAATTAGGAAAATTTGTCCAACCATTAATCAGAGAAAATTTACTTTATTGGGCATGCCCTATTGCTATTTCAGTATTACACAGAGTATATTTATATTACATATTATTTTCACTGACCAAAATTATGATTTTCTGCCATATAATGTTTGTTTAATTTACTTTTTATGGCTTATCATGAATGATATACTGTTTTCTAATACAGGCTTTTGTGGAATGGCTATGCATTTATAATTAGTAATCCTTCACTATTACCTTGCTCAGAGAATCATGAATTCTCTCTTGCCTTTCTGTTTTTTTCTTTCTATTTTAGAAATCCTAAAAACGTGACTGGGATCGATGGCTCATGCCTGTAATCCCAGCAGTTCGGGAGGCCAAAGCCATCAGATCATGAGGTCAGAAGTTTGAGACAAGCCTGGCCAACATGGTGAAACACTGTCTCTACTAAAAATACAAACATCAGCTGGGTGTGGTAGCATGCACCTGTAATCCCAGCTACTGGTAAGGCTGAGGCAGGAGAATCCCTTGAACCCAGGAGGTGGAGCTTGCAGTGAGCCGAGGACACACCATTGCACTCCAGCCTGGGACAGAGCGAGACTCCGTCTCAAAAAAAAATAAAGAAATCCTAAAAACATTGTGCCTTATATACTGAAATAAAACAAAAGCATAAACACTAAGTCATCTTAATTATCATTTAAAAATTTTGACTTGAAATATGCCTAAACCGAGTTAATGTATGTAATTCAATCTGTGTTTCTCTTCATCAAGATGATTCTAAATTAAATCCTTTAAGAAAATATGCCATTATGAATAGAAAATATAAAACATCAACAGACTTCCTTGAATTCTACTTATATTACACAATGAAACCATGTTGGAGGCCGCACAAATGTTTCTTGTGATTAGGCACATCTGAAGCCTGTCAGTAACAATATGAACCTGTGATCAATTAAGCAGCTGACTAATTCTTACCTCCTCCTCCTTGCTCTTGTTACCCAATAAATAAGAAGGGCTGTAGAAACTCAAGGGGGCTGCCTTTGCTCACTAGAAGCAGGGAGCTCTCTTCTTCCCCATGCTAGCCTTTCCTTTAAACTGTTTCTTTTGCCTTTTTGTTATCATTTCTGTGTTTGTCTCTTTGTTCAGTTATAATGACGGTCTCAAGCAGTAACAGTAGTAACTGCTGTAGTGTTGGTCTCAAGCAGTAACCGTGGCAGTCAGCCACAAGCAGTGCCCAAACAGGGACGAATAGGGACAGACAGGGACAGATAGGGATAAAGACTAGCAAAGACTAGCAATATAAGGTCAGTGCCCTAAAGAGGTACAAAAGTAGAGACTAGCAAAGACTAGCAGAAACGTGAAGGGACTATCAGGGACAGAGACCCGAAGGGACCTGAAGAGGCCTGCAGGGACAATAAGAAATAAGTAGAGATAAGTAGAGATAAGGAAGTAGAGATAGGTAGGCGCAGACAGGGACTTACAGGAACTAACAGGTTCCATGGGGACAGATCAAGAAAACCACACAGGAAGCTGAGAAACTGCTGGACCGCCAGGGTTTCACCTTTTGCTGGAACTCAGAGGTACAATCAATGCTTAACAGACCGATGATTTCTGACTGAGCTCCTCTCTACGCTGAATACAAGAGACCCTAATAGTTAGGAATATCATCGCCCGTATTCAGCATGAACAAGTTGCAGGAGACAGACCTTCATCCTTCTGCAGCCCTTAGGATTAAGGGTCCTCTTGTAAAAGGGAAGGGGGAAATATGTAAGAAGCATTCAAACCAGAGTGACTCCGTTTTGAATAAGGGCTAAGAAAAATGAAGCTGGATCACCAACTGGCAATTAAGGGCTGCACAGCCTGCAATTGCCTTGCTCAATTAATTTAAAAACAAAAAGGAGATGTTGGAGGCCACACAAATGTTTCTTGTGATTAGGTACATCTGAAGCCTGTCAATAATGAACCTGTGATCATTTAAGCAGCTGACCAATCGTTACCTCCTCCTCCTTGCTCTTATTACCCAATAAATCCAAAGGGCTGTGGAAGCTCAAGGGGGCTGCCTTTACTCACTGGAAGCAGGGAGCTCTCTTCTTCTTCCCCATGCTAGCCTTTCCTTAAAACAGTTTCTCTTGTTTCTTTGTTATCATTTCTGCATTCCTCCCTTCATTCAGTCATAATACAGTCTCAAGCAGTAACAATAGTAACTGCTGTAATGATAGTCTCAAGCAGTAACAGTAGTAACTGCTGTAGTGACAATCTCAAATAGTTAACTGTGGCGGTCAGCCACAAAAGCAAACTTACGAATATTCAGGGCTTGCAAGTACATTTGAACATTGAACAACATGGATTTGAATTGCATGGGCCCACTTAAATGTGGGGTTTTTTTTCCAACAAAAGATGGATGGAAAATAGAGTACTCAAGGAATGTGTGTCTTCTTTTGAAGTGTCTGTTCATGTCCCTTGCCCCCTTTTTAAAGAGTTGTTTGATTTTTTTCTTGTGTCTTACAGATGCTAGATATAGACCTTTTTCAGATGCATAGTTTGCAAAAATTTTCTCCCATTCTGTAAGTTGTTTATTCTATTTATAGTTTATTTTGCTATACAGAAGCTCTTTGATTTAATTTGATACCATTTGTCAATTTTTGCTTTTGTTGAGATTGCTTTTGGCATCATGAATCTTTGCCCATGAGGGTCATCTTTTCTTATATATGGGTTCTACAGGGCTGGCTGCAGAACTTGTGTATGCATGGATTTTGATATATTCCAGAAGCCCTGGAACCAACTGCCTGAATATACAAAGAGCCAACTGTAATATGCTTTCATCTAAGCCAGTAGTTTATCTAATATTTTATTCCAAATATATTTCATTATATTATTTATTTAATATAAAGTTGTCACTAAGCAAACAAATGGCATTTTATCAGATAGTTATTGTGTCGGTTGGGTGTTCAAGCTATCTTGCTTAAGTTCAATCTCAATCACACCATAACTTTCTAACTTTAGACTTCTCACTTAACCCCTGTGAAACTTAGGCATGGACTCTGAAATTAAACAAATATAAGATCTTATATGTATATTATATGTATGATTTAGTTTAAAGTCCCAGTTTAAGTTGCAAAGTAGAAGAAAATAAATCAGTAAAACAAAATTAAAGGTAATATGAACAGGACCCCAGAGACCAGTGTTGTCACAGTCTGTTTTAAAGCCTGAAAGTCAGTCTCAGTCAGTTGGCTGTTGAGAATATCCCAGGCTGATCAATGGAATTTGTTGTGAATTATAATTGCCATATTTAAGGTTATTATTTGAGGTGAGAAGTAACACTAAGCAGGCAATAAATTCTTAGAGGTTTTGTGAGTTTTTTCCTCTAATTTATCTCTCTGAGAAAAGTAGACTTGATTATTTCTTTATGATTTGCCTGCAACATAGGGACACAGAGATTATAGCTGATAAGCAGACCCTTGATTGGACAAATAATTTATCATGTTTAAACTACTACTCCCAGAGACTGTGCTTCTAATAGGAAAATATACAAAAAGGACATATTGAAAGAACTATGTTTTAGTATATTTCTTTTTTCTTTCTTTCTTTTTTTCTTTTTTCTTTTCTTATTTTTTTTTCTGAGATACTTCACTCTTCTTGCCCAGACTGGAGTGCAATGGTGTGATCTTGGCTCATGGCAAACTCTGGCTCCAGGGTTGGCAAACTCTGGCTCCAGGGTTCAAGTGATTCTTTTGCCTCAGCCTCCCGAGTAGCTGGGATTACAGGCGTGCACCACCACGTTGGGCTAATTTTGTATTTTTAGTAGAGACAGAGTTTCACCATGTTGGTCAGGTTGGTCTCGAACTCCTGACCTCAAGTGATCCTCCAGCCTTGGCCTCCCAAACTTCTGAGATTACAGGCATGAGCCACCATGCCCTTTCTCTTTTTTTTTTTTTTTTTTTTTTTTTTTGAGACAGAGTTTTCATTCCTGTTGCCCAGGCCGGAGTGCAGCGGTATAATCTTGGCTCACTACAACCCCCGCCTCCCTAGTCCAAGAAACTCTCCAGCCTCAGCCTCCTGAATAGCTGGGATTACAGGCATGCACCACCATGCCCGGCTAATTTTTTTGTATTGTTTTAGTAGAGATGGGGTTTCACCATGTTAGCCAGGCTGGTCTTGAACTCCTGACCTCAGGTGATCCACCATCCTCAGCCTCCCAAAGTGCTGGGATTACTGTTTTAGTATATTTTTTGAGGAGGTGAGAACAGTAGTAAAGTTTATCTAAAACTTCAAAGTCTGAAAAAAATCAAAAATAAGTGCATACTCATCAACAAGATTTGGGTGCAAGGTTGCATCCCTAATGTTACTAAACACTGTCTTTCAAAGCATGACAGAGCAATTGAGCAAATGAAATATGGGCCCAGCTGCTAAAGAACAGGTTTATTTGTTTGTTTGTTTTACCATTTATGACAATGACATGTGAACCCTTGGTTTGAATATAATAATCCTGACAGAAATGGAACAGTTAAAAACACATTCCACGTGAAAGTAGGGTGACAGATCTAAGTGATTTCAGGTTAGGACACGGGCCTGGCATTGAGGAAACCTCCACATTTCTTGTTAGGTGCTTGAAAATGTACCTTGACATCTCCAGACTTCTGAGCTTCTTCTCAATTAATTTGTTTTCCTTCCCCATTTCTTTTTTAATAAGAGAAAGACTTTTACTTCTGACATCTCAGAGATTTCTTGAATTTTTTTGAATGTTCATCTGTGAGTGTTGAAATATTGCAATGTAGTGTTTGTTAGTAGCATTTGTTATAGGATTAGTGTATGTGTTGTCAAAGTATTCCTTGCAAAAAGTTAAGAACATAACTCACAAATATGTCATGTGTTGCAGATTTCTTTATCTCTTTAATGAGGAAATCAACAAGATAACAAAAGCTGGTTCCAAGGAGAATACAGACTGATTTGTATACCCAGTGAAAAAAGAAAGAAAGGAAAAAGCTAAATATAAGATTTCTAAGTTAGATACTAAATTGCTTAATTTCCTACAGGACAGCATTTGGTGATATCTTTTGAATTTCTAAAAATCGTTTAGACTTTAAATTTTAACGCTCAAGAATAACTTTAAAGGACACAAAGTAATTTTTTGCCAAATTTTTATATTTTAAATAATTTATCTTAATTTTGTACTTCACCCCCATAGTCCCAGCTAGGATATTTGCAAGTCCTTCTGAGGTTTAAGAAGAAATAGTTTATATCTGCACTTCACACAGTAAAATAAATCAGTTTTTCTCAATCTTTTGGTATTTTTGGAGAGGTGTTGTCTAAGATGCCAGCACTTGGCCGGGAGCAGTGGCTCACGCCTGTAATCCCACCATTTTGGGAGGCCGAGGCAGGTGGATCACGAAGTCAGGAGTTCAAGACCAGCCTGGCAAAGATGGTGAAACCCCGTCTCTACTAAAAATACAAAACTTAGCTGGGCATTGTGGCAGGTGCCTGTAATCCCAGCTACTTGGGAGGCTGAAGCAGAGAATTTCTTGAACCCGGGAGGTGGAGGTTGCAGTGAGCTGAGATCGTGCCATTGCATTCCAGCCTGGGTGACAGAGCGAGACTCCGTCTGAAAACAAAAACAAACAGACAAAAAAAGGATGCTAGCACTTAGGCTCCTTTGGCTGATATTCCCTATTGATCAATATCTCTGTTCCCTATACCAGGTAACCAGATATTAACTTCTTTAAGTTCAATATCCTCCTCTTCAAACATCACACCAAGGAACTCAATATATAGTGTTTTTAGTTGAAAATTTTGAAGTTTCAAGTTTAATTAAAAACTTAGAAGGAACAAAACACTGGAAACAACTTCTATTTCAGTGTTGGTAATACATGATACACTGTACTTGTCCTCGAAGAGATGTATTGTTCATTGCTGTCCCCAAAATTTGTTACTGGCCTTGACGCTACCTCCTGTTCTAAGCATGGGGGCATATCTCACCCATAGTTTTTTAAACTTTCAGTTTAAAAAGATTTTTTCTCTCTTCTATGTAGGCCAAGTATTATACCAAATATTTGAAAGAAACAAATGAGTCAGAGTTCATTTCTTTTCTTCCAAGGATGCTAGCCACTCAGGTTGGACATGTTGTAAAACCTAAATAAGCAAAATTCAGCCACACTGAACTCTATGGAACAATTCACATTATTTTGGAATTTTTACGCATATGAAATAAATGCAGAAAATATGTTGGTATCAACTGATATATTTATTGTACTGGATCAAATAAAGTATTCAGGTTGGAATTTTGTTGGACTGTGAGAGACCCTTTCAGTGGCAGTTTTTCTCCAGTGTTGTTTGTTCTTGATGAAGGTTTTAAGTGAATTAAGGTAGTAAAGGGTCCCAGTGGAAATGGTATTATATTGGACTCTGAAATCAGAATGCCTGAGTTTGAATCTGGGCTATGAAACTTGAATGGCAATTGTGCCTCTCTTAGAGTTGTCGTGATGATTAAGTTAGTTCACATGGTCTAAGCACTTAGGAAATGTGTGTAGCATAAAAATTACTGTGTGTTTGTTGTTTTTATTTGTTGTTTTTATTATAATTATTAAACATAACCGTGATATGTTAAGAAGCCCCACTCTTATTCTAAAAAGATTATATAAAAACATTTTAAATGATTATAATATTTAAACTTAGAAATAAAGATCGTGTCCGGTATTGTCATAGAAAGTAATAATCCTAGCTGGGCATGGTGGCTTACGCCTGTGATCCCAGCACTTTGGGAGGCTGAGGCAGGCAGATCACTTGATGTCAGGAGTTCAAGACCAGCCTGGCCAACATGGTGAAACCATGTCTCTACTAAAAATACAAAAATTAGCTGGGTGTGGTGGCAAGCGCCTGTATCCCAGCTACCCAGGAGGCTGAGGCAGGACAATCACTTGAACCCAGGAAGCACAGGTTACTGTGAGACATGATTGTGCCCTGCATGCTGGACTGGGTGACGGAGACTCCGAGAAAGAGAAAGAAAGAAAGAAGGAAGGGAGGGAGGAAGGAAGGAAGGAAGGAAGGAAGGAAGGAAGGAAGGAAGGAAATATGAATCTCAATAGGTGAAACTTCTTTTAGTGAAGACAATGAAAGGAAAAAGCACGTTTCTTAAAATGTAGGCATGCAATGGATTGACATAAGGACTTGACAGTATGGAAAGACAATATATGAAGGGTAGGGCAGAAAAAGTACAAAGAGTTGAATTAGAAAATATTTAATTTAGAAAAGATAAGGACCTTCACAAAGCAAAATGATGTTTGTTCCTTATTTTATACATCATAGTATAATTTAAAGCTTCGTTTAAGTCGGGATAAAAGATCAAGTTTTTAAGAAAATCCTTTACATGTGTTTTTATGAAGTATTATATACAATACACTAATCTCAATAGATTAGTTATGAATAGAAACATTATGTCCTTTTTCTTGCTTACTTTTCTAGCCCAAGGACTCAGAATCACAATGACTCAAAGCTTTATTGTAAAAACCCATCACCATTTTTTGATGCTTGAGATACCGCATCTTGAATAAAGATTCCATTTTAGGGGTCTGATTTGGAATTCAGATAAATGAGCACAGAGCATTACATCTGCAATTGGAGATTTACAAGATAGCAGGGAATGCATGCTTGACTATCTGAATTCAAAATCTAAAACTTCCAGATAATAGCCATCTTAATCACCTCACTTTGGTTCATAGTATTTTCTGGTTTTTTTTTCCTGTACATAAAAATCTCTGAATCTCTGTATATCTTCCTATTACAGATTTTTAGTGAATATTTAAATGTTTTCTTTAAATTATGGCTTAAGCTAGAGGAAATTGTTTTATTTCAGTTAGAAAGCAAAAAGTTAACATCCATTTGATGCTAGTGTGTTTAGACACTATGTATTTACACTGCAATTTTTATTCATAACCTGTTTTGACTCAGAAGGTACTAACACAAGACATTTTGCAAACTTAAATAAATTTGTAATAATTGAGTTTGCCCCTCCTTTTTTCAAAATATGAGGTAAAGATTTATGAGTACTAAGTGTATACTTTTCTATGAAAACACTGAAAGATAATGTTATTACTGTTTATTAAATAGTTTACAGAAGAAACCAAAGAATCATGATCTCCAAAAACAGAAATTGTATCTGTTAATAATTGTACTTTCAGCACATAGGAGATATTAACTAAAGATCTGATGAAAAACAAAATAACTGAGCAATTGTGAGCTTGGGTATATCATATTGCTCATCTCCAAATGAATTTTTTAACTATCTTAAAGCATTGCTATGAGTATTAAATTAGTTAAATGAGTTAGAATTGAGCCAGGAACACTCTATTGAAAATATGTTATTTGTTACATGATTATGAGAATTATTAGTGGCAGTTTTATTGTAGGATTCCAGAGGAGGCTACTTACTCTTTGAATGCACCCATGCTTTCAAGATGAATCAAAAGATTATTTTATAATATATGAATTTTTGCAAAATGATGCATATAAATCTCTCATATTTAAAAAATTGAGTTTTCTAAATTTATCATACTTTATGACATAAATCTTTTAAAAATTTCTCTTTATAATGAACTTTTCTTATATTTCTTATGTTAAGAATGAATATCTCAATGGGCATTTGAAAGATATATACATGCAAAATAATGTAAAATTATACCCACATAAGGACAAATATCCTGGATGCAAGGTAACAAATGCATTTACTTTAGATGAACTTAAATTGTGTTATCTTAATAGCCCTGTGAAACTTTTCCAGTGTATCTGAGATACTGCACTGAGTGAATGTTCCCCTGGTGTGGAAGGATTCTGACTGATTAAAACAGTCAATATGATATACTAAGTTTCAGTCAAGTTTCAGCAGGATTCTGGCTGATTAAAACAGTCAATATGATATACTAAGTCTCTCAGGCCCCTGTGTCTGACATATGATTGGTTTATGGCTCTTGCTGAGGGGCAAATAACAGCCAGGCAATGGTCCTCTCTCTCTTTCTCTCTCTCTTTTTTTTTCATTTTTTAGCCCTCTAACTGTATTTTTTTTCTGATTTTCTTCTGCCTTGCTTTAAATTTGCAATTGAAAGCTAAAGAGTTTATCTTTTTAAGTTTTAAGGATTTAAGTCCAAGATTTAGGAACCCTGAGAGAAATCAGGGAGAATTCTAGAATCCTATTCGTATGGGCTATCACAATGACATTTAGATTTAGCAAAAGATTTTAGCTGTAAGAATCATTACAAAGCCGGTGTCAGTATGTGTTATTAATATTGAACACTCAACAGTGTAAGGTATTAGAGTTTTTAGTTGAATTTGAAATTTTGTGCTTAAGTATATTACTTTGGAAAGCCATTATAGAAAAATGATGAAATTTCTCTAGAATCTATTGCTATAATTTTGAGACAAGATAAAGTGCAGTTGTAACAAGTGACTCTTTAGCATGCTATAACTCATGTGGTCTAACATCACAATGAGAGGTAGAATTGAAAGATAGCCAACATAATATTTGGATTTGTTCTTAATTAATTAATTTCACACACACGTGTATCTCTTAGCTTATTAAGGATGAGGCACTATGCTGGGATAACATAGAAGTGTAATGAATAAGCACCTGGACCAAAAGCCAAAGGCCCAAAGGATAAAAGTCAGTTTGCATCTGAAGCCCAAATTCATCATCATGGAGTGATACATGCATAAATCCGAAATTTTATTTTAGATATATTTTGAAATGAGTAAAATTAGGTAGACATATTTAAAATTTTGAGATACAATACAGAAACAATAATTTCTCATAAATGCTAGATATTAGCTTTATCCTATAGTTACTGAAGCTTATTATTATGGTACCATACAGTTTCAATCTTAAGTGAATGCTCTCATTCCGTTGTGACCTATCCTACAGCAAGATATTTTTTAACCAGCTCTCCAATAAAACAGAAAAATAAGGACCTTTATGCTAAGACTAATAATCTAAGTGGAATTACATTGCTAAATATAAATTTTAAATATTGTGTTATGTTCAGTGTTATAAATGCTAATGCATTAAACAATTCCATGTAGATTAAAATTTTCATATAAATAATCTCTAGTATTCTGCTTATAATTTGATTTACTTTTTTAAACATTTGTTTTCTCAAAATAAATGTGATAGCCTTCCTAAAATTATTTATCTAATACACTCACTCTAAATACTTGAATTAACTGTAAATGCATATTCCCATATTTGTTTGAAAGATATTAATTTTTTGTTTATAAATTTGACAACTTTTACAATCTGTATTATTATTGCAGTGTCTTTCTTTTTTATTATAAACATACTATTATAATGAAACTGACATTCAATTTTAACATATGGAAGTATAAGGGGTGATTTTCATTACAGATTATATAAAAATTTAATTATATTTAAAAGTGAATTTCAGAAATTAAAAGTAAGGCAGAGAGACAGGTCTTATTCATGTTGCTAATATTTCTATATTGACATTTCTTGTTAGTGCACCTGATGGTATGATCACTGGTCTTGGACAAGTTCGTGGATGCCAGGAGATGCTGTATGAGCAGAAGCAAATTTGTGAGGGATGATTGTTTCAATTTTGAGATGTTTACCTTGTGAGATGTCTTATATACAAAGGCAATGAACAATTTCAGACTGTCACTCAAGATATATAAAAGCTTAAAGATTCGTTTTGGCATGTTAGTAAGAAATAAAGGAAGATACATGTATGTGGTCATCCAGGTTAAGGGTAGAGAGTTAACGGAGATGAGAACCTTGAACAAAGTGCAAGAAGAGCTTGAAATAATGACCGAAACAGAATAATCACAGACATAGGAGGAAAAGTTGCATTGTTTCCTGTGGGTCACGTAAAGCAAGAGCTTTAAGCCTTGAGTAACTGCATTATCAGATGCTATTAAGTGACCACATATCATAACAATGAACAAAATAGAGGGGAGAACAAATAAAATGTTGAGGGACATGAGATTAATATGAAGATATTTACTGATTTAAATCTCTTTTAGCAAGAAATGTCTTAGTGTTAAAACATTTTTCATGTTTTGTGAGGTGATAATCCAGATGCAAGAGCCTGAATGATTGTCAGCTGGATTCCTAGATTTGAGGAAGCAAGTGAAGGTGTTCACCTTGAAGCATACTGGTAGATTATATTTTGACTCTGGAGAAGGCGGGAAATTGAGAAGGCAAACATTGGGCAAAAATTGGAATACTAATGATAGAGGAACAGAAAAACAAAAGCACAGTTAGTTGATCATGTCTTTAGTTAAGAAGGCCTTTAGAGAACACAAACATCCAACAATACTTAGTGGTCAATCTGGACTGTGCATTTTTTGTTTCACTGCTTATTATAGTTATTGTGCAAAAGCATTCTTGCAAAGGCTGATTATTTTTCTTAGAGAAATAATCATAATAATCTGCATCCCAATTGTGAGGTCTAGCATAACTTCTTTTCCTCAGAAAGTACTTATGGCAATGTGTAAATTAGTGGTTGCAATCCCAGGATAAAGAAGGGGCAGCAGAATGGGCATACTACACGTGGCAGCAATTCCAGTGTCTCTCGGTCATCATGACATTATCTCAGCTAGTAGAATACTTTTTTGCTTGCTTTCCACTGGCCTAAGTAGACCATAGTGGACAGATGATGCTCACTTCCAGGATCTCCAATGAGGAAGAGGCTAAGATTGTATGGACTAGACACATACATTTTCAAATGTTTCACTGTGAGGGATGGTAAGAGATGCCTTTCTTCCTTTTACCCTTTGTTTCCTGGATCCATGTATTCTAGCTAATGGAGCTACTGTATCATTTATCACATCTTGGAAAATGTTACCCCAATCTTACATGTTGTTGACCTTGAGCAAGAGTCTTACTTGAATCTTGAACAGATTGCTCCCAAATTTAATCAGGCTGATTTTTAGTAAAAGGGGCTGTATGCTGCACAATGTATAAATCCCAAGATGGTGAGCCAATTATGCTCACTTTGCGGACATAAAATACATCCTTTGGTCTAAAACAATGTTATAGGCAATACCATGAGTATTAAAAAGGCTTTCTGTAAGTCTTTAGATCATAGTGTTGGCTGGCGCACTTTGGATAAGAAAGCAAACTCATTTATGGAATATATAGATTCCTGAAGATTGAAGATTCAAGTATAATTCCTTTGCCAAAGCGGGACCAACCGTTATTCCCAAGCAATGATGCTGACATCTAATTGTTAATGTGTGGTGCTGGAAAATTGTGCACACAGGAGAGGAAGTAGCAAGAAAAGCTGTGGTAAAAGGCTAGCCCATGCAGCTGGGCAGATAAACAACCTTCATCCTTGTCACTATAGACTATACATGGGACTACACAAGCACTGAAGATGTCTGGAGATATACTAAATTATATTCACTTATCTACCTGCTTGTTGAGAGACATCCTTTTGATGAATAATCACCAGTAAAAATTAACATGAGATGCAAATATGTATTCTAATTACCTCTGTCCATTGGTCTATCTGTATACTTCATCCTCAGGTCTCCTTATCACTGAATTTTTCATCTTATTCCAGTCTGCACTAAGACAAACTGGCCCGGGCGTTTGCCACTTCCAAGGTATTAGGGAATAACCACAGTTGAGACAAATTACTTCTTCATATGGAGTAGAAAGCTAAATGTATTGCTTGTAGTTCTGTCCACTGGGAGGATTTCTCTTTATCACTTTGGGATAAGAGTTGTAATGCACCAACAATTTATTTCTGGCTAATATCTCAGTAGGCTGGCATTCCCTCCCCAAGGAACTAATTTATAGCTCTATGAGAGTTCTTATTAGAATTTATGAGGCTCTAGAAACACTTAGACAATGTTTCTTTGACGAAATCTGGATTCCCTTCTTCAAGGGCCTGAACTGTCAGTAATAACCTGGCATCAATCACTTATTAGAGATTTGGGTCAAAGCTCAACAGGGACCGCTCCTCCACACTGTTTAATACAATTAAAGGTAACATCTTAATTTTGTTCCCCTGCTCTGAATGCGGTAGCTACTTCTACACGTTCTCTTCTGTATTTCAGTGTTTTGTTCTGGCCTTTCAATCTTCTAACACTTGTTTAGCATGTAATTTTTTTCTGAGTTAGAAATATCGTTAAGACCTATCTTTTGACAGGGGCCTCGCCAGTAAGTTAATCAATACTGTAAGTAGGCTCAGAAAACACACCCTCAATGAAGAATTTTCAGATGGGTTTAAACATCTTACCAATGGCAAATAGAAGGCTTATTATCCTTGATATACAGAAGCATCATCATTAATCAAATTATTACCTATTTTTGACTTTGATTAAGTACTTATGAAGCAAATACCTTGGGAGATCAAGTTTCTATTCACTTATATGAAGAAAAAAATAATTACAAAGTTTATCAAATGAGTAAATGTTTTAAAATGCCCAGACATACTTATATAAATAAAATGACAAGCTCAGATTTTTAATTTCTTAACTCTAATTGTCGTATAAAATAAGAGATATTCTAAGATGGCCTTAAAAGCATCTCTTATATACTATAGAAACAAATCAAACTTGATGAAAATCAGACATAAAATATAATCTACTGTTTTCAGAAATACAATGTCAGTTGAGTTAACAACCGTGTACAATTTTCAATGTAAAATTTAGGATATTTGAGAAAGAGTGAAATTCTGAAATTTGGAATGGGGGTATTCATGCAGACACAGAAAATGATGGAAAGGGGCCTTTGCTACCCATTGGTGATACTGAGACTAAATCTGGTTGCAGTTTGAGAGGCCATGAAGCTGGATAGAAGGGATATGTCTTGCAGAGTCCAATCTTCATTTTGAAAGAAATTTTAGGTCATTGTTTTATTTTAAAAAAGGTCAAACTGGTGCTTCTGCTAGGTCTGAAGTTTCAAAAAATATTTATTTATTTTTGAACTTTATATGTTTTTTTCAGTTTGTATTTCCTACTTTTTCTAACTTTTTTTTAGGTTCAGGGGATACACATGCAGGTTTGTTACATGGGTAAATTGCACGTAGCAACATTTGGTATACAGATTATTTTGTCATCTAGGTAATGAACCTAGTACCCAATGAGTGGTTTCTTGATCCTAACCCTCCTCCCACCCTCAACTCTCAAGAAAGCCCCCATGTCTATAGTTCTCAATCCTGGAATTGCTGTGTCAAATGACAGTTCCATTTAAATTCTTTGAGAAATCTTCAAACTATTTTCCACAGTGCCTAAGCTAATTTATATTCCCACCCACAGTGTATATGTTCCCTTTTCTTCACAACCTCACTCATATCTTTTTTCTTTTTTTTTTTTTTTTTTTGATGTTTTAATGATAGCCCTTCTGACTGGTGTGAGAAGGGCTTTGTGTGGTTTTAATTTGCATTTCTCTCTAATGAATAGTGATGTGGAGCATTTTTTTAAATATGTTTCTTGGCCACATGTATGTCTTTTTTTGAAAAGTGACCATGTCCTTTACACATTTTTTAATGTGGTTGTTTGGTTTTTTGCCTGTTAATTTGTTTAAGTTGCTTAGAGATTCTGGATATAAGATCTTCATCAGATGCATAATTTGCAAATATTTTCTACTATTCTGTAGGTTGTCTGCTTACTCTGTTGATAATTTCTCTTACTATGCAGAAGCTACTTAGTTTCATTAGGTCTGATTTGTCATTTTTTTGTTTCTGTTGCAATTGCTTTCCTTTGACATTAAATCATTGCCAGGGCCAATATCCAGGAAGGTATTTTGTAAGTTTTCTTCCAGAGTATTTTTTTATTATTATTTTTGGGTTTTACATTTAAGTCTTTGATTCATTTCATGTTGATTTTTGTATATGATGCAAGGTAGGGGTCCAGTTTCAATCTTTTGCATATGGCTAGCTAGTTATCCCAGTACCATTTATTGAATAAGGAGGGCTTTACCCATTTCTTGTTATTGTTAACTTTGTCAAAAATCAGATGGTTGTATGGGTAAGACTTAAGTTCTGGGTTCTCTAACCTGTTCCATTGGTCTGTGTATCTGTTTTAGTACCAGTGCCATACTGTCTTGGTTACTATATCCCTGTAGTATTGTTTGAAGTTGGGTAGTATGATGCCTCTGACTTTGTTCGTTTTGTTTTGGACGGCAATGGCTATTTGGAGTCTTTTTCGGTTCTATATGAATATTAGAATAGTTTTTTTTCTAACTCTGTGAAAAATGTTATTGGTAATTTGATAAGAATAACACTGAATCTGTAGATTGCTTTGAGCAGTATGGGCATTTTAATGATACTGATTCTTCCTATAAATGAGCATGGAATTTTTTTTTTTTCATTTGTTTGTATTATCTCTGATTTCTTTGAGCAGTGTTTTGTAATTCTCATTGCAGGGATCCTTCACCTCTCTGCTTAGCTGTACTCCTAGGTATTTAATTCTTTCATGGCTATGTGAATGGGGTGGCACTCATGATTTGGCTCTCAGCTTGGACATTATTGGTATATAGAAATGCTACAGACTTTTAAATAATGATTTTGTATGCTGAAAGTTTGCTGAAGTTGTTTATCGGTTCTAGGGTTCCGTGGGCAGAGACTCTCGGGTTTTCTAGGTATAGAATCATATTGAATATGAAAATAGATGGTTTGACTTCTTCTCTTCCTATTTGCATATCTTTTCTTGTTTTCTTACCTCATTGTTCTGGCTAGAACTTCCTGTACTATGTTAAATAGAATTGTGAAAGTGGGCATCCTTGTCATGTTCCTGTTCTCAAGGAGAATGCTTTCAGCTTCTGCCTGTTTCGTATGATGCTGGCTGTGGGTTTGTCATAGATGGCTCTTATTATTTTGAGGTATGTTTGTTTGATGCCAAGTTTGTTGACGTTTTTCAACATGAAGGGGTGTTGAATTTTATCAGAACTTTTTCTACATCTATTGAGATGATACTGTGGTTTTTGTTTTTAGTGATGTTTATTTGATGAATCACATTTATGATTTTCTTATGTTAAACCCACTTTGCATCTCAGGAATAAACCCACTGATTGTGGTGCCTTAGCATTTTGATTTGCTACTAGATTTGGTCTGCTAGTATTTTGCTGAGGAGTTTTCCATCTATGTTCATCTGGGATATTGTGATGAACTTTTCTTTTTGCATCATGTCTCTGTCAGGTCTCAGTGTCAGAATGGTTCTGGCCTTATAGAATGAGTTAGAGAGGAGTCTCTCTTCCTCAGTTTTTTGGAATAGTTAAGGTAGGATTGATACCAGCTCTTGTTTTATACAACTGGTTCAATTTGGCTATGAATCCATCTGGTCCAGGGCTTTTTCTGGTTGGTAGGTTTTTTACTACTGAATCATTTTTGGAACCCATTATTTATCTGTTCAGGATTTCAAACTCTTCCTGGTTGAATCTTGGGAGGTTGTATGTTTCCAGGAATTTATCCATTCCTTCCAGGTTTTCTAGTGTGTGTGCATAGAATTGTTTGTAATAATCTCTGGTTTTTGTTTTTTTGTACTTTTATGTGATGAGTGATAATGTCCCCTTTGTCATTTCTTATTCTGTTTATTTGGATCTTGTCTTTTTTTTTATTAATCTAGCTAGGTGTTTAGCAATCTTGTTTACTCTTTCAAATAACCAACTTTTATTTTGCTGTTCTTTTGTATGGTTTGTTGCATCTCAGTTTCATTCAGTTCGCCTCTCATTTGGGTGATTTATTTTCTGCTGCTAGCTTTGGAATTGGTTTTCTCTTGTTTTTTCAGTTCCTGTAGGTGTGATGTTAGGTTGTTAAGTTGAGATCTTTCTAACTTTTTGATGTGGGCATTTGGCACAGTAAACTTTTTCTAACACTGCCTTAGCTGTTTCCCAGAGATGCTGGTGTGTTGTATCATTGTTTTTATTAGCTTTAAATAATTTATTGATTTCTGCCTTAATTTCATTATTTGCCCAAAAGTCATTCAAAAACAGGTTGTTCAATATCCATGTAACTGTATGACTTTGAGAGACCTTCTTTGTATTGATTCTGTTTTTATTGTGCCGTGGTCTGAGATCGTGGTTGGTATAATTTCAGTTTTTCTGAGTCTTTTTTTGGGGAATTCCTTTATGCCTGAGCATGTTGTCTATTTTAGAGTACGTGCTATATGGGGATAAAAAAAGTATATTCTGTTTTGATTGGGTGAAGTGTTCTGTAGATGTCTGTTAGTTCCATTTTGTCAAGGGTTGAGTTTAGGTCACAAATATCTTCATTAGTTTTCTGCCTCACTGATCTGTCTAATACTGTCAGTGGAGTGTAATGTCTCTCACTCTTATTGTGTGACCATTTATGTCTCTTTACATTTGTCAAAAACTTGTTTTTTGAACCTGGCTGTTCCCATGTTGGGTGCATCTGTATTTAGGATAGTTAAGTTTTGTTGAACCAAACTCTTTATCATTGTGTAATGCTCTTCTTTGTCCTTTTTGATCATTGTTTGTTTAAAGTCTGTTTTGTCAGAAATAAAAATATCAGCCCTGCTCTTTTTTCACTTTTTCTTTGCTTCATAAATTTTTCTTCATTCCTTCATAATTTTTTCTTCATCCATTTACTTACTTTGAGTGTATAGATCTCACTGAATGTGAGCTGGGTCTCTTGTAGACAGCATATAATTGGGTCTTTCTTCTTTAACCAACTTGCTACTCTGTGCCTTTTAAGTGGGGACGTTAAGCCCATTTACATTCAAGGTTAATATTGATATGTGGGATGTGATCCAATCATCATGTTGTTAGATGATTGTTATGTAGACCTGATTGTGTAGTTGCTTTATAATGTCAAAGGTTTATGTATTAACTGTGTTGTTTTGGCAGCTGATAATTATCTTTCTTTTCCATGTTTAGCACTCTCTTAAAGACCTCTTACAAGGCAGGTCTGGCAGTAACAAATTCTGGCTTGTCTGAAAGTGATTTTATTTCTCATTTGCTTACAAGCTTAATTTGGTTGAAGATGAAATTCTTCATTGGAATTTCTTTTCATTAAAGATGCTGAATACAGGCCCTCAATCTCTTGTGGCTTGTCAGGTTTATGCTGAAAGGTCCACTGTTAGCCTGATAGGGTTCCCTTTGCTGGTGACCACCCATTCTCTCTAACTGCCTTTAATGTTTTTTTTTCTTTTTCTTTGACTTTGGATAATCTGATGACTATGTGTCTTGGGGATGATTGTCTTACATAGTATCTTGCAGGAATTCTCTGAATTTCCTAAATTTGAATGTTGACCTTTCTAGTATGGTTGGGGAAACTTTTATGGTCAATATCCTCAAATGTGTTTTCCAAGTTGCTTTCTCTCTCTCCCTCTCTTTCTGGGATGCCAATGAGTCATAGGTTTTGTCCCTTTTTATAATCCCATAATCTATTTATAAAACTTAGAGATTTTTTTCATTCTTTTATATTCTTTCTTCTTAATTTTCTCCTTCCTCTTCTTCTTCTTCTTCATCGTTGTTGTCATCTAAGTTGATTTGAAGAATTACTGTTTGAGTGCTGAGATTCTTTCTTTAGCTTGGTATATTGTGCTGTCAACACATTCAATTGTATCATAAAATTATTGTAGTGAGTTTTATAGCTCTATCAGGTCAGGTTGGTTATTTCTTAAGGTTCCTATTTAATTGTTTAGCTCTTGTATCATTTTACTGGATTCCACAGATTTCTTGTATTGGGTTTCAACTTTTCTCTTAAATTTTCATGATCTTCATTGCCATGTGGATTCTGAATTTTATGTCTGTCATTCCTGCAATTTTGGTCTGATTAAGAGCCATTGCTGGGGAGCTAGTGCAGTCATTTGGAGGTAAGAAGACATTCCGGTTTTCAGAGTTGCCAGAGTTCTTGCATTGGATGTCTCTCATCTGTGTGGGCTGATATTGCTTTAATGTTTGAGGTTGCTGTCCTTTGGATGGGGATTTTCACTTTTATAGTCTTTAAATCACTCGAGGCTTTTACTGTGGTATAAATTGGGGTCAGACAACTAGCCTCATTTCTGGAAGTTTTCATGGAGCCAACACTCAGCTCAGTACTCCTAGGCTGCATGCTCTAACCCTGCGGGGGGATTGGGAGCAGTCAGGTAGGGTGAGGGCAGGGTTGAATTTGGGCCCAAGGCTTTCTTCTCTGGTTCCTCAAGGTTAAGTGTATCCCATGCTGGAGTAGCTGAGGTATAAACAGACTTTGTTGTCATGGCAACTCTGTAAGAAATCTCAAGTTTGAAGTGTCTGGCCTATCCAGGCAAAGCCATGAGTCGAGCTCAGGAGAAACCTAGACATCAGCTCCAGATTTGGGTCTCATATGGACAGTTTACTTAAGGAGATGATTGTCTTACGTAGTATTGTACATGGACTATTTACAAATAGATTATTGCCCAAGAGGGTGAAAGTTTACATAAAAGAAGTTCAAATACCAAATTAAAATAAATAGTCACAGTTTTAAGCAAGATAAAGGCAGAAGAAAAAACTAAAACTAAAATAAGTCACATAGGCAAGGGCAGGGAGAGGTAGCTATCAATGTAAGGGAGGAGTTTAGACAAGGAATGGCTAACCACACAGACTGAGCAGTGATCAAATCCCTGAGGATAGTTTGAGTTCACCAACTGAAAAGTCCTTGGCAATCTTAGTGAGCTCTAGATGATTTGGGTATAAGCCAAACTTCAGTGGATGGAGAATTAATAGAAAATGCATACAGATACTGATTAAGAAACAATTGCTAAAACATGGAAGAAGAAAGAGAAAGGAAGGACTCAAAAAAATTTTATACTTGTCGGCCAGGCACAGGGGCTCATGCCTGTAATCCCAGCACTTTGGGAGGCCAAGGTGAGTGGATCACCTGAGGTCAGGTGTTTCAGATTTGCCTGACCAACATGGTGAAACCCCGTCTCTACTAAAAATACAAAAATTAGCCAGGCGTGGTGCTGGGCACTTGTAATCCCAGCTACTCGGGAGGCTGAGGCATGAGAATTGCTTGAACCCAGGAGGCAGAGGTTGCAGTAAGCCGAGATCATGCCATTGTACTCCTGCCTGGGTGACAGAGTGAGACTCTGTCCAGAAAAAAAAAAAAAAAAAAAATTATACTTGTCTAACCAAATGTCTTCAATCCAGAGACCTAACTTGAAGAGGAGAACTATTAAGGCCAGATATGATGTGTACATTATAGTTTGTCATGTTTATAATCAGATGCTGAGACTGATTTTCAGCATAGTATTTTCTGTCCCTGCTAAGAAAAATATTGTTTTTAAAGATGCCAAAGAGGCCCTGTTTGTTTATTGAGTGCATGCTTTGATAATTAAATGGGGTATATATAATATTATTATTTATTAAAATATCCCAAATAAGTTTTTCTATACCATGATCTTTATAAATAGTGCTAACCATTTTCTTACTATGCACCACATGTAGTTGAACTGCTATCTCCTTGCCACCCATTTGCACCTCATTAAAATTAACCATACCTTAATTAATTGTGATACCATCGATGTCAAGAATTATTTCCAGCCCACCTACCATAATCTGCTTTATAGAGATACTATTGATATCTACTATCTTGGCTCAGGCTCATTAGAAACACAGCCTGATGGAATATATATGTGCTAACGCTTAATGTAATATGATTCCAGTGCAGCAAGAACTATGGAAAAGCACAGTGATGCATAAAGGGCAAATTGTAAACATGTTGTGTATTGCCAATTACTCACTGTTTCATGAGATAAGAAGAGACATGTCCCATTGCTTGGTCATGTGAAATGTCTTGGGCAATCTGTACCAGGAGTCCATGTCCCAGAATTGTCTATTGAAGAGATAAAAGGAAAAATATTAATCTCCCAGTTCTGTCTTATCTGTTCTTTCCCACCGTTCATAATTTGCCTGACAGCCAACGCTCCACAACTTAAGAATTTTTTGTCCCCTGCTGGAAGTTGCTGGAGAAGCCAGATCAGACATGTTATAACATAGTGCTTTATCTAATTATAAAATATATGTGATGAGCTAAATTTTTTAGTCAATTTTTGTTGGTTTAGCCCCAGGAACAATGGGTATTATGGAGAACATGCAAGAACCATATCAATAGAATCTGTGACAATCCCATTATTATTAACAGATAAGATTTCAGTGGTTCTAGTGGCTTCTATGAGAGCGATCATAACCAGATGCCTAAAAAGACAGACAAAATTGAGGTAATATGAGACAATGCTAATAATTTATCTTTTAAAAAGTATTTTATGATATTTTTGATATGAATTAAAATAAATATCTTCAAAACTGAACCACAATCTTATGACTTATACAGGAGGATTCCCTCACTATGAATAAAAAAATTCAAAACAGAATATAACAAAATTTATGGATGTGGCAATAGCAATGCTTACAGGAAAATGTATAGCTATATGTATACTCCTACATTAAAAAATAAAACCAGGAGTAAAAGTGATTAGTTGCCAATTTTAATAAAATCAAAGTGATTCTTAAAGAACACTATCAACAATCACATACCAATAAATTATATAACCTAGATGAAGCTGACAAATTACTGGAAAGACACACATAATTGAAACTGACTCAAAGAGAATGAGCTAATATGAATAGAACTACAAAAAGTAGAGACTGAGTAGTTAAAAACATTCCACAAAAAGACCAACTGGCTTCACCGGTAAATTGTACCAAAACTTCAAAGAAATAACACCACTCTTTCAAAAACTGTTTTAGAAATCAATAATGTACAGTCATTGATGGAAGTGTTCTGGAATTTAAAAATTAGATATCTTTCCTATTTTTAGGCAGGTGCTTATCTATTCTCTCTGTAATAGTAGTGAAGAAAACTCAATGAAATACCATTTACACAGAAAAATAACTAACTTCATATGTAATTTTATATACTTATATAACTGAAATTGGCAATATGATACTTATGTGGAATAGTATAGGACCCAATTTAAGCTTTTTTGTACATTTTATTATCTTTTGAAAACTCACTCAGTTGTAAAGCTGAGACATTTTGGTGACTATAAAATTGCTCAGCTTTCTTACACATCTAAGAATAATCAAAGATTGTGCCTTAAATTAATTTTAGTTTTGTTATATGTGAAGCATGCTGCTTTGCTATAATGTAGATAAATCTTCCGTGATATGGATTGAGCTGATTTATCTCTTCTTTATTCACAATGGGTGGGTTTTCTTTTATTTTCTTAAACTTTTTTCTTATTTTTTGTTTTTTTTTATTTTTTTATTTTTGAGACAGAGTCTCATTCTATTACCCAGGCTGGAGATGTTCTTTTCAATGACAATATAAAAAAATTATGAGATGGTATCCATCAGTGTACCCTGATGATGATTCGTAATGCTATGCTTTCCCTATGATTATCTCTTTTGATTTAGGGACAGATATAATGTTTTACTTACAAATTCTTAAATGACTACAAATATAATTTAAATAGTCCTTAACTTGCCAAAATATACTTAAGCTAAAATATTGAGAGAAAAATTTGGAGAGTTATTCATGAAAAACACATTGTACTATGCCCTTATTGAACACTTTCTAAGGTATATGTATATATGTATATATATTTTTTTATTTTTTTGAGACAGAGTCTCACTGTGTTCCCCAGGCTGGAGTGCAGTGCCACTATCTTGACTCGCTATAGCCTCCACCTTCTGGTCAAGCGATTCTCGTGCCTCAGCTTCCCAAGTAACTGGGATTACAGACATACACCACCACACCCAGCTAATTTTTGTATTTTTTAGTAGAGTTGGGTTTCACTATGATGGCCAGTCTGGTCTCGAACTCCTGACCTCAGGTGATCCACTCACCTTGGCCTCCCAAATTGCTGAGATTACAGGCGTGAGCCACTGCGCCCAGCCTAAGGTGATATATTTTAAAATGAATCCTGTTTAACGCATTTTATAGGAAGCAGCATTAGGTGTAAATGATCAACCTTTTCTGATGCACATTCTTATATTCAGATTTTATCCTAAAATCCACTACAAAATGATAGACTAATATCCCACTGTAATCATGACGTATCCTACATACTTTAAAAATGTGCAGGATACTATTCAATAAATTAAAATTTCTTCTTCTGATCACATGTACTTTTGCACAGGAAAAAACAACCAGAGTTTTGACAATGTCCACGTATTTATAAGTTACTTTATTTTCAATCCATAGTTAAAATTATTATTTTTCAACATTACCCTAAGCCAGATTTTAAATACACACAAGAAAAATAAAAAAAGAAACAAAAATATTCCTCAGTCTGTCCTATTCCTGTGCTGTGGCTATGAACTGATGACTCACTCTATTTCATAATCAATTTCCTATCACAGTATTTTGATTACTTATGTCTTAACCCATTATAGTTTATTGGAATATTAATGCAGTTTCAATAGCTATTTTGCATGATATGATAGCCTAAATATATGATTCCACTTTCTGTTAGATACTGTTTATTAAAACTTCCAAGCACAGTGATTATGGGCTTTCTATTCAAATAATTGATTATACCAATAAGCTAAAAATGCTAAGATTTGCTGACTTCACTCAAAACATGACAATAATAACTAACACATAGCTATAATAATAGTAACAACTGTTGCTGTGAGGATTAAATGAGGAAACTTATGTGCATTGCCTGAACTAAAATAAACAATAAATATTACTTATTAATTAATAGCTATTAATAAAGCATGTTACTACTCTCTGAATCTTTAGTTTTTAAGATTCATGTAGAAATTTTGGTGCATTTGGCTCATTTTTTTCCAAAGCTAGATATGACTAAACAATTCTATAATCAAAGTAGGAATAGAGCCAGCTTAAGTGCTTTCAATCCTAGACCTGATTGTCAGGTCCCTACACAGTGTAAGAAAAGATCAGTGAAAATTCAGGGAGAAGAAAAGGAGAAAAGGAGAAACCACATCTGTGTGCTCCATCTTTCACTATTTTGAAAGTGTTACCTCCTAGGAATAAATATAGTTTAAAACAAACTATGCTATGGATTTATTTTAGGTTCTGAAATGTTCTGACTGTTCCCCCATGGCCATATTGATGTAGAATAACAAAGTGAATTGTCAGTGGTAATATTTGACTCTAATTGAATATTCCAAGATTATTCTTTTCTAAACTTAGTTTTTGTGGTTAAGGGATAAAAGTGTCAGGTTGGCAAGTAATACTTTAGATTTAATATTTTCCCCAGATTTCTCTCAGTCTTTTAGAAATCTTTAAATGAAACGAAACCTAATTGCCTAGAACCAAAGCCAAGGTCTGTTGGCACAATATAATAAGAAAATCCATACATGATTTCCAATTGCTTTATTTTGAAGAAAAATTGTATTTTCTTCTATCTTTTAGGTTTCATCTACATAGTGTTACATCTTTACATACCTCTGAGTCTTATGCAAGGTTAATATAGATTATAGGTTGTATTAAATAATTAGAATGTATATAAATTTAGAGCTCAGCTTAGATCAATCTTACAAAATTATGCCATCCATATTTCTAGTGACAATCATAGAATTTAGTAGAATAAAATATTTTAGTAATAATACATGTATTGAAAATATTTGTAGGAATGCATATTTGTTTATGAAATGTCAGGAATTATTTTTCAAGTGCGTTGTGTAAAATAGGTGGTAAATCTATTGGTAACTTTTCTCTCTTGGAAGTATATATTTGGTCAACCGATAGATGACTTGTTATATAATGGAAATATAGCCACCACTTACTGATCGTATTATTTATATGTTATGACAGTCATTTTGTTTCTTAGGAAATAAACCCTCCAAAATATTGAAAAAATATGCTGAATTCTCTCAACTCACTCTGAACATTATTTTGCACCTTTTGTAAAGGAGACATTATTTGCTTTAAGAATTTTCTCTTAAATATTGCTGACGAATTATTTCTCATTGTTTATTGCCTGTTAACATATAACTCAATAGCATACAAATTCTAAGTATACTTAAGTTTCAACCCAGGATACAGTATTGTATGTATCAACAACATATTCAGAGTGTCTCTTCACAATTTAAGCTATTTTTTATTTGGCACTGGTTCTATTAGTGCTTGAATTGTCTTTTCTTAATGTCTAGATGTAGTTGGCTATTAGGTTATGTTCACGTTCAGTAAAGCAACTAAAATGCAAGCTATTTTCCTGAAGGGTTTGATTTTAGTGTGATCATGCAAACGTAGTTCCTAATCTCAGCTTCATTAAGTCATTGTTATGACTATTAAATATGCTTCATTTGGTAAAACAATGTACAAGACTCTAATCATATGATTATTTCATTCCTTTGTGATTTTACTGAATAGAACAGTATTATATAAATAATGACTTTATTGATGTACTTCTCTGTGAGACTACATAAAATAGTAAGAAAAGCTCATGATAAAGCACTATTGTGACTGTTGCTTCAATTCCAGCATCATGGTTCTCAACTTAGGTTCAACTACATTGAGCTTTACTTGTCTATAAGTCATCAATTCAATTGGTGTTGTGTGATAGTTTCTTTAGAATTAAAAAATGAACAAATAGACATCTTTGAAGCATACGTACTATAATATTTATTTTACACATTACAGATTAATGTATTTTAAAATTTTATGTAAAAAATCTCTAAATACAAAAATAACCTGATCTTTAAGAAAATTTAATATGGAATTATTGCACTAAGTTTTTTTTGGCTTAGCATAGGTATATTATTCAACCCAGTTAACCTCGATATCTTTATGAACATTAAAGTTTCTTTTAAAAGTAATGGTTAATTATAAACCATTTTCAGAAGAAAAATGAATGAACTTTATTAGCAGTGTAAATATGTATTATTCAATAATTTCCATTTTTATTATAGATTAAAGGGTACACGTGCAGGTTTGATATATGTGTAAATTGTGTGACACTGAGGCTTGGAGTCCCAGTGATCCCATTATCTAGGCAGTAGGCATAGTGCCCAACAGGTGATTCTTCAGCCCATGACCCCTCTCCTTCCCTCCCCTGTCTAGTTGTCCTGTCTATTGTTCCAAACTTTGTGTTCATGCACATTCAATATTTAATTCCCACTTATAAGTGAGAACATACAGTATTTGGTTTTGTGTTCTTGCATTAGTTCGCTTAAGATAATGGCCTCCAGCTGCATCCATGTTGCTGTAAAGGACACGACTTCAATTCTTTTTATGGCTGTCCAGTATTTCGTGGCGTATATGTAACCCATTGTCTTTATTCAGTCAACTGTTGATGGGCACATAGGTAGACTCAATGTCTTTGCTATTGTAAATATGCTGCAATGAACAAATGAGTGCATGTGTTTTTTTGATAGAATATTTTCCTTTGGGTATATACCCAGCTGTGGGATTGCTATGTCAAATGGTAGTTCTACTTGAAATTCTTTGTGAAATCTCCAAACTATTTTCTACAGTGGCTGAACTAATTTACATTCCCACCAACAGCCTCTCCAGCATCTGTTGCTTATTGGCTTTTTAACAGTTGCCATTATGACGGGTGTGAGAGGATATCTTATTGCATTTCTCTGATGATTAGCAATGTTGAGCATTTTTTCATATGTTTGTTGTTGACTTGTGCATCTTCTTTTGTGAAGTATCTGTTCATGTCATTTATGAGAAAATATTTATATCTTTATTGACAAATAAATACTTTTTTGAAAAATTATTTAAACCCTTTCAATGGATACCATTATGAACATTTGTGATTTATGGGAAGGGGTCAAAATATCAACATTAACAAGAGTTTGAAAGAAGCTGATTCCAACTCTCATGGATGACTTTAAGGGTTTCGAGTCTTCAGTGGAGGAAGGGGCAGAGGAATGGATGAAATTACAAAAGAACTAGAGTTAGAAGTGAAGTCTGAAGAAGTGACTGCATTGCTGAAATCTCAATAAAGCTTAAATGGATGAGGATTTGCTTGTTATAGATGAGCAAAGAAAGTGTTTTCTTAAGATGGAATTTACTCTTGGTAAAGATGCTCTGAATACTGTTGAAATTACAACAAAGCATTCAGAATATTCCACAAACTTAATTAATAAAACGTTCCAGGGTTTGAGAGGATTTAACTCCAATTTTGAAATAAGTTCTACTATGGGTAAAATGCTGTCAAACAGCATCACATGCTAAAGTTAAATATTTTGTGAGAGTCAATTGGTGCATTAAACTTCAGTGTTGTATGATTTTAAAAACTGTCACACCTACCCCAAATATCAGCAACCACCAATCACTCAGCAGACATCAATATCATAAAAGACCTTCCACCACAAAAAAAAAATGACTGCCTGAAATTTCAGATGATTGTTAACATGTTTTAGCAATAAAGTGTTTTTAAATTAAAATATGTACTTTTTTGTAGACATATGCTATTGCACATTCAATAGGCTATAGTATCATATAAATATAACTTTTACATGCACTGGGAAGCCAAAAAATTTGTGACTTTTTGCTGTAATTATTTCTTTATGCAGTGGTCCAGAACCAATCCTGCAATATCTCTGAGGTATGCCAATGTGTGTGTGTGTGTGTGTGTGTGTGTGTGTGTGCATACATATACATATATACACATTATCTTTTAATAATGACAAAAGATCCCTTAATTAATATAAATTTTGACTTTAAACTCATACCAGTACAGAAAAAATGCAATTAAAAATAATGTTGCTGATCACATAAAATATATATAAAATATAAATTAATATTTAAAGTAAACATTTGTATTAAATTAAACCCAACACATATTTTGTTTGCTTTTCATATTGTTTCCTTTTTTCTGCTTCCCAAGAGCTTAAACTCTTCACTTGGTAATCTGTGCTGGAGTAAGTAATCACCTCCCTATTTATGGGTATATAGCATATCATACATGTTGACACTGTCCATAAATTCTATATTTTTAAGTAAGCTAGAAATACTTAGAGGAAAAAGGACTCTCTCCCTTATCTAACCTGCATATGAGTCCTGTAGGCTTTTGAGGAAAATAAAGAGCCAGGTTTAGAACTACAGTCAAAGAAGACAGGGCAGACCAAGGAATGAAAACCACACCTTGGTGACAATTTGCAGCTACTGGATTAAGTTCCGCCAAACACCAAAAAGTTCTTGAGATTTTTCAATTATGAAAGTTAATAATATCAGTTTTTTCATACACATAATTAAGTTGGGTCATCTAATAAGTAAAAAAAGATCTAATTGATATACTCTTGTCAAGGGTGTAAATAAGACTAGTAGTGTCAATTTTATTTGATATAACTTCACTAGAGGATGTTCTCTAAAATTTTTCAAAAGCTCTCAGAAAATTACACAAATGTTTCACTTCCAGGATTTATCTCAAAATTTAATTAGATATAAATTCAAAATAATATGTACCCAGTTTATTTGTGATAATTTCATTTAAAGAAACAAGTGACTGATAATAAGGAATATGTTAAATATTTTGGCATCCTTGAAAAAAAGCACAGGTATCAAAAAATCATGTTGTATGCCCCTTTAGAACATGGAAAATATCCACTGTATTTATGTTAAAATATTGATTGCAGTACACAATATAAATATTTTGAGTTATAATCACTAGTGATAAGAGTAACATTTATTTTATTTTGTGATTTTAATGTAGTTCATATATTTTCTAAAATAAATATGAATACTTCTCTTGTCATAAAATATTATATGTATATAATTTATATGTGAAAATATATATATATATATATAAAGTCTTTGCTGATAATGTTAATCAAGAAGGTTTTCCTAATTAAAATTTGGAAAAGCTATGGATGTATTTCATATTGAGATCTCAACATCTAACATGATGGTATATCAAACTATAGCTGTAGCATCAGGCATAGAACTGATGCAGCTGTTTCTCAGTTTTCAAATTAATAATAATAATAATAATAATAATAATGATAATAAAGCGTTATACCTAAACCACAATGTACAAAATTGTTGGACAGTTTTATTGTACTCTAGAATGGCAATGGTATCAAAAGGACTAATATTCTAGGGGGCATAAATGCCCTAATTTCTGGATAGTAAAGTAGAATAGTGAAATAGTTCAGTGGGTAATAGTGTCTAGATTCCAGAAAGTTTTCTCAGTTTATATCGCAGAATACTAGGAGGACAATGTAGCTCTTCATATAGTTGTTTAAGGTAAAACAATTGTTCAATATCTGAGGCCAATGTAGTTCCAGGAAAAGCCACACTCCCTCTGGGAATTTAGTGTTAAACCTTATAAAAAATATGTGGGATGGAAGACACCTGAGTAAATAAGATCATTCCAGAACAGCTGCCAACTAACTTGAACTGTGGACTAATTTTTATTTAATAATATACATGATTGCCTGCCAGGTTCAACCTTCTTGATTCAGGCATTATATGTGGGTTACCTAGGTTGAATATGTAATTTATCTTACAAAGGAAAATACTTAGGCATGTGAAAGGGTGCTGATCAGACAAGACGAGAACCTGCGTAAATCAGGAAGGTTGCCAACACACTTGAAGGCTGTCACTCAAACGGTAAGATGCCACAAGATTTCTTGCAGTATATATGTTTGTAATCAAAAGATATTGCTGCTCAATGAAAGAAGAGGCCTTCTCCTAAAATATTTTGTGTGCTTCTTAGTCATGGGCCCAGAAAAGTGTGAGTTCAATAAATATTTGCTAAATCAATTAAGAAATAAATTGCAGAATGAATAATCTTAATTTGTCTCTAAACTTTCCGTTTTCAAAATTACTTTATAAAAATGCTTAAGGGAACAAGAATTCCAAAGAAAGTATAACACTACAATTATAATTTAAAAGAAACTAGAGAAAAATGACATAATGCTTTGCAATTTACCCTTACATTAATTAGCATTACTAAAAGATTAGGTATTCCATTTTATTCACATAAATAAAAAATAATTTAAATTATTACTAATACTAAGATGAACTTAAAAAGGAAGGAATACTGATTTTAACATACTATAATGTTTTGACATAAAATGTAGTGAAATTACTAATAATTTTCATCTTCATATTATATAAAAATAGAATGATTTTCATCTTCCTATTATATAAAAATAGAATTTTAAAATAATGTCATAATAGTTATTAATTCCTTTAAAATTAACTGTGAAATTAATCATAGTACTATCATTCTCATTACTACCATATTTATTATAATTTACAAATACTATCCCATATTTGTTGAGTATTTTATTAATTGATGTGATATGCTTATATAACTTTGCCCATTATCATAGAGCAGAGTGAAATGATACATTATTTGACCACAGTCATTATGCATTACATGACTGTAATCTAATATTTGAATGTGGAATTTTTAAATTTTCACTTGAAAATGAAAAACATAGATACTTTTTCCCTTTGGATATGTTCTATGGCAGTTCTATTTTTAGTCTTTTGAGGAACCTTGATACTGTTATCCATAGTGGGTGTATTAATTTACATTCCCACCCACAGTATACGAGGCTTCACTTTTTCACATATACTCGCCAGCATTTGTTATTGCCTGTCATTTGGATAAAAGCCATTTTAACTGGGGTGATACGATATCTCATTGTAATTTTGATTTGCTTTTCTCTGGCAATCAATGATGTTGAGCACCTTTTCACAAACCTGGTTGCCATTCACATATTTTCTTTTGGGAAATATCTATTCCGACCTTTCACATATTTTTATTTTGATTATTAGATAATTTTACTATAGAATTGAGCTCCTTATATATTCTGATTATCAGATGGATAGCTTGCAAACATTTTTTTTTTTCTATTCTGTGGGTTGTGCCTCCAGTTTCTTGATGTTTCCTTTGCTGTGCAGAAGCTTTTTAACTTGATGTGATCCCGTTTGTCCATTTTTGGTTTGGTTGTCTATGCTTGTGAGGTATTACTCAAGAAATCTTGCCCAGACCAGTGTGCTGGAGAGGTTCCCCAATGTTTTATTTTAGTAGCATGTAAATTCATTTGTATAACATTCTTTCCTAAATAGGACTAGTATAAGTAAAAACATTTTTCAAGTAGTAATTACATAATATATTTTAATTTTAGCTTCTCTTTTATTTTGAGTTATAGAGAACAGAAATGAAAATGTGCACATGCATTTAAATTACCTCCATTTCTTTCATAATTGTAGAGAACCTCTGATTCCAGAGAGATTTTGCATGAGGAAGGAGGTATGGAAATTGAAAAGGGGGAAGTAACAGCCTTAGCTATCCATGATGCAGAAGTATATACTCATCAATTAGAAGACAAATACCTTAGAAACTTAAGCACAAAATCAGCAAGACCCTGTCAATGATTAACTAGCATGATACTATTCCATCTACCCTCGTATCTTCAGATTTAATACATGAGTTTAGAGAGCGATAAATGATTTCAGATACCAATAATTTAATTCAAAATGTGCACATAAATTTAAAAATATTTTAACTCTAAGTTATTTTGTTTTTTTTTCATTTAAGCTTTTTGTTTGAGGGCCGGACGCGGTGGCTCATGCCTGTAATCCCAGCACTTTGGGAGGCCTAGGCGGGCGGATCACGAGGTCAGGAGATCAAGACCATCCTGGCTAACACGGTGAAACCCCGTCTTTACTAAAAATACAAAAAAATTAGCCAAGCTTGGTGGCAGGCACCTGTAGTCCCAGCTACTCGGGAGGCTGAGGCAGGAGAATGGCGTGAACCCGAGAGGCGGAGCTTGCAGTGAGCCGAGATAGCGCCACTGCACTCCAGCCGGAGAGAGCGAGACTCCGCCAAAAAAAAAAAAAAAAAAAAAAATTTGTTTGAACATAAATCTTAGAAATATTACATTCATTACCTTAGGTAGTATTGCTTATTGTCCTGCCAGTTGGCAAACTCATAATGGAGAATGAAACTCTAATCGAGAGTCATTATGATCAGAGAAAAACAGTTGCTATTGTTTGTTCAAAAAAGGGGTGCAGACCAAACACAGATCACCCATGTCCAATCAGTAGCACCATTTGCTGAAATGACTACCACTTTGTTCACTGTTTCTTTTATTGGGACCATCAGGATTTACTTTTTTTTTCTAACATGCCACCGTTGTGTCTGTAAAGTTCATCTTGTTATATGTCAGTTGTTCTGATAATGCATGCTGAAGACTTCTAGCCAGAAATCTTTTTGACCCCCGACCAGAAATATTTTTCTCTCAGTTTAGCTTCATTACCAAGGATGTTTGGCCACAAGTGGCAGCTATTTCTGTAAGATCGTATAAATTCTGGAATGATAGGATTGCTGTTTAGGAAACAGTTTTCAAGTATCATTTATAATCACACATTTTTCTTTCTGAATGGTTTGGCTAGTCACTAATTGTGTATATGTTGAATAAAACTCTATATTTTAATAGAAATATGTAAGCTATTGGAGTTGGGGAAAACTGGGTACAGATATCCATGCTATTTAGAAGGAATTTCCTGTAGCATTCTAATAACACTTCTAGAGCTGTTATGAAGGTTAAGACATTTGCACTAAAATTGAAAGATATTATAAAAGGCCTGGAAAAATAATAAGCTTAATGAAGGAATTAAAAAGTTTACAATTATTGGCCTGGCTCTCATCCCACCCCTTTGATAACTTGAACTTCAGTCACATCTTCCAATTGTGTTAATAGCCCTTCAGGCTGGAATAGCCCTTATCCCAGGGTACAACTGTGAAATCCTACTTTCTAACTAGCACTCTGCGCAATACTCCACCTTGCTAATTTTCAGAGTAGCTGTCAATTGTTCCCCCTGTGATAAATCAGACTATTTTTGTTCTCTCGTAATATGTAGAGATATTTTGTTATTTCAAATCAGTAAACGTTGAATAGATTTACCCAGGACTTCCACATAACAGAAAACCATTCAAATTTTGTTTACTAAATACTGAAAAATAATACTGATATTATTATAATAAAATAATAGTTTAAATAGTTGAATAATAATTGGCATTTGTGTAATAACTACTTTATTATGGAAGACATTCTAAACACATCATTTATGTTAGTATACTCAATTATTACAACAAGCAGTAGGACATTATTTTCCATATTTTTCAGATGTAGGAAAGCAGAAATAAAGTTTTAATAATTTTCTGAAGTCACAGAGTTAGTAAGTGCTAGAGGGATGATTAAGACTTATAAACCATAGTCTTAGTTACTATATTACTATTAGATTTGTAATTTTAAATTTTTTTATTTTGCTAGCAAATTCTATGAATTTATTTTTGATAACTGAGAGCTAATGTGTTTTAATGCATTTTTTAAGCACGGTACCAGCTTATTTGTTTTAAATTGGCCAATATTATCGAGGAAAATATTCTGCTGTTATTGTAAAAACTCCTCAGAATACAAACTCTTGATTCTGCCTACAGTTGTAAACTGTTTTATAATGATACACTAATTTTCTAATTTTGAGAATCCTAGGCTATAATATTCTCTTTTAACTCCAGTCAGTTAATTTCTAAAGAAATGAACTACTCTCACGTTTGTTCTGGAATGGATCTAGTAGCATCCAACACTGATGAGTTTCAGAATAGCATTACCAAAGTTTAAATCAAGGGCGTCACCCATCACCCATATGTCAGGAGCTCAGATGAGCTTGGGGAGAGTTGAGCTGCTGGGTGTCAGAGTAGCTGAACACAGCAACAAGCCAAAAATGAAAAAGATAAGCCTTTAATCGCTTGTTGCTATGGTATAAATAAGAGGCTAAAACCAGAGAAAACAGTCACTTCCCCTCCCTGACAACTCGAGCCCCCTGCCATTGTCTTGCCCGGAATGTTGAGTCGTGGAGGACCAGGAGAAGCAGCAGAGACTTGGGGATTATTCCATAGTTTTATGGACCCTGGGGTTGGAGAATGGTGAGAGAGAAGGACTAAATGGAAAAGCAGTGGATATTGATCCAGAATGGCAGAGATATTTCAAGGTTTCCCCTTTCTTCCTGCAAAAGGAAGTCTCCATCCTGTAAAGGTCTTCTGCATAAGGCTTCAGATCAAGAGACCAAACTAGGAATGAAGATACCAGCTCTAGGGAGCTTAAGTCCTTGACTGCAACTGCCTTTAGAGACTGCAGCGCACTGGCCGAGCACCAAGCCTTGCTGAAGGGAGAAGGCAGCTTTGCCCTTTGTTATTGCTTAACAATCACACATTAGATTTAACCAGGAGCTGGACTCCTGTCCATAGTAATAACAGTAAAAATAACAAATACTTATGTGTAGATCATTATACTCAAAATATTATTCTAAGACTTTATATTAACTCCTTTTAGTCCTATTTGCAAATCTAAAAAAGTGTTTTTATTAATTTACCATTGTTAATGAGGAAACTGAGAAACTTGCTGTAAAAAAAGTTACTTGCTCAAGTTCACAAGCTGGTAAACAGAGAAGTTTCAAAGATCACACTTGATACTTCAAAATAAGGTTTCCTCTAATAGTAAGCACTCAACAGATTTATTTAAATAAATTAAAACTTTAATATTGAAAGAAAGCAATTAAAAAAATCAGTCTGCCTTCAGTGAATTATATTTCTTCAAATCTAATCAATTATCCAAAAGTACATTGCAAAAAGACAAATATAGAAAATGTATATGATAAATTTAGAAAAGTGAATTAACAATTTTATAATTTTTATACTTTTTTTTTAGTGAAGTGGTTGCTTCACTATCAAATTTAAAATGTACGAAGTTCAGGCCCTAGGACTCTATACACATCGTCAAATTTCACAAATGGAAACATTACTAAATCTCTGTCAAAATACTTTTCACCCTTATATCAGTAGATTAAATAAATGTGATTTTGTTCAGGAGTCACATATTACAGCCATGAGATAATTTTGCTTATTTTAATTTATGCTAATTAGGAAAACTATAGTTTAAAAAACTTTAAGTTACTACCCAGTGTCACAGCTATGGGGACCTAAGAAGCCTGGATTGAAACCACAGTCTTTCATTTTTCTATGTCCATTGATTTGCATAACTTGAAGTTAGCTTCATGTAGAAATACTCAACATTTCTTTATTCCTGATATAAGTTCTATTGCTTTTCCATTAAATTTTGGGGATTTAACACATTCAAATTTGGATAATAGAGGTTTTTAATAGTCTTTGGATAGGGGAAAACATTAAGCTCTATATTTGGATATGCTATTTGAGCAAGAACTTATCTGAAACAAAAAAAAGGAGTTTTCAAGATAAGATGGGGTATTTTCAAAGAATAATGATTTCAATACTTGATATCTAGGAAAGATAATTCTTGGCTTTAGTTTGTGTCTTGGGCAACACTCTATTTTAAAAACATATTTTGTATTGTGAAAATTAGTGTCGTTTTTGAACATTTGATGATATTAACTGAACTCAGTTTTAAGCCAAGAACCCAAAATTACCTTTTAACTGAAGCTTAGAGCGGTCATACAGAGACTTTGAATAACTTCAATTTGTCATTGAACACAACCTTTGCAGAATGAACACAAAAATGCTCCCAGGCTCCCTTTCTATCTCTTTATCATGGATGAATGACTTAAAGATCACATCATCACAAGCCTCAGAAGCAGCCTTTAACTGAATGGTGGAAAAAAACACTAAAAATTGCCTGCTCAATTTTTATATGAAGTATGAGGAACTTTCATTGATTTCTGAGAATAAATGCATTATTTAAAAGTTAATTTTACCAAAAAAGTGCTTGTGAGATGGAGCAGATTCAAATAGGCCACATGGGACTCTTTTTCTTATATCTATGAAAATGTAACCAGGCTTTTTTTTTTATTTTTAGATTTTAGTCAACTAAAATTACTATGTAATGAATAGAAATACCATTATTGAAACGTTCATAAGTTATATCCAATTAAGTTATAAATAATAGAATCAATATTTCTTGCCTATAAATATTAAGTTTTATCTAAGTGAAATTTTTTAACTGTAAGTATATATTCTTGTCCATTATAATATTCATCATGGCAGTGATTCTGATGCTTTTTATTTGTGGATTTGTTTGGCTGTTTTATTTGCTCACATTTATGAGCCTGGCATTTAAACTGTACTTGGAAAAGAGTAGGTGTTTAGGTCTTATTTATTGAATCAATGAAATAGAAAATAAAATATAAAATTAGTGTTTATTTTTATCCACAGAATAAAATATTTGAAAAACATTGATTAGATGTATGCCCAGGCACGGTGGCTCATGCCTGTAATCCCAGCCTTTTGGGAGGCTGAGGCTGGTAGATCACTTGAGGCCAGGGGTTTGAGACCAGCCTGAGCAACATGACAAAACCCCGTCTCTATGGGCATGGTGGTGCACAACTGTAGTACGAGCTACTCTGGAGGCTGAGGAAGGAGAATCACTTGAATCTGGGAGGCAGAGGTTGCAAGGAGCCAAGATCAAGCCACTAAACTTCAGCTTGTGTGACAGAGCAAGACTCTGTCTCAAAAATTTAAAAAAATTAAAAAATTTCAAAAAAATTTAAGTACACCCTTAACCTTTTAATTTTTATTTTAGAAAACAATAAAATTTGTCACTTTGCTAGGTTCTCATAGAAGCGCAACATGAATATTCAACTTAAGGTCAGAATCAAAATACAAGTACTTATTTTTCCTCTGTATTAATGTTTTAACGTATTTTCTAGTTAAAAATACATCAAAGTAAATCAAATTAAAATGAAACTAACACATAATATTCAACTTAAATTTTTAGCAAGAAAGTTAAAAGATAAAAATATGTGGGAGATCCCATCTTTTTAAAACTATGGATAGAGAAACTGAAGTTATCAGGAACTATTGGATTTTAAAATACAAAACTTTAGTGATATTTTGAATATTGCTTGCCAATAATGCATTATAGTTTTAATTTTCTTCTTCCTGTATGTACTTTGCTTTAAAGAATAAACTGTTCTAATATGTCTAATACAGCACTGTGCTGTTATTTTTATCAATTTAAATTTGTTTTCATTTAATAAATCTATTTTTATTTCTTATTTTTTTTGAAACAATGTCTCGCTCTGTCACCCAGGCTGGAGTGCAGTGGTGTGATATCTGCTTACTGCAACCTCCGCCTCCTGGGTTCAAGTGATTCTCCTGCCTCAGCCTCCTGAGTAGATGGGATTACAGATGCCCGCCACCACAACTGGCTAATTTTAATATTTTTGGTAGAGACCTGTTTGTCAGGCTGGTCTCGAACTCCTGACCTCAGGTGATCCACCGCCCTTGGCCTCCCAAAGTGCTGGGATTACAGGCTTGAGCCATGGTGCCTGGCCTACAAATCTATTTATATATGCAGAATGTTTTTTATTGTGGTGAAGATAATTGATTGCATAGGATGTAGCAGTTTTGTAGTAGCTGAAGAGTTAGGAAAAAAACATTTTAAATTATCTTGGGTTATATTTTCAAGTATAATAAGTATCAAGAAATCTAAACATATGCCTCAAAGCAAATGATTAGAAAAAGTTATCCACTTTCTACAGAATGATATGGGTCATTAATAAACACTTGGATAGTTTTCTCAGAAGGAAACTGAGTATAAAAATCTCTGGTCATATGAAACTATTGATCCAAAACTGCTAAAATCTGAACTTTTGAATTTTCTAATGATTTATTGTTGTCTTTGTTAAGCTAACTTGACACCCACTTTACCATACTTCCTTCTATTAAAAAGACACACTTCTAAAATAATTTTTTGTTTAGGAAACATAATTGTATCCATTTACAACTCCATTAAAGCTTATGATGAAAAAAAGTTGTTATATTCTGTGTTTTTATTGTTTTTAGACTTTTCTAAATTCATTACCTGGATAAAAAACAAGCACTCATTTATATCATTTGAATCCTTTGTTTTCAAAGGGGTTATATTAACCTTCGACATCCATGCATAATTAATAAATATTTTTTCTTGTCCTCGTTAAGGTAAACTGCTAGCTCGTTTTTTAGAAAAATGCATTATTTTACTTTTATTATTAAGGTACAATATTTGAAGAAATGTATGTGGGTTCATGTTTTGTATGTACATGCATACATATATTTATGCATGTACATTAATATAAATGATTACATAGACATTTATTTATGAAGAAATAAATCACTGATTTCCACACCAACCAGAATAACACATTTGAAAGTCTGTCTCTTACATCACACAAAAGTAATCTTATAGAATTATAATTCTACGGTTGCTAAAATTTAATTCCCTATCCCTTTTACTTAAAATTCAACAATAAATATTTTCAACATCATTATATAATATTATAAATATTCTATTTTCTTTAAGAATATGCAATAACTTAGAAAACTGCATTTTTAATGTGTTTCTATTTATTCAACATTATATCTACAACTAAAAAATTACATTTCAAATTTTTGCATTTTTCAACTTTTATTATAAGATATGCTCTCTAGAAAAGATTGTTTTATTTTCACTGTGATTTTAGTAAGTGCATAGTTTAACACATTTTAACAGCTTGAAGACAAAGAAGATAATAAATATAATAAATGCATGGTTTTCAGTAGGCATTATTATATTTACTATATATACTTTTTAAGATTACACATGCTCATCAGGCATATGCAAGTGAAAATATATGTGTATATCTTATTTATTATATTTTTATATATTGTATATGCATATATTAATCTTATACCAAAACGGAAAATGCCTCCATTTTAAGTGATTATGTCATAATTTCAATATAACATATTTCATATGATAAAAATAATGAGTACCACTGCAGTCAACTGAGACATTAATAACCATTTAAATAAGAAAAAGATACCTGGATATTTTAAAGTTGCCTTTAATAAATAATTTTGGCCTAATAAAGTAATATAAACAGTTGTTACAAATGTGAATAGTATCAAAATTATTACAATACAAAATACTAAATTATATAGGATGCAGTCAAAGCTGTGCTTTAGGGTAAATTTGCCATCCCTTTCTGTCTCTTGATAAAACATATTTATAGTTTACTTATTTTCTTGCAACAACTCTCATTACATTTATACAATATAAATTTTATTCCCTTGTTATTGTTTTAATGGATCATATTTCTCCTTTCTTATACTCTACTATTTATTATTTTTAAATTTATAAAGGAAAGACAGTGCCTTACTCATTAGATTATTTTTAGAATTTAATTAACAAGGAAAATCCCTGGAATGACTATAACAATTCTTGGAAAATGTTAAGCTGTTAATAAAGATCTGCTATCATCAATCTTGAGGGAAATAAGAGTTACAAACTATATTTATATAAACTATATTTATAAATGCAAACTATATTTAGCTACTTACAATGCTGATTGTGTCCTTAATAGTTTATGTCAATTGTTTCACATGTATACTCTGTAATCTTATCTATATCCTCCTGTAATTATGAATGTTTTGCCTTCATGAATTACAACACATTTAAATTAATGCAGAACTAAATAACTATCGTAAATGTTTAGCATCACAACTCTGTTGATTGTATACTATTGAGTTTATAATATGATTATATATGATTACTTATTTTAGGGAACCATCTGGGCTTAATCCCATGTAAGTAACATGATTTTCCTGTTCATATGTTTTTAGTGTTTTAAAATTTATATTTGTATTCACAATCACTGAGGTTCTGTTTTGAAATTAGCCTCTGGTGAGAATCATGTCTTTTATAAAGAAAAATTTTTGTTCAAACCAGATCTTTTTACAGAATAAGGTAGGTAATAATGATGACAATGACCATATGTACTTATCTTTTTGCTTTGATCTGTTATTCAGAATCGGTAATTATGTGTAATTTAGTACTTAGTACTCTGACATACATCTTTGTTATTTTCTCCATATCATTTTACTTTATTTCTACCGACCCCATGATATTAGAAGAGTATCTCCTATTTTTCCTAGATATTGCACATTTGAGTTTCCACTGAAACAAATTACTACTTACATTCTTCAATGGAGATAAAATTTTACTGCGAATAATTGCAATTCTTCTTTATCTTATCCAAATTCCCTATATCCCAAACTTTTATTGTTGTTTGTCTTTTATATTTCATTTTTTGCTATAGAAAACTCAGGTATTATTCCAAATGTACGCTTCAGTGATGTATGCATAAAAAAGAACTTGTGCATGGACATAATCATTTTCTGGGCTAGCCAAAGAAGCAGCCAAATAGACATATTTTGTAAAATAATCAAAATTCTATATTTCTCAGTCATAGACAATAAGGTGGTGGCTACTTAGTAATTCAGATGAGCTAAACTGATGTATGCCTTTTTATCTTCTGTTCCCTGATAATAAGTAAAATCTTAACTCCTAATGATATCAATCATGTCTTATGAAGCAATCCAGATTTCACAGCCATTCCTAGACCCATTTCATGTAAACTTCTCTCTGTACTTCCTATTTCATAATGAATCTGTATAATCATGAAACAACTTATTATGTGTATATTTAAAGGGTAGTTTTAATTTGATTGTATCAGCGGTAAGGCATTCCCTTTTAGAACCATCTCATTATCTTATTTTTAAGAATGATACCCAACCAATTATTTATCTTTGAGAGGTTTTTTTAGAAAAAAAATCAGTCCCTTTTAGAGGTGGAGCTATGTAGCCACCTATTTAAGTCTCCTTAAATGACATTTTTATTTTTAATTTACAACTTGCCATATATTTTGATTGTTCTCTATTTTCTGCACATTGACAATGTACAATACACATATAGCGCTACTTAGGAAAAAAACAAATGTGTAACATCTACATTTATTCATATAGCAATGCATTATAAATACTGTGCATTACAAAATATTTGAAGTTGTATTTCATGATATTAACTTTTACTACTAATTAATGGTGAGCCTCATAGCCTTTCTTAATGTACAGTTTAATAGTCTGAAGAAAGCTACAATTAATTCATATTATAAAAAAGCCTGAGTTCATGAAAAAATATCAATTATATCATGTGTATTTTTATGAATGTGTTGAAATAAGAGGAACGAGAAGCAGTAAAGATTTTCATCAGGACTTTTATCTTTCAAATAAAAGGCATTATTTGAGTTATAGACAAGAAGAACAAAGTTTTAAAATATACACTTACATGATTTTATGAACATTTTAAAATAAAAATTGCAACAGAAAGATTCCGAACACATTCATTGTGTTAATAGTCTACTAAAAATTAATTCATAAAATTTAACTTCTCTTAATGTGATTGTGTTTTTAATGGTAGGTAGACCATGCCAACCAACATTGTCATATAAGTTTATTTGAAAGCTCGATTTTCTGCACAGTGACAATGTACAATCATTCAACAATATTTTGGAGAAGTACAAAGGGTACATCAATTCTTTTTTCTCTTGGGAAGTTCAGTTCACATACTCTCTTATATTAGCAGGGAAACTTCCTGGATAAGAGAGATTCAAAATTTGTGTTGGTTATTATTGCTTTGTTTTCTTAAATAAAAACTTGCTGTGATCCTTTGATTAAGTAAGGTTTCCATTCAGTCAAAGGAAAAAAAAAATGGTGTCAGGGTGAGAAGAAGATTAAAAATGAAAACCTCAAGACAGCTTTCTCCAGTGCTCTTGTAGAAATAAAGGTTTTCCAACATATTTTGTCTGCTTATTGATTATCATTTCATCTGGAGCTTGTGTCCAGTTGATTTGTTCCAAAAATTTTCTCCACGTTTTCTTTGCATTGCTTGTTTTTGGACTTGTCTTCTGTATTTACCTGCTGAGTTTTCGGCTAGTTTATCTTTGCAACTCTTTGAGATGTTTCTTATGTCCTGGGTCTTCCTGCATTTGGCTTTACTCTGGCTACTAAAATAGTGAATTCCCTGGAAAGATTTATTTTTGTGTGTGTTCACTGAACCACATATGTATTTTTTCTGTGTCTAGAGAGAAATAATAGCAGTTTAATATTTGCTGAGCATCATAAGGCAGACATCCTTTTTCACTCTTTTTACAACATTTAAAATGACAGCTGGTATCGAATGTGACATAAAAGATTCTCTTTGTAGAGTTATATATTGGTAAAAATTACCTTGTTAGAAGTCAAAGGGTGCTCACAGATTCCTATTTATATACTGTTTCAATTCCCAATCAATTTTCACAGCCATTATTTCATTTTCTCATCATAGTAACTATGTTAAGTTGGTGAAGTTAGGCGTGATGACATTATGTATGTTTTAGAGACGAGAAAATCAAGTCAGGGAACAATTAAAAAAGAAATCTGCTGAGAGTCTGAGCAAGATAATGCCAAAGTTTACCTTACGATATATTTGTCTACTTTCTAAGAATACTGGTATGGTTTTAGGCCCCTTTACAAACTTCATAGTAATAACCAATAAAAGTTTGAAGAGTATTTGAAAATGTGTATGATTTGAATTTTATTTAGAAGGTAGTTGTGAGCTACTCTATTTGAAATAAATTTCTTCCTTTAAAAACATATTGAAGCAGAAATAATAAAAGCAATATTAAAGAAGCATGTAAAGTTTCCCAGCTATTAGTGCAAAACAATCAACCACCAAATATATCACTGAATCTACAAGTTTTCCGCCTATTTGTGCAAAACAATCAACTGCCAGATTTATCACTGAATATAATTGATGATAAACTGAATGATTATCAGGGTCATAAGTGAAAGTTTTAATAAATTATTTTGCACTGTTTCTCTTTTATTTTTCCAAAACAATTGAAGTTTCTTTTTGTTGTTCTTTTGAACGACATAAAGTGTTTCAATTGAAACACAAGTTTTTTCAAGTGGTGAAGACAGGAATGCTCTATTCTGGTCAACTTTTATGTACCCAAATACATTTCTGAAATATACTACTACCACCTTAATTATAGAAAGACAAATTACTTTGAATTTGAATATTTATTACTTTTTTTCTACTAACACAATTTGCAATTAAAAATAATAATTATATATTGACACTCCCAATTACAATGCATACTACATAGAAAATGCTAATAGATGTTCATGAGTAAACACAAATTGAGGATGGACAAGAATCAAAACAATCAGTGGCATATATGCTTTGTAGATGTGGTAGACTAAACTCATGTTCACAATTGTTCAGTACCCTGTCTGTGCTAAAAGAATGTACTTCTGCCCTTTAAGCTAGCTTTTAGATAAATGACTTGATTTGGCTCAGTTAAGGTGTGCAGAACTGTCATTACTCGATTTTACACCAAAGTTTTGAGATTCTGAGTATAGTTCACCATTGTATCTTTTCTTTACTTTTGTGATCATGAAAACAAATGTAGCGATGGAATCACTATCATCCTCGGTGGCTGAATGACAAAGATAAGCCTCCTCATCAAACTGTGATGGACATGTAACATAAGCAAAAAATACATCTGGTTGTGTTAAAAAATACTATATTTTTTCAATTTGCTACAACATTATCCAGCCTATAATGAGAGAAACATGAAAAAATCAAAAGCTGCTTGGGGAAAATCTGGTGAAGGGGTATCTGGACACTAAGATATGGCTACTGAGAATTAATGCAGTGTGCCTGTTTTTATTAATTAAATGTTTAAAATAGTAATAATATATATTCTTGTACCACTTAAATGACTTAATTTTAGTAATCAAATATGAGCTAAAATGTTTTTATTTACTCATAATTGATTGTGGCCACCGAAATATATTTTTTTCCTTAATTGTATAATTTATTAAATCATTATTATTCTGAAGCTGGAATTTCAGAATTATTATCTCCAGAATAGAAAGAAGATTCTATATCATAGTTTACAACGAAAATACGTTTCTCATTAATCTGTTATTGAGGCTTCATCTGAAAGGTTTTTTTATATTTGTTTTGATTCTAGCACTAAGATCACAGAATCTTGACAATCTTCCTCTTGTCTATTGTTCCTTAGATCCTTGTTTCAGCTACTAGAGCTTAAGATGTGCAGAGAATTTACTATCCCAAATCTGCAATTAGCAGTGGCAGAACTGCCATAATAAAATCTGCAATTAGGTTCATAACAATTGAGTTTTGTTTTGATGCCATGATGTTTAGTCAATAAAATTTAATTAATTATATATAAATGCCTGTTCCCATCTGTGACTGAAAGATATAGCCAGGTAGCACACACCCACACCACCTCCCAAGCCCCCTACTCCCTGCACACACACCTCACCTCTACACAAAATCTTCTGAAAACTGACCAGCCCTATGAAGTATTTCAGATGTGTCTTCTCAGAAATCATTTTGTCTGTATACAGAACAGGTAACTTTAAAATATGAGAGAAATCAAGGTAACCAACACGCAAAAACGCAACTCTGCTTACAATATAGACTATAATGCAGCACAAACCCAGTATATTTAATTTCACATAAAAAAACAGTATTTCAAAGATATAAGTGTAACAAGCACTCTATTGTTAATATCTGAGGAATTACCTGGGAGCCTGCAGAGACACATGCTGAGTAGCCAGGCATTTCCTGTTGTTGTCAAGGTAACAAGTTATCTTGAATTCCTACTAACAGACTCCTTCTAGATTATACCACAGATAGTAAACCTGCTACCACCCACAACTAATGTGAATGTCTTGATGTTATGCACAGGAGGGTTAATCGATATAATAGTTCTCTTGAAGTAGAACTAATTATTAGATAACTCAGAAAGGTTGTGTAATTTCAGTAAGTGTCTGTGGTCTTAAGGGAAGTTACAGGTTCACAGTAGAGATTAAGTAAAAGTCAGTAAGTCATGGAATAAAAATTAAAAAGGAGATAAAAGAGAAATTACATTCTATTTAATAAGTTTTACTTAATAATATTAAAACTTGAAATAAGGCTTTCTTCTATTTCATTTCATTTGAATATTTATCTCAAATTATTTGAATTAAAAAATTTGTAGAGTTAATGATCTTCAGAGGTCGTATAAAATATTTCATTGGAAAGATGAGGAAACTGAAACTCAGGATGTTAAAATTGAATAGGTCATCAATGTATTTTAAAAAGGTCAAATTCTAAAGCCTTAGCTTTTATATGTCCTACTCAAATGTTCTTTCACATATGCAAAACCCATTTTAGTTACTCTGGAAACTGACAATAAGAAAGAAAAGATATTTTCACAGATGAAGAGAAAGTTTGCACAAAAACATTTGTGTTTACATGATAAAATGTAACTGAAGGAATAAGATAAATAAAATTATCATTCCTTCCTAAATATGACCTCATTGTCATGGGTCAGTTAAAAACAGACTAATTTTTACCTAAAAATACTACCAATTATCCTATTTTTTAGGTATTTTAGAAAATAATCTAATCTCCTCCTTAAATTTATTCTATAAAAAGTAAATGTGCATTGCTGTTAACTTGAGAGTGCTTTGTACTGAGTGAATCTATGCATCTCAAAAGTAATAATGATGATTTTGATGTTCTTTTATAAAAAGAATCACGCAGTATAATGGTTTAATATCTTTTCAAGATTTAAAAATCTTATGAAAATTTGATATTAGAATTTCATAGGATCAAAGACATTAGATTTTGTAGGTGAGATAAAGAGAAAGACGGAGAAAACTAACATATATTGAATAACTTCTATATACCAGATACAATGCTAGTCATTTTACATCATGTTGCTATTTAACAGTCGCAATTAATAAAAGTTACAAAACAATGTGTGAATCAATAAATATTGAGACAAGCATGCCAATAGTTAAGATTGAGTAACATTTACCTTGTATAGAAGTATCCTACTTTGAACTAGGAATTTGAATTCTTTCAAGGAAAAAAATAATTTATTAACAACATCAGTTAAAAGGTTATTTCAAGTAACCACTCATACTACTTAAAACATTTTTAATATTGTTATGCCACATTGAAAGGCATTATATAATATGAAATGTAGGTCTTAGTAAACATGAAGAAGAGGTTATGTACAAATAAAAGTTGAGTGACAGATAACAAGATTACACAAAGCTGTAAGTTGTACAAAGCTACTTCTAGGAAACAAACACAAAGAGAAGTGGCAAAAAAGAAATGAGCATATCAGATATACCTACAGGAGAGTGAGCATATTGGAAAATAGCTTTCAAAAATAATTGCTTTGCTCATATTCAGCAAAATGAAGCCTGAGATTAAAAGTAAGTAAAAGCAATAAGACATGGCTGATTTTACTTTTTCTTTTAGGATTGCAAAAAAGCAAGTATCTTAAGGAATATACATCTAGTATCTATAAACTTTATACCTGTACCCTTCTCACTGGGCAGTCAGGATGTGAGGAGGTGTGACCCACTGGCCAGGAGGTCTACTTCTAATTTTGAATATTAAAAATTTTACCCTCACAAAGATTGCTAATTCTGTTCATTCTGATGATGAATAATCTTGCTAAGTCATGTAAATCCTACCAACAGGCACATGTCTGCCTTCATTATTTTTCCTATGGTTGCTAAATTGATTTTTTTTTTTGTAATTACAAAAGAAGCTGTTTCTTTTTGTCTATTTCCTTTGGTGCTTTATTACTTTTTAGTTCACCACTTAACTTTTATTCTTAACATTTTCAACAAATTTTAGATGTAGGGATCATGAAGTGACAGAGAATTAGGAAAATAATGAGACGGTTTCATTATCCAAACAAGGGAATAAGTTGGTTGTATTTTATCTCCCACTTAGCTCTGTAGAGATCCTTCTAGTTTCTGCATTGTTCAGTCGATATCCAATTTAGTCTCAGGATAACTCCTTGTTTGTAATAACCTCCTAATAGGAGAGAATGTTCGAATTACCATAGATAAATCAGTGAATTTGGTGACAGAGGGAAAACAGAAACAGAATCTCTACTCTTATTCTGTGTTAGTAATAGACTATCCATGTCAGGCAACATATTAGCATGATATTGTTGCTTATATCTTGTGAAATTTATTCTTCATGGAAGAAGATGAGGAAATCATATCTTCAGCATTTGTATAATGAATTCCTGTAATACAGGGTGAGAAGAGCTTGGAAAGACCTCTTCTCATCCTAGATTAGAATGAGAAGAGCTTCTCACTATTTAACAATTGCAGTTTAGCATCAGTAGCAGAGTATATTATAGTTATTAATATTAAAGTAAAGATTTCCTGATCCCTAAATTGTGCTTACATACCCTGTGCATGGACAAGGACAGGTAATTGTTATGGGCCGTTGGCTAAAAGATGTCAGTAGCTGCTGATTGTAACATAGGCAGAAGTTTGGATTCTCTAAGTAGTGCTTACAATTTAAATTAAATATTGGTAATAAGACTCTTGGAGTAATTTTGAAGATAGGTCCACAAATTCTTTGATATCATTTCCCTCAAGAGGTGAACTTTAATTCTCTTTTGCGTGCCATCTAAACTTAGTCACTTGCGTCTAGCGAACAGGATACGTAAAAGTATAGGATGGCATTTCCAAGATTAGGTTACCTAAGACTTCAATATTCCTCTTGGATATCCCTCTCTCTCTCTCTCGCTCTCTCTCTCTCCCCCTCCCTCTGTCCCTCTGTCATAATTCTGAGAGAAGCCACTTGCAGTGTTGTGAGGGTGCTCAGATAGCCTACACAAGGCCTACATGTCAAGGAACTAAAGTCTGCAGCCAACAGCCAGCAAATGTGTGAGTTAATTCACATGCAGATGTCCCTAAGCTTGCCAAGAACCATGTAAAGTGAACTTAGGAAGGTATCCTCCCTAATTTGAGGTTTGAGATAACTGCATCCCTGTTCCATAGCTTGACCATAATCTTATGAGAGACACTCCTCTGGAATCATGCAGCTAAGATGCCCTTAGATCTCTCATAGAAACTGGAACAATAAATATTTATCATTTTAAGGAGGAAATTTGGAGTAATTTGTTTAGCAGCAACAGATCACTAATGCAACTTCCAAAATATTCAGGACAAATGAAATAAGGATCTCTTTTCTAAATATCATAATTTTCTAATTCTAGATTTAGTATGGTTTAAATGGGATATACTGGCTAGGCTTAAAGTTTTCTGAAAACTAAACTAAAAATAAGATTATAACAATAAAAAAGCTCTTAGTTCTCTTCTCACATGTGACATATATTTAGCTCCTCATCCAATTTAATTTAATGACAGTAAAGCAATATACTTGGACGTTATACAGAATTTTATATACCTATATATTTAAAATTCACTTACATGTTTTCTGATCTTCTAATCACAACAGCAATCACGATTTTATTCTAACATAAACATGATTCTCTGTAGCTTTCATATCCTTTATTCCAACATCAATTTTTTGTCTATGTCTGATGTCTTTAAAATAGTTCTATGAAACACTTAAATAATTATTCCCTCTGCACTTTTTACTTTTCACTAAACAAATATGGATATCAGATAGAATACTGATTCAAAATAAATTATACTATTTTATTTTATTTTATTCTAGTAAAATGACTAGGTTATTTCTCTTAGGAAATGAATGAGAAAAAAATAATATAATGAAATTACTGATGTGGAGTTTTGGGTGATATTTGTAATGTATTTATTGATATTTAACGCGATTATTCAAGAGAAAAAAAAACACAAATACTATCCTAAATCGTGTTTCAAAATAGGGCATTTAAAGAAACAAAACAAAAAAGAACCAAGAAAACCCTCCTTTAAGCTGTATATATACAGTTGTGTGCAAGGATACTTATTATGCAGAGCAGACAAAACAGGCATGCAATTTGCTTGTCTCAAGATAGATTTGAAAATGGAGAGTTCCATTAAAATGAAAGAACAATGTTTTTGCCGCCAGGGTCCTTGAAGCATCGTGGGTGTTGATTTTCTGTTCGCAAGTCTTTTCTTCATCTGTTCTTGTGTGTCTGTGGTTTCTTCCCTCTTTTATGATTTGTCAGTGGTGCTGAATGCTGATGAGACAATACTTGGTATAAATATCCTAAGGCAATCATTTTCAGATGATAAATTTAGGATTTGAAAACTTAAGCTTTACTTTTATGGGTACAATTTGGTTCAGGTTGCCTAATTACATTTGGTTGCCCTGTGATTCCAAGAATAGTTAGGGAAGAAACAACTATGATATGTCAAATTTAATGGGTATACAGGAAAAAATAATAAAAAGGGGACAGAGGAAAAATTTAGAAACATTTCAGGTAATTTTTGTAAAATTTTCATAAAAAATAACAATGTTATATTTTGTTTAACATAAAATAAAGGTTTCAATGAAAGAAAGAATATTGTTCAACATTGATTAGAGTGAATCATACTAGAAAATGAACAATATTAGATAACAGAAGATCAGACTGAAATATCATATTGCCATTTATTAAGCATATGTCTTTGAAATACCACTATTTTTCAAATATCTTCAGCATGAAAATGAGGTTATTGATATCCGCACTTTTTTCAGGTTTTTTTAAAACGCCAAATTATGTAATTTATAAACCTCAAAATACTCTAACTTCAAATGACAGTGTTTACACAGATATCCAACAAGGTCATTCAGCCCAATAACATTAAATTTTAAAATTATAATTAAAGGTATATATCAACATAGTTTAAAAATTATACTTAATAAAATCACTTTTGATGACAAAGGGTGGAACTCCAACCTGTTCCTTTCTTTTCCACCCTCCCTTATTTTCATACTTCCAAATAACATGAAATACTGTTATTTTGCCCTTTATCAACTTTAACATTATCTAGTAACATCCTGTATCATAGAGGAAGCTTTACGTCCTTTCTGTTAACAATTTTTAAAACCACTTCTGTTTTTTTTTCCTTTTTTTCAATGAGATTCATCACAATTGTTAATTAAATATACAATCAGTGTGTATCTTGTCATATAATTATAGCTCACTTCTGAGCTAAAGCATGTCATACATTGTTTCTTTCATTGCATATGTCTTTATTTTTTCCTAAACTTAATATTTTCCTTGCACGTATTAACTTAGTTTATAAAAGTTACATTACTATTTCAGCTGTTTCACCAGATCTGCTAAATACATGCCAAAATTTTCAAAATGCTTACCTGTGTAAATTATACTTCTTTTTTTGTCTTAGAGTCCTCCCTCTTGAATTCCTATTATTTTCTGCTTAATTTGGACTCTGGCCTGATGCACTGCTAATGCCATGAAATGGTCCTTTCCTTTTGGGGACTTCTACTTTGCAAGCTCCTCTGTCAGAACTCTTGTGCACTGATTACTTGTGATACTAGTTCCTGGTCAATTCATTGTTTGGTAAGGCACAGATTGCATTAGATTCCAAGAAAGAGTGCATGGGAGATCAATTTTCTGGTATTTTACCTTAATTTTATATATTCACGTGGTTAATAGTTGATATGGATAATGGGTTGAATGCCAGCCTCAAAAAGGTATGTCTGTGCCTAACCCCCATAATCTGTAAATGTGACATTATTCAAGAAACAAGTCTTTACATATTTAAATTACATTAAAGATTTCCGGAAGATGTCATCCAGGGTTTAATATGGTTTCTAAATATAATGACTGGTGTTCTTGTGAGAAAAAAACGTAGGAGATTTGAGATTCAAACATAAAGGGGACAAGGTCATGTGGAGATGAAGGGTAAAGATTAGAGTCATGCAGCCTGAAGGCAAGAAACATGTGAAGCCACCATAAACCAGAAGAGACAAGGAAGGATTCTCCCCTAAAGCCATGGAAGGGAGCATGTCCTTCCCACCTTGCTTTTGGACTCCTGGCCTCCACAATTATGAAGAATGCATTTTTGTTGTTTAAAACCACCAAATTTGCATCTTGGTTATGCAGCTCTAGAAACAAGTAAAGTAAAATAAAGAATTTTATGTAGAAAATGTTTTCAATCTTTCACCAACTATTGTATTTTGCATTATTTAATCTTGTTATATCAGAATTCAATATTGTGTTTGGAAAACACAAGAAAGTATGATTTTCAACAATTTGTATATAATGTAAATTTTGTTTTGTTTCTCTTTAAAAGCTTTAAGACATTTGCTAACTCTCATGTCTGGAAATTGAATACTAATAACTTTGTACTACCATTATTGTACATTGAGATTGGCACTCATTGGATAACTAGAAAACTCAAATTCTTCAGTCCTAGAAAATTTTCTGAATGTTTCTTTTAATTAAAAGTATCTACTAGACATTTTCTCTTCCTTCTTTCATTCATTGTTATTATTTGATTCTAGAAGTCATTCCTATCTCATTGCTTCTCTCAATTTTTATTATTTTTGCCTTTTGCTTTATTTTAAATTTTAGAAAATACTGAGTTTTGATGGGGTTGTTTGTTTTCTTCTTGTAAATTTGTTGGAGTTCATTGTAGATTCTGGATATTAGCCCTTTGTCAGATGAGTAGGTTGCAAAAATTTTCTCCCATTTTGTAGGCTGCCTGTTCACTCTGATGGTAGTTTCCTTTGCTGTGCAGAAGCTCTTTAGTTTAATTAGATCCCATTTGTCAATTTTGGCTTTTGTTGCCATTGCTTTTGGTGTTTTAGACATGAAGTCCTTGCCCATGCCTACGTCCTGAATGGTATTGCCTAGGTTTTCTTCTAGGGTTTTTACAGTTTTAGGTCTAACATTTAAGTCTTTAATCCATCTTGAATTGATTTTTGTATAAGGTGTAAGGAAGGGATCCAGTTTCAGCTTTCTACATATGGCTAGCCAGTTTTCCCAGCACCATTTATTAAATAGGGAATCCTTTCCCCATTTCTTGTTTTTGTCAGGTTTGTCAAAGATCAGATAGTTGTAGATATGTGGCATTATTTCTGACGGCTCTGTTCTGTTCCATTGATCTATATCTCTGTTTTGGTACCAGTACCATGCTGTTTTGGTTACTGTAGCCTTGTAGTATAGTTTGAAGTCAGGTAGCGTGATGCCTCCAGCTTTGTTCTTTTGGCTTAGGATTGACTTGGTGATGCGGGCTCTTTTTTGGTTCCATATGAACTTTAAAGTAGTTTTTTCCAATTCTGTGAAGAAAGTCATTGGTAACTTGATGGGGATGGCATTAGACACTTCTCAAAAGAAGACATTTATGCAGCCAAAAAACACATGAAAAAATGCTCACCATCACTGGCCATCAGAGAAATGCAAATCAAAACCACAATGAGATACCATCTCACACCAGTTAGAATGGCAATCATTAAAAAGTCAGGAAACAACAGGTGCTGGAGAGGATGTGGAGAAATAGGAACACTTTTACACTGTTGGTGGGACTGTAAACTAGTTCAACCCTTGTGGAAGTCAGTGTGGCGATTCCTCAGGGATCTAGAACTAGAAATTCCATTTGACCCAGCCATCCCATTACTGGGTATATGCCCAAAGGACTATAAATCATGCTGCTATAAAGACACATGCACATGTATGTTTATTGCGGCATTATTCACAATAGCAAAGACTTGGAACCAACCCAAATGTCCAACAATGATAGACTGGATTAAGAAAATGTGGCACATATACACCATGGAATACTATGCAGCCATAAAAAATGATGAGTTCATGTCCTTTGTAGGGACATGGATGAAATTGGAAATCATCATTTTCAGTAAACTATCGCAAGAACAAAAAACCAAACACCGCATATTCTCACTCATAGGTGGGAATTGAACAATGAGAACACATGGACACAGGAAGGGGAACATCACACTTCGGGGACTGTTGTGAGGTGGGGGGAGGGGGGAGGGATAGCATTGGGAGATATACCTAATGCTAGATGACGAGTTGGTGGGTGCAGCACACCAGCATGGCACATGTATACATATGTAACTTACCTGCACGTTGTGCACATGTACCATAGAGCCTAAAGTATAATAATAATAATAATAATAAAAAGAAAAAAAAAAAAAGAAAATACTGAGTTTTATTCATTGAATGTTGTATTGCTTTAATTCCTACCATTCTATTTTTTAAAAATAATTTAACTTTTATTTTAAGTTCAGGGGTACATGTGCAGGTTTGTTATATAGGTAAATTTGTGTCATGGGACTTTGTTTTACAGATTATTTTATCACCGAGGTATTAAGCCTCGTACCGATTAGTTATTTCTCCTGATCCTCTCCCTCCTCCCACCCTTCACCCTCCAGCCTCTGAAAGTCCCCAGTGTATGTTGTTCCCCTCCATGTGTTCTCATCATTTAGCTCCCACTTATAAGTGAGAACATGAGGTGTTTGGTTTTCTGTTCCTGTGTTAGTTTGCTAAGGATAATGGCCTCCAGCTCCATTTGTGTCCATGAAAAGGACATGATATCATTCTTTTTTATGGCTGCATGGTATATCATAATGTATATGTACCACATTTTCTTTATCTAGTCTATCATTGAGGGGCATTTGGGTTGATTCCATGTCTTTGCTGTTGTAATAGTGCTGCAGTGAACATATGCATGCATGCGTCTTTATAATAGAACAATTTATATTCATTTAGGTATATACCTAGTAATGAGATGGCCCATTCTTTTTCTATATTTTTAATTTCTTCCAATTATTTATTCTAAATAAACATTTTCTATTACATTTCTAATATATAAAACATAGTTTCTAACAATTTTTTTCTCCTATTTCCTTCTATTTCTGTTTTATCAGACTTCCGCTTTTTAAAAGTTTGTTTTGTTTTTTCTTTACTATCGGAGAAGTTCTTCATGTGTCCACTACTGGCTTTTCAATCATATTTATTTGGAATTTTAATGCTTAGGGTTTGTCAATGACTGAACTATTTTAATGAGCTATAAATGATGACTAGTCAATAGCTTATGTCATAAGTACAACCCACATATATCAGTATAGAAGTCTTTTCTTGAGAGCAGTTCATTATCCTCCAGGAAAAAATCCTCCAAATCCTTCAACTTAAGGTCTGAGTAGGGACATTTTGAAAAATGAGCAAAAAGAGGAAGCTTGGTTATCCATTGTTCAGAGTGAAATTATTTTTCACTTAAATTTCCAGTTCTTTAAGTCTGTGTCTCCCACACACACTTGTTTTCTTTACCTGAAGATATCTAACTGAAAAGTGTTCCAGAAAATAGATGTTTATCACTAAAGGGTAGAAATTAGAGCTTGAAAGTGGAGGGAAATGACTTAGAAGTCTAACCAATATCAGTGATGATTTTCTTATTTTCTTTCCTTTCCTAATACCTTAGTTCTCTAACTTCTGAGACTTTGAAAGTTTCTACTAGTCAAATTGACTTATTTTTCCTTTGGGATCTGTTCTATAAAAACCAAGGTTCAGTTCACTTTTTCTCTCCTTCATATTATTCTTTGATAAGTGATCTCCAGCACTGTCTTCTGTCAAAGATTAAGTTGTGCCTCATTTATTTTGGAATATTCAGTGCTCAGCGCACTTTTTGAAACAGCAGATTTAGTATAATTGCATTATGAATTGTTACAATATATTTTGTAGCCCATAAGTCTTTAAGCTAGAAAAAATGGTGTAACCAAAATAAAAAAATAAAAGTTTTATTATAAATTAACTCATGTTTCTTATTTATATTTAATAATAGACTATTCTAAGAGAAATGCATGTCAAATGAGAGCCAATGCATTTTTGATAATGATATTGAAGAAATAAATTTATCTAAACTCTTTTTTCTTGACATGTTTATGTTTGATAGGCTTTAATGGGATATGATTTATATAATGTTATGACATTTTAAGTGTACAGTATTAATGCTTTTTAGTACTTTTACAGAGTTACATATTGATATTCATAATCTTACTTTAAAATATTTCCATCATTTCAGAGTAAATTCTATCTTGTTTGCATTCACTCCCCACCATCACCTAGGCCCTAGACATCCATTAATTTGTTTTCTGTCTTTCTAAATGAGCCTTTGCCATTATCCTTAGCAAACGAATGCAGGAGCAGAAAACCAGGTACCACATATTCTCACTGATAAGTGAGAGCTAAGTGATGAGAACACATGGATGTGTACAGGGGAACAATACACACTGGGTACGTTTGGAGGGTGGAGAGTGGGGTGACAGAGAGGATCAGGAAAAATAACTAATGGGTATTAGGCTCAATACCCGGGTGGTGAGATAATCTGTACAACAAACCCTCATGACACAGTTTACCTATGTAAAAAATCTGCACATGTAACCCTGGACTTAAAAGTTAAAAAAATGAGGGAAAAGAAGGAGCAAACTTCAGAAGTATTAAGTAAAAGAAGTAGCTTTCAAAAAGATTGCATAATTTATAATACCACTTATCTAAACTGCTTTACAAGGAATATACTTACCCTATTATTAAGATTGAAAATGTACAAATAGGTCTGAAATTTGGGAAATGATGGTATGATGTATTATTACATACTGTAAGAGCAATCTCCAAATAAAGATGCTCCACGCATAATTTAAGATCTGACAGGAATTCCACCAAGTCTTAACTAAAATCGTTAAATCTACACTAAGAATCATATAAAATCTATGCAAAATGAATATAAAATAGTTTTGATTAACAATGAATGGCATGTTTTCTGATAAATTAGCAAATATTTGATTTGAAATATAAAGAATAACAGAAATGTGAAAAAGTAATAAATTCAACACAAAAGGATGACGTGATGAAACTTCCTTCAGTGATTCTAGATATTATGACTATTTCAGTATGAATAAAATTATCAATGAAAAGATTGCATCGATTAAGTGTTTTTTGAAAAGTAATGCAGAATTAGCGATAAACCAGAATTAAAAATATACAGGTTTCAGAAAAAAAAAAAAGACTGAATTCGGTAGTTAAATCAGTCATAATTAAAGACAGAGTAAGATAAAATATCTAGTTTTTTTTTTTTTATTTGAGCAATCATAATCTAAAAGCCACAATAAAAAGACAACTCCCAGGCTACTTTCACCACAGAATCATTGCAGAGAAGGCAATAATGTCAAGAATGTGGAATATATCTACTTAAAAATAGCAAATAAAATATTTCATAAGTGTCATGGAATAGTGATAAAAAATTCGAATTGACTCGGATAAAAGCAGAGCCTTGTGGATATAAAACTGACTGAAGTATAACAAACAAAATGTCAGCGTATTTAATGGAGTGCCACAGGGATCAGTTTGAGGTCTGATCTTATTTAACAACTTAATTAATGATCTGGAAGATGGAGAAAACAGTATGTAAATGAAATTTGTAGCTGATATCAAATTGGAAGTTTTGGCAACACCAATTAAGATAGCAAAATTGTTTTAAAAGAGAAGTTAGAGAGGTTAGAAATATACAGAAGAAAAAGCAAATAATATGTTTAATTTATTAGAAGAGAATAACAAATAAACTTTGAAAAAAATGAGTAATGCTTACCTCTAAAATACTGGAAACAAAATGAGAATGTATGAGAATTTTAAAAACAAACTGCCAAAAAAGTATTTTTAAAATTTAGACATTTCTTGAGGGTTCAAATACTCTAAAATGTGTAATCTCTTTTTTTCAAATGCCAAGGTTGATATCTCTATATTAAAGTTCAGAAAACAATATAACTAAAGTAAATTTAATAATAGAAGTAATGCTGAAGTTTTATAGGACTTACTTCTTTATGACAGATACAGTAAATTTGGGAAAAACATATTAGCAATTAATTCAGTTTAATATAGCTACTACAATATGATTTACAGCTGTATGATACATTCACTTCTATCAGTAAATGGTTTGTTGTCCACATCAGTAGAGTTGCTTTGATAAGGAACCCCTAAAATAAATTTTTCTTGAATAGATTTTTTTTGGCACGTAGAGTTGCATGATTCAACAAGGCATCACAAGAAGATAAAAGACTTCAAATTTAGAGAGATGCATTTTTATATGAATGCTGCAAATCATCAAAAAACATCATCACCTTTCTCTGTAAATGAAATAGATATCTAAATGTATAACATTGTTGTAAGGATTAAGAGCAGCACATTTTAAAAATACCAAACATTATGCATGTCATATTGTTGGTGCTCAATACATACTCGCTCCCTCAGTTTGGAATTTATTCCTGCAGTAGAACCAATAAACCTCATGGATTGCAGAATTGGTCGAAAACATCAGTGGAGGCAATTTTATAACTTTTCTTACAGAATGATGTAATTGGAAAAAAAATCTAAAAAATATCTATTCAGGTAGAGTCAAAACGAATGTGTGTCTATTTACAAGTAATTATTGAGTGGGAACTATGGGTCAGGCGCTGTTCCAGGCATTGGAAACTCAATGGAAAGAAAATAAAACAAAAAACATCCTCTGTCTTCCCAGAGTTTATATTCCAAAGGAGGGAAGCAGACACAATCCAATAAGCAATAATTTACATATGTGAATCTGTAAGTGCTATAGGAAAAAGTACATCTGTAAAATGGGGGTGGGGGTGTGGAATTCCCACCCAGCAATGGGGATGGTGGCATATTTGGGAGATGCTCCGGAAGATATCTGAGCAAAGGCCTGGAGTAAATAAGCAAATGCGCAGGTATTTGTGAGGTGGAATTTCTGCCAAGATGAGAGCCAAGGCAAGGACTCTGAGATAGATAGTGTGTGGTGTTTCCTGGCACCTGTAAGAAGGCCAGTGACATGGAGCTCACAGAATGAGGAAATTGACAGAATAAGAGGGAGAAGAGACTCTGCTAAAACTGGTGCTATTTAGACATTAGTGATAGTTCTATACTAATGTTGATAGCTAGACATTATTCCAAGTACAATAAAAAGCCATTGGAAGACAGGAAATGGAAGGGTGAAATTGTTTTCCTTGATTTTTTTAATGGAAGGCCTCAGCTGCTGTGTGGTGAATAATTAGAAGTAAATCATAGAAGTAGAAGTTCTAGCAGAGAGACCATTTATGAGTCAATTACAATAATGCAGGTGTCCGAAAATAATGGAGGAGGTAAGAAGGCATCAAACCCTGGAAATGTGTTGGAAATAAAACTCAAGTAATTTACTTGTTTAATAGATGTGGAGTACAAGGAATCAAAGATCATTGCAGAAATTTATCCTGAGCAAATAATGAACAGAGTTTATGTTTATTGAAGTGGATAATACAACAGAAGGAGCAGGTCTATTGCCTATAGGAGGGTGGAAATCAGCACTTCAAATTTGGTTACAAAGTATTGAGTTTTAAGTCATCCAATTGGATATGCAAATGAGGAAGTAGGATATACAAATTTGGAGTCCAGGGAAAAATAGGGCCTCAAGATATAAATTTGGGAGTTAACAGTTTATAGAAAACTTTTAAAACCTTGAGCTTGACTGAGCATAGATAGATGAGAGAAGAGGTCCAAGACCCAGGACACTCCAGAGTATAGAGATTAAGAGATGAGGAAGCACCAGGAAAGGAGATTCAGATACATGAGAAAATTTGTCTCTCTGTAATGTATCATTTCATTATAAATTATGGCAAGAACACGTGCTGCTCTAGAGGCCTGGTAAAACACAAAGGAAGAAATGGTTGAACTTTGGTTTCAAGATGGAATTTTGGAAATAGGAGTGAAGTGAGCAATTATAACAAACTTTTAATTGTCTTGTTTTCTATGGGGAGCAGAGAGATGAGGCTAAAGAGGTACATAGAATCAAGAGAGTTTTACAACATGGTGTGACATTACAGAATGTTTTATGATGAATGATTGTATGAGAGGGAGGACTTGATATCTCAGGTGAGAGAAGATAATAACTTTTGGACATGAATGTTAGTACGTGACAGGAAATAGGACTCAGTTGACAGGTGGGCAGAAGATGGCGTATGTGGGTAAGAAATTTGTTTGTAGATGTGGGGGTGAAACATATGGATATTATCAGAAAGTTAAAATGTGGCAGAATGTTGGGGGCTTGAAGAAGGAGGAAGTGTAAAATCTCATATAGAACAAGAATAATCTAAGGAAATGAGATATCATTGTCCCCCACACAAGACTTTATTAGAAGACACAAATTTGAGTTCCAGTCAGCATGGCTTTACTGTTTTCTACAATCTCACTTAACTGCTTTGGTGCAGTTTCAGAGAGAGTAGGATTTAACCAGGGTTGTGTGAGAAATGATAGAGGGGACTGGATATTAAGAACATATTCAGGACAGTTTTTATAATGTTGTGCCATGAACTGTAATCAACATAAAAGAGAGGAATGATGACAAGATACAATGAAAGCTTCTGTAGCCTTAGTAAATCTTTTTCTTACTGTGCATGCACATGGCTGTGCAATAACAAACATTATATAATAAATATAAGCATTCTGAGAGCTGTTTAGAGACAAATTATTTTTTGTAAAGCTTCATAACAATACACCATAATTTACAATACCACACGTGCTTGCTATTAGGCAAATCTAGCTAGGTACCTGAGAGACATACCATTTTTATAAAACCCCACTATCCAACATTCTAGCTCAGTGGAATCTCTGCTCCAGACTCTTAGGAGTTAGTTTATCACCGAGAAAGGGTTGCCTAAAAGGCAACCCTAAAAGGCAGGTGCTTAGCATCTATGCCTATGTTGCAGATATAAAAAGATATTTGCTGCCAATAGTTCATGAGTTACAGTGGATTCAGTGAGAGTTTGAGGGGTTGAAGATGTATAGGTTATGTGGGAATTGTAGGGAATGTACAAACTTTGATGAAGAGGAAATTGTTGGGATCATGGATTTTATATAATAAAATATATTTTATTTGTAAGGAATTTCTGATATCACAGCTTAAGTTCTCTGAGAAGACAACCCCAAGAGTGAGATCAGAGTGTACAACGTTTATTAAGGTGCTTCCTAGTGATCAAAACTTGTGAAAATGAGGGGAAAGAAACAGGGCTGGGCAAAAGGAGAGCTCTGGCTACAAGGCAGTTCTATCAAAGGCCTTAGTCCATTCCACTATAGCCACTAGAGCTAGATGATCCCTCTAGGCTGTTCAGAGTTGGGGAGAAGGGTAGGCCTTTTCACCCTTGCCTTGATTAGTAATTTGTGGTAGGGCCACCCTGTGAAGGAGACATGAATTGGGCAAAGCAGCTGTCTTCTGTGTAGGAAATAACTAGAGAGGACTGATAGATGAGATCCATCTGCTGGCAGAACTTGCAGCATCTGGGGGGACAAGTCCCCAATGCAGGGGAGAGATCTGAATGATGTAGTAAAGCATCCAGCATCTTTGATTTCAATAGGCAATGCCCTAGCACTTCTGGATATCATATTTAAAAAAGTAAAAGAAGGGAAAACGAAAGAAAGAAACCTGCAATTTGTGATATTTTGTAGGTAAATGGAAAAGGCTACTTAGGTTCTTTCTGAATTCTTAAGAATTCTATTATTTGCATGACAAAGTATCTATCTTAACCGGTAAATTTGTTGTTGAAATACCTATTATCATTTTATTAAAAAATTTTTTGACAACAATTAAAAATTCAACTTTAGCACCACAATATTATATTTATATACCCCCAAAATTAGATAAATTATCTGAATATTAATTTTGGGTTTAATATTATACAACTTCATGACTCAGATTACATATTTATATATTTGATTATATTTTACTGCATTTTAATCTGATTTATAAAAACTATTCATCCATTAGAGTGTCTATCTTCTGGCACTAATAACTACTTTTTACAATGATAAAATAAAAAAATGCAATTTAAAATTTATCTTTAAGATTGATAATTACGTTCCAGATTCTAACTTATGGTAAAACTATGGTCCAAATCCCATCTTACAGTTGCACAACAGAATTCATATATTTAATAAAAAGGTAAAGAAATTGCTAGATATCCTGAGAATTATATCATTTTTGGGAACTGCAATAGTCATTGACTGGTCAGTATTTGTATATGTTTGTGCTTGTATTGGATGCATTTCCTGAAGAACTAGAACATACAATTTAGAGAGATAAATCAGAATTATTTCATTTTTCTAAAATACAGAAAATGTGTGCTCATTAATTTTGTTTTTCCTTTTCAAGGAAAATAGCATTTAAAATTAAAATTGCTTTATGAATTGCTTAAAATATCTCAGAAAAAATAATAAGATCAAATTTAGTTAGTTTCAAATTGTCTATGGAAGGTGTTAATATAAAGCAAGATGGAATTTTCATTTGCAGTGAAGTACTCATCTATCAAAGTGAATTAACTTTTCAGCTAAACAAGTACCCTTTAATCAATGGTGTCTTCTGAACATCTGTCCAAGTTGGCTTGTTATACATGAGTTTTATCCCTGCCTACAGTTGAGATTGCAAGCTCATAAAAAAAAAAAAATGGTGCTGTGGCTATATTTCAGATGCTGCTTTTTCTAGGCTCAGTCTGCCACACTCCCTTTGCTTTAATCTCACTTATTGGAGGTTGGTTCTGCGTTCCTATTTGTCTCAAGCTCTTTGGAGCAACATGATTGTTAAGGGTTTGACTTAGTTTAGCTTACCTCAGATGCAAATCCTTCCTCTGTGCTCACAATCTGCCTTGTCTTTTTGGAAAATGATTATTCATTTGTTACACAGATACTTATTACTGATAGTATTGCATCCACACTGGACATGCAATAGCCCTTACTCTCAAAGAGCTTAAAGACCATATGGAAAAAAAAAAAGAAATGTAAATAAAAAATAGAAGTTAGCAGAGAATCTTTTGGAGCAGAAAGGGCATTTGACTACCCAAGGCCCTATATAAATTATAATTTATCTACATCCTTCTATGCTTATCCTATAGAAAATATGGCCCAATCAGCAATCTTTAATCTTGGTAAAACTATTGCAACACTTCTTTTTGGTGGTTCAGTCAGATTTAAGGAAAACATACTGCAGAGAAATACATTCTTCTGACCAAATATCCTCTTATTTCTCTATTTTATTTATTTTAAAAAATGGGCTTAATAAACAAAGCTTTACCAGTCAGTAGTGTAATTCTCTTTCTGGGAAGTCATCTGCTGAACTGAGAGAATCGTGCTGAGAAATGTCATTTCTTTTTCATTTGCTACTGTATTCTTATGCTTCACAAAATGTCTGGCACTAAGATACTTAATATGTACAAATTTCATGTCAACAAATAACTAAATTAATGAATAAATTAACAGAAGTTTGACCTTACCTTAGAATAGCCACATCTCCAGTTCTAATACATCACATACACACCCACACACACACACACACACAGACACACACACACACACACACACACTAGAGATCGCTGATCACCGATCTAGGTAAGTACATTTTCATGGTGTTTACTAATGACTATTTGATGTTGCCCCCCCAACGCTTCTGAAATGGGTAATGGAGATGTAATCACTTAATTAATTTAAAGATAGGGTCACACGTACAATTCTATGGCTGATTTGATTCAATCTCAGTTATGTTGTATCCCCAAAATGGGTAGAAAATTATCAGTATAGTCCCAATAACACAACATCTGTGATATTAAGTATACATAATATTTCAATACAGTATGATCTAGAAGAGAATAAGATGCTTTTATTATCAAACAGGTAATTTTATTTTCATATTTAATTTACAAAAAATAAATATTTTCATCTGTTTCTACAGAGAAATAAATTTAAATGCATATATAAACATGTACCATGCCCTCTTCCAGATACCAAACCATGTTTAAATCTCAACTCTAGATGTTTTGCCACCTTCTGGTGCAGCTGCATGCTAGAAACTAAACATGACTGCAGTGAAAGACAACCAGGCATCGCTTGTAGGTATTGGATAAGCTCAGCATTTACTGAAAGCTTGAGAAAATCACAGTATTACTTAAGACATAGTGTGATGGATGAATTCATCAATTTGCAAACAAAAATAATAGACATATTTTCCTTTATGGGCACAGGACTTTCTTAGTACATGGATGCATGAAAAATCAATACAAATAACATATCATCTTCAAATACCAAATACCACAGTCTCTAAAGAATATCTGTTCCTGAAATGCTTTTGCTGCATCAAGCAAAATGAGAATGTTTATCAAAGATGAATACAAGTAATCATGACCAGCTTGGTTATATGGGTGATTTGTGACTTCATGTGGAGTGAAAGATAGAGTAATAGATGATGCAGAATCGTCATGAGGTTATAGAAAGCCAAGAAGACAGAGACGAAAGGTAATATGGAGAGGTGAACTTAAATACACAAAAATAAATATGAAGAAAAAGAAAGAAGCTTTAGGGAGGACCAGTGGACTAAAAGTGCTGTGATAGAGTATTTCTAAATTTTGAAAGAAAGTGAGAGCCTGTTTGACTTCAAGAGAGATGACAGTCTATATGGACAGAATTATTTCCTTAAAGTTTTGGCAATGGTCATGGGCAATTCTTCCCACCTTGGTTTCGAGTCCACATGTCCTGATTCTGGACAACAAAGTTAAAACTAGAAAGTGATGTTATTTTCTTTTTAAAATTTGTTGCGCTAACCTACTTTACTTTTCTGGAATAATACTGTGTACTGTGACCTATTATTTGCAGTAGCAATGCCACTAAAATATTTTAAATATCATCATTGTTGTTTTTGCTTGGGAGACATTTTTATTTATAGGAACTAAGACATTCTATACCTCAAAATCATTGCCAAGGCCTTTAAAGTTTCCCTTGGGATCTCTAAATATTTTCTGTGTGGGAATAGTGATGTAATATTCTTTAAAATATTAGAAAAGACACTTGTGAGGCTAGAGAAAGTAACTAATCTAAGCTAGGAAGTGCTGCATGAGAAATATCAGTTCCACTGAAAGATCTAGACTGCAGACTTTATAGAATGAGCCCAGAATCTACCTTTTATCAGTTGAAACTCTCAAGCTTTGTTGTTACTGACATTCAAACACGTCAGTTATCTTCCTGATCCTAGCTTCACTCACCATTAAAATGAAAATAATGATATTCAACTTATTGTTATGAAAAACCTGTTTTAAAAATAATATATGGTAAAGCAGACAATACATTCATCTTGTCCCTTGATTCACAATGAATGATTGATATGTTTTAATTTTTTTTATTTTATATGATGATAGCTAAGAAACCTCTATTGAATAATGTGTATACTAGAGTAATACAAGTTGGAGAGATAAAGGCATTCAGAGTAAAGAGAAAGACATTGAGAAATTGAGATAAATCTAAGGAAATGATGCAATAAAAGGACTTAGGCTTATGAGGGGAACTTAGGAAAATACAATGGCTGGAAAAGGAGAAGCAAGTGTGGTAATAGGAAGAGTCAAAGAAAATGAAAGAACCCATTGCCCATCAGGAGGTTTACTGTCACATGGCCATTCCCAAAACCTTAGGGAAATAATTCTGTTTATATAGACTCATCTCTCTTGAAGTCGAAAATTTCCAAATTTAGAAATATTCCATCACAGAACTTTTACTCCTCTCTAAAGCTTCTTTCTTTTTCTTTATATTTATTTTTGTATATTTAACTTTAAGTTCACCTCTCCACTTTACCTTTGATCTCTATCTTCTTGGTTCTCTTAAACATTAAATTGTTAATGGAATTCCAAATAAAGGCACAGCTTATTTTTAGTATTCACCCCCCTACATTTCTCAATAAAATAGTTTGATGGTTTGAAAATTATGAATTTAGAAATTTATTGTCAGCTTATCTGTAATGTAAATAGTTTACTGCTTTTTAAAATTAAAAAATTAAAAATGCAGTTATATTTTAAAATAAACAGACAAAAATAGCCTTTTTTAACAATTTACATTTATTTTGTATACCTGTCAAATATATTCCTTAACAAGAGGCCCATTCTGGAGCACCAAGTAATGTTTAATGCGGAGGTAATTTCTGCAGATGCTCTAGCTGTCAGGGCTGCTTTTAAAAGTTGTTTTCAGGGTGTCATTCGCAGGCATTAACTTATGTTGGATATTTTCTGCACGTTGACCTCACAACCTGCTTGATATGCATAACACTTTGGTCTGTCTTCAGAATTTGTTGCTTAAGTATGACCTTGTCTCACGTCCTCTCACTTCATAACAGTGTTGGAATGGTATGTGCATTATTCTTGTTGATAGGCTTTCTGAATTTCTTGATAGGCTCTATGAATTTGGATGCTCATTTTTTTTTTTTTTTTTTAGTACAGATCAGTCTTCACCAACTGTGAATTACTGAGCTCACTGACACACATTCTTAAGAGCAGCTACTGTATTTAAACGTGTATGTTCATTTGAATTAGAGGAATTGCCTCATTTTTGATGAAAATGTGCAGTTGAGTTTTACTAATAAGAATTATGACTATCCCATATGAAGAAGGAAAAAGAGCCACTTTAAACTCATATTGTAGTCATTTTTATAAACCAACACTTGGATTTCTTAAGGAAAATTTAATACAATGTTTACCAAAATTCTAATTATAAAAAATAGGCCAAATTTATAAAAGCTAGACCGTATGCACCAAAAGGTAAAGACACTAAAAATTATGAAAGAAAATTTCACCTTTTCCCTATTATAATAAATTGAAATGCCAAACAAATAGACTCAAGCAAGTAAAGACAATATGTAACTTAGTCCATTTAGGAATTAGTCCTGCCTCTGCGGGCAAAGGGTAGATCTAAGAAACCACATAGCATCAAGAGAATATATGCATTGGCTGAGAATCTTTATTTGTGTATATTAAATAATTATATTTTTATCTCATTATGTTGCTCAATAATGACAAATGATAAGACACAATTTCTCCTCTTAAGAAGCTTTTTATATCAAATTAAGTTAAATTAAAAATACCATAATCTTCTTAATCTTTAAAGAGGTGATTGTTTTAGGGTTTTTTTTTTTAAAGTGTATGTTTGGCTTGAAATATAATTCTAAACATAATTATTTAGAGATTTTGTCATGACTGTAGTTTCATAAATACCTACATTACATTTCAATGCATTGCATGTAATATATTACATTTCAATATATTTCAGCATTGAAATAAATTCTAAAATGCCATTTTCACTCTTTCAAAATCAGGTTGAACAAAGAGAAATCCAGTTTCAGAGCAGAAAGAAAAATACTAATTGTGTTCAGGCTACATAAATCATGAATCACTCAGTAGATATTCTGCGTCCCTATTTTATGTCATTCTCTAGATACGCTACCTTAACTGCTTTTTTTTTTAACCTGTTCTTACAACACTGCATCTTATATCACCAAGACTATATTGTTAATTGGAGTTTCCTGGATCACAGCATACGCATCCCTAAAGTAACCTGTACCACTCTTTATTTTAGTAAATAGTCTGCATTCTATTTTTTATTAAAAGCATCTAATTAAAATAAAATAATTTAAAATACATACGTTTAACTGGACACTCAAGGCTGGTTCAAAAATTGAGAATTTAAGAAAAATTTACCACAACAGTAGCTTCAGTCCCCAAAGTATTATTAGTGGACTACTTTCTGAAACAGTTATTTATGCCATGTTTTCCTATAAAAAATAATAATAATAATAACAGTAAATAAATAATAAGAAAAACAAACAAGCTAAGCAAACTGAAAACTGAGGTCACAGGGAGAACTAAAACTCCAGATATTGGAGAAAGAGACAAGTACAGAAAAACACTGCTGAGGTCAGCTTACCTGGAGCAGAACCTGTCATGTTTGTAAATTTGTGGAAATACTAAAATGGTAAGTTTGACCAATGGTAGAGTCTAATTAGCTAGGTAAGAAAGAGTTTCCTAAGATCATAGACTGAGGTAGGTGTCATACACTGTCATGTGTTTCCCCTCCAGGAACCACACCACATTCTCATGAAGAGCCAAGAAAAAAATGCTTCATTTCTTCAGCAAGGGGAGGGAAAAATGTAATCATTTTGAAATAATACAGTGAACTATTTATAACAAAAGCCTACTCTCCAGAAAATGACCTTACCAAAGCTCATAATAGAAGGATCATTATCCAACTCCAGCCTTCGTCTTCCTATTCCACCTACAGGGGAAAGGGAAAAGCGAAACAAAGAAAAGTGTAATTAATAGAAAAAAAGTTACAAGCATGGCCTATGTTAATTCAAACGTACTAATAATTATCATAGTTATACATAGTCTGAATTCACTAATAAAAGACACAGCCACAGTGATTTTAAAAAATAAAAGACACAACTATATGCTATTGTAAAGACACAAATTTAAAGCAGAAGAGTGAAGAAAGATATGACAAAGTAACAATAGTTTTTTTTTAATTAAAAAAAGTTGGAGTAGCTATCTAAATTTCAGATAAATCATACATGACAACAAGGAAATTATTAGTGTCAAGAGAAGCATTACCTAATGATAAGGGAATTAATTCTCTAAGATGACATAACAATCTTTAATATGTATGCATTAACATTAGATCATCAAAACATATGAGGCAAAAACTTAACAGAAATGCAAAGTGAAACAGAAAAATCCATTATTATAGCTGAAATGTTAAACACTTTTTTTTTTAGTAAATGAAGATCAAACAGGCAAAACTCAGTATGTAATTAACCTGAATAGTACTATTACTTACTCCATCCAACAATAACAAAATACACATTCTTCTCATGCTCACATGAAACATTCACTGAGAATCTCCTCTGGGTCATAAAATATACCTTACCAAATCTAAAGTCACAGAAAATATATGAAGTATGGTTGGCTACAGTGGAATTAAACTAGGAGTAAATAACAAAATGGTAGATGCACAATCACAAAATATTTGATGATGAAATAACATAGTTCTATATAAAACATAGTCAAAACATAAGATGAATTATAATAATTGATTAAAACTAAAAATATATTCTATGAAAATTTGTGTGATGCAGCTAAATAATTAAACCATATATATATTTATATATTATAAAAGTAGGAGAATATGAAATCAATAATCTAAATTGGAGTGTTAAAGCAGTAGCAAAATAAATAAAATTTAAGCCAAAAGTAGGGAGAAGAAAGTTATAATAAAATGTACAGCTACCACAAATGAAATTAAAACCTGGAAAACACTAGAGAACATCAATGAAACTAAAACCTGTTTCTTTAGAAAGATCAATAAACCTGACATATCACCAGCCAGATTAAAAAAGAAAAGATAAGAGAACAAACAAATTACCAATAAAAAAAATTGTAAAAGGGGTCATCATTACTAATCCCCATGAATATTAATAAGATAATAAAGAAATATACTGAACAACTCTGTACCTACACATTGAAAGATTATTATTTTTTCTTTTTTGGGAGAACAGAGTCTTGCCTGTTGCCCAGGCTGGTCTCAAACTCCTGGGCTCGAACTACCCTCACACTTCTGCTTCCCTAAGTTCTAGGATATCAGGCATGAAACACCATACCTGGCTCAAATTTGATAATTCTGATGAAATTGAGAGATACATTAAAGGAAATATATTGCCAAAACTAACACACGAGTACTACCAATCTTACTAGGCCTATCACGTTAATTACACTGAAACAATAATTAAAAACCTAACAAAAATAAATCACCAAGCCCAGATAATTTCACCAGTGAATTCTATAAAAATGTTAAAGAGAAAATAGAAACTCTCTCCAAACTATTCCAGAAAATACAAGCAGAGGAAACACTTCTTCACTAATCCTATAAAGCCAGCAATACCTTAATATGAAAAACAGAAAAAGACATTGAAAGGCAACTATAGACCAATGTTTCTAATGAACACAAGTGCAAAAATCTTCAAGAATGTATTAGCTAATTGAATCAAAAGTGTTTCAAAAGAATTACACACCATGGCCATTGAGATTCCTTCTAGGTATGCAAGGTTGAATTGACATTTGAAAATCAATTTATATAATCCAACTGATCAAAGAGTAAACACAAAAAAGCTATATCATGACATCAAGTGGAGGAAAAGCATTTAACAAAATCCAAAATGGGAACAGCTTTCAGAAATCTAATAACAGAGAAGTTGATAAAAATATACAAGAAACTTACAGGTAACATCATACTTAGTGGTGTGAAACTAGACTCTATCCTAAGATTAGGAACAAAAAACAGATGTCCCTCTCACTAACCACTATTCAACAGTGTACTGAAATTCCTAGACAGTGCAATAAGACAATATAGGAAAACAAATAGTGTGTGAGTAAGAAAGAAAGAAATACAACTGTCCTTTCCATAGATGACATGAGCACCTGTGTAGAAAATCTCTCAAAATTGACAAAACCTCCCTCCCAAAGACATGTAAACAATAGCAAAGGAATGAATAAAAGTCTGCTGGAACCAATCAGCAATTACAGCAAAGTTGTAGAACACAGGGTAGTACACAATAGCCCATTGATTTTCCAGGCACCAGCAATGAACCATTGAAATTTGAAATAAAAAATATAGCACTATTCATGATCGCACCATAAAAGGGAAATACTTAGATGTAATTCTAACCAAATATGCACAAGATCTAAATATGGAAAACTACTAAATTTTGGTACAAGAAACTAAATATTTACATAAATGGAGGCATATTTTGTGACATGGATAAAAAATTCAATATATTTAGGATGTATACTCTTCCTATATTTATCAACACAAGACAAGTCAAAATTCAAGTAAGCATTTTATTAATATTGAAAAAATGTTTCTAAAGTTTGTGTGGAAAGGCAAAAAACCTAGAATAGCCTACACAATGACAGAGAAGAACAAAGTTAGAGGCCTGACATCTCCAAGTTCAAAACTTTCTATAAAGCTATAGTATTCATGAGAATGTTTTATTAATAAAAGAAAAGACACATAAAACTAAAGAATAGTTTTTTCCCCCGAGATGGCAGATTAGAGGCTTTTAGTGTGCCTTCGCCACTTGGAAATAGCAAGACATATATAAAGATTAAGTCCATAAGCATTTCAAGAAGGAAAATAGGAATCCACCAAAACCATGGACACTCCAAATCCCTGATAGGAGAATGTGGGCAAACAGCCCACATGGTGTGATCTGGCTAATAAAAGTGAGTGAAGCCCCAGTATATGAGAAAGGCAGACAGTCCCCTCTGTTACTCAACTTTTCCACTAGGGCTGCTCTAGGAGGAGCGCTTTGTTTCTTCTAAGCCCTTCAGCTAACTTGGGGAATGGCTTGGAGACACTGAGATGGAAAATAATGGGAAAAGCTGCAGAAATTTTCCCCGACCCAGGACAAAGAGAAGGACGCCATTTTTAATCCAGGCACATATAAGGTAAGTTGTTATTTGGTTACCTGGCAGCATAAATACAAAGGCATTTTATTCTCATGTCTGAAATTGGAGCACTTGCTTTAGAGCAAGGTAGGGAACTCCAAAGCCAGAAATGTGGAAAGTGCCTCAACAATAGACACTGGAATTGTGCTCTCCCCCATCACAAGACTGTGGTAGAAGGCAAGCTACTACAACCGCGGCTTCTAATGGATGACTTGTAACCAAGGCCAGCATGGTGAGCTGGAACCAGTCTGTATGTGTTTTGCTGGGTGGCACAGCCTGTTTACCTAGATTGTAGAACGGCAGGACTCTCGGTGCTTCATGCCCTGGCAGAACTCTCAACATTCAAAGCACTCCCATGCCTGAATCAACAGCCTGAGTCACCCCGCCTTTCCTGTGCATGGATCCTGGTGAAAGGGGGCCCTATCCATTTCATGCCTAGTCATGTCTCTAGGCATCTGGGGCATCCCTTCTCCTGGTTTAGGAGTTTAGGCTGCCTCCCCATCTCCATGCGGAAATCTTGGGGCCAAGGAGGTTTCCCAGCTCCAAACCTAGTCACACCTTTGGGTGTTTGGTGGACGCTCACTGGGTTCTCCCTCTGCTCTCTACCTGTGCCTGCCGTCAGGGGACCTGTAGGCAGGGCTACCCAGTCCAGATTTTCCCATCTTGCACCCACCACACTCTGGGGCTGAGCAGAAAACTTAGATACCTGTGTGACATATGGGTCAGCCCATTGCCTGAGACGATAGAGAGCTTCTCCCAGTAAATAAGGAGTAAGTGAACACTTAGCTGTGTTGGCCTTAGCTGACTCTTACCCATAATCATTATCTACCGGCTTCTAGGTAAAACCACACAGTCCAATATAAAATCTGCTGACAGAGTGTATAGGGCTATAAAAACAAAGCCAAAAGACCCTCTCCAACATTCTCTAGAATTGCATCTGCTAGGGAGGGAGGAAAGAGGAAAGGGGAAACAATAATATTATAGAGAAAAAAAGAAAATGAAAAAAAGTCCTATTCACATAAAAATAATTACAAATAGTAGAAGTGTCAGCATCTCCAGATGAGAAGGGACCAGCACAAAAATTCTAGCACCTGAAAAATATAAATGTAGTGACACTACTGAAGAATTACATTAGCTTTCCAGCAAAGACACCTAGCCAAAATGGAAACTCAGAAATGACAGATAAATAATTTAAAGGATGGATTGCAAGGAAGGCCAAGAAGATCCCAAACAAGGTTCAATGTAAACACCAATAAACTTCTGAAGTAATTCAGGAAATGAAGAAAGAATTAATCATTATTTTTAAAAAATCTATAGAGCTTCTGGAATTGAAAACCTCAGTTAAGAAATTTCATAATACAATTGAGTGTTTTATCAATACATTTCATCAAGCAGAAGAAAGAATTTCAGAGCTTGAAGACAAGTTTTTCAAACTAACTCAGTCAGACAAAAATAAAGAAAAAATAATAATTTTTAAAAATGAACAAAGTGAGAAATATAAAATTATGTAAATAAACCTAATCTATGAATTATTACATTCCCAAGAGAGATGGGAAAACTAAAGACAACCTTCAAAACACATTTGAGTGAACAATTCAAGAAAATTGCCTTTATCTTGCTACAGAGGTAGACATAGAAATATAAGAAATTTAGAGAACACTTGCAAAATATAACACAATATTAGCATCATCAGTGCCTATAGACACCTGACTGCCCAAGTCAAAAAAATTTCTATGCTGTTTCCCTTTTAATAAATTTGAATTCCAAATCATCTTTTTTTGAATGCATAAAGCTGAATGCTTTTGAGAGAACCAAAGTCACATTCTGAATGCTTTGCTGCTTAGAAATCTCTTCTACCAGATACCCTAAATTATCTTTCTCAAGTTCAAAGTTCCGCAGATCTCTAGGTCAGGCAAAAATGCTTCCAGTCTCTTTGCTAAAGCATAACAAGAATCCCTTTGCTCCAGTTTCCAACAAGTTCCTTGTCTCCATCTGAGACCACTTCAGCCTGGACTTCATTGTCCATATCACTATCAGTATTTTGGTCAAAGCCATTCAACAAGTCTCTAGAAAGTTCCAAACTTTTCCATATCTTTCTGTTTTCTTCTGAGCCCTCCAAGCTTTTCCTACCTCTGCCTGTTACCCAGTTCCAAAGTTGCTTGCACATATTCCAGTATCTTTATAGCAGCGCCCCACTCTCTGTGACACTAATTTACTGTGTTAGTCCATTTTCATACTGCTATAAAGAATGGCCTGATATTGGGTATTTTATAAAGGAAAGAGGTTTAAATGACTCACAGTTCATCATGACTGGAGAGGCCTCAGGAAACTTAAAAATATTGCAGAAAACAAAGGGGAAACAAGGCACCTTATTCACAAAGTGGCAGGAAGGAGAAGTGTCACCTTAATATGGTTTGGCTGTGTCCCTACCCAAATCTCATCTTAAATTCTTATGTGCTGTGGGAGGGACCCAGTGGGAAATAAATGAATCATGTGGGCTGGTCCTTCCTGTGCTGTTCTTGTGCAAATGAATAAGTCTCATGAGATCTGATGGTTTTAAAAATGGGAGTTTCTCCGAACAAGCTCTCTCTCTTTTTGCCTGCTGTCATTCATGTAAGACATGATTTTCTCCTCTTTGCCTTCCACCATGATTGGGAGGATTCCCTAGCCATGTGGAACTGTAAGTCCATTAAACCTCCTTCTTTTGTAAATTGCCCAGTTTCTGGCCTGTCATAAAAATGGCCTAATACATGTTTGAAGTGAGAAGGGCCCCTTATAAGACCTTCAGGTCTCATGAGAACTTACCCACTATCATAAAAACAGCATGAGAATAACCATCCCTATGATTCAATTACTTCCTCCTGGCCTCTCCCTTGACACGTGGGAATGATGGGGATTATTGGGATTACAATTTAAAGTGAGATTTAGAGGGTACACAAAGCCTAACCATATCAAAAGAGAACACAGATATAAAGCTGCATGCATACAGTAACTTAATCTTCAATAAAGTCAATGAAATTAAGTAAGGGAAAAAGGACTCCCTATTCAATAGGTGGTTCTGGGACAGCTGGCTAGCCATTTTCAGGACAATGAAACTGAAATTCCACTTTTCATCATATACAAAAATTAACTCAAGATGGATTAAACATTAAATTTAAGATTTTAAAATATAGGAACCCTAGAAGACCTAGAAAACACAATTCTGTACGTTCAGCCTTGGGAAAGATTTTAGGACTATTAATTACCTCAAAAATAATTGCAACAAAAACAAAAATTTCACAAATGGAACCTAATTAAACTAAAAGCTTCTTCACAGCAAAAAGGAACTATCAACAAACAACCTACAGAATGAGAGAACATATTTGCAAACTACTTCTGACAAAGGTCTAATATCTAGAATCTATAAGAAAGTTCAACCATTGAAGAAGCCAAAAACTAATAACTCCTTTAAAATGTGGGCAAAATACATGAACAGACACATAAAAAGGAGACATACACACAGCCAACAAATATATGAAAAAATGTACCACATCACTAACCATCAGCAAAATGCTAATCAAAGCCACAGGAGATATTTTATACCAGTCAGTGACTATGATTAAAAAGTTAAATACAATATATGTTGACAAGGTTGCAGAGAAAATAGAACACTTATTCACTGTTTTGGGGAATGTTAATTAGTTCAGCCACTGTGGAAACAGAAGATTTCTCAAATAACTTAAAACAGAACTCCCATTGGACTCAGTAATCCTATTACTGGGTATATATTCAAAAAAACATTCTATTAAAAAGACACATGTACTTGTATATTCATCATAGCCTTATGAAATCACCCTCATTGCCCATTGATTATACATTAAGTAAAGAAAATGTGATACAAATAGACCATGGAATACTACACACTCATAAAAGAGAAAAACTTCACATCTTTTGCGGTAAAGTGAATATAGCTGGAGGCTATTATCCTAAACAAATTAATGCAGGAACAGAAAACTAAATACCACATGTTCTTACTCATAAGTGGGGGAGCTAAACATTGTGTACTCATGGCTACAAAGATAACAATAAGAGACACTGAACTACTAGAGTGTGGAGGGGGAAAGTGGGGCAAGGGTTGTAACATTATCTATTAAATGCTATAATCTCAAGACCTTTGTGACGGGATCAGTTGTACCCCAAACCTCAGCATCACACCATCTGACCATATAATAAACCTGCACCTGTACTCTCTGAATTTGAAATAAAAGTTGAAATTTTAAAAAAATTAAAATAAGAAAGAAAAACAGAAGAGCATAGATAGCCCAGAAATAGACTCACAAAAAAGATAGGCAACTGACCTTGACAAAGAGGCAATGACAAATCAAAGATAAAGGGTACCTTTTTCAATTAATGATGTGAGGACAATTTGACATCCGTGGGCAAAAAAATAAATCTAGACACAGATCTTATACACTTCATTATAACTAAAATGGATCATAGATCTAGATGTAGAATGCAAAATTATAAACTTCTAAAAGGAAACACAGGAGGAAATTTTCATGAAATTTGATTGGCTATGAGTCTTTAGATATAATGCCAAAACCGAATCTGTGACAAAAATAAATAAAAAACAAGATAAGTTAGAATTTCTTAGAATTTAAAAACTTTTAGTCTGTGAAAGATGCTGTTAAAATAGTGGAATGAGAAGTTACAGACAGGGAGCAAATATTTTCAAAAGACATATGTGATAAAGAACTTGTATACAATGTATACAAAGAACACTTAAAACTTTACCATTTCACACACCAGTTGGAATGGCAATCATTAAAAAGTCAGGAAACAACAGGTGCTGGAGAGGATGTGGAGAAATAGGAACACTTTTACACTGTTGGTGGGACTGTAAACTAGTTCAACCATTGTGGAAGTCAGTGTGGAGATTCCTCAGCGTTCTAGAACTAGAAATACCATTTGACTCAGCCATCCCATTACTGGGTATATACCCAAAGGACTATAAATCATGCTGCTATAAAGACACATGCACACGTATGTTTATTGAGGCACTATTCACAATAGCAAAGACTTGGAACCAACGCAAATGTCCAACAATGATAGACTGGATTAAGAAAATGTGGCACATATACACCATGGAATACTGTGCAGCCGTAAAAAATGATGAGTTCATGTCCTTTGTAGGGACATGGATGAAATTGGAAATCATCATTCTCAGTAAACTACCACAAGGACAAAAAACTGAACACCGCATGTTCTCACTCATAGGTGGGAATTGAACAATGAGAACACATGGACACAGGAGGGGGAACATCACACTCTGGGTACTGTTGTGGGGTGGGGGGAGGGGGGAGGGATAGCATTAGGAGATATACCTAATGCTAAATGACGAGTTAATGGGTGCAGCACACCAGCATGGCACATGTATACATATGTAACTAACCTGCACATTGTGCACATGTACCCTAAAACTTAAAAGTATAATAATAATAAAAAAAAACTTAGCACTCAAAATGATCCAGTTAAAAAAAAATGTATAATCTATCTGAACAGACACATCAACAAAGAAAAATAAAATTAGACAAATTCCAATTGAAGGACATTCTTAACAAATTTGACCAATGCTTCTCAAAGCTGTCAATGTCATCTAAGGAAAGCCTGAGTAACTGAGGAGCCTAAGGAAACATGATGGGTAAGTGTAATGTGATATGTTAGATGGGATGCTGCCACAGAAGAATATGTTGGGTAAAAACTTCCAAAAGTTGGAGAAAAAAAAAACTAAGAAAAACTTCATGAAGTATAGACTTTTATTAATAATAATGTGTTAATATTTATTCATCAAGTGTCAACAAAATTTCCATACTCATGTGGGGTGTCAGTAACAGGTACCCCCGTGTGAAAGGATAGATGTGAGCTCTCTGTACTATATTCTCAATTTTTCTGAAAATCTAAAATTCTTCTAAAAATAAATTATTAAAGAACTACTATTTGATAGTAAAGATACACAAATATTTGCATATTATTGCAACACATACCTATTTATATCTCTTCTCTGATGTTTATTAAATATATATAGGACATAAATTAGCTATTATGGGGTTCCTACTTTTACAGAGACAAGTCCCAAGTCCTTCAAAGGAAGTACATTGGAATTTTTGAGATTCTGGATGCCAAAGTCATATTGCCTTATTTTGAATCCCCACTTCATTTTTTATTACTGAGAAAATACTTATTACTAGGAAAATTTCCTTTCTGTGTTTTGGTTTTCTCATTTTGTAAAATGTTTAAAATAAGATAACCTAACATAAGCCGGGTGTGGTGGCTCACGCCTCTAATCCCAGCACTTTGGAAGGCGAACGTGGGCAGATGACCTGAGGTCAGCAGTTCAAGACCAGCCTGACCAATATGGAGAAACCCTGCTTCTACTAAAAATGCAAAATTAGCCAAGTGTGGTGGCACATGCCTGTAATCCCAGCTACTCAGGAGGCTGAGGCAGGAGAATCGCTTGAACCCGGGAGGAAGAGGTTGCGGTGAGCTGAGATAGCGCCATTGCACTCCAGCCTGGGCAACAAGAGCGAAACTCCATGTCAATAAATAAATAAATAAATAACCTAACATAAACACTTATCTCATCCTATAAGGTTGTTGGATAATCATTTGAAGTAATACATATAACATATGTACAATAGTTTCCAGTACATAGTGCTGAATAAGTATTAGTCGTTATTGAAGACAAAGATCTTGATTCAGTCATCTATACCAGTGACTGATAATATTTGGCTTATAGTATGTGTTGACTCTATGTTGTTTGAAAGAATAAGTACACAAGTTTGAACTCATTTTTGAATGAATAAATACACACTATTCCAACACTCTTATAGAAGAATTACAATGTCAAAAGCCTAAATTCTTAAAAAGTAAAATGTGTTGTGTCTTTTTCTTGATGTAGACTTAAAATATCTTGACCCCTTACTGCTTCTTGTCTCTAAATATATCCACATGACATCTCAAGTGAAAAAAGCTACAGGCAACCTCTCTGGAAAATTTTATGAATGGTGACATCATTATGTAACTCTCACTAACTTAAACAAATATAAGCTATAGGAGCCACTACGTTTTTTTCAAACCTCACAAATCATTTAGACACTAAATATGTGTGCATGTTTCTGAAGACTGAACATTGTTATCATCTGTAATAAAATTATAATGTTTTCACAAGTTAAGTAAGTGCTGCCCATTCATGTCTAAGTAAATCTGATCAGCCTGAAGAATTACAAGGAGACCTCATCACCTGAATATGTGGATCAAAGAATTGATTTATTTAAAAGGAAAATAAACAAGTTTAAATTTTGTATAATAATCTGTTAATATTATCAGAAATACTAAAAGTCAACTCCTTTTTATTGAAATTTTGTAAATACCCAGCAAGAACACATGTGGCTAATTTGTCTTGTGTCACACTTCAGAAAAGCCTTCAAATTCGTCTATATGCGCAGCCCTCACGTATTTTGCATCCATATACAAGAGATCCACTCTTTCTGCTTTTTTCTATTACTAACTGAAAAACTACATAATAGATAATTTCTCAGGTCAGCCGATACATTGTTTTTAGGTTAAATTCTCTTTTGAGTAAAAAAAATTGGCAAGAAATAAATCAAAGTGTACGGTTTGGCTAAGTAATCTGACAAATGAAGATTTTAAACCCAGGACTATATTTTGAATTGGGATAATATATTTGGGTCTCCAAAGAGAGGATTATTGCTTGGAATTAAGTAAAACATGTCAGTTATAAAAGAAACATGGAGAAAATGAGTGAATGAGTTTGAGGGAAAGTGTAGTCCTTGTTTTGTTGGTGGGACTCAAGATGACAGAGGTCAGTTAGGGTGAAGCTAATTACTATACAATCATTCAATCATGTAACCATAAATGATCCAGTCTAACAAACAAGAAAGAGCAGTACTGTTCCAGGTAGAAAAGAGGTTCAAATTGTGTGAACAGTGATAACATTGTTCCTGAATGTAAATTTATTCTCAGCTGGGCTTTTGTCTGGAAATAATATGGCATCAGAATGAAGAAGAGGATTTTGCTTTCTGATGGGCAAGAATAGATGATGTATCAGGGAAACATCCAAGAGAACAGGAACTAGTGGAATTTTTTTTGGCTTACTGGAGAAATAGAAGGCTAGGACACAGAGACAAAGCAGAAATTCTATACTAGAAAGGTAAACAGGGGATGCAAGTTCATATGCAAATAAGCATAATGGATGAGTGATATACAAATTCAAATAGAATCCCAGAAAATAACCTCCAAAGAAACATGAATTCAAAATCAAATAATTTATTTCAGTTTTTAAAAATCACATCTTTAAGTTTTTGAATATAACTTTTTTTTTTTTCCAATTAAGAGTATATTTGGCCTGGGCGTGGTGGCTCACGCCAGTAATCCCAGCACTTTGGGAGGCCAAAGCGAGTGGATCACTTGAGGTCAGGAGTTCGAGATCAGCCTGGCCAACATGGTGAAACACCGTCTCTACTAAAAATACAAAAATTAACTGGGCGTTGTGGCAGGCACCTGTAATCTTAGCTACTTGGGAGGCTGAGGCAGGAGAATCTCTAGAACCTGGGAGGTGGAGGTTGCAGTGAGCCGAGATTGCGCCACTGCACTCCAGCCTAGGTGACAGAATGAGACTCCATCTCAAAAAAAAAAAAAAAAAAAAAAAAAAAAGACTATATTTGCCAAAGGTCTTAGATAGTCTGAAAGATTATGTTGCTGAAGCCCAACTAAAGTGATTTCAACAAGTGAGGGTATTTATTTCTGTCATAAAAATAAGTCCTGAGTAAAGCAGTATGGGACTAATCAAGTGGTTCACTGAAGATGTAGGCAACCTAGCCTTCTTCTTTAATTCTTATGCTTTCATTTGTGTCTACTTTTGTCTTCTACATTACTACATATCTGCTGCTTCTCCAGCCCTTCTGTTTAATTTTTATTCACAAAGAAAGAAAGAGGGACAAAGTCCTCTTAGTCAAATAATTTGGTGTTTTTATTCATGAAAGTATACCCTGCTTTATGCACTTTTGCACATAACTCTTTGGCCCAAACTGAGTAACATGGTCACCATTAATTGCAAGAGTAGATAGGATTGTGGTGGGCCAAGTTTTAAAATGGCTTCTAAGAGCCCCACCTTCTGCACCTTCTGGTGCACAAGCCAAGCCATCTATCAATTCCTCCCCACTGTGTAGGCAGGATCTGGGAAAATTATTCTCTCCTGATAGTTTTTTTTTTTTTTTTTTTTTTGAGACGGAGTCTTGCTCTGTCACCCAGGCTGGAGTGTAGTGGCACAATCTCGACTCACTGCAACTTCCACCTTGTGGGTTCAAGCGATTTTCCTGCCTCAGCCTCCCAAGTAGCTGGGATTATAGGCATGTGCCACCACACCTGGCTAATTTTTGTATTTTTAGTAGAGACGAGGTTTCACCATGTTGGCCAGGCTGGTCTCGAACTCCTGATCTCAGGTGTTCCACCCACCTCAGCCTCCCAAAGTGCTAGGATTACAGGCATGAGCCACCGGGCTCGGCCCTGATTGCTTTCTTATGTAGCTGACTGAAGAAGGGTTTTCCTGCTGGCTGTGAAGAAGTAAACTGCTGTGGTGAGAGAGGACTTAAGGGTGACGTCTGGGAGCTGAGCATGACATCCAACCAGGAGCCAGCAATAGATGGAGAAGCTCAGTCCTATAACCACAGAAAACTGAGTTTTGCAGATAATTTAAATCAGCTTGAAAGAGGTTACCCAGCTTCAGATGAGAATGCAGCCTAGCCAACTTCTAGATTTTAGCATTATGACATTTGGAGTAGAGAACATAGCTGTGCTTTGCCCAGGTTTCTAACTTACAGAAATAGGGAGATAGTACATGGTGTTGCTTTCATCTGCTAACTGTGCGGTTATTTGTTATGCAGCAATAGATTACTAATTCAGGAATGTATTACTTTAACTGGACACTTCGCTGTTCCAAGCAAAATTGCTTGATGAGAAGTGGAAAGTAATAGATACTGGGAAGCAAGTAAACAACTGTATCTAAAAGGTTTTGTACATTTGGTTGTCCCATTCATAAGTGCTAAACCAAATCACTAGCCAGTGTTGAAATTTTTGTTTGGATTTTTAAGAGTTACTTACTAACATTTGAGACTGTGTCCTGTTTTTTCTCTTTGTTTTTTCTTAGTTTTTTTGTTTGTTTGTTTGTTTGTTTGTTTTTTCTCTTACTGGCTGGGTGTGGTGGCTCATGCCTGTAATTCCAGCACTTAGGGAGGCTGATGCAGGAGGGCAGCTTGAGCCTAGAAGTTCAAGACCAGGCTGGGCAACATAAGAAGATCCCATTTCTACAAAAATGTTAGAGAAATTAGCCAGGCATGGTGGTATGCGCCTATGGTCCCTGTTGCTTGAGAAGCTGATGTGGAAGCACTGCTTGGGCCTGGGAGGTCAAGGCTGAGGTGAGCTGAGATCGTGCCACTGTACTCCAGCCTGAGTGACAGAGCGAGATTCTGTCTCAGAATAAATAAATAAATGAATAAATAAATTACCATAATCCACCTCGTTTCTTTAATGCTATGGAATTTTCCTATTTGTTCCAATTGTCGTATTTTACTTATCAATTTTCCATACGTGAATATAATGAATAAATGGGTGACTCAAAGAATAATTAAAGTAATTATTTTTTTAAAATGCCTAGGCTTATGATGTTTACCATAAAATGACTAAGCTAGTAGCTATCAGCTTGGGTGGATAAGCTTTATGTAAGAGTTATTAAAAAGACTAGAGACAATAACTGATTTCATGTTACAGTTTTACAATCATTTTAATAAACAATATTCTGAAATGATTAGTATAAGTAGCTTTAGAGAAAGCTTTGAACTACAGGAAACATTTGTTCTCTCCTTATGAAGTTCAGCAGGCATCCTTCTGGCCCTGAAGTCAGGTGAGAATGTCTGCCCCTCTTCAGGAGAAGTGCAGCTGGAATTCGTGTGGTGGTTAATGTTGGGCACCACCAATTTAATTAGTTTAACCACTTGAGTCCTGCTGAATGAGCCTAGTACATGGGGTTAATCACTTATCAGTGGGAAAGTATAAGACACATGTGCAGGTGCAACACTATCAGCCAGCAGGTGATGGTCTGAGTTATGCGCTCTGCCCTGCCCACTGGGTGGCAGAGCCAGTGAAGCATTCAGACATTGAATTTCCTGGCTGTTTAACTGACTCACATACTACTCAGGACAAATTAGCCTTGTGAATTTCTTCTGCTAGTTTTTCTTAAATGAATGCATCTTGTTTGTTGAGTTTTTTAAAGGTGGCTTTTCTCCCAGATTTCTATCGGCACTTATTTTACTTTCTTCATTGTCCTTCTAAGAGAAAAACACAAGATCATTGTTGACCCCGGGAATGTTAAAAAGGAAACTTTAATTGATATTTAATGCCTAGTTGTCACCAAAAATAAATATATCATAATACCTTTTAAGTACTGGAAAGTGAATAAGTCTCCAAAATATTTGTTCAACTCTTTCTTATAAGATACCAATTTGGGAAACCTTGGCAGATTCTTTATGTTCCAAAAACCATTTTATTAACAGTTGTTTTGTTAAATAGGGCAGTCACTGGATAATGACTAAATGCTACTTCTGCTCACAAGAATATGAAATATAAAGCTGACTAATATCAGAACAGTTATTAGATATAAATACTAACACGGAGAGTCAAACATTGTGATATATTCAGAAAGATCAGTTTATATTTGATCAAAGGAATTCCTCTTCTAGAATTGTTAAACCTGTTATAACCAAATAGGTACCATAATAATATGAACATGCAAGAATTAGCATACTTGAGAGCTTGAGGGAAATTGTGAACCCTTAATTTGCACCGAGATACACATTTTATCAATCTTGGCATGTGATAAAAGAATTGAGTCTCATCTAGGGATAATTTTTGTCAAATATAGACAGCTAATTAGAAATAAAGCTTGTGATGATGTGTTAGACCCAAGTAACCTTTCTTTCAGCTCATCATAGAGAAAGACTATTCGCTATAATCAGATGAGAAGATTTTATTTCTTGAGTATGATACACAGTCCTTTCAGTATTTCTCACTTTCTCATGGAGCTAGAGTAAGGAATTTATAGTAAGAAATGGAATTTCCCACTTAAAACTGAGACTGATTCAGGTTGATTTTACAATTTTCATGTATCTATATATCAACTGTAGACATTAAAGTTGAGCATCGATACTCCCTGTTCTTTTCTCTTCAGTTTGCTTCCCTGGCCACTTAACATTAAGTGTCATCATTTCACTGACTACAGACGATGAAAAGTGTGTAGAAGTTGCGTCATTTCTGAAAGCAAACATTTAATTGTTGGGACTTGATTTTTTCCACCTTTCTTTCCCTGCTCCTTCAACTGGGAACTCGTTTATTATAGTCGATTTAGTTACAGTATGTGGAGCCACCACTAGCCTGCATCGCTGACTCACTGTTGAGAAAGCTGTTGCCCTGGACATTTTCCAAGTTCACAACAGACTTTAAGTTGTTGAGAAGTAAACTTTGTTGTTACTATTTTTTATACAACAAAGCTTTTGAACCTTTGTGTATGTGTTACTGCAGTATACCCTATTCTATTCTGACTGATAAACTGTCAACTCTGTATGAATCTTTTGATAGTGTTGGGGAAAAAAGTAACTTTTTTTTTTACAACAACTGGAAATGTTATTAGAAAATTTCACCATCCTAATTTAATCTGTATTCATTTTAACTTGAAATATAGTTCCTTTTTTTCCATTGTTTAGAACTATCTATACAACCAGTATTTGAGCACATGTCAGATATATTTTCTGAATGCTATTGCTGAAATATCAATCTCCTCTGAATGTGACAGAAAACAGTAATGCTTGACAAGCCATCCTTTGCAACTTAACTTGTATCTACAAGCTGACACAAGACTCTAATTATTTTGTATTTAAAAGCAAATCCTTAGTGATTGCTCAATAGATTACCTCAATCTTATTATTCTCATTCATTTATTACTCACAAATGTTTTATTGAGATTCCATTGTGTGTCAAAATGTGTTTTTGACTTTGGATACAAACAGTGAAAAAGATTGACAGTCTCAAACCATGTGCTTCTGTGATAAGTTTGCCTTTGCATACCACAGCTGTGCCAAACCTCTAGAACTCTGTGTTAGTGCCAAGAGAAGGAATGCCCGCTGTGAGATTACATAAGTTTAGAAAACATAAAGTCATCTATTCCTCACTTGCCCTTTAAAATATATATTTTTTTCTATTTACTGCTTCTGTACCCATGGAATTGAAGTATTTTTGATGTTCCAGACATCTGTTAGTGAGAAGGCTTTATAATCAGGAGGGTTAGACAGTGCTTTAGAAAAGTTTCAATATTCGTTAATTTTCTACCGTCACTTAAGTAAAATTAAAATTACAAATCAAGAACTCATGAAGGGCCCACATTTCTATATTTATCTAGTGACGTCCTGACATTCTCCTTCCTGAATTTCATTACATCGTAATATCAAATGGCTTGTAGTCCCCCACAGACATGATAATCTTCCACTTCCATTTGTCTGTGTCCAAGTTGTTATCACTCGCTCTATAATTCTTCTTAGCCTGTTATCACCTTATCTTCCCATTCTCATCTTGGGTGTGTTTTCCCAATAGAGGCATTGCTGACACAACCAGGCAGAATTAAGTGTCCTGTTCTATGTTACCATTGTCCTCTGCATATGCCTTCAGCACAACAATATCATATATGCAAAACTATTTATTTATCTGTTTGTAAAGTCTTATTAGATTGTAAGCACTTTAGAAAAGGCATTGTTAAAACTGTCTTCAGGCTTTTCAATAAGAAGTATGCTGAAACACCACTATTAGTCAATAAATATTTTTTAGGCACTGCTTGATAAAAGCTCCTGTTGTTTTAAAGGTAAAAAACATATAGATGCAATAAATTCTGAAGACATGATTAGTCATTCATATATGAAAACTTTGACGTAACTGAACCACATTTTTTCTTTGACCATGTTCTGGTATACTTTGCAAGAGGTTATGATTAAGGATGGAGAGAATACATATTGAAATCATAAAATCTGAGAGTTGCATCTATCTTTCTCATATTTTATAACTTTTAGAAAGTCATTTTATATCAGTTTCGTCTTCCGTAAAATAGGAATAATAGTAATAATATCCAACATGCACAACATAACAAATAAGATATGGAAGTATCTATAAATCATACTTAACACATATTAGTTTATCTTAAATTTTAGAAAAATGTATGTATAGAATACTGAGACATAAAATATTATATAAAGTTAACCTTATTAATAGGCTATGTCATGTTAATCTTAATTCTATCACATTTGCCTAAACTAATTAAATTCCTTCTAATAATATTTCCTATAAGTTATTAACAATATAAATAGGTCCATGACAAGCATTTAAATATTCTCCCAGCAAGTGCTCCCAATAAATCTTTTAGGTAGCCATTAGCAATGTCACGTCTGTTTGCAAAATAAAATTGCCTTCTATAGGGCTTTAAAAATCATGGCCAGGTGTGGTGGCTCACACCTGTAATTCTAGCACTTTGGGAGGCTGAGGTGGGCAGATCAGCTAAACTCAGGAGTTCAAGACCACCTTGGCCAACATGGTGAAACCCTGCCTCTACTAAAAATACAAATATTAGCCAGGTGTGGTGGCACATACCTGTAGGCCCAGCTAGTTGGGATGCTGAGGCACTACAATTGCTTGAACCTAGGAGGCAGAGGTTGCAGCGAGCTGAGATTGCACCCCTGTACTCCAGCCTGGGCAATAGAGCAAGATTCTGTCTCAAAAAAAAAATCACGTATAAATATGAATTATTATGTGTAACTAAAATATTGTCATGATCCCACTCGTTTGAGATTTCTAGGAGAAAAAAAAGTTGAGCCAATTATATATAGTCCAGATGAATTGAAATTATCCTACCTGCCAAATTAGTTGGGACACTTTTATTTATGTTTTTTTTTTTAGCCTCCGTAAAATGTTCCAAGTGGTAGTTTTAGTATCTGACATTTGATTCAAGCTACTTTATCTTCCCATTTTTTTCTTGCCTGACTCAAAATCACATTTCAGGTGCTTTTAACATGTGTAAAGATCCCATTAAAACCCACGTATGTGATGAGACTGTCCATTAGTGGCCTCCAGAGACCCTAGGAAAACTCGTTCATTCATTCATTCATTTCTCAGTTCAATAAATATTTGTTGAACATCAATTGTGTGACGCATGCTGATTTAGGTATTTAAGAGAGATTTGTAAATGAAACTGATCTTCCTTCTGCAGTTTCCATTCTGAAACATCTCTATTTCGTTGCTCACTTGATAGTATTTTGTTCTTCTTCCTACTAACATAATTATGATACTGTAATTCTATTGCCATTGTATTTCCTGAGCTACTCACTAGGCGGCTGCAGCATGCCCCTGTTGCTATGAATAATCACTTGAAGCCATAAGGAGATTGAAAAATGTTTCCAAATGTTGGTTCCCATAGCTGAACCATTCCTTACAAAGAAGCTATTTTCTTAAATAATATTTAGGATTTTCAGAAGAAGATCTTATCTCAATAAAGAAAGATGTATATATTTATAACATTCTATTAATTATTCTACCCCCACTTTCTTTCTAAAATTCACTGGCACTTGATGAATGCGAATTTGGGGTTAACATAGTCTTGGCGGTATCAGAAGAAACCTGTCATGGGAGCTGGAACCACTACTTCTTGGAACTTAGATGTAGGTTGTAATAATAGCCTATTGTGATAGAGTCTTTTGGTAATTTAAGTTTTTTTTTTTTTTTTTTTTTTTTTTTCCTCTTTAGATGTCCATGGCCTACATTCTCCACTGAGTTTGCAAGGCATGTCTGAATAACTCAGGACAGGGTTTAAGATCTATGTAAGTGGTACTCCAAGCTCTAGGCAAGTGAGAAAAGTCAGGATGATAGTTTCAGTGTCCTAAAATATCCCGAGAGAGTTAGGTCATCCAGGAGCTAGTAGTCTAAATGTGGCACCTGCCAAGTTCTACAATTATATGTAATACATATTGGTACACTTTGATAAAAAGACAGGATATTCATAATGTAATGGTTGTACTAGCTACCTATTGCTGTATAACAAATTATTTCAAATCATAATGACCCAAAACAACAATTGTCACTTATTATCTCAGATAGTATCTGTTGTTCAAATACTTTGGAGCAGTTCATGGTTGTGGCTCAGTATCCTAATGCGGCTGGCTGGAGACTTGATTAAGGATAATGAATCTTCTCCAAGTTGGCTTACTCACAAGTCTGTTGGCAGCTGACCTCTACTTGCCATGTGGACTTCTTCATATTGCTTCTTGAGTGTTTTATTGACATGGCAACTGGTTTCTGTCAAAGCAAGTAATTCAAGGTACAATGCTTTTTATGACCTAGCCTTGGAAGTCACATATCATCTTTTTCTTAATTCCCTACAGGTTATACATATTACATCTCTTCATTGTGAGAAGGTATATATGAGACTATGAGTAAATAGGAGGTGAAAGTTACCAATGGCCATCTTGTAGGCTTGTTATCTCAATTGTGATGCCATTTTTTTCCCACTATCATCACCATTAACAATAAGGTATTCATGAAAATGGCATTACTGATAGTGTCAACAATGTGTATTGGTCAAATGGAATAAAAACTATTAGTCATCGCTTCTTTACTTTAATTGTTGAATCAGATAAAGCTTTCGAGCAACCTTGAATCATGTCAGCCCTACCTCTTATCCCTGCTAATGCTGCAATGACCAACTCTGCGTAGGTTTTGGCCGGCTTTACACTTGATAAATTTTATAGTGCCTCACCTTTTATTTGCATCACAAAATTCTTACTTTATAGAATCACAAACCTTCAGCTTTTCTTTCTTCAATAATACTCTGCCATGCCCAAGGAAAAGTGAAGAGCAATATGAATGTGTAACTCAGAATTTGAGAGAGTAAACGTGCATGGCTTTCTCCTTGAAATGTGAGAGTCAGATTTATATGAATAAATGCTTTCTCCTTTTGTTCTTCTAGGTAAATATTTATGAAATTTGTTTCTGTGAATTTCAGAAACTAATCTGAGATCAAGCCTGAGTTTACCGTAACATATGCCAAATCAGGCTACATGCATTGGTAGATGCTTTTGGAAATGAGGCACTAATTTATCCAGTGTGTTGGTTTCTAATAGTTCATAGATGAATCCATCTCCACTAATTGTCTGCAATAGAGAAGGATGCCTTACCCAAAACTATGTCCCTCATTTGAGCATATTGCATCCGTTGAATTCAGGGCCACAGTGGCCCACAGCTTTGCCTGATATGGAAAAATTGTGAAAAGCCATTACAGCTCCAGAGCTCACTGTTAGATCAGCTGAGACCTCTGTTGCAACTGCATTAGAGTTTAAATACTCTCTTTACCCAATCCTCATTTGTTAAGCAATTCTTAATGAAACTCTTGCATGCAAGTTTCAGAGTTTAAATATCCTCTTTCCAGAGAGCACCACCTATGACATTTTTTTTACCAAGACTAGTGCGATGATGCAGACTCTTATAGGAAACTGGATCACCTACTGGGCAGCTGGCAATGAGAACATCACCTCTAATGGAGTTAGAGCACTGGTAGATCCCAGCATGTAATTGTTTTGAAATTGTTAAAACGTTTACTGGAGATGAAGTAGGACAGAATATCAGTGGAAGGGAATGTACTCAAATGTAAACAATCTCAGGATTTTGAGAGGTATAAGACAAATTATATTTAGAAGAATACGCCATCTAATGGCTATTGAATTTATGATATTTATGTAAGACAAGGGTAGGCTGAAGAAAATAAATCACCAATAAAATAAATTACCAATATAAGGGAAAGCATAAATAACAAAGGACCTTTTTGATAGTATATAAAGAAACTTATCTCCTGTAGCCAGACCCTGGAAAAAGCTGAAAACCAAGCCCAAGACTTAATTATAAGAGAAATATTGCTTCAGATAAGTAGATTCTCAATCACAAAGTTTTTAATGTATTTTTATGGAAAGGGCCTCAATGCAAAAGAATTATAGGGTGAGGACTTAATGGTGAATGAAGCTAAAAATATTCCATCCCCAGTTTTTGATGTTTTTGATCATTCTGGGCCTACAGAAGCAGTTATGTTCTCCTTGTTAAAGTCTGGTAAGCCCTTTTTCTCTTAAAGACGTGTAAAGGCATCTGTCTTAAAGAACAACATACATCTTCCTTAAGATCTAACTCTAACTCTTCTTTGGAAACAACATAAATATCCCATGTCAGTTTCTATATATCTGAATCAAGAAAGTGCTTGGACTACTAGCAAAAAAAAGTGATTAGCCAAAAGAGTTGGAGTACCAAGTCAACATGTGTTAGCAGAAGCTTTGGGGCTATCTATGTGACTGAATCCTGAAATTACTGAATCAATGAGAATGGAATTTAAAGTTGAACACGGAGAGTTTGAAAGATGTGGATAGCCTATCCTGATACAGAATTTAATACCCTGGTAAACACCCTGAAAAATAGTGAAAATATGTTACTATGTTGACACTTGGAATCTTGGGAAAAGTGATGACCCATAGTAAGTGAAAGGAGAAGAAAAAGATCACAAACATGAGCATACTCATGGGTACATATTACATAAGGTGAGAAAACTCATTAGTTGACATATTCTTTTGGAAGGTTCAAAGGATGCTCTGTGTACACCAAAATAATAAGGATGCATTGGGAAGAATTTCACTAGTATCATTAAGCTCAATTGTCATTGTTCTCTTTTGATCAGTGCTAAAAGTAGGAGATAGCATTATAGAATTGGACTCAGTGATTACAAAGGACATGGTGGCATTCTAAAATATTAGAGGTCAGATAGATATGCTTAACTATTAAAGTTAAGGAGATTACAATTATTGTAAAGATTGGATTCAGTGGTCTTGACGTATGGAGAGCAAGAGATGATTAATAGAACATGGCTTCCCAGGATCAAGGTACGTCGGCTTTCATAAGAAGCCTGTTAAAGCTATATAGCAAAAGCATTCCAGGATGAATGATCAGAAAGCTGAGGGAAGCCACTCCTAAAAGCAATCAACTCTCTTTTCTGGTTTCCAGTTTATGTTTGAACTTCTCAGATCTAGAAACTGTTGACAGAAGAAACGGATGGGACCCCATATGAATAAAGAATCATGCACAGTGGCATGTATACATGATAATGATTTCTCAGTCATTCCCCAAAGAATGTATGGACATTCACTTTGTTAACTGTGCCCAAAGGAAAGGGAAATATCCATACATGTTTAAGAACTATGGACAGAGTCCAGTTTGACATTGATAACCTTGAATGCAAATCATCATTATGATTCTTTTATTAGAATGAGAGTCAATTAGAGGCCAAAAATTAAATGGATTCATAGTCCAAATCCAGGTCATAAGGCACATAGTGGTCCATAGATTTGTGTATATGTATTTTACATGACAAAAATTTCCAAAGTCTGCATTTTTAAAACAAATCTCATTTTCATTTAAGGCACAGAGGACAAACACCAGGCATCTCATTTCTGCATTCCTGTTCTGTTTATGTAGGTAAAATTGGTTTTCTTCTGTAAAATTTTAACATTGGATCAGATTATATACAATATATAGCTCATATCTAAAAGATCTAAATATTGTTAATATTCTAGATTTGGTGTTTATAGAAACTACAAAACCTCATTACTTGAAATTACAAAATCATGGTGACACTGCATCTATTTATGGTATGTCTTTCTGGTAATATATTCAAGAAACAAAATCAATTTGCAGATCTTGATTGGAGAAATTAAATTCGTTACAGGATGATGAGAAGGCAGCAGTAATAGGGAAGATTGAGGATAGTACCAGTTATTTGTTTAAGTGGGTAATAAATGGAAAGAATAGGAAAGCTTTATAAAACCTTAAAGAACACAGGTTTTCTGCATGGATTGTTGTAGAAAAATAGCCATGAAAATGGAAGTTTTTAGACCTATAAAGCAGGGGTTGCTTTAGCAGGTAGCATATATAAAAATATGTGTTTCTGAACAAGAGATGTAGGATTTAAAACAGTATAATAAGTTTAATAAATTAACATATGATTGATAAAAAAGAATATATGATCACACACTTAAACTTTATTGTGAGTATTGCAAGTCCGGAATCAAATAGATATCTTTGGCTGTGAGAGGGTGAATACTGGAAAGTATGAATTATGGATATGATTAGATATGTAATTTCTAATACCATTCCCTGATTTATTAATTGCAGGATGTATGATAGCAGTTAAAGTAATGCTATTGATATGCCATTATAACATAAATGTAAACTGATTTTTAACTTGAAATTATTTTTAATTTAGCTTTCCATTTAATTCAAATGATACAATGGTGCCTAGTCCTGAAATGAGAGAACTAGAGGAGAATTAAAGAAGATTTCCAGGTAAAGAAAACTTTACATAACTCTTTTTCCCAAAACTTTCAAGATATTTGAAACATTTTTTGGAAGCATTTTGTTTTCAAAATTTTTACTACTCTGTAAATGACTTAAATAGTATGTGATAAAAATAACATATAAGACTCATAAGAAAACTATATAATTCAGTTATAAAATTTAATTATAAAAAAGTATGTTTGATTTTCTTTTTGTTTGAAAACACATTTATGTCATGCATCTATATATACATTACATATATACACACACGTACATATATACACATATACATATATATGATCCTGTTCTTTAATCATCAGAAATAATATTACAGTGGTATATTAGTGAGTGCTTGCAATTACAAGTATTGCTATAAAGAAATACTTGAGAATGGGTAGTTTATAAAGAAAATATGTTTAATTATCTCATGGTTCCGCTGTGCAGGAAGCATGATGCTGGCATCTACTCGGCTTCTGGAGAGGCCTCAGGTAACTTAATCATGGCTGAAGGCAGAGGGAGAGTGGTCATTTACATGGCTAGAGCAGGAGAAACAGAGCCATAGGAGGGAGACGCTACACACTTTTAAATGATCAGATATTGTAAGAACTCATGTTTGTCAAAGATCGGGTGGCTGTAGATGTGTAGCGTTATATCTGAGGCCTCTGTTCTGTTCCATTGGTCTATATATCTGTTTTGGTACCAGTACCATGCAGTTTTGGTTACTGTAGCCTTGTAATATAGTGTGAAGTCAGGTAGTGTGATGCCTCCAGCTTTGTTCTTTTTGCTTAGGATTGTCTTGGCTATATGGGCTCTGTTTTGGTTCCATATGAAATTTAAAGTAGTTTCTTCTAGTTCTGTGAAGAAAGTCAATGGTAGCCTGATGGGGATTCCCTATTTAATAAATGGTGTTAGGAAAACTGGCTAGCCATATGCAGAAAACTGAAAATGGACCCCTTCCTTACACCATATACAAAAATTAACTAAAGATCGATTAAAGACTTAAATGTAACACCTAAAACCATAAAAACCTAGAATAAAATCTATGCAATACCATTCAGGACATAGGCATGGGCAAAAACTTCATGACTAAAACACCAAAAGCAATGGCAACAAAAGCCAAAATTGACAAATGGAATCTTCACATTAAAAGAAACTATCATCAGAGGGAACAGGCAACCTACAGAATGGGAGAAAATTTTTGCAATCTATCCATCTGACAAAGGGCTAATATCCAGAATCTACAAGGATCTGAACAGTGGGCAAAGGATCTGAACAGACACTTGTCAAAAGAATACATTTATGTAACCAACAAACATATGAATAAAAGCTCATTATCACTGATCATTAGAGAAATGCAAATCAAAACCACAATGAGATACCATCTCACGCCAGTTAAAATGGCGATCATTAAAAAGTCAAGAAGCAACAGATACTGGAGAGGTTGTGGAAAAATAGGAATGTTTTTACACTGTTGGTGGGAGTGCAAATTAGTTCAACCATTGTGGAAGACAGTGTGGCAATTCCTCAAGGATCTAGAACCAGAAATACCATTTCACCTAGCAGTCCAGTTACTGGGTATATACCCAAAGGATTATAAATTATTCTACCATAAAGACACATGAAAACACATGTTTACTGCAGCACTATTCACAATAGCAAAGACTTGGAACCAACCCAGATGCCCATCAATTATAGACTGGATAAAGGAAATGTGGCATGTATACAACATGGAATACTATGCAGCCATAAAAACGATGGTTTATGTCCTTTGCAGGGACATGGATAAAGCTGGAAACCATCATTCTCAGAAAACTAACACAGGAACAGAAAACCAAACACTGCATGTTCTCACTCACAAGTGGGAGTTGAACAATGAGAACACATGGACACAAGGAAGGGAATATCACACACCAGGGCCTATCAGGGAGTGGGAAGCTAGGGGAAGAATACCATTAGGAGAAATTCCTAATGTGGATAACAGTTTGATGGGTGCAGCAAACCACCATGGCCCGTGTATACCTATGTATCAAACCTGCACATTCTGCACATGTATCCCAGAACTCAAAATGTATATATATCTCTATTTTATACAGTACCAAGGGGGAATACGGCTAATGCTTTTATGAGAACTCCACTATCATTATCCAATCACCTCCCACCATGCCACACCTCCACATAGGATTACAATTCTACATGAGATTTGGTGGGGACAAAGACCCAAACCATATCAGGTAGTGATATAACAATTCTAGTAATTGCTTTATATTTGATATATCAAAGATCAAAATGAAAAGCATTTATAAAACTTGTTTCCTTTGAAATACGCAAATGCTATGATTTTCTTTTCATTTTGTGAAAAATAAACTTATTTTATGCCTAGACTACAGCTAGCCAGGGAGGTGAAAGATTTCAACAGTGAGAATTACAAAACATTAGTCAAGGAAATCAGAGATGACACAAACAAATGGATGAATATTTAATGCGCATGGATAGGAAGAGCTGATATATTTGAAATGGCAATACTGCCCAAATAACAATTTATAAATTCACTGTTACTCCTGTCAAACATCTAATAACATTCTTCACACAACTGGCAAAAGAAATAAAAATAAAAACACCTATTTCAAAATTTATATGGAGCTCAGAAGGATCCCAAATGACCAAGGGAATCCTAAGCAAAAAGAACAAAGCTAGAGGTATAACATTACCCAACTTCAAACTATTCTATAAGTCTACCGTGACCAAAACATCATGGTATTGGTACAAAAACAGACCCATAGACCAATGGAAAAGAATAGAGAGCCCAGTAATAATACCACACACCTACAACTATCTGATCTTTGACAAAGTCAACAAAAACAAGCAATAGGGAAAGGACTCCCAGTTCAATAGATGGTGTACTGGGATAACTAGCTAGCCATATGGAGAAGATTGAAACTGGAACCCTTCCTTACATCACTTACAAAAATCAACTCAAAATGAACTAAATACTTAACTGTGAAACCTAAAACTACTAAAAACCCTGGAAAACAACCTTAGAAATACTATTCTGGGCATTGTACCTGGCAAAGATTTTGTGACAAAGAAGCCAAAAACAATTGCAACTAAAACAAAAATTGACAAGTGGGATCTTAATAAACTAAAGAGCTTCCACACAGCAAAATAAATTATCAACAAAGTGAACAGACAACCTACAGAATGGGAAAGAATATTTTCAGGCTATGCATCTGATGAATGAAAATCTATAAGCAACTTAAACAAATCAACAAGCAAAAAAAACAACCCATTAAAAAGTGTGTAAATAACATGAACAGACACTTCTCCAAAGAAGACATACATGCATCCAACAAACAAATGAAAGAATGCTCAACATCACTAATCATTAGAGAAATTAAAATCAAAACCACAATTAGATACCATCTCACATGAGTCAGAATGGCTATTATTGAAAAGTCAAAAAAAAAAAAACAGGTGCTGGTGAGATTGTGGAGAAAAATGAATGCTTATACGCTGCTGGTGGGAATGTAAATTAGTTCAGCCATTGTGGAAAAGCAGTTTAGGAATTTCTCAGATAACTGACAACAGAATTTCCACTCTGCTCAGCAATCCCATTATTGGGTATGTACCCAAAGGAATATAAATCGTTCTAACATAAAGACACATGCATGCGTATGTTCAGCACAGCATTATTCACAATAGCAAAGATATAAAATCAACCTAAATGCTCATCAATAATAGATTGGATAAAGAAAATGTGGTACATACACACAATATAATTCTATGCAGCCATTAAAAACAAAAACACAACTGAGATACACAACTGAGTATACACAACTGAGATAATGTCCTTTGCAGCAGCATGGATAGATCTGGAGGCCATTCCCTAAGTGAACTGATACAGGAGCAGAAAATCAAATACCACATGTTCTCACTTATGTGTGAGCTAAACATTCAGTACACATGGACACAAAGGAGGTAACAACAAACACTGGGGCCTACCTAAGGCTGTAGTGTGGGAGGAGGGTGAGGACCAATAAACTATGTATCAGGTTCTATGCTTATTACCTGGGTGATGAAATAAAATAATCTATACACCAAACCCCCGTGACACACAATTTGCTTGTATAACAAACCTACACATGTACCCCTGAACTTAAAATAAAAGTCAAAATAAATAAATAAAATAAAAATGAAAAACTTGTTACATACAAACAAATTTTAAAATCTGCTTATTTTTGCAATGTTGCAAAAAACATTCTAAGTAACATGATATGACACGGTAATTTAGAGTAATGTTTTTGAAAACAATAATGCTTTCTATTACATTATTTTAATTTAGTAAGCAAAATATGTTTACTTTGTACATTTTATATTCATATGTTTTTGCTTGTACTTTAATCAGACTAAAAACTTTATTACTTTAAAAATAATTTTTATTTTAAGTAACTTTCTTCATAGTAAATAAAAATTACACCAATCACTGGTGCAAAGTAAACATCTTAATAAAGATATACGAAAGCATATGAAATTCTATTTTTTCACATGAGTATATTATAGCAGAAATATTTTAATATTTCATATTTTAGGAATCTTATAAAATTTGGAAACCTGAAACACTTTCTCTGAATGACAGATTATAGGTGGTATATTTGCAAAAATATTTTTTATAAAATTAACAGTATAAAAGTACATTAACAATACATATGTCTCTACTTAAACGTAAAGTTTAAAATATTGGAAATATTATGTCATTTACATAAAACTGTCAGTCCTAGAATGTATTGGCATGGTTCTAAAAGATACCAAGGAAGACAAGGTAGGGATTGGGGAAGAAGGCATTATTTCCACCACCTAATCATCTCTTATTTCAGAAAGTGTCTTTTCCTTCAGCTTCTGTAACTCTATCAGACTTCTCTTATTCATTGGTTATTCTTGCTTAGAGTCTCTTTTTGAGATCCTTTCTCCAATCGCTTAATAAAAAAAATATATATATGTGTGTGTGTATCCCCCTGAAAGATATCACACATTTCTCAGAGTTTTAATTATTATATCTATGAAACTGAGCCCCTAAATTATACCTCCATACAGAATTATTACCATGAGCTAAAGTTCCCTATCTCTAGTTTCTTACAGGAAATTTCTATTTGAATATTATACTCTCAACTCAAAAAAGTCTGAAATCTAATTTACAATTTTTCTTCTCAAGCCCACACCTCCTTCTCTTTCAATAGTCTGTTAAATTCAGTTCCTTCCTTAAGCAGTCAACACATTCCCTCATTTTAAAAAGCATTTCTTGAACTATTCTCAATGCCACTAATTATTCTAGCAATTTTAATATGCCATTCTGGTTTGCAAAAAGCCATTAATAACTAATGCTTATATAATACCACTAAAATTGTTAAGTATTAATTTGGTGCTAGTAGGATAATGATAGGTAATTTTCTCTCTTAGAGAGTAGGTGAAAACCACAAATCTGCAATGAGTACTTTTGTATAAAAGTGACAGTTCAATGTAGTTCAAAATCGAAATCATTGATTTAGACATAGATTCAGTAATAGAAGTAGATACTGGAAATTGAAAATTTTATATGCATCAATATAAAAATTTTTGCTATTATATATGCAGAAAACTTCAAAATATATTTCATTAATATCCAGCTATATGTCAAACATTCTTCTAAGTACTGACAGCATTACAAAAAGGTAGAAAATAAATAAATACCAAAATCTTTGTCCTCATTTAGACAATTTCATATTTCTAGAAATTTTAGGCAAAGTTTAAAATTTAATAAATATACTGGATAGTTTCACTTTTAAGTGTCTATAATTCTAGGGTATATTTTAGTTCTAGCTTATACAGGAAATAATAAAATACCAGAACTAATATTTTAAAATTTTTTGTAGAGACAAGATCTTGCTATGTTGCCCAGGCTGGTCACAAACTCCTCAGTTCAAGTGATCCTCCTGCCTCAGCTTCCCAAAGTGCTGGATTACAGGCATGAGCTACTGCACCTGCTCAAGATTTTTCAAATTAAAAGAACTATAAATATGTAACATGGATTTTAAGATAATTTTATCAGACACAAACACAAATATAGTATTAATAAAGTATAACATACATCCAACAGACAGAAATTGTAACAAAATTTTCCTAACATGTATGTGAATAACACTTTTTGATACAATTGTTTACATTAAATCTAAAATATAGTATGATAAAATTAACAGAACTTGTGCGTATGAATATTTTACTCGAGCCTAAATTTTGTATTGGACCAATGGAATTAAAAAATTAAAGCTGGCTGGGTGCCGTGTCTCACACCTGTAATTGCAGCACTTTGGGAGGCCGAGGTGGGCGGATCATGAGGTCAAGAGATTGAGACCATCCTGGCCAACACCGTGAAACTCTGTCTCTACTAAAAATACAAAAATTAGCCGGGCGTGGTGGCGCACAACTGTAGTCCCAGCTTCTCGGAGGCTGTGGCAGGAGAATCACGTGAACCTGGGAGGCTGATGTTGCACTGAGCTGAGATAGCGCCACTGCACTCCAGCCTGGTGACAGAGTGAGACACTATCTCGAAAAGAAAAAAAATATTAAAGCTACAAACTTTTTTTATAATGTCCTAATTTGTGTTTATCATATCTTGATAATTTTAGAGTGTACTAAATTAAAAACATACTGAATGTACTTTTAATAAGCTTATAATAAAGAATATAATTTTCATTTTTCCATTCATTGTTCAAGTTTATAAAATGATTCTGAATAATAATTACCTAAACAAGAAATCAATAAAAAGCAATTTTTGTTATGGATTGCGTTAAAAAAATCCCTTCAATTTTTTTAAACTTAGACAAATAATGGAAGCCAAGGTCCTTTAAATTGTTTATTATTGAGCAAATAATATCAAATAATTTCATTAAAACAGGGAATAAACTGGAATTAATTGTGTTTATTTATAAATGTATTAAGTTTATAAAGATGCAGTAAAACCACATCAAACTGTTCAACACCCAAAAAAATTTATAAATAAATTTTTATATAAATATAATAATTTATTTATATAAATATATGTATATAAAATTATTTAAATTTATTTATAAACTTAAGAATGATTAAGAATTCTGACATCATCTAAAAGATTAGATCGGAACCTAAACAAAAGATAGCATTCACCAGAAAAAATATTTTTGATTCAGAATCTTGGAAATGAAGAGTGTAAAATGTCATTTAAGCTTTTTAGAGTAAATAAAAAGATTTTTCTTCAGTGTTGAACACTTTGATGCAGTTTTACTGCCCAGCTACTGGGAGTGCTGTCAGCAGGTAGCCTTCCACTGTCAGCCTCTTCAGAATTCACTTTGGTTGAAGGGAGTTATCTCACCTATAGTTGCATCCTTTCAGGGGCAACCCACATCTAATGGATTAAATATCCAAGTAGAAATTGACTCTGAGGGTGTATGATTGAGGGATGCACACATGAGAATAGATAAGAGAGAGGTACTGACTTGGGAGCACTTTCCTGAGATACAGGATTTAAGATTGTGGCAAGGACATCCGGGTGATAGTAGCATTAAAGGGTTTCTGGAAGCACAGAAAAGCTGATGGACCAAGTTAGATAAAATTTAATGCCTAAATGATAGTGGTAGTCTGTGGATGAATGGAATAAAAGAGTTAAGGCATGGAGCATGGGTGTGCTTGAGTGAATATGCTACATGACACCAGAAAACCCACCAGATGTTTGTTTTCCACAGGCAGGCCACAAGAAGATATATTATTAGATAGGGCTATCAAATAATACACTGATAAGAAAATGCCAGCATCATTAAGGAGCTCAGTGGCGTTTCCCCCTTTTGGCAAAGACTGATGGTTAACAGAGGTTGTAACAGAACCAGGTGCATTAGGAGCAACAAAATGATAATACCAAATACAATAGTAACCAGGTGGTGGTGCTTAATACCAGAAACTAGGTGCATGCAAGTACAACAATGTTCTGCTCAACTTCTACCCTCAGAAGAAATGGAGGATAGATGACCAGAAGAAGGATCATCTACTTCTTGATGATCCTATTGATGGCAGCGGTAGCCGTCTGTAGTTGCCGCTGCCATCATGCCGGCTGCCGCAGCGCCTGGGAGGGCAAGGCCCAAGAGGGGCCGCTGTCGTCAGCATAAAGTCACAATGCCTTGTCCAGTTTCCAGATCCCAGCCAGTTTTAGACCCAGAACACTTTGATTGAAGGAGAGGCCAGATTCCCAAGAGGAAGAACCCTGTAAAACCGTGATGGTTGTACCTAACGAAAGTTCTTTCAGCTTGACTCAAAGGGACTATAACTATTTACTTGAATACTGTACACTGGAGAAAAGATAACTACTTAGTCATTTCTAGGGTTCTTGACACAGGTTCCAAGGTGACTGATAGTCATATTCAAAGTGCCATCATTGTGCTTGCGTTAGAATGATGGCATATGGGAAACAGGTAAGAAACTGTGTCCTGGGTAAGGTCCAACTCATAGGTAATTTAATGTGTTGAGAGAGATACATCTTGTGATCACATTTTGGTCCCTGAATGTATCATTGGGATAGACATACTTGATCTAACTCCCACATTAGGTACTTGGTTTATCTGGAAAGGGCTATCATAGTGAGAAAAGGCAGTTACAAGTCTCTGCAAGTGCCCCTCCTATGCAAGCTGAGGTAGTAAACAAAAAACATCACTTCTTTGAGAATGGTGTAATATAGAAGTGTGGGTCACCCCTAAGTATCTAAACGTATCTAAAGAATGAAAAGCTAGTATAGTCCTTGTCATACATTAATTAAATTATTCAAACAATAAAGGACTTTTGCCTCAGTTTCTGGTCTAATTATTAGAAGAAGACTTCAGCCATTAGTTTTTGCAGGTTTTGCATTAAATTTTGTCTTAAAGCCAGCTTCCTAAAACATTTGGAGATTAGGAAATGCTAAGAACAGATATATGTCTGTATACAGATACATGAATAGATATATGCTATATGTATATATATGCATATATATTCAAACTATCTTTAATCTAGTTAAGATAAAAAATTATGTATATAAATATTTCTTTAATAATTTTAATAAAAATATCATTTTACTATATATTAATGAAGTACTACTATTTTAATAAAGCTGGACTCCTATAATGTGTCTGAAAATTACATGCATTATTGCATTAATTGCAGCACTATTCACAATAACAAAGACATGAAATCAATGTAGGTGTCCATCAGCGGTGGTTTAGATAAGGAATATGTGGTACAAATACACCACGGAATATTATGCAGCCATAAAAAAGAATTAAGTCAGGTCTTTTGCAGGAACATGGATGCAGCTGGATGTTATTGTCCTAAGCAAATTAATGCAGAAACCAAAAACCAAATAGTGCATGTTGTTCTCACTTATACTTGGGAGCTAAACATTGACTACTCTTGGACATAAAAATGGCAACAATAGATACTGAAAATGACTTGAGGAAAGACAGAGAAAAGTTTAAAACTTTAAAAGGATTTAAAAACTAACTTGGGTGCTATGCTTAGTACTTGGGTTATGGGATCTTTCATAGCCCAATCTAAGCATCATAAAATATACCCAGGTAACAAACCTACACATGTACCCACTGAATCTAAAATAAACTTGAAAAATGTATGTATTGTTTCAATACAGGGTGGGGTTGCTATTGCAATAGCTGGATAGACACTATAACAATAGAAAATGCTTTTTCTGCAAGATCTGCATGCATCTCAAAGTCAGGAAGCAAAGGGCTTTTCTAATATGAGAGAAATAAGCAAGGCTAGAAAGAACCAATTGTATTGCAGTAGGGTGTAGTAGGGTATTATTGAATAGATGAGTAAATAATCTCCTTCCTTGAGATCAACTGATTCTAAGTAGGGCCTTTAAGAAGAAGTTTTTATGCCTTGAAGAGCTTAAGGATAGGCCAAATTTTGGCCAAATTTCTGGGGCCTGAGGGAAGGAGAGAAGCTTTAGTAAAGTTTAGTCAAATCATATATTAATATTTTGGTCACGTTGTCCTGTGTGTACAAACATTTCAGCTAATCAGTTTTGAGGCAATGAATGCTATGCTTCTGTAAGGATTTTAGGAATAGTTTCCCAGTTCTTTAATCACAAACAGCAATTTATTCACTTCACCTGCACATATGCTATTTTTAAACCCACTTGCAATTATAAGAGGTAAAAGAGGGAGATTTGGCTTTAGACATGCAATAATCTCAGCTGTGATTTGACCAAGTCTCAGTATTCCTTTAAAAAATACACTAAGAACTCCAGTGAAGGGTATACAGTAAGTTTAATTGAGAGTCAACAATGATATGATCCATGTAATCCTATGAGCCAATACATGTACAGATGAGAAATCATGTCACTTTTATCTTTCCTCTCTTTATTAACTTCCATAACCCATTTCCCTGATACACAAACTCTATGGCAAATTCTTTCCTGTACTGCTGTAACAAGCCACTATGATTCTTATTTGTACTTTTATTTATGTCAACTGCATTGGTTCTTAATCAACTATGATAAACCATTCATTTTCTTGCTTCTGCTTAATCAGTCATAATTCAGTGACAACAAATAACATGTACTGATTATTTACTATATGTATCAAAAACTATTCTAAGCGATTTATATATATTAGCTCCCTGAATCTTCATAAAAACTCTATGAAGCAATTATGCTCATCTATATTTAAAAAATGAAGAAACTGAGATGCAAAACTCACCAAGAGTCACACAGTTAGTAAACGGTGAAACTAAAATTTTAAAATATATAGACTGCACCAGAGTTTTTACATGTAAATACTATACTAGCGTATGCAAGTAAGTTTTGTCAATTAAAACAGAAGTCAGCACAGCATTTCACAGTTTATCTCATTTAAAAACAGGAAAAAATAAGCATTTTTAAGCACACTCATTTCATATAGGTCCTCAAATCTCCAATGCCTTCATTCCTAAATGAACAAGCATATCAAGTGTTCCATATAAAAGTAGTTAATTTACCTAATAGGGTGACATAAACATATTTTATATGTAACTGATTTATCAGTTTCATTAACAATCACCTTAAGTTTTGTCTTAAAATACCCTAAAATTCATGAATGTCTTTTCTTAAATGCCTCTGGGAAAACTCCATGGACATATGTTTTCCGGATCTCTCCTAGTGTGCTGTCCTATAATTATTTGTATTAGAACAGGTAAACAGCATTTCAAAGACACACTTAAATATATAAAATTAAAATGACAATGGTTGATGTCAAATGACAGAAAAGGTACCAAACACAATTAAAAATCAATGAAATAGAAACAATATCCAAAAACAGATTAATTCTCTCAAATCTTGTCTGATTGAGAGTATGACATAAATTTTTTATTCTAACTGTGAGCTAATAAAATATGGATTTGAAATACCCTGCTTAAGTTGAGGATATATAAAGCCAGGAAAATCAAGGGTATTCAAACTTCAATTAATTACTTTAATCATAATTGAGAGCCTTGAAAACCTAGGAGGATTCAATTTTTCTGTGACTCGCTTAGAAGAAAATTGTGATATCTGAATTCTGAAAATAATTGCCCTTTTAATCTATTTAAACCATCCCCATTATGAACTGAAAGTTTGTGTCACCCTCCAAATCCATATGTTGAATCTCTAACCACCAATGTAATAGTATCAGGAGGTAAGGCCTTTGGGAGGTAATTAGAGTTAGATTAGGGCATGAGGATGAGACTCCCATGATGGGACTAGTAAACTTACAAGAATAAGAGAGAGGGAGGAGAGATAGAATTATGTATTCCATAAGTGGAAAAGATATATTCCACAATGAAATTATGTATTCCATGGAATTATATATTCCATTATTGAGGGAATAAACTCCCTGTGATCCTGTCCTTGAAACTGTAGCCTCCAGATCTGTGAGAAAATAAATTTCTGTTGTGTAAGTCATTAAGTAAGTCTATGGTATGTTATGGCACCTGAGTTGACTAATTCATTCCCCATTAAATTAATATATATGCTGTCTTCTAACCAGACTACTGAAATAGAGAGGATATAAATGGATTAGAATCTAGGATGATTATGTGTGAATATATACATATATTTGTATATCAATCTCCTTTAATAAATCAATAAACCATTTTAAAATTATAACAATATAAATGACGTATTTGATTGTATAATGTAATACATAGTATTCTTAATATATTTGGCAATTGCCTGCAATGTCATCAATACAGATTTGTAGAAACTATTTTTGCAACATGAATAAACATCACATGTTTTTCATCTTTAGGTGACACAACAATTTCAATAAAATCTTCTTGAAATCAGTAACATTTCACCTGATTTCTTACCAGAAGAATATCATTATTCAATAAAAGTGACTTAAGATATTCCGTCTCAAGGCAAAAAACTAAAAGTGTACTTATTGCTCTGCTATTTACTAGCTCTTCTGGACAAGTTACACAAAACCCAGAATACCAGTTTTCTAAACTTAAAAATGGAAATGAAGTACAGTTACACATATTTCAGAGTGTATTAAGAAATAATTAAAAGTAGACAGTGTATACCTGTGGTAATAACCAAGTTAACCCCAGCACTACCTTAATTTTTCCCTCCTCTATTCAGCTCAGCATTCAATGTTGCGAACAGGTAAGTTCTAACACAGCAAAAATACAAAAAAGGGGAAAAATGTTACTAAAGTTGATTATTCAAACTCAAACTATAATCACACATGAAAAGGATCTTGAGCATTTGCAGCTGAGGCACTGGCCTAAAAACCAGGAATAAGAGAATGTCAGTCATGATGAGTTTACTCCAGCTTCTAAGCTAGCATTGGTAAATTAGAAAATAAAATATATATACATATTATGGTAATTCTCAGTGGGAGATGGTGAAACACAGCAGTCCCCCACTACTCAAATACTTCATTCAGAATGACATTGGAACTGTGGAGCAGTTCAAGTTTCAGAAGCTGTCTAGGATGGTTGGATAAACAGGGGAGAACAGTGAAATTTTTCTTTCGAGAAGATAATATAATTTGGGTGAAGAAGATAATGAACATTCCAAAGAAGACTCATTATTATAATAAGGATGTCCCACCCGATATAGTTTTGTTCATTGTGCACTGCATTATTTAGGAGGCACCTTTAACATTATAGACAGAATCCTAGGTAAATCGATATAAGGATATAAAAAAGGCAAAGGAAAAGTGATAGGTGGTAATATCAAAGGAGTGTTTGCCTCTGTGAGTTGAGTAATTCATGGAGTTGGAGCATTAGAGGGCATGAGCAAGAAAGTAGATGGTGTTTGAAGAGTGATATGACTAAAATTGACTTGACGCAGGAATTTTATTGATGTTAATAACAGGGTCTCACGTATGACCAGGGGAGTGACTGTAGCAGAGTGGATAATAATATCATTAAAGGAAATAAAGAGATAATATCATTAAATAATATCATTAAAGGAGAAAGAAGGAGAATAAGAAGGAAAGGGCAAAGAAAGAAAAGAAGAAAAGCCAGAAAATTCCAAAATTCAATTGGAGGCCGGGCGCAGTGGCTCATGCCTGTAATCCCAGCACATTGGGAGGCTGAGGCAGGCAGATCACCTGAGGTCAAGAGTTTGAGACCAGCCTGGCCAACATGGTGAACGCTGTGTCTACAAAAATAAAAATTAACCAGGCATAATGACGGATGCCTGTAATCCCAGCTACTCAGAAGGCTGAGGCAGGAGAATCACTTGAACCTGAGTGGTGGAGGTTGTAGTGAGCAGATTATGCCACTACAGCCTAGGCAACAGGGTGAGACTCCACCTCAAAAAAAACAAACCCATTGGTTATTAAAAATTAGCAGGAATTATGAAGAAGTACTATGGAGAATGATGATGAGCAAGGAATAAAATTGCTTATCAATAAAGGAAAGTGACCGAGTTTACTTTGATGAGCCTTGGAGAAAACTGTGCTATATTTTAGTACATTGGACACATACTGCAATTTATTTAATGATCTACTGGTAAAAAGAATGTATACCTGACATTCACTATGTGACTTTCAGTCTCTCTTGATGGGAAGAGAATGTTTCCTCATCCATGTGTCCGGTTTAGCCCTGTGACTTGCTTTGGCCAATGAGAAGTGAATAAGAGTTATTATTGCTTCCAAAGCTGTAGGTTATTTCTGCTCTTGTGTCTTTCCCTCTTAATGAGAGAATGGTACCTTAGATAAAGGCTATTTTTTCAATGTTCATTTAGAAAAATAATGTTCAGGAAACCAGGAATAAAAGATACATGAATAAATCCTATGAAGAATATATCTGTGAACTCAAGGGTTAGCATCAAATTTAATGGTGATTAATTTTCTCTTAAGATAGGGAAAAAAGAAAGGGTATTCATTTTGCTATTTCTATTTTGTTGGAGGTGCTACCTAGTGAATTATTTTAAAAAATAAATAAGAATTGCAAAGGAAGAAATTGATCTGTGAATTAATAATTCATAAACAGCATAATTATACACATAGAGGTTTCAATGTAATCTAGAAACATACTATACAAACTACATTTAGTAAGATCATCATCTACAAGCTCAATTAAGAAAAATAAATTATGTTTCTATGTATTTTTTAAAAATGAAAAATCACCCTGGGAGTAATATTGATAGGATAAGAGCAAAACATACTTTCTGATGTAAATGTTCTGTAATATAATTCATATGATAGTACCATAGGTGGATGCATTTGACAAAACTCATTAATATTTTACATTTTAAAAAACCTTGTTTTACTGTATGATATGCCTAAGTTGTTTATAAAAGAAAAATGTTTTAAATTCAATGAATAGTGAAATTAAAAGTTTATATTCAAATAAAATGAGTTTTGTATTAAAACAAGTAGGAAATAGATTGGACATTAAAGATCTCATTTATAGTACCAGAGAAAAAAATAAAATATTTTGGATTAAACTCAAAAACGATATCCCAGAATTCGATGGTGATTATTTTAAAATTATTCCTAATCAAACTAAAAGAGGGGTAATCCAAAATATATACCACACTCAAGTGTGGCACATATGGGCATGTGCACACAGACACACACATACACACACACCTCTATAAGACTATCCAATCCATCCAAGAACATTTATTTTAGAACTTGACCAAAAATTACCTAAACTCATCTTCCTGAAGAAGTAAATATGTTAGTATAGACCACAAGAAAATTTTGAAAAAAATAATGATACCAGAGGATATCTATGTATTAAAAGATGTTATTAAACTATTACAAGTAGTTAAAAACATTCACAACTATTACAATAACTTACAGGGTGATATCATTAGATATTGCTTAAATATTTGTGACATGTGATGAGCTGAATAATGCTCCACAAAAGATGACCAAGTCCTAATCGCTTGAATTTGTGAAGATATTGAGATGGAGAGATTTTTTTCTGGATTTTGCGAGTGCATCGCATGTAATCACAAAAGGTCTTTATAAGAGGGAGATAGGAGATTAAAGTGATGCTCATATTCCATGTAGTGATAGAAGTAAGAGGTAAGAGAGAAGCAAGGAAGGGACCAGGAGTCAAGAAACAGGCTGGAAAAGGAAGAAAGTGCAGTCTCCCCGAAGCCTCCAGAAGAAATGCAATTTGGGCACAATCTTGATTTTAGATGTCTGAACTCCAGAAGTGTAAAAGAAAAATGTTTTTTTATTTTATGGAAAAATGTGTGGTAACTTGCACTGCTTGCCAAGTTAATAATAAAAAAAAGGAATCCAGGATTCATAGAGCATAATGAGAAAAGCAAAGTATGATAAACATATAAATGGAGAGATTATTAAGGGCCAAATAACATCAGGATTTGAAGACTGTGTAGTAAGATATTTGAATTTATTTTAAATAGTATGTGAACTCACTGAAGAGTATTTTTTAAAGGAAGAAGAAAGATAGGCTTATTTATATTTTATAAATCATTATACCTGATATGTGATCAGCTGTGTATGAAGTATAGTGAACTATGGATGGAATTTGGGAGTCTGTTGCAGCACTCTAATGAAGAGAAGACATAAGTTGATATAAGACTCTGCTGAAGATGAAAAATAAATTCGTGCACATGTGAAAAATTTGACAGGCTTTGCTGATGGATTAGATGTGGGACTGAAGGAATGGACCAGAAATAATATGTCTCTCCTGAAAACCTTGTCTTCTTTCTTTATAAAAATATGTGAGGAATTTGGTTTGTTGTAATTATATTTTTGCCATGAATTAAAATCAGAAAAAATTTATTTTGTTTCTTATTTTTATTTTAATCATTGGATTATTTTGTTATTGGTATATACTTTCACTGGAATTTCTTCATGTATTTTGCCCCTTCACTGGTTCATTTACAAAAATATTTAATAAACAAATATTATTGATTGGCTATAGTTCTCCAGACAATATAATGTAAATACAAGTCTTGATTCTTACTTAACAGAATAATTCACTTTTCACTGAATAATTTTTGGGATCGTTGAAGCTTCACTTTGATTATAGAGTCAAAATATTTTAACTTATTGGTAGCATATGTAAGATATATAAAAGCTATACCCAGATTTCATAACACAAGATTTCCTTGGCTGGGCACGGTGGCTCATGCCTGTAATCCCAACATTTTGGGAGGCCAAGGCAGGTGGTTCACCTGAGGTCAGGAGTTTGAGACCAGCCTGGCCAACATAGTGAAACCCCGTCTCTATTAAAAATACAAAAATTAGCCAGGTGTAGTGAGGCATGTCTATAATCCAAGTTACTCAGGAGGCTGAGGACAGAGAATCATTTGAACCTGGGAGGCAGAAGTTGCATTGAGCCAAGACAGTGCTACTGCACTCCAGCCTGCGAGACAGAGTCAGACTCCTTCTCAAAAAAAAAAAAAAAAAAATTCCTGTTTCTTGGTATAATTATTTACTAGAAGTTTAATAAGTTTTCTGTTATTTTTAAAAACTAATCATTTGATTATTTAGAATGGCATTATAAATCTGAAAAACTGGGAATGTTCCATGTAAATCAATAACAATTTAACCTTTAAATAATGCATCTGAAATCATTTAAATATATCATCAAAACATTTTTGGACATGACATGTCTGCTATATTTCCATAACTTTTAATCTTTATGACCTTGTAGTCACAAAAATTTTCTCTCAAGTATGCTAACATCTGTGTTGATTTCAGCAGCACTATGCTGAAGAATTTTTATCAGTATTTTCCATTTTTTTTAGGAAGGCTAATCTCTCTATCAGCTTCAATACCTATAAAATTAAATGAAGCCACAATTTACAAATTAAAATTTGTTAATGTAGGCTATTCATGAAAGTTCCTAATTCATATTTGTGTTCTGCTTCATTTTGTATGGGGAAAAATTAAGCTGAAGGTAAAGTCTAGTTAAAATAATTACCAAAATTACATTAAAATAATTTTAAATGGGTACAGACTAATTAGTTCATTAAAATCATTAACATGTCAGTAAGTTAAACACAAATCTGACATTTACTTCCAACAAAATTCTGAAAAAAGTTGATTGGAAATTCTGAAGTAACTATATTCAGAAAATAACAAACTGAAAAACGATTGGAATTCAAAAGTCCTGCCTTTCTCTATTACTAGTGAGTCTGTCAATGAGAAATCACAAATAGAGACTGAATAAGGCAATGTATGCTTGACTCTCCCACATGAACTTTCAGGATTGTGTTTTATGTTTTTGTGGAAACTCTATCACTTCATAGAACGTTTCTTTTCCTTTCCAGAGGCTAAGATGGTAAACTTCAATTGACAATACTAGAAGGAGGGAAGGAGGGAAGGAGGGAAGAAGCGAGGGAAGAAGGGAGGGAGGGAGGGAGGAAGGAAGGAAGGAAGGAAGGAAGGCTAACAAGTTAAAAATCACCAAAAGTAGTATTCTTATGGCAGTAAATAAACATATCATAACTTTTATATGTGAACGTACTGAATGTCAAGAACTTAAAAGCCTGAAATGGTACCCCACTTACATGTTAACAAGTTAGCCTTTCATAGTTTCATGGATACTGGCTGGAGATACAGAGCTCCTGCATCAGAAACGAAAGACTTTATTACACAGAGCACAGCTGACTGTCTAAACTTCATATTGCTACCAGTTACTCACATCTCAAGTTACTCACTCTTAAGTCTTGTGGGAATGATGCAGATGTAGGCCCAAGTGAATTCTATGCATGTGAAGCTTTTGATCCACAGTTTAGAAATTCCAAGTTTAGTAAACTCCAATCTTTCATACGGGACTTTAAGCAAATATGTCCAACCTTTGCCACAGAGAGGACATTATCTTTATTATAGTGTATAGCAAATGAATCCATTCTGTGCTCCAGATGTAGACGTTATCATTATCTTTCATGATTATTTGCTATGCAAGTACATATTCTTTAAAAGACAGTCAAGAACAGAAGCTTTCATCACCATATCTTCTTACAGGATTTGCAGAAATATGTGTCCATGGAGAATTTCCTCAATTAGAGCTACTTAATAAATGGACATATACTGGCCATTAAATATACATATGTGACACAGGATTTGGGGAGATTGTTTACGTAGTGACACTGTTTCAAAGGATGTGTGCAAAATCTTAGCTTCTATTAGTCTTATGGAATTAAGCAAATTATTCAACCTTTGAAACCTGTTTTCTTCACATTTAAAATAGTATGTCCTCTACATACCTAACAGAAATATAAAAATCTACTCTGATAATGTAATTGAAAAAGTTTTGTAAACTTTAAAATATGGTACAGTTTTTAGTTATCATATTAATTAATTAGGGCTGATGTGATTTTATGTTTTTATTTTTAAAATATTTATTATAGTAACAGTTAAATTTCTTGTATTTTATAAAAATAATTTTGGATGTTAAACTTTTGTAATTATTCTTATATGATTGTGTATTAGTCCACTTTCACACTGCCAATAAAGACATACCTGAGACCCAGCAATTTACAAAAGAGAGAGGTTTAATGCATTCACAGTTCATCATGGCTGGGAAGGCCTGACAATCATGCCAGAAGTTGAAAGGAACATCTCACATGGTGGCAGACAACTGAAGAGCACTTGTGCAGGGAAACTGCCTTTTTTTTTTTTCTGAGACGGAGTCTTGCTCTGTCACCCATCCTGGAGTGCAGTGGTGTATTCTCAGCTCACTGCAAGCTCCGCCTACTGGGTTCACGCCATTCTCCTGCCTCAGCCTCTCCTGCCTCAGCCTCCCGAGTAGCTGGGACTACAGGTGCCCACCACCACGCCCGGCTAATTTTTTGTATTTTTAGCAGACATGAGGTTTCACCATGTTAGCCACGTTGGTCTTGATCTTCTGACCTCATGATCTGCCCACCTCGGCCTCTCAAAGTGCTGGGATTATTGGCGTGAGCCACCGCACCCGGCCTGGAAACTGCCATTTTTAAAACCATCAGATCACCGGGCGCTGTGGCTCACGCCTGTAATCCTAGCACTTTGGGAGGCCAAGGTGGTTGGATTACCTGAGGTCAGGAGTTTGAGACCAGCCTGGCCAACATGGTGAAATCCTGTCTCTACTAAAAATACAAAAATTAGCCGGGTGTGGTTGTGTGCACCTGTAATCCCAGCTATTCGGGAGGCTGAGACAAGAGAATTGCTTGACCCTGGGAGGCGATGTTGCAGTGTGCCGAGATCATGCCACTGCACTCCATCCTGGGTGACAGATTGAGACTTTCTCAAAAAAAAATAAAAATAAAAATAAACAAAACCATCAGATCTTGTGAGACTTATTCATTATCACGAGAACAGCACAGGAAAAGCCTGCTCCTATGATTTAATTACCTCACACCAGGTCCCTCCCAGAACACATGGGAATTAAAGATGAGATTTGGGTGAGGACACAGCCAAACCATATCGTTCTGCCCCTGCCTCCTTCTAAATCTCATGTCCTCATATTTCAAAACCAATCATGCCTTCCCAAAGTCCCCCAAAGTCTTAACTCATTTCAGCATTAACTCAAAAGTCCACAGTCCAAAATCTTACCCGAGACAAGACAACTCCCTTCCAACTATGAACCTGTACAATCAAAAGCAAGTTAGTTACTTCCTAGAGACAATGAAAGTACAGGCATTTGGCAAATACAGCCATTCCAAATGGGATAAATTGGCCAAAATAAAGGGGCTATAGGCCCCATGCAAGTCCAAAATCCCGAGCGCAGTTAAATCTTAAAGCTCCAAAATAGTCTCCTTTGATTCCATGTCTCACATCCAGGTCACGCTGATACAAAAGGTAGGTTCCCATGGTCTTCGGCCATCTCTGCCCTGTGGCTTTCCACCGTACAGCCTCCCTCCTGGCTGATTTCACAGGCTGGCATTGAGTGTCTGCAGCTTTTCCAGGAGCGTGGTGCAAGCTCAGTGGATCTACCATTCTGGGGTCTGGAGGATAATGGCCCTCTTCTCACAGCTCCAGTAGGCAGTGACCCAGTAGAGATGCTGTGTGGAGGCTCCAACCCCACTTTTCCCTTCCACACTGCCCTAGCAAAGGTTATCCATGAAAGCCCCGCGCCTGCAGCAAACAACTGACTGGGCATCCAGGCGTTTCCATACATCTTCTGAAATCTAGGCGAAGGTTCTCAAACCTCAATTCTTGACTTTCATGCACCCACAGGCTCAGCACCATGTGGAAGCCGCCATGGCTTGGGGATTTTACCCTCTGAATGAACAGTCCAATCTGTACCTTGGCCCCTTTTAGCCATGGCTGGAGCAGCTGTAATACAGGGTACCAAGTCCCTAGGATGTGCAACAGGGCCCTGGGCCTGGCCCATGAAACAATCTTTTTCTCCTAGATCTCTGAGTCTGTGATGGGAGGGGCTGCCAAGAAGACCTCTGACATGCCTTGGAGACATTTTCCCCATTGTCTTGGGGATTAACATTGGTCTCCTCATTACTTACGCAGATTTCTGCAGCTGGTTTAAATTACTCCTCAGAAAATGGTATTTTCTTTTCTATTGCATTGTCAGGCTGCGAATTTTCCAAAATTTTACGCTCTGTTTCTCTTTTAAAACAGAATGCCTTTAACAGCACCCAAATCACCTCCTGATGCTTTGCTGCTTAGAAATTTCTCCTGCCAGATACCCTAAATCGTCTCTCTCAAGTTCAAATTCCACAAATCTCTAGGGCAGGGGCAAAATGTCTCCAGTCTTTCTGCTAAAACATAGCAAGAATCACCTTTATTCTAGCTCCCAATCCTCATCTCCATCTGAGACCACCTCACCCTGGATGTCATTGTTCATATCATTATCAGCATTTTGGTCAAAGCAATTCAACAAGCCTCTAGGGAGTTCCAAACTTTCCCACATTTTCCCATCTTCTTCTGAGCCGTCCAAACTGTTTCAACCTCTGTCTGTTACTCAGTTCCAAAGTCGCTTCCACATTTTTTGGGTATCCTTTCAGCAGTGCCCCACTCTACTGGTATCAATTTACTGTATTAGTCTGTTTTTACATTGCTGATAAAGACATACTAGAGGCCAGGCGTGGTGGCTCACACCTGTAATCCCGGCACTTTGGGAAGGTGAGGCAGGTGGATCACCTGAGGTCAGGAGTTCAAGACCAGCCTGACCAACATGGAGAAATCCCCTCTCTACTAAAAATACAAAATTAGCCAGGCATGATGGTGCATGCCTGTAATCCCAGCTGCTCGGAGACTGAGGCAGGGGAATCACTTCAACCTGGGAGGTGGAGGTTGTGGTGAGCCAAGATCACACCATTGCACTCCAGACTGGGCAACAAGAGTGAAACTCCATCAGAAAAAAAAAAAAAAAAAAAAAAGAACAAGACATACTTGATACTGGGCAATTTACAAAAGAAAGAAGTTAATGCACTCACAGTTCCACATGGCTGGGGAGGCCTCACAATCGTGGTGGAAGGTGAAAGGCACATCTCACATGGCAGCAGATAAGAGAATAAGAGGGCCTGTGCAGGGAAACACCCATTTTCAAAACCCTCAGATCTTGTGAGACTTATTGACAATCGCAAGAGCAGCATGAGAAAGATCCTCCCCCATGATTCAATTACCTCTCACCAGGTCCCTCCCACAACATGTGGGAATTCAAGATGAGATTTCAGTGGGAATACAGCCAAACCATCTCAGATTATTTATAATAAAATATTCTATATTTATTCCTGGTTACACGTACATTTAAAAATATTGAACTATTAATATGAAACTATTAATCTCAGAATACTCCTTCAATGTTATTAACCAACACTGCTGCTCAAATGTACAAAAATTTAACTGTCAGAAATTGGTTTTCATGAATATATATATCTATGCTCTATTTAATTATATATATTATCTAATTTTACTGAGGTAAAATTTGAATTTCAGGTAGATGTTTTATTATCAGGAGAAACCTGATTTCTAACAATTTCCTTTCAGAAAAGAAATTCTACCAAATTAATAAAAATCTAAGGTCTGGATTCATTTGAAAGGGTAGATCTACTTGTAGTTCTAATTTATTTCTCCCAACATTTCATCTTTACTAATTTAAGCCTATAAGAATGTTGTAAGCATAGTGTAGAATCATAAACCAAATATACTTCCTCTAGCTTCAACAGTCATCATGATTTTGTCCCAGTTCCTCTACACACATGCATCGTTTTCTAGTTCATTTTGGACATAATGCTTCATTCCTATTCCTATGGAAAATGGCATTCTATTATATCATAACAATGACCATATATGTAGTACAATCAGCCAATACAACATTATTTAATATTGTAATCTACAGTCCACATTCAGATATCCTCAATTGTCCCATTAATATATTTTATGTTTCTTTTATTATTGTCTGTGTTTATTTTTTCCAATATTGCATGCACAATAGATTATGCTCTTTTTTTTTTTTCTCTTAGTTGGCATCTTTCTTTGCAATATACCTTTGGATTTAATGTTATCACAATTCACTGAATTTTTTCAGCACTGTTTTCTTTAGTCTCTGGGTGTATTTTTTTATCCTCTGCCAAAAGTTGGATACAAGGTGTAAACTTTCAGTTATAAGATGAATAAGTTTTGGGGATCTAATATACAGCATGATGACTATTGTTAATAATACTGTATTTTATACTAAAATTTGCAGAGAGAGTGATCTTAAATGTTCTCACCACATACACACAAAAGGTAGCTACATGAAGTCATAGATATGTTAATTATCTTTATGGAGTAATCATTTCACATTGTATACATATCTCAAATCATCACATTATATACTTAAATACATACAATTTTATTTTTATTTATAACACAATAAAGACAGGAAAAAAATATGTTTATACAGAATAGTGATTAGTGTTGACTCAATTAGTTTTTTTTTAAGAACACTCCCTCCCACTAAAGGGTAACAAGAATAGGTAAGTTTCACATATTATTTTATACTTTATACAGGTGGAATAATACAGTACATACTCCTTTATGTCTGGTTGCTTTTGCTCAGCATTAACTCTCTAAAATTCATCCATCCTTTTGCTAATTCTCTTATTCCCTTGCTTTATGCATTTCGTTGTGTGAATACACCACACATTATTTATCCATTCTACTACTTGTGGGTGTTTGGATAATTTTAAATTTGTTCCAGTATAAATACTTATAATCTAATCATCCCACTACCTGACATTTTAGTGAATATATAAAGAAAAAACTAGAAGCATGACAGCTTGAACACAGAGTATGTCAAGGTTTTATTGTAATAGGAAAACCCAGAAATATTTTTTAACGTGACTATAACAAGTTACCCTTCCTCCAGCAGTGTATAAGAGTTGTGGTTGTTTCCTATCCTTACCACATATGACATTTTCAATATTTCAATTTTAGCCATGCTGCTAGGTTATTAGTTGTAACACATTATAGTTGCATTTTTAACTTATTTATAATTTTGAGCACTGTTTATATCTTACTAACAATAAAACAGTGCTCCTGTTGTATTGTCTCAATTTTTAGTCATTAGTAAAAATTATCTGTCTTATGGATTTGAGTCCTTCCTTAGATATTCATTTCCAGTAACTCTTTCTATTGTTAGTAGTTTTGTTTATTCTTATTGCTCTTTTGTGAACTAGAGTTCTTAATTTTAATATGGTCCAATTTATAGTTTATATTTTTATTAGTAGTACATTTTTGTCATATTTAAGAAATCTTTGTATGCTTTAATGTCATCAAAATGCTTTAAATTTTCTTTTCCTTTTCATCAAAACTCACTTGAAATAGTGTATGTGTGTATAGTGTAAGAAAGGGAGCATAATTTTCTTCTTGATAATATGATATTGATCCCAATCAGGTGGTCATTTATAAGCAAGTGTACTTCTGGAATCTGTATTCTGTCATATATTTTAGTTTCTGTAAACTTACACCAATACCATATTATTTTAATTACCATAGTTTGATGGTAATTGATATTTGATTGTTCAGCTTTTATTCATCTTTAAGACTGCTCTATCTATACGCAATTTGCATTTTGATATACATTTTTAGAATAAGATTAATTTAAAAAGAATTAATACACAATACCAAGTTCTTCAATATATGAATATATTGGTCTTAATAATTTTTAGGTCTTCATTAGTGATGTTTTGTAGTTTTCTGTGAAGAGGTCGTATATGTATATATATATATACATTTTTTTTTTTGAGACGGAGTCTTGCTCTGTTGCCCAGGCTGTAGTGCAGTGGCACAATCTCGGCTCACTGCAACCTCCACCTCCAAGGTTCAAGCTATTATCCTGCCTCAGCCTCCCAAGTAGCTGAGATTACAGGTACATGCCACCACGCCTAGCTAATTTTTTATTTTTAGTAGAGATAGGGTTTCACAATATTGGCCAGGCTGGGTCTCGAACTCCTGGCCTCGTGATCTGCCCACCTCAGTCTCCCAAAGTGCTAGGATTACAAGCATGAGCCACTGCACCCAGACATATTTTTATTATTTTTCTAATTATTTGTTAAATTTAATTACATTATGAAAGCAATATTTTTAATTTTAATGTCCATAATCTATTAACTTTTATTATATTGCTGGTTTTATTGGTTAATATACTATTTTTACAATTTTTGTCTCTATGGACATCTCTTTCTTTTCAGTGTTTTTACTGTGGTTGTAATGAACACAATTATCATAATTCATGCTAACTAATAAATATTTTCAAAATTTTGAAAAACATATCTAAACACTTTAAAAAATAAAAATATGAAATAATTATATTTCTAAATATTTAATACAAAGTACCTGAGTGAAATATTTGGACATATAACATTAAAAAGCAGTAAAGTATAGAAAAGACAACATACAGATTGAGAGGAAATATTTGCAGGCCATAGACCTGATAAGGGATTATGTCCAAAATACATAAGGAACTCAAATAACTCTCTTTACAAAAACAAATCTGGATAAAAAAATGGGCAAAGGATCTGAATAGACATTTCTCAGAAAAAGACATATAATGACCAACAGATATTTGAAAAAAAAATTCAATATATCTAATCGTTAAGGAAATGCAAATCAAAACTACAAGATTTCATCTCCCACCTATCAGAATGGCTATCATCAAAAAGACAAAAATTACCCAGTGTTAAAAAGGATATAGAGAAAAAGGAGCCCTTGTATTCTGTTGGTGGCAATTTAAATTAATACAGCCATTATGGTAAACTGTATTAAGGTTCCACAGAAAATGGAAAAATAGAATTATTATATAATCCAGCAATGCCACCTTTGGGTATTTATTCAAAAGATTTGAAATCCGTATGTTAATGAGATGTCTGCACTTCCATATTTATCACAGTACTATTTACAATAGCTAAGTTATAGAATCAAGTCAAGTGTGCATCAACAGATGAATGGATAAAGAAAATGTGTCATATATACACAAAAGAATACTATTCAGTCTTAGGAAAGGAAATTATGTCATTTGTGACAAGGTGCATATGCATGGATAACATTATGTTAAGTGAAATATGTCAGGCACAAAACAGCAAATTCCACATGTTCTCGCTTATATGTGTAATCTAAAAAAGTTGAATTTATTAATGAACAAAATAGAATGGCAGTTACCAGAAGCTGAGGATGTGGGGTAAATGATGAGATGGTAGTCAAAGGTTACAGTACCTCAATTAGACTATAGGAATAAGGTTTGTTTATTTCAGATCTACTGTGCAGCATGGTATAATAGTGAATAGTAGTGTATTGTACATTTCAAGATTGGTAAGGGTAAATTTCAAATGTTCCCACCACAAAAAAAGACAAGTATCTGTGGTGATGGATGTATTAATTACCTTTATTTAATTATTTCATATTGTATTCATGAATCATAACATAATTTGTACCCCATAATTTGTCAATTTACAATAACAAATTTTTAAACACCTTCAAATTGAATAAACATAAGGCATGAAATATCTATTTATATACAGCTAGTAAAACTGGGAATTTTTGAAAATCAGCAAATTTTAATCGTTTTATTTATGAATAAAAAGGTAATTTAAAGAGAATAAGAAAATAATTTCCTATTGCAATCAGATTTAGCCAATTCCCTTTAACATAATTTATAATTTCATTTCCAAAACTCATATATTTTAGAAATGTAACTCTTTGCAAATCAATTATGTTTATATTATAAATCATCACTTAGTTGGATAACTTCCACATTACTTAAGGAATACAACTTCTTCTTTGATTTGTGAACTAGTTACCTGAGGATATTTAAATACAATAAAATATATTGTGTTGTCTGTGAAGGTATTCATTTGGAAACAAAATACCAGTCCATTTTTCTGTGGAATCCTTTCTCTCTCTGTTTCACATCCACACATACCCACCCACACCCATACACAAGTCTTTTAGCCCCACCCAGGCAAGACATAAAGGGTTTTTTGGTTTTGTTTTGTTTTGTTTGAGGCAGTTGACTCTGTTACCCAGGCTGGAGTGCAGGGGCGCGATTTTGGCTCACTGCAACCTCTGCCTCCTGGGTTCCAGCGATTCTTGTGCCTCAGCCTCCCGAATAGCTGGGGTTACAAGTGCTTGCCACCCTCCAGGCTAATTTTTTGTATTTTTGGTAGAGACAGGGTTTAACCATGTTGCCCAAGCTGGTCTCAAACTCCTGGCCAGTCTGCCTCTGCTTCCCAAAGTTCTAGGATTACATGCGTGAAACTGCGCTTGGCCTGTTTTTTGTTGTTGTTGTTTTTTGTTTTTTGGGTTTTTTTGGTTTAACTTTTATTTTAGGTTTTGGGGTACCTCTGAAGGTTTGTTATAAAGGTAAACACCTGTCACAGGGGTTTGTGGTACATATTATTACATCACCCAGATATTAAGCCCAGTATCCAATGGTTACCTTCTCTGCTCCTCTCCTTTCTCCCTCCCTACCCACTCAAGTCAATCCTAGTGTCTGTTTCCTTCTTTGTATTCATAAGTTGAAAATTTTTCTAGTCTTAAAGGAAAGTTTCTATTATATTCATATTTCTTCACTAAAATTTTCTTATACTGCTTTAGCCATGCTACCTTCTGATATACATCCCTAAACAATTAATACACTTTATTTTTAGAACTATTTCATATTTGAAAGAAGAAAACTGCAAGAATAGTGCAGCAGATTGCCATGTATCCTATGCTGTTTTTCCAGCTATTACAGTCTTATATTAGTATGGTTTATTTTTTACAATTAAGGAATTAATGTTTATATATTATAGGCCATATTCTATATTTTGTCAATAATTCCAGTCCTTTTTTCTGTTCTAAAATTCCATGTAAGATATCATTTTGACTTTAGTTTTCATTTATTCCTAGGCTCCTCAGGGTAATGAGAGTTTTTCAGACTTCCTCTTCTTTCTTTTTTTTTTTTTTTGACCTTGACAGTTTTAAAGAAGATTGGTCAAGTATTTTGCAGAGTGTCCCCCTAGCGGAATTTGTCTAATTATTTATTTATTTAGTAATTAGATTTGGTTGATGTGTTTTTGGGAGGAAGACCACAGTGGAAAGTACATTTTCATCATAGTATAGGGTACGTGCTATTGATATGATTTATCACTGTGGATGTAAACCTTGGTCAACTAGCTGAAGTACTGTTATTCAGTAGACTTTTATATTTTATTTTCTCTTTTCATACTGTACTTTTTGGAAAAATTGTACTCTTTAGAATTCTTTTGCATAAGTGATTTTTCTCTTCTTCCCTTATTATTTTTTCAGTCATTTATTTGTATTGATATGAATACTTGAATATATACTTTATACTTTGGTATATAACCCAGTACTACTTTACTTATTTTACTTGTTTTATTGCTCAACTGGTTTCATCTTTGGCCATTGAGCTCTTTTATTTGGCTACTGTATTCTTTTGACATACTCCCATTACAGTAGCTTTATTTTTCCTATAGTGTTTTGTTTGTTTGTTTAACTTTCTAGCACTACAGTGTTACAATGTTTCAGTATGGTTCCTTTAATTGAAGAATAGTATTAGAAATCAACATCTGGGCTCTGAGTGTGCTCTTTACTACTGGTTCATTCTTGACAATCTTTTATATGGATATATACATATATGCATGTCTACTAACGTATATATACAAATATGTATAAATAATTCTATATATAGCCATCTGTATCTATATTAAGCAAAATGTCATTTTTTAGATACAGATCATTTTAGCCTTGATGATCTGTAAATTATTTGTCATTTGCACATCTTCTTTGGTTGATGTCTTTTCGGATATTTGGCCCATTTTGAATGGGTTGTTTGCTTTCTAATTTTTTAATTAAAGTTCTTTGTTTGGACACACATCCTTTATCAGATCTTGTACATAATTTATTAGAATAATATCTAAGTTTTTCATCTTCTTGTAATATTATAAATGGTTTTGTGATTTCAAATTTCAAGTTCTAATTGTCCATTACTGATATATAGGATAATTTGGTTTTGTAAAATAACCAATGTCCATGGTACACACTTCTACTGGTATTAAGTATTTTCTGTCCATTGTTTAGGGTATTCTATATGGGCAATTGTGTGATTTAGAAACAGGCACAGTATTATTTCTCCCTTTGATATATGCATACTCCTTATTTCCTTTTATTGTCTGATTGCACTATCTAGAATTTCCAATATGAGCTTGAATAGGAATGGTAAGAGAAAATATTCTTGCCTTGTTTGTGACCTTAGGGGAACATCTCTGGTTCCTCAGCATTAACTATGTTAGCTATAGAATGTCTGTAGGTGTGCTTTATCAAGTTTAGGAAGTTTTCCTACATTCCTAGTTTGCTGAGCATTTTTTTTGAAAAAATTATTCAATTTCATTAAATGCTTTCTATGAATCTATGTGACCATAAATGTTTCTTGTTTATCTAGTTTATGAGTTAGATTGTATTGATTTTTTTTTTTGGCCATGTGAAATCAGGTTTGCATATTTGTAATAAATCTCCCTTAGTCATGGTGAATAATTAATGTTATACATTGTTAGACAGAATTATCTCACATTTTGTTTAAGTGTTTTTTTGTTCTTGTGTTTGTGTTTGCTTATTGCTTTGGCATCCATGGCTATAAGAGAAGAAATATTGGTTTTTTTTTTTTTGTAATGTTTATATCTGGTTTTGGTAGTAGGGTAATGCTAGCATAATAGAGCGATTTAGGAATTGTTTCTTTGCTTCGATTTTCTGGGAGATATTGTGCAGAATTGCTGTAATTTTTTTTTAATATGCTGTTTGAACAAAATAAGGATTTGTTTTCATCCTAACTATATTTATCCCTATAGCAATGTTCACCAGCTGGACCCCTTGCCAAAATGAGCCAGATTATATTAAGAAAAAAATTCAGCTATTTTATCCTTTATCATTTACATTTTTAAACACATTTATTGACTCCATACAAAATTAAATATCTACATACTGTTAAATTTAATTAACATAGTAACTACATTTTTCTTTTTCATTAAAATATTCTCAATGCCTAGCTCAATAAATAGTATGCACTCAGTAAACAGTCATTGCCTGATCATGGGTCTACACACACACAAAGGCATTTGGCAAAAATGTTTCAACAACTAAAAAATCAAGTTGCTGACTTAGTATAAAGAAGAATAATCTTATATCTGTTTAATGCTTAATGAAAACAGTAGGAAATCACTACTTGTAGACAGATAAGGTATGGTGAAATATCTTAAACCAATTTGCCTCCTACAAATTAGCTAGCTAAAACAATAGTGGAACTGAATTTTCACCATAGCTATGACATAAAAATAGCCATACACTCTAAAATAATGTCCTATAATATGAACTGCATTGCTGAAAATGATAGGTAGACATTGGCATATTAACACTATAAAAAGGGCACCAGTTTTTAAATTGTTAAAATTCTCATTGTCATACAGCTAGATAATCAGTATATGGCAATGTCACATTTAACACACTAATGAGAGAATCAGCAGAATGGCAGGGCTTATTAAAATTTAATATGAGAAACTGAGACTTACATAATGCTGAAATAAGATTGCTAGTTTCAAGAACTGTGAAAAGTGTGAGAATTTTATACTACTTTCAAGCTTGACACAGTTTCATGGATACTTGTAGAACACACAAGATTCCTGGGTCAGAGACAGAGGACAGTTAATCAGAGCAATATAAATAATCAGAGTGCAGCATTTTTGTTTTTGTTTTTACTTTCGTTCAGTTCCATGATCTCTAATACCTACAGGGTATTGGAATATGTCAAAAAAATTGTACTAGACAGATTAAACAGACAAGGTAGATTTTATTTAAGACTATTGCATTAGCAGTAGAAAAAGTCATTTTCAAGCAAATCGCCATCTAGAAGCCAAAGGGTTTCTTCTGTGCATTCCTCCTTGTGAAGCTGAAAGAACCACTTCACACAATCCCTAGACAAGAAATTAGGAAAAGTAGCAAGATTATAACGATAAAGGAAACAGACTGACCCCAACTTCACTGAAAAAAATAAAAGAATAGTTTTAAAGCACTACAGTGAGTTAGTAAAAAAGTAATGGAGAACATTATCAGAGAGGTATTTAATGTGATTAAGCCATCTGTTTGTTAATTTGTGCTTATCTGAGTTTGGCTCCTACCCTTCTACAGAGACAAGGCTACTATCTTTCCTAATGATTGTATTTAAAATGGATGGCTGTCACTTTCTTATACGACGTTCCTTGCCAGGCACAGTGGCTCATGCCTGTAATCCCAGCATGTTGGGAGGTTGAGGCAGGCAGATCACTTGAGGTCAGGAGTTCGAGACCAGCCTCACCAACACTGTGAAACTCCCGTCTCTACTAAAAATACAACAATTAGCATGGTGTGGTGATGTGTGCCTGTATTCCCAGCCACTCGGGAGGCTGAGGCAGGAGAATCTCTTGAACACGGGAGGTGGAGGTTGCAGTGAGCCAAGATCACGCAACTGCACTCCAGCTTGGAAGGCAGACCAAGACTCCATTTGAAAAAAAAAAAAAGACATTCCTAGGCAAAACTAGAAAGAGGCAGGGGCGGAGGGAAGGGGAGGGGTGGGGCTGGGAGAGGGAAAGGGAGGGACAGGCGTTGGGGGGATGGTGAGGGGTGCCGAGACCAGCTTGGTCGGGGAGACCCTAACCCAGAGGCACTAGAGGAATTAAAGACACACACACAGAAATATAGAGGTGTGAAGTGGGAAATCAGGGATCTCACAGCCTTCGGAGCTGAGATCCCCAACAGAGATTTACCCACGTATTTATTAACAGCAAGCCAGTCTTAAGCATTGTTTCTATAGATATTAAATTAACTAAAATATCCCTTATGGGAAACGAAGGGATGGGCCAAATTAAAGGAATAGGTTGGGCTAGTTAACTGCAGCAGGAGCATGTCCTTAAGGCACAGATCGCTCATGCTATTGTTTGTGGCTTAAGAATGCCTTTAAGCAGTTTTCCGCCCTGGGTGGGCCAGGTGTTCCTTGCCCTCATTCCAGTAAACCCACAACCTTCCAGCGTGGGCGTTATGCCCATCATGAACATGTCACAGTGCTGCAGAGATTTTGTTTATGGCCAGTTTTGGGTCCAGTTTATGGCCAGATTTTGGGGGGCTTGTTACCAACAGAGTGGGGGATGGGGAGGTTGGGAGGGGGGGAGATTTACATCTCAAAGGAGACAAAAAATAATTTATAACTACACATTTTCTAATATAAATTTTCTAAAAATAAGTGAGGCCGGGGGTGTAGAGTCGGGAAGAAACCTGTGGAAAATTTAGTCAAGCTAAGGAGAACCTGAAGGCAGTCTTGGTTCCATGACAACTTTATAAGGAGGAATGCATGTTTCTGAATTTGGTTATATCAAATTCTTTGATAAAAGTCAGTAGTCATGACTCATCTTTACTCCTGAGGGTGACACTTTATTGTCTAATTCTGTTTACTATACAAATCTCTGGAAAAGATAGTCTGGTACAAAGGGTACCTTCCTCTCAAAATGTGCAGAAGTATAAAAGACCCATGGATTATCGTCTCCCAATCCTAATTTAGATATAAATTGTGGAAGGAAAATAAATCTCAAAATCCGCAAATTACTAAACCAAAGGAAAAAGTCAATCTGGAAACTGTGTCAGGCAAACCTACATCCCATTTTCTTCCTAAATAAAATAGTTACAAAGAAAAAGAAGAAGAGCTGAATACCTCCCTCACAATTTGCCCTCTAGGAAAGTCCTTGTGGGCCCTAAGATCTTTACTCTAAAATGATTCTGTTGAATTTCACCCCGACAATGTAAATTGATGGCATATCTTCACAGGTACAGGGCAAAGGAAAGACAGAGCTCTAAGTCATCCTTCTGCTCACCTGAGACAAATTGTTATCTGATTGCTTCTTCTGATGCAAAAATGCAGACACCTCTACCTCTCTCTAACTTGTAAATTGCATATTCAGTGAAAGGCTGATCAAAGACTCAAAATAGTGCAACTATTTGTCTCTTATCTACCTACACCTTTTAAAAATTTCTTCCTCTTTCCCCAGTATCCACCCTTTTCCCTTTAAATATTGAAGCCCTTAAAATCATCTTTAGAAAACATACAGACCTGCCTCTACCTTCTAGAAACGTGCACGGTTTTTTGTTTTTTGTTTGTTTGTTTTATTGTTTTTGTTTGTTTGTTTGTTTAGAGACAGAGTCTCGCTCTGTCACCAGACTAGAGTGCAGTGGTGTGATCTCGGCTCACTGCAACCTCAGCATCCTGAGTTCAAGCGATTCTTGTGCCTCAGCCTCCTGAGTAGCTGGGATTACAGGCACACACCACCACACCTAGGTAATTTTTGTATTTTTAGTAGAGACGGGGTTTCACCATGTTGTCCAGGATGGTCTCAATCTCCTGACCTCGTGATCCACCTGCCTTGGCCTCTCAAAGGGCTGGGATTACAGGCATGAGCCACCACGCCCAGACGAAAGGGGCATGTTTTTAACCTTAGCAAAATAAACTTTCTAAATTGACTGAGACCTGTCTCAGATACTTTTTGGTTCACAAAACCTTGTTAATGTGTTATGGATAACAAAAATCTAACAACTTGGTTATCTTCTATGCTGGATAGAAAAAATGAGCACACCTCATAAGCTGTCTTAAATTAACTTTTATCTTTAAATAGTTTAAAACACAGGCCTCATAATAACTAAATACTCAAAATTGATGTATTTCTTTAGAGTCAGATGACATTTTGAGGGGCTTATTAGAAAATGAGGCAGCATGACAAAAATGTCACATGTTCATGTTTCTGACTTTTTACCCCAAGAATTGATATCTATCCTGAATGGTCAAATCTGTGATTTAAAATAATCTCTGAACACTATTTCTAGTCACAAATAGAGTAGGTTTATTGTGTTTGTGCTAAGATCATTTGAAAGATTTCTAGCTTGCCTTTTCCTACCCATTTTTACAGATAATGGAAATTTGACATAGATTCAAACGATAGCCTACAGCTTGTAAATCAAAACAACAACAACAATAATAATAATAATAACTGAGGCAAGTCTCAATTAATTTTGAGGTTTATTTTGCCAAGGTTGAGATTGCGCCTGGGGGAGGGGAGTGGGATGGGGTGGAGGAACAAACAGAAATCACATCTGTGATCCATACTTTTCCCAGAGAGTTTTGAGCACTTCAATATTTAAAAGAAAAAGAGTAAGCAGGAGGAGAAGGAAGAAAGAAAAAAACTGGGGGAAGGTAGGCGATGAGGCAAGTGGTTACATTCTTGTAAGGCTTTGATTAGTGCTCAGTGAATTCATATTTTACATGTGAAAGGAAAGGGTAGAGGAATAATCAATTATGCATTTGCTTCATGCTCAGTAAATCTGCATTTTACATAAAATAAAGAAAACATGGAGGAAGGAGTGAAATATGATTGCTAGTTTTGTCTTTGTCCTGTTCCTAAGAAGATAAGCTGTTAATTTATATTGTCAAGATGAGATTCAACAGTACTCTGTTTTAGGGTTAGTTCACAGAAAGAATCTGTATTCTAAAAAATTTGGGTGCCCACAAGGAATTTTCTGATGAGCTATTTGTGAGGGAAGTAACCTGGAGAGATATGTGACCTTCTATCGTTGTAGCTGTCTGTTTGGAAAAAAGAAAGAAGGCAGTTTTTTGTTTTGCTTTGTTTCGTTTTTTCATAACTCAGTTCTCATGCTTTTCTTTTGGTATAGTAAGTTCGAGGGTCCCAAGACTTTGTTTTTCTTCCACAATGTGAAATCAAAATTACCATCAATATTTGTACAATTAATACTAATTCAGTAGTAGGTAGTCTGTGAATTTATGACAGTATATGTGTATATTATTATATTCTATTTGACTAATTTATTTACATAGCTTCAAAAGTTGTATTAGCTAATATTTTGTCTTAGTCTATTTTCTACTGCTACAACAGAATATCTGAGATGGGGTAATATAAAAACAATAGAAATTTATTTTACTCATTTCTGGAGACTGGGAAGTCTAGTAGCATGGTATGGACATCTAAGAAAGGTCATCTCGTGGTAGGAGGGCATAAGGCATAAGTGAGCGCACAAGACGAGAGAAATCAGGCCAAGCTCATCTTTTTTGTCAGGAGCTCACTGTTAGTATAACTAACCCACTCCACAAGAACAGCATGAAACCATTTTTAAAGCTTCCACTTCCCAATACCATTACACTGATAATTAAATTTCAACATGAGTTTTGGAGGGAACAATCAAAACATAGCACATTTTTGCTGCATTGTCAATAAATTTAAAAGCACAGGGTTTGAGGTTAGATGGTTAACTTATGTCTTGGGCCTTTACAAAGCTGGGATTAAAGTCATTTACCTGGTCTAAGGCTAGGATTCCACAAGCACTAGAAAAGCATAACATTAATTACATCAGAAGATTTTGTAAGCATATTTTTCACAAAAGAAGTATAATAATTGTAACTGAATAGTGGACTGTATCAGAGAAGTATATTTAAATTAGCATTACTGGAATATATATATATACATATATATATGTATGTATGTAAATTATGGTTATTGAGTTGCATGATGGTGGAAATGAGGGTTTTTCTTTCCTTTTGAGACAGAGTTTCACTCCCATCACCCAGGCTGGAGAGCAATGGTGTGATCCCGGCTCACTGCAACCTCCACCTCTAGGGCTCAAGTGATCTGACCACTTCAGACTTATTTTCATGACAATATACTTATTTACATATGTTTAATCTGACTTAAATCTTTATATATGTTATTGGTCATTGCTTGGAAAAGTTGGCAGATAAAATGAGTAAAATTATTTCTATATTCTGAGTCATTTGTTCACATTCACTGAATGTTTTCTTATAATCTATGTTAATATTTCTCATATTTCACAAGTCTTGAGAAATACGATTAAACACAATATCATCTGAAGAGGGTTTTACTCAAGTTTTTACACTGCATCTGCTAAATTGAGATGAAAGACAAGAAATATTTTTCTTAAATGCTCATCAGAAAATAAAATATTTGAAGTAATATAAGATTATTTCTTGAGTCCTTGCTTTTTATGTGACAAGGAAAAGAACATGGTCATACCGAAAAGGGTGCTGGCCATGTGAAGCCCACTTGCTACACATACCCTGCCTGCTGTATGCCAGAGGATATGGCCATTCAGTCGCTCAACACATAGAAATGACAAATACTCAAAATGATGGACATCTCAAATATTCTGACTTGATCATTACACATTCTATGCAAATAAAAATATCATATTTTACATAAATATGCAAAATTGTAAGTATCAACAAAAAAAAAAGTAGCATGGAAAAATGTTTGTTATTTGAAATACAGTAGAGACCACGCCCTTCAATTCCCCAAGGTCAGTGTCTTTGTTGCCTGTGTGCTCCCCAAGCTGTGACACTATATTATTGTATAAGTTATGCCATTTATAGCAAGGTTGTTTTGTGAAAGGCCTGTATGTGCAAACCAATCCCCAAATGCAGAAGGATTTGAGAAATCAAAGAATGAAGTAGATAAATCAAGTTAGTCAGCAAAAGGCAATTTATTGGGGAAGTTAGGGACAGAAGCGTTGTCTTCAGCAGCTGCAAGACAGGTAGATCTCTGCACTGTTACCCCCCAGAATCAGGGCTTATATATCATAGGGAAAGGGTATCATGCTTTAAAAGGAATGTATAGCACAATTGAAGTTTACCCTTCAGAGAAAGGCAAGAATGAAATATGCTTTATAGGCTATAATTTGCCTAAGGGCAGGATTGATGTTAAGTACATATTTATAACATAAATGTTGTTTTGATCTAAGGGTAAGATTTACAGTAAGTGCTCTTCCACAAGGGACAGTAAAAAAAAGTATAAATCTTAGAGACATTCCTGCAACTGGAGTTAATCAGAAGTCAACATGAGTTACCATCCAAGATGGAGTTGCTTTAGCCTCAACAGTAGTCAGTAATCATTCTTGTGAAGCCAGGAAAGAACCAACATGTCTCGCCTTAAGTTAGACCTGTGGGTGCTACCTCATAACCTCTACCAAAGCCCATATAAGAAGCTGAGTCTTTAAAGACTGAAGAAAAGCTAAGCTCCAAAAAAAAAGAGGAAATTATATATTATACAAACAAACAAACAATCTTAAATAATTACAAATAATTTTATATAATCAATTTAATATATAATCAATTCAAAATCCATTAGATCTTTTGCTACAAGACTGCTTTTACAAAGTCATCTCTTCGGGGAAAATAGTCCTTAAGTTCTTGACTCAGTTGCCTACTTCAGTAATATGGTTGTTGTTCATTGTGGTGACATTAGCGTAAACCAGTTACCTATTCCTTACAATATCAATAACCAAGGGCATTTGCTTTACTTCTCTTATATTTATTAATCACATATTAAAATGCATTATGTAAAGGAACAATAATAATAATAATAACTGAGGCAAGTCTCAATTAATTTTGAGGTTTATTTTGCCAAGGTTGAAATTGTGCCGGTGGGAGGAGAGTGGGATGGGGTGGAAGAACAAACAGAAATCACATCTGTGATCCATACTTTTCCCAAAGAGAGTTTTGAGCAGTTCAATATTTAAAAGAAAAAGAGTAAGCAGGAGGAGAAGGAAGAAAGAAAAAAAATGGGGGAAGGCAGTTGCTACCTTAGTATTTATATTTTCTTTCTTATCTATGATTAAAGATCAATCTATTTAAAATAACTTGTTTCTGTAGAATGCATGAATGACAGATTTGGATGATTAGATAATTTCCAAGAATTTCCTCCAAATCTGTTCACAGTTGCCTATCATTGCAATTATAAACACAGCATTGTAATTGGCTAATTAATCTTCTTCTTTGTGAAAGGGGTAAAAGCTTTTCTTCTTTACAGATAACAGACAACTACCAGCAATTTCAATTCACATAAAAATAAACGTTATGTGCAAAACCTATATGAAAAACAAAAACACCTTTAAAGAGAAAGAACCCTGAAAATGTATAGTTGCCCAATTTGTCTTATATAAATTGTTACCATTTTTCACATTCATCAGAAATAATTTATTTCTCATTCACTGGATTTTGCTATGTGCAAACCAAAGAATTCCTTATATTAACAGTAAACATGGTCATAAAACTAGCAATCTTATTATTCTACTTCAGCTGGGTTGTTTTGCCTAAAAATCCTACTCTTGGAGATATCTGGCAATATTTGGAGACATATTTGGTTGCCACAGCTAGAACAACTTGAGTGTAGGGTTAGAGTATTACTGACATTTTGTGAGTAGAGGCCAGGGATGTGACAAAATATTTACATTGCACAGGATAGTCCCTTTTTATTTTAGAATAAAGAACTATACAGCCCAGAATATCAATAGTGCCAAGGAAAAGTTAAGAAATCCTGCCCTACTTCGTGTTTTCAAAGCTACCACAGACTATTAGACAGAAAAGCTGTTTTTGTTTTTGTTTTTCACACCCAGAGACCTCATATTAGATGCTTGGCACCTAATTGAAAGATGGATGTGGTGCTGCAGATTTTCACTCTTAAAGACTGTATTCAGATCTTATCACTTCCCATCTGAAACACACATAAGAAACATATTTCTCAGTTGTTGATTTTTCAAATGCAAACAGACCTTAACCGGATCAAATAAATAGGTGAATAATGATCAGATTTTGATATTGGAGATACTGAAAATGAACTTATATATTTCTGGGTCTCAACAAAAACTAATCTATAGGTTATAGCAGTTTTGGTACAGGAAAATTAAGATAAGAAAAAAATCTTAATTTTTTTTCTGTTTTAGTGGATTACAACTCAGCAAGCCCATCTAGAACATTACTACTTACAGTCAGCTTAACAGGCTAAAGAAATGTATCGTTCTTCAGCATCTACAAAAGATAAAACAGTAAGGATCCCAAAAGATAAAACCTTTCATACTAACTCATTATAAGGTTTAGCCCCATATTTTACAGGGTATTGATACATATTAAAAAAAATAGACGAGAGAGAGAGAGAGAAATATAATGAAAAGGTAAGAAATACTCAAGGTTCCAAAAAAACCAAAAAATTTTAAAAAACAAAAAGACTATATGTATTGCAGAAGCACAGTTTAAGCATATAGGTTTAATGAGAGATAATGAGAAGCATTCATTTAGGTGAGTTTGCTCTGGAATGTGATGGTGATGGCAAGAAATTGACACATTTTTATACAAGTTTTTCAGTATTTTTTCTTAAAATATTGTGCTCCTTAATTATTTTTGCATATTGATAAGTTATATGCTACATAAATTCATGTAAATAAGACATATACATTGTTAAACAAAATTCATAACTTTCTGATTATTTTCTGGATTATCTTAGCATTATTTGTACTACAAATGGACCATGAGTATAAAAATTAATACTTGTAATACTTTGTTATATTTCTGTAATGCTTTGTTATACTTCTCTTGTAAAGAAAGATCAAATTAAAACTGTCCCTATCTATATTTAAGAATAAGAAACTAGGGGAAGCAGTAGAGCAAGATGGATAAAGAAAGTCTTTACCACTCGTCCTCTGCATAGGAACACCAGATTAAACAACTGATCACCCAAAAATTACCTTTATAAGAACCAAAATTCAGATGAGTAATCACAGGGTCTTAAATTCACATCACTGAAAGAGGCACTAAAGAGAGCAGGAAAGACAGTCTTAAATTGCTAATGCCACTCCTCCCCCATCCTCTAGAAGTAGTCGTGAGGAGTGAAAAAATAATTTTTCCACTTATAGGAAGGAGGTCACAATGATTGTTGGACTCTGCATTAATACTCAGTCCTGCCCTGTCACAGTGGAAAGCAACACTGAGCAGAACTCAGTCAACACCCACGGAGGGAGCTTTTAGACCAGCCCTAGCCAAACGGGGTTCACTCATCCCATCAGTAGGAATCTGAGTTCTGGCAAGCATCACTACAGTGGGCTAAAATAAAATATTTTATTTTATTTTAGGGCTAAAGGGCTCTAGGTTCCTAAGTGAACTTGAAGGGCAGTAGAGGCTACAGGAGTGCAAATCCTGGGCAGGTTCTGGTGCTGTGCTGGGCTCAGAGCCAGTGGACTTGGAGAGCATGAGATGTAGTGAGACACCAGCTGGGACAGCTAGGAGAGTGCATGTGCCAACCCTCCCCAACTCCAGGCAGCACTGCTTGCAGCACTAAGAGACTCCTTCAGCTTTAGGAGAGGAAAGAGAAGAATAAAGAGGACCTTGTCTTGACATTTGGATACCAGCTCAGCCACAGTAGGATAGGGCACTAGGCAGAGTCCTGAGACTCCCATTTCCTGAGGTTGCTCCTAGATGACATTTCCGGACATACCCTGTGCCAGATGGGAATCTGTTGCTTTGAAGGGAAGAAGCCAGTCCTGGCAGAATTCATTATCTGCTGACTAAACAGCCCTTGGGCCCTGAATAATCAGCAGTGCTAGCCAGGCGGCGCTTGCAGTGGGCCTTGGGTGAGATTCAGAGATATGCTGGCTTTAGGTGTGACCCAGCACATTCCCAGCTATAATGAGAAGACTCCTTCTGCTTGAGAAAAGGTTAGGGAAGAGTAAAGGTTTTTTTTTTTTTTTTTTTTTTTTTTTCTTGCAGCTTAGGTACCAGCTCAGCCATAGTGGAGTAGAGCACCAAGTGGACTCTTGGAGTCCCTAATTCCAGACTGTGGCTCTTGGATGGCTGGATGGCATCTCTGGACCTTCCTTGGTCCAGAGAAAAGGCCACTGCCTTGAACAGAGACTATTAGGCCTGGCAGAATTCACCACAACTGTCTGAAGAGGCTTTGTCCTTGAGTGAACATTGGTGGCAGACAGACAGTACTAGTGGAACTAGAGCAGTGGTAAGCATAGGGAAGAGACCCTTCTGTTTGTGGGAAGAGGAGAGAAGAGTGGGAAAAAACTTTTTCTTGAGGGATGTGTGCCACCTCAGCCACAGTAGATTAGAGCACAAGGGAGATTCCTAAGGTTTCCAACTCTAGGCCCTGGCCCCCAGATGGTATCTATAGATCCTGCCAGGGCCTGGGGGGAATGCGCCATACTGAAGAGAAGCACACAAGCCTTGCTGGCTTTGCCACTGGCTGATTGTAGAGTGCTAGAGCTTTAAGGAAACATGGGTGATAGCTAGGTGGTGGTTATCAGGAGCCTTGGTCAAGAGATAATGCTAAGCTGGCTTCAGGCCTGACCCAGTGAAGTCCCAGTACTGGTGGCCACCAGGGTGCTTGTGTCATCCAAATTGGGAAAAAAAGAAGTCAAATTTTCCCAGTTTGAAGCTGATATAATCTTATATTTGCAAAAACTTAGAGTATTAAAAAAAATAGAGAAAGATGGTGGAATAGAAGGCTTCAATATCATCTCTCACACAAGAACACCAATTTAACATCTGTCTACACACACACACACACACACAACACTTACACAAGAACAGAAGTCGGGTAAGCACTGTAGTACCTGGTTTTAACTTCGTACACCTGAAAGAGGCAATGAAGAGGTAGGAAATACTGTCTTGAATCACTTATGTCACTCCTCCTCCACCTCTCCAGCAGCATCCTGCTGGGGAGAGCACTTCTCTGACCTGGGGAGGAGGAGAGGGAGAGCCAGTAATTGTCTGGCATTGAACTGAATGTTCCCCTTGTTACAGCAGAAAGAAAAAACCAGACCAAATTCAGCTGATGCCAGCCCATGAAGGAAGCATTTAAACTAGCCCTAACCAGAGGTGAATCATTGATCTCAGTGGTTGGAACTTGAGTTTCCACAGGCCTTGCCATTTTGGGCTAAAGTGCTCTGGGGCTCTAAATAAACTTAAAAAGGCAGTGTAGGCCATAGCATAATAGGGCACCAGTAAGAGTCATGAGGCCCCCTTTCTAGGCCGTAGCTCCTAGATAACATTTCTAGGCACACCCTGGACAGAAGGGAACACACTGCCTTGAAGGCAAGGACTCAGTCCCAACAGTATTTATTACCCACTAACTAAATAGCCCTTGAGCCCTGAATTACCAACAGCAATACCTAGGTGCTATGTCAAGGGCCTTAGTGAGACTCTAAGACTTGCTGGCTTCAGGTGAGACTGAGCACATTACCAGGTATGGTGGCTACAGGGCAACATTCCCACTGATTGAGAAAAGTGGAGGAAAAAGTAAAGGGGGTTTTGTCTTGCACCTTAGGGATCAGCTCAGCCACAGGGGTGTAGAGCAGAAAACAGGTTCTTGAAGTCTTTGATTCCAGGACTTGGCTCTTGGATGGCATTTCTGGATTTGCCCTGGGCCAGAAGGGAACCCACTCCACTGAAAAGTGAGTCACAGGCCAGGCAGCATTCACCACATGCTGACTGAGGAGCCCTTGGGCTGTAAGGAAACATCAGTAGTGGTCTTGCAGTACTCCCCATGAGCCTGAGATGGTTGTGGCCATGGGATGAGGTTCCTCTACCTCTGGAAAGGGAAGGAAGAGTAGGAAGAACTGTGTCTTCCGGTTTGAGTGCCAGTTCAGCCACAGTACAATAGAACACCAGGTAGACTTCTGAGGTTTTTGACTCTAGTCCTTGGCTCCAGGATGGCACTCCTGGATCCACCTGGGGCTTGGCGGAAATTACCACCCTGAAGGGAAGGACATAGGTCTGGCTGGCTTTGCCACCTGCTGATTGTAGGGCCCTAGGGCTTTGAGCAAACATAGGTAGTAGCCAGGGAGTGGTTATAGCAGGCTTTGTGTGAGACTTAGTGCTGTGCTGGCTTCGTATCTAACCCAGAACAGTCCTAGGGGTGGTGGCTTCAGTGGTGCTTGTGTCACTCCACCCCCAGCTCCAGGTGGCTTAAAACAGAGAAAGGGAAAATCTGTTTGGAAGAAAGTAAAGGAAGATAACAAGAGTCTCTACTTGGTAATCCAGAGAATTATTTCAGGTATGTTCCAAGACTATGAAAGCAGTGTGCTGTGAGTCTGAAGGAACCACAGTATTCCTGGGCTTGGGGTTCTCTAATAAACAGATGCAGCTCAGATCACAACACCTAGGTCCTTTTGAATATCTGGAAACCCTTCCCCTAAAGAATGGGTAAAATCAAGCCCAGACTGCACAGACTATAATAAATACCCAATTATTCAGTGCCCAGATACCAAAGAACATCTATAAGTATCAAGATGATTGAGGAAACCATGACCTCACCAGATAAACTAAATAAGTCACCAGGGACCAATTTTGGAGAAACAGATATATGAGCTTTCAGAAAGAGAATTCAAAATAGCTGTTTTTAAAAAACTCAAATAGGCCAGGCACGATGGTTCACGCCTCTAATCCCAGCACTTTGGGAGGCCGAGGCGGGGGGATCACGAGGTCAGGAGATCAAGACCATCCTGGCCAACATGGAGAAACTCCATCTCTACTAAAAATACAAAAATTAGCTGGGCGTTGTGGCGCATGCCTGTGATCCCCACTACTCCGGAGGCTGAGGCAGGAGAATCGCTTGAACCAGGGAGTCAGAGGTTGCAGTGAGTCGAGATTGTGCCACAGCACTCCAGCCTGGCAACAGAGTGAGAGTCCATCAAAAAAAAAAAAAAAAAAAAAAAAAAAAAAAAACCTCAGATAAATTTAACATAAAGACAGAGAAGAAATTCAAAATTCTATCAGTTATATTTAACAATGAGATTAAAATAATTAAAAAGAGTCAAGCAGAAATTCTGGAGTTGAAAAATGCAATTGCCATTGTGAGGACTATGTCAGTCTTTTAATAGCAGAATTGATCAAGTAGAAAAAAGAATTAGTGAGCTCGAAGACAGGTTATTTAAAAATACACTGTCAGAGGAGACAAAATAATAATAAAAAAGAAGCACATGTACAGGATCTAGAAAATAGCCTCAAAAGAGTAAATCTCAGAGTTATTGGACTTAAAGAGGAGGTAGAGAAAGAGATGGCATAGAAAGTCTACTCAAAAAAATAATAACACAGGACTTCCAAAGCCTAAAGAAAGGTATCAATATCCAAGTACAAGAACATTATAGGACACCAAGCAGATTTAACCCAAAGAAGACCACATTAAAGTGTTTAAAAATCAAATTCCCTGAGGTGAAGGATTAAAAAAAGGAAAGAAACAGCATGCAATGGATCTTCAATATGTTTTGCAGCAGACTTTATAGTGGAAACCTTACAGCCAGGAGAGAGTGGCATGACATATTTAAAGTGCTGAACGAAAAAAAACTTTTACCCCAGAATTACATATATGGTGAAATTATCCTTCAAACATGAAGGAGAAATAAAAACTTCTCCAAAAAAAAAAGCTAAGAATTTCAGCAACACCAGATCTGTCCTATAAGAAATGTTACAGGGAGTACTTCAAGCAGAAAGAAAAGGACTTTAATGAGCAACAAGAAATCATCTGAAGGTACAAAATTAACTGGTAACAGTAAGTACAGAGAAATACACAGAATATTATAACACTGTAATTGTGGTGTGTAAACTGCTCTTATCTGAAGTAGAAAGACTAAACAATGAACCAATTCAAAATAATATCTACAGCAACTTTACAAGATATAGACAGTATAAGAAGATATAAATAGAAAAAAACAAAATTAAAAAGCATGAGGATGAGATAAAGGCATAGAGTCTTTATTAGTTTTCTTTCTTTTTGTTTGTTTATGCAAACAGTGTTAAGATATAATCAGCTTAAAATAAAGGGTTAGAATATAGAATTTGCAAACTTAATGGGAATCTCTAACCAAGAAAAACAGACTGACACACTCACATTCAAAAGGAAGAAACTACATCATATCACCAGAGAAAATCACCTTCACTAAAGGAAGGCAGAAGAGAAAGATAGAAGGGAGACAAGATCACAGAACCACGAGAAAACAAATAAAAAATTGGCAGGAATAAGTTTCTACTTATCAATAACAACATTGAATGTAAAGAGACCAAATTCTCCAATCAATAGACATAGAGTAGCTGCATTGATGAAAAAGCAAACCCATCGATCTGTTGCCTACTAGAAACACACTTTACCCGAAAGGACATAAGTAGACTGAAAATCAAGAAATAGAGATTCCATGCCAAAGAAAGCCAAAAGAGAGCAGTACTCACTACTGGAATATCAGAAAAAAATAGATTTCAAGACAAAAACTATAAGAAGAGACAACAAAGGTCACTATATAATGATAAAGAGGTCAATTCAGCAAGAGGATATACAATTTTAAATATATATGCACCCATCACTGGAGCATCCAAATATATAAAGTAAATAATATTAAAGCTAAAGAGAAATACTGCAATACAATTAAAGCTGTAAACTTCAACACCAAGTTCACTATTAGACAGATCTTCCAGACAAAAATTCAACAAGGAAACATCAGACTTAATTTGCACTATAGACCAAATGGTTCTAAGAGATATTTACAGAACATTTTCTTTAATGGCTCAAGAATACACATTCTTTCTGTTAGAATATGAATCATTCTCAAAAATAGATCATATATTAGGCCACAAATCAAGTCTCAAAACATTCAAAATAATTTAAATAATATCAAGCATCTTCTCTGACCACAATGGAATAAAACTGGAACTCAATGACAAGAGGAATTTTGGAAACCAAACAAATACATGGCCATTATGCAATATGCTCCTGAAAGACCAGTGGATCAATGAAGAAATTAAGAAGGAAGTTGAAAAATTTCTTAAAACAAATGGTAATGGAAACAAAACTTACCCAAACCTATGGGTTATGTCAAAAGCAGTAATAACAGGGAATTTTACAGCTCTAAGTGCCTATATCAAAAAAGAAGAAAAACTTTAAATAAACAATGTAACAATGTACCACAAAGAACTAGAAAATCAAGAGAAAACCCAGCCCAATATTAGTAGAAGTAAAAAGCAATAAAGATCAGAGCAGAAATAAATAAAATTGAAATGAAGAAAATACAAAACATCAATGAAACAAAAAGTCAATTTTTTGAAAAGTTAAACAAAATAGACAAACCTTTAGACAGACTAAACAAGAAAAAAAAGAGAGGAGATCCAAATGAATAAAATCATTGTTGAAAAAGGAGACTTACAACTGATACCACAGATATTCAAAGGATCATAAGTGGCTACCATGAGCAATTATATGCCAATAAATTGGAAAATCTAAAAGAAATGGGTGAATTCCTAGACACATAAAACCTAGTAAGATTGAACCATGAAGAAATCCAAAACCTGAACAGACCAACAATAAGTAATGAGATTAAAGCCATAATAAACTAACTCTCAGTAAAGAAAATCTAGCAACTGACGACTTCATTGCCGAATTCTACCAAACATTAAAAAAGAACGAATATCAATCTTACTCAAAATCATTCTCAAAAATACAGGAGAGAATATCTCCAAACTAATTCTATGAGGCCAGTTACCAAATTAGACAAAGACACAACAACAACTAAAAAGAAAACCACAAGTCAATATCCCTGACAAATATTGATGTAAAAATCCTCAACAAAAAATTAGTAAACCAAATTCAACAATAACATTAAAAATATCATTCATCATGAGCAAGTGAGATTTATCCCTGGGATGGAAGGATGATTTAACTTGGCAAATTAATTAATGCAATACCTCATAGCAACAGAATGAAGGACAAGAACCATACAATCATTTCAATTGATGCTGCAATAGCATTTGATAAAATTCAACATCTCTTCATGGTAAAAACGCTTAAAACCTGAGTAGAAGGAACCTACCTTAACATAAGAAAAGCCATACGTTACAGGCTCATAGATGGTATCATACTGGTTGGAGAAAAACTAAAAACCTTTCCTCTAAGATCTGCAACACAACAAAAATGCCCTCTTTCACCACTGTAATTTCACATGTTACTTGAAGTCTTAGCTAGAGTAATCAGAGAAAAAAAAGATAAAGGTCAGCTAAATTGGAAAAGAAGAAGTCAAATTATTCTTGTTTGCAGATTATATAATCTCATATTTCAAAAAAACTAAAGTTCAACAAAAAATATTAGAACTAATATATTCAATAAAGTTGCACGATGGAAACTTAACATACAAAAATCAGTAACATTTCTATGTGCCAACAGTAAACAATCTGAAAATAAAATTTAAATAAGTAATCCCATTTATGATAGCCAAAAATAAAATTAAATACCTAGAAATAACTTAGCAAAATAAGTGAAAAATCTCTATAATGAAAACTATAAAACACTGATGAATGAAATTCATGACACAAAAAAATTGACAAATATTCTATGCTTATGAATTGGAAGAAGCATTTTTAAAATGTCCATACCACACAAAGCAATCTACAAATTAAATTCAATCCCTATCAAAATACCAACGACATTCTTCACAGAAGTAGAAAAACAATCCAAAAAAGTATTTGTAACCACAAAAGAATACACAAAGCTATCCTAAGCAAAGACAACAAAACTGAAGGAATCATATTACTTCACTTCAAGTTATAACATAGAGCTATAGTAACCAAAATGTTATGGAAGTGGCATAAAAACAGACACTTAGACCAATGAAACAGAATACAGAACCTGGAAACCAATCCACACATCTACAGTGAACTCATTTTTAGCAAAGTTGCCAAGAACATAAAAGGCAGTCTCTTCAATAAATAGTGTGGAGAAAACTGAATATCCATAAACAGAAGAATGAAACTAGACCCCTATCTCTCACCAAATACATTCAAATCAAAATGTATTAAATATTTAATTCTAAGATCTCTCATATTATAAAACAACTAAAAGGAAACATTGGAAAAACTCTGCAGGACATTGAGTAATACCTCATAAGCAGAGGCAAACAAAGCAAAAATGGACAAATGGGATCACATCAAGTTAAAAAGCTTCTACACAGCACATAAAATAATCAACAAAAAAATGAAGAGACAACCCAGAGAATGGAAGAATATATTTCTGTCAGGGAATTCATAACCAGAATATATAAGGAACTCAAATTACTCTGTAGGAAATAGTCTAATTATCCAATTTAAAAATAGGAAAAAGAATTGAATAGACATTTCTCAAAAAAAGACACAGTTCACAAAGAGAAACATGAAAAGGTGCTCAAGATTATTGATCATCAGAGAAATGCAGATCAAAACTATAATGATATATCATCTCACCCCAGTTAAAATGACTTATATCCAAAAGACAGGCAATAATAATAAATGCTGGCAGGACGTGGAGAAAAGAGAACCCTTGTACACTGTTTGTGGGAATGTAAATTAGTGCAACCACTATAAAGAACAGTTTGGAAATTCTTCAGAAAACCAAAAATTGGGCTACCATATGATTCAGCAATCCCACTGCTGAGTATATACCCAAAAGAAAGAAATTCAGTATATTGAAGAGATATCTGCACCTCCTATGTTTGTGGTGGCACTGTTTCCAATAGCTAAGATTTAGAAGCAACCTAAGTGTCTATCAATATATGAATGGATAAAGAAAATGTACTTATACATGGTAGAGTACTATTCAACTATTAAAAAATGAGATTCAGTAATTGCAACATGGATGGAACTGAGGGTCATTATTTTAAGTGAAATAAGCCAGGCACAGTAAGACAAACATCACATTTTCTCATTTATTTGTGAGATCAAAACATCAAAACAATCGAAACCATGGAAATAGAGAGTAGAAGGATGGTTACCAGAGTCTGGGAAGGGTTGTGGGCCTTGGGGGCAAGGTAGGGATGGTTAACAAGTACAAAAAAATATAGTTAGAAAGAATAAATAAGGCTTAGTATTTGATAGCACAACAGGGTAACTACAATCAATAATAATTTAATTGTATATTTTAAAATAAATAAAAGAGTATTATTGGATCATTTGTAACATAAAGGACACATACTTAAGGGAATGGAAATCCCATTTTCCATGATGTGATTAGTACATACTACATGCCTTTATAAAAACATCTCATGTACTCCATAAATATATAAATCTACTCTGTACCTACAAAAGTCTTAAATAAAAAATTGTATAAAACTGTTAGAACTGATAAATTCAGTAAAGTTGCAGGATACAAAATCAACATACAATAATAAACCAATAGCATTTCTATATGCCAAAAGTGTACAGTCTGTAAAAGATATTAGGAAAAAATTCCATTTGCAATAGCTACAAATAAAATTAAATAGATAGGAATTAACTTAACCAAAGAAGTGAAAGATCTCTGCAACAAATCTTTAAAACACTGATGAAAGATATTGAAGAGGACACCAAAAAATGGAAAGGTATTCCATGTTCATAGATTAGATAATCAATATTGTTGAAATGTCCATGCTACCTAAGGAAACATACAGAGTCAATGTAATGAGTATTTTGATATGTAAATTAGTAAAACTGCTGGGGAGAACAGTTTGGAGTTTTCTCAAACAACTAAAAATAGTGCTTCCATATGAACAGATTCAATGCAGTCTTCATCAAAATACCAATGGCATTCTTCACAGAAATAGAAAAAGCAATCCTAAGGTTTACATAGATTCTCTATCGTATATACCAGTAGTGTTCTTCTCAGAAATAGAAAAAAAAAATTCTAAAGTTAATATGGAACGACAAAAGAGCCAGAATATCCAAAGCTGTCCTAAGCAAAAATAATAAAACTGGAAAAATAATCACGTTGCCTGACTTCAAATTATACTACAGAGCTATAGCAACCAAAACAGCATGGTACTGGTATACAAGCAGACACATGGACTAATGAAACAGAATAAAAAATCCAGAAACAAACCACACATCCATAGTGAACTCATTTTTGACAATGATACCAAGAACATACACTGGCAAATGAAATTTCTCCTCAATATGTGGTACTTGAAAAACTAGATCTCCACATGCAGAAGAGAGAAACTAGATGCCTATCTCTCACCATATAAAAATATCAAATCAAAATGGATTAAAGACTTAAATCTAAGGTCTCATGGTATGAAACTTCTAAAAGAAAACATTGGGAAAACTCTCCAAGACATTGGACTGGGCAAAGATTTATTGAATAATATCCCACAAGCATGGGCAACCAAAGCAAAAATTGACAAACAAGATCATATCAAGTTTAAAAGCTTCTCCACAGCAAACAGTCAACAAAGTGAAGGGACAACCCACAGAATGGAAGAAAATATTTGCAAACTAACCATCTGACAAGGTATTAATAACCAGAATATATGAGGAGCTCAAACAACTTCATAGGAAAAAAAAAACCTAATAATCCAATTAAAAATGAGCAAATGATGTGAATAGATATTTCTCAAAATAATGCTTACAAATAGCAAACAAGTATATTGAAAAGGTGCTCAAGATTATTGGTCATCAGGGAAATGCAAATCAGAACTACAGTGAGATATAATTTCACCCCTGTTAGAATGTCTTTTATGCCAAAGCCAAGCAATAAGGAATCCTAGTCAACATGTGGAGAAAAGGGAACTCTGGTGCACTGTTAGCAGGAATGTAAATTAGTAAAACTGCTTTGGAAAACAGTTTAGAGGTTTCTCAATCAATTAAAAATAGAGCTCCCATGCTCCCATAGGACCATCAATCCCACTGCTAGGGATATACCCAAAAGAAAGGAAATCTGTATATCAAAGAGATGTCTGCACTCACATGTTTAATACAGCACCATTCGAATACAATCATCAAGATTTGGCAGTAATCTAAGAGTCTATTATTAGACGAATGGGTAAAGAAAATGTAGTACCTATGTACAATGGAGTACTACTCAGCCATTGAAAAATATTAGATCTTATCATTTGCAATAACATGGATGTATCTGGATGTCATTATGTTAAGGGAAATAAGTCAGGCACAGAAAGACAAACTTCATATGCTCTCATTTATTTGTAGGAGCTAAAAATTAAAACAATTGAATTCATTGTGGTAGAGAGCAGAATGATGGTTACCAGAGGCTGGGAAAGGTAGTGGTGAGTGAATGGGGATGGGTACAAAAATATATTTAGATAGAATAAGATCTAGCACTGGGCCAGGCGTGGTGGCTCACGCCTGTAATCCCAGCACTTTGGGAGGCTGAGGGGGCAGATCATGAGGTCAGGAGATCGAGACCATCCTGGCTAATATGGTGAAACCCCGTGTCTACTAAAAAATATGAAAAATTAGCCAGGCGTGGTGGTGGGTGCCTGTAGTTCTGGCTACTTGGGAGGCTGAGGCAGGAGAATGGCATGAACCCGGGAGGCGGTGCTTGCAGACAGCCAAGATCGAGCCACTGCACTCCAGCCTGGGCGACAGAACAAGACTCCATCTCAAAAAAAAAAAAAAAAAAAAAAAATCTAGCACTGGACATCACAACAGGTGACTACAGTCAACAATAATTTATTGTACTTCTAAAAATAACTAAAAAGGTATAATTGGATTGTTGGTAACATAATGGAAGTATAAATGCTTGATATGATGGATGCTCCATTTACCCTGATGTGATTATTATGCATTGTATGCCTGTATCAAAATATCACACGTACCCCTAAATATATACACCTATTATATAAGCACAAAAATTAAAAATTTTAAAATAGATAGTAGCCTAACTGTATGTTAAATTTGGTGCATACAGGAATAAGTAAACCTATTCTAGAAATATTGACTTGTGAAATACTTTAACTGGTAAAATTTATAACTCATATTAAAGTATCCCTTATGCTGAGGTGACACATATAAGAGTAAATTAGAATATTTTGTGATCTGCACAGATTATCTCCTGTTGATAGAAAATACAGTTCAAATAAATTTATTTTACATAATCAAAGATATACATACTCATTACCATTAAAAATCTTTTAGTTAAGCTGAACTCCTTCTACTCAGAATAGCACAATATCTCATTTTCTATTCTGTTGAGCAGATCTTGGATTTAGAAATTAAATTTTAAAGTGTGACTAATGCATCAGAGTCCCAATTCTGCCTGTGTCTCAGACACACTTATCATCAGTGTGCTTCAGATTTTTTATTTCTAAATATAGCTTTAAATACATTATTATCTGCAGAAACACTTATTTTTATTTAGTAGAAGTTATTGAAAAATAAAGACAAATAATAATGCTTTTCTGACTATTGATCTTAAAATTATTTTTGTGGGCACTATTGTAAGGCATTCTTTCATGATATACAGTTAATGTGATGATTTTAAACAGAGAAAAATATTTCACATCATTCTTCCCATCTTTTCACAAACAAGAGACAGCCAAACTTAAGGGAAATGTCTTTGTTGTTGTTGTTCACATGCTTTCCTCCAGGTTCTTAGGAATGTCACTTAACTTTTAGTGTTCAGTGTCATACCATCCCTGGAACTCGCTGAGCTTGGCAGCCTTGGCAAGAATCCTTGACAGCTTGTCAAGCCCAAGGCAAATGCATGTAATCTTCCCTCCCAGTAATTAATAATTAATTAATGTTCATTAATCTTTAATGAATGGTGGTTTTGAATAATCTAGTCTGGAAAAACAAAGAAAAACAAAGAAATTTTTATTGCAAAAGGAACTTTTGCTCAGGACTTTATCAAGTGAAATTAATCCTAGGGCTAATTGTGAAAGTCAATGAAATAAAGCACATAACCATGCACAAAACCAGTGACACTATAGTCACAGGACCTCTAAAGAGTTTCTCTTCAGATCAGCCGTAAACTCTTCCTGAGGTCTAAATCACAAAGCACACTTACTTTCCAAAACAACATTTTGATTCCTAGAACGGCAAGTTTTCTCTTAAGAATCTAAGTGGCTTTCTGAAACACTGACTTGCACTTGCTATTATCTACTCTGTCAGAGATAATTTTTCTGGGCAGTAGAAGTCTGGTGAAAAAAGAAGAAGAAAAAAAGGCTGATGAAATCACTTTTAAAAATGTGAATCATTAGATATTATTTGTGTTCAGCTTTGTTCTACAGGTATTCACAGTGTCACCAGTTGTAATGACAATGTGCTGAGTACTTACTTGATGGGGAAAAACTGTAATCACTTTTTCTTGACATTTGAAGAAATGGTGAAAAGAAGAAAAATGTGTCCCTTAGAACTATTGAAACTAATGACATTCCCCAGTGCTGGGGAAATAATGCTCCTGCTTATATAGAAATCATTTCATAATTTCTCAATGCGGGAAGAAGATAATCCTTTTACAATCACTGCAAATAACAGAAGAGGTAACTAAGCTTATAATACATATATGAATATGCATCAAGGCTTGTAGATATAAATATACAGTTATTCCTATCTTCTCTAGCTAACATCATACACAATGTTATATTGGAAGACCTAATTCCCTCAGTAATATTGTACTGAACAGAAGGATTAAATCCTTCAGGCTCCTCCTACTGTCTACCTTGCAAATCTTAGCCTATTCAGTTTTGCATTGTAATGCTGACTTTTCCACCTTTGCCAAAGGTTTTTTTGGTTGATCTCCACCTTCAAAACCCCTACTCTCTGCAAATCTTTCAAATTCTTATATCTTAAAAATTTACATCAAAATGAAATTATTATTCATAGGTGACTTTAAGCATAGAAATTTCCTCTTTTCATTTCGTTTATCCTCTTTTCATTTCATTTATCCTCTTTTCATTTTCATTCATTTCCTCTTTTCAAATAATAAATATAAAATAATGTAAAAATATGTCATTTTACCCTATCTAATATATTGCCTTTAATTTTCCTAAAGAAGGTCTTTTTATTGTAATGTGCATGTGTGTTGCTTCTTTGGGCAAATCTTGTGTGGTATAGAGACAAATAATAGATTAGAGTTGAACGAGATTGGTGGTGGTGGTTTTTATGCTGTGATCTCTGTAGATACTTTCTATATTAATGAATGGAGACCATTTAATCTTTCTAAATGACATATCAACTTATGAGATAACAATAACTCAATAAAATATAAATAATGAAATAGTATAATGTATATTAAAGCACTTGTAGTTTGAGAGGCAAAACAGAAATTTTCGTTGTACACTTCTCACACGTCATTGCTTTACGTTGTTTTAAAACTCACCATTAAATTTCCATAGAGTTAGATAAATCATATTAAACATACATTAACTCTAAAACTTAATTTTAATAAATCATGGATATGAACAAGGAAGCCAGGTGCTGATTAAAAATTTGCCAATTTTTGTCAAAGGTGGTAGAGGCATATTAATAGCATTTCAAGTCCTGTTTATTTTTTTTATTATTATTAAAGCTAAACAACATTTGTAAATGTTTATTAGCTGTAAATGCTTAGGGAAACTGGTGTTTGGTTAAATTAATATGACATATCTATATTACAGACTAGTACATGAATATTCTAAACTTATTGTAAGATTATAAGCATACATTGCTTGGGGAAGATGTTACCAAATAATTTTATGACTAAATGTAGACTAAGAAACAACGTTTTCAGTGTAAATATGTTGTCGTAAATTGCATATATATATAAAATACACTAAAAATTGTTATATGAGCATGATGATAATAATAGTAATTTCATGTTTTTATTTTGCATTTGTATTTATGATTTTTTCACAATGCATAGTTAAATATTTATAATGACAAAAACGTTAGAAATCAATGGCACATGGAAATATTTAGATCAAAATATCGATAGAAATTATTTCTCTTTATTAGGAGTTCTGATATTCTAATGTAATCATTATTAACAACTTTTCTGATGTTTTTAAATTAGAAAAATCAGTAAAAACATTTAAAATATAGTTTTTGAGTCTAAAAGATGTAAATAACTGGGAGATTACGTGAATTCACTTGTAAAAAAATTGAAAGCTTTGGAGTGAGAACTGAAAACACAAGCATAGTTCTAACCAATTTGTATTTGCATATACACTGAACAAAATATATTATACATTAATCAATAAGCCATACAAATAGCAATCAAGGCTCTAAAGAAATAACAAACCTTTGTAAATAAAGGCATTTAAGAAGACAATTCTACTTGTATTGCCTTTTCTTGTGTGCGCATTATTTCTTATTTGAAATTACAAGCTTTTCAGAGAGACATATTGGTCTAATACTTCCATCTTCCATCATGCCTGTCTCATTGCTTTGTATCTGTAAGATAGTCAATTAAACTATAATTAGTTATCCTTTTATAATTTGCTTTTTAAAAATTCTTACATACTTAATCAGACACTTTTACATAAATATAATTAAAATAGAAGATTTTTCAAGTCTGCCTCTTAGGTCACAATCTAAGAAAGAAATAATAAACAGACCCAGGGATCCTTTATTCTAAGATCCTGAATTACTATTTTTTTTTAACCATGAAAAAATAATCACACGTTCTCATCTCTCATAGTAAAATAAAATATTTGTCTTTTGTTTGTAACAAAAATAAAACATATCATTTTCTGTGCCAAACAACTCCTTACATGTTTAATTATTTTTATACATATTGTAATATTTGATCCTTATATAATCATTGTCAGCTAGACAGGACAGGTGCTACTGGCTCTATTTTTTAATGAGAAAACTAAAAGAGATTATATGATTCCGGTATAAGTGCTTATCTCTTCACTTATAAGAAATTTATAGTTATTACAGACTTACACTCTTCCTTCAACATGCAGTAGCTTGTGGATATTACTTGTGCCACTGTTAACAGATATTTACATTTTATTACTCTCTCAACATTAATTATAGATCATTTTATACGATAAATTTAATACTGTTACAATATTGAACCTTACATGACTATTTGAATTGAGAGGCTTATTGTCAATGCTAGAAATGAAATACATGAATCATTTTGTAAGATAAATTAAATCCTAAAACCACATCTAATTTTATAATGTAAATTGAGCTGACGGATTAAAATGGAACTGTAAAAATTATAATCAAAATAATATTTTACCTATTCACTTATTTCTATGTGCATTCTTATAAATCATACTTACAAGTATACTTTTTAGGAACTTGGTCCATTGAACAAAGTAATAGGTAATATTGATATGCAGAGAATAATAATGAATATTATTAACTACTTCCACAACAGATAGATCACTGTTTAGAATTTGGGGAATAAGATTAAGAAACACAAGGCAAATAATAATTTAAAAAAATTCGGAGTTTTGTATCCTCTATTTACAGCATTGTTAAACCAAATAAGTGTCTTTCCTTTGTTAAATTGGAAAATAAAATCAAGAGAGCACAAAGCTTAAAAACAAATATTGCAAAATAGAGACAAAAGTAAAAGAAAGATGTCATACCATGACTAAATTTCTTGAGGAACTTTAAATATAATATTCCTCGTATTTTTTATTGTATATACTAGAATTTATCTTAAATTGAGCTGGCCTAATAAGTCTGACCTTAAAATTATATCCCTAAGGCATCCATATACAATTCTGTTAATTTTTTTTCTTTTTATGTGATCACATTGGTTTTGTGTAAAACATTAAAATATGACATAAAGTATCTATTTCTACTTTTATTGGAGATATTATAACTTAAATATTGACAGAGGTGCGCTGCACTGTGTTGCACCTGGGGGCCTCACAGGGACAGAAGCTCTGGGAGCCTGGAGGTAGGATAGGTAAGGAGTTCTCCCAGCAGCCCCAACTCTGGGGACATCCTCACCTCCCCCATATGTAACCATGTGCCTGGCACTGCTGCTATCTCACCTTTTGCCTCCTGCTAACAACACTATGAGCCTGGCAATCTCCTTCTGCAGGTAGACAAACGTTTGCACAGGGCATTATACTGAATCCATATCCAAAGGGCACTGTTCCCAAGGGCATGTCCTAAGAGTCAGCATAACAGTCATTGCACTGAAAATAGTTTTCACCCTCGCCTGAACTAAAGGCTCAGGATCATGTGTGATCTTATTCCTTGCAATTTAAAATAAAGACAAAGACAGTGGCCGGAGAGAAAGCAGATTGGTTTCTTCCTGGAAAAGGCCTCCATCTGAACTGCACCCACCGAGACTGCAGCTCAAAGGTAGTTCATCAGCAGGTCAATAAGTGACTGACTGGCCAGTCTGCAAAGTCTCAAAATGAGGTCCTGCAACAGGTTCAGGAGGTCCTGTAGCAAAAAGCTTCAAAGTGTTGGTATCTGATGCAAAGTCAACTTGACCTGAAAAAAGCGATAAATTCAATATGGCTGCTCTTGAATGAAAATAGATCCCTGATCTGAAAATGTATTCCTTTTTACCTAGTTCAACTTTTAAATAAAAATGAGTGGACCAATATGTCTTTATACAATAAGTGAATCAATGTGTCCTGATAGGAAAACTAAATTTTAAAATTATTTTTGCATTGTAACTCATGTAGTTACAATAAGTATAATATTTTGACTCTATTTTTAAATTTAAAAATTTAAAAATAATTATAAACTCACAAGATGTTGCAAAACAATACAGAGAAGTCTCGTGTAGTCTTTAGATAACTTCTACCAAAGGTAACATCCTACCTAATTATTAAGCACGGTATCAAAACTAGACAATTCATTTTGCCACAAGACAATTAACCGGAGGTTAGACACTGCTTGGAGTTCAGGAGTTTCTTTTTTTTAATTATTAAATGTTTATTTGAAGTTCAAGGGTACATATGCAGGTTTGTTATTATATGTAAACTGTGTCATAGGGATTTGTTGTACAGATTGTTTCATTACCTAGGTGTTAAGCCTAGTATACATTAACTACTTTTTCTGATCCTCCCCCTCCTCCCAGCCTCCTCCACTCTACAGTAGGCCCCAGTGTGTGTCTTCCTTGATGTATCCATATGTTCTCATCATCAAGCTCCCACTTATAAGTGAAAAAATGCAGTATTTGGTTTTCTTATCCTGAGTTAGTTTTCTGAGGATAATAGCTTCCAACTCTATCCATGTTCCTGCAAAAGACATGATCTCATTCTTTTTTATGGCTGCATAGTATTCAATGGTGTATATCTACCACATTTTCTTTATCCAGTCTATCATTGATGGGCATTTAGATTGATTCCACATCTTTGCTATTTGATTTCACAAGTTTTACATGTACTCATGTGTATGTCTATGTAAGGCCTATGAAACTCAAATATTCAAGTGTTTAAATTTCATAGAGCTATACATTTTAAATAAAATGAACAAAATAATCTACTAATAATCGTGTTTTTTTTTTTTTTTTTTTTTTTTTTTAAGACAGAGTCTCATTCTGTCGCCCAGGCTGGAGTGCAGTGGCACAATCTGGCTCACTGCAACCTCCACCTCACAGGTTCAACCAATTCCCCTGTCTCAGCCTCCCGAGTAGCTGGGATTACAGGTGCACGCCACCACGCCCAGCTAATTTTTGTATTTTTAGTAGAGATGGGGTTTCACCATGTTAGCCAGGATGCTCTAGGTCTCTTGATCTCATGATCTGCCCACCTGGGCCTTCCAAAGGGCTGTGATCAAGTGGGAGCCACTGTGCCCCAGCCAATAATGATTTTTTTTTTTTTTCTGAGACAAAATATTGCTCTGTCACCTAGGCTAGAGTGCAGTGGTGTCATCTCAGCTCACTGCAACTTCTGCCTCCCAGGTTCAAGCGATTCTCCTTTCTCAGCTTGGCGAGTAGCTGGGACTACTGGCGTGTGCTACCACGCCCAGCTAATTTTTGTGTTTTTAGTAGAGATGCGGTTTCACTGTGTTGGCCAAAATGTTCTCCAACTCCTGATCTTGTGATACACCTGCCTCGGCCTCCCAAAGTGCTGGGATTACAAATGTGAGCCACCGTGCCTGGCCCCTGATATTTTGTAATCAGGTTGTTTTCATGCTATTGAGTTGCTGTAATGGTACAATGGTGGTCACCAGGGACTGTGTTGATTGAGGGTACAGGAGTGTTTGAGGAAATATTCATCAAAAGATAACAAAATTTCAGTGAGATAAGAAGAATAAATTCAAGAGATCCATTGTGTAACATGATGAATATAGGTAATAATATATTACAGTCTCAAAAAATATTAACAGTGAATGTAAAGTACTCTTACCACAAAATGATAACTATATGAGATAATGCATATGTTAATTCACTAAATTTAGTCATTCCACATCATATACATACTTCAAAACACTATATAGTATACAACAAATATATAAAATGTTATCTGCCAATTTTAAAAATAAAAAATATATCCTCCCAAATTGGTTTATAAAAATAGTGTGAAGAAAATGAAATTTGATTTAAAACTGCTGACATAAAGAATAATAATTATGCTAAATTTTTTGGCTTATTTGGTGTGAGATAGGAATTATATTTAATGCTAAATAGGCTACAGTTACCTATGTTGAGATAACTACCCTGTATTACACTAGGAAGTAAAGCACTAATTTTTGTTGTATCAACATTACGGTTGCTGATTATAATTGAAGCAACCCAGTAACAAAGTAGAAGAGAATTATGTAAAATACATAATTTGTGATGTTAAAAATACAGCATAAATTTTGTCACCCTTCACCAAATCTATCTACCAATCAGAGACTGCATATCAAATCCTCATTTGACAATATTTTGCTACAGGAAAATATATTAAGTTTTCTATTGCAAGTATAGTAGTACGAGTGAGAATTTCTGGAAAGAAAGAATTTGAAGAGAAAAAATGAATGGAGAATGAGCATGAAGTACCAGACATTGATTACTCTAACAAAAGAACCAAATTAACCAAAGTTGTATCTTTGTAAATCAAAGATTTGTATGTTATTCTAACCATGGCATATGATTGTTTTGTTTTTGGAGAGAGTAACAGTAAAAATAAATGTCTTAGTGTCTATGATTTATTTACATTCTTAAAACTATCCCTGGAGTCAAGTCTATTCCAAAAACCATGTAAGAATTTTTGGTGTTTCTATAAGCAATGTATGTATTCACTCCCCTCCAGGCCTGTGTTAATGTCTCTTCAGCGTCTTCCTGACAATCTAAAGCAAATTCAACTTTAGACTTTTCAGAGAGCTCATTACTCCCTGACATCTTGGATCCTTGTAAGATTCCAGTTTCTTTTTTCTTTTTCTCGTTCTCTTGCTCGGGCTAGCGTGTAATGTCACAATCACAGCTCACTGCAGCCTTAACTCCCCAAGCTCAAGCGATCCCCCCGCCTGAGCTTCCCAAGTAGCTGGAATTAGAGGTGCATGCCATCACAACTGGCTAAATTTGTTAAGATTTCAGTTTCTTTATAAGAGTTTTTCTGCAGCTTTTATAGTGTGGAAAAGTATAAAATTATTGTCTCATATTTTATTGTCTTGAATATCTTCCAGAAGTTACTTTATTATCTTCTGTTATAAGAGATGCTGTCAAAAATGATAATGATTTCATTTTATCTCATTTTTAATTGAGTTGACATTATTGCCTGGAGGCCAAAGAAAATTATTTTTTTCTTTAAAATCTAATGATTTTACCATCGTATTTCTGTTGGCCTTCTGGGTCATTTTCCCTCATAATAGTTTGCTTTCTCATTATGTATTTTCCAGGAATATTTTTTTTCAGAATAATTTTATTGAATCATAGTTTGTAGTACTTGTTCTCTTCCATTTCATTAATTTTTTTCATGAATATTCCTATGTAAACATGTTATTTTTCTATTTTGTCTCTCAATATATTCTCTTTTTGAATAATCCCTTTTTCCTTTTATTTTTAATTGACATAATAATTGTACATCACATATGGGGTACAGTGTGCTAGTTTAATGTGTATACAATGTGTAATACTCAAAGCAAGGTAATTGGCATATCTATCATCTCAAACATTTTTGGTGTTGTGAACATTTAAAATCCTTTATTCTAGTTTTTTGAAATATACAATACATTATAGTTAACCATATTCATCCTATAGTGCTGCAGAACACCAGAACTCAGTCCTCCTATCTAGCTGTAACTTTGTATCACTTGATCTTAGCCAAAAAGCCAAGAAGTGATAACTTTGCATCATTTAACCAATCTCTTCTTATCCCCCTCACCCTACCCTTCCCAAGCTCTACATGATTCTACTCTTCCCTTCCACGAGCTCAAAATATTTTTTTAGCTTCCACATATGAGTAAGAATATGTGGTTTTGGAGCAGGGGTAGCAATGAGAGAGGAGCCCCCAATTTTAAGGAAAATATGTAAACTGGAAAATATTTGTGTATGATCGTAAGACAATAAAAAAGAACAGACAGGAAGAAGTTGAAGACATGGGAGAAACACATAATTGTTATCCAAGTCAAATTTGTGATGATGAAAGGAGATGGTTATGAGAGCTCAGAAATCAGGCCTGCAGGTCTTAAACAGGAGAAGCCAGCACGTCAGAGTTTGAAGAAAAGGCAGTACGAATGTGTATATGTGTACATAAATTTGCAGAAAGGATCAATACTTTGAAATAGTTTATACTTACTGGCTAGTCAATAAGATCATCTAAATGGTATGTTAGTGAAGAGGGATGGACAGATAACTTAAGAAGAATGATGAAGATTCTGAGTAACATACATGTAAACTGGCAGAAAAATCAGAGGAAAAAAATTGGAATGGTTTTCAAGTGTCAGTAGGAACTCTTTTGCAGTTCAAGACAATTAATTTATCCCAGAACTAACCTGCATTGTTAAGAGATTAGCTCAAGCAGCACCTAAAAGCTTAGGTATAGTATGAGATAAAATGTACTATAGACCTGAAACATTTATAGATAAAATATATGATCATGATAGGAGTACAATAAGTAACTTCACCTTAAGTTTATTCTTAATTTATTTGCATAGATGCCATTGTTCATAATTTTTTAAAGTATGCTCATATTACCTATCTGGTAATACAGTAAAGTATGCTCATATACCTATACTCTGGGTTTATTTTATTAGCAGATTATTCTATTGGAAAATGACTTAAATAGACACATATTAATACTATATTTTATTTCCTGAGGAAGAAAGGAAATTAATTGTCTAAGTCATTATTCATATGCCTTTATATAGCCTTATAGACTAATTATCAAATGAATCTATCAGAATGACTTCATTGCATCTTCAATTTTGAACTGTAAAATATTCTTTTACAGTTTAGGCATAAATACAGGTTATACTACGTAGTTAGACCACCATTATGTTTATCTATAGATCTATAAATATTGTACTTTGTGAAACTACCACAATGAGACTTCCTTAATGATAAGTGTAGAAATACTTTACAATGGTAATTTCTCATTTAATCTATAATTAACCAATAAATATGACAGAAGACCATTTCACTTGAGTGCCAATAATTAGTGATTTTATATTTATATGATTTAGTAAATGAGACAGATCATCTACTGCTAGTGATAATTTCATTCTACAAATTCGGCCAATTTAGAAGATTATAGCTCCTTTAGAGACACTAAACCCTACAATTTATCACCTTAAACAATAATCTGGACACTATAATGAAATAATCTATTGGGAGAAGTAAACTCACTTTCAAAAGAAATCTGACATTAGGTTAATTAATTGAGGAAGAAGGTAAGCTTACTTGATTTCCCTTTTCACCTATGCCTCTCAGCTTCATACTCACCTTAAGATTGATGAGTCTACATATTACAGCTATATTTATCTGTATATATGAATATATAAATATATATATATATTCATTTCAGCCCATTTTCTAGGCAGAGAGTCTGATAAATATATAAATGGTTTTGACTTCTGGCTGGGCGTGGTGGCTTATGCCTGTAATCCCAACAATTTGGGAGGCCAAGGCAGACAGATCACGAGGGCAGGAGTTTGAAACCAGCCTGGCCAGCATGGTGAAACCCCGTCTCTACTAAAAATACAAAAATGAGCCGGGCATGGTGGTGCACACCTGTAATCCCAGCAACTCGGGAGGCTGAGGTAGGGAGATAGGAGAACCACTTGACCCTGTGGGGCAGAGGTTGTAGTGAGCAGAGATTGAGCCACTGCACTCCAGCCTGGGCGACAGAGCAGGACTCCATCTGAAAAAAAAAAAAAAATGGTTTTGACTTCTAAAATAAATATGCTCTCCATGTAGCAGAGATTATTTTACATGTTCAAAATCTTTGCCAAGCTAAACATGTTATATGAAGGCAGGAGATCATGTTTCCCAAATGTTTGGCTAGAAATAAGAAAATGGTTCAAATATACCCTATGTTATGTCTTTCTTTATGTTACATGTGCCTTTTCCTTGTGATGTAGTTACATATACATTTATGACATAGCTCAGTTTTTAGAATTATTCTATTTGCATTTATATTTTGCAACATCTGTTTGACCTTGCCATCTCTAAGCCACAATCTCTTCACTTGCAGTAAGCACATATGAGTAGATTCACTATACAGGGTTGTGGCAAGTTTTAAATCCACTGTCTTATACAGAGTTACCTCCCAAAAGATGTTAATAATAAGTATAATTGTTACACATGCCAATCAATAAATGTAACATTTTCTCTTTTTAAAACAGGGTTTTTCTCTTGGTGTAAGTCATGAGGTAGCATGATATATTGCTATTTTTCTATTTTACAAATAAATTAACTTATACACACTTTCTGCATATACTTCTATAGTCTCAAAAATGTAAACTATGAAATGGTTAAAAATACTTCTCATAGTCTGAGTAATTGGCCTGTATAATTGTGTGAATCAGTCAATACAAACATTGTTAAAATGAGGGATTTCATGCGGAAATTAGACCTTTTGGAAATGCAGGAGGAGCTGGGAGATGAAACCCTGGAAAGGGGAATCCGAGGATATGAGTAACATTCACTGAATCTGCTGGAAGCATTAACAGTGGCGGACAAGTTGGAACTTGTAGGAAAGTCTGAGAAACTCTGCATGTCTGCAAGTTGGAACAGAATCATGAAAGAGGAACTTGTGAAGAGGTATATAATTGCCACCTTTAAGAAATCTGCTTCCTCTGTGAAAATCAGTGCCTCTGGGGGAACTGTCACTTTTGTAGCTCAAGACAGCAGGCTTTGAGCTGTAATTGGTCAGCACTGAGAGCAGTCTAATGCAAACAGAAGGAAACATGTTATAGCTGTCCCTATTTGTCATCAGGTATATGTACCACAACCTACCAAGAGTACTGTAATGATTTCTGCTTCCACTCTGCCTTCCAAGTCTTACTAGATTTCTTTCTTGGCCAAGTCTAACATAGGACAATATGAACGGGGGGTCGGACGGAGACTCTGAAAAACATATTTCCCAGCCTTATGCTGACAACATGCCTCCATGTTTTATCAAAAAGGGAATTTTTATCAAAAAGGGAAAGTCATGTGTCCTTATAATCTGAGCATGGCAATCGGAAAAAATATGAAAATTACTCTGTCCTTAAGTAATATTAAGTACACATGCTTTCCAAAAAGTCTGCATAAAATACCTCAAAGACTGCTTTTAGGTAAAGCAGTAGGTAAAACTGCAGTGCTGTAAAAATATATATGCTACTTCTGTGCAACAAACAACTTCAAAAATCAGTCAACCTAGGATATTGGCAGAGGCAAAGCTGCCATATCAATAAAATTGATGAAAATTATTTTTTTGTTTACACTGAATTAAATTCATCAGGTTAAAAACTACAAACATAAACATATTTTCTCCTTTTCTTAAAATTTTAACTAGAAATGAGCTTTTAAGCAAGATATTATAGATCACTAGTTTGCGGTAGTAATGATCTAAAGGCAGAATAGTACCAGCAATAATTGTATAAATACAATCAACACATGAAAAGAGACATTGCTTCTGTCAGAAGATGTATTTGTTCAGAATGTAAAGAAAAACTAGGACTACATACAGAGCTGTGTGTTGGTTTCTTACATATATAGATATATTCATATAAAATAGAATATTATATACAGAGAAATTTCCTTCTAAAATATTGATTAATTCATTCTCAATTTTTTTTCCCATTTATCATACATTTATTCTTCTGGTCTGAGTCACCTTCTTCTTTTTTCAGGATTATTAAAATATGTTTTTCACCTTTCTTTCTGTGCTTTTACCTTTGCCTTCCTACTACAGGCCTATTTTCAGCACATCAGTCAAAGTAATCTTAGAAGCTTAAATCAAATCATGTTATTTCTCTGCTCAAAATTCTACCATGTGCCACATCTTACTCCTACTTTTTATAATAAAAGACGAATATATAAAATGACAAACTTTGTCTTATGCCATCCAACAAATGCTCTCAGATGTATTTTTCTACTCATCTCCCATGTAATGAGCATAAAAGTGGTCTTCTTGAATTTTTTTAAACATTGCAGGTATGCTCATGCCTCAGAGCCTTTGCACTTGCAGTTTTTTCTACTAAAAATTTATCCCAGATATTCACAAGCTGTTCACTCAACTATTCAGGGCTTTATTCAAACATCACTTTCTTCTCAGTGTGATCTATTCGAGACCCCCTAAGAAACATGACCATTAAACACTGTAATTGTCCGCAGGTATCTGTTACACTCCCCTGGTTTTTCTTTCTCTTTAGCATGCTTCAACACGTAACATGCTATGTCATTTACTTTTTTGTGTGCCTATTTTGTGGAGTCTCAAATTAGATCATAAAAATCTCTGAATTCTTGGACTTTCTCTTCTTTAGGCTATTATATCACCAACAGTAAGAATAGCGTCTGGGCCGCAGCAAATGTTCACGGAAGATTTGTTGAACAAAGAAATGAGTATCAACAAAAGGTTGAAAATTTTGGCAAAGTTTCATATCATCATCTTAACAAATGTTCAAAATATTTGCACAATAAATATTTCAAATAAAAATAATTACATAAATTTCAAATATTTGTACAATAAATGACAGTTTCTACACCATCATATTAATAGTGAAATTCAGGTACTCTCAGGAAAAAAAAAAAGTTTTGCCCACATGGACCCTTTCAACACAAATCTGAAGTCAGGTCAAAATAATCAGATTTATTACTTCTGAACAGTTACAGAGATAGATACTTCTGTCATTTAAAAATTCACATACAAATATTGTGTTTGTTTTAATAAAAAGGTTCAAACATTGTTTCTGTTAACCTCTTTATACCAAGACAAATGTGGATAAGCCTTCAGTCAAAATTAAAATGTAAAAAATTGAGCAGGAATGACTCTCTACCAGAGACAGGTATTATCAGGGCTAAACTCAGTTGAAATTTTCTATTTGAAGCTTCAAGTTTTAATGTATAAGATGTATAAAATGGTAATAACTTTGGCTGCTAATTTAAAAAATAGATGGTAGAGAAAACCATTCAAATTACCTTAATTCAAAATGAAAATATCAAAAAATAAAATGTACATAAATAGTTTTATTCTCTGGTAAAATATATTACTACATAGTTACAGGGAAAACTTACTGGATACTTTATGTCTATTTTATAGGCAAATATTGTATAAGTCAAAAAAGTGCTCTACTTTAGCCACAAAATATAGCTTAAAATGAAATCTAAAATGGTTATTAGAGGAATGCATCTACTTCTTTTACAAAAACTTAATTGCATTTTAAATTACGATATAAGCAATGAAATTTATTATGTGTTTAAAATGCATGGATACCTTCAAAGATGAATGTGTATTTATTTGGGAAGAAACTAAGTCATCATCTCAAATACTGATATTTAACGTAATAATTTAAGGTTGCTCATATGTTAGTTTTCTAGATTTTTCGAAAGTATTTTATTGAGAAGAGAAAGTTAAACAAATTATTTATTAATTAACATTTATCATATGTTTTTAACATAAGTTATATGAAGTATAAGCATTATTTATTTTATAAATGGACATAATGGTAAAAAAGGCATGTGAAACCAAAGTTACATTCAAAGTTTCTATTACTTAATGCATACTACATCCATGTAGGCATGGTTGCAGATATAAAATTATCTGCTTGTATAAATAAAACTGGTTTAAAATAAAGCTCTTATACAATTATAACAAATATACCACTGTGATGGTAGTTTGTGATAGTGGGGGTGGCTGCATACATGAGGGTGTACAGATACATGGGAACTTTGTATTTTTTGCTCAGTTTTGCTGAGAACCTGTAACTGCTAAAAAGTAAAGTCTATTCAAGAGGGAAAATCAATTATTAATACTAGCAGAATAATGATGGAATAATAAAGGACCTAATTTCATGATAAAAGCTGAAATCTTGTATTTATATAAGGTTATTTTGTTTTTCATGTTGAATACTTGTTCTATCTTAAAATAACTGAACTCCATTAATGTTGATAGATTAACAAAAATGTTTCTATTTGGTATGGCCTTTATATATGGCCTTCATTAATTTTATGAGCTTATTCTGTGTGTTCTTGAGCTTGACTTATGTAATATATTATCTAGATGAGTGATTTCACATCTTTCTAATGCTTCAACTACTTGGAGTTAATTTGGCATTTAACATGCTACATTATGACACGTTATCACCATGTATTAGAGAAAAATTAATTACTTAAAAGAATAACTACATAGAAAAATAAAGTACATAAGTAGTTGTGTTTTCAGGAGTGATAGCAATGGCACAAAAAATTGCCAAGTAGGGAAAGTTGAGATTTAAAAAATTTTAAATAAGTTTAATAGCCGTCTTGCCAACCGTTTTCTTTCAATAATAACATTATAAAGAAAGTAAATCTGATTCAAGAAATGGACCCAGATTAAAAACTGCATAAATCTGATAATATTTGTTGACAATACGTGCATATTGGGGATAATGGATTTTTTAAAAAGATGACAAGAGTAGTCATACGTTCAATGGGTTTGAATTGAAAAAAAAGATTTGAAGTTTTTATCTACAGTTTTGTTTCAATTTGTTTTCTTATCTAGCCCTATTGTAAGCGAGTATCTCTAAAATGAAGTCAGAATTTGGCATTTTCTAATTTTAGACTTAAAAGAAGATAATGCATTGTACTTAAGCTACAGCTATGAAAATTGTCTTTTTACTTAAAAAATTAATCACAATACAGTTTGATTGGTTAACTCACTGTCATTACTAATTATTTGCCAAATATTTTATTATAAAGAATCTTCAACTTATCAGATGCATTGTGAATGATTTATTCTGCTTTGCCAATGGAATTATGATTTTTAATATGCTGTTGTATATGCTTATTTTTAAATATTATATAGGTTCATTATGTTTAGAAATGAAAATTTATACTACATGGACTTTGCACTATGTAATGTAAAAAAGTAGAAAGAAAAGCATTTTAATATGGTTGCAAAAGGTTTATTCAAAATTATAAGTTCCAGAATTTCTCTCCCTGGGACCACTAAAGGCTCACAACAATTTACTTTACTTTCCTCTGCTGAATTGTGAACTTCTTCAAGGGCATACTTCATTTATCATTGTATTCCCAGTGCCTAACTCAGTACCTGATAGAGTAACTGTTTAATTAAACACTTACTAAATAAAACTGAATGATCTTAGTTTCTTGGAGATATAATTTTTATTTCAGTAATAAATGTTTATAACTGAAGGTGGATCAGAAATGTTTAGAATTTCTAAACACAAATATTTCACAGTTCTAAACAGCAAGACACAGAAAGGGTTGGAAGTGAGAAATGATAAATTTTAAAAATTATATTGGTTAACTCTGTATTTATATAGAAAATTATATTAATAAATTTTAGAATGCTTTAAAACCATAGAAATGGAAAATATTTGGGTTGCTCCTTAATATCCTTTGAATATCTGAATTTTTAAATATGTCACACCATTTTCCGTAGGTGGGGTTTGAAAATAATTACAAAAAAAATCACATGTCTTTCTAGATATTATTCTTTCTTGCCTTTTCATTGATTCACAAGCAATTAAACTTTTGGGCTAATCTGATTTGTGTTATCATGAGATGAGGCCAATGTTATATTATTTCAATGTAATATACAAAATACATGCACAGAAAGAAATAGGCAAACAGTAATTAGAAACTACCATTATTTGAATGCACCTAAAAATATGTGTCATGTATGTCAGTGAATAGCAGACTAGGTAGCTTCAAAGGCCAGATTCTTCACACACCTACTGAAAAATTCAGTAACATCTGTCAGAATCAACTTTGTCAGAACTCTGAAAAATAGTCAAAACTTTACAGCAACTGAGAGAATGCTGTATCAGAAAAAGGCAACTAAAAATACTAGGAAACTTTGCAAAATTTTTACTTGCTCTTACGCTACCAGGATCCCTGGCTCAGCATTAATCTTGAAGATGGCTACTCATGTTTCCATTTTGAGGCCCTTATATTATTGGTTCTGGAGAGAACAGAGAAGACCTTCTTATACAAAAATTGTACTTGTCTATTCTAACCTGTCTAGGAACTCACTGAAAAAATGATGCAAGGTGCTACCATTTGCTTCATTTACCCTAGAATTTCTCAGAGTGGAATGGCAGCTTTAAAGAACACATTACTCAAAAGCATTGTAAGACCAAAGAATAACCTATTTTTGCCTAGAATAAAAGCTTACAGTTGAGGCAAATAATAGATACAGCAAATATCTGGAAGCCAAAGCTGAGGAGTGTTTCATTGGAAAATTAGGGTACTAAATATTCTCATTCATACAGGGGAATTTAGAAATCCATATGCATGCGTTGGGTAGAAAACATGCTTAGAAAAGACTTGAGAAAACCCTGTGTATTCACTTCTGGCCTATATTTAGGCTTAGCAAAAGCAGGAAGTGAAGGCTAAGGCAGAGTTGTAAATCATCAGATAAGTTTTGAAGGAGTGCCTCAACACGAGGACAATCTGCAAAGACTTAAATAAATTTTTCTATTTTTCTTTTTTCTTCTTTCTTCATTTGCTTTCTTTGTTTCTTTCTACTTCTTTTTCCTTTCTTTTATCGTCTTCTTTTTTGTTTGTTTGTTTAGATTTTGGTTGGATTCCAAACATTCAAAACATCCTCTGTCAAAACACTAGCTGACCACAACTTAAAGAATAATGATATTGAAGGCTACACATAACAAAAAATATAGACTTAACAAGTCACTAAACAAACAAAAAACTAAATTCATAGCAAGAAATAAAAACAAGACGAGTAGGGTGAAGGCAATCTCATTTTTAGAGTTGCCACATTATAATATTCAAATTGTTCGGTTTTCAACTAAAAATAAAAAAAACCCAACAAACAAGAAACTAGAGCCCATTCAAATAAGAAATTAACAGAAACTGTTCTTGAGGAAGCGTAGACATTAGATTTACTTGACAAAGATCTTAAATCAACTGTACTAAATATGCCAAGAGATAACAAAAATCAGAAAGAACTAAAGGAAGTCAGAAGAATGGTGTCTTGATAAGTAGAGAAAAATCAGTAAAGAGATGAAAATTATAAAAAGGAAACAAATGGAAATTCTAGAGTTGTAAAATACAAAGACTAAAATAAAAATTTTACTAGAGGGATTCAACATCAGATTTGAGTATACAGAAGAAAAAAATCAGCAAACTTGACAATAGAATTATTGAAATTTTCTAGCCAGAGAAGGAGGAAAAGAGCTATAATAATATATAAATAAGAATAACAAGTGTGGGCAAGAAGATGAGGAAATTGAGACCCTCATACATTGCTGGTGGGAATAAAAATGGTACAGCAGTAAAAATTGAAAAACAATTTTACAGTTAGTCTAAGATTTAAACTTAAATTTCCATAGGATCACTATTCCATTCCAAGTATATACTCAAATAATTGCAAACAGATATTCAAACCAAAATGTGTTCACAAATATTCACAGCAACACTATTCATAACACCTAAAAGTTGGAAAAAACCCAAATGTCATTAATAGATCGATAGATAAGCAAAATATGGTATAACCATACAACGGAACTTTATTCAACCATATGAAGGAAAGAAGTACTGATACATGTTATGACAGAAGAGCCACAAAAACATTATGCAAAGTAAAAAAAGGCGGACTAAAAATGTCACATATTGTATAATTCCATTTATATGAAATATCCAGAATAGGTATGTTCATAGAGACATAAGCCAACTAATGATGCCAGGTACTGAAAGAAGGTAGGTATAGGAAATGATTACTTAATGAGTGAGGGGTTTTATTTTGAAATGATAATAATATTTTGGAACTTGTTATAGATATAGGTGGTGGTTGCACAATTTTGTTAATACTACTGAATTTTAAATTTCAAAATGCTAATTTTATGTTGTATAAATTTTACCTCAATTTTTAAAATGTATTTGTTATTCTCTTAGAATAATTGAATAATTCTTGTTGAATAATTTATATCATAAGAAAATATTCAAATGAGGATTTCACCAGGAGACATGAAAAAAAATTGTAGTTTCTGTTTCTGGCCCTCCCACTGACACATTTGACCTAATATTGGCCAAAGTTTTCAAAGATTTTTAGTGGGAATGTTTGCTGTATTACTTAGTGAAGCTGTGTACTTCTAAAGGCTTAGAAGTAAAAACAATTCTCGCAGGTCCATACCTGTCACACTACCATTAAGGTCTTTCCTGGATCCCTGGTACTCACTTGACATCAAACATCCATCTACATCGCAATAGAACAGGAGTTGGTTAATCCTAGCTCTTTGGGACTTGGTTAATAAGTGTCTTTTTAGATGACCTCTCTAGGATTTTTTGTACTGAAAGTGCACATAGGTATGGCCTACACTGCAGCTAACACCTTTACTCATACTAATTAGCTGCTCTCTGTGGGTTCAAGAGGCCAAGTAATAACTTCAAGATTGATCCTAGTTAATAATTTATCAAAAGAAATAACTTAGGATGACTTCTAGAGAAGGAGTTCAGAATTTTATTTGTGAAATTCATCATCACGAGTATTTTTAATACATTGAAATAATGATCATTTAAACATGACAAAAGTTCTAAAGTAGCACTTGCTATTCAATAGAACACATTCAAGAATGAAAAACATCTCATTATTTTGAAGTTTGGGACACAAATCAACAATTAAAAATAAAGCATAATGTATATAATGCTTCATATTTTAAGTAAGACTGAAAAACTAACATAGCAGGTCTTTATATGGAAAACAAACAGAAAATTGGGAAGTTACAGGTACCTAAGTATATGTAGAGATATTAGTTGGCAAAGAATATAAAATGAAAGAAGACAATGAAATGGCTTATAAATAGTTTTCAGTAGCATAAACTAAATACTCTGAATGAGGGACATGGCTACTCTAATATAGAATGGTCGTCAGTAGGGCATTTGCCACATAACCTGTATCAGATAAGGAGAAAAATCAAGGTGATATGGCTAAAAACAAATTAAATACAACATAATTCAATTGTAAGAAGAGTCACTGTTTTGTGATTGGAAAGTTATCAGGTAGAATGACGATAGGAAGATGAGATTTGCCATAAGCTTCTACCTAGAATTGATATGTCCAAATATATCCATATAGTTGACCATTTTAATTGAAACTGAGATCAGAATGCAAAAACAGGAAGCTTGGAGCTGAGTAGATGTGATTGTGTTCCTAGAATTGATTGTGGGGCTAGTCAAATTATTTAAGTTTTGCTTTTCAAGGCCAGGCTCATGCCTGTAATGCCAGCACTTTGGGAGGCCGAGGCAGGCAGATCACGAGGTCAGGAGTTCAAGACAGACCAGCCTGGCCAATATGGTGAAACCCTGTCTCTACTAAAAATACAAAAATTAGCCGGGCATGGTGGTGTGCACCTGCAGTCCCAACTACTCAGGAGGCTGAGGCAGAAGAATCACTTGAACCCGGGAGGCAGTGGTTGCAGCGAGCTGAGATCACACCACTGCACTCCAACCTGGGTGACAGAGCGAGACTCCTTCTCAAAAAAAAAAGAAATGGTATTTTAATGTTATAAGAATGTTTAAATCTATAAGGAATTAATATAAGTGCGTAATGAAGTATATATATTTATTTCAGTATATTTCATAGCATTTTTCACTACTTGTTTTAACACTAAGTATTTATTTATTGACTTGTTTGTTTTCTGTTATCCTCATGAAAGCAAAGACTTTGCATGTCTCATTCACTGCTTAGAAATGTGCATGGCCTTTAAGAACTCATTAAGTATTAGTCAAATTAATGAATACATGAATACACATTGTCACATAATAAAGCATTAGGGAAGACAATCATAAATGGAGGACATTTTTTGTGTGTTTTCTCCTTCATAATGCAATTAAATATATCTTGAGATCTCACCTAGTCTTGTCTGATTCATTAAGCTGAAGGCTATGCCTACTGCCCATAAGAGCTTAATTTCTCCACTATTAGACATTTGGAGAACTTCTGGCTAGCAGGCTAAACAAAATAAAAGGTCCATCTAAGAGTAAGTCATAACTGTCAAAAATAAGAAAAATTTGTGTCCTTAATTGAAAGGATTAGTTTAAAATTTAAAATAAAGGTACATGTTTAAAACAAGAAGAAGGATGTAAGAACTACAGAATCTCACCAAAATCAGGGAGGACTAACTATCTTGGGCTAGTACTACTTTTGCATCTATCCTGTAGTCATCAGCCTAGCATAGAGATATCAATTAATGAATATTTCTTTTTCTGAAAGTATACTCTTGGTACAAAACAATATTAAGCAGTAATAAAATATTAACAGTTGTTTAAGCTGTTGAGATTTTTTTTCCCCAAAGCTTCACGATTCTTTCTTCAATCTATTCTGGAAGACTTAAGAGTGTTTCAGATACACTGGAGACAACTGTTTTTAATAGGAGAGATGTTAGAAATGATTATAATACATTCCTTGAAAGACAAATAATAAGCCTTAGTAACAGTAAGTCATAATACTTGCATGTAACTAGAGGCAGATTCAAAGGAACAGACCCTTTGCTCTCCAATAACATTAAAATAATAAGCAAGTAAGGAAGCAATATTGTTCTTTGGTCATAATATGTGTAAGTTATGTCCTTGGGAAAACAGATGTATTATTTTCTATTACTTACTTATTGACCACAGTATTTCAATTTTATCTTTTTATTCTTAAAAAAATCCACTTTTAGTAGGAAATTCATATTGGGAAATATTAACATAGGATGTCTGAAAAGAGGATAGTGGGAACTAGAATAGGCAAGAGAAAGAGAAACACAGAATTGAAAAGGTTGAAAACAAAATCTGAGGAAATAAGTGTCTTCCGTGGGGCCAGAGAATGCACCAGATAAATATGATTTATTTAAAAGTGGAATGACAGATCTATAAGTGACTCATTGCTGCTTGATATCTTATTTTTCTTTTTCTCAATAGTTATTCTAGATATTTGCCTATTTCTTTAAATTCTTTCTTCTTTATCTTTTGTAGATGAACTAGACTTCTCATTTACAAAGTAGAATCCATTAAATAAGAATTCTATTATATTTCTCTTTCTCCATACCTCAACTTACAAATAAATTTTGATATTCAGTCAATAAGAAATAGAAGTTGCATCTAAGTGGAAGTGATGAGGTCAAAAATCAGAAAAATTAATGCAAATATATGTCTTTAATTGAAGTGTTAGTTTGAAATTAAAAATAAAGATACGTAGTTAAAGCAAGGAGAAGGACGTCAAGAGTTTTAGAATCTTACCAAAATCAGGGAAGATTTCCTGTCACAGTAGTTATGCATAGAACAAATGCAGAGTTGGTCAGTGAAGTGGGTATCATTTCTTATATAACACCATCTGGACAAATTATTATAAATGATATTAAATATTTCTTATATCTTCCAATCTCTTTGTCTTTACTAGTTCTAGTTACTCAGACTACAAACATTTTAAAAATTCTCGACATTACAAAAATATTCATAATAGATTGTGTTTTAGTTTTAGTTTCACTGTTCTCTGCTTCCCTTTGGTTGATTTCATCCTAATTTTTAAATCTTATATGTTTTTGTTAATTCAAAGTTATCACATCCAAAAGTAAAAAAACATATTCATATTAGCTTGAAAGTGTGAGTTTTATGAATTCTAGTAATAATAATTATGATTAATATTTTAGCATATATTTTCATTTTCTATGTACACTCAAACATGAAATACATGTGTGCTGAAATGCATTTTAGTATTTAATATATAGTGGGCATTTTTTCTATACCAGGAAAACTGGATGTAACTCATTTTTTTGTCATTATTCTTTTGTTTATATTAGATATTTCAAACAATTTAAAATGAGCCATGTTACTAAATGCATAAGCTATTACTAATACAAAGCCCATAGTTATCTTATTTGATCATATTATCCATTCATCAGAGACAGTCACTTTCCTAAGTATGTATCATTAATAAAAATCTTCATTGCTTTTATTCTCCTCCTTCTGACGTTTGCCATGAGAATTCAATTTTCTTTGATTCTAAAAATTAATTTACATATAATAATTCATGGAAAAACATCAAGAAGAATAAAAGATATCATAATGTGATTTATTACACTATTTTTGAAATAAAATAATGTTGTTTCAGGGTCAATTGTGATAAGTTAATGATACATAGTGGGCTATGTAGGGAAACTTCTAATACATACAAAAAAGGATATTCGTAAGACAGTAGAAGAGATAGCACAGACTCCTAAAAAAACATTTTATCATCTCAATAGAAATCAAGAATGAGGAGGAGACTTGTAAAAATCAAATAACAAAATAACAGACTGAATACCAACCTCAACAACAATCACATTAAATTTGAATAGACTAAATACCAGTTAAAAGGAAAAGGTAGCCTGGATTTTCTTAAGAAATGCTCAACTGTTTCTTGTTAGTAATAGAAGCACTGTAAATATAAACACAGACTACTTGAAAGTACATATATCATGGCCAAATTTTGTGTTAAAAAATCAAGAATGGTTTTATTTATGATCAACCAGGTAAACTTCAAGGCAAATAATATTGCCAGAGAATTAAAATGAAGATTTTAATGAAGATAATTTTCTTCATTAATGCAATTGTCCATAGACGCTTCAGTTCTTCCCATATCTTGGCTATTTTGAATAATGCTGCAATAAATATGGGAGTACAGATATCTTTATGAAGTGGTGATTTCATTTTGGGGGTGATACACACTCAGAAGAAGAGTTACTGTGTATTATGGTATTTTTATTTTCTGTTTCTTTAGAAACCTCTATACCATTTTCCAGAAAACTTGTATCAACCTACATTCCCAACAGAGTACAAAAGTTATTTTTTGTCTCTACAGCTTCACCAACATTTATCTTTTATATTTAAAATAATTGCAATAAATTCAAGAGATCTATTGCAAAACATAATGACTATAGTTAACATATTGAATTTTGAAAAATGTTAAAAGAGTAGATGTTATTTGACTTTCTGATAATAGCCATCCTAATGGGTACAAAGTGTTATCTCATAGTGGTGTTGATTTGCATTTCCCTGATGATTACTAATGTTAAACACCTTTCATATACCTACTGGCCATGTTTATGTCTTCTCTGGTATAATAATGTCTATTCAGGTCTTTAATATACTACAAAATATTATTAAACCCTAAAAAATAAGAATGATTCTATCATTTGCCAAAACATGAATGAGCCTAAGGGACATTATGCTAAGTGAATTAAACCAGACACAGAAAGAAAAATATTACATGATCTCACTTACATGCAAAATCTTTTTTTAAAAAAGTCAAAAACAACAGAGATAGAGAACAAAATAATGATTACCAATGGCATGAGTCGGGGAGAAAATGGAGAGATGTAGTTTGAAGGACACAATGTACAAGATGATTGGAATGAATAAGTCTACAGACCTAATGTGTAACATTAGGATATTGGTGATAAAGTTGTACTATATTTTAATTTCATGCTAAACAAAATTCTTTAGCAGCTCTTTCCAAAAATCAAAACGAATAGATAACCATGTGAGTTAATGAATATGTTTATTTGCTTCATTCTGGTAACCTTTTAACTATTCATATATATAGCATAACATCATTTTGTATACCTTAAACATATACAACCAAAAATTAAAAGCTTCAACATATGAAGTATACACTTTTTTAAACGTGTCCATGGACATTGGTGAAGGGAATTCATATGCTGGTACATACTTTCAATAATTTATTTCACAGGATTAAATATATTTTTGCCACAACAGAAATAATCAATAGGATTAATACACTTACAAAATAATAAACAGTTTCCAGAGGAAATCAATGTCAAATAATTATTTACAAGGAGGCACAGAAAATATTTTGAACTGAATGATAATGAAATAAATCATATGAAAATGTGTGGTTTGCTGCTAAAGTAGTCTGTAGTGTGAAATTTATAGCTTAAAATTATTATGTTAGAAGTAAAGAGAGGTTTAAGATGACCTAGTATTAAACATTAGGAAACTCAAAGAAAGTAAAAGAAAATTTAAAAATAATGGTAGAATAGGAAATCAGTGAAATACAAAGCAGACACCCAATATACAATATTAGTAAAACAACATTTGATTCCTTTAAAAGATTTTTAAAATGACAATCAATTAGCAAATATAATCAAGAAGAAAAGAAAATACACAAACTATCAGTTTAAATAATGAAAGAGGGGTACCATCACAGATCTTACAAACAATAAAAGCACATATTATGAGCAACACTATATCAATAAATTTGCTACTTTTCATGAAATTGTCAGATTTCCTGAAAAATAGAGCTTACTAAATTTACACTATAAAAAATAAATTATGAATAGCCTGAAACAAATATGTCCATAAGGTACGACATAAAGTTAAAGAAGAATATTCTCAAGTCATAAGATTTAATGTGTGTTCTGTTGGGTTTTGGATTTGGTACTATTTATCCTGTGGCAAATTGCTCTCCAGCTGTGAGACTGTGAAATCAAACAAGTTATATGCTGCCAAAAATACAGTGGTAGGACACACATAGAATAGACATTTCCATTATAAAAGGCAGAAATAGAAAAGAAGCAAGGACTAACAGGTCCCTTTCCGATTCTGGGGTAAGGGTTGGGCTCCCCAGGCTCCCAGAAACTCTATCCCCATGGCTTTGCTGGGAGCAAACCGTGCAGAAGTTCTAAGTCTTGGAGTCCTATGCCCGAGTCTCTCCCAGGCTGAAATTGCTTTCCTATTGCTCTACTGGTCTGGGGTCCTAGTGGCAGCCCCATCACCAGCCCAGTGGGGCTTTCGGTGGTGGCTTGGCCCCTGTGACAGTCCTCTGCTTGGGTTCTAAGGCTCTCTGAAGCACCTTTTGAAATCCAGGTGGAGGCAGCCATGCCTGTCCAGCTCTTGCACTCTGTGCATCTGCAGAGTTAGCACCGTGTGGATGCCACCAAGGTTTACCTCTTGTTTCCTCCAAAGTGGCAGCCTGAGGTACATAGGGGACTGTTTGAGCCACAGCTGGGACAGCCAAGAAGTGCTGCTCCAGAATACATGGAGCAGAAACTTAAGGCAGTTGGGACAGCCAGCCTAGAGGTCCCACTGGCACCCACGTCCTGTCCATTGACATCAATCTACCATCAATACTTTAGCACTCTGGACCTGTGATGGGAATGGCAGCCTCAAAGATTTCCAAAATGCCTTAATGATCACTCTTCTATTGTCTTCATGAATATTATTTGTCTTCTTTCTATTCATATAATTCTCCTTTTCAAATATTCCTTTGGCCATAACCTTGGTATACTCTCCCTAACATGCCTTTTAAGGCCGAGACTTTCCCAAATCTTTAACCTGTACTTCCCCTGCACCCATCCTCCTGTTTTTAAGATAAATTTTATTGTGTATATTTGTAGTTTACAACACGATGTTATGGGGTACGTATAGATATTAAAGTGATTACTATAATAAAACAAATTAGCATATTTATTATGTCATGTAGTTACCTTTTTTGTGACAACAGTAGCTAAAATCTATTTATTTTACAAAAATCCCTAACAAAATACATTTTATTAACTAAAGTCCTCATGCTGTATGTTATATGTTTAGTCTTGTTCATCCTACATATCTGCTCATTTGTATCTGTTGATCTGTATCTCCTCATTTTCTGCCCACTGCCCTTGGTAACTATTGTTTTATTCTCTATGTCTACATATTTGTTTTTTTTAGATTCCACGTATCAGTATAATTGTGCAATATATATTTTTCTTTGTGTCTGTATTATTTCAAGTAGCACGATGTCCTCCAGATTCATCCATGTTGTAGCAAATGGCAGAACTGCCTTTTCTTAAAGGATGATACGTATAAACATATGCATATATTTTATTTATTCATTTGTCCATTGACAGACATTTAGATGTGTCCATATGTTTGCTATTGTGAATAATGCTGCAGTGAATATGAGAGTGCAGATATTCTTACGATACGGTGATTTCGTATTCATTGAATGTATACCCAGAAGAAAGATTGTTGGGTCATATGGTAGTTCTAGATTTAATTCCTTTAGAAACTTCCACACCATTCTGCATAATGGCTGCAAAAATCTACATTATCACCTATAGTGTGCTAGGATTCCCTTTTCTCTACATTCTCACCAACACTTTTCTCTTTTCCTTTTAAAAATAGCTATTCTAATACATATAATGTAATATTACACAGTAGTTTTAATTTTTACTTCCTTCATGATTATTGATGTTAAAACCTTTTCATATACCTGTTGGTCATTTTTAGGCCTTCTTTAGAAAAATGTCTGTTCAGGTTATTGGTTTCTTCTGCTATTGAGTTATAAGAGTTCTTATAAATTTTAGATATTACCCTCTTATCAGATAAGTGATTTTGAAATATTTTTTTCAAGTTTATAGATCGGCTTTTCATTTTGTTGATTGTTTCCTCTTCTGAGCTGAAGCTTTTTAGTTTAATGTATTCATATTTATTTATTTTTACTTTTGTGGCTTGAGCTTTTGATATGATTTTCCAAAAAAAAAATCATTGCCAAGGCGAATGTCTAAGATATTTTTTCCTTATGTTCTCTTCCAGAAGTTTTATCATTTCTGATCTTACATTTAGGTCTTTTATTCCTTTTAAGTTGATTTTTGTCCATTGTATAAAATAACGTTCCTCAGTCTCATTCTTTGCATGTGGAAATAGTTTTTTCACCACAATTTATTGAAGAATTAATTCATTTCTCGTGCCGTCTTCTTGCTGCCATTGTCAAAAGTTAGTTGACTGTATATGTTTGGACTTAAATCTGGCCTATGTATTGTATTTCATCCATCTATGTTTCTGTTTATATGCCAATACCACACTGTTATGATTACTATAGATTTGGAATACATTTTGAAGTCAGATACTGGGATGCTACCAACTTTGTTTATCTTTCTCAGTATTGTTTTCGCTATTCAGAATGTTCCGTAGTTTCATACAAATTTTAGAATTTTTTTTCTATTTTTGTGAAAAATTGCTTTGGAATTTTTGATAGGGATTGCATTGAATTTGCATATTCTGCATATTGCTTTAGTAGTCTAACTATTTTAACAAAATTAATTATTATGATCCATGAACATGAGCCGGCTTTTCATTTATTTGTATCTTCTTCAATTTTTTCTTCTTTTTCAATTTCTTACATCAATGTTTTATAGTTTTTAGTGTACAAATTTTTCACCTGATAGTTTAAATTTATTTATATGTTTTTATATACTATCATAAATGAAAATTTTTAAAGACTGCTTTTTTCAGCTAGGTTTTTTTTATAGAGAGGCTATTAATTTTGTGATTTGATTATTTTGGATCTTGCAACGTTTTTGGGTTTGCTTATTGTTCTAACAATTCTTTTGTGGAATATTTGAGGTTTTTGCATACAAGATTATGTCACCTGCACATAGAGATAACTTCTAGCTTCGTTTCTGAAAGAGTTTAAGAAGCATAGGTGCAATCTCTTATTTGAATGTTTTTTAGAATTCACCAGAGGGGACATCTGCTACTGGGTTTTTTATTGTTGTCGGAAGGTATTTAACTATTACTTTGATCTTTTTATTTCTTACTGGGCTATTCAAGCTTTCTATTTTTTCCTGAATCAATACTAGTAGTTTATACTTTTCCAGGAGTTTGTTCATATCTTCCAGTTTATCCAGTTTGTGTGCGTGTGTATGTGTGTATATATATATATTTGTGACAGAGTTTCACTTGATTTTACCCAGTCTGGAGTGCAGTGGTGTGATCTCAGCTCACTACAACCTCCGCCCCCTGGGGTTCAAGTGATTCTCCTGCCTCAGCCTCCCTCCTGAGTAGCTGGGATTACAGACGCCCACTGCCATGCCCAGCTAGTTTTGTATTTTTAGTTGAGACAAAGTTTCACCATGTTGGCCAGGCTGGATTCAAACTCCTGACCTCAGGTGATCCGCCCGCTTCAGCCTCCCAAAGTGTTAGGATTACAGGTGTGAGCCACCACACCTGGCTGACATACAATTTTTAATAAATAGTCCCTTATACTTATTTTCATGTCTGAGGCACCTGTCATAATGTCTGTACTTTCATTTATAATTTTATTTATTTAAGTTTTCTCTCTTTATCTTGGTTGGTCTAGCTAGGGTTTTGTCAATTTTGTTTATTTTTTCAAAAAACCAAACTCTTGGTTTTCTTTTAATTTTTATTTTCTAACCATCATTTCATTTATTTCTGTTCTGATCTGTATTATTTTCTTTCTTCTCCTAACTTTGGATTAACATTGTTCTTTTTCTAGTATCTTGAAGCATAATGTTAGGCTATTTATTTTAGTCTTTCTTTCTTTAATGTAGACATTTATTAGTATACATTTTCCTCTTAAAATTGCTTTTGCTGCATTCCATAGGTTTTAGAGTATTGTGTTTCCATTTTCATTTGTCTCAAGATATTTTTAAATGTAACTTTTCATATTTTCTTTGAATAAGTGGTTGTCCAATAGCATGTTGTTAAATTTCCACAAATTTGGGAATTTTTCAAGATTTCTCAGGTCATTGATTTATAGATTTATACTGCTGTGGCTAGAAATAATTCAGGATAAAATTTCAATCTTTTTGAATGTGTTAAGACTTGTTTTGTGGCCTAATTTATGGTCTATCCTAGAGAATGCTTCATGTGCACTATAAAAAAGTATATTTTGCTGATATTGGATGAAGTGTTCCATATGTATTTTTACGTCCATTTTGTCTAAGTTGTACTTTAATTAATTTCCTTATTAATTTTCTGTCTGGTTGATTTATCCATTTTTGAAAGTGGAATATTGAAATCCCTTGCTATTGTTGTATTGCTATCCATTCCTTCATGTTCATTAATAATTGCTTTATATATTTTGGTGCTCTGATTTTGGATGAATATGTATTTATAATTGTTATGTTCTCTAGATAGATTAACTCTTTACTATTAAAAAATGACTTTGTTTCTTGTGACAATTTTTGCCTCAAAATATATTTTACTGATTTAAATATAGCCACTCTGGTTCTCTTTTGGTTAATATATGGATGGAATATTTTCATCCATCCATCCCCCTTGAACCAATGTGTGTACTTAAAGTTAAAATTGGTCTTTCATAGGTAGCATATAGTTGAAAATTTTTTTTCCTAATTCATTCAGACACTTTATAATGTTTGATTGGAGAGTTGATCCATTTGTATTCAAGGTTACTGTTGATAGGTAAGGATTTACTCTTGCCATTTTGTTAATTGTTTTCTGTGAGTTTTGTAGGTCCTTTCATTCTTCCTCTTTTATTGTCTTCCTTTGTGATTGGTGATTTTATGTAGTGCTATGCTTTGATTCCTTTCTTTTTCTTGTTATAGCATATCCGTTATAGTTTATTTTTGCCTTGTGGTTACCATGGGGCTTCCATCAAACTTCTTGTAGTTATAATAGATGATTTTAAGCTGGTAATAGTTTCACTCTAGTTTCATACAAGTACTGTAAACTTTTATTCACTTCTCACCATTTATATTTTTATTGTCACAATTTATATTGTTTTGTGTATTCCTTACAAACTTATTGTAGCTTTAGTTATTTTTGACTATTTTGACTTTTAACTTTCATAGAGATTGTCAAGATTTATACAGTTCCATGGTAATAACAGAATATTCTGAATATTCTTAGAATATTCTAAATTTTGCACTAGTATATTTACATTTACCAGTGAGTTTTCTTCATTTATATGGTTTCATGATAGTAATTTACTCTCCTTTTCTTTCTAGTAAAAAAAAAAAAAAGCAAAAAACTCCCTTAACCATTTCTTATAAGGCTAGTGTAATGGTGATGAATTTCCTAGCTGTTGTTTATCTGGGAAATACTTTATTTCTTCTTCACTTCTGAAGGATACGTAGCTCACAGGCAGCCGCAATAGCATTGTGTTTCAGGGGACAAGTCCTCAGAGTAGCTGTTGAGGTAGGGTTCTTGGTTCAGTGCTTTGCTGAACTATTATGGCATCTTTGACCTGGGCATAGATTCACTCTCTAAGACATTGGTAGAAGTAGCTCTCTCACAAAGATGAAGACCGTGATTCTCAGATATTTCCCTATTAGTTCAGGCCTAAGGGGCAGGTATGTACCTATAACTCTCATCCTGGGAGTTTCCCAGCAGCTCACCCTCCAAGGAACTAGAGCCCAGGTCCTGCAGAGTGGTCATGACTGCTTGGGCACCCTAACTACCTTGATGTCCTATACTCTGGGGAATCTGGGTCCCAGTCCAGTAGGGCAAGGTGCTTTGAGCATCAGATGAAATTCTGGGAGTCAGGGCATAGCACTGGATGACTCCAAGGGGAATAAAAAAAGTGTTTCATAGGGTCAGGTCCTGGGGAGCAGGACACAGCTGTAATTCAAGTTCCAGAGCCAACAGGCATAGTGGCAAATCAGTCACCAGGAGAGGAGATAGATACTATGTAGTGGTGACTCTGAACCCTTTGGTGGTGGGACACAGCAGTGGCCCAGGCTCTGTGAGGCTGAGTGCTTTTAGATGCAAAAAACACAGGAGCAACTGAGCACTGATGTAGCTTAGACTTCACGGAGTGGAGAGCAGTGCAATAATGACTCCACTTCCAAGGGAAGTATCTCATACTCTGGACGGCCAATCCACCAGCACCAGAGATGTTGCACCCTGTGGTTCTTTGGCCAAGAGGGTGAGGTGACACAGATTAGGCAGGTCTTGCCTTCTTTGGGTGACAATATGCCATGTCAGCTCTGGCACCTGGAAACACAGTTGCTCTGCTAGGCTGGGGCCTAGTTTCCCCAGGGGACAAGGCATCATGTTGTCTACTGTTGGCCATGACTACTCTATTACACCAGTAATGGCTCTAGGTCCTTAGAGGCTGAGGTGCTGGATGCTGCTACTTCTTCACTGGCCTTGGGATCTAAGTCCCTTGAGGCAGGTCACTGGTTCATTGCTGTTCCCAAGGTCCAGCTCCCTAAAGTCAGAGTGCTGAACTTACCTGCTGCACTGAGTGGGCATCCAGTTCCTTAAGGGGCTGGGTGTCATGTTGGCTCAAGCAGCAGGAAATGTGGCCTTTCCTCTGGGTGCCTGTTTCAGTGGCTCTGATGCAGCACAGCAGCAGCTTGGGCCATGGGTGGTAGGGCATAGCATGGGCATCTTCTCTGGAGTAGAGCAGCTGTGTGAACTGCAGGCAGCTTCCTAAGCTGCATTCATCTCTCCAACACCACAGTATTCTCCAGTAGCCAAGACTGCAATTGTGCAGCTGTGATAGGGGCCACTGAGGCCCTCTTGAGTACCTTTTGTTCTCACAGTAAGCTGTCCTTTCCTGTTCCATGTTGTTCTTTTCTGGAGGGATGCAATGGTCAAAGGAGATGTTTTCTTCCCTTCTGTATGTGGCCATCCTAAGTTTCTGTTTTCTATAGCATTTCCATAACTCCCTTACAGTACTCCAATGCTTTACTTTAGTCACTACGATCAAAATGTAGGTTATTCATTGTTTTGGACCTTTCATGGTTGGGGGGTGTGGGGAGTGTTAGTCAGATCTAGGTGGACATCTTGCTGACATCCTCTCTACTTCCTTTTTAATTACAAATTCCATCTTAAACTAATTTCTCACATTCTACTATAAGCAACCAAGAGAAGAGAGAAGCCATGATGCACCTTTGACACTTTGCTTAGCTATTTCTTCTGCTAAATATGACAGCTGTGGCTCCTAAGTTCCTCTTTTCATAAAACACTAGAACACATGCACAATCAGCCATGTTCTTTACCATTTTCTAAAAAGGATAACTTCCAGTTTCCAGGACCTCGTTTCACATTTCAATCTCAGACCTCATCCAAATGGACCTCATTGTCTATATTTCTACTTGCATTCTGCTCATGACTGCCTAAATAATCTCTAAGAACATTTGGCTTTCCTTACAGCTGTATTCTTCTGAGCCCTCTCCAGAATTGCTTTTAATGCTGTGTTATACACTATAGCTACTTTTAGGACATTGGCATCTTTTTAGCCTCTACCCATTACCCAGGTTCAAAGGTGCTTTCACATGCTTAGGTAACTGTTCTAGTAGGGCCCCACTTTGTGGTACCAATTTCTGTCTAAGTCCATTTGTACAGCTATAACAAAATACTTAAAAATGGGTAATTTATAGACAAGAAAAAAATTAGTTTTCACAGTTCTGGAGGCTGCGAAGTCCAAGATCAAGCTTCCAGCAGATTTGGTGTTTGGCACAAGCCCATTCTTCATAGATGGTGCCATATTTGTGTCCTCACATGATGTAAGGGGCAGAAGGGCAAAAATCAGGCAAGGTAGGTCCTTAAAGCCCTTTTAGTTTTGTAATTAGTTAATTCATTTGTTTTTGAGACAGAGACTCTCTCTGTCACCCAGACTGGAGTGCAGTGGCACAACCTCTGCTCACTGCAACTTCTGCCCCTGCCCTTGGGTCCAAGTGATCTTTCCACCTCAGCCTCCTGAGTAGCTGAGACCACAGGCATGCACACCACTCCTGGCTAATTATTTTTGTATTTTTAGTAGAGATGGGGTCTCACCATGTTGCCCAGGCTGGTTTCAAACTCCTGAGCTCAAGCGATCCCTTCGCCTTGGCCTCCTAAACTGTTGGGATTACAAGCGTGAGCCACCATGCCTGGCCCTTAAAGCCCTTTTACAGGAGCAGTAATTCTTTTATGAGGGCAAAACCTTCATGACCTAACAATGTGCTAAAGGTCCTACTTCTTAATACTATCACATTGGTGATTATCAACCTATAAATTTTGGAGAGACACATATATTCAAACTATATCATAAAAGTGTATTGCATCTATATTTTATTGTTGATATCTGGTCTGAGACATGGATAATATTTGGTGCTAGCCAAGCAGAGTTTAATGGAAGGGTGTTTTCATCAGAGAAGATACTATGAACCTTAGAGGTAAATAAATAAATAACATGTTCAAGGACATAGAGGTGGTTCTATATGTCTGGAATACAGAGGTTCAGTAGGAGATATTATTAATCTGGTGGTGTTGCCAAGTGGCAAAATGAACAGTTACAGTTTTCCATAAACAATAGCAACAACAATAGCTATATCACAAGAGCATTAGTGAGACAATGAGGGCCCTTAAACTTATGGCTGGACGATAAGAGATGTATGTTAAAAAAGCCTCTCTGGCTGCAATACAGGGAAAAGATTGAAAAGAAGTAAGGCTAGAAGTGACAGCATGGTAATGAAGCCATTACAGTGGAGATGGAGAGAGGCCAACAGATTATAAATATATTAATGAGTTGGAATTTATGGGACATGAAGATTTGTTTTAAATTCAGCAAACGCCTATTGAGAGCTTAAAATGTGTCAAAAATTGTGCCAAGTGTCCAGGGAAATGTAATGAGGGAGAGGGAGATATGGTCTTGCGTCTTATAGACCTCCCAGTCCATTGAGAAGGACAAATACATAATAGTAAAGAAACAGCTATAAGAGCAGTTTATATTGCGCATCATGGAGGACAATACAGCTTGCATTTGTGGTTTGTTTAATTGTATATGTTAGGAGGATAATTCCAATGTGCCAAGCAAGTTACTGATTGAGTCCTAGGATTGATAATGTCCCATTAACAGAGACAGGAACCTGATTGTAAGAATCAGCACTGTTAGTAATTTTTTTTTCTGGAAAAATCAGAGTAATTTCCTAGAGGGTTAAAGCAGAAATACATTTCACTCCCCATTCCTTGCCATTAGTACCTAAAACATTTGCTACTGCTTCAGGATGAACTGATCATATAAACTTACCACATGGAAAATAGCTGTATGCAGTTGACTTTTAGAAAAATCATAAACTAACTTTTTGGACCACCAGCATTCTTCTTTAACAGAATTCACAAACAGGGTTATGCTATTCTAATCATACATTTTGAAAGGTTTCTATCAATACAAACAAGGTTATGGTAAATAACACCTTATAAAAAACTAACTTATTTGCTTACCTATTTGTATACATAGTTCAAATTCTTTAAAGCATACTGTGAACAATTAAATTGGTCACAGGCTCATATTTTGTGGGTACTTTACTGAGAATTGTTAATATCTGAGTTAGATGTTTTACTACACGTCTAGGATAAATTCGTTCTCTATGATCTAAGAAATAGAAATCAAGGATATTAGAATTCCATGTTTGTTATTTTTTTAAAAAAAAGATCCATAATGCCTTTTTGCAGAAATTTTAAATCTTCAGAGTATTTTGCTTTGTCTAATTAAACGTGTATCTTTGCTTCATTAATTTATACAGAGATAAAGTCTACCTTCTCATCAGCTGCTAAGGCACCTGATTATTCTTTTATTTTTTATTTTTTATTTTTAGACGGAGTCTCGCTCTGTCGCCTAGGCTGGAGTGCAGTGGCACAATCTCGGCTCACTGCAAGCTCCGCCGCCCGGGTTCACGCCATTCTCCTGCCTCAGCCTCGCGAGTAGCTGGGACTACAGGCACCCACCACCATGCCCGGCTAATTTTTGTATTTTTAGTAGAGACGGGGTTTCACCGTGTTAGTCAGGATGGTCTTGATCTCCTGACCTCGTGATCCATCTGCCTCAGCCTCCCAAAGTGCTGGGATTACAGGCGTGAGCCTGATTATTCTTTTATTTTTTTTTTATATTTTAAGTTCCAGGGTACATATGCAGGGTGTGCAGGTTTGTTACATAAGTAAACATGTGCCATGGTGATATGCTGCACTTATCAACCCATCCCCTAGGTATTAAGCCCAGCATGAATTAGCTATTTTTTTCTGATGCTTTCTCCTCTCCTACCTTCCAACAGGTCCCAGTGTGTGTTGTTCCCCTCTCTGTGTCTATGTGTTTCACATCCTTCAGCTCCCACTTGTAAGTAAGGATATGCAATATTTGGTTTTCTGCTCCTGTGATAGTTTGCAGAGGATAATGGCTTCCAGCTCCATTCATGTCCCTGCAAAGGACATGCTCTTATTCCTTTTTATGGCTGCGTAGTATTCCATGATGTATATGTACCACATTATCTTTATCCAGTCTATCATTGATGAGCATTGGAGTTGATTCCATGTCTTTGTTATTGTGAATAGTGTTGCAATGAACATACATATGTATGTATCTTTATAATAGAATGATTCATATTCCTTAGGGTGTATATGCAGTAATGGGATTGCTGGGTCAAATGGTATTTCTGGTTGCAGGTCTTTGAGGGATCGCCACACTGTCTTCCACAATGGTTGAACTAGTTTACATTCCTACCAACAATGTAAAAGTGTTCCTATTTCTCTGCAGCCTCGCCAGCATCTGTTATTTTTTGACTTCTTAATAATCACCATTCTGACTGGCGTGAGATGGTAGCTCATTTTGGTTTTGATTTGCAGTTTTCTAATAATCAGTGATGTTAAGCTTTTTTTTTTCATATGTTTGTTGGCCACATGTATGTCTTTTTTGAGAAGTGTCTGTTCCTGTCCTTTGCCCACTTTTCAATGGGTTGTTTATTTTCTTCTTGTACATTTGTTTAAGTTTCTTGTAGATTCTAGATATTAGATCTTCATCTAGACTAATATGAAAAGAGAGAAGAATCAAATAGATGCAATAAAAAATTGTACTGGAGCCCTTCCTTACACCTTATACAAAAATTAACTCAAGATGGATTAAAGACTTAAATGTAAGACCTAAAACCATAAAAACTCTAGAAGAAAACCTAGGCAATACCATTCAGGATATAGGCACGGGCAAAGACTTCATGACCAAAACACCAAAAGCAATGGCAACAAAAGCCAAAATTGACAAATGGGACATAATTAAACTAAAGAGCTTCTGCACAGCAAAAGAAACTATCATCAGAGTGAACAGGCACCCTACAGAATGGGAGAAAAATTTTGCAATCTATCCGTCTGACAAAGGGCTAATATCCAGAATCTACAAGGCAGAGTTGAATAATTGGCAGAATTGAATAATAAGAACACATGGACACAGGGAAGGGAACATCACACATCAGGTCCTGTCAGGGGATTGGGGATAAGGGGAGGGATAGCATTAGGAGAAATACCTAATATAGATGACGGGTTGATGGATGCAGCAAACCACTGTGGCACTTGTATACCTACGTAACAAACATGCACTTTCTGCACATGTATCCCAGAATTTAAAGTATAATAATAAAAAAAAGAACAAAGGGAATATCACCACTGACCCCACAGAAATAGAAACAACTGTCAGAGAATACTATGAACACCTCTATGCAAGTAAACCAGAAAATCTAGTCGAAATGGATAAATTCCTGAACACATACACCCTCCCAAGACTGAGCCAGGAAAAAGGTAAATCTCTGAATAGACCAATAATGAATTCTGAAATTGAGGCAGTAATAAATAGCCTACCAACCAAAAAAAAGCCCAGGACCAGATGAATTTACATTGAATTCTACCAGAGGTACAAAGAAAAGCTAGTACTATTTCTTCTGAGACTATTCCAAACAAATGAAAGGATGAACTTCTCCCAGATTCATTTTATGAAGCTAGGATCATCCTGATGCCAAAACCAGGCCAAGAGACAACGAAAAAAAGATATCTTCAGGCCAATATCCTTGATGAACATAGATGCAAAAATTCTCAATAAAATACTGGCAAACTGAATCCAGCAGCATATCAGAAAGCTTATCCACCACAATCAAGTCAGCTTCATCTCTGGGATGCAAGACTGGTTCAACATATGCAAATAAATAAACACTCACCACATAAACAGAACTAAAGACAAAAACCACATGATTATTTTAATAGATGCAGAAAAGGCCTTCGATAAAACTCAACATCCCTTCATGTTAAAAACTCTCAATAAACTAGGTGTTGAAGAAACATACCTCAAAGTAACAAGTCATTTATGACAAACCCACAGCCAATATCATAATGAATGGACAAAAGCTGGAAGCATTCTCCTTGAAAACCGGCACAAGACAAGGATGCCCTCTCTCACAACTCCTATTCAACACAGCACTGATTATTCTTTTAAATAGCAATATAGAGATTAGTCGCAGTCTAGGTTTTGTGGGTTATTCAGTCTCTCAATTGCTATCACCCAATACCTCTCAAAAACACTGCTGAGAGAACTAGTATTTGTAGAGGATTATCTGAAACATTGTATCTAAACATTTTCCCTGATCCTCTAAAATCTAATGTTAGATTAATCTAAGTCATGTAAAGCAAATAATTGGTCTGATTCCTATTGACTTCTCATTTAACTACTTTGGCTGAACAGTACTTCAAATCAATGTCTTATGCTTACATATGCCTATTATAACATTATAAAAATTTATGTTATAAAAGTTGCCATAACGTTATTTACAAAGATGCAAATAAAGATATATTTAATACATAACACATGTCTTGCTCTGTCAATACTCATAAAAATGTTTTTCACTTGTTTTTGCATTATAAATAATGTATTCTTCACCAATTGCTATGTTTTTATATAATTAACTTTCTAAAATTTGAAAATGCCATGTTTATGAATGGAATCACATGCTTAAAATCTTTATATTTGCTTAACTTTTGTTGAGACATAATTCATAAATCATTATTTTCAACATTTAAAAATGTACCATTCTGTGGTTTTTAACCTACTGAAAATCATGTATATTTGCAGGAAACTTTTGGAGGGTTAAAGACATTTAAGTACCATAGTAATTTGATGTATGCACCTATCTCATTTTTGAAGACATATTTTTCCATGATCTGTTTCTTAATTATTTTTAAATTATATTGGTTTGATTTTTTTATTATTATTATTAAACTTTAGATTTTAGGGTACGTGTGTGCAATGTGCAGGTTAGTTACATATGTATACATGTGCCATGCTGGTGTGCTGCACCCATTAACTCGTCATCTAGCATTAGGTATATCTCCCAATGCTATCCCTCCCCCCTCCCCCCACCCCACAACAGTCCCCAGAGTGTGATGTTCCCCTTCCTGTGTCCATGTGTTCTCATTGTTCAATTCCCACCTATGAGTGAGAATATGCGGTGTTTGGTTTTTTGTTCTTGTGATAGTTTACTGAGAATGATGATTTCCAATTTCATCCATGTCCCTACAAAGGACATGAACTCATCATTTTTTATGGCTGCATAGTATTCCATGGTGTATATGTGCCACATTTTCTTAATCCAGTCTATCATTGTTGGATATTTGGGTTGGTTCCAAGTCTTTGCTATTGTGAATAATGCCGCAATAAACATACGTGTGCATGTGTCTTTATAGCAGCATGATTTATAGTCCTTTGGGTATATACCCAGTAATGGAATGGCTGGGTCAAATGGAATTTCTAGTTCTAGATCCCTGAGGAATCGCCACACTGACTTCCACAATGGTTGAACTAGTTTACAGTCCCACCAACAGTGTAAAAGTGTTCCTATTTCTCCACATCCTCTCCAGCACCTGTTGTTTCCTGATTTTTTAATGATTGCCATTCTAACTGGTGTGAGATGGTATCTCATTGTGGTTTTGATTTGCATTTCTCTGATGGCCAGTGATGGTGAGCATTTTTTCATGTGTTTTCTGGCTGCATAAATGTCTTCTTTTGAGAAGTGTCTGTTCATGTCCTTCGCCCAATTTTTGATGGGGCTGTTTGTTTTTTTCTTCTAAATTTGTTGGAGTTCATTGTAGATTCTGGATATTAGCCCTTTGTCAGATGAGTAGGTTGCGAAAATTTTCTCCCATTTTGTGGGTTGCCTATTCACTCTGATGGTAGTTTCTTTTGCTGTGCAGAAGCTCTTTAGTTTAATTAGATCCCATTTGTCAATTTTGGCTTTTGTTGCCATTGCTTTTGGTGTTTTAAACATGAAGTCTTTGCCCATGCCTATGTCCTGAATGGTAATGCCTAGGTTTTCTTCTAGAGTTTTTATGGTTTTAGGTCTAACGTTTAAGTCTTTAATCCATCTTGAATTAATTTTTGTATAAGGTGTAAGGAAGGGATCCAGTTTCAGCTTTCTACATATGGCTAGCCAGTTTTCCCAGCACCATTTATTAAATAGGGAATCCTTTCCCCATTTCTTGTTTTTCTCAGATTTGTCAAAGATCAGATAGTTGTAGATATGTGGCATTATTTCTGAGGGCTCTGTTCTGTTCCATTGATCTATATCTCTGTTTTGGTACCAGTACCATGCTGTTTTGGTTACTGTAGCCTTGTAGTACAGTTTGAAGTCAGGTAGTGTGATGCCTCCAGCTTTGTTCTTTTGGCTTAGGATTGACTTGGCGATGCGGGCTCTTTTTTGGTTCCATATGAACTTTAAAGTAGTTTTTTCCAATTCTGTGAAGAAAGTCATTGGTAGCTTGATGGGGATGGCATTGAATCTATAAATTACCTTGGGCAGTATGGTCATTTTAACAATATTGATTCTTCCTACCCATGAGCATGGAATGTTCTTCCATTTGTTTGTATCCTCTTTTATTTCATTGAGCAGTGGTTTGTAGTTCTCCTTGAAGAGGTCCTTCACATCCCTTGTAAGTTGGATTCCTAGGTATTTTATTCTCTTTGAAGCAATTGTGAATGGGAGTTCACTCATGATTTGGCTCTCTGTTTGTCTGTTATTGGTGTATAAGAATGCTTGTGATTTTTGTACACTGATTTTGTATCCTGAGACTTTGCTGAAGTTGCTTATCAGCTTAAGGAGATTTTGGGCTGAGACGATGGGGTTTTCTAGATATACAATCATGTCGTCTGCAAACAGGGACAATTTGACTTCCTCTTTTCCTAATTGGATACCCTTTATTTCCTTCTCCTGCCTAATTGCCCTGGACAGAACTTCCAACACTATGTTGAATAGGAGTGGTGAGAGAGGGCATCCCTGTCTTGTGCCAGTTTTCAAAGGGAATGCTTCCAGTTTTTGCCCATTCAGTATGATATTGGCTGTGGGTTTGTCATAGATAGCTCTTATTATTTTGAGATACGTCCCATCAATACCTAATTTATTGAGAGTTTTTAGCATGAAGGGTTGTTGAATTTTGTCAAAGGCCTTTTCTGCATGTATTGAGATAATCATGTGGTTTTTGTCTTTGGTTCTGTTTATACGCTGGATTACATTTATTGATTTGCGTATATTGAACCAGCCTTGCATTCCAGGGATGAAGCCCACTTGATCATGGTGGATAAGCTTTTTGATGTGCTGCTGGATTCGGTTTGCCAGTATTTTATTGAGGATTTTTGCATCAATGTTCATCAAGGATATTGTCTAAAATTCTCTTTTTTTGTTGTGTCTCTGCCAAGCTTTGGTATCAGGATGATGCTGGCCTCATAAAATGAGTTAGGGAGGATTCCCTCTTTTTCTATTGATTGGAATAGTTTCAGAAGGAATGGTACCAGTTCCTCCTTGTACCTCTGGTAGAATTCGGCTGTGAACCCATCTGGTCCTGGACTTTTTTTGGTTGGTAAGCTATTGATTATTGCCACAATTTCAGCTCCTGTTATTGGTCTATTCAGAGATTCAACTTCTTCCTGGTTTAGTCTTGGGAAAGTGTATGTGTCGAGGAATTTATCCATTTCTTCTAGATTTTCTAGTTTATTTGTGTAGAGGTGTTTGTAGTATTCTCTGATGGTAGTTTGTATTTCTGTGGGATCAGTGGTGATATCCCCTTTGTCATTTTTTATTGCATCTATTTGATTCTTCTCTCTTTTTTTCTTTATTAATCTTGCTGGCAGTCTATCAATTTTGTTGATCCTTTCAAAAAACCAGCTCTTGGATTCATTAATTTTTTGAAGGGTTTTTTGTGTCTCTATTTCCTTCAATTCTGCTCTGATTTTAGTTATTTCTTGCCTTCTGCTAGCTTTTGAATGTGTTTGCTCTTGCTTTTCTAGTTCTTTTAATTGTGATGTTAGGGTGTCAATTTTGGATCTTTCCTGCTTTCTCTTGTGGGCATTTAGTGCTATAAATTTCCCTCTACACACTGCTTTGAATGCATCCCAGAGATTCTGGTATGTTGTGTCTTGGTTCTCGTTGGTTTCAAAGAACATCTTTATTTCTGCCTTCATTTCGTTATGTACCCAGTAGTCATTCAGGAGCAGGTTGTTCAGTTTCCATGTAGTTGAGCGGTTTTGAGTGAGATTCTTAATCCTGAGTTCTAGCTTGATTTCACTGTGATCTGAGAGATAGTTTGTTATAATTTCTGTTCTGTTACATTTACTGAGGAGAGCTTTACTTCCAACTATGTGGTCAATTTTGGAATAGGTGTGGAGTGGTGCTGAAAAAAATGTATATTCTGTTGATTTGGGGTGGAGAGTTCTGTAGATGTCTATTAGGTCTGCTTGGTGCAGAGCTGAGTTCAATTCCTGGGTATCCTTGTTGACTTTCTGTCTCGTTGATCTGTCTAATGTTGACAGTGGGGTGTTAAAGTCTCCCATTATTAATGTGTGGGAGTCTAAGTCTCTTTGTAGGTCACTCAGGACTTGCTTTATGACTCTAGGTGCTCCTGTATTGGGTGCATATATATTTAGGATAGTTAGCTCTTCTTGTTGAATTGATCCCTTTACCATTATGTAATGGCCTTCTTTGTCTCTTTTGATCTTTGTTGTTTTAAAGTCTGTTTTATCAGAGACTAGGATTGCAACCCCTGCCTTTTTTTGTTTTCCATTTGCTTGGTAGATCTTCCTCCATCCTTTTATTTTGAGCCTATGTGTGTCTCTGCACGTGAGATGGGTTTCCTGAATACAGCACACTGATGGGTCTTGATTCTTTATCCAATTTGCCAGTCTGTGTCTTTTAATTGGAGCATTTAGTCCATTTACATTTAAAGTTAATATTGTTATGTGTGAATCTGATCCTGTCATTATGATGTTAGCTGGTTATTTTGCTCATTAGTTGATGCAGTTTCTTCCTAGTCTCGATGGTCTTTACATTTTGGCATGATTTTGCAGCGGCTGGTACCGATTGTGCCTTTCCATGTTTAGCGCTTCCTTCAGGAGCTCTTTTAGGGCAGGCCTGGTGTTGACAAAATCTCTCAGCATTTGCTTGTCTGTAAAGTATTTTATTTCTCCTTCACTTATGAAGCTTAGTTTGGCTGGATATGAAATTCTGGGTTGAAAATTCTTTTGTTTAAGAATGTTGAATATTGGCCCCCACTCTCTTCTGGCTTGTAGAGTTTCTGCCGAGAGATCCACTGTTAGTCTGATGGGCTTCCCTTTGAGGGTAACCCGACCTTTCTCTCTGGCTGCCCTTAACATTTTTTCCTTCATTTCAACTTTGGTGAATCTGACAATTATGTGTCTTGGAGTTGCTCTTCTCGAGGAGTATCTTTGTGGTGTTCTCTGTATTTCCTGAATCTGAATGTTGGCCTGCCTTGCTAGATTGGGGAAGTTCTCCTGGATAATATCCTGTAGAGTGTTTTCCAACTTGGTTCCATTTTCCCTGTCACTTTCAGGTACACCAATCAGACGTAGATTTGGTCTTTTCACATAGTCCCATATTTCTTGGAGGCTTTGCTCATTTCTTTTTATTCTTTTTTCTCTAAACTTCCCTTCTCGCTGCATTTCATTCATTTCATCTTCCATTGCTGATACCCTTTCTTCCATTTGATCGCATCGGCTCCTGAGGCTTCTGCATTCTTCACGTAGTTCTCGAGCCTTGGTTTTCAGCTCCATCAACTCCTTTAAGCACTTCTCTGTATTGGTTATTCTAGTTATACATTCTTCTAAATTTTTTTCAAAGTTTTCAACTTCTTTGCCTTTGCTTTGAATATCCTCCCATAGCTCGGAGTAATTTGATCGTCTGAAGCCTTCTTCTCTCAGCTCGTCAAAGTCATTCTCCGTCCAGCTTTGTTCCGTTGCTGGTGAGGAACTGCATTCCTTTGGAGGAGGAGAGGCGCTCTGCTTTTTAGAGTTTCCAGTTTTTCTGCTCTGTTTTTTCCCCATCTTTGTGGTTTTATCTACTTTTGGTCTTTGATGATGGTGTGTACAGATGGGTTTTTGGTGTGGATGTCCTTTCTGTTTGTTAGTTTTCCTTCTAACAGACAGGACCCTCAGCTGCAGGTCTGTTGGAGTGTACCTGGCCGGCCGTATGAGGTGTCAGTCTGCCCCTGCTGGGGGGTGCCGCCCAGTTAGGCTGCTCGGGGGTCAGGGGTCAGGGACCCACTTGAGGAGGCAGTCTGCCCATTCTCAGATCTCCAGCTGCGTGCTGGGAGAACCACTGCTCTCTTCAAAGCTGTCAGACAGGGACATTTAAGTCTGCAGAGGTTACTGCTGTCTTTTTGTTTGTCTGTGCCCTGCCCCCAGAGGTGGAGCCTACAGAGGCAGGCAGGCCTCCTTGAGCTGTGGTGGGCTCCACCCAGTTCGAGCTTCCGGGCTGCTTTGTTTATCTAAGCAAGCCTGGGCAATGGCGGGCGCCCCTCCCCCAGACTCGCTGCTGCCTTGCAGTTTGATCTCAGACTGCTGTGCTAGCAATCAGCGATACTCCATGGGCATAGGACCCTCTGAGCCAGGTGCGGGATATTAATCTCCTGGTGCGCCGTTTTTTAAGCTCATCGGAAAAGCGCAGTATTTGGGTGGGAGTGACCCGATTTTCCAGGTGCCTTCTGTCACCCCTTCCTTTGACTAGGAAAGGGAACTCCCTGACCCCTTGCACTTCCGCTTCCCGAGTGAGGCAATGCCTCGTCCTTCTTTGGCTCGCGCACGGTGCGTGCACCCACTGACCTGCTCCCACTGTCTGGCACTCCCTAGTGAGATGAACCGGGTACCTCAGATGGAAATGCAGAAATCACCTGTCTTCTGCGTCGCTCACGCTGGGAGCTGTAGACCGGAGCTGTTCCTATTCGGCCATCTTGGCTCCTCTGGAATGTGAGTGGTTTGATTTATCTTATTAATTTAAAATTCATCTAATATGATATTACATGACAGCAAACTTAAGAAAATATTTTCACATTTGCAATGAAAAAAGTTTGTTTTGTAACAATTTAAACTATTCTGCAGTGATATCTGATCCTCTTTTGATATTACATTCATTTTTATATGCCTAGACAATATGTCCTTATTCATTTATTTGGTCATTATTGGAAATAAATATTGCTTGAGTAACAAACCATGAATTATGTTGTATGATGGAAGGCAAAGTTGGAAAGTGTACAAGTCTCAGATCTTGACACTTTCATATGATTTAAAACAACACACATGCATATAACACTTGAAGTAAATGTGGATGATACAATGATAGAAACCTGGAAAAGATTACTGCTAGAATAGAGCAATAAAATAAATATTTAGTTGTATTCTATATAATATTTCAGAAGTTAGATACATATCACTTTTTGTTCATTATTTTATCTAAAATGAATGTGTACATAAGCCACATTAACCCACTAGAAATTTATTTTATTGCATTAGATACATTTTATATGTTTTAATTATTTATTTACTAAAATATTCTATACTTTTATATATTGGTAATCTTAATAGAAAAAATACACATTTTGGCATTTGTTTTTAATATTTTTACTTTAGATTAACAAAATTATAGCAAAGATAATACAGAGAGTTTCTGTGTACCCCACATCCGGTTGCACTTATTTTTAACATCTTACGTTGTTATGTTACACTCATCACAATTAATTTAAATATTGATAAATTCTTATTAACAAAAGAACACACATTATTTAGAATCTTTATTTTTCCCTAATGTCTTTTTCTGTTTCAATATTCACTGAGGATTCCACTTTACATGTATTATTGATGTTTTCATAGAGTCCTTTTGACTGTGACAGTTTCTCTGACATTCCTTGTTTTTGATGACTTTGAACAGTTTTGAGAAGTATTCTTTTAGGTATTTTGCGTAACGATTCCAAAATGGGATTTATCTTTTTTTTTTTTATTTGATCAGACTAGGGTAAGAGAGTTTGGGGAGATTTTTGGAATCACAGAAGTAAATTGCAATACTTATTAAACCATAACCAGGGTATTCAATATGACTTATAACTCTTGATGTAAACCCTAACCACCTGGCTTAGGTAGTGCTTATCAGGTTTCAGCACCATAAATTAACTTCTTTTTCTTTTGTTCCTCATTCTCCATTCTGTATTCTTTGGAGGGAAGTCACAATGTACAGACTACACTTACAGAGTGAGGAGATATGTTCCAACTTTTAATAATGTGGTATCTACATTTTAATGTGAAGTATCTAAAGTATCCCAAATTCTTCTGCATAGGAAATTGGCCTCTTTTCCCATTATTTATTTAGTATTTACTTTTATTAGTATAACCTCCTGGATATTTATATTGTACTTTGGGTTACAATCCAATATTACTTTATTTTTTGGGTCTAGCTAAGATTTGGCATTGGGACATTTTCAGTTGGTTTTTTTATCCCTTTGATATACCTCCATCAACGTAAGGGCTCTTGTTTTGATTTTTGGATTCTTTACTACTTTCTGGTTCTTCAAAAGTCTTCACAGTTGCTTTGTGTATTTCCTGCTGCAGTTATAGAATCATTTACTCGGAGAAATGCTGTGGGTGTCTTAATTGGAAAATGGTATGGAAAGTCAAATCTGGGTGCTGTGCATGCCCAAGGCTACAAAAAAGTTGCATTAAGGTCTCTCAATTGGCACAACGAGGAAAAATATGTGTGTTTACTAACCCGTGCATGTAGATATATCTATTTATAGTTCTATATGTTAATATCTGTATCAATACAAAACTAAACATACATTTATATAGATCTCTCTTACCCAAATCTTTCTTCCCCCCAACCCCCAGGTGGAATGCAATGGCCCGTTCTTGGCTCACTGCAACCTCTGCTTCCCAGGTACAAGCGATTCTCCTGCCTCAGCCTCCTGAGTAGCTGGGATCACAGGTGCACGCCACCATTGCTGGCTAATTTTTGTACTTTTAGTAGAGACAGGGTTTCACCATGTCGGCAAGGCTAGTCTCAAACTCCTGACCAGAGTTGATCTGCCTGCCTTGACCTCCCAAAGTGCTGGGATGACAGGCATGAGCCACTGTGTCTGGCCTATTCTAATCTTTTACAACATAGATCAATGTAGCTTCTTCTCTTTATGTGTAACATTTCATTCCAACATTGAAAAACCTGGTTCTGAACATGTTTCATTCACTTAGTCTTTCAATTCCATTATACGTGTATAGTAATTTCAGAATTATTAACCTATACCCCTTGGGAAAGAAAAACTGTATCAGTGAGAATACAGTGCTTATATATGATTCCTTTTGCCGTTAGTCTTACAGACTCCTCTCAATTTTAAATTTGTTTGTGTTAGAGATTTATTCTGCCATCCCCTTCAGTGAAGTTGCTTCGTACATTTTTAATACATTTAGATTATTTTGTCACACTCTCCATTGCATGCTGAGACCCCTCTGGTTTATTAAATGATATTTTTATTAATTTTCATGCTTTAAATTTGCTGTATGTACTGTAAAGGTTAAATCTTTTAATGGCTTGTGTTCACCATTATAGTATTTTATACAATAGCTTCACCACCCTGTGAATACCCCTATATTTCATCTATTCATTTTGCCTCTCTGCAACAAACCTTTGGCAACTACTGATCTTTTCACCATCTCTACAGTTTATCATTTAATTGTCATCATATAATTGAAATTCTGCAGCATGTAGCTCTTTTAGATTGACATCTTTCCCATGGTGATATAAACTTAAGATTTATCCATGTCTTTCTATCACTTGATAACTAATTTTTTTTATCACTGAATAATATTCCACTGTAGGCAGGCCCAAGTTTGTTTATTCATTCATAAATTGAAAGACATATTAGTTGCTTCCAGTTGGGTCAATTATAAATAAAACTACTGTAAACATTCTTGTGCAGTTTTCATGTGAATATGTTTTTAAATCTAACTAGGATCTTGATTACTGGATCATATGGGAAGACTAGGTTTAGTTTCCAAAAACCTGCCAAATTGTTTTACAAAGTGGCTGTGCCATTATTTTATTTTTTATTGCAATAGCTTTAGAAGTACAAGTATTTTTTTATGTGAATGAATGGTATAGTGGTGATGGCTGGGATTTTAGTATACTCATCACCCGAGTGGTATATTTTGTACCCAATAGATAGTTTTTAATCCATCACCCCCACTACCCTCCCCTATTCTGAGTCTCCAATGTCTACTCTGTATGCCTGTGCGTACCCATAGATTAGCTCACACTTACAAGTGAAAACATGCAGTATTTGGTTTTTCATTTGTAAGTTGCATCACTTAGGATAGTTAGCCCCATCAAAGTTGCTGCAAAAAACATTATTTCTTTTTTTTCTTGGCTGCATAGTATTCCATGATACCATGCACAAAGACTGAGAGTTCTTGTTTCTCTGGATCCTTATCAACAGTTGATATTTTCAGGTTTTTGGATTTTGATTACACTAATAGTGTACAGTAGTACCTCATAGTTGTTTTAATTTGTATTACACTAATGGAAAATTATATTGAGCATCTTTTAATATGCTTGTTTCCAATCTGCATATCATTTTGGTCATGTATCAGTTCAGACCTTTTGCCCAATTTTTAATTAGGTTGTGTTTTAATGTTGTTGAGTTTTAAGTGTGCTCTGTGTAATTTGAATAGAAGTCCTCTATCACATGTGTATTTTGCCAATTTTTTCTTCTAGTCTGCAGTTTGTCTTTTTGGTCTCCTAATAGTATGTTTTACAAGATAGAGTTTTTCATTTTAATAAAGCCAAATAATAATTGGGTTCTTCTATGAATAATATTATTACTGTCCTTTCTTAAAAGGTATTGCCAAGCTCAAGGTCATGTATATTTTCTCTTGTGTTTTCTTCTTAATTTTTTTAGTTATGCATTTTCACTTTGGTCTAAATCTATTTAGAGTTAATTTTTGTCTAAGGTCTAGGGTCTGTATTTATATTCACTTTTTGGTATATAGGTTTTTAATTTTTCCAGCCACTATTTTTTTTATTAATTGACATGTCTTCACTCCTTTGTCAAAAAATCAGTTTATTATATTTTTCTTGCTTATTTCTAGACTCCATATTTTAGTTATTTGATCAATGTGTCAGTTCTTTTACCAATACCAGTCTTTTTGATTGCTGTAGCCTTATAGGGAGTCTTTAAACAGATGGTGAGGGTCTGCTGACATTGTGCTTCTTCTTCATTAGTGTTTTGGCTACTCTATTGTAATGTTGAATAAGAATGGTGAGAGAAAACATTGTTGCTTTTTCTAGATTTTTTAAAAATGATTTTAAGTTCCGGAGTACTTGTGCAGAACGTACAGGTTTGTAACATAGGTAAATGTGTGCCATGGTGGTTTGCTGCATCTATCATCCCATCCCCTAGGTATTAAGCCTGGCATGCATTAGCTATTTTTCCTGATGCTCTACCCACCTCCTGCTCTCCTCCAACAGGCCCCAATGTGCATTGTTCCCCTCCCTGTATCCATGTGTTCTCATTCTTCAGCTCCCACTTATAAGTGAGAACATGCTGTGTTTGGTTTTCTGTTCCTGTGTTAGTTTGCTGAGAAAAATGGCTTCGAGCTTCATCCATGTCCCTGCAAAACACATGATCTCATTTCTTTTTTGGCTGCATCATATTCCATGGTGTATATGTACCATATTTTTTAAATCCAGTCTATCATTGATGGGCATTTAGGTTGATTTCATGTCTTTGCTATTGTGAATAGTGCTTTAGTGAACACACATGCGTATGTATATTTATAATAGAATGAGTTCTATTTCTTAGGGTATATACCCAGTAATGGAATTGCTGGGTCAAATGGTATTTCTGGCTCTAAATCTTTGAGGAATTGCCACACTGTCTTCAACAATGGTTGAATTAATTTATATTCCCACCAACAATGTAAAAGCGTTCCTATTTCTCCACAACCTTCACAGTGTCTGCTGTTTCTTGAGTTCTTAATAATCACCATTCTGACTAATGTGAGATTGCATCTCATTGTGGTTTTGATTTGCATTTCTCTAATGATCAATTATTTTGAGCTTTTTTTGTATGTTTGTGCCACACGTATGTCTTCTTTTGAGAAGTGTCTGTTCGTGTCCTTTGCCCACTTTTTAATGCAGTTTTTTTTTTTTCTTGTAAATGTGCTTAAGTTTCTTATAGATTTTGGATACTAGACCTTTATCAGATGGGTAGATTGAAAAATTTTCTCCCATTCTGTAGGTTGTCTCTTCTCTCTGATGATGGTTTCTTTTGCTGTGCAGAAGCTCTTCAGTCTAATTAGATCCCATTTGTCAATTTTTGCTTTGGTTGCAAATGCTTTTGGTGATTTCATCATAAAATGTTTGCCCATCCCTATGTCCTGAATGGTATTTGTTAGATTTTCTTCTAGGGTTTTTATAGTTTTGTGTTTTACGTTCAAGTTTGTAATTCATCTTGAGTTCATTTTTGTATAAGGTGTAAAGAAATGGTCCAGTTTCAATTTTCTGTATATGGCTAGCCACTTCTCCCAGCACCATTTATTAAATAGGGAATCATTTCTCCATTGCTTGTTTTTTCTTGTTTATTGAAGATCAGATGGTTATAGACGTGTGGTTTTATTTCTGAGTTATCTATTCTGTTCCATTGGTCTATGTGCCTGTTTTTGTATCAGTTCCATGCTGTTTTGCTTACTGTAACCTTGTAGTATAGTTTAAAGTTCGGTAGCCTGATGCCTCCAGCCTTGTTCTTTTTGCTTAGGATTGTCCTGGTAATATGAGCTCTTTTTTTGGTTCTATATGAATTTCAAAATAGTTTTTTTTTCTATTCTGTAAAGAATGTCAATGCTAGTTTAATGGGAATAGCACTGAATCTATACATTGCTTTGGACAGTATGGCCATTTTCAGGATATTAATTCTTCCTATCCATGAGCATGAATATTTTTCTGTTTGTTTGTGTCCTCTCTGATTTCCTTAAGCAGTGGTTTGTAGTCTTCTTGAAGAGGTCCTTCCCTTCCCTTGTTAGCTGTATTCCTAGATATTTTTTCCTTTGTGGCAATTGTGAATAGGAGTTCATTCTTGATTTGTGTCTCTGCTTGTCTGTTGGTGTATAGGAATGTTTGTGATTTTTGCACATTGATTTTGTATCTTGAGATTTTGCTGAATTTGCTTATCAGTGTCAGAAGCTTTTGGGCTGAATTGATGGTGTTTTCTAGATATAGGATCATCTCATCTGCAAACAAAGACGGTTTGACTTTCTCTCTTCCTATTTGAATACACTTTGTTTCTTTCTCTTGCCTGATTGCCCTGGCCAGAACTTCCAACACTATGTTGAATAAGAGTGGTGAGAGAGGGTGTGCTTATCTTGTGCTAGTTTTCAAGAGGAATGCTTCCAGCTTTTGCCCATCCATTATGATATTGGCTGTGGATTTGTCATAAATGGCTCTTATTATTTTGAGGAATGTTCCTTCAATACCTATTTTATTGAGAGTTGTTAACATGAAGGGATGTTGAATTTTATTGAAGGCCTTTTCCATGTCTATTGAGATAATCATGTGGTTTTTGTCTTTAGTTCTGTTTATATGGTGAATTATGTTTATTTATTTGCAAATTTTGAGTCAGTCTTCCATCCTGGGGATGAAGCCAACTTGATTGTGGTGGATAAGTTTTTTGATGTTCTGCTGGGTTCAGTTTGATAGTATTTTATTGAGGATTTTTGCATCTATGTTCATCAGGAATATTGGTCTGAAGTTTTCTTTTTTTTGTTGTATCTAGTGGGAAAGAACAATCCTACCTGAAGGTATGTTTTTAGATATTCTTTATCAGATAGAAGACATCCCTTTTTTTATGTCTAATTTGCTAAGTTTTTATCAGAAATGGGCATTGTATTTTGTCAAATGCTTTTCTCTGCATTAATTTACAAGATAATGTAATTTTTCTTTTTTAGTTTTTTGATTTGATGAATTGCAATGATTAATTTTTAAAAGTTGAACTAGTCCTCTATTCCAGGAGAAAATCCAACTTTTTTATGTTGTATAATTATTTTATACATTGTTAGATTTGATTTGCTTGTATTTGGCTTAGGGTTTTTGTGTTCCCATCCCCAGACACATTTGGTGTATAGTTTTACTTTGACTTTATTTGGTTTTAGTATTGCTAATTAGAGAAAAAAGGTCAATAATTCTTTTGTAGCCTACTTGTGGAACACTTTAGAATTGTTCTATAGAATCAGAAAGAGAGTACTTTGTAGTGAAAATGAACTCCTTTCCAGGGTAGGCTTTGCTACTTGCTATTTGGTTTTGCATATTTACCTAACATGTCTAATGGTCATTTTTTAATGGCAATAAGAAAATGTACCTTGGTGTGTTCTAATTAGGAATATATTTGTATATGTAAAACACCTATATAATGATATAGTGTTGTATATACGGTAAATATTTAATAAACAATCACTACTTTTTTGCCCTTCATATGACATAGAAGAAACTGGAGGCATGCTAATTACCATACTATAACTTGAACATTTTAAAATCTGAATACAATGCTAAACTGGGCACTTAAGCATAGTGGAAGATTCTGAGCTCAGTTGAAACTGTCCGTAATTACAGAGCCCTAAGACTGCTAATATTATAGGAAACATTAGAATATGTTATATTTTATACACACTTACATAAACATATGTTTTAAGTTTCTGATATGTTTCTTAGTTGCAATGAAATTTAAGTTCTCGATTTTTCAACGCAAATATTAAGACATTTAATAATTATAGATTGTTGCCAAAACTTTCAATCGTTTGAGAAACCAGAAAATCTTTGAGGAGACGTACCATAACCCGTTATTTTGCCAATGATAATTTCTATAAGGAGATACTCTTTTCAAAAGCAATAATTTTGTAATATATGGTGAATTTAAAATAAATCAATAAATATACCTAGAGATCATTTAAATCTATTTAAGCTATAAGAAATTCAAATATATCAATTTTAAATGTAAAATATTTTTTAAGTTAGAGAAATGTTACATATTATAGTAAATTATAATTAGTTTTCTAAATGTTATAGTTCTCCTGAGGGGTATAGAAGTATTACTATTCAGAAACATTGTGTGAAATTTGGATCCATAATCATTTGTTATGTGTAAACAGCTTCTAGTGTTATCTTAAAACTCCCTTGCTCTGGGGAAATGCTAAATGGAAAATAGACTAAAAGATATTTTCTAAGATAAATAGTTGTAGACAAAATTGTTATGACAGAAGACTTATGCAGTGAATTTGATTTAGTGTTCTGTAGGGAGCTACAGAGAGATTCTTCTTATAAGGTAGCTGAGCACTGTGTTGACAACAGAGCTAGCTATTTATTTACAAAGGCACTAAGAGTTAGGGAAGAAAATGAAAGTTTATTTAATTATACCATTAACACTTAAAGAATTTGTAATGCTAGATTTAAAAAACAAATTTGACAAAAAAGGTAGTGAATTTTTAAATTTTAATTATAAGTTTAATATTACTTGGGGATATAGAGTTAAATTTTTATCTTTTGAATCATTACAACTGCACACACATACACACACGTGCATAGGCACACTTTCCATTTATTTATTTATTTATTTATACCAAACCTTACTCTCTGACGACACCTTTCTCAACTTTATGCAATGCAAAATCATATATTTAGATAATTTCTTATATCTAAAACTTATAGCCTGTTTTTTCCTATGGGGTAACTAAAGAGTTCAGTCTCAGCACACATTCAGTTTCTGATTTCTCAGCTGAGTCTCCCAGAAAGGATATCAATTAGTTACAAACGTCATGGTTATTTTTCAGTGTGGCCATCTGTCCACTTAGAACTTGAATGCGATGAAAAACTTATTTCACACATGCTGGCAAACAGCTGCCAGATGGCAACAAATTGTGATCACCGTGACCCAACCTAAATTTAAACAATAGGAGTAATAATAAAAATTGGTATACGGACACTTACAAATTTTACTTCAGAAGGAAGTGTGGGGATTATAGGCTTCTGACCAAAGTAAGTGGTAGAGCTCTATTCTGAGTTATATAGTTAAACATGTGCTAACAAGCTATACTCATCTTTGTGTTCCCCATTTTCCTAATTTTAATAACTGTAAGAATTTAATCTTCTAGAGCTTCAAATTCTTGATTTGTAATATATAATATTTAATAACTTATTGATTTCATATTTTAATATTATTGCCATCTTTTTTCCTCAACTCTAGAGCACGAAGACTGTAAACACAATAGAAATAAACATTTTTTATTTTTTAAACATCTATAAAACAATATACTCTAAGCTTTGGAAAAAGTAGCATATATTATTATTCATATTATGCAATAAAGAAAATGGTGTTTGGGAGAAGTTAATGATTTGTTCTGCAATATTCATTTACTAATATAAGTGCTAGAGCAGGAACATTAACTCAGCTATCACTGTAATGCCAATATACTTTCCAGTAAACCACCTTAAATCTTAACTTTTTTAAAAAAACAGCAATGATAATAATAAGCTGATTTGTTACACTTCATTAGAAATTAACTATTTCTTAACTCAGTGATTATAATGATAATGGTGACAATAATAATTTGCGCTTACTATGTTATTACTATGTTGAAGGCTACATTTATCACAATTTAATGTAATGTTTAAAACATACCATGGTACAGAGCATTTGTTATTAACATTGACAAATTTTAATAGATGATAAACAGAAAATTAAGTGAAATGTTATCTTCTCCTATTAAAGGACTTATACATCTTTCTGTTGAGGACTCTGTTTTATTTAACCTGGGAATAGATCTTATTGCTTCATTGGTGAGGTCAACTCTATTGTAACGTTGGTCTTCTAGTCATTCATATCAACTCTTTTAAAGCTATTCATCAAGGAAATCAATCACTTCAGCAAGCTCACGACTTAACTCAAAGTTCAAAAATAAGAGAATACGAGCTTCATGTTTCCTACTTTATGGATTTTTTTCAATTCAGCCATAAATACAAACATAACAGCAGGAAAATGTGCATTTGCAAGTATATAATTTATTTACTGTGAATAGGACTCCTCTCTGTGTAATATAAAAATGTCTTCTATACTAACATTTTCTAGAGACTGCAGGTTCATCAAAGCTCTTTTAACAACAACTAAACCCAAGCTTCTCCTTATTACTTGGAACAACTCAAAAGAAACTCCTCTTCCAATGTTAACCAAAAGTAATACTTCACCATTGTAATTGTTCATTTGAATTTACCATAATTTGTGCAAAGAGAAGTGGCGGCATCATATTTCTGTCTCAGTCTCACACTCTGTTTCAGTTTGTGTTATGACAACTCTAATCTTGGCTTATCTCACTCTTCTAGTGACAAGAATATAAATATCCCAGCAGTCATCACCAAGTTCTCAAATTAGTTTTTCCCTGAATGTGTCCCCTGAATTATATCTTGCTCTATTTGCACTATATAGTATGATGAAATTTTGCTTTTTCAATAAAGTATGTTTGTCTTCTAATCAATACCAGCTCATATCTTATTCACCCCTACTTGTTCAATCAGTTGGCAGACTTTCTTGCCAATAGTATGGGCCGAGTTTAGATCAAAAGTATGTTACTGGTTGCTTACAATACTCCAGACGCAGAGGGGAAAAAACATAAGTACATTTTTAAAACTCAGAAAATGTGGCTATTAAAGAAGAAATATTGACACATTGAGGCATAAGTGAGTAAGCAATAATTCAAAAAAGGAGCGTGTAGGCAACATTTTCAAGGACAAGTAAAACCTGAAATTAGTCATGACAAATAAGTAATAGTCATAAAAATGAACAAAAAATATTTGATGGGGTTCTAGAAAAAAGAAATGCATAATGAAAGGCATAGAGATATAAGATAACATGTTGTATGCCAGGGTTGGCAAGATTTGTGCTGTGGGAATAGGTAAGTGTGAAGCAGTAGTAAAAGGAGATCTTAAGAAAGATAGTTTTATGGATACCTTGATTGCATATTAAAACTTTGGGGATTATGTAAACAATGGGAAGCCAGTGAATAATTTTTAGCAGAGGACATGTAAAGTCAAAGTTATACTTTAAACTTTCTGATTGCTAGTTCAAATGATTTATTTGAGGAGGGAAAAACTGAGTGAGGTAAGTCGTTGAAAGCTTGGAGGGAGAGTGTGAAATAAATTTTTAAAACATTCAAAAGATCTATTTTAAATATAAATATGTTTGCCTTTGCTTTTATTAAAAATGGTATCCTTTTACAGTCTGTAATTAATGATTTTTAATGCTACATCCCTTCAATATTCTTTACTTCTTTTGTGTCGTCTTGAATTTAACTTTTTATGCCTTAATTTTATCTGCTCTTAGGCCTGTTGTCCTTAAAATTTAAGATCTTTTGTTGGTTTTTGAAATCATCTATCTCAAAATGGCTGGGGACTAGGTTAGTTTCCTCTTCCCCCATTTGAAATAACCCAAACACTGAGAAATAGAAAAAAAAAATGCAAACTACAACTGTATATAAATAACAGGCAATTGCAATTCTGAAGGACAATCATATGAAGATGGACTTTCTAAAGTTATATTAGCTAGGAAGTACAGGACAGCAACAGTAGAAGACATCTATGATCACTGATCTCACATAAAGCAGGGAGACCACATTACAAAATGGGGGTAAATTCTGAAAAGAAACAAACAGATAAACAGACAAAAAAAATCTATCTATCTATCTACCTACCTATCTAGCTAATCTATCTATGTAGGAGAGAGAGGGAAAGGGGAGAAAGAAAGAAAAAAGAGAGAGAGAGAGATTTTTACAGAAATAAAAGATAACTTGATTGGGGCAGAAAACTTACGAAGTTGAGCATCTTTTTCTGTGCTTAGTTACAATCCAATTATCTATTTTGGAGGAGTGTCTTTTGAAATTCTTTCACATGTTTTTCACAGATTTGTAGCTAAGCATTTCATTTTATGTTATTTTAAAAATAATTTAAAAATAACTTATGGTTATTATTTGCTAGAGTTTTTACATATGTGTGTCTCTCTCTATATATATTAGTTATCTGATTCCAATAATCTCTCTAAACTCATTGATTATACATTCACACACTTTATGCCTTTTTTTTTTTTAACTTAAACAATGGTACTTTGTTCCACCAAAAAAAAAAGAGACTTTTTTCTTTTTTAAACTGGGTGTATTTAATTCCTGTTTTTACTGGTTGCCTGTAAATTGTAAATTTCTTTTTCCTGCCTTAGTGCACTAACTGCTTTCTAGAACTTCCAGTACAATGTTGAATAGAGGGGATAAATACAGATATCTTTTGTCTTTTTTCTGATCTTGGAGATCTTTCAGTCTTTCACCATTAAGGATTTCACACTTGTGCACACTTAAAAAGACTATATATTCAGCTCTTGATAGTGAAGTGTTCTAATTTAAATGTCTTTTAGGTCAAATTGGTTAATTAACGTTGTTCAATTCTTCCATAGACTTAATAATTTCTTGTTTTTTTATTAATTTTTAAGAGAGGATAAATATACAGTCTGCTCTATTGTAGATTAGATTTGTCTGTTTCTCTTGAAAGTCTATCAGTTTTTGCCTTGTATTATTTTATATCTCTGTTATTAGATGCCTAAATATTTAGAATTACTATGCACTTTTAATGTTTTAACACTTTTATCATTAAGAGATAGCTCTTTATTCCTCATAATTTTCTTTGTCATGAAATTTAATCCAATATTTGTATAGTTGGTATTTATTTTGTTTAGTGTTAGTAGGGCACACATATTAATTATTTATTCCTTTACTTTGATTCTATGTGTGTGTTTTAATTTCAGGTTTATTTTTTATATGTAGTACATTACGGGGCTTTGATTTTTTTTTCAATCTGATAATATTTGCTCTTTAATTGAGGTGTTTAGACCATTTATATTTAATGTGACTATTGACATGGTTATATTTAATACTAACTTTGTGCTATTTATCTTTAGTTTGTTCCATCTCTTCCTTGTTTTCTCTCTTTTTCTATATCTTTATTGATTAATTATTTCCTATGATTTTTTTATCTTCTTTTGGCATATTTGCTAAAAGTCTTTATTTTTCTAGAGTTGTGGTTGCTTTGGGGTTATGCTACACTTCTTTAATATTTCACAGTCTCCGTTCAAGGAATACTGTGGCATACCACATTGCATGTAGTATAAATACCTTAAGATAGCATACCTTTATTTCTCTCCATCCACCCTTTCTGCAAATATAAGCTTATATATAAATTTAAAACCTACTAAATATTATTTTTTTTTAAATTTTCAAATAAAATAAATAAAAGTTTAAATAAAATTCTATTTTAAATAGATTTAAATAGTAAGAGAAAAAGATTACATCTTAATGTCTGTAGTTACCGTTTCGAGTACTCCTTATTTCCACCAGTAGCATTTTCTTTCTGCCTGAAAAACTTTAACGGTCTTTGAAAGTTGGATCTGCTGGTTGTTGGGCTGCCAGGTTGTCAGTGTGATCAGTTAGGACAATGAGACAAACTGAAAATAACAATTAAGCCTTATATGCTCACTGCAACAGTCTAAATAAGAGGCATAAGAGGGCTGGCTCCCAAGTGTTCGTTTTATCCCTAAGAAATGGCACCAGACAAGAGTCCTGTGCATGCAATCCAAGTGGAAGGAATTATTTTGTTATTGGAGAGCCCCAAACAAACGTTTCCTAGCTCTACTTGGACCTGTAGGTCCAGAGGGAGTCAGGGGAAGGAAGTGCTTGGAGTGGAAAAGTACTCAGTCAAGGTAGAGAAAAATTCATTATCCAAGGCTTTTCCCATAATGAGGTCTTGGCAGATCTGCCTAAAAAGTGCCTTAGCAGAGGTCCCTGTTAAGGAATCTTCTGAGCAGAGATGCGCTATGTGTGCGTGGCTGCCTCAGGTGACCTGAGTACATAACTGCAACTTCCTTTAGAAACGGCGGTGCATTGACCATGTCTCATGGTCTTGTCTCACCATGTCTTGTGAGTAAAGGAGAGCTTTCTCACAATAAGCCTACCAGACAAAACCTTATAATTGCCCATACCAAACTGGAAAGATCACACATAGGATTTTGTTGTGAAGCCAGATTCTTTACTTGAGATAAAATCAGCCTTCACATGTTTAAAGAATTCTTGATTTCATCTTCTTTTTTAAAAGGTATTTCATTAGACAAAGAATTTTAGGTTTATTCTTTTCTCAGTACTATTAAGTAAATGTTCCACTATTTTCTCACTTGCATAGTTTTCCATGAGAAAAATGCTGTTATCTTTATGTTTGTTCCTCTGTATGTAATATATACATGCTCTCCAGCTGCTTTTAAAATTTTATCTTCATCAATGATTTTAATATATTTGATTATGATTTACTTTGGTGTGTTTTTATTCATATTTTTTGTGCTTGAGTTTCATTGACTTCCTTAGTTCTTAGGGTTTAAGATTTTCTATGAATTTGGAAAAAGTTTAGCATTATTTCTTTAATACTTTTGTTTTTACTTCTCTCTTCTTTCCTTTGGGGATACCAACTCAATGTATATCAGATCACTTGAAGATGCACCACAGGTTATTAAGAATCTGTTATTTTTCTTTGTTTTAATTTGCATACTTCCTATTATAGTGTCTTTTCATTAACCTTTTCTTCTACAGTGCCTAATCAACTGTTAATATTCCATACAGGTTTTTATCTTACATATAGTTTTAATTTCTCGAATACAATATGGTTATTTTTATAGCTTCCAGGTCATTACTTAATTTTTATAATATGGAATACAATTATAATAATTGCAACCCAGTTCTGGGTTGCATTGAATTGATTATTTTTCTCATTAATTATGGTTTATATTTTTCTACTTCTTTATATACTAACAATTTTTTTTATTTATTTATTTTTTGAGATGGAATCTCGCTGTGTCGCCCAGGCTGGAGTGCAGTGGCGCGATCTCGGCTCACTGCAAGCTCCGCTTCCCGGGTTCACACCATTCTCCTGCCTCAGCCTCCCAAATAGCTGGGACTACAGGCGCCCGCCACCATGCCCGGCTAATTTTTTGTATTTTTTTTTTTTTTTTAGTAGAGACGGGGTTTCACCGTGTTAGCCAGGATGGTCTTGATCTCCCTTGTGATCTGCCCGCCTCGGCCTCCCAAAGTGCTGGGATTGCAGGCATGAGCCACCGTGCCCGGCACAATTTTTTTTATTAAATGAAAGATATTATGAACTTTACCTTATTGGATATTGATGAGCTGCCCCATTCCACCCCCCCACTCCTGCTGCATACACAATGAAGAATTGATGGCTCAAATTGTCAGTAGTGTTGAGGTTTAGCAACAACCCTGTCCTAGGCTAAACACTTTTTAGGTACTGTCATCCAAATCATAAAAGGGATCTGAAGAAATGACACTGCCTCCAAGGAAATTAACTATGTATGGGTAATACAGAACAAAGTATGGGTACTGCCGTGTTTCACTTTTTTCATGAAAGATATAGCAAAATCTTCAACAAGGAAAAATGTTGAACTTATTCTTTAATTTTTGGTTTTTAGAAAATTATGACAACTTAAAGTATGTTTTAAAATATAATCTATATAATTTATATGATTACTTTTATAAAATAAGAAATTAAAATAAGTTACTTACAATATCAGTAATATATTAGGTAATGTCTCTGAAAAGCTTTTCTGTTACTGAGAAGTTCACTGAATATCTCATATTGAACTTAAACCTGAGTTATTTTTCTTTACAGAAAGACATTTCCAAATTTGCTGACATCTTTAGTACTAATAACTCACTGTCAGTAGATGCTTTCTAGCAGATTTCTTTTTAAATAACAAACAATTTGTACTTTTAAGCTAACTGAGACAATAAAAAGAGTTGAGCTGCTTTTCAAAGATAAACATTGTTGTAGGGATAGAGAATTTTTTAAACTATTGTTTTTTAAAACTTATTTTCAGAAATAAACTTTTTTATATTGCATCAATATGTCTGTGTGATTATCTTCTCTAGCTCTGATGACAATTAAAACCAACTATCGAAATAAATTTAACTTAAAATTAGATTTTTATTTACTGTGTAACAAGGAGTTAAATTCCAATTTTCAGAAATAATAATGCATCATGTTGCTATAATAAAAATGTAATATTTTTTACAGTAAATAAATATAAAATAATGATTTTATAATATTTTCTTCGTGCTTATCTTTAAGTACCACTTTCTGAGTGCATTTTTTTTTATCTTATCATTTTATTTTTTGAGACAGTCTCACTCTGCTGCCGAGGCTGGAGTGCAGTGGTGCGATCTTGGTTCACTGAAACCTCCACCTGCCAGGTTCAAGCAATTCTCCTGCCTCAGCCTCCCAAGTAGCTGGGATTACAGGAGTGTATCACCACACCTGCCTAATTTTTGTATTTTTAGTAGAGACGGGGTTTCGTCCTGTTGGCCAGGCTGGTCTCAAACTCCTGACCTCAGGTGATCCGCCCGCCTTGGCTTCCCAAAATTCTGGAATTACAGACGTGAGTTGCTGTGCCCGGTGTTATGAGTGCATTTTAGAATACACATGGATTATTACTACAGATGTACATGTGAGTTTTATATATATACATATATATGTATATATATTCATGCATAAAATTATATGAATGGCAACTCGTTTCTTTACCCGTAAAGATGTGAGAAAAAATAATGTAAATACTGCTTTATGAAAGTTACCTCTGTTGGTTTCCTAAAAGAGGTAGAATTTCTCCTTTGAGAACTAACACTTTTTGGTTCTTACAGTTATCATAAATATAATTGGCTTTTTTTAATTGCCTCCAATTTTCAGCAGTACTATTTCATTTTTATAAAAAAATTAAATTTCCATTTAAAAAGAATTAAGGCATATTTATTTTATGCTTCTAGTCTTTCTGTATAACTATTTTGGTGTTCATGTAAGTTTATGTAGTTTTGATAGAAATATTTAATTTGGAGAGGACTATGTCTAGCAATAAGCCTGTAAAATACTCAATAACTGTATTATCTGAAAAACAACATTAATTTTTAAAATTATTCTTTAATATCAATTATTATCATTACAAAATTATACATTTAGGTATTATTAAATAGTGTTGATTTTCAATATACCCATTCATATCCACTATTTTATTTTTCTGTATAAAACAATTGACTCACATTTTGAAGAGTTTTTTTCTAATATGTATTAGGAAATGAAGCCAAAACAGCAGATTTTAAACTTTTCTAATATTTCAAGGGAACATGAGTATATACTTGGATCATTTTAATGTATGCAGTTTTTCTGTTTCTTTAATTTTGCTTTATGGATTATTTCTATTACCATAAAGTTAGCACAGTTCTATAATGGCATTATCAGAGCCCTCATATGTGGAAGAGAAGCCTATTATGTTTTCAATAACAAAACATATTAGAATGAACTCACCTGCTCTTTATGGGCTTTATAAATTAGAAGCATAAAAACAAAAGCAACTGTTTCAAGAAAGGTTCTAAGGCATGTATTATTATGGGATCTGCAAATTCTACTGTACGCAATGACCTACTACCAAGAAATTCACACCTAACTAGAAACAAGTCATGCTTTCTCCAATCAAATTTAAACAACACTTAGCTTATTATTATATAAAATCAAACATGCATAAATCAAATCGTGCCTGAAATATAAACTCATTTTTTAAAATGTTATAAAAACAATGTTTTGCTGTATTTTACTGTCTATTGACCATTTTTAGATATCCTTGCATAAAATGTTAATGGCAGATAAAATTTTAATCTTATCTTTTTAAGTTTGTTTAATTTTATGTGTTTAATATTTCTCTTTCTCACAGTTAAGAAAACTATCTTAAAGAGATTAAGCCATTTCTTAGGGAAACAATACCACACAATGAGATGGAGGAAAAAAAGCCTCTTACTCAATTTTCATATCTTAATTAATCTGTCTTTTAAACACTTCATCATATACTTTTGCAAACAAAACGATGTCTTGCAAATCTAGGACATCGTTGGAATCACACAAATCACATGAAAGTGTTGGTCATCCAAACCAAATAATTGGAAATAATTTCTCAGCATTTCCCCTAATTCTCTCTTGTTTTAACTTTAATACTGTGATGCTAGCCATCAAATAATTTAGTTTGCTATTATATTTTATAAAAATTAAGTCACATAGGGCTAAATAAATTACAGATTGACACTGGATTGTAGGGAAAAGAACAGTTTCAACTAACCTATCTTGGAGCATGTTTGGTAACAGATGAGGAGTTGGAGATACAGCACAATCAAACAAACAAAAAAGTTTGGATCCTGAAAAAAGAGGATGTGGGAGGAAGTCCAAATTAACATAATTTCTTCCACCAGATATCATGATTGAGACTAAGAATGAACATGAGAACAAACCATGTGGATGACAGGTAACTAGTTAGTAGATTGTCTCAAAATCTAATAATTGTTCCTAACCTCCACAGTTAGGCTAATGTCTCCTTTCTTTGTGTGTCTCTAAGTATATATTGCATATGTATATCTATTGTATGAGTTCTCTGCATTAGGTTGCATTTAAATAAAAGCATAAATGCATGATTTGAATAACTGCTTTCTCAAATTTAAGATTTTTTTTTTTTAGGAGCAAGGAAAATCTTTAGCTATATTGATGCATACAATTATCTAATGTTAATCAGGAGAACAGAGAAAAATGTGAAACCATACATGTTTATTCTTCAACCAATAGGCTCTCTTTGTTTTCTTCCTGTCTCCTTGGCTTCTCCTGAAGCAGTTTTTGCTAAATAGTCCTCATCTTTTTATATCTTTATGTTGTGATGCCATAAGACCCAGCCATCTTCTCTCTGAAGACTCACTTCCCAGGCCTACTGACTCAATGCCATAACTTTAAATCCTATCTAGACAAAGACGAGTCTTCTCATATGTACATCTGTTGAGCAAGTGATGTTTATTATCTTTCACCAGGCATAGAAGTCCCAATCCCTTTACCACTGCATCTTGGTATTGGAGTTGCCAGGAAAAACACCGTGCAGTCAAGTGCTGTCCATCCAACAACACTCTTGCCACAAAGAGAAGACCTGGACAAAATCATCTCCAATGGTGGGCAAAAATCTCCTATCGCCAGAAAGTCCCTTTTGGCAACCATTTTAGGCCAATTGGCCTGCAGGAACTCATCTTGTGTTGCAGTAGAAGGATCCATCCCCTCCTCATAGAAGACAGATATAGCAGAGGGAGTGTCCAGGTGCCATACACCACATGTTTAAGCACAACAATTGAGTATACATTGAGCCTGAAACAAAGAAAAATGTCTCTACACAAGGTAATAAGTCCAGTAGAGGCTATGAGGACACTTTATCTCTTTGTAAGAAAGTGTTACATGCCAAAGGACAATTCTTTTATGGCCCATTGGGGGTCAAAACAGTGCATGCATAAGACTATCTTTCTCAACAGCAGCTCTATTCCTGACTTCTCAAGATCGCAAGACTCATATGGCCTTAACATAGTCAAAACTTAATTATCACTCACCCTCCAAATGAGGCTCTGTGTGTCAACATATAATAGGAAAATCTGGAAAATCTGTGAGTTAATGTTAAGACTGTGATAACACGGTATTTTAATGCATTTTTCTATTATTAATCTCCCTTTTCTAAAATTTTGAATTTAGTTATTTGTAAAGTAAGAAAATGGCCCATGGTACAGAGTTAACTTATTTTAGCAGTTTTATATACTCTTTTGTCATTGTGGACTTAATGTTATAGACAGCACAAATATCAATTTTGTTTCATTTTTCCCCCACAGCCTACATAAGGGTCAGGACCATTGTTTTTTTTTAGTTCCCCTTATAGCATAGTTTACCATTTCAGTGCAACTGTACTTTTGAAATGGGAGGCATATTAAGCTTTACCTTATAATTCTGAAAGCAGACATTTCACAGATTTATACCATGAGCTTCTCTCCCAAAATAGCATTCTGTAGTCCTGTCTAAGAGGATAAGTTTGTCATTTTGTAGACATTAATTTCCCCTTGACAGTTATTCTATGGACATTACAGGTGGTTAGAGTTGAAAGAAGAGGAACACATAAATATAATAATTGTTCTCAATTGGGGACATTTTTTTTTTCTCCCAGGTAACATTTAGAAATGCTGAGAAATCCTTTTGATTGTGAAACATGAGAGGGTGCCACTGGCATGTAATGGGTTAGTGAATATGGATGCTACTAGACATTTCATAAGGCACAACGTAGCATCACACAACATGAAGTTATCTGGTCCCAAACGTCCATGGTGCCAAGGTTGAGAAACCCTTGACCAAAAATATTGATAACATTTTTTACAATTAATTTACTTTACGTAATTGATTGATCTGATGATGTATTATAATACAAGGATAAATTTGAAAGAAAAGCAGATAAAGGCAGAATATGTAGTATTAATATGTTACTACCAATAATGAGTAATCTTGGATTTTATTTTTTGTTTTTAACAGAAATATATGTATTCCTCTTTATAGAGAATGAGATATATATACATATCTCCTAACAAATTGGAAATAACAGGCTAAGAAATAAAGGGGAGAGAAAGAGAATGTGTGTTACTGGTTTACTAAGAGGTTTCTTAAATATTATCTCAGTGACTTGGTACTCTCTGGGTTAAGAACTTTATTCCGATTATTATGATCACACAGCTTTGGAAATGCTGAGAAGCTGCTTATTCTTCATGAACACATGTGGTTTTCTTTTTTCTATCCAGGTCGCAGTATGGTGTCCTTCATACACCATATAGTATATTAAGAAAATCTGGAAACACATAACTCTTCATAGCCAGAGTTGCCATTTGTCTCCATGTTCTTCATAGAATAAAAAATTAACTCCATATTCAAACACTAGTATATGCAATAACAAAAAATTAAATAAAAAGACATACATGGCAAACAAGAAAATTAGAAAAAAAAGGTCTGGATTCATACAAATCAGTTATTTTATCACAGATCTTCCAATTTTTGCTTGATAAAATGAGAGATTTTTAAAAAAAAATATTTAATCTATAAAATTTTACTTTATATGTTTAATACATTTTAATTGATTGCTTACTTGATTTCTTCCTATGCTGGATGCTGTTCAAAGGCAATAAAACAAAGTCTCATCACTGCGCAGCTTCCATCTAGTAGGAGAAGACAGACAGTGGATAGATAAACACATAAAAACTAAGTATCAGATTAGACAGTTATTAAGTGCTGCAAAGTCCATGAAAACATATGACAGAGAGATGGAGAGTGGAAATTACCATAGGTAAATAGACTCTAAAACCAAAATATATAAAACTTGCATTATTACATGGTTCAGCTTAGTATATAGCATTGGATGGTCAGATAAGGCTTTCTGATGTAGTGAAAATTGAGCAGATAAAAAAACTGAGAGACAAAGCAATATAAGTTTCTTTAGGAGAGCATTTCTGATAGAAGGAGTAAGTGTCAAGTCCTGGAGTCCAGAGCAAGCATGTTGTTTTGTGAAGAAGCAAAGTGTGGGTTGAAGTGAGGAAGAGGAGATGTGAAAAATGATGTCAAAGGAATTACAAGGAGGCTTTAGATGTCTGTAAGAATTTGGGGCCGGGTGCGGTGGCTCACGCTGCAAATCCCAGCACTTTGGGAGGCAGAGACAGGTGGATCACCTGAGGTCAGGAGTTTGAGACCAGCCTGGCCAACATGGTGAAACCCCATTTCTACAAAAGTACAAAAAAAAAAAAAAAAAAAAAAGCCGGGCATGATGGCGGGTGCCTGTAACCGCAGCTACTCAGGAGGCTGAGGCGGAAGAATCACTTGAACCGGGAGGCGGAGGTTGCAGTGAGCCGAGATAGTGTCACTGCACTCCAGCTTGGGCGAGACAGTGAGACTCTGTCTCAAAAAAAAAAAAAAAGAAGAAGAATTTGGATTATGATTTTAATAATATTGTAAAGCCTTTGAAAACTTTTATGTGAAGACATAACTAGTTAAATATTCTAAAATAATAGCTATAATTTTTATGTACAGAATAGACTGGATAATGTAGAAAATGTAAGACATATAGAGAATTTAGACTCTAGGATGTGTCTAGAATGAAGACAATGTAGAGTGGAAACACAAAGTCAAGTTGTTGGGATAATTTAGTGGTCCAGGTAAGGGATAGATGACGATAGCTTGGACCAAGGTGATATTTTCGGGGGAGATAAAAACTGGAGGCCAACAGGGTGCATATTGTGGGTGGAGCAGACAGGATTTATCTTTGAATGGAACATAAAGAATGAGAGAAAGTGATGAGTTAAAGATTACTACAAGTGATCTTTACAGTTAAAAGGTCCGAGTAACAGAATTAATGAAGGCAATATTTACTGCGTTTGGAAGTAATTATAGAGATTACTAATAGAAAAGTGCATTAAGGTATCAGTCATCACAGTCTTAATATTAACTCACAGATTTTCCAGATTTTTCTATTATATGTGGTAATTTACTTGTTTAGGAAATACTAAAATAGCTATATATTTTCAAGTTTTTCCCAACATTATGATTTTCATAGCTGTTTCATCTCTGATGCATTAGATGTGAATAATATAACAAATACATAATCAACAATACTTTCTACACCAAGAGCATTTGAAGTTCATATACTATTTCTATAACCAAAAAACAAATGGAGTTTATTGACTGGCAGGTTTCCTTTAGAATGACAAAAGATTGAAAAGAGCTTAGTCACTGCATATGCTAAATATCTGGGTATTAGATTTTTAGGCACAAAGAATACCTCATTGATATATAAAATGTAGAAATGAAAAAAAAAAAGTCCTTTGGGAGATAGGTAACTGTGGATAGTATCTACAGAGGTGAAAATTTACTAAACTGATTGCTTGCATTAGTGGTTTTCAGAAACTGATTTCAATACAACAAACAAAAATAAGAGCTGCTCTGGGCCAGGCACGGTGGCTCACACCTGTAATCCCAGCACTTTGGGAGGCCAATGAGGGCAGATCATGAGGTCAGGAGATCGAGACCATCCTTGCTAACACGGTCAAACCCTGTCTCTACTAAAAAATACCAAAAAAAATTAGCCGGGCGTGGTGGCGGGCGCCTGTAGTCCCAGCTACTCGGGAGGCTGAGGCAGTAGAATGGCGTGAACCCGGGAGACGGAGCTTGCAGTGAGCTGAGATTGCACCACTGCACTCCAGCCTGGGCGACAGAGCAAGGCTCCGTCTCAAAAAAAAAAAAAAAAAAAAAAAAGGAAAAAGAAATAGAGCTACTCTGGAGGAAGCATGACTAGGTGAGCTTGCCAAGCTCTCTGTTATGTTATAGTCTGTTACATCCTATGACACTTAAGAAACTTTTAAGATATATATCAACTATCACAACATGGAGCTTGAATGTATCCTTTGCCCACTTTTTAATAGGGTTGTTTTTTCCATGTTGATTTTTTAAGTTGCTTAGATTTTAGATGTTTGACCTTTGTTGGATGAATAGTTTGCAAATATTTTCTCCCTTTCTGATGGTTATCTGCTTACTCTATTAATGGTTTCCTTTGCTCTACAGAAGCTCTTTAGTTTATTAGGTACCATTTGTCACTTTTTGTTTTTGTTGCTATTGTTTTTGGCATCTTCATCATGAATTTTTTGCCAGGTATTATGTTCAGAATGATATTTTCCGGATTATCTTCCAGGATTTTTATAGTTTTAGGTTTTACATTTAAATCCTTATTCTATATTGAGTTGATCTATGTATATGACATAAGAAAAGGGCCCAGCTTCAATCTGCACAAATGGCTAGCCAATTATCTCAGCACCATTTTTTGAATAGGCAGTCTTTTTTCCATTGCTCATTTTTTTCAACTATCAGATGATTGTAGGTGTGCTGCACTATTTCTGGGCTCTATATCCTGTTTTATTGGTCTATGTGCCTGTTTTTATAACAGTACCATGCTGTTTTGGTTACTGTTGCCTTATAGTGTATTTTGAAGTCAGGTAATGTGATGCCTCCAGATTCATTCTTTTTGCTAAGAATTGTCTAGTCTATTTGGGCTCTTTTTTGATTCTATATAAATTTTGAAATAGTATTTTTCTAATTCTGTGAAGAATGTAATTAGTAGTTTGATAGCAATGGCATTGCATCTATTAATTGCTTTGGGCAGTATGACCATTTAACAATATTGATCTTTCCTGTCCATGAGCATGGAATGTTTTTCCATTTGGTTGTGTCATTTCTAATTTCTTTGATCAATGTTTTGTAATTCTTATGGTTGAGATCTTTCACCTCCCTGGGTAGCTGTATTCCTAGACATTTTATTCTTTTTGTTGCTATTGTGAATGGGATTGTGTTCTTGATTTGACTCTCATGTTGGATATTGTTGGTGTATAAGAATGCTATTAATTTTTGTACATTGATTTTGTTTCCTGAAACTTTGCTGAAATTGTTTATCAGCTCAAGGAGGTTTGGGACAGAGACTATGAAGTTTTCTAGATACAGAATCACATCATCTACAAACAGATATGGTTTGATTTCCTCTCTTCCTATTTGGATAACTTCTATTTTTTTTCTTTTCCTGATTGCTCTGGCCGGGACTTCTAGTACTATGTTTAATAGGAGTTGTGAGAGAGAGCATCCTTGTCTTGTTCCAATTTTCAAGGGGGAGGCTTCCAGCTTTTGATCATTCAGCATGATATTGGTCATGGGTTTGCAATAGACGGCTCTTAATATTTTGAAGTTAGTTCTTTCAATGCCTAGTTTATTGAGGGTTTTTAGCATGTAGGGATATTGAATTTTATGGAAAATCTTTTCTGCATCTATTGAGATAATCATGTGTTTTGTCTTTAGTTCTATTTATGTGATGAATCAGATTTATTGATTTGCAAAGTTTGAAAAAACCTTGTATCCCAGGGATGAAGCCTACTTGATTGTGGTGGGTGGTGGGTTAGCTTTTTGATGTGCTACTAGATTTCACTTGCTAGTGTTTTGTTGAGAATTTTTGCATCCATGCTCATCAAGGATATTGGCCTAAAGCTTTCTTTTTTGTTGTATCTCTACCAGGTTTTGTTATCAGGATGATGCTGACTTCATAGAATGAGTTAGGGAGGAGTCCCTCCTCCTTAATATTTTGGTATAGTTTCAGTAGGAATAGTACCAGCTCTTCTTTTTATATCTGGTAGAATTTGGCTATGGTAGAATTAGAATTAGAATGTGTCTGGTCCTGGGTTTTCTCTGATTGGTAGGCTTTTTATTACTGATTCAATTTTGGAACTCATTATTATCCTATTCAGGAATTCAATTTCTTCCTGGTTCAGTCTTGAGAGGTTGTATATGTCCAGGAATTTATGCATTTCTTCTAGATTTTCTAGCTTGTGTGCATATAGGTATTCATACTGTTCTCTGAGGGGGTTTTTTTTTTAATTGCTGTGTGGTCGGTGGTAATGCCCTTTTGTTATTTCTGGTTGTGTTTATTTGGGTCATCTCTACTTTTTCTCTTTACTATTCTAGCTGGTGTTCTATCTGTCAAAAAGCATATGAAAAAATTCTCAACATCACTAACCACTAGAGAAATGCAAATCAAAATCACAATGAGATACCATCTCACACCAGTCAGAATGGCTATTATCTCAAAAAGTCAAAAATAACAAATGCTGGCGAGATCATGGAGAAAAGGGAACACATAACACTTACAATGCTGGTGAAAAGGCAAATTAGATCAGCTATTGTGGAAAGCAGTTTGGCAATTTCTCAAAGAACTCAAAACAGAATTACCATTTGACCCAACAATTTCATTATAGGGCATATATCCAAATGAATACAAATCATCCTACCATAAAGACACATGCACTCATATGTTCATCACAGCACTATTCACAGTAGCAAAATCAGAACCAAACCTAAATGCCCATCAGTGGTAGACTGGATAAAGAAAATGTGGTAAATTTACACTATGGAATACTTTGCCGTGGTAAAAAGAACACAATCATGTATTTTGCAGCAACGTGGATGCAGCTGGAGGCCATTATCCTAAGCAAACTAACACAGGTACAGAAAATCAAATACCACATGTTGTCACTTATAAGCGGGAGCAAAACACTGAGTACATATAAACAAAGGAGGGGAACAAGAGACATGAGGCCTATTTGAGGGTAGAGGAAAGGAGGAGGGTGAGGTTGAAAAAATATCTATCAATTACTATGCTTATTACATAAGTGAGGAAATATTCTGTAAACTAAACCTCCAAGAGAAACAATTCATCTGTAATAACACACACACCAAAAGCTAGCAAGACAGTATTATGTTAATTTAAAAAAACAAAAATTATTTTCATTAAATTAGGAGAAAGACAAATTCACCACAATTCTTTGACATTGTTTATAGAGCACAAGACAGTGCATTTAAAGAAAAAAATATATACATAGCATGTGAATGAAGAAAAACAAAATGATTATAGCTATAATGTGGTATATTATGGTAATAGGGAATTACTATGGTGAAATTATTGGAAATGAGTGGCATTTAGTCAGAATATAAATTTTATTAAGTAGCTAACCAGTACTCCTCCCACGGTGTGGGTAAATTTTTTTTTTTTTTTTTTTTTTTTTGAGATGGAGTCTCGGTGTGTCACCCAGGCTGTAATGCAGTGGCCCAATCTTGGCTCACTGCAAGCTCCGCCTCCCGGGTTCACGCCATTCTCCTGCCTCAGCCTCCCTAGTAGCTGGGACTACAGGCGCCCACCACCATGCCCGGCTAATTTTTTGTATTTTTAGTAGAGATGGGGTTTCACCGTGTTAGCCAGGATGGTCTCGAACTCCTGACCTTGTGATCCGCCAGCCTCGGCCTCCCAAAGTGCTGGGTTTACAGGCGTGAGCCACTGCGCCCGGCCGGGTAAATTTATGAAAAAAATTTTCTCACTATTAAAAAAAAAGATGTTGTTCAAATGTGCAGCCTGATTTTCACAGTCAGGTAACTTGTAGATATCTTTAGACCTTACTTCTCATGCTGTGAGACCCGTCGAGTCTCTGCAGGTGAAACTGCATAAAGGAAGCATTTGGTTGAACACATTCCTTCATGATCCTGATGATGTTCCCTGAAGACATTGTGTGCTGGAATCTGATAATAAATAATTCTTACAAAGAAACCAAAAGGCATAATAAAGGCAAAAGAGAAATAACATTAGCAGCAATTCAAATTCTATATTTCAAAGGAGAAAACAACATAATATTAAAGAAACTTTTAAAATAACATTAACACATCTGTGCATATTTAAAAGACATAAGAAAAATTGTGTTTACATTTAAACACTATCTTATGTTCAATTATAAAAGACAGTATCTTAATACATATTAGGATGCACAGCAGTTTTGTAGTGAATGTTGTTTTCTGAATTTATCAAAGCTGCTAAGACATCTTTGCAAGGGCAATAACGATGAAAAGGCAAATAATAAAATGACTGCAGCATACATAACTAGTAATTATGCTAAATAATCAAAATATCAAGCAAAAGGAAAAAGAAGCAAGAAATCTGTAAAGCCTGTTCAAAGAGGATCATGGTAGGTGGAAAAAAATATTCATTTTCAAAATAACTTTCATGGTGTGATATATTAGGAGATAAGAAAATACAATAACCTTTATATGTCTATCCTTCCTTGAAAACGTCACAAATATGATGAGGGATGATACTTAAAAACAAATAAAATTTTACATACGTACATTTTCTCAGTTTCAACCCTTTATTTTTTATTTATTCATATTTGAATACATACAGTTTCATATTCAGTACAACCAATTGTGCACTCTCTTACACTAGACAGGCTGAAATCTTGGAGGAGACATTTTCATAAAACTATGAAATGTTTTATGAAAATGTCTTTGATCAAATTATTTTAATACATTTTAATTTATTTTAAAATTAAATTATTTTAATACTATTTCTTTAGAAACTTCATTAACTATGGCTCTGGACAAAATTTAATACTTTCTTTTTGACTTTTTTTGAATATTATTACATATATAACAAATATATAATTTCAGTGCTGGAACCAAATTTTTTAAAGAGGAAGATGCTATTGTTTAGGAAAACTAAACATTTGATAAAATTTGGGGGATGGTAAAAGTTGAGATCCTGATGTCAAAAACAACCTGCTCTTTCGGAAAAACTATTTTTTTCCCTCTTAGAAAGAAAGGGGAAACAAGTAAAGAAAAATAAAAAGAAAAAAACATTTTACCTCCCTTCTGCTTGGGATGTAGGACAAATAGAAACATCTTTACATATTCTCATGCCTCAAATACCTTTTTCTAACTATGGTTATTAATAACTTTATTACAGGGCTCTGCTGTTTCTCTGTAAGTTAACATACTGACCTTAGGACTAAGGACCCAAGACTAAGTACATACACACACACACACACACATACACACATACATATATACATATACATATATACATGTGTATATATACTTATATAGTTTTTCATGAATATGTCATATAAATATAAAATTGCATATAACTGTAAAATTATGTTTTCATAGTATCTTCTATTTCCATTTTCTTGAGTGTTTTTTAAATCATAAATGACTTGTTGGATATTTTCAAAGTATTTTGGCCTTTATGGAAATAATCATGACTTTTCCCTTAGATTTATGATATGTATGGAATTGATGGATTTCTTAACATGGAAATCATTTTTATTTACAGAATAAATTTTACCCATTTCAGAAGAATGGATTTACTAAATTTGTGTGAAATTACGTTTTCTGACTTTCTTTAATAATTATCTGGATTTTACTTTCTTCTTTATATTTGTGATATTGAAATGTTTTACAAGATTCCTAGTTTAATGGCACTTTTTCTGTCCTAGTGAAGTTCAAGCACTTCCGTGATTTAAATGTTTTATTTTGGTGGTAGGATTGAGGTTGTCTCTTTTATCTTACAGAACTCTAAATTTTTCCTCTTTACTTCTTTTCTCCTTTACCTTTGTCAAAAAAACAATTTTCTTTTTTTTTTTATCGTGTTTTGTTTTGTTTTATACTTTTCTTCTCCTCCAGAAGCTATGTTTGAAAGACTTAGATACCCTTATGAGTACCCCCTTTTTGTCTTCCTAGCAGTTTTTCTGGATTTACCTCTACTTGCTACAGATTGTCAGAAGGAGGTGCAACCTGAGCAGCATTGAAGGTGGGGATAGGTGATGGGTTTGTTGTCTTTTCCCTTCTTACACAGTTATTTTGTAGTTTTGACTTTGTCGATCATCAAGTATTATCGAAGGTATGTTTTTGCACAGAGATTTAGTTGTTGTGAAGTTATTGCCTATCATTGTTTTAGGCTACCTGATAGTCTCATAGCATCATCATGTAACAGGACACATATACCTGTCTATATAACACAAACTCCAACAAGTAGTGACTTTAAATTATTTTGTTCACCGATCTATCCCTGACACCTGGAACTCCTACATTAAGTATGTTTATTTAAAGGAGATGAGAAATATGTGTTTTGGTCTATTCAATACAGTTTTTCATTTGGAGACCCATCCCTTCCATTAGAAATGTCCAAACCTAGCCCCTTCCTGCAGGAGGGATGGGGACATTGTCTGCATTATATGGCCACAGAAGAAAAAGTTAGGAAAAAATACCCTTACATGTAAAATGATTTAGAGAGATAATAAAAAATAAAGTTTTTCTCTTGCTTTTGGATCAGAAGTTGGAACAAAATAGTCTTGCGACTGGTCAAGAGTGACTCTCCTACCTTTCACACCCCTGCCCACCATGAGAGGGGCCTATATGCACTGGAGAGGAAAACAGGAAAGCTAAAGCAAACATAGATGTCATAGAAAGGAAGAGAAAAAAATAAGGCCATAGAGAGAAAAAACTAGATATTATTGAACTAGCAGTTCCTGATACATGCTCAAATAGAGTGTTCAAACTGACTTTATAATGTTCAAATTAGCTATCACAAATGTTTCTATTACTTAACATGATCATTTAAATTGTCCTTATGAAACAAATTTCAGTGTAAAATTACTGCCAAAGTTTCAAGAGTTCCAATTTTAATACTTCAGTTCACTACTTGTTTTTTTGACAAGATTAGGCACAAACTTCATGAAATCATATTTCTAATGACTTTTTTATTTAACAAAATTCTAATTTGTTCTTTTCTTTTTTTTTTTTTTTTTTTTTTTTGAGACAGAATTTTACTCTTGTTGCCCAGGCTGGAGTGCAGTGGCATGATCTTGGCTCACTGGAACCTCCGCCTCCCGGCTTCAAGCGATTTTCCTGCCTCAGCCTCCTGAGTAGCTAGGGTTACAGGTGCACACCACCACGCCTGGCTAATTTTTTGTATTTTTAGTAGAGACAGGGTTCCACCACGCCTGGCTAATTTTTTGTATTTTTAGTAGAGACAGGGTTTTGCCATGTTGGGCAGGCTGGTCTGGAACTCCTGACCTCAGGTGATCCACCCACCTCGGCCTCCCAAAGTGCTGGAATTATAGGTGGGAGCCACAACCGCTGGCCTCCAATTTGTTCTTATAAATGTATATCTAACCTTGTTATTTCAAATTTTAGTTTTTTTCTTTTGAATTTTTTTGCTTTTAAAATAAAAATTGTGGCTTCATATTTTCATTTTGAATGTCCCATCACTTATTTACATACTTATATATAAAATAAATTGTAATCTTAGCCTCATTACTGATTCATTCCTACCTTTCTTCATATTAGTTTTGTTGTTTTGTCTTGGTTTTACTATGGTTTATATTTTTACTTGCAAGCTTACTTTGACAGAGAGTTTCTGTCTGTGTTTCATCTCTGGCTCTATCTGTATTTCTTTTTTGTTGTTGTTCTTTTTCATTTTCAACATATATTTTAGGTTCAGGAGGCACATGTGCAGGTTTGTTACATGGTTAAATTGAAAGTTGCTGGGGTTTGGTGTACAAATGATTGTTTTCAGCAGGCAGTGAGCATAGTACCTAATAGGTAGTTTTTGGACCCTCATTCTCCTCCCATCCTCCACCCTCCAGTAAGCCCTGGTGTCCATTTTTCCCCTCTTTGTGTCTATGCCTCTAGTTTGTGTCTATGTTTTCTAGTTTGTGTGCATAGAGGTGTTCATAATTGTCTCTGAGAAATTTTATATTTTGGTGAGGTTGGTGGTAACGTCATTTTTGTCATTTATGATTTATGATTGTGCTTATTTGAATCTTCTCTCTCTCTCTTTTTTTTTTTTTTTTTTTTTGAGACAGAGTCTCACTCTGTCACCCAGACTAGGGTGCAGATCTCGGCTCATTGCAACCCCCACCTCCCAGGTTCAAGTGATTCTCGTGCCTCAGCCTTCTGAGCATCTGGGATTACAGGCATGTGCTACCACACTCGGCTAATTTTTGCATTTTTTGTAGAGATGGGGTTTCACCATGTTGGTCAGCCAAGTCTCAAACTCCCAGTCCCAGATGATCCACCCACCTTGGCCTCCCAAAGTGCTGGAATTACAGGCACAAGCCAATATGCCTGGCCTCTCTCTTTTCTAATTCATCTAGCTTGCAGTCATTAATCTTATTTGTTCATTCAAAGAACCAATCTTTGTTTTCATTGCTTTTTTGTATAGATTTTTTCATTTCTGTTTTATTCAGCTCAGCTCTGATTTTGGTTCTTTCTTTTTTTTTTTTTCTTCTAGCTTCGGGGTTAGTTTGCTCTTGTTTTTCTATTTCCTCTGAGTTTGATATTTGATTGTTTATTTGAGCTATTTCTAACTTCTTGATGTGGCGTTTTGCACTATAAACTTTGTTCTTAACACTGCATTAGTCCTGTCTCAGAGATTCTGGTATGTTGTATCTTCGTTTTCATTAGTTTCAAAGAATTTTTTGATTTCTGACTTAATTTCATTCTTTTTCCAAGTGTCATTTAGGAGGAGGTTAATTCTATATTATTGTATTGTTTTGAGAAATCTTATTTATATTGATCTCAACTCTTATTTCGCTGTGGTTGAAGAATGTGGTTGTTATGATTTTTTTTAATTTGTTGAGAATTGCTTTATGGTTGAGTGTACAGTTGACCTTAGAATACGTGCCAAGTACACATGAAAAAAATATACTGTTGCTGTTCAGTAGGGCATTTTGTGGATGCTTATTAGAGTCTTTTGGCTGTATGTTGAGTTTAGTATCTTTAATACTTTTGAGTTTAATATCTTTATTAGTTTCTTGCCTTGATAATCCACCTAACACTGAAGTCTACCACTGTTATTGTGTGGTTAATTAAGTCTCCTCATAGGTCTCTAAGAACTTGTTTTATGAATCTGGGTGCTCCAATGTTGGGTTCATATATATATAGGATAGTTAAGTATTCTTATAAATTAACTCTATTATTATGCAATGCCCTTCTTTATTGCCTCCAATTGTTGTTGGTTTAAATTATGTTTGTTGGAAATAAAAATAACCCCTTTTTTGTTGTCTGCTTGATAGATCCTTCTCCATTCCTTTACTTTGAGACTATGTGTGTCATACACTGTTGGATTGGTCTCTTGAAGACAGCATAGAGTTGGGTTTTGCTTCTTTATCCAACTCACCATTCTGTATCTTTTAAGTGGGACTTTTGCTCATTTACATTCAAGGCTAATATTGATATATACAGATTTGTTCCCATCATCATTTTGTTAGCTAGTTGTTAGGTAGACTTGATTGTATAGTTCATCATGTCAGTGGGCTATGTATTTAGTGCATCTCTGTGGTGGCAGGTCTTTCATTTCCATGTTTAGCACTCCCTTAGGGACTTCTTGTAAGGCAGGTATGGTGGTAATGATTCCCCTTAGCATTTGCTTGTCTAAGAAATGTTTTATTATCCTTCACTTATTAAGCTTAGTTTGGCTGGATATAAAATTCTTTCTTGTTTGGTATTCTTTTTCTTTAAGAACACTGAATATAGCCCCCATAATTGTTTCTGGCTTGTAAGGTTTCTGCTGAAGAGTGTGTTGTTAGCCTGCTGGAGTTCCCTTTGTTGATGACCTGTATTTTCTCTCTAGCTGCCTTTAAGATTTTTTCTTTCCATTGACTTTGTTGAACCTGATAACTATGTGTCTTGGGGATGTTCGTCTTGTATAGAATAAGACAGTGTTTCTCTGAATTTCTTAAATTTGTGTGTCTATCTCTCTAGGGAGGTTGGGGAAATTTTCTTGAAAAATGTCCTCGCATATGTTTTTCAAGTTGCTTGCTCACTCTCCATCTCTTTCAGGAATGACAATGAGTGGTAGGTTTGGTCTTTTTGTCCCATATTTCACAGGAGTTTTGTTCATTTTTAAAATTCTTTTCTAAAATTTTTGTCTGCCTCCAATGGTTTGAAGGAGCAGTGTTTGAGTCCTGAGATTCTTTTCTCAGCTTAGTCTCTTCTGCTATTAATGCTTCCAGTTGCATTCTGAAATTCTTGCAGTAAATTTTTATTTCCTGAAGTTCAATTTGGTTCTTTTTAAAGTGGCTATATCATCTTTCAACTCTTGAAAATTTTACTATTTTCCTTGCACTGAATTTTAACCTTCTCCTGTATCTTGATGAATTTTATTGCCATCTAGATTCGGAATTCTATGTCTGTCATTTCAGCCATTTCTTTCTAGTTAAGAATCATTGCTCAGGAGCTAGTGTGGTTGTTTTGAGGTAAGAAGACTTCTGGCTTTTAGAGTTGTCAGAGTTCTTGAGCTGGTTCTTTCTCACCCGTGTGGGCTAAAGTTTCCTTAATTTTTGTAGTTGCTCCTTTTTGGATGGGGCCTTTTCCTTTTATATTCTTTGATGCACTTGAGGGTTGGCTTCAGTATAAGTTGGGTTTGCTCAACTGGCTTTATTTCTGGATGCTTTCAGTGGGGGAAGGCTCATGTTAGCACTCCTGTACCATGTGCTCTAATCGTAGAGGGCTGGGACCAGGCCCACAACTTTGTTCTCTAGCCCCTCATAGTCAAACACCTGCTCTATTGGATTGGTCAACATGTTCCCATCCACTGGCAACAACACTGTGATAGATGTTGCTGGCAAATTGCTCTGGCAGGGCAGTAAGCAGGCCCCTATACATGTGTGTGCCAGTAAGACAGCAACATGCCTCCATGCATGTGTGTGTTTGTGGGGTGCCAGGGGGAGGCTGCAGGCAAGTGCATACTGGTGGCTGAAGGCTGTGGGCAAGTGCACACTGGTGAATGTCTGTCTGCAAAAGTGCTCCAATGGGTAGGCAGTGTCTGCTGGAGGAAAAGTTATGGTTGTGGCCACTGGCAAGCACTTCAGCTGGGCAGCTGAGGCTGTGCTGCCATCAGGTATGAACAAGCAGAAACCCTGGGAGAGGTTGGCAGACAGGGAAGCACTTAGATCAAACTGGCCTCATCCCATGAGGAAAACAGCTCTGCTGTGTCCAGGTCCAGCAACTAAAAAAGTCCAAAGCTGCCTTGAGGAGTATGGTGAGCCTTGGGGAATGGTCCCCTATCACCATGTTCCACTGCAGTCATTCCAGAGCCAAACGTTTTGGGCTACACAGAGGCTGAAATTTTATCTCTGCCAACTCTTCGGGCTGTTATGCCTGAAAGTTCAGATGTCTGGTCTGTTTGTGGGAGTCTCCTGCAGCTACGATCCCAAAGGCCCAAGGTGAGGGTTGGCCACTCCATGCCTATTGCTCTCATTCCTACCCTGGAAGCCCCTTGGGGCCAGGAATAAGTCCTGGTGCTTAGTAATCCTGTGCAGAGTTTCCAGCTTCTTCCATATTCAGCCCAGAGTCTATGTCCTTCCTCTGTTTACTCTCAATGCCTTCTTTCCAAAGATGTTCTTCAGAGTATACTAGTCTTTGATCTCTTTTGGTGGGAGAAGCTCTTCCTGGCTGCATCTATTTGGTCATCTTGGACTTCATGAGTACCTGTATGTCCATTTCTGTCCCCATCTCTTCCTCTCTCCAATTCTTTATACATTTATGTCTTTGGACATACCTCCCCTGTCTAGGAAAACTGCCATTGCTCCCTATCCATTCCCAGATCCCTTAGACAGACCTTATAATCATGTTTATAAGTTACTTCATTGCAGGCATAGTGGTGATATTGTCCGTTCAGCCCATGGAGATTATATAGCTTGGCTTGGATACTGGAGTTCTGATTGTCTTTATTTCCCATCTCTTTCCTTCCATAGCTTTTGATAAAGCCTTAATCCAAATCAGTATCTTGTTAACCTTTTCTTTTTAGCAGTCTTTCATCACAAGAAGAAATTTACTACCGCCTTCCCTTTTCTGATCTTAATTGAACACTGTCATCCCCTTTATCCTTAGAGGAGTTATATTGTCTGGTACCACTGCCTATTTATCAACTAGAGATCAGTCTCTCTCAACATTTTGTAATTTTATTTATTTTTCTATTTTCATATATATATCATTTTGTATTAAGCTCATCTATGTATTTCTGGCTCCTTCTTTTTATATTTTTCTGTCATTGCTATGTGTTTGGAGCAGTGAATGTTTCTTGGTGTTAATTCTTTAGACAGGTTAATGAAAGCTAAACTTATTTTACCTAACAAGTTGTCAAAAATTAACAGTAATGGCAATGTATAATGTTGGTGTGGATATAATAACACAAATAATATAACATAGTCTAGATAGTATTTCAAAACAGAAAAGAGTCTAGCAACCTTGTTAATGCAAATACTTTCCTAGTTTGGTTTTCCTTACGAAGTCTGTTACACTTGTTTAATTCAACCCAATGGGATTTTCAGAACTCACAGGTGAAGGCAGGTGAATAAATACACCTGGAGAGAAAGAAAGAACCATATGACAGCTGCTGAAGACAGATTTTGGCCATCTGTTGCAGAATGACTTCAACTTTGGAAGGAACCTGGGTATTTAAGACTATGAATTATGCAAGAATATCATAGCAATAATTTATTAACAGATAAGGGGTTAAATGAGCATAGATGAAACAATGTTTATTTTTATTGAATACAATTACTTTTAAACAAATGATTAATATTACCATAACCGAGTGGGATACTTCCTTGTGCCAGAGTAATATATTCCAAACAGTCAAGCAATTCATGTTGAATTATGACAAAAACATTTGAAGGAGAAAATTAAAATTGAGTATTTAAGGCAAATGTAAGTTGAAGAAAAAGACATCTCTCTGGGAGAAAGTGGAGCTTCAGACATACCCTGACTATTGCTGAATGCAAAAGCAATTGTGAGGCTACTAGAAAATCAAAAGAAAGCAGGTCCCTATTGTACAGAAGAACATATTTCTGCAAAATGTCATTCAATTTTAAGTAAGAATTTGTTTTTAATATGTTTTTAAACTAAAGTAGACAATTACTTCTGAAGTTGATGTTAGGGTGTTTCCCATGTCTAAAACTGTTTCTGTTTTCCATTCTTGTTTATTAAAGAGTGTTTCAATATTTGGTGACTTGAATAAGTTGATATACAATGGAGGTTCATTGAATTCTTCCAGACTGTTGATGTGACACTTAAGTGTAAAGAGTTATAATTGATTCACACACCTGCTTCCTGATAAAGCAATTTAGTAGCGTAATGAAACTCGAGAGATCAGGCCAAGAGAAAGAGCTTGACAACTTGCCTGTATTGCCTAATTTCTGTGAGTCTTCCACATTTGTTTCTGTCTATGTGAGTAGAGGTACAGCTGACTTTGCTGTAAGCTGTGTTTTAATGTATGTTTGTATAGTGAACAGCGTTTGAAGATTAACATAGTGTTTCTCATCAGAGCAAAAAAACAGGTTTATCTACTGTTTAGGAAAATGACAGATAATCTCTCTCTCCAAGTCAAAGGCACAATTGCTACTTGCTGCCTGTTATAAAAGAGATGGTTTCATGTGCTCAGTTTCCCTCTCCTATAATGTACCCCACGGTTGGTGTGGACACAACTTTTTCCTATTCATGTTGCCAAAATATCTTTGCAAAAAGGCCATTACTGGTTACTGATACTGCTATCAGGTATAAATGGCTTTGCGGCAAGGGTCTTGTGTATTTTGTTAGCATCCATTAAACTGGCAGGCTAATTTTATAGTGCTTGGGAGCTAAAGCTAATTTTAAGTTCAAAATTTGGTAGCATTGGAAGATGTGGTAAAAAGAAAATAAATAATGATAATTTTGCTGAATTTCCGTGGTCAGGCTAACTTATAATAGAATAAAATTACTCAAAGGGGAATATTTGCTTAATTACCCATAAAACCCACCCTTATAATTAGGTAAAGAATAAAAACACATTCTCCTATTCAAGGGGTAATTTTCAGCTGATAGTTGGAAAGTTTTACACATATGTCAGCTATTGGTAAAGGAGATATTTCATAACACATCATAGAATCTTGCATATGGTAGGGCTTTTTTTCTGACCAAGTTTTCCACAATTTGCTATTGAAAATATTTCTTAATTTAAAAGAACATATTCTTGAATACAAAATATACTTCATCAATATGCACAGAAAAAGCAATAGAAAGAAAGCAAAAATGGAAAGATCAATGTAGATCTACTTCTAGATCTGTATTTCTATCTGTCTGTCATATCCTTTATAAAGTGATAAGGAATTTCAGCACCATTAAGAAAAAGCAAGTAAAGTCATTCTTCTGATAATTTGTTATAGCTCTCTTTGCTCACTATTCTTGTTTCCAAATAATACAACATATAAATGGATTTTATAAAATCCAACCCTAGAGATAAATATCTATATGAGTAAATCCAATAACACTTACAGACATTTTAAATTGCTTTGTGGACCCTTCTTTAAAATAATCATCTTTGCTATGATTATTACTGTTTAGAATTTCAGTAGTTCTGATTTAATTGAATAAAAGATAAATAGGAAAACTAAGCAAGTATAACAAATAAAAAATGGTTCTAAAAAGAATTATTCCTAAAGTAAAACATTCAGTAATATTTCACAAATGATAAGGAAGAAAAGTCAAACTGTGAGTAAAGATAAAAAAGAACTCTATGTATTTTAAAGACTCTGGAGTTCTCCAATAGTTAGTTATATTAGACAAAATCTGTGCAGTTGTTGCCTAGGCAGGGAACCGAGTTTTTGGTGCTCTCTGCTCTACCATAACCTCTGAAAACTCTCAACCCAGGCCATGTTCTTTATTAAAAGATGACTGGCAAGAATTCTGAAGTTTATATGCATAAAGCATCGTTTCTAGTAAAAGACAGAAAACAGTCTGTTATTCAGAATCCTGCTCCACAGAATTCAATGTTTGGCTTTAGTACCCATACTTAACTCATGGACCTGGTAGCGAAACTTCCAAAAAGAGACACTAATGTGACCAAAAAGAAATTTAAGATTGGGAGGAAGAGGAAACTAAGGAAGAATAAATATTGAAGAAAGAAACAAAACTTATTACCTATTATAATGACATTAGGAGTTGAAGGCAAGCTAAAAATGCCTCCTTATTCTGTAAGTTGTTATTGAAGACTTAAGGATAATACTGAATATATACAAATCCACTTACCCAAACTACATGAAGTAACTTGTGTAATGATACAGATTGGTAGAAAGATTTACTTGAAATGTCTTAGAAAAAAAAAGTATGTATAAACTATATGCATAACTTTCAATCCAGGAACCATTATCCATTTGTAAAATATTATCAAATGAATACAAGATTCCGACCAAACAAATTAAAAATAGATTATGGAAGAAAGGCAAAGATAAAGAGAGGAAGAAAAAGTCATGAAAGTGAGCCAGATCAAAATGTGAATGGAGGAGAACAGTGGCATATGAGAGTGACAGAGGGCAGTGAGTAGCCTACCCTAGGCAGAGACAATAAAGAAACAAAATAAATCTGAGCACAGTTTAGTTATTTTTCAAATTATTATTAGCATTATGTGCTGGCAACTATAAACAATGTCTCCTTTTATTGAGCCACTGAAGAGGAAAATACCTGTAATATTCTCCAGTTTTTCACTGTCTTTTATCTATACCACTCAGGTGTCCAATCTGTTGTCAATCTGGGAGTGTATGGAGCCCAAAGATGAAGAACTGGGCAACTTTCTTAAACTGCTAAGGCTGAAATATTTTAATCAGTCAGGGATGTAATAGCTACCTCAGCATTTCCAGAGAATTTTGAAACCCCTGAAATCTCATGTATTCTACTCTTACAAAAAGTCGAGGAATAAATGAAGAGCTTAAGAATATCGCTGAATCCATCTCATTTCCACAAACTATTGAATAAAAATAAATTCACCAGCTGCTGCAGCCATCCTTGTTTTTCAGGAAAGGTTTAGTGTTATCTGTTGGAAAGACAATAATCTAAAATGTGAACAAAGAAGAAGTGTTAATCTTCTTTGTAATTCATTGATAATTTCTGAGTATGAGAGATGTCAGCAATTTACCAACTTTAATTATGTCACAGAACTCACTTATAGAAAGTGTTTGTGACACTGAATTGCCCATTTCCTTGGAAAAAAAATTCACTCGATTATACCATGACTTCTCTCACAGAATAAATTTAAAATGTTTCTTAGTTTGCATATTTAGAAATTATATTTCATAATTGCTAAAAGTATAGATTTTAAATGTTCTTACCACACAAATAATAAGTATGAGAGGTGATGGATATGCTTATTAGCTTAATTTTATCATTATACAGTATAACATATATGAATAAATCACACTGTGCCCCATCAAAGATATACAATTAGTATTTGTCAATATATAAGAAAATAAATTTGCAATGCTGGTACTTTTTCTCTTGACATCTGCCCAGAGGCTCTCTCAGTTCCTAGAAGCACATGCATATTTAAAGATCTTTAATTTTTATTTCTCTATTTGCTTATCTTGTACTTGGCATCCTGCTAATCAGTAGAGTACAGGGCATTGTGAATGATATAATTTTTTTTTAGTGAGCAGGTTAACTCCTATCTGGAATAGGCATTTTTCCAAGCAAGGATTTTATCCTAGAAAAAAACTAAAAAGGTGTTTTAGCCAAAGACACAGTGCAGCTTCCTGACCTGGAATTTCTTTATTTTATGAGATCTGCCTACCAAATTATGTTTTCCTCTTTTCTTCTTATGCCTCCCCCAGAAAGTGACCTGACAGATTCCTGAACTAAGGCTTATATTCATATATTTTTTTCAATCCTGTACTCTCAGAGTCCTAGTAAGAACTTGTAAGAAGTGGTACTATCCAAATGTATGCCTTTTGATGCTTCTGAAATTTTCATGTTTTCAGGCCTGGACACAAAAATAAACCTTTCTTGTATATCTTCTACCACAGCAATGGAACAACTCTTTAGTTTTTTCTTTCTCCTTTTTTTTCTGCTTTATTTTCAAGTTTCTAGCTGGGTAACAATTCTAAGGTTCACTGAATTTCAGGTGTTCTTGGTCTCTACTTCCCAATCATATTTTTATTTTTTCCTGATTTTGTCCCTCATGTTTTATCTTTTTGTTTGAGCTCAAATATTTTTTTTTTGTTTCTACCAAAAGCATTAAATTTTCAAAGTAAGGGAAGAGATATTCTTTCTTTTCTTGCCATTGACTACCATTATTCCACCCTTCATCCACCCTGAAAGGGACATTAACTCTGCACTAATAGGTACTTTTTAAGGTGGTTTCATATTGCTAATAAACAATTCTTATCATTCACCAGTGTCTCAGAATAAATTTTTGTTTATTCCCTAAATTTCTCTAGAGTAATTAACCTCAATCTCAGCAATGACCCAACTTCTTTTCTCTGTAACTACTGTGTCTCTGTGTCATCTGCTTATCACCATCAGCCTCTTGAATAATGGTTTTAGTTATCAGGTATCACAGATAAGTGAAAGCATCATTAAATACAATGTAATTAAGTCACTAACTGGGCTTCATGTTCACAAGGTGGATTTTCTTTCTGCCTTCTGCACAGACTTTGGAAATTTTTGCTTTAAATCCCCTCAATTCTTGGCCAGGCATAGAGGCTCATGCCTGTAGTCCCAGCACTTTGGAAGGCCAAGGTGGGTGGATCATCTGAGGTCAGGAGTTCAAGACCAACCTGACCAACATGGTGAAACCCGGTCTCTACTAAAAACACAAAAATTAGCTGTACATGGTGACATGCACCTGTAATCCCAGCTACTCAGGAGGCTGAGGCAGGAAAATCACTTGAGCCCAGGAGGTGGAGAGTTGCAGTGAGCTGAGTTTGCACCAGAGCACTATAGCCTGGGCGACAGAGTGAGACACTGTCTCAAAAAAAAAAAAAAAAAAAAAAAAAAAAAAAATCCTCCCAATTCTCTCCCTCTCATCAAATCAAGATCAATTTTATGAAGACAGTCATTAGGAACCAAGAAATACATACGTTTTCCTTATGTTTCCTCTCGTTGATCACCTAGTTTTCTAGTTATCCTGGGAATGAGCTTGAGTCATCCAGATATCAGTGGTAAATATGTATCCTTAGTTATTCAATTATTTGCTTCCTCAGCCATTAGTGTTTTGGTGCCTTAATAATTAAATGGGATTCTAGTAGGCAGTGTTGTATCAACTAAACCATACTTTTGCTGGCATGTATCTGTCAGCTAAAATTTTGGAAAGATAATCTTATCGTTGTTTGTTTTAACCATGTGGAAGAGCAAAATAAATTTGAATAATCAATACAAAAGTATTGAGCAATGTTGCAAATGAATTCTAAACTCTCAGCTACACTTATAAATGCTTCAAAAATATGAATTTGATCAAGGTTTTCTGAAATATTCTTTCTAACTGACCCATCTCCTGGAATTTTTTTTGAATAATACTGTTATCATTGAAGCATAACTATCATCTTTTGAAAAGACTTTGATAAGTTAAAATTGAATAGAAAATGTTTAAAGAATCCTGACAGCAAAGACTTCTCAAACATTGGAGATTCCACTTTTTTAAACTCCACATCATTGCTTTTCTTTATTTCCATGCCTTACCTACGTCATCTGTTATTACTGGTTTTCCTCATGCTTGCTTCTGCTAGCTAACCACTATTATTTCAACCTCTGAAGTCACCTCTGCTGGTAAACACAGACACACATACACACATAAACTAATAAACAAACAAACAAAAAATGTTGTCTACAAAGGCCACCCATAAGCCTGGATTAGGAATCCCTACTCTGTGTTTCCATTATGCATTGCACATAGATGGATTTTAGCACTCATTAGAATTGATGATTTTGATTTCTTCAATTAGTGTTTTCTTCCCAAGATATGGTAAATCGCTTGACTAGTCTTGTATTGGTCCATTCTCATGTTGCTATAAAGAGCTACCTGAAACTGGTTAATTAATAAGGAAAGAGGTTTAATTGGCTCCTGGTTCCACAGGATGCAAAGAAAGCATGGCTGAGGAAGCTTCAGAAAACATACAGTCATGGCTGAAGGCAAAGGGGAAGTAGGCATGTCCTACATGGCTAGAGATGAAGAAACAGAGAGAAGGAGGAAGTTCTACACACTTTCAACTAACCAGATCTCATGATAACTCAATCACTATAATGAAAACAGCACGGGAGAAATCTGCCCCCATAATTTAATCACCACCCACCAGGCCACTCCTCCAAGATTGGGGACCACAATTTAACATGAAATTTGGTTAAGGACACAAATCCAAGCTATATGATTCTGTTGCTGGCCCTTCCCAAATCTCATGTCCTTCTCACATTTGAAAATACAATCGTGCATTCCAAACACTCCCCAAAGTATTAACTCATTCCAGTATTAACTCAAAAGTCCAAATCCAAGGTCTCATAAGAGACAAGGCAAGTGCCTTCTGCCTATGAGCCTGTAAAATAAAAAACAAGTTAGTTACTTCCAATATGCAATGAGGGTACAGGCAATGAACAAATGCTCATGATCCAAAAGGGAGAAATTGGCCAAAACAAAGGGGTCATAGGCCCCATGCAACCCCAAAACCCAGCAGGGCAGTCATTAAATCTTAAAGCTCCAAAATAATCTCTTTTGACTCCATGTCTGATATCCAAGCCACACTATGCAAAGGGTGAGCTCCCAAGGTCTTGGGCAGCTCTGCCCCTGTGGCTCTTCAGGGTGCATCCTGGCTGCTTTCACAGACTGGCATTAAGTGCCTGCAGCTTTTCCACGTTCATGGTGCAAGTTGTAGGTGGATCTACCATTCTGGGGTCTGGAGAATTGTGGCCCTCCTCTCACAGCTCCACAAGGCAGTGCCCCAGTGGGGACTCAGTGTGGGGGCTCCAACACCACATTATCCCTTTGCACTGCACTAATAGACATTCTCCATGAGGGCTCTGGCACTGCAGCAGACTTATGCCTAGACATTTAGATGTTTTCATACATCCTCTGAAATCTAGGCAGAGGCTCCCAAGCCTCAACTCTTGCCCTTGGTGCACTTTACAGGCTTAATACCACGTGGAAGCAGCCAAGGCTTACAGCTTGCACCCTCTGGAGCAACAGCCTGAGACATATCTGAGGACCTTTTAGCCATGGCTGCAGTAGCAGCAGCTGGGATGCTGGGAATAGTGTCCTGGGCTTGCCCAGGACAGCAGGACACTGGGACCCATGAAACCATTTTTCCCTCCTAGGCCTCCAGGCCTGTGATGATGGGAGAGACTACTGTGAAGGTCTCTCAACTGCCTTCAAGGCATTTTCCCCATTGTCTTGGCTGTTTAACTTTGGATCCTTAGTACTTACGCAAATTTATGCAGCCAGCTTGAATTCCTCATCAGAAAATGGGATCTTCTTTTTTACCACATGGCCAGGTTGCAAATTTTTCAAACTTTTATGCTCTGCTTTCCCTTTACATATAAGTTTCAGTTTCAGATCATCTCTTTGTTCACACACATAAGCTTATGATGTTAGAAGCAGAGAGATTACATCTTGAATGCTTTGCTGCTTAGAACTTTCTTCTGCCAGATACCCTAAATCATCTCTCTCAGTTGAAAGTTCTGCAGATCTCTACAGCTGGGGCACAATGCCTCTAACTTCTTTGTTAATGCGTAACAAAAGTGACATTTGCTCCAGTCCCCAGTAAGTTCCTCATAACCATCTGAGAACACCTCAGCCTGGGCCTCACTGTCTATATCACTACCAGCTTGTTGGTCAGAACCATTCAACAAGTCTCTAGGAAGATCCAAATTTTTCCTGATCTTCATGTCTTCTACTGAGCACTACAAACTCTTCCAACCTCTGTCCATTACACAATTTCAAAGCTGCTTCCACATTTTCAGGTATCTTTATAGCAATGCCCCACTTCCCAGTACCAATTTTCTGTATTAGTCTGTTTTTGCATTACTATAAAAAACTACCTGAGACTGAGTAATTTATGAAGAAAAGAGGTTTAACTGGCTCAGAGTTCTGCAGGCTATATAGGAAGCATGGCTGGGGATGCCTCAGGATACTTACAATTATGGCAGAAGGTAAGGGGAAGTAAGCATGCCTACTTTGCTGGAGCATGAGGAAGACAGAGAAGAGGGAAGTGTTTCTAAACAACCAGATTTCATGAGAACACACTCACTATGACAGGAACAGCAAGGAGGAAATCTACCCCATGATTCAGTCACCTCTCATCAGGCCACTCCTCCAACACTGGGGATCACAGTTTGACATGAGATTTGGGTGAGGAAACATATCTAAACCAAATAAAGTCTCTTTTCCGTCTCTGTATTCCTAAAACCTAAGTATCTCCTAGGTTGTAAGAGTTTAAAGAATGTAGGTTGAATGAATGCCTAAATACATTTAGACTTTTTTAGATTCATTGAGGTATAATTCACAAAAAAGTACACATTTAAAGTATACAAGGTGATGACCTCATATAAGTATATATTGTGAAATGATTATCATACACCCATCGCCTCACATGTTTTCTTAAAAATGAGAATATCTAAGGTCTACTCTCCTAGCATATTTAAAATGTAGTTATGCCTTATTTCGTGATGAGGATAAATTCCGAGAAATGAATGCATCCTTAGGCAATTTTATGGTTAATGGACCATCACAGCATGTACTTACACAAACCTTGATGGAATAGCTTACTACACACCTACACTATATGGCAAAGCCTATTGCTCCTAGACTACAAACCTGTATAGCATGTGACTGTACTGAGTACTGTAGGCAATAGTAACAAAATGGTATTTGTGTTTATAAACACCTAAACAGAAAAGGCTTAGTAAAAATATGGCATAAAATGTAAAAAAATAAAGATTTAAAAAGTATATAGTGTATTTACCATGAATGGAGCTTGTAAGACTGGAAGTTACTCTGGGTGAGTCAGTGAGTGAATGTGAGGATCTAGAACATCACTGTACAATACTGTAAACCTTATGAAGACTGGAAACCTAGGCTACACTATATTGATTTTTTAAAGTTCTTTAGTTGTTTCTTCAATAATAAGTTAACCTTAGCTTACTATAATTTTTTTTACTTTTGTTAACTTTTTGATCTTTTGTAGTAACTCTTAGCTTAAAGCACACACATTGTACACGTACAAAAAACATTTTCTTCCTTCACATACTAATTCTATGTTTTGCTATTTTTAAAACTTTTTTTCTTTTACTTTCTAAACATTTTGTTAAAAACTAAGATATACACAAATTAGACTAGGCCTACACAGGGTCAGCCTCAGCAATATCACTGTATTCCACATCCACATCTTGTACCACTGGTAGGTCTATAGGGGCACTAACACATGTGGAGCTGTCATCTCCTATGATAACAATGCCTTCTTCTTGAATGTCTCCTGAAGGGCCTGCCTGAGGCTCTTCTTGAGAAGCTATCACTCTTTTATGGAATATGTCCATGGTGGTTTGCTTGGTTTATTTCTTTTCTTCATTATATGTCTGCTTGTAAGCAGATAATGTACCATGAATACCCCTGCATATCAATAAAAACCTTGCAGTGTTGTGGTTTATGTTTTCAAACATTTTAAATGGCTTATTGAGATCTGCAAAAGCTTCTGCTGAACCTTCACTGTGAATTTGCTTGAGGGGTTTTTCTTTTCCTTCTCTTGCAGTTTTCTTTTCTCTAGCCTCTTCTTCAGCTCTATAATTCTCTTCCAGTTCCAGCAACTCCACAATAGTCAATTTCTCACAAACCACCTCTAGGAGCTCCTCAATGTCATCTTTATTCACACTCAGGTAAAAGCTGTTCACCTTCTCAATCACAGCCTTGACTTTTGCAACCACCTTATCCTTGGAAAATCTTTTGAAGTCATAGATGAACCTCTTCAACATCTTCTTCCAACTGCCACTCATACAATTCTTTGTGACATCACCCCAGGCCAAAGAAAAGCTCTTAATGCAGTCATAGATGTTACGGTCCTTTCAGGATCGCATCAAGGTCTTCTCAGTGTCTTCCTCAGTTGCAGCAATAGCCTGGGCAAAGCTTATTCTCCACTAGTAGGACTTAAAACTGCTATAACTTTGATTCCATTGGTTGTATCAAAGAAGTGGAATTTGGAGAGAGAAACAACACTTTGATATTAGGATGATAATCACCAATACAAGGAGGATATGCAGAAACATAAATAAGCAAAAATTTCAAAGCTATATTATTCTGTAAATGGCAGTTCTCCATTTTGCTGGCATAGCAATTTAGGAGGGCATCTTGAAAGAGGAGCTGAGCCATCCTTGACTGCTTATTGCTCCTGTAGTACACTGGCAGTATGTGCTTATTGATATGCTTGAAGGGCAAGGGGTTCTCACTCTGACAGCTCACAAAAGGTTTCACTTTATATTCTGCAACATTGCCTCCAAGCAAGACTGTTATCCTGTCTTTAAGAGACTGGAAACCTGGCATTGACTTGGCATCCTTATGGATGAAAGTCCTTTTAGGTATCTGTTTCCAGAATAGAAATGTTACATCCATATTGAAGATTTGCTCTGGCAAGTAATTTCCCTCCACCATCAGATTATGTAGTTTTCAAAAATTCTTCAGCTGCCTTCACATTAGCACTTACAGGATTACCACTCGCTTTCACATTATCCAAACCATCACAATTATTGAATCATTTATACCACCCAGAGCTAGCAGTAAACTCAATTTTATAGTGGAGTACAGCCTTTACTTTGCTCACTGCAAATAAACTTTTTGCTTTTGTGCTTTTGCCTGATTGTCATGATGCTGAGAGAGATGTGTTTATGTGTGTGGTTTTCAATCTAGGTCATTAGAAATTTCTCTATATCTGAGATAAACCTTTATTAAATTTTGTGTCTCTTTATCTTCAATAAAGCAGGTCCTTTAACATCTTTCATCACTTGATTCTTGTTCTTCAAAATTGTTGCTATGGTGGAATAGCACATGTCTGACTGGTGAGTAATAACCAACCATCACTGATTTTCCATTTTCATAGTCCTTAATCACTTTAATTTTGCTTCCAGGTTAATCACTTGAGTTGGCTTCGTCCTGGCAACATTAGCAGAGGATTTGGTATAATTAGGGGCCATGATGAAAAAAACAACACTAGATTAAATTAAGCACAAGAGAAAATGATGCAGCCAAGAGAATTGGTAAATATGACATGTATGAGGCTGCTGTCATACAACCTAAGTGTCTGTTTTACAGTAACCTTTTTTTATAAGCAGATGTAATATATTCTAAAATAATGATAATTAAAAGCATAGTATAGTAAATACATAAAGCAGTAACATAGCCATTTATTATCATTATGAAGTACTGTGCATGTAAGTAATTGTATGTGCTATACATTTATACAACTGGCAATGCAGTAGGTTTGTTAACAGCAACATTACCACAAACATATGAGTTATGCCTTGCTTTGTGATGTTATGATAGCTTCCACTTCCTTAGGCAACAGGAATTTTACAAGTGCACTATAATCTTTTATTTTATTTTTTTATTTTTATTTTCTTTCCAACTTTTGTTTTTGGTTCAAGGGGTACATGTGCAGGTTTGTTACATGGGTAAACTGGATGTCGTGGGAGTTTGGTGTACAGTTAATTTTGTCACCCAGGTAATCAGCATAATGCTCCATAGGTAATTTTTCAATCTTCACTCTCCTCTCCGGCTCCACTCTCAAGTATGCTCAGTATTTTGTTTTCTTCTCTGTATTCAGATGTACTCAATGTTTAGCTCCTACTTATAAGTGAGAACATGCAGTATTTGGTTTTTTTTCCTACATTAACTTGCTTAGGATAATGGCCTTCAGCACCATCCATGTTGCTGCCAAAAGCATTACGTTGTTCTTTTTTATGGTTTTGTGGTTTATGGGGCCACCAACATATATGCAATTTGTTGTTGACTGAAATGTCCTTCTGTGGTGCATGGCTGCATGTAATACACTATTATTAACTATAATCACCCTGCTTTACATCGGACCCTCAGAACATATTCATCTTATAACTTACATTTTATATTTTTTGATAAACAACACCTCCCTATTCCTCCCAAACCCTGCCACTGGCAACCACCATTATACTCTTCGTTTTGACTCTTTTAAAGATACCACATTGTGGTGGTTAATGCTGACTGTCAACTTGATTGGATTGAAGGATGCAAAGTATTGTTCCTGGTGTGTCTGTGAGGAAATTGCCAAAGGAGAGATTAACATTTGAGTCAGTGGTCTGGGAGATGCAGACCCACCCTCAATCTGGGTGGGCACCATCTAATCAGCCCCCAGCACAGCTAGGATGAAAACAGGCAGAGGAACGTGGAAGGACTAGACTGGCTGAGTCTTCTATCTTTCTTCAATGTTGGATGCTTCCTGCCGTTGAACATCAGACTCCCAAGTTCTTCAGCTTTTGGACTCTTGGTCTTACACCAGTGATTCACCAGGGGCTCTCAGGCCTTCAGCCACAGACTGAAGGCTGCATTCTTGGCTTTCCTACTTTTGAGGTTTTGGTACTCGCACTGGCTTCCTGATTCCTCAGTCTGCAGACAGCCTATTGTGGAACTTCACCTTGGGATCATGTGAGTCAATACTCCTAATATATTCCCCTTCATATATTCATCTATCCAATTATTTCTGTACCCTTTGAGAAACCTGACTAATACACACATATAAATGACACTGTATAGTATTTGTCCTTCTCTGACTGGCTTATTTCATTTAACATAATGCCCTCCATTTTCACGCATATCATCACAAATGCCAGGATTTTCTTTTTTTCTATGAATAAATATTATTTGTGTGTGTGTGTGTAAAATCTCACAACTTCTTTATCCTTTTCATCTGACAACAGACACTTAGGTTTCTTCCATATACTGGCTATGGTGAATAGTGCTGCAATGAACATGAGCCTGCAGATCTCTCATGGTGATACTGATTTTATTTGCTTCAGATATATACCCAGAAATGGGAATCCTGGATCATATGCTCATTCCAGTTTCAATTTTTTGATGAGCGTTCATACTGGTTTTCATAATGGCTGTCCCAATCTACGTTACCACCACAGTGATAAGGGTTTCGTTTTCTACACATCCTTACAAACATGTATTATCACTTATCTTTTTAATAGTCATTCTAACAGGTGTTTGGGATATTTAATGGCAGTTTTGATTTGCATTTCCCTGATAATTAGTAATATTGAGCATCTTTGCATGTACCTGTTGGCCATTGGTATAAAATATCTATTCAGATCCTTTGTACATTTAAAATCAGACTTTTTTGTTGTTGTTATGGAGCTGTATGAGTTACTCATGTATTTTAGATATTTACTCCTTATCAGATATATGGGTTGCAAATATTTTTCCTAATTGGTTGCCTTTATCATTTTGTTATTGCTCTGTTTGATGTGCATAAGCTTTTTAGTTGTATTTATTCCTATTTGTTTATTTTTGCTTTTGTGGGATGTACATTTGATGTTAAAACAAAACAAAACAAAAATTGCCAAGACAAATGTCAAGGAGCCTTTCCCCTGTTTTGTTTGTTTTTGTTTTTAATGGTTTTAGGTCTTATGAATGTTCTTTAAGAAATTTTGAGTCAATTTTTGTAAGTTGAGTAAGTCATGGGTTCAATTTCATATTTTGGCATGTGGATAGCCAGTTTTCCCTTTCCCAACACCATTTATTGAAGAAATTATCCTTTCTTCATTGTATGTTTCTAGCACCCTTTATCTATTTTTAATTTTGCATTTTAATTTTAAAAGAACAACATTAATTATAACAAGAACAATTATAAAATCCCCACTGTATTTTTAGAGATCTGTTGTTTCAGAAACTGCATTACTGGTAATCAATATTTCCCTTTTATTTGTGGTCAAATTAATTTTACAAATATTAATTATTGTTTACTATATTTTGTTTTACATAACTAAACTTAGCAAAATCAAGCTATTAAGCCACAGTAGTGAAAATATTTAAGAGCAGAAGGGGGTGAGGTAAAAATGTAAGTCCTGAAGAATGGGCAGAGTGTTTGAATTCAAATAGTGCTGCTTCTTACAAAAGTAATAACCCATTAAGAGAAGGTGTCCCTTAATAGGAGAAACAGGCCTCTATAAAACTTTCAACTATCATGTAATGTATATATTTAACATCATGTGTATGCTATTGACTTGTGTGGCTGATCTTTTCAGGACAACTTTATATATTTTAGCAGTTGACTATACTCACTGGCAATATATTTAGCCATGCTTTTTGTTGTTCTAGCTTAAACTTATTTTACCCAGGATAAAATTAAAATATTTAAAATATAATCCTCTTCCTATTCATAATTTAGGTGAATTAAATTCATAGTTTAGGTGATTAAATTAAAAACAATTTAGAAAATAAGAAATATTTAAGGAAACAAAATGATGGCGAAAGGTTGAGTTGTGTTCTTCAGTCCATAGCCATATATCATCTTCAGACCTTCTGTTTGTTTACTTGCTACTGTTTGTTTGTTTATTTATTTTAGATCTATAATCAACTCCTATTATTTTATAGGCAATCCCTCTGATGTTTTGTATATGTTACTTTTCATTTAAATGTGTTCCTACAAGTTTATAATTTTATTTAAGTGAATAGTATCGTGACATATTTTATTCTGATTTCTACCATTTTTTAAAACAAAAATTATGTTCTCTTTTTAAGCTCATCAATAGCTTTGTTTACTTATTTAAGAAATCATTACCAGATTGCACTTCAAAACAATTGTAACATCTCATATAGGAGTTAAGAAGAAATCACTTAGGCAGATAGTAAGGGTATGAGAGTCCTCAGTAAGGCTTTTCCTTTAAATGAAAATCATCCCCAAATCATTTTGTTTGTTTTTTTTTTTTCTTTTTGAGACCGAGTCTCACTCTGTCGTCCAGGCTGGAGTGCACTGGTGCAATCTCGGCTTACTGCAACCTCTGCCTCCCGGGTTCAAGCAATTCTCCTGCCTCAGCCTCCTGAGTAGCTAGGACTATAGGTGGTCCGATAGCGAAAACACGCCCAGCTAGTTGTTTTGTATTGTTAGTAGAGACGGGGTTTCATCATGTTAGTTGGGCTGGTCTCGAACTCCTGACCTCAATTAATCTGCCTGCCTTGGCCTCCCAAAGTGATGAGATTATAGGCGTGAGCCACAGTGCCCAGCCCCCAAAATCATTTTCTAACAAAGAGCAGCCTGTAAAATCGAGCTGCAGACATAGACAAGCAAGCTGGGAGCTTGCATGGGTGAATGTGGGCAGGAACTAGGGACTAGACATGTTCTAGATGGCAGCTCCATGACCCCTTCTCTTTGTCAGCCATGTGTACAATAAAGAACAGACAAAATGGCTCAGATTAACTGGAAAGGCAATTTGCATAAGATTAGGGTGGGCAACCAGCCTTCCCTGCCCTTGTTATGTAAATGTCATATGTGATTGAACCAATCTGTGAGACCTATGTAAATCAGACATCACCTCCTCAAACTGGACTATAAAATCTGGTGCATCCCCGCACCAGCTGGTCTCTTCCACTCAGGGGCCCCTGTCTCTCTAAAGAGAGAGCTGTTTCTCTTTCCTTTCTCTTCTGCCTATTAAACCTCTGCTCCTCCTAAACTCCTTGTGTCCATGTCCTAAATTTTCCTGGGGTGAGATGAGGAACCCCAGGGTGTATACCCCAGACGATGTAGCTGTTTTACATCTACACTCCCATCAGTGGCGCAAAGGGTCTTATGTACCTATATCTCTACTTACATTTGGCTTTATCCAACTTTCTAAATGTTCCCAACTCTTTAGGAGTAACCTGATTGCACTGTTGCCTTAAGTTGCATTGACTAACTCTGAATATCTTAAAACCTTTTATGATTCTCCCCTCTGTGACTTGCTTCCTTATACAATTTGTTCATTGTGCTATAGAATTGCTGTATGTTTCTTGATTATTTGCAGGCATCCCCTGCCTATTCTTGATAGTAATCACTTTTCATTTTCTGATATAACAAACAACTTCTAGTATTCTTTCAATTGTCTTTTAATTTTGGATCAAAAAATTCAATGTGAAAAGTAAATTTTTGGAATAGGATAAAATTTAAGTAAATATCTTTATGACCTTGGGACTGAAGGGTAAGTAATGTACTTAAAAAGCCAAACACAAGCATTTGATAATTTTCTTAAAATAAGAATTTCAGATCACAAATATCTATCATGGACAAAACTGAGACACAATTTTTAAAATATTTTATTTTGTTTCTTTTAAAATGCCAACCATCAAATTATTACTAAAATTAATTCATATCAATTCTCAAGCTCATCTTTATTCTGATTAATTTTGACCCAGAGTTGTTTCTACACACCTCACTGGATCTAGTCCCTTTTTATCCCATGCTTTGGTCACCCCTCATGTGTTCCATCAAAATAAAGTACTTTAATATCTGCCTCTGCCGCAAGGAACCTTTCCTGTCTGCTCTTTCCCAATGTCTGATCTAATCACATTTGTTCTATTTGAATTGTAATTAAATTTAATTCTGGCACAGTGAAAAGCAGAGTGGTACATTGGAATACAGGAAAAATTATTAAGGTATACACCATGGAGAAAAAAACAGAGAAAGTCATAGTTGCATAAACTAGAAAGATGTTTCAGCAACGGTTACTATAAACAGAAGCTGAAACTCCTGTATGCTACTAATAATGCACAAACATTTACTTGCAACTAAATACATCAGCCATAGGTACACAATTAGCAGAGTTTATAGTGCAGAGCTCAGAAATTCCATAAGACATTTCAGTCCTACTCCTGTTATTACCTCCTGAAAAGTATTTATTCTGTGTGTGGCTTACAAAGCAAAGTATTTAATCATCTCATAATCGTAACACCCTAAAATACAAATGTAAGTAGGAAATCATCTGTTTAACTCTGTCACTTGAAAATAATAAAAATGAAAGACCAATTATCTCAATTACTTATGTCCTAGGAAAAAACTGCTTTCCTTTTTTATTATGGGAAAAAGTAGACATAAGAATTAGTTTTAAGCATGTTTGAATATCAGCAAATAATTTTTCAGCCGGGTATGGTGGCTCATGCTTGTAATCCCAGCACTTTGGGAGGCCAAGGCAGGCAGATCACCTGAGGTCAGGACTTCGAGACCAGCCTGACCAACCTGGAGAAACCCCATCTCTACTAAAAAGACAAAAAAAATTAGCTGAGCATGGTGGCAGGTGCCTGTAATCTCAGCTACTCATGAGGCTGAAGCAGGAGAATTGCTTTAACCCGGGAGGTGGAGGTTGTGGTGAGCCAGGAGTGCGCCATTGTGCTCCAGCCTGGGCTACAAGAGCGAAACTCCACCTCAAAAAAAAAAAAAAAGAAAAGAAAAGAACAATTTTTCTCAGCGACCATGCTTCAGCATGTGAACCAATTATTGGGAGTTCTTTATTTCCGAAGTGAGTCAACCAGGAATGGACTTGTCCCAATGAAGCAGCCCAGTGTCACCCATTGAACCTGGCTTCCACAGCAGCATCAACTCATGCTTTCTCTACTACTTGATACCTTCATTTCAACCTATCCAAAAACTCCTACATCAGATCAGTTATGTTCTATATTCAGAAATTATGATTATGGATGATTAGCATAATTATCTATTGTTTAAATTGGCAATGGATTCCATTTTAGAGTGTTTCTTTTTTTTTTTTTTTAATATTCAAGTAACGAGTGCTGGTCCCATCCTTTTATGGCATTTAAAAACATTGTAAGTAATTTACAGAATATTATAAAGTACACCTGGAGCCAGAAACAAGAGAAAATGGCCTTCTTTTAGGGTAATGGCAGGGTAATATGTGGAAATACTTACATATCAGGACATCTTCAAGCTAAGTTGTTGCTAGAAATATCACCGAAAATATTGAAATAAGTGGATTATGCATAAAGTTTCAAAAATAATATGAATCTATATACATTATAAAACGGTTATGTATTAACATTTGAATTTTAAAATATTAAATAGCAAATTTTGGTAAATTAGATTTATTAAATAAGTACTCAGTCTCTCACAGAAAATATATTTTAATACATCAAAAATATCCCCAAACAATTATTTTTCACTCTCACTTTTATAAACTAAACAATTATGTTCGGGATATATTAGCCCATTTACCCAACATCATATGATCCATCATTATCCTTTTATATCTGTCTATATGTATCTCATCTTTGGTCAGCCTTCCTAGAGTCCTAATTTCATACATTTCTTGGCCATGTTTTTTTCAAGGTACAATAACAAGTCCTGTGATTCTCACCTATAACAAAAGTATCACCTTAAACTTATCAAGCAATCTTTGATAAGCTTTGATAGTCTAAGCCTTTTCTGATTAAATTCTTTTGAATTGGCTATACCTATTTAAATATCTTACCTGTACCCCTGTGGTATTTCTCTGAATTTTCCATATCTTGCTTTGAGTATTTCTTCATAATTTTCTGAATCATAGTCCCCTATGGATTGACTGTACAGAGTCATTCCAGTTAGATCTCAGACCATGAGCCTCTTCCTCGGTTTGGTTTCTTAGCCCCGCATTAGTTCCGAGTCTAGCAATATCTAAGGGAGCATCCCTTTGTTTGTTGTTTTCTTTAAAATAATGATATTTGAGTGTTTTTTATTTTTCTTTTTATAGCTCTTTAATGGCTTTTAAGATCTCATTTTCCCCTTCGTATCTTAGTAACATCTCCTCTAAGATGTAACTCATGTTTGAAAGAAAGCATACAATCTTTTCCTCTAGCTTAATTAGTCTTTTAAAAATTTTGCCTATGTTCTATGATTGTACATGTTATCTACTTATTCTGTCCTCCTTAGATTCTCGGAAAACCTGATTCCTGGAGACAGAATATTTTAAATAGACTTTTAAATTAAAAAAAAAAAGTAGAAAATATGTGCAGCCTGTCTAAGCCTGGAACAAATAAAGTCAAAAATGTAACAGACGTATAAGCTCTGTAATTTGCATGGTATTTACCTGCATTTTAAAAGCAAATATTGTTAAAAAACAGTAGAGGGGGAAAACCAATTGTTCTGCCCTTTTATGTTCAAATATATTGTATACAAAACATTTTATTTCCCCTATGGTTAAATTGTTGCCACTTGCAGAGAAAGTGATTGTTTTAAGATTTCCAGGAAGCCCAGTGCAACCTGTGTATGCTTGTTACCCACACATGCTTCAGGCATGACAAACCCAGCTTTCTGTGTTTAAGTCTGGGTCACACAAACTTGGTGAAAGGCATTTCCATAAAGTGCAATCTCAAACTAGGATCAAAATATCCTTGACCTAAGTCCTAGGCCTCAGCTACATGGCAGCAGACTAACTGCTCCATTTAAACAGCTTCAGTCACAATAACGTGCTACCAAACCTTCCTGCCTTGATAAAAGATTACTATCTTTCCCGAATTCCACTCTTTCAGTCTCTTAATATCCCCACCCTCAATAATGATGCTTCATTTTATCTAATAAAAAATTCCTTTTATTTCTTGCTCCGAACAATTGCTATAGTTAGAGCATACAATTTTAGCAGGTGAAGACAAAAATGGCTATTACCAAAAAAAATTAGGATCAAGAATATGGCTTTAAGCTAAGGGGCTTGTTAATGTGGCTCCCAGAATGAAGTTTTTTACCTCTTGAGGCCAGAATGTGGTGTGCAAACTTGTGACTTCCTCATATGACCCTGTTCCTGTAAAATTTGAATGAGAAGACTGGAATGTAAACTTTTGTGGTCAACAATCCCTTAAGCAAGAAAGGGAAAAGAAGAAATGGGCTGAGGAGCATGCCTTCTCTCAGACTCTCGTAATATATTAATTAATCTTTCTTCTTCTCTGTGTAGGAGTAAATGAAGGTGCTGAGAGAGGCTAGAATATTGACTCTAATAGTAGTTCTTCCCCCAGCGAAACAAAAACCATCACCAACAATCTCTTGTGTGAGGTTTGTGCATCCAAGTACACATCATCTCCTTCCAAAGATGACTGAGCTTGGTATTTCTCTTGTATCTACCTTGATTGTCAACATAGAATCTTATTCTATTACCGTTAATGTTGTGTTAGCCCATTTGCATTGCTATAAAGGAATATCTAAGGCTGAGTAATTTATAAAGACAATAGGTTTATTTGGTCCACAGTTCTGCAGGCTGTATAAGCACAATACCGTGGCAAGAGAGGGAGAAAGAGAGAAAGCAGAAGAGAGATTCCTTTCAGCAAACAGAGAGATTCTTTTTAATAACTAGATCTCACATGAAATTACCACTGTGAGGGCACTATGCTATTCGTGAGGGATACGCCCTCATGATCCAAACACCTCCTGCGAACCTCCATCTCCCACACTGAATATTACATTTCATCATGAATTTTGGAGGGGACAAACATTCAAAACATACCAGATGTTATATCAGTAAAAACATATTTTATTTAGAATGACTTTGAGACATTAAAATACCACCTGCGCTATGTTTTGTTTGTTTCAGAAAGCACTGAAATGCTCAGCAGCAATTCTTTATTTACTGTAAGCTCCACATATGTTGTATATGTCCCCTGTAGAGAATTTCCATAGATTGGTGATTGTAAGCTAAATCTGTGTTTGGGATTGTGCCATGCTGTTTTATTGTCATAAGTTAAAATTTTGAAAGTCTAGAAAAGTGACAATAGCAATAAGATGAGGTAATTGTACTTCAAATATTTATTCCATGATTTCTAAAACACACAAGGGAAGGCTAACGTGGAGAATGGCTTTGTTTCAATTATTTCAAGGAACGGTCTTCTTGCCACTTATTATGTGAGAAACAGCTACTTTATTTTTCCAAGTTCATAATAATTACATAAGGGAAGTGAAAAAAATAAGAATATTAATGCAGAGAGAACTAGTGAAATGTGATAGCAGAGGTAAAGATAGTTTAGATAAAACAGAATACATATAATAAGAAAAAGGAAAACAAAATAAGGTGAAATGTGAAAGAGGAATATATTTAAAAGAAAGAAGCCACTGTAAAAAAAACTTAGGGAGAAAAAGTCAAGAGTGAAATCCATTTTCAATAGTACTATTCTATTATTAAAAAAAGCAATTTGATATATTTATGACTACAAGTGGCAGAACTAATTGGAAAAAGTGTTGTTTATAAGGAAGAAACGTTGGTGTCCCTTTAAAACTTTATCATAACTCGATAGAATATAGTATATGAAAACTTTTCAGATTTTGAATATGGCAAAATGGAAATAAATAATAATCAGGCTGCTGATTACAAAAAAACAATCAATCAAGACTAAGTACAATAAAGCAAACAAGAAAATGACAGCAATATATTTTTAAATAAACAAAAGATAAAAACTCCTTATCATTGTATCTAAAACTGTAGGCTTCATGATAACATATCCTGCAAATAACTGCCTGACCAAAGAACTTCTCTCTCAGTCATGATTCATCTGTAGTTAAATATTATTTTTATATTGAGATACTTACCTAAATGTTTTCTCTCTAAAGAAATGTTTTTACCTACATATTTTTTAAAAATCTTATTTGCATGGACATTTATTACATATTTATTCAGTTAATCTTTTAAAAATATAAAAAGTAATTTCCTTTCAAAACTCCATTTATATTGAAGTTTAGTAATATTTTTGACTGCCTTTTCATTTAAGACCCTGTTTATTTTTTCATGCTGCCCTGCCTTATCAGTCTTCTCATTTCAAAATCTATCTGCTTTTACTCTCTGAATGTGTTCATTCTTCTGGCCCCCAGACTCTTACACATTTAGTTTATTCTTCTAGATATATGATGTACTCAAGTCTAACTCTTACTCATCCTTTGGATCTGAGCTTAGAGATTATTTCTTCTTAGAGACTTCCATTCTCTTCTGTGATTCAACATCTTGTTCTTCTGTGTAACACTCATTTCCATTATTCTTCACCAATCTCTGTCTTTCCTGCTAATCCACATACACAATGAAGATAACTAACAACTCTGTCTTGTTTTCCATGTTTCATCATCTCTGTAACTAAGAGATTGGTGAATTATATTTTCTAAATACATTATATGTAAAACAAATGTTCTTTTAATGGTTATAATTACTAGCATACTTTAACATTCTGCTTTTTAATAAATATAGGTAATATGTCTTGTTTTATTAAAATATTTAGTTTTTATTTATTCTGACCATTATTGTAGTGAAATGACATGTAGTGCCTTTAAGTATTCTCTTCGAATAAAATGATGAAATATGATATTTATCCACTTATATCCATTGGTTATTAAACATTTATTATGTCTTACGTGTCAGGCTTAAGGGAGCACTCCCCAGTAACTATTTTCAATGCTACTGAAAAAAAAAGAGGATTGGATGATAATTAATTGAAGAACAGGCTATTATAATTATAATTAGCTATGTTAATATAGCTAAAGATTGAAAGACAAACCTCTTTTATGCTTCAATAATTATTATAGTTCACCTTGAAAAGTAGATTTCTGTGTCTACATGTGCTACTTGCTGAAATATATTTGTAAGACAATGTTATTGAGGTGTTATTGACATACAAATGCTGTACATATTTAATGTATACCACTTGATCAGTTTGGAGATAAGTGTATATCCTTGAAACCATCATCACAGACTATGACATAATTCTATGCAACATCTTCAAAAGTTTTCTCCAATCTTCTTATTTATTATTATTTTTAGCGATAAGAACAAAACATAAGGTCTACCCTCTTACCAAATTTTTAAGTATACAATACAACATTATCAACTGTAGGTGCTATGCTGTACAGTAAATTTCTAGGACTTATGCATCTTATATAACCATACCTTTGAACCCTGACTAATACCTCCCTCAGCCTCTGGCAACTACCATTCCACTCTTTGCTTCCAAGAGTTTGTCTACTTTAGAGTCATAACATAAGTGATATCATGTAGCATTTTTCCTTCTGTGTCTGTTAAAAATGTTTTTATTTGTTTTAAATTACTTTTAGTATATATTTAGCTTAACTAAATATTCATTAAAACCATTTTTTAAATGTTTAGATTTACATTGTTTTATACTGCACTAAATTTCTATTCTGTTAGTAACAATAAAACTATTGTTACATAACATTACGAATTAAACAAATGTTATTAAAAAGACAAAAAAGTCAATAAGCAAGCACATTTTTGAGACTAGAAATATAACATGTTTCCCAAATTATGATCTAATACGGCATGCAACTAAAATTTTATTAGGTAACAATGTAAGAAAGTAAATAAAAAATGAATGTTCATTAGAAAATAATTATGTCAGTCTTGTAATAATAGGAACTTAATATATTGAATACCAAATTTTCCAAAAGCATTATTAAAGCACATGTATATTAAAGTTCAAAAATACTTTAGAAAATTCTTATGTATTTATGTGCAGTCACTTTCTAATTCACTTAATTCCAAAATTGTCGTTCACATATGTCTTTCTCTTTTTAATATATTATTGTCAGCCTAATATTTGTGAACTATATATACCCCATTTTAATTTCTTAAGTATTTTACAATAAATTATCTTCAATTCCAATAAAAGATAGTGCTGATGATATTTTTAAATTTAGTGTCATAAATTAATTCCTAAATATTAAATAGTATCAAGGCAAAAGCACTAATAAAAATATTGAAAGTAAAAATGTTAATATGACAACTTATATTTAAATGTCTGCATTTATCTGTAGCAACTGTTTTGGGATATTTAATATTTCTTTTTCCTTATTTGCTTTCTCATTCTAAATTATATTTTAAAGTCACCTTAAACAGTTAATGGCTTCTCAGAATACTTTTAAATACACAGCAAAAAAAAATCTTCTCTAGAAAATTTAGTTAATGTTGTATTACATTAAAATGGTATAAATTCATTATCAAGTTTATTTAAATTGGATGTGGAGAAATATGAACAATTCGTTAAGTGATACAAGTGAAAAAGTAAGATTCAGAATAAAATTAGTTGAAGAAAGGTAAGATGATGCATACAGCAATGTTTTTATGAAGCTATGTTACTCCATACTTTATTAGGAATTGTAAGTAAACACTAAAACAACAAAAAGCCCTGCACATATCTTTACTTTTACAACTAAGAATGCCATTGTATTAGTCTGTTTACACACTGCTATAAAGACACTATTGGAGACTGAATAATTTATAAAGGAAAAAGGCTTAATTGACTCACAGTTTCACATGGCTGGGGAGGCCTCAGGAAACTTACAATCATGGTGAAAGGGGAAGCAGACACATCTTACATGGTGGGAAGTGAGAGAGAGAGAGAGAGAGAAAGAGAAAGAGAGAAAATAACCAGGGGAAACTGCTGTTTAGAAAACCATCAGCTCTCATGAGAATTCCCTCACTATCAGGAGAACATCATGAGGGAAACTGCCCCCATGATCCAGTCGCCTACTACCAGGTCTCTCCCTCAACACCAGCGGATTCCAATTCAAGATGCAATTTCACTGCGGACACAAAGCCTAACCATATCAGCCATTTTAATTGAAAGGGATCATAGCCGGCCGCAGTGGCTCACGCCTGTAATCCCAGCACTTTGGGAGGCCGAGGCAGGCAGATCACCTGAAGTCAGGAGTTTGAGACGAGCCTGACCAATATGGAGAAACCCCGTCTCTACTAAAAACACAAAATTAACTGGGCGTGGTGGCACAGGCCTGTAGTCCCAACTACTCAGGAGGCTGAGGCAAGGGAATAACTTGAACCCAGGAGGTGGAGGTTGCGGTGAGCCGAGATCATGACATTGCACTCCAGACTAGGCAAAAAGAGTGAAATTCCATCTCAAAAAAAAAAAAAAAAAAAAAAGAAAGGGATCATTAAACATTTGTTTGTGTAAATAGATTATAGAGTTATACATTTTACGTGTACTTTCTGAAGATTATGTTGGTAAGTACAAATTTATGTGCACACAAACAGGATCTCGTAGAAAATTTCATGTTAGGGTTACAGGAATGTACCAAATATATGTAAAAGACATAAACACATATAGGTAAAAACAAAACAATGTTACTTGATCCATACATTTATCTGTTTCTAATTTATTTAGCTATTACTCTTGTGAAGTTCCTTCTATTTAAACTATTTGGCCCTATTTTGGCATTGCCTATTTCCATCTTTTTCTGCCAGTCCATCAGTTTTACAACATGATCATAGGTTATGTTTCTGTCATGCTGATTCAATGGTACACAGTCCAGTTCTCTAGTGTTGATTTCCTTCAAGTAGTTAGCCTTAGACTGTATCTTATAAACCACTCTGAAGCCAAGGACCTGCATTCCAAGTGCCTCCAAATTTCTGAAGTGCAGCCCCCAAAAGTAAAAGTAAAATAGCAAACTGATATCACTTGGCCTTATTCAAGTCTCTATGCATTGCTAAAAAAAGAAAAACAACAACAACAACAACAAAAAATGAGTATCTAAAATAATAAAGCATCAAATATTACCTAGGGGATCTGATATGTGTCTCAAAAAAACTAAAATAATAAAGTTAGAATACAGGATTCAGTGGCTTTCAGATATTGATTCTATTCCTTATTTCAGCCCCTCACTGCCTGGGTGACTTTGTGCAAGGCATATGACATCCTAAGCCTCAATCCTTATTTTTGTAATGAATTTAATTGAGCATGGGAAGAGCTCAGCTTGGTGCCTGTCACATGCTTTTTCATGCATTTTTTAGACACATGCAAATGGGTAGCTTTAAAACTATAGGAGTAGACTGAACATTTGCCTCTCAACATATAAGATATATATATAAACTCATTTTTGAGATATTGCATAGAGATAGCACATAAAATAGAACAAAAATAGTATTTACAAGAGATACTGTGAAACAAATGTCAAATTATATAAACTTTAGAGAGAAAGCAATACTGTAAATCAAGTCCTCTTATAGTTTTTTGAGTTAAAACTGGAAACCCAGTGTCCCTATGATTTTGTTGAAAGTCTAAAGGAATCATCAAAAACAAAAGCAAAACACAACAATCCAGAAAAGAAAACAACATCCTGCAGGCAGGCAGGAAAGAAGGGAACAAAACAAAAGATAGCTTCTAATCTAGTTGATCAAGAAAAATATTTTGTTTACCTTTATATAACAGACATGGTAATGTGCAACTTGGATCTGTGTAACATCTCAGATATCTTGGAAACATTCATTATAACTTCTATGAGCAGGCAGCATGCTCCCCTCATCTTGACTAAACTTTTTGCCTTGTAGATAGGCCTCTAGCCCCCATTTTCTTAATTTCCTTAAAAAAACTTGCAATTGTAAATTTGTTCTCTGCTCTTTTGTGTTGTAAATCTTCCCAAACTCTTGACAGTTTTAAAACCCAGAAATATCTCTCTGTAGGAACCATCCCTTTGAAATGTAATTACCAAAAAAGATAGTGCTCTTTTTTTTTTTTATCTGTGTGAGAGGGGTGGAGCCTACTTTTAAATAGTGTCAATTAGTCAGTTAGCAAACACAGATGGTCTAATCACATTGAAAAGCTTTTCTCCTGATGTTCTCCAGTGCTTTTCTAGCAGCTTACCACAGGGCTGGAAAAATCTCCACCATCTTTTCCAGAATTCAGTTCAGTCCATGTGAAAGATTCTCTCCCCTACTGCAGTAGCATGGATAAAATGTCTTATGCTTTCTAAACAAATGTCCAGTTAAATTTCTCTTTGATGGTACTTTATTTTATGTTATTTTTACCTATAAATCACCTTTAAAATCCCTTTAACATCAGCTTGAGTGGTTAGGATACAGTTTTCATACAGGATATATAGCAGGCCTAGATAAAAAATGCCATAAAGAAAAGCTTTGTGGATTGCTTTACGTCTTGTTTTAATTTTGGATTTGTTTTCCCTTTTTTTCTTTTTCTTTTCTTAAATTTTCAAAGTGTATTTTTTGTTCCCTGATTTAATATCACCCAGAGAGGAAAATGAAATATCTGACATTAAAATACATTTTGGTAGAAAGTGTAATGGAGGAAAGTGTTAGTATTCCATGATGTGTATGTATCACATTATCTGGATCCAGTTTGTCATTGCTGGACAGTTAGGCTGATTTCACGTCATTGATATTGTGAATAGTGCTGAAGTGAACATATGTGTTCAGGTGTCTTTATGGTAGAATAATTTATATTCCTTTGGGTACATATCCAGTAATGGGATTGCTTGGTTGAATGGCATTTCTGTCTTTAGGTCTTTGAGGAATCACCATATTGTCTTCCACAATGGTTGAACTAATTTACGCCCCCACCAACATTATATGAGCATTCCTTTTTCTCCACAACCTTGCCAGCATCTGTTATTTTTTGACTTTCTAAGAGAAGCCATTCTGACTGGTGTGAGATGGTATCTCATTGTGGTTTTGATTTGCATTTCTCTAATAACCAGTAATGTTGAGCTTTTTTTAAGTATCATTTTTGGCCACATGTATGTCTTCTTTTGAAAAGTGTCTGTGTTCTTTGCCCACTTCTTAAATGAGGTTGTTTGTTTTTGTTTCTTTTATATTTCTTTAAACTTCTTATAAATGTTGGATATAAGACCTTTGTTGGATGCATAGTTTGCAAAAATTTTCTCCCATTTTGTAGGTTGCCTGTTTACTCTGTTGATAGTTTCTTTCATCCATAAAAAGGAATGAGATCGTGTCCTTTGCAAGAACATGGATGGTACTGGAGACCATTATTCTTACCAAACTAACACAGGAACAGAAAACAAAATATGGCATGTTCTCACTGATAAGTGGGAGCTAAATTTTGAAAATACATAGACAAAGAGAGGGGAACAACATCTATCATAGGGTGGAGGGTGGGAGGAGGGAGAGGATCAGGAAAAATAACTAATGGGTACTAGGCTTAATACTTGAGTGATGAAATAATGTGTACAATAAATCCCCGTGACACAAATTTACCTATGTAACAAACCTGCACACGTATCCCTGAACTTAAAACCAAAAGTTAAATAAATAAATAAAGATTTAAGCAAGATGTGCTAGAAAATCTGGTTGTATTTATATTTTTCTTTTAAATCTAAAACAATCTTAATTAGGAACGTAGAGCCGAAATTCAGGAAAAGGGCATTAGACGTTATCTTGCAGATTGAGAAAAGTGGTAACTTCATGCTACTCCTTTTTAGTTTTACCATTCTCTTACCCTAACTTCTGGAAACCACCAATCTTGAGCACTGTATAGTTCTCCTACACTATAATTTTATCTTTTAAAAAATAGGATATAAATGACGTCACAAAATATGAAATCTCTTGAAACTGGCCTATTTTATTCATCATAATCCTCTGATATACATCCAACTGGGTACACATATAAGTCATGTATTCATCGTTTTTGTTGGTTAATACCTCATTGCATGGATGTCACACAGTTTCTTTATCCTTTCACCCACTGAGGGTCTTTTTACTTGTGTCCAGTTTTGGCAATTATAAATAGTGCTATTATAAACAATTATAATAGCTATGTACACCCAAGTTTTTATTCCCATAGAAAAAATACCCAATAACGGGATTGGTGGATCATTTTGAAAGTTCATTCTTCAATTTATAAAAAACTAACAAACTGTTTTCCATTTTTCTTTCCCAGTGGCCAATGCATGAGGGTTTCATTTGCTTCACATAATGAACTAGAGCTTAATTTTTTTATTCCCAATATAGCATTTGCCCTGTAAAATATGTGAATTCCATTGTTTGTATATAAACACACCCTTTATAACTAATAATTTTATTTCATTAAAGCATGTAGTATGATGAAGAGGAAGAGCTTTTATTGCTCTAAACATTAAGAAATGCTAAAGTTGGCTTATTTGTGATTAAAACATTGAATAAAATTCCAATTTATATTAGAAAAGCATAATCATTTTTCAAAATGAAAAAAACATAGTTGTTTTTGTAGTCAACACTGAGTATATAAATCTACCCCCTATGATGTCAGATACAGATAACTTAATTCAGTTTGTAAATAGTGGCCTAGAGAGTGAAAATGACTTACCTAGTATAAGAGTTCTTATTATTTGTATGAAAATACTTAAACCATGACTCTTAAGATTCAGGTAGATTCCTTTTTTTCAGGATACTACACGGCAATAACTTCCCATTTCTTTTTCAATTGTCATACACATCAGTTTGTCATTAGTGTTTTTGTCGGTTTACTTATTTTTTAATATTGACTTTGATTTCTTTCTTTTATCTTTGTAGGAGAACAATAATAAGAACAAGAATCAAATAAGTAGTGTTCAATTTGCTAGCTAATATTCAGGCCATCACAGGTATTTATAATGTTAAAATAACAGGAAGCATCTAAAATGAAGGAACAGATTGTATAAAGCAGAATAGGAGATCAGAGGCCATGGACAGAAATGAATAAAATATAAAAAGTAAAATAAAGGAAAAATATATTGAAGTGTTGGAAAAACCAGCTCAAAATTCGTGACATAGATGTAATTTAAGTCTGGAAGCAGAAAAAAAAGTGTGGACAAAGCAATATTTGAAGATTCATGTACAACATTTTCCCATAACATAGGAATGATATAACATAAAGATTAAAGATATGGAAGAAACTCTGTAGAAAGTATAAAAGTTCCTCTTTAAAGCTCGTCTTGGTTTAAAAATAATAGACACTAGAAATAATAGCTTCTTAATCTAAAGCCTCCTATCAACTATTAGTTCTTACACTTTAGCCCAGTTAGTTGCTTTGGCTTACTCAGGCATGTCTGGACAGGCCTAGGCAAGTCTTAGCTCATAGCTTATGCCCTTTCCTTATTCTGGAAATGTTATTGCTTCCTTAAATCTTTTGTAAGCAACTTCCTCTCCTTCTTTGTTCTTCCTTGCACTTACCTATTTAGGGAAGTTTTAGGTTATTAGCAAATTGGGTATCAGTTTAAGATTGTGAGGTCCAGCTCCAGTCAATGGATGCAGGACACAGCAGTAAGGACAACCCAAATGCATAAGGAATAAATACGGGTGCTTTTCCTTTGTTGAAGTGTGCTTTCGCCATTGTTCCATCTGTGATTGAGCACCTTTTCTGCAGAAAGTAAAGATTGCCTTAGTGAGAGATCTTTTGTCTCCGTGCTGACTTTTCTTTATGGCACCAATTATGTATTTCTCACAATTTTGGTATTTCTACCAAACTCCAAACACTAAACAAATTAAAACACACACACACACACACACACACACACATGAACACACATAAGCTCATACTGCTAAAATGGGAGGAAATTACGGATGAAATTTTAACAGCTTCCACAAGGAGGAAAGACATATTACTCTCACAGGATGAACACTAAATATAAAAACTTAATTCTCAATAAAAATCATAGAAGCCAGAAAAAAATGAAATAATATTTTTTTAAATAATGAAAGAATATAGCCACAGTATTAAAATTTATATAAAGTAAAATAACATTTAACAACAATTTCAAACTTAAGATAGTTTTACATACACCCTTACACAAAAACCTATGTAACTTTGTCACCAGCAAGCCTTGTCTTAGTGTAGATAAGAGTAATAAAAATTTCAGCAATAAATGCATTATGAAAATAATAAAAGTAGAAAAATTAGTTATTTAATCCACTGATTAAAGAGACAAAAGGGACATCAGATATTTTAATTAGACCTAAGAAAAGTCAGTAGAAGGAAGTAATAAGGTAACAGTAAAATTCAAAGCAATAGAAAACATACACACAATAGAAAACACTCACTCTCTTTGTTTGTTAGAAAAAAGAATTTCTTGGCCAGGCGCAGTGGCTCACGTCCATAATCCCAGCACTTTGGAAGGCAGAGGCGGTCGGATCAAAGGTCAAGAGATCGAGACCATCCTGGCAAACACGATGAAACACCGTCTCTACTAAAAATACAAAAATTAGCTGGGCATGGTTGTGCGTACCTGTAGTCCCAGCTACTCGGGAGGCTGAGGCAGGAGAATCACTTGAACCTGGGAGGCAGAGGTTGCAGTGAGCTGAGATCACACCACTGCACTTCAGCTTGGTGACAGAGTGAGACTCCATCTCAAAAAACAAACAAAAAGCAAAAAAAGAATTTCTTGAAATCTACTAAAAAAGATTAAAAAAGAAAATAAATATCAAACTATTAGTATCATACATTTATAAAAAGGACATAAGTACTGATTTTGTAGAAATTGTGACTTTATATTAACTAACGTGTTTGACAATTAAGATTAAATGGAATAAACTTCTCAAAACATAACATTTACCAAATCTGATAAAAGAATAAATAAAAAGTTTCTAAAAAATATATATAGAACAGAAATTCTATTATTCATTAATACTCATTTCACAGGGAAACCCCAGGCTCACCTTTCACTGACTTCATCAAGGAATTATCCTAAATATTTAATCTTCTATATAATCTTAACTCAACGTTACACAGTTATTCAAAGATTAGAAAAAGAGAAATTTACTGTCAGACATTTTTGCAGCTAACATAAATTTGATCCTATGATACTACTTTCTAATTTCCTGTTAGTGCATTGAAAAAGAAAAATTGGCAGGACTGATTTTGGATTATGGGGTCTAGTTTCTACTAGATGGGGTCTAGTTTACTACCTGTGGCTAAGAGCAAGCTATTTTGCCTTTGAAAAATAGGTCTCTAAATACTTATCTGATGACTAGTAGGATTTCATTTATTTGTATACCTATATCTCTGTATTTGATACTTATCTGAGGACTAATACTTATATTAATACTTCTCCAGTGACTAATACTTATATTAATATTTGTATTAAATTAATACAGATGACTATGAATATACATATATACATATATAACATTTTGTTAGTCATCTGATAAGTATTTGGAGATATATATATATGTTTATATATGTATATTTGTGTATGTATGTGTATATATATAGAGAGAGAAGAAGAAATCTTCATACAGTACTTGGCATGTACTAAGTGCTATCTACACAACAGAATTATTAATAATAATGTGCTTAGTAAGTAAATTTATTGAATAACAATTATTATTACCATTATCATTTTGTCAAATACTTTTACATCTTGACTCAAGAAAAATGTTTCTTTTAATTGTCCTCAAAAAACTACTTCCATGTTCTTTACATGTTTCGTAACAGTCATAAGATGTGTGAATATGTTTTTTTGATAAATCTTTCAATATTTTATTTAAAGAGCCACTCTAAGTGTTCTGCATTCTATATGCTAATATAAAATATCATATCCTTTTATTGATTTTTAATAATCTATATTTCAAAATTTGGGAGGTATTCTACTCTTTAAATAATAAATTATTTTAGCTTTCAAAATTTATGAAATTCTGAATGTTATGTGTTCTTGGTTGTCATCTTTCTCCATCTCTCTGGTAGGCTCTGTGGCAGCTATTAATGATTGCCCTCTATGGAAAGAAAATGGCAAGTAGTGGGTTTTTCTGACCCTGGGATCCATCGATTCATGGAGCATGGCTCCTTGGATATTGTCACATAAACTATGGAACTATCTGAGGAACTCTTCTGAGTATAAAACAGAGATATGTCATGGCCCAAGCAGCTCTACTTGTGTAAGCTCAGTGAGCATTTCCACTTCTTGGAGTCTTGGATGTGAATCTGGGCCAGATTGCTTCCTATTTTGGCTGCAATGAACCCATCGAACAACTTTGGAAGTCTTCAACTTGTCTTGCCTGGCTTTTCCAGTGTCTCCTTCACCTATACGGTAAAGCTTCCTAGTAAGTAAAATCTTTGAATCCTGAGTCCACAGTGATCAGCTGCTTCTGTGCTGTCTCAGATAAGCATTGTAAGCAACATTATCTTTCAGATCCACAGATCATAATGACAAAAGCCCTTTTTTGGCAGACAAAAGAGGGAATAAAAAGGAACATGATGAGTACTTGATTCCAGAAGAACTGCCTATTCATCACCCATACAATGTGGCAAAAGGCTTGACCCTGAGGTACATCTCATGAAAGGAACTTGGAAGAAATACATCTACACCTGGCAGAGATGTCTAACTGGACAAAATGCAAGACAGAAAGTACATAAGAAAATGGCTTTTGTTAACAGTCCTGTTAAAAGTAGACCTCTAAAACTAAAGGCTGGGGCAACTCAAGAAAAATTCTCCTCCAGAAGCCTTCTTAAGCTTCTTGACTAAATGGGCAGATGTTACATTAACTCATGAAATCACTTACTTAAAAAAAATTGACTACTCAAACAACTATACAGGTAGGTAGAAGCCATGGCTGGTTGATTACAGAATGCAGAGGATATCCTATTAAAGAATGAAGACCTTTTATAGAGAAATGGTTAGTAGAAGCCTGGTGAATCATGATTGTCATATAGTTTTAGGAAGAATCTACCTGAAACCATATTGCTAATTCCATAGATTGCTGAGTGGAAAGGATTAGTTGGTTATTTGGTTTGATGATGAGTCCCCATATGGCTTCAATCTTTTATAAGTAGAAACTTCAGTATGTCCCTATCCTGTTACAGTGCATGAAGGAGAGGGATCGGGAAGATCCACTCTAAAAATGGAAACTGATCCATCTGCTCACTCATTACCTCAAAAATGTAGATAATTGTTTGGAAATTGCAGGAATGAGAGAGCACAAACAAATCTAGACTGCCTGTATGATAACTAATGGATTACAGCTAATTTAATATTACTGATGCAAATGATGCTAGATGATTATACAGCTCGTGGATGTAATAAACACAATAGAACCTGTATGCTTCCGGTTACACTTTATGATGTCATTTCACCAAGGCACATGCTAAATTAACATGAAGGCTTTAGTCTTTCCTTTGGGATTCAGATTTCACATAATTTGGCAGTAATGAGACCGTTGTTGCCCCAGTTTTTCTATGTGAATGTTAACATTTCGTTTGTTTGTGCTTCCTCTCTCTGCCATCTTTTATACTTTTTCATTGTATGTGATGGGTTTGAAGCAGGAAAATAAACTTTTTCATGCTTTTAATATCCTTTATTTTGCCAAATCAACTGTGCTCCAAAGAGAGACATATTAATTTAGTAAGTATTATCCCAATTTATTAACATCTAGTTTACCAGAAATACTTCTAGCAAGGAATTCACATTATCTCTAGCTGCAATCATTCATTTTTATGTCTTCCCTCCTACACTCAACTATAACAATTGAGATAAAAGACTTCTCATCATGACTTACACATGATAGGCCCTTAGAAGAGTTGATAAAAGAAATGAAAAGAGGGACATAAACACAGCATAGGTTTTTTTTTTTTAATTGCCTAATATCTGTGTATTATAAATCTAACACAAACTCATTTTGGCCTTTTTTTCCTAGTCTTTCCATTCTAGCAGATCTGTTTTAAAAATGAAATATGTAATTTTTCAAATGTGAGTTGCAATGGTCTTCTCATTCTGTGTCCCTAAGTTGTACAGGATGGGAGTGATCATGCTTATGTTGCTAGTATTTAATAAGATATGATATTTATGGAGTTTTCAATTCTATTTCCCTAGAGATGCTCTAGGAAATTTGCATTGCCAAACATATATATCAATCACAATAAAATGGAGATTCTCAAAGCCAGCAAATTTGGTTCTAAATTAACAAGTCAGAAAATTATTAAAGCATGGTTTGTTTTTGTCCATGGAAATGGTGACTCTTAATTTTTTTTTAATTTTAAAACTTCTTTGGGCATTTCCTTCTTCAGTCCCATTATCATAATTAAGAAACTAAAGTTAAGGAAGAGTTTATTTTATTATCAATATTCCTCACAACCAATGCATGATTGTTATTGCAAGAAGTAATTTTCCTCTATTAATAGCTCAGTCACTGGATTAAGTTTTTCTTTTAGGATTCATAGGGGATTTATGAATGGCATATTTTAATATTAAATTAGTTGAAATGCTTCATTAAAAACAAACTAATCATGAAATTGAGAATGCTTTTCATACAAGGCCAATTATTAATGCTCAGTTTCATATTTTTTAATAGACTTTGTAGAATAAACTATGTGTACTTCACTAAGTGTATTGAATAAATTAAAATTGAAATATGTACGTTCATATTGATACATGTATCTATACATACATACAATTTGACATTTTTATGTTTATAAGCTTTTTTTTCACTGACTGCTCTTAATATCAGCTCCTGTCTGACTTCTTATACCACCTCACTCTAAAGCCAGGCAGGCCATGCATCTTGTCAGTTTGCTTTTTGAACATAAAATTAGAAAAAAGAAAGTTACGTTGTTAAATGTTTATGACAGAGACCAAGATATCATGTTATATAAATTTGCACAATAATGGATGGTATATTGGCCTATTCCATGTACACAGCTTGCATGGATGTTGACACTTTTTTACCTTTGTAAACCCCATTTTGAAATTACTTATTGGTTGACAAATAACACATAATCTTGTCCTTATTTTTTTTTTTTTTTTTTGCTCTTTGTGATACATTATTAAGACAGATGAAGAGGACTTAATATGACTGTAATCAATTCTGGCTACACAAGAATCCAATTTTAGCTTTATGTTTTGTCTGTTGTATTTCATCTTATGTTAATGTTTTCTCTGTTTTATTTCATCATATGCTAATTATATAATTCAATTTTCAGAAAATTAATCATTTATTCCTAATTATATAGTCTTTGCAATAAGTACTTATATAATTTTATACTCCAAATATCATATTATGTTTCCATCCATCTTTTAAGATATTTTACATATACCATCTGTATTAGTCTGCTGTCACACTGCTAATAAAGACACACTCAAGACTGGATAATTTATAAAAGAGGTTTAATGGACTCACAGTTCCACATGGCTGGGGAGGCCTCACAATAATGGTGGAAGGTGAATGAGGAGAAAAGTCACGTCTTACATGGTGGCAGGCAAGGGAGCTTGTGCAGGGGAGTTTCTACTTCTGAAACCATCGGACTTTGTGAGACTTATTCACTACAATGAGAATAGTATGTGGTAAACTGCCCTCATGATTCAATTATGTCCACCTGGCCCTATCCTTGACACATGGGGATTATTACAATTCAAGGTGAGATTTGGATACGGACACAGTCCAACCATATTACCATCTTTCCTTCTGCCTAAAGCATCATGTTCAATAATAGCAGGATTTAATTCACATTTATTTTTCCTATTCTGAACTTTATTAAATCCAGAAATTAAAGGTAGATCCATGTGAAAGGTACTAAAAAGGGCTATGAGACATAATATCAAGGAAAGTCAAGAAAAGAAGGCAGTACTTGCATGTAAACAGAGAATAAAATATATTTACCAGAAAACAAGTTATTTTGTTGCAATAAAATAGAGTAGAAATTAGAATATGCATTTTCAGTTCATAGGTAATATAGAAAACTTTGCATTTTTTAATTGTGAGGGCTTTAATTAATCTTTCTAATATCCATTAAAACAATTACATTCCTCCACATTCCTCCTCAGAATACACAAAATAAAAGGTAAGAAAATATATAAATAATATATGCTAATTGAAAATATGCCTACTTAGGAGTCTAAAAGTCTAGATTAAAAAAATCCATGTGGTCAATTCTTTTGAGCATCTTAGATAAATATTTGAGTCTCAGTTTATGATGTCTAAAAGATCATAACTACATCTACCCCAAAGTTTGTCATGAATATATATATATATATATATATATATGTATATATAGTTATGGCTTGATTTCCCTTATTTAAAAAAAAAGCACCAAAAATGGTGTAGTTATTTATTTATTTATTTTTACTAACTTGAGAAATATAATTAGCATGCTGGATTGAAATAATTTGTGATAAATGAAAATATTTTATTAAAAAAAACTTGTATCTTGTCTGAAACTATATTTAATCAGGTTCTGACCTTTTACCAAACCTGATACTCAAGAAATTTGTGAACCATACTACTCTGCAAAGATGCTGTTTACTGAAGAGATTGCCTCCTCTTTCGGTAACTATAAACTCAGATCAAAACAGACCAGTGAGAAATAAATGTCTAAAATGTCTTGCTGTGAAGTCAGAAAAAGACGTTACCATGGGAAAAAAAATCTAGAGATTAAAATATGTACTTTTTAAATGTTTATCTCTTTTTTTTTATCAAAGTGTCTTATTTTTCTAGGATATTCGTACTTTCTGTAAACTTACTGGAGGATGATGTGGGAAAAAGTATCTCAATCTATTAAAGCCAAAATAAATGAATTTCTGATAAGTCCTAGAAATCAGGCCATGAATTGTGAATGACTTCCTTCCCTTCCTCTTATTTCTAAGAGAAAGACTCTAATTAAGCTGAAGTGGACACTGAGAATAGATAAACTGCCTGTTGATAGGTGATGAGCCTAAAGTGATATCTAATACTTACATCATGAGTAAACAAAACCAGGGGAATTATGAAATGTTTTCCAGTACCAATGAAAGAATTCCCATAAAGAATAAAAAAGGAAGCCTGCAGGAGTGATGTGATATAAGGTATAGACACATCATTCAGAAATTTTCATTGTGAAACAGTTGGAATAAGAAGGCTTGCATGTATAAAATAATAGTGCATCATATAAAAAGATGAATGGCTAAAAGTGTGTACTTATATAAAAGTAAAGGACTTCACTTCTTTAGGAGAAAGGAAGACAGAAAACCAAAAGAACTGTAATAGATATAAAACTCACAATGCTGGCAGTCAAGTATTCACTTGATATGGTGGATATTCAAATTAGCAATGTTTTAGAGTCCTCAAGAAAAACAAAATTCATAGATTATATATTAGATATTGATATCTATAAAATAGTATAGATTATATAATTAAATTATGTATTACAAATATAAAATATTAATATAATCATATATGTGTGATATATATTGGATTATGTGATTATGAAAGCTATAATATTTATATATTATATATTGGATATATGTGATATATAATTGGATTATGTGATTATGAAAGCTAAGAAATCCCAAGATCTGAAGAGCTACACCTGGCCAACTGGAGACCCAAAAGGGTTAATGGTGTAGTTCCAATGTGAGTCCAAAAGCCTGAGAACAAGAATTGTTGGTCTAAGTTCAAATAGTAATCTGAGTCTGAAGGCAAGAGAAGACTAATGTCCCACTTTGAAGACAGTACCACAGGGAGGGAGAATTCTTCTTTACTCAGCATTTTTGTTCTATTTAGGACTTCAGTAGATTGGATGCTTAGCGTTTTTGTTCTATTTAGGACTTCAGTAGATTGGATGAGGCCCACCCACATTAAACATGGCAATCTGCTTTACTCAGTCTACCAATTCAAATATTAATTTCATACAAAACACCCTTTCTGACAATCAAACATTGTTTAAATATATAGGTACTTATATTGTTAGTCCATTCTCACACTGTGATAGGGTTTGGCTGTGTCCCCAACCAAATTTCATCTTGAATTCCCAAGTGCTGACGGATGTGCCTGATGGGAGGTAATTGAATCATGAGGGCAGGTCTTTTCTGTGCTGTTCTCATAATAGTAAATAAGTGAATAAGTCTCATGAAATCTGATGGTTTGAAAAAGAGGAGTTTCCCTGCACTAGGGCTATTCTCTTGTCTGCCACCATGTGAGACATGCCTTTCACCTTCCTCCATGACTGTGAGGCCTCCCCAGCTATGTGGAACAGTAAGTCCAATAAGCCTCTTTCTTTTATAAATTGTGCAGTCTCGGGTATATCTTTATCAGCAGTGTGAAAATGGACTAATACAGTAAGTTGGTAGCAGTAGAGTGGGGCACTGCTGTAAAGATATCCGAAAATGTAGAAGCTGCTTTGGAACCGGGTAACAGGCAGAGGTTGGAACAGCTTGGAGGGCTCAGAAGAAGACAAGAAAATGTGAGAAAGTTTGGAACTTCCTAGAGACTTGTCAAATGGCTTTGCCCAAAATGCTGACAGTGATATGGACAATAAAGTCCAGTCTGAGGTGGTCTCAGATAGAAATGAGTAACTTGTTGGGAAATGGAACAAAGGTGACTCTTGTTATGTTTTAACAAAGAGACTGGCAGCATTTTGTTCTTACCATAGAAATTTGTGAAACTTTGAACTTGAGAGAGATGATTTAGGGTATGTGATGGAAGAAATCTCTAAGCAGCAAAGCATTCAGGATTTGACTTGGGTGCTGTTAAAGGCATTCAGTATTATAAGGGAAGCAGAGCACAAAAGTTCGAAAAATTTGCAGCCTGATAATGCCATAAAAAAGGAAATCCCATTTTCTGAGGAGAAATTCAAGCTGACTGCAGAAATTTGCATAAGTAATGAGGAGCCAAATGTTAATCCCCAAAACAATAGGGGAAATATCTCCAAGTGGCTGCATGTCAGAGGTCTTCAAGGCAGCCCCTCCCATCACAGGCCTCCCATCTCAGGCCTAGAGGCACAGGCAGGAATGGTTTGTGCAGCCCAGTGACTTGGTGCCCTGTTTCCCACTGATCCAGCCATGGCTGAAAAAGGTCAATGTAGAGCTCAGGCTGTGGTTTCAGAGTGGGCAAGACCCAAGCCTTGGCAGCTTCCACATGATGTTGAGCCTATGAGTGTACAGAAGTAAAAAATTGAGGTTTGGGAACCTCTGCCTAGATTTCAGAGATATATACACACACCTGGATGCCCAGGCAGATGTTTGCTGCAGGGTCAGGGCCCTCATGGAGAACCTCTGCTAGGGCAGTGCAGAAACAAAAAGTGGGATGAGAGCTTCCACACAAAGTCCCTACTGGGACACCATCTAGTGGAGCTGTGAGAAGAGGCCAAACATCCACCAGACCCCAGAATGGTAGATCCACTGACAGCTTGCACCATGTGCCCAGAAAAACCACAGACACTCAATGCCAGCCTGTGAAGGCAGCCAGGAGGGAGGCTGTACTCTTCAAAGCCACTGGGGCAGAGTTGCTGAAGACCATGGGAACTCACCTCTTGCATTAGTGTGACTGGATGTGAAACATGGAGTCAAAGGAGATCATTTTGGAACTTTAAGATTTGACTGCCCCACTGGATTTTGGACTTGCATGCGGTCTATAACCCCTTCCTTTTAGCCAATTTCTCCCACTTGGAATGGGTGTATTTACCCAATGCCTTTACTCTCATTGTATCTAGGAAGTAAGTAACTTACTTTTGATTTTATAGGCTCAGAGGTGGAAGGGACTTGATTTGTCTTAGATGAGACTTTGGACTGTGGACTTGTGAGTTAATGCTGAAATGAGTTAAGACTTTGGGGGATGGTTGGGAAGGCACGATTGGTTTTGAAATATGAGGACATGAGATTTGGGAGGGATCAGGGGTGGAATGATATGATTTGGCTGTGTCCCCACCCAAATCTCCTCTTGAATTCCCATGTGTTATGGAAGGGACTCAGTGGGAGGTAACTGAAACATGGGGGCAGGTCTTTCCTATGCTGTTCTCATGACAGTGAGTAAGTCTCATGAGGTATGATGGTTTTAGAAAGGGGAGTTTCCCTACACAAGTTCTCTTCTCTTGTTTGCCACCATTTGAGATGTGCCTTTCCGAGTCCACCATGATTGTGAGGCCTCCCCAGCCATGTGGAACTGTAAGTCCAATAAACATTTTTTTTTTTTTTTGTAAATTGCCCAGTCTCAGGCATATCTTTATCAGCAGTGTGAAAATGGACTAATACACACTGCTATAAAGAACTACATGAGACTGGGTAATTTCTGAAGAAAAAGGCTTAATTGACTCACAATTCCACAGGCTGTACAGGAAGCTGGCTGAAGAGGTCTTCAGGAATCTTACAATTGTGGTGGAAGGGCAAAGGGGAAGAAAGCACCTTCTTCACATGGCGCTTGGTGCAGTGGGAGAGAGAGAGTGAAGCGGGGAGTGCTATACATTTTTAAACAACCAGACATCATGAGAACTCACTCACTATTATGAGAACGGCAAGAGGAAGTCTGCCACCATGATCCAGTCACCTCCCACCAGATCACCCCCTAACATTGGGGATTACAATTCAACATGAGATTTGGATGGGGACACAGAGCCAAAACATATTATTCTGCCCCTGGCCCCTCCCAAATTACATGACATTCTCACATTTCAAAACCAAGTATGCCTTCCCAACAGTTTCCAAAGTCTTAACACTTTCCAACATTATCTCAAAAGTCCAAGTCCAAAGTCTCATCTGAGACAAGGCAAATCCCTTCTGCCCATGAACCTGTAAAATCAGAAAAGTTAGCTACTTCTAAGATACAGTGCAGGTACAGGCATTGGGTAAATAGACCTGTTCCTAAAGGCAGAAAGAAGCCAAAATAAAGGGGCTACAGGCTCTATGCAAGGCCAACACCCAGCAGGGCAGTCATTAAATCTTAAAGCTCCAAACTAATCTTCTTTGACTCTGTATTATATCCAAGCCACACTGATATTAAGGGGTGGGTTCCTAAGACCTGGGGTAGCTCCACCCCTGTGGCTCCGCAGGATACAGCCCCTGTGACTGCTTTCACAGTCTTACATTGAGTGCCTGTGGCTTTTCCAGGTGCATGGTGCAAGCTGTCAGTGATCTACCATTCTAGTGTCTGGAGGATAGTGGCCCTCTTCAACAGCTCTACTAGGCATTGCCCCAATGGGGACTGTGTGTAGGGGCTCTAACCCCACAGTTTCCCTTTGCATTGCTCTGGTAGAGGTTATCCATGAGGACTCTGCCCTGCAGCAGACTTCTGCCTGGACATTCAGGAGCTTCCATACATCCTCTGAAATCTACACAAAGGCTCTCAAACCTCAACTCTTGCCTTCTGCACACCTTCAGGCCCAGCACCACATGGAAGCCACCAAGGGTTGGAGCTTGTACCTCCTGAAGCCATAGTGCAAGCTGTACCTTGACCCCTTTTAGCCATGTCTGGAGCTGAAGCATCTGGGACATGAGTCACCATTTTCTGAGGCTGAGCAGAGAAGCAGGGCCCTGGGCCTGGCTGACAAAACCATTTTTCCCTCCTAGGCCTCTGGGTCTGTGATGGGAATGGGTGCATGAAGGTCTCTGAAATGGCTTGGAGTTATTTTCTCCATTGTGTTGGCTATTAAAATTCAGCTTCTTTGTACTTATGTAAATTTCTTCAGCCTTGAATTCCTCCATAGAAAAATCGGTTTTTCTTTTCTATCATATGGTCATGCTGCACATTTTCCAAACTTTTATTCTCTGTTTTCTTTTAAATAATTTCCCATTTCAGACCATGTCTTTGCAGACACACATGAGCAAGGGCACAATGCCACCAGTCTTTTTGCTAAAGCATAACAAGAGTGACCTTTACTCTTGTTCTCCATAAATTCCTCATCACTATCTGAGAACACCTCAGCCTGGACTTCAGTTGTTAAATTCACTATCAGTATTTTGGTCACAACCATTTAATAAGTCTCTCAGAAGTTCCAAACTTTCCCTCATCTTCCTGTTTTCTTCTGAGCCCTCCAATGCCTTCCAACCTCTGCCTGTTACCCAGTTCCAAAGCTGCTTCCATATTTTCAGGTGTCTTTATAGCAAAGCCATACCTCTCTGGTACCAACTTTCTCTATTATTCTATTCTCACACTACTATAAAGAACTTCCTGAGACTGAATAATTTATGAAGAAAAGAGGTTTAATTGACTCAGTTCCAAAGGCTGTATAGTAAGCATGGCTGGGAGGCCTCACGAAGCTTACAATCATGGCTGAAGGCGAAGGGGAAGCAAGCACATCCTACATGGCTGCAGCAGGAGAAAGAGAATGAAGGGGGAAGTGTCATACACTTTTAAACAACCAGATCTCATGAGAAGTCACTCACTATCACAAGAACAGCAAGGTAGAAATCTGACCCCATGATCCAGTCACCTCCCACTAGATCCCTCCCCAACATTGGGGATTACAATTGGATATGAGATCTGGGTGGGGACACACAGCCAAAGCATATCAGTACCTCATGGCCCAGTCAAATTTACAAATAAAATTAACCATAACAAGTGATATAATTGATTAGTCTGAGACAGTTATGAAGAGCATAATAGAAGACAAAGGATATTAAAAATGAGAAAAAATAAGGAAATAGATACAAATTTTTTCATACATACAAAAATATTTATTAAGAGTGTACTGTGCCTCAGCTCATAGCTGGACACTGGAAAGTAAGAGAGAACATACTGATGCGGCCCTATTCCCATGGTGCTTAAATATGAAAATAAAAATGTATATATGATATAAAACTTTACTGAGATTTAATAGAAACTGAAATTTTATTATGCAGGTTTTTAGGAACAAGTTAATGCATGAGGATGAGTTATAGAAATTCACCCCTTTAAAGATAAAATGTATAACATTACCTATATAAGCAGAAAGGAAGTTAATCCCACACCAAAAGAATAGTCTTATGACTACAAAAATGGTTACCCCTCCCAAAAACTATACCCTTATTAAATGTTATTTATTTCCACTGTGAAGAAAAATTAACAGATATCTAAATTAGCAAAAATATACTAGACTTTTAAACTTTCTGAAGAAAGAAATCTAAACATCACTTTTGACATATGAAATATAAATACAAATATAAAGCTGATATTTCAAAATGTACAGAATAAACTTTTGTAAAATAGAAAATGTTAAATAAGTTAGTAAATTATTTTTATTATTAATTTGCTAAATTATTAATAATAATTGGATGGTTAGGAATATATATTTACGTATTAGTATCCAATATTATGTTGTATGTTTTTCTATAAAACATAGTTTTTACACAGTAAGGAACAGCCAACTATCCTTTTACTGTTGATATAGCAGAGAATAAAGGTGACACCATCTGTAATTCCATGTAACTTTCGCTTCAGTGTTGGGGGAATATAAATTATAAAGTAAACTCGTAAACAAAGACACATACTTCAAACTGGTTAGACAAAGTTTCTAAGAAAATGGCATTTTGCTGAGATCTAAATTGCAAGGAGTTTTGGTCATGGGAAAGTTGAAGGAAGAGTATTCCAGGAAGAGAGAAGAAAGGAATTTCACATGCATGAAAAATGGTGTCAGGGAACCGACAATATGAGGGTAGCACTGAGGAAGCTAGAAAGTAGAAAACTGCAAGCAGAAGAAAGTATATTGATTTTTAAAAAATATTGTAATGTATTTTATTTAACCCATTGTATCAAAATATCATTTAAACAAGTAATTACAAAAAAGTATTTATTGTTTATTTATGTATTTAGTTTTGATTAGCAAATATAAATTATACACATTTATAGAGTACAAAATGATGTCTGGATAGATGCAAACCACTGTGGAATGACCAAATCAAGCCATTCAGCATATGCATTATCTCACATACTTATATTTACCTTATTATCATCTACTCTCTCAGCAATTTTCAAATATGCAATATATTGCAATTAACTGTAGTTTCTATGATTTACAGTAGATCTCTTGAACTAATTTCTCCTCTAATTAAAATGTTGTGTCCTTTGACCAACATTTCTCCAATTCTCCTGTTCCCTTAGCCTCCAGTAGCCACCATTTTATTCTCTGTTTCTCAGTTTAAATTCACTTTTCACACTCCACATATAAGTGAGACGTAATTGTCTTTCTGTGCCTGATTTACTTTAATATTAAAATATCAATTCTTTTTAAGTGCAAAGGAAAGGCTCTAAAAGATTTTTAAGCAGGGTGGTAGATATAATTTATTTCTTTACTTTTGAGCCTGGAATTTAGAAGGTAATACTGGACTTAAGAATGTTGAAAAAAAAGATTCTGATTTTGTTTTTGTTTTTCCACAGTAAAATATTTGGGAAATAATGGTGCCATAAATAAATAAATATATTAATAAATATGATGTGATATTTTTCAATGATAAATATATCACACCCTAATATTACATTAATATAATATGCAGTGGACAGATTAATGAATGGATAAATAGATGATAGACAGTAATATGTAATACATATTCATACTCTATCTACAACAGGGCTTGGCAAACTTTTGCTGTAAGGGATTGTAGCAAATATTTTATATCTTCAGGCCATATAGTCTGTTCTGCAACTAAGTAACATGCCTTTGTAACATGAAAACAGTCATTGACAATACATAAATGAATGGGTGTGTGTATAGTCCAATAAAAATTTATAATAACAGGTTAATAAGTCGTATTTGCTCATAGCTTTCCAGTTTTTACTCTATAATATAGAACACATCATTTATAGTCTGTGATATAATTTGATAAATAAGAATACATTATGATAGTTTATTATATGAATTTAATACAATACATATTTATAAAATGTAATGCTTTATGATATTTAATGTTCATTTTATATCATATGCTATTTTATTATATAGCATGTGATATTATACAACATATTATCTGTCTAATAGCATGATGAGTAACATATAAACTGTATATAATACCTACAATATCATAAAGATGATCTACAACATAGAATATATACTATATAAAGTTCATCATAGTGTGCATGACAGATAATGGTATTATTTTTATGAAGTCCCAATTTATTATTCTTGTTCCAGACCAAGAGTACTTTTTGTTTGTTTTAGGCTTCAATAAAGCCTAAAACAAAAAGTAATTAAATAATTATGCCTAGAATTCAACAAAGTCATTACTTTTGTTATTTGCTTATAGTGAAATATTGTTGAAATATTGTTATGTTCTTCCTAAAATTATTTGGGGAACTTTATATACTTTCTTACAAGCAAACAGGTTAATAAACTAAGTTAACAACAAACAATTTGTTGAAAATAGGATTATGTATCAGTTACATGTTTGTATATTTGTTTGGCAATGTAATGGTTTTTAATTCAGTAATAGTTGTTTCCAGTCTAGATAGGGGCTTGCAGTCCCAGATCTACACAGATCTATCCATTTCCCGTGTGTTTCTTCTTAGAAGCTAAATTGTTAGTTATCACTACTTCTAATTTTGTTATCAGGGTTATGTTACATTTGTGGTTCCTGATGGCATATGAAATTGAGACCTGCTGCCATAGAGCAAACACTTCACTTCTAAGGCCATTCCTTAAACAATTATGCACATTTATGAACTCCCTCCTCAATTTTTAACCTGCTGCCCTCTGTTGTTTACAGTTTTTCATGTTGGAAAAACTTTTCTTTGAATATTTGAACCACAGTAGAGGGTAATAGGGATTGAGTTCACAACTCTGTCTCTGACCTGCTCAAAATATATTTCTTCTTTCATTTTAGGTAGAAATCTTCTTGTTGCTTTTCTTTTCTATGCTTATCATAAGAAATAGTGTTTTTGGTTTTGTTTTCATTATTGCAGCCTCTGCACTCTGGATTTATGTACAGATAATTGGTGGAATCAATTATGTCAAACCTCTCTTGGCACTATCTGCCTGTCGTCGTTAAACATATAGCATGCAATGAGTAATCAAGACTGTATTCTAAATTCAACCTTTCTATCATTCTTTTAGTAGAAAACTTCTCCAGGCAAAAGCAAACATTCAGTGCTGTTGCCAGACTTTGATTTTCCTGTATTCTCAAGGATGTTTTAAAGAGAGAAAGAAGTTTTATATTTGGAACTGAAAAAAAAATTGCCATACTGTTACTATCAGCAAAGATTATCTGTTTACCTGTCTCTTTTACTCTTCCCTGAACTCTTTGAGGTATGGTCTTTGAATCTCTGAAGCCTAAAACAGTTAATGACATACAATAGCCATTCAGTAAATATTTACTGAATGAGCCTTCCCTCTGAGGGTTGCACCTGCTCTGAATTGACTTTATGTCTGTCTTCACAATGCTTTGTTAGTCTATGAAAGCAGTAAATATCTTAGATCTTTCGGGTCAGTATCCCTAGGGTAATGCTTGATTTCACTTTATAAACATATGTGAAAGATAAAGGGTACACAAGGAAACAGAGAAGGGAAGGAATAATCAATGACTCCTTTCATACAGAGGAGCTTGCCTTTCACTTGTCAGAGTGTTGCAGTAAAAAAGTCAAAGTTACCAAAGTTTTTTTTTTTTTCTATAGAGCATTCTACATGTGTAATTGTAATTTAATACAGTAATATATTCATGAACTGATGGTGAAATACTAACATATAAAAGATCCAGGAAAACTGAAAATGAAATTATTTCAGAAAAAAATTGAACTAATATATTTCCTCTGTTACTGCCCAAGACTAAGGAAATACATTTGAAAGCTGTAAATAAATAAATGTATTTAATTCTTCTTGGAAAATTGAGAATAACTTAAGTATTTAACCAGAAGCTAGAACTGGAAAATTCACATTATTGTAAGGATGCTATACACACCTAGTGTATTACATCTGTTATGTAATTTAACCTGCTGCTTTCAAAAACGTGGAACAATCATTCCACATTTTTAAAGAAATTGTTGTACAAAACTCTGGCAACAATTTTTATTTTGGGAATTTTCTTCTCACTGTTAGGCTTAAAGTTGAGAAAACAATTTCTTGGGGAAAATGTTAAATTATCTTGATTCAAATATCAGTACAGATCTTAGTTAAATGAAAAAATGTTCTTTTTAAAATCATTTAATATTAATATATTTCAGAGAAAATAATCATATATTGCAGAATTCAGATATTTTATCTCTCAGTAGTGATAATTGTTGGCTTTAAAAAAATAAAAAGTACGCCTGAGCCATATATTTGTCAAATATATGGCTATATATACCATGTATAAGTACCAATGTCATAAAATATTGTTATTCTACAAATTTCTATCTCTGGGTGTAAACACAAACACACATAATATTTAAATGTATAGTAATAACTAATAATAATAATACCGTGGTACTCAATGTTAAAATCCTGAGATCTTAATGAAACTTGCAACTGTTGCAAATTTATTATGAGACCAGTTAAACTATTTGGAATCTAGCTTCATTTGCTGTATAATTATTAACTATATGCAATCTGTTATATTTAGTTTGCAGATGTAATATCAAGATAAAAAGGCTAACGTATTTAAAATTACTTTGAGAAATCTTAAATGACATTTGTTTATATGCATTTTTATAAAGCTCTTCAGATTAGTTCTTTTACAAATCTCTTCATTTACTATTCTCTACACACATCATACAAGTTGGTAAGTACAATTTACTGTATTTTTCCAGACATGTTCTTATTTCAGATTCAGATTCCACTACACCTGTTCATTACTCTATGACAAGAACAACAAACCTTCATCACCCAGAAAATATGTTAGTATACTGATGAAACTTTCACTCCCTATTTGCATCTTCATTTTGTCTGGTGTGGTCTGTCCAGGACCCTACCTAGCAATTTAGTAATCTGAACATAAGCCTATGTCTCTTTAAATGTTTGGCCAGAAACTGGTGTTTCATCCTCTTAGGCATTATGCCATTATGTTGCATTATATAATATAATGGCCTTATGCTCTGACAAGAAGAATTTCCAATTGCCTGTTGAAAATCTTAACAGATGTATCTTTCATATGTGCAGATCACAAGTAAAATATTTGATTCAAGACTGGGTAGTTAGGCTATTGAAAAATTGACTATTTCAATCTTTATACAGGTACAGATATGTTTCTTTATCTTAGCAGGCAATGCTAAATGTTTCAGCAAAATAAAACACATAAACGAATTTGGCGCAAAGTGGGAGGCTTTCTTTCTTAACTGAACCTATTTTATAGAGAGACTCTTTTCCTGGGCAAAGAAATATGACATTTGGGGGTAAGTTTCAGAATCCATACTATCAAAACAATTTATAAGTTGTAAATAGGCTATTTGTTAATATTATAGGTAAATATTTGGATAAAATAATTACCTTCAATTCAGTTTTTTTTAGCATATTTGGACTGCTATTGTAGAACCATAGTATAAATGAGTTTTTAGGCGAACCAAAATCTTGTGTTGATACTTTAACTTTCACCTAGTGTGCAATTTTATAAAACGAAATTGAACACTTATTAGGAAGTGTTCAGGTTTTATAAATACACTTTTTAATGTGTAGAAACAGTTTGAATCACTTTGTAAGAAAAGTCTTTTGAACTAATTCTTTTCTTCTTGAGATGATCTCAAAGACTAACAACAAATTTCTGTTCTGAATTCATAGTGTGAGACCTATCTTCAGTTGTGGCTTACTGTTTCTCAAGAAGAAAATGAAACTATGAGTGCTCAGTTCCCAAACATTCAATATTTAAGAAGTAGCATTGTACAAAAAGACATTTATAATAAAAAAGAAATTCCTTGGATTTTAAATTTGAGAAATTATTTGCTTGTGTTTGACATTATTACATTTTTTTCTTACAAGTCTTTCTAATAAAAAGTTATATTCTCAATGACACACTCTATGTTCTAGAGTTAAATGTTCTCTACTGTAATCTCTCTGGATTTCCTTGGCTTCTTTTGCTCTAACTCTGTTAATTTCAGTCAACTCCTAATGCATTTGGGTTTGACTATTACAATGTTTTTATTTATATATTTTGTGAAATATAAGATGCTATCAATTAAAAAATACATTATTGATTTAGCTACCCTTAAGAACTCCAACACAGTTAAATACCTATCACACAATACTTCCTTAGAATTTTTATTTTTTATCAATTATAAAACTTTAAAAAATACTTATTTAGTATAGATTTTAAAATAATATATCATCATTTTAAAATGTTGAAGTAGATTCAAATATAGAGACAAGTTACAATAAAGCACAAAAATATTTTTGAACAATTTGAGTGAAAGTTGCCAACATGTTGCTCTATTACCCCAAAATGCTTCAGTTTTTGTTTCTTACAAATATTTCTCATATGTATTACTATATAGCCAAAAAATTCATGAAATTCACATTGATACATCATTTTATTCTAATACCAAGATCACATGCAAACTCTGCAAATTGTCCCGATATTGTCCTGTAGAACATGAACTAGTTCTACATCATTTTTTATTCAGTTGTCATATATACTTAGTTTGGAACTGTTCAAGTCTTCCCTTAGCATTTTATGAATTGACAATGTTAAAAACTACAGAACAATATTTTTTCTAGGACTTTCAATAATGATGGTGTGTCTGATGTTTCCACATAAAATTAGGTGCAAGTATTGCATCTCTGACAAGAATCTCACAGACTTGATGCAATGGTCTTCTCATTGCAGACTATCAGGTGGCACATGTTTTTTATTTGTCCCATTGCTAATAATGTTCATTTGGATCGCATAGTTAAGATTTTGTCTGCCAAATATTTTGACTATGAAATTACATTTTTTTGTTTTCTATTAATAATTATTGGGTATGTGTACTTTGAAATTATAAAAATACCATTCTATATCAATATATTCATTGATTTACTTGTCATAATGGACTGATAAAAATCATAGTTTACTCTTCTATTTAATACTTTATAATCTGTTGTTATGAATATTTAAACTAATGATCACATTTTCCTAGATTGGCTAGGGACAACTACTAGCTGGCTTCTGTGTCCTTTTGATATGGCCACATTTTATTTTCTTGTTTCATTTAATTATGTACAGTTTTTATGATGAAAATCCATATATACAATAAAATTCACCCATTATAAGTATACTGGTCTATAAATTTTAGTAAGTACATGTAGTTGCACACTCATCATCAGAGTCTAGGCTTAGAATACTTTACTTACCCTAAAACATTAGTCCTTCACATTGTGCAATCTATCATTACAATCTATCACTACATCAGAAGCCCAAGGCAATCTCTATTCTGTTTTCTGTCTCCATAGTTGTGTATTTTCTAGAAATTTTCTAAAAATGGAATCATCTAAAATGTAGCCTTTTGTGTCAGTCTTCTTTCAATTAACCAGAAAGTAACTCTCTTGATATTCATTTGTTTTGGGATATATCTATAGTCTGCTCCTTTTAATTTATGAAATGTATTCCAAAGCATGAATATACCATATCAAGCTTATTAATTTGTAGTTGATTAACACTTATAATGTTTTCAATATTACAAATAATTCTAGCCTGGATATTCATGTACAAGTGTTTACATCGGCATGTGTTATTTTACTTCACTTTTAGCAATAAATGGAAGAGAGAATTAGCATGGTAGTGAGAGGATCCATTCTGATAACTATTTTCTTAATAAATAAAAGATTTCTCTGTATTGGAAAAGGCAGGACAGAATAATCAAATTTAAATATTAATAGAAAAATTACAGGATAAAAATACTATCTTTAATATGTATTTAAGAAATCATTTTAGACAAAATAAAATTTTAGTCCCACCAGCTAGGTTAAGTTATTGAATCAATGAGTAAGTGATTTAATAAACAAATTAATATACATTGAAAATGTCCTTCAAAGGAATGCATAGACAATAACATAAAGAAAAGACAGATAAATATTAATTTTTTCAAGGCATTCACTAAAAATTTCTAGCTTTAGAAAAATAAAAATCAACAAAGAAAAATACTGTACATTTCTTAATATAATATAATTTTTATAAACATGAAATATATAGCATGTGAACTCATGTTCTTCTATATTTATATTTAAAATAAAAATATTGTAATAACTTATTATACTTATAACATCATATTTTCTTTTATACTTGATGTATATTTCATTAGATATTACTCATGCATAAACATACACGTTTGAATGTAGTTTGTTTCAATAATACTTATTTGATATGATTATTCAGCAACTTTTATAAAATATTATATAAAGGCATAATTATTTCCAAAAATCTGAAATACTACAATTACATGTGATTGAGCTATACAAAATAGAAAGTGAAAATCATTTAAAATATTAGAAAAAAGTATTTTCCATATATGAAGCTCTAATTCACAGAACTGTCATTATTGCCTCATTTTACTCACACAGAATATAGTACTTGTACAATAATTTTAAAAAATACATATTTTCTGTAACTATACAGACATGATTTAATAACTAAATGTTATTTAGCCTTAAAAATATGACTAGTCTTTGGGAGGCCAAGGCAGGTGGATCACCTGAGGTCAGTAGCTTGAGAGCAGCCTGGCCAAAATGGTGAAACCCTGTCTCTACTAAAAATACAAAAATTGACTGGGCGCGGTGTCGGGCTCCTGTAATCCCAGCTTCTTGGGAGGCTGAGGCTGGAGAATTGCTTGAACCCAGGAGGAAGAGGTTGTAGTGAGCAGAGATGGCACCACTACACTCCAGCCTGAGCAACAAGAGCCGAACTCCATCTCAAAAAAAAAAAAAAAAAAAAAAAAATATATATATATATATATATATATCACTAGTTACATATCTTGTCAAATCAATGAGGATACCAATAAATTCTTCTATATCACAGTTTCTTTCACAGAAACATGAGACAGAGAGAAAAGGAAGGAAGGAAGGGAGGGAACTTTCTCAGAATGTACTAAGATAAATTTCCCAATAAAGCCATTAGGTCATAATGTTTAGGAAAGAAACTGCAAATAGGAAATCTAATTGAAGAGAAAAAAGAGAAACAAAACAGCTTATTTCTCATGCATCATATGTTCTAATGCTTAAGACCATTTTGAAATTTCTCATAAGTTTTAGTACCTAAACTAAGAAACTATAATCCATGCTTTATGTAGAATAAAATATAAACACTAATAAGAAAAAGTAAGACTAACTTGTAGAGATTAATATTTCATACTAATAAATCTTATTTTCTCATAAGGCATTAATATACCATTTATATCTAAAGTTGGAGATGAAATTTTTTTGTTGATTGTAAAGGGTAAGTTTTGAAAAAAATCATTATTCAATACATTTTATAAAAGAACATCTGGATACATTCCAAGTTCTCTTCATTACCCAGAACTGCAGGTACTAAATATTGGAAAAAGGCTAATTACGTGCACTATTTCTCACCAACACATAAATAAAGGAACCTCAGTTTTTCACTGTGGAAAATGTAGATGTCAATATTTAACTAAACTATTATGAAAACCATAAATAAGAAGTATATAACATAAATTATATATTCAGCTAATAACATTTTAATAGTTTTAATTATATTATTGTTACTATTCATGTTGTCAGTATTCCAGATAATTCTTATTTGTTGAATGACCCCTAAATTTCTTTAGAACAATGCAATATACAGATAAGCATCCACTTTACATAGATTATCAATAATAATCTATATATGGTTTAGGAGTCCGTGGAGAGGAGAGAAGCCTGAGAAACATTTGGTGAAGTCGATTTATCAAGTATATTATTGATCTGATTGGTAACAAATGAATAACTCATTTGTTCAACATATCTAACAACTTAATTAGTAAACATACTACATAAATACTAGGTGTTCACTTTATAGTAATATACGGTAGCAAGAATAACATTTCTCACAATGCAATTTGCAAATCAACTACCACAACATAATCAAGAAAGCTTTAAGCATAAGGATAAAGAATCTGCATTTTAAATACCCTGTGAGGTAACTATTACACTTTAGCTTGTGAAAACCTTTGCCTATTATTTCAAGTATTGTAATAATTTAATATCTTAATATCATATAGTAAAATGATTAAGCTGAAATTATGATGTTTTAGTTATTATTTCTTTAAAAGTTATATAGTACACATAAGATGAGAGAATAAGAGAGAGACTCATGAAAACGATGGCAATAATTCTAATGTTCTATGTCATTTAATTCTTGCCTTATTTAATAAAGAGTTTTAAAGAGAACTAGTTACACATAATTTTATGTTTTTTAATTTCACTCCCCATTTTAAATATTTAGATGAATTTAAAACCCACATTATTTTTAACTGATTCCACCAAAGACTTTTTTTTTTCCAAATAGGTGGTTAACTAATCATACAAAACTGTATTAATGTACGATTACTCTTTTTGAAGTATATCACAGTCACCAGAAAAAGCAAAAATTCTAACTTGCCACTCTGATCCAGAAACAGATTATGAGCAATATCCCAGTTGTCCTTTCCGTAGTCCATACCTTCAAGACCATAGTTTTCACGCCGGAATGTCATGACTTCTGTCATCATAAATTCATTTTGCGTGTTTCCAATGTTATGAATGGAATCATATAGTATGTACTTTTTTTACTTGGCTTATTTTATTCAATATGAAGGATTAATCTACATTTTTGAAGTAGTAGTTGCTAATTTTTCTTCATTTATACATTTTCCATTTTAGGAATATGCTATGATTTACACATGATTCTTCTGTTGATGGAAATTTGAAATACTGATATGGTTGTACAATTGCAACATAACTATTATCATTTTTCTATGCAACTTCTGATACATATGTGCATTTGTATCTCAGGCATGTATGTAGGAGTGAAGTTAATGGTCATAGTTTATGCATATGTTATGCATATGTTTATGCATAGTTCATCTTTAATATGGCAAACACTCTCGTAAACAGAATGTACAACTTTACAAATTTATGTTATATTTTATATTACATGCATAATTCTATTTATATTATATTTCACTGAAAATAATAGCTCCATTGTTCCATATCCTAGTCCACACTTGGTAGTGTTAAATGTATTTTTAATTTTAGTCATAAATTTTAAATTCAGTAATAATTCATACATTCTGGTATGAATGTAGTAGAATCTTTTAGTAACTCAACTGTTTATTATTTTGATGAAATTTTGATGAATACAAAAGTTGAATATTTATATGCTTCCTGGGGGGGGCTTTTGAATAACCTCTTCTTGAAATGTCCAAGTAAGTCATTTGTGTGGTATTATTTCCTATTTTGTCTCTTTTAATTATTTATTTGTTTATTTTTCTTAAAATGTTTGCTTAGTTATCATATGTATTCAGGATATCCTTTCTTACATTACATGTACATTTTCACTGTGTTAATGGTATGTTTTGTTTAACAAAAGTTTCTAATTTTACTTTACTCCAATTTATCATTTTTTTCTATATGAATATTGTATTTATGGTGCGTTGAAGAGTAGTCAACAACTGAAAGTTCAGTAAAATAGTTTCCTCTGTCATGTTCTATCTTTAATTCTTTTTGTCATCAATATTGAGGTCTACATCCCACCTGGAAATAATTTTTGTTCTTATTGAAAAGTACAAAACACACTTTTTTTTCAATAGATATTCAAAGCTAAACATAATCCATCCCTGCTGCTCCTACCATCCATGACTTACACCAAGGATCCATATATGTGGAATCTTTTAGAGTCTATTTTGCTTCATTAGTCCATTATTCAATTCCTTGGCAAATCTCACTCCTAATTTTCATTGCTTCATTTTTTTTTATCCTTTATGGCTTTTATTTTGGATCCAGGAGATACACATGCAGGTTTCTTACATGGATATATTTTGTAATACTGAGGTTTGAGGTATGATTGAACACATCACTCAGGAAGTGAGCAGAGTAGCCAATGGGTATTCAATCCTCATTCTTCTTCCCACCCTCCACCCTCAAGTAGGCCCTGATGTCTGTTGTTTCCTTCTTTGTGTCCATGTGCACTCAATTATAAGTGAGTATGCTCACTTATAAGTGAGAACACCTGGTGTTTGGTTTTCTGTTTCTGCATTACTTTGCTTAGGATAATGGCCTCAAGATGAATACATGTTGCTGTGAAGGACATGTTTTCCTTTCTTATGGCTGTGTAGTATTCCATGGTGTATATGAACAACATTTTTTAAATCCAATCCACTGATGATGCGCATCTGTGTTGATTCCATGTCATTGCTATCATGAATAGTGCTGCAGTGAACATACCAGAGCATGTGCCTTTTTGGTAGAATAATTTATTGTCCTTAGGGTATATACTCAGGAATAAAATTCCTGGGTTGAATAGTAGTTTAACTCATGTCTTTGAGAAATCTCCAAAGTGCTTTCCAAGTGGCTGAACTAATTTACATTCTCACCAACAGTGCAGAAGTGTTCCCTTTCCTCCACAACTCCTTCAACATCTGTTTTTTCTTGTTTTGTTTTGTTTATTCTGTTTTGTTTTGATTTTTTTATTTAAAAGCCATTCTGGCTGGTGTGAGATGGTATCTCATTGTTGTTTTGATTTCTTTTTTTTTTTTTTGAGATGGTCTAACTCTTGTCCCCCAGGCTGGAGTGCAATGGCATGATCTTGGCGCACTGCAAACTCCGCCTCCCGGATTCAAGTGATTTTCCTGCCTCAGCCTCCCAAGAAGCTGGATTACAGGAACCTGCCAACACGCCTGGCTAATTTTTGTATTTTTAGTAGAGACGGGGTTTCACCATGTTGGCCGGGCTGGCCTCGAACTCCTGACTTCAGGTGGTCCGCCCATCTCGGCCTGTTGTTTTGATTTCTATTTCTCTGATGTTAGTGATGTGGAGCTTTTCCCCCATGTTTTATTGGCTGCTTGTATGTCTTCTTTGAGAAGTGTCCGTTCATATCCTGTGCCCACTTTTTAATGGAGTTAGTTCTTTTTTCCTGTCGATTTGTTTAAATTCCTTATAGATCCTGGGTATTAGATCTTTGTCAGGGTCATGGTTTGCAAATATTTTCTCCCATTCTGTGGGTTGTCTGTTTAGTCTGTTGAGATATCTATCTATCTATCTATCTATCTATCTATCTATCTATAAGTAATTTTTTTTTCTGTGCAGAAAGTCTTTTATTTAGTTAGGTCCCACTTGTCAATTTTTGCTTTGGTTGCAATTGATTTTAAGGAATAAGCAATAAATTCTTTGCCAAGACTGAGGTTGAGAAGGGTTTATACAAATATAGATTTATGCAAAGTAATTCTTCATCTTTGCCCCCAAGATTATTTGTAATTTTATCACAGAAATTTAATTTTATTTTACTTTTTTATTTTTTAAATTTAATTTTAATTGAGAAATAATAATTGTACGTATTTATCACGCATACCATGTTTTCAAATATGTACATATTGTATGGCTAATTGAAATATTCAACATATGAATTACTTCACATACTGATCTTTTTTTGAGGTGAGAACACTTAAAATCTACTCTATTAATGATTTTCAAGTGTGCCATATATTGTTATTAAATACAGTTACCATGTTGTTTAATAGATATGTTGAATTTATTCTCCTGTCTAACTGAAATTTTGTGTCTTTCAACCAACATTTCCCCCACTTCCACCCTCACCACCACACACCATTTTACTCTACTTCCATAAACTCAAATTTTTTAGATTCCACATATGATATGCTTTGGATATTTGCCCCCTCCAGATCTCTTGTTGAAATGTAATCCCCAATGTTGGAGGTGGGTGGGACAGGGTGGGAGGTACTTGGGTCATGGGGATGGATCCCTCATTAATGGCTTGCTGCCCTTCACATGGTAATGAGTGCCTTCTTGCTGTAAGTTCACATAATATCTGGTTGTTTTAAATATGTGGCACTTCCTCTTCTCTCCTTTGCTCCCACTTTTACCATGTGACATGCTGGTTCCCTGTGACCTTCTGCCATGAGAGAAAGATCCCTGACGTTCTCACCAGAAGCCAAACAGATTTCAGCACCATGCTGACATTTTATCTCCTTGGTTAGATATATACCTAAATATTTTATTTTTGTGTGTCTATTGTAAATGTAATTGTGATCTTGATTTGGCTCTCAGCTTGAACCTAATTGGTGAATAAAAATACCATTGATTAAGTTATGTAGTTTAATCAGTAGCATTTCTATTCTCAATAGCAAAGACTTGAAATCAACCTAAATGCCCATTGATAAGAGACTGGATAAAGAAAATGTACTATATATACACCATTGAATATTATGCAGCCATAAAAAGAAATGAGATCGTGTCCTTTGCAGGGACATGGATGGAGCTGGAAATCATATCCTTAGCAAACTAACACTGGAACAGAACACCAAACATCACATGTTCTCACATAAAAGGGAGAGTTGAATAATGAGAACACATGGACACATAGCAGGGAACAACACACACTGGGGCCTGTTTGGGCAGGGTTGGGAGAGAAAGCATCAGGAAGAATAACTAATGGATGCTGGGCTTAATACCTAGGTGATGGTATGGTCTGTGTAGCAAACCACTATAGTACATGTTTACCTATGTAGCAAACCTGCACATCCTGCGCAAGTACCCCTGAACTTAAAATAAAAGTTGAAGCAAAAAAAAAAGAAATGCTATTGATGTTTGTACATTAATTTTGTGTCCTGAAACTTTACAAAAGTCATTAATCTGATCCAGGAGCTTTTTAACAAAGTCTTTAGGGTTTTTTAGGTATTGAATCATATCATCAGTGACAAAACATAAGTTGACTTCTTTTCCTATTGGATGCACTTTGTTTCTTTCTATTTCCTAATTGCTCTGAGTAGGATTTCCAGTGCTATGTTTAATAAGACTGGAGATAATAAGCATTTTAATCTTGTTCTAGTTCTCAGGGGGAATGCTGCCAGCTTTTGCCTATTCAGTATAATGTTGGTTATGGGTTTGTCATAGATGGCTGTCTAATATAAAATTATAAAAATTTGTCCAAGATTTATGAAAATCTTACCTTATACTCCAACTGATTAAAATGAGATACATTTGTTTGTAAGGTTTAATTAAGATTAGCTTTAACATAGAAATTTTAAAATCAGATTGCCATCTTTCTCTCTGTCTCATACACACACACATACACCAATACACACACACACACACACACACACAACACTCTGAAGTGTTAAGTGGAAATATATTGAATTGTGTTACTATCATTCTTTGAGTATTACTTAACTCTCAGATAGGAGATATTCCAGAATCATCTTGTATTCTCCATGCCCCAGCCCATAAATCCAATGAGACTTGGTGCCCTTTTGTAGAAAATGGTATTTAAAATCCAGAATATAAACACTAGATTTGCTCAGAGATATTGGAGGATTATTGTTTGTTTCAGCACTTCTGAAACAGATGTCTAAAATAAGAATACATATACACACATGCACACGAACATGCTAACATCTATCTTTATTTATCAACTTACCTATTTTATCATCTACCTATTATCTATCTATCTATCTATCTATCTATCTATCTATCTACCTATCTACTAATCTATCTTAGATGAGATTAGACTTATCCGTCCAAACACTATTAAATGCCACATGGTTTACTTTAAACTTCTTTTTTTTATTAGTGATCTCTTCTGCAACATTGAGAAATCTAGCTCAGTATTGCAGAAGAGATCACTAATAAAATATCATAGATACATACTTCTCAAATATGTACTTATATCTTTTTCAATTTTCTTGTATACTAACAGCCAACAGTTCAAGTGATCTCTGACTGGCAATGCCCCACTCATGACAACACCATCCAAACATGTTCTTCCTCTGTCTCAGCAGCACTCAGCTACAGATTTGATACACACAAAAGCTTCTACTGGTCACATGCCAGTCAGATCAAGAAATCCCCTCTAGCCTCAATGGTGCCCCACACTAAGGTTACTCCTGATTCTCCTCATGACAGCAAAAAGATTAAAGAGGTTGACTATTCACTTGCTGAGAGATGATCACCAACCTTGCAATCCTATATAAGATAGACTTTTAGTCACTATTTTGTCCAGGAATGTTGCACTGAAATTTTAGAGCTAGATTAGCATGCACTTTTTTTCTTTGAAAAATTTGGTTTCAAGTTTGTTCTGCTTTTATTAAAGTTAGTCATAGAGTACTCTTCTTAAGTTATTCCCTGAAAAAAAAGTGTGTGTGTGTGCATGTGTGTGCATGTGTGTTCTGAATGTGATTTGCAGAGTAGTTGAAGGGACCAGAAAACAGCTGAGCTTGATAATACTATCAAAAATAGATAAAGAGAGAGAAATACAACATTCACATCTATCTATCTGAAATGGAATCAGTTTAACTCTTAACCATAGAGTGGCCATGTTTTGTTGAATGAATTTAAAGAATCTTATTTTTGTGATTATTTATACTAACTGTTCCCAGATTTAGTTAAAAGGTATGGCAGTTTTAAATGCATTAAATAATTTCAATTAGTTTTTGCGTGTATAGTTTGAATACACACCTAATATTTTTAAATGCTTTTGAAAGAAAAAATCTATAATATAGAAAATTAGTGAAAACTGAACAACTTGATGATTCATTGTGCTCTAACAAACTCCCTTTTAATGAGATCTAAGTAATAAATACAACATACAAAATTTTATTTACATACTTAACTTTGGGTATAGAAGAAATACTTAATATAAGTACATTAGATAGTCCACATAATATACATTTTAATATTAACAAATCCTGCTATTTTAGATATTGTGATTATTAGTTGCTAAGGTAAAAATAAGAAATATTAACAAATCCTGCTATTTTAGATATTGTGATTATTAGTTGCTAAGGTAAAAATAAGAAATATTACACAAATTCAAAAATGATTACATTTTCAAAAATATACATAGTCCTCTCAATACAACGTATTGTATCAGATGAATAAAAGTATCTATTTTTAGAATGCATATCTCTTAAATTTCAATGCTCATGACAATTTTATTAATTTTGATACATATATGCTAAGATTAAATTACTGACATGTATATTCACATAGTAAAATTTTGGCTGCTGGTTTCTCAAACTGAAAAAGAGAAAAAGGTGATTTTCCCTTTTTTTAAGTCAAATATCATTTAGGGTTTAGATTGAGATAGTCACTACACTTGTCAGAGTAACAAAAATATACTAATGGTTTGGAAGCTTCTATTCCAGCTTTATTGTTTCTTAGATTATCTTTACCTAATATAATATATGGACAATACAAGCTCAGTTAAAAATGATAGCAATAGAAACTCATAACAAGAAGCACAAAATTTATGATATTAATAATTTAATGGAGATATAATTTCCTCAGAAACATTAGTTTTAAAGAGGGAGACAATAAACAAAATTAATTTCTCATCTATAACAAATATCTCTTACGTGCTACAAATCAGTATATTTGAAATTCAATCTAATAATATTTCTATTTTTTTCAATAAATCACATAACCAAATAACAGAATTAGAATAGTGTTATGAAGTGGCAAATGTTTATGAGAGGATTAGAACTGCAATTCTTTTTCAGGCTGCCTTTTATTTACTTATTTTTTAAAAAGACAAATGTTCCTGCTTTGAAAAAAAAATAACTTTAATGATGTTTTGTAATAAGATTTTTTTGAAAACATATGACACAGCCTAATTATTTTTGGGTGTACGGATATTTTAACAATTTATATATCAGTACTGGCATATTGCTGTTTAATTAAGTAGAGTGTTAATATGTTAGATATGACTTCTTTATTTTTATTTTAATGGGATGCTATTTATAACTGGATTTAGGCATCTGGAAATCATATAAGTATTTCCAAAAGGTTGTAAAAAATAAAATTATTGCATAAATAATACAATAAAACATTCATTTGGAATCATTATCTTATAGCAAACACTAAAATGGTTCAATGTGAATATATGCACTAAACCCTTTATTTTCTAACCACGTTTTTATCCAAGAGAAAACTAAACTCTAGAAAAATATTTAAATCTGTTTTTCTTGTCTTTCTTTTTGTGTGTGTCTTTCTTTTGTTTTCGTGTTTTAAGATACAAGATTAAGCATAGTACGAAATGAAAAAGGAGACATTACAACTGATACCACAGAAATACGAAACATCATTGGAGACTACTATGAATATCTCTAGGCTCACAAACCAGAAAACCTGCAGGAAATGGATAAATTTCTAGAAGGATAGAACCTCCCAGGACGAACCAGGAAGAAATAGAAATCCTGAACAGATCAATAATGAGTAGTGAAATTGAATCAGTTAATTAAAAACTTCCCAGCCAAAAACAATAAAAACAGCCCAGTACCAAATGGAATCACAATCAAATTCTACCAGTTGTACAAGGAACTAATACCAATTCTTTGAAACTGTTCAAAAACATTGAGGAGATAATCCTCCCTAACTCATTCCATGAAGCCATTTTCTCAAACATATAATGTGTATCTATTATATACTTTTGTGTTATGGCAATAAAAATTAACATGGTTATGATAAGAACATTTAGTACAATTTCCTCAAACACTACCATATTTCATAATTGAATCTTCTGTTGCTCTCATCATCCGGAGATGAATGAAATGTAGATGGAACAAAAACTGAATTGGTTTTAAGAGGTAAGGAATGCTCATGGTTAATTAGATCATTGGTAAAAGTGCTGTTTTGTCCACTGCCTTGGCAATAAAAGAACCAAAACCAAAAAAACCTTTGACAGGCACTAGGTCTTCTTTACTTCAGGTTATTAAAATATACCATTGTTTAGAAAATGCCTGAATTAAACCATTCACCAGGTTGATCTTTGCTTATACAGTTTTTCAAAAGTTTTCAAGTAATTTTGTAGAAAAGTTGTGGGTTGTGAGTATAGAGATTTTACTGGGATGGGGGTATGAATATTTGCTCAACATTTATAGCAGGGCTTTAATATAGTAGAAATAAATTAAATAACTCATTTTTTAATGAGAAAGAAATAATTGGTCAAAAATTTAAGCCAATTGTCAAGGGTGCAATGACATTCTGTGTTTATATCATAATCATAAATTTACAGATTTATCAATATTTTTAAAGCTTTCATTCCTACATAAGGAAGAAAACACTAATTTAATTGTTCATGTATTCATTTATTCTTGAAAGAATTCATTTAACTAATAAAATATTTTTTGGGAGCCAACACCAGGCACTACAAGTAATATGGTGATTAAGACTTCTGTTCTTCCCATTTGTGAAGTTTGCATCCTAATGGGTTACAAAGACAATAAATCAGACCTTAAGCTGGGGGCATCAGAGAACATACCTGTAAACATTACAATCGATCTTTGAATAAAATTACCTTGAAAAGCTGAAATGGCAATCACAAGGGAAAAAAAGAGTTTAGAAGAATGAAATGTGCATCCATAATCAGTGTGGCAAAGGCATATGTGGACACACCAGTGGATTTTAGTTAAACCTATCACTGTCAGCAGAAATGTAGTTTGAAGCAGTGAAACATATTACTAATACATAAAACATATTAGACTTTTTGTCAGAATTTAAAGTAATATAGGTGGAATAAGTCTAATATCACTTTGGTAGATAAAAGTAGAACTAGATATAGGACTAATTTAATAAAGCAAAAATTAATTGAAAAGTGAAAAACATAAGAAACTTGAATGAGTCCAATTTGCCTACTGTCACCAAAATAAACTCCTTCTTTACCTGAATGAAAAAAAAAAGCTAAGCACATCTATTTCTCTTGTTTATTTTGCCTCTGGGACACCTCACAAACTACAATAATTACTACTTCTTGTGAACCCTGAGATTCAAAACAGTAGGATATTAATCAAAAAACCGACTGTTACAAAAATTTCAGTTGATTTTTTTTATTTCCCCCTTTATATAATTCAAAGAGTCCAACTGTGCAAATCAACTATGAAAAAGAAGAAATGAAGGCAGTCCGTATATCCACTTTTTAACTTAGGAGCTGATTTAAAATCCTACTACTCATCCTGCTCTGTTTCTCTTTTTTTGTTTAGGTTTAAAGATATAAATAACTGATTCTCACCAGTTTGTTTTACTGCTATTGAGCTGCTTAAGTTCCTTATAGATTTTGGATATTAACCCCTTATCAGATATGTCATTTGCAAATATTTTTCCCACTTGAGTTGTCTCTTCACTTTCTTAATTTTTTTCTTTTGCTGTACAGAAGTTTTTTAGTTTGATGCAATCCTATTGTCTATTTTTGATTTTGTTTCCTGTGCTTTTGGGGTTCTTTCCAAAAAATCATTGTCCATACCAGTGTTGTGGAACTTTTCACCTTTGTTTGCTTTTTTAATACAACTTTTTATTTGTATGCATTTAGAAGTACAAACATAGTTGTCTTACATGGATATATTGGATAGAGGTGAAGTTGAGGCTTTTATAGTCACTATCATCCAAATAGCCTGCCTGGTATCCAGTAGGTAATTTTTTATCCCTTGCCCCCGTCCCATCACCACACATCATTCTATTCTGCATGTTCTTGTATAACCATTGTTTAACTCCCACTTGTAAGTGAGAATGTGTGGTTTTTCACTTTCTGTTTCTGAGTCATTACACTAAAGATAATGGCCTCCAGTTCCATACATGTTGCTGAAAAATATATAGTTTAATTCTTTTTTACACCAGAGTAATATTCCATGGTTAACATATACCACACTTTTAATCCACTCATCCAGTTTTGGACAGTTAGGTGGATTCCATAACTATGCTTTTGTGAATAGTGCTGCAATAAACATATAGGGCAGGTGTCTTTATGATAAAATGATTTATTTTCCTTTAGTAAGACACCCAGTAGTGGGATTGCTGGATCAAAGTGTAATTCTATTTTCAGTTCTTTGAAAATTCTGCATAATGTTTTCCATAGAGATTGTTCTAATTCACATTCTCATCAATAGTGTATAAGAATTCCCTTTTTCCTCTTCTAAGTGCTATTTTTCATTTTACATATTGGAAGCTATTCATAAATAGGTTCAATTCTGTGATTTGTTTTTATTAATTCTAATTTTACTGTATACTGTTTTATAAGTTTTGGGTTTTAAAATAAAAATATATCATTCAAAATTCAGACTTTTGTAAGGCATATAAAAGTTCATTCATAATATCATTCTTACTGACTTTTCTAATATCATCTTCTGCTTCTTCAATTGTAATTTAAATTCAAGCTACAATATACTGTGAGTAGTGATATCATTTGGATGTGTGCCCTCTCCAAATCTCATGTTGAAATGTAATCTCCAGTGTTGGAGGTGGGCCTAATGGGAGATGTCTGGGTCATGGGGCAGATCCCTTATGGATGGCTTGATATCATGCTCATGGTAATGAGTGAGTTATCTCTTTAGTAGTTTACATGAGAGCCATTTGTTTAAAAGAGCCTGGCACCACTTTCTCCTGTTCTTGCTCCCTCTCTTGCCACGTGACATGCTAACTTCCTTCACCTTCCACCATGACTGTAAGCTTCCTGAGTCTTTCACTAGAAGCAGATGTGAGTACTAATATTTGTATACAGCCTGCAGAACCATGAGCTAAATAAATCTTTTCTTTATAAATTACCCAGCTTCAGGTATTCCTTTATAGCCATGCAAATGGCTAACACAGTGGTTTCTTCAATTTATTATATTGCATGAGGGTTCTTTACACATAAACAAGCAGTTCTGTTTGTGTAAAATATATTTTCATCTTGCCCGCTGATGGTTTTCAATTATTTATTCTTTCACATATCCATTGATTCCAGTAGTTTTTGAGCCTTACTATGTGTTGAATACTCTTCTAGGTACTAGAGATAACAACAGTTTAAAAAAGCAAGATTTCCTCATGAAATTTACAATCTTCCTTTCAAGACTTTTTATCTAAGAATCTATTTCATGAGTCTTGCCTATTCCTCCAACGATGTTGCTCTCACAACACTGCACAATGTTAACATTAATGTAGGTTTACATTGTGCTTACATTAGAGTCATCTTAATATACTGAAGGTGTCATGAGGACAGGAGACATGTTTGAACTATAGACGAGTTTATAGCATATTATCAGTAGTTAATACTTATTGGTTTAACAAATAATGTGTTTACTTATAACCTATGTTAACAAGCCCTTATATACTGATAATTAAGCAACACTTTTTTTTTTTCATGAGATGGAGTATTGCTCTGTTGCTCAGGCTGAACTGCAATGGTGCGATCTTGGCTCACTGCAACCTCCACCTCCTAGGTTCAAGTAATTCTTCTGCCTCAGCCTTCTGAGTAGCTGGGATTACAGGTGTGTGCCACCACGCCCGGCTAATTTTTTGTATTTTTAGTAGAGATAGGTTTCCCCATGTTGGGCAGGCTGCTCTCAAACTCCTGACCTCATGATCCGCCCACCCTGGCCTCCCAAAGTGCTGGGATTACAGGTGTGAGCCACCACACCCAATCACAATATTTTTAAATGCTATATAGCCTTAATGATATTCGAATTCTTTAATTTTGTCAATCAGAAATATTGACAGCCAGATTGTATCTCTGATTTTCTTTCATGTTTATAGAGAGTGTGTGTTTGTTTTTTTAGATGAAGTCTCACTCTGTTTCCCAGGCTGGAGTGCAATGGTGTGATCTCGGCTCACTGCAACCTCCGCCTGCCGGGTTCAAGCAATTCTCATGCCTCAGCCTCTTGAGTAGCTGGGATTACAGGCTCCCGCCACCATGCGCGGCTAATTTTCTTTTGTATTTTTAGTAGAGACAGGGTTTCACCATGTTGGCCAGGCTGGTCTTGAATCCCTGACTTCAAGTGATCCACCCCCCTCGGCCTCCCAAAGTGCCGGGATTACAGGTGTAATGCGCACGGCCAAGAGTGTTATGCAGTTTTCTAAAAGCAGCAAATATAACTGCCTGGTAAATAGGTTAGATTTTATAGCAAGGAATATTTTTAAAATATGTGATTCTTTAGCATTACAAACATTTATTATTATTTTTCAAAGAAGAACTTTAACAGTTACCTCTCATCAATAGTGTGGCATCTAGTATTTTTAGGGGAATACGTTATAATGTCCTTAAGATCATGGTTAGTATTTTCTTATCTTTTTTTTAATGTATATTTTCCTGAATATAGAGCTTATCTCCCTAATTAATTTAAATAGCTTGGTGGTCTTTTCCCTTTACCTCATATGCAATAATATGAAATCCCTCTTGGTTGATAATGCACTACTGATTGATTTAAAAATAAGTTAGTTTTAAAAATGATGGTATATATCCAAATGAAACAAACTTAAAAAAAATCTTAGAAGCACTTGCACTGAAATTATAGGTATTCCAAATACATAAATTAAAAATAGAAAACAGACTATAATACATAGGAAAGTATAAAGTAGTATATAATGCTATAGCATGATCTTGTTTATATACAAATAAATTTTACCATATAAATCTCTATTTCTTGAATATGCTTCTGTATAGTTTTAACTCTGTTTTGCTTATCAGCATTTTCAAAAATGTATACAATGAATATTAATAAATGTAAACTTGTTTGTCAAGAAATGTCAATTTTAAAAAACTTAAATTTTATTTTAATGTGTAATTGTGAAACTAATTATATGTTACCAGATAAAGATATCATGGGGATTGAATATTAGATAAGATAGATGGGTTTGCTTAATTTTGCATTTTTATTTTGCTGTCATTGGTAGCACTTCCATTACGTGTCCTGCATCAGCACTTTTCCTATATCCTCTCTTTTAATATTTTTTTCTTTTTCAATTTCCCTTTTATGTCAGAAATATTCCCAATACTCTTCACTCTTAATGTATTAAGCATGACTGGCATTTAAAAAATCAATTTAACTTCGTTTGTTTAACAAAAATCTATGTAGCTCTATTATGTGCCAGTGTCTACATGCTTTACGATAACAACTCAATCAGTCCTCATAACAAGGATATCAGGTAGTTACTTCTTTTTTTGTTCATTGTATAGGTGGGGTAATTGAGGGCTGGAGAGATTAACTTTCCCAATAACTCACAATCAGTAGGGATAGAGCTCAGATTTGAAGAGAGGCTCCGAAGTCTAGGTTCTTACCTTATATATGTTTCCTCAGTTTTAAGTAGGGTATTTGATTTGCATTTCCATCCCTAACTTGTTAAATTCGATTATCTCTTCCATGTGTAATAGAGTATAAATTAAAAATATAATTTTAAACTTAAATTTAATACCATTTTTTTGGAATGACTTGATCTCTGCCTGTATGAGAATGCAAAGACAAGGAGGCCATAGATAGCATGATTAACTGTAAGTGAGATACGAACCAAAGCTGACTTACAAACTTATTAATATGACAATGTTAACATAATATTTGTTATAAAATGTAATCAAAGAAAATTTTAGGGAGTAACTGATTTCAGAAATTATATATTTCCTTCATGATTGTTGCAAAAAATGTCTCGGGAAATAATCATCTAGGAACACCCACGCAAGAGTGGGACTAACGTTCATTAGAAGAGTGGTTGACACTTTCATGATATTCACTCATAAGATGACTACCCTGTTAAAGCATGTGCTGTTTTATTTTTAATCATGCAACTCAATTATATTCATTGTTATTTCTCATAAAATTTGTTGAAGATACTTCAATAAAATAAAACGTTTAACAATGATGATACCCACTGTTTTTCTGGGTTTTTCTGAAATGCAATTTTTTTGTGACATTATAGCTTGAGTTAGTAAACACAAATTATTGTTTCCATCTCCTGGAAACAATGACGACTGGAACTGTTATATTGTGCAGTATCCTAAGACCTGATTTATTTTATTTATTTATACCAAAATTTACACATCCATGAAGTAAAGCGGTTATTTCATTATGCCTCTTTCCATCCAACTATATTGCTTATTAATTCCAGTATCAGTAGTGTGTAAGTAGCCATTGTGAATGAGTATGTCTAAGGTAGGATAATTTTCTTTAAAAATAAAATGAATTTCAATATTCTTAAAACCATATTAGAAATTTATCAAAATATCCAGACTAATTAAATAACGTATCTACCATAGAAATTCTTATTTTCTATCTCACACACATGGGCCTACAGTTTTAAGTTAAAGACAGCTGACCTGCTTTTGTAAGAAGTAAAATTTATAATTCAGGAGTCAGTTGAGATTGCAAATGAATAGTGGTTTTTGCAAAAGATATATAATTAAAATGGGAAATAGCTTTGGTCCAAAATAAATATAGTCTCAGCTATATATTAATATTTATTCACTAGAAATGAAAAAAAAAATCCATTATATTATGTTTTGTTTCCTTGTGTATATTTCAATTCAAAAAAGTAGAGAAAAAGGATAAAACGAGTATATTAGAATTGATCCACATTCATCACTGCTTTTAAAAATAAAAGAGATTCTCTATCAATAAAATATCTCACTGTTTTTATAATAATTTTTAGGAGAAATCAACATTATTCTAACATGAATAATAAAAGACATAAATGAGTAGCTAAAATTTCAATGCTATTCTTGTAAAAATACATGAAACACTGAAACTGTAAGCATCCTTATTTAGTTGCAATAAATATTGAAGTGTTTGTGGTTTCTACACCTTACTTAGAGCTTGTCAAATATATTTTTAATTCTTCTAAATTATACATTTATTTGGGTAAGAAAACTATTACAGCACAATTGAGTACTTTGGGAACCATTTACAGGAAAGGAAATTTTTTTCTGTATTTTCAATTTTTATGTATTTTAGACTAGATTGTATGTACAAGGATTTTCTTCTGTAAATTTTAAGGATGAAGATACCATCTTGTATTGATACCAATAATAAATTTATCATAAATATCATACATTTTAAAATTTGTCTTATCTCTTAGGTAAAGTTCAGACAGAAAACCATCCCATTATATAGACAAATGATTGATTGATAGCTAAATTAAGAGATTTTAATTTAAAATATTCATTGAGTATAAACTGATTTTAGAGAACGAATAATGTATTATGCCCAGAATATGTTGTATGTTGTTCTATGTATTATATTTATAGATGACTAAATGCATGTGTAGAATGCAGAAATTGAATTCTGAAATCAATACAAGCAATTATAAATTAATGTAGCTCCTTCAAAAAGTGAGATTTCACGATGTAATTCTGTATTTTTTTGACTGAAGTAATAAAAAATTGTAAAACTACTTGCATAACGAAGTGATTTTTTTCGCCTTTCTTATTCTGTGTATTTCTAGTAAAAAATGTGAACATGTACCTCAATAAACACCAGAACAATCACAGAATATTATATATTTATTATTAAGATAATGTTTATAGAGTTTTAAATAATTAAACATGTTTGCTTTCAGGTAAGAACAATTTATCTAAAATAAGAGAACAAATGTTATAATATGTGTTTTTAAGTAGTATAATTTCAAAAAAGCTTTATACGTAAGTCAAAATTTTACTTTTAATTTTTTATGTCATAAATTGTGCTTTATTTTAGTCATAATCTTTATGTTATCATAAGTTTTATTGACTTAGTCAAAAAATCATTTAGATTTAAATGTAGTAACATTCCATTTAAATAAAAAAACTCCCTGACCTCCAGAATACCTTACAACATTTACAATTTGCATCTGCAGAGGTGGTTTGCATGCAGGCTTAAATGTATTTCTTGAGGTATTTTACTATACAATTATAGATCTTGAATCTACCAGTATAACTGCATCCATTTTTAAGAGAAGCCTAACAAAATAAACATCGAAGATAGATTTTTTTGGCTTTAAGTAGAATGAACTATTTTCCCAATCCCATGCAAACTTACACAAATAAAATACAAGTTACCATTTGGAAAAATATGTTTGGTATTTGTTGTTTTTCAATAAATTTACCTTGATTAAGTTTGATAAATATCCTAAAATCAGCTCCCCTTTAGAATATCCTGTGTTTCTTTTGTTCTCAGCTAGAAGCTATGGTTTCTAAAAGTTAAAAACAATAAGAGCAAAGTTTCTTGACTGGACTCTTGGAATATGGCACAGATTTTAGTACCTGTTATAAATTTATATACCCCACTTAAAAACCAAGCAAAAACATAAAAATATAAAATTACAATATTTTTATGTTTACATGCACTGACAGTAAGTAGAGACATAATGCTTGAATTTGAAATGCTAGGTCAATAATTGTGCTCTGGGTAAGAAATCTTTCCATTTCTCCTGGGTCATGTGGGCAAACACTGACCCTTTTCTGCTTTTAATTCAATTGCCAAATGCCTCACTTTATACTGTGGTAAAATTCTCAGGCATTCATTTTATAGTACAGAGAGACAATTTTTTTTTGCATAAAATTGCTTTATTTGGTTAAATGTGTAGCCAAGCTACCACACAATTTCCTTTTTAAAAAACATAGCCGTGCTTTAGCATTTGTAAGACTGTGATAACCATTAATATAGCCTTTAAATGTATATTCACAGAAGCAGTTATTTTTATCATATTCATGAAGCCTGAATATTCTGGTATATGCAAATATTCTTTAAAACCAGGAGCTACATACTTTACAAATAGATATATGGAGATCAGATAAGTTATTTTTCCCCTAGGTTTCATCTTATATTCTTGAAAAAATTTTGTGGTAATAGGTTAGATTAATAAAAATTAGGTACCAAACTAAAATTGGCTTCTTACAACTTTCCTGACAACTTTCCAATCAACAATAATTGATTTAAGGTAGAAGAAACGAAGAGAGACTCATGAATTCAAAACATAACTCTTCTTTAAAAAATGGTAATTATGATAGTGCCTACATCATAGAGTTGTCCACATACATATAAAGCCCTTAGAATTATATTTGGCTTACATTAACACTTTGTAATCATCCAATATCACATTTTATGTCAAATGCTTAGAGGAAATTAAATAAATGATGGTAGGTATACCAGATAGTTATTTAAAACTTTGGTCAATTTAAACTGCAATTGTTGTTGAGTCTGGAACATTTCCCATCTGACTCTGGGTTGGCTTAAGTCCTATATCATGGCTAACATCATTGATTACTCATTAACTTGCTCAATAATTCTTTTGCCATTGATTTCTTAGTAACCCACATCAATCTATACAGGAACTGACCTTATCAAATCTGATCATTTTATATTTGAGCTAAGTCACAGCTCAAGTGACTTGATTATTTCTATATTATATAATCAAACTGTCTTTATTCACCTGACATTTTGTTAGACTCAATAAAGTCTAGCAATTTGGCTTAGGCAGTACAGTCAAGATCTGTCATTATCTTTGTGTTTGCACATGAAGTGAACATCACTGAAAAAGCTCTGTGGAGATCATTCGCCTAATAAATTCTGTTATGTTTGTGTATAAAGCTCTCCTCCTTCTCTAGCCTGGGACCCTGCCAAAACACCATCATGAAACTGGAAAAATGTTCATTAAGCTATTATATTATGAAGAGTATATGTTCATAGAGTTTTGTGTGAATTGAACTCCAAATTTTTTAAATCCTGAAATGAATATTTGAACTTACATCGTTTTTATTTCAGTTTAAAGACATACTACGTGAGATAGGAAATTTTTGTGTAACTATAATTCACTTAAATAAAAACATAATAATATAAACCTCACCTGTAGATTGGGTAAGGATAACTGAGAAAACAAAATTGCAAGTTCTGTTTTAACACTTCCTCTGTTCTTATCACCATCTCATCACACACCCTGACATATTTTCTTTGAATATATACATATATAAAAACATATATAAATATACATTTATATAAATTATTTTCACCTTAAAGGCATCATTTTTATTAAAAGTAAAATTTCTCTAGCATGCCATTAAATAGAATTGCTTATACATGTACGTGTGTGTATTTACATGTCTGTATGTATGTGTATATATATTTGTGTGTGTATATATATATAAACATATATATATTTTTTTCTGGTCCCTGCACTGTAGGAATAGAGAGTCTAGTGTAGTTGTTTTATATATATATATATATATATATATATATATATATATATATATAAAATATATATGTTTTCTGGATCCAGGGCTTCATATTAACCTCATACTTACTGATTATATAAACTTGGGTAACAACTTTTCTATAATTAATTTTCCTCACATGTAAGATGAAAAGAAGAAAAATAAGAAGGTGGAGGTGGAGAAGGAGGTGGAGAAGAAAAGGAAGAGCACAGGGTTAATTTAAAGAATAAATAAATTAAAAATCTTAGAATAATAATGATATGGAGAAGTAAGTAAATGTTTTTTTATTTTATTATTATTACACTTTAAGTTTTAGGGTACATATGCACAATGTGTATGTTAGTTACATACGTATACATGTGCCATGCTGGTGTGCTGCACCCATTAACTCGTCATTTAGCATTAGGTATATCTCCTAATGCTATCCCTCCCCACTCCCCCCACCCCACAACAGTCCCCAGAATGTGATGTTCCCCTTCCTGTGTCCATGTGTTCTCATTGTTCAATTCCCACCTATGAGTGAGAACATGCGGTGTTTGGTTTTTTTGTCCTTGTGATAGTTTACTGAGAATGATGACTTCCAATTTCATCCATGTCCCTACAAAGGACATGAACTCATCATTTTTTATGGCTGCACAGTATTCTATGGTGTATATGTGCCATATTTAAATGTTTTATTTTATTTCACAGTGGGAATAAAAGTTTTAACAAGATTCAACAGGAACAATAAAATATCTTTACTCCTAGCTTCTCAATGTCACACTAGACTAATTTTTAGTGTTTAAATAATCAATCCAAGATTCTGATTTATGTTTTTAGTATGGCAGTTAACATAATGAATCTTATCAAAAGATTTCCATGACAAAACAAAACTTCTCAAAAGTACTTCCCAAATGTTATTTGAGCATAACATTTTACAAGGAAAATAGGAAAAGACATTAAATAATTTGCTTATTTTTCAAAAAATATCTACATTATAGTTTGCCACTAAGTTGGAAAACATTTGGTTCCAACTAACTAAATTCAGTCCCATATTTCATTCCTAAAGATAAATTTATAAATAATGATTAATCAATTTTTGCTTCTTAATTTCTACACTACATAAGTTTAAATGCATAGTGTTCATGTATTTATATCAGTGATTTTTAGATTTTGAGCATTTTAAGTATCCTTTAACTGATATATTAGATAGTCATGACATAGTTATCTCTGCTCTATATTAAAATTTAGCCATTAACATTTAAAAATTACAGGAATGAACTTGTTCTGAAAATTAAATAACTATCTAAGTTACTTCGTACTTACTAAGAAAATTGGCTTGGTTCATTGCATATTTAAAAACAGTCATTCCAGAAAGACATACTAACTTATTTTTAGGAAGTGGTAATCATAATTGTATATAGAGCTATTTGATTTAATATGACAATGTGAAATCATTTTAGTATTTTATGTGCAGAAGGTTGAACTAATCATACCTCTCAGTTCCCAGCACATGAGTATCATTAGTTGTTTTGAGCTGTGTCTCTTTAATCATATATATGTGTGTGTGTGTGTCCATGCATATCTTCCCTTTTAATTACATATACTATTCACATTCTATTCCCTTCATAGGTAACCATATCAATATTTTAACAAATTATTTATTTGAATGTGTTCTTTATTTTTATATGTATATATTTTAATTTTAATTAAATGATACCTATGTTAATGTAGCATCATAAGAAACAGAAGAGGATGAAGTCCAAAAAGTAATGATTGGTTTACTGAAATAAACTCTTCTTTAATGTGAAGTAAAATAACCACTAAATTTTATACATTGGAGTTAGCAACATATCAATAACCTTTGCAATTGCAGGCAAGTTGAAATTGTAAGGCTACATTATGGACACCCGGTAAAAAGATGAAGAGAAAGCTACTTTAAGCCACTACTTCTGGATACCCACAGGATAGAAAACTTTTATGATGCTTTCATTGGAGTTTTGTTGGTTGGTTGGTTAACTTTTTTAATGAAAAAAATAAAAAGGAACAAATGGAAATATTTGTGGCAAAAAAATTCAGTTGAGCAGGAAAAATGTGCAAACAAAGAAGAGAGAAATGAAGATAAGAAGATAACTCAAAGTATGATCTTCCTGAGAAACCTGGTAGGAATCAGATTAAAAACACAGGTGGAAAATTCAGCTATTATTACATGATCTAAGTAAGAAATGGCAGGGTTTTTTTTGTTGTTGTTGTTGGGGGGTGATGGTTGTTTGGTTTTTTGATTTTTTTTTGAGACAGAATCTGGCTCTCTTGCCAGGCTGGAGTACAGTGGCGTGATCTCGGCTCACTGCAACCTCCGCCTCCCGGGTTCAAGCGATTCTCCTGTCTCATCACCCAGAGTAGCTGGGACTACAGGCGCGTGCCACCACGCCAAGCTAATTTTTGTATTTTTAGTAGAGATGGAGTTTCACCATGTTGGCCAGGATGATCTCAATCTCCTGACCTCGTGATCTGCCAGCCTCATCCTCCCAAAGTGCTGGGATTACAGGAGAAATGATAGTTTTAAGAAACAAGTAGTTTTAAGCAAAGTAGATGGAAATTTGAGAGTTCATACCATATGACTACCGTTCCTTTTTTAACTTATAGAGAAAGGGGCTTATATGGATCAGGTGTGAAGAAAGAGGAAAGGGTTTACATGTTCTATGGTGAGAAAGAGAGATTGAGATGACTTAATAAATAAATATTTCCTGGGAGATTTGAGCTCACTTGCAGGCAATAAATTTATAGTGATTATAACATTGACAGTTTGTGTTGTTTACACTACTGTAATAATAATATCTCTTTGTGTATATATATGTGGATGACAATATTTGCATCTATTGGTTGTAGGATTTGCCAATTAGGTGTAACTTAAGGGATCGTGGCATATCTTAATTAAGAGAAAATGATACAATGTATCATGGAATAAATAATTTATGAAGGAAAAGGAATAAAAAAGAAGACAGATGAACAGGAAGAAATATCAAGGAAAATATGTAATTGGAGTATTTGAATAAGACTGTTAAAATGACTTCTTGAAAAATAATTTAGAATGCAAAATTATTTTTTGTAATAGATAAGTTAAAACGTGTGACTGTAGACCAGTAAAGCCATGTAAAACATGGGATTTGGAGGAAGTAAACAAGCTGAGTAACTAGGGGATTGGACGTGTTGTCCATAAAAATCATGAAGTCATTTGGAATCTTGGCAGTATTTGAATTGGTTAGGAAAATCACATGCAAGAGAGAAAATGTTCAGGAATAAGGGAGATTTTCTCAGAAGGTAGTGGGTTACACACTAATTGTAAGAAGAGGGGTGTATTAGTGTTCTCTAGAGGGACAGAACTAATAGGATTATCTATCTATCCATCTATCTATCTACCATCTATCTATCTGTCTATCTATCCATCTATCTACTATCTATCTATCTATCTATCTATCTATCTATCTATCATCTATCTATCTATAAAGGGGAGTTTATTAAGTATTAACTCACATGATCACAAGGTCCCACAATAGGCTGTCTGAAAGCTGAGGAACAAGGAAAGCCAGTCCAAGTCCCAAAACTGAAGAACTTGGAGTCTGATATTCGAGGGCATCCAGCATGGGAGAAAGATGTAGGCTGGGAAGCTAGGCCAGTCTAGTCTTTTCACATTTTTCTGCCAGCTTTATGTTCTAGCCTTGCTGGCAGCTGATTAGATGGTGCCTACCCAGATTAAGGGTGGGTCTGCCTTTCCCAGTCCACTGGCTCAAATATTAATCTCCTTTGGCAACAGCCTCACAGACACATACAGGATCAATACTTTGGATCCTTCATCCAATCACATTGACAGTCAATATTAACCATCGCAAGACGGACAAGATAGATAGGAAGAGACTTAAAGAAACAGCAAGAGTGTAGAAGAATAATAAAGAAATGACTTTGGAAAGCAAGTGAAATTACATAATCCCATTTCCTTACACTGAGATAGACGCCATTTATAAAAAGACATCTTCAATGAATTCAATATTATTAGTTGATATACCAATTTTAGTTAAGACCAGACACGGTGGCTTACACCTGAAATCCCAGAACTTACAGGGGTAGAGGCAGGAGCATAACTTGAGCCCAGGAGTTGGAGACCTGCCTGGACAACATAGCAAGACCCCATTCCCTACAGAAAGAAATAAAATAGACAATCACCTCCCAAAAAATTTTAGTTAAGTACAAAATATGATTTAAAAATATTCAAAGAAGCATTCTGGGATAATGGGTTTGAATAAATGGGATATTTGTTAAAGCAATTGTTGCTCAACTCCCAGAAGTAAGAGGAAAGATTATTATACAGGAAGGGAGTGATAATATGTGTCAGGGATAGGAACTACAGAGAGAAGATAGGGAACCCTCCAGGAGGAGGAGAGATGATCCAAGTGGCTTATATTTTATTGATAATCAAGAAAAACATGAGTCTAAGAGAAGACAGACAGACTTAGATTTGAAGGACAGCTGAAGAAGGCTGATCAGAAATGCGAAGAGACTAAAGATGGAACTAGATTTATTTTATTTAATTTAGGTAGACTTTTTATATAATTTGAATAGACACATAAATGTAATGCTCATAGAAGGATGAAAATATGAAAATAGAGATAATTTGTTTTATAAAACTAGACTAAACTTGTTAACAGAAATTGATGAGTATATTTAAAATTCTAAAACAATTTGTCATAAATACATTAGACGTCCAAATCCAAAATAAAACACCAGCAAACATAATGAAACAACATATTAAAAGTATAACATGTTATTATGAACCAGATACTTCCCAGAACTCTGCAGATTGATTAACATTAGAAAATATGTTTACATATGTACACACATACACACATCCCATATCAGCAAATAAGAAAAACATCCTGATAATCCCAATAGATATTAAAAAGGTCTTTGATTACATTCAGTATGCATTAATCATAAACTGTGAGTTATGGGAATTTAATGATAAAGAATAAGAATCATAAACTGATTCAGCATGGGCTGGGCGTGCTAGCTTATGCCTGTAATCCCAGCACTTTGCAAGACTGAGGCAGGCAAATCTTTTGAGGTCAGAAGTTCAAGACCAACGTGGCCAACATGGTGAAACCCCGTCTCTACTGAAAATATATACATTAGCTGGGCATGGTGGCACACACCTGTAATCCCAGCTACTCTGAAAGCTGAGGCAGCAGAATCGCTTGAACCCAGAGGCTGAGTTTGCAAGATCGTGCCACTGCACTCCAGCCTGGGCGACAGAGAGACTCAGTCTCAAAAAAAAAAAAAAAAAAAGGAAAAGAAAAAAGAGTCAGCATAATGCAGACTTCAAGGCCCTTTGGTTGGCTTTTACCTACATCCTAGTGTCATCTCAGATACCCTTTTCATTGCATTTTTTGTTCTGCCTCAGGACAAACACTTGTGTTGATCTTGTGTTCCTCTAACGCTGGCTTTCCTCTTGATCTAATTCAACACCTTCAGTTTCCCGATAAAAAAGCTATGGCTACCAGATTAATAAAATCATTTAGTTATTTGCTATTATATCACTAAATCCATCTTCTAAAACTATTACACTTCTATATAATTTCTCTATTTCCTTTAAAACTAGTTTAATAAACCACACAGAGATAGAAGTTGTTAGCGCTTTCTGTGGTTTGAATGTTCTCTATAACTCATGCTGAGATCCATTTGTAGTTCAGAAACATGACTATTGTCTTTTCAAGCTCATATGAGATCTGGCTCCCTCAATCCTTGCTATGATATCAGTACATTACCTGTCTGATGTGAAAAAGAAAAGATAAAATGAAATAAAAACTCGGACACCACAGAGAGTTCTCACCAGTAAGAAGGCTCTCACCAGATCCAGCCCCTCAATCTTAGAATTCTGTCTCCAAAACTGTAGGAAATAAATTCCTTTTTAAATAAATTACCCAGTTTCCAAGACTGTTTTAATAAGCAACAGAAAATGGATGAAAACTGATCTGTCTCCTGACGTAGATATTGGAGCCAAAACTTTATACTCATTACTCAAATAGAGGATTTTTCACAGGGTAAATATTCAAGGGAGGCAGGGCTGAATTCTACATCAGAAGATAACATCTCAGAAGAATAGATGTTAATTTTTACTCTCCCCTAGAAACTATAATGTACACAGGCTGTGATGCAGGCTTGACCAATCAGACTTTGCTACCAAGGATTCTAAATCTAGAGAGAGTGCCAACAAAAAGAATGTCAGCAAGGCTAGCCATGGACTCTACTGTCAAGCAGCTTTGTGACAGTGACAATGACAATGGCAGTTCCATTGCAGCAGTGTCCTGAGCTGACAGTTCCTGTGATGTGTTATTGGCTAAGGTTTGAAATACCAAGAATCTTAAGGTTCATCTCATTGTTAAGCTTGGATCATCAGCTTTACTAAAGATTCTCTGAGCTCTACAATTTACTTCCTTGAGTGCTATTGATGAAAAATTCTTTTATTGTAAAATATAGCACAGAGAAAGATTAAAACATATGATCAACTTAATAAATTGTTATGTGTTCAACTAGTAACTACCACTTTTATCAATAAATAGTCTTTCCAGACATTATTGAACCTCTCAACGTGCCTGATCTCAATCAAAACCTCACAGCCCTGCTGTAACCATTGTACATATTTAATGGTAATCATGCTCTGCTTTACTTCACAGTTTAATAACTCAAGAAGTATTCTTAAATACTAGGTTTGATTTTAACTTTTTGGGAGCATGGTTATATATCTGAAGTATTCTTTATTACAGGTCCAATTCATAAATTATTATTTTCCTGCAATCTTATATTGCACAATATAACTGGGCCATTTTACTTGTAAAGTATTTAAGATTCTATAATTTTCACATATTCCCAAGGAATATTTTAACATATTTCTCTGCCCTCTGTATTTTCTATCAGTTGATTGTTTAATATAGGGGATTTACAGAGTCAATACATAAATATGTAGCTAATCCTTAAATAAATATATATCTAGCTATATAAATATATCAATCTATATATAGATTGATATATATAAGTATATAAATAGATATAGGAAGTTTATATATAAAAACTTATCTATATATATATATGAATCTGTACTAGTTTTATATAGATAAAAATAAATCTTTTCTTCACCTTTTGGCAAGACTGTTCATTACATTCCTCAAGTAAGTGGCATATTGTGTCTGGTTGCCACTTTTGGTGATGTTATCTATTGATTGTGCTTATTGCCTAGCTATATTATTTAATGACATTTTTATTATATCATTTCTCCTTTTTTATTAGTAAAATTTTTTATATGAGTAAAATTTTTGTAATCTAATGTTTTCTATCTCAGAGAAGTTTGCACAGGACTAATAGGCTAAAAGATTGATTTTTTTTGCTCTTTTTTATTTTAAAAACTGAATTATTTCTTTATGACCCTCCAAATTTGGCTAATTTGTTGAAAAGTTTCAATTAATTTTTTATTAGTATTTGAACTCACAGTTATACAAAATATATTTGAAGTGTTTTAATCCATTGTTGTTTTTATTGAAGCAGAAATGCTCCTCTCTCCAGTGGCTCCTATGTCTTCCGAGTTCTTTTGACATGCCCCATTGCAGTCCCTGATAGTTGCTAAAATGTTTCAGACACTTCCTACACATTTTCCATCCCAGATCTGGAATGAGACATTTCTAATTCTGGTTTGTGTATATGTGGCAGGAGTGGGGGTGTGAGGAAGGGTATTTCAAGACCAGAATTTGGGCAATATGAATGTGCATTATTAACTGGGTCTGTTGTTATTTCTACATCTTTCCATTTGACAGAGTTGGAGTGAATAAGTGGATTGAAGTGTGGATGGATGGCTAGATTAGCAGAAAGGCAGATAAGGCCAGGCGCAGTGGCTCACGCCTATAATCCCAGCACTTTGGAGGCTGAGATGGGCGGATCACGAGGTCAGGAGATCGAGACCATCCTGGCTAACACCGTGAAACCCCGTCTCTACTAAAAATACAAAAAATTAGCCGGGTGTAGTGGCGGGCGCCTGTAGTCCCAGCTACTTGGGAGGCTGAGGCAGGAGAATGGTGTGAACCCGGGAGGCGGAGCTTGCAGTGAGCTAAGATCGCGCCACTGCACTCCAGCCTGGGCGACAGTAAAAAAAAAAAAAAAAAAAAAAAAAAAAAAAGGCCGATAACATGCCCTCCGTGAATTCATAGTGTTATGCCTGATTTAGATTCAAGACTAAGATGTATACGTTATCTCTGCTAATTTTTGTCTTCCTTTTTTCCACATTAAATACATATGTTTTGAAGAATATCAGAAGTGGTAGAATTGGACTATTTATTACGTAATATTTTTATATTTATATAAAAATAAAAGGCAGTATTTATATTGATGTTTATACTGATCGTCTGCAATTCATGGCCTAGTTAATGCATAAGAAAGAGCTCATGGAGAAAACAATTTCTTAGCTCTCGAAGTATTGTAACAGTTTGTGGCTTCTATATTTGAGAGTAAATTTGGCTAGATATAATACCTTTATCTTACTTTTTCTTTGCATTATAACAGTTTGTGGCTTTTATATTTGAGAGTAAATTTGGCTCAATATAATACCATTATCTTACTTTTCCTTTGCTTACTTTTCTTTATGGGAGTGTCACTACTGTGTTATTTCATTTAGTTCTGGAATTAAACATGCTGTTGAGTTTGATGATAACCTCATTTTGTTTTCCTTATAAATAACTTTATGTTTTTTTAGAGTGCCAAAGAGATTTTTCTATTTTTTTAAAAATCCGGCTTTCTTAAGAAGCAAATTGTATTTACTTAGTTTTCTATTACTCCAATAAATCATTTCTTCTAATTTTATTTTTTGTTCGTATTTATATTTGTATATAATATTTACATGACTATAATCAATACAGTCACAATTTTATTTTCATCTTTATTTTCACACATTTTTTCACACATTTTATCTTGTGGCTACATATTTTCCATTATAATTTTAACATCTGCATAATAATCCATTAAGGTATTATTTGATATACCATAATACTACCTCCCTATGTTAAATATTTATATCTATTCCCTTTTCTTCATATTACAGGTTAAGTCATTCAGTGTTTTTAAAAATAATAAATTGAGAAAAATTCAATGATTTGGCCTATCCTTCCTATAAAAATTGTTCAGAAGTATAAAACATATTAGAGAAAATTTTTATTTGTATACTTATTTCTACTTATTTCGGCATGTTTCCTGGAATTGAGACCTAGTTTTCTTCTAATCTACAGCTCTAACAGCATAATCCATAAAGCAGAATTCCATGACTAAGACATGCCATTTGCTGTTTTCCTTTGAGTTCTAATTCAAAGAGGTAAACTGTTTGGTCTGTTTTATTGACTTTCAAGTGTATCGTGATAGTCCAAACATTCTTCTTCAGAGAAGCAAAGACCAATTCTAAAGTGGAATCTAGAGTGAAATCATATCTATCTAGCTATCTATCTACACATATCTGAAACTTTGACATTATCTTCCGTTAGAAATTGCACCGATTGGTCATCAAAAGGAAGAAGAAACAGATTGTTGAAAATACATTAATGGTTTTTGAAACTGTTCTAATCAGCAAAGGCATCAGTACTGGGAAGAAGTCTGAGAAGGTAACTATTAGTTATCTATTTATGCATAATAAATTAACCTAGAATAACAGCTTAAAACATGCATCTCACAATTTTTTAAGCCCAGGAATTCAAGGTGAATTAGTGGAGTGGTTCTGGCTCAGGGACTCTGATGAGGTTGTAATTAGGATGTCAACTAGGGCTGCTGATACCTGAAAGCTGCACCCAGGACTGGAGGATGAGCTTCCACAACAGCTCACGCACGTGGCTGTTGGGTGGAGGCCTCAGTTCTTCATCACATAGTACTCTCATGACACAGTAGCTGGCTTCCCTGAGTAAGTAATCCAGACCTAGACTCCTAAGTTGTACTCTCATGCTTTTGATGTTTTTTTTTTTCCTACTCCTTAGAACCAAGTCACTGAGATTCCACCTCTTTAAAGGAGGAGAACCAAAGACATTGAGGCCATATTTTAAAGCCATCATAGTAACTGCTAAACCATCAGAGAATAATGGGAAAAATACAGAGATTTTATAGCCACACAGAACCTCTCAAATTCTGGCTGTGCTGATTATTACTAATTGAACATTGAGCAGATCAATTGGTGCAACATCCTTGGCATCTTTCTTATTGTTAAGCTAGAGATTATTTATTGTCTGCCTACCTCACTGGAGTATTATGAGACTCAAAGAAGAGCACAGAAAATGGTGGTTTTGAAAAACAAATATTTATTAATCTTGAATTAAACATGTATTTGTGTAAGTTTTTAGCTCATTGAGGCTAAAATGTATCTATGGCTGAAAATTATAAAATCATTGAAGAAGTAAATAGATTTATATTGAATGACTATGTAATCAATGACAAAATCACTGTAGAATAGACTTTTTCTAGGTAATAAGGCAGGAATATTCTGTACCTATTTCCTGCTTTTTCACATATAGCAATATGTAATTTCCAAACAACACATTTGGAAATGTATTATAAAATGTTATAAAAAGTTATAAAATGGGTTTCATAACTTCCATACTTGAAGATAGTTTCCACTCATATTTAAAAAACTCAAAAAACTACATACTTTTTAGGTTTCAAAGATAAATCTATTATTTCAGAATGGTTTTCTAATTTTCATCATTATAAATGGAAAATATAAATGTTATTACTAAAAATGCCTACAAATGTAATAAATAAAAATTCTTTCACCTCAACACATAAAAACATTTTTGTTTTTATATCTATTTTATATAAGAAATCTTAATCATTGGATTGGCATAAATAGTTCAGTTATTATACATCATGTATAAGCCAGTGCACGAAACTTAAATTTATTCCCAGTTAAGAAATATATACCTAATATTGTTAAGATAAATGGCTTTTTATTGGAAAATCTGAGTATTTATAATTAAGCTTCCTGACATTAAGTTGAGTAGAATTAGGGAAGAGTTAGGGAAGAGAAATTTCAAATAAAAAATAAATTAAGGACATTTCCTCTCAGGGGTGTAGAGAACAAGAAAGGGCATTTATACTGTGTTTCATTCAATCACTATAACAAAAATGGCTTTATAATCCTCTCTGGTGGACTGTTAATTTTTTTCACCTATTTTTTATTGCATTGTTTATTTACTTATTATTTACTTTTGTGAATTATTCATATTTACATCACAGGTAGACAAACTATCATGCATAAGCCAAATCCAGCACACCACCTGTTTCTGTATCTAAAGTTTAATCAGAAACAGCTAAGCTCACTCATGTTTATATTGTCTAAAGCTGCCTTCATGCTGCAATAACAGAACGGAGGAGATTCCACAAAGACTGTAAGATCTGCAAACTAAAATATTTGCTGTTTGGCTATTTAAGGTTTGTCGACCCTTGCTCTACATGCAAATCTTTTTTTTCAAATTATAATATGTCCATGGAATCTCTCAGTCTGTTGTTGATTTTTTTTCATTCTATTCATAGTATCTTTTCATGAGGAGAATTTGAAATTTTGATTAAATCCAATTTATCATTATTTTATTTTATAAATCATGCTTTTGGTATCCTATGTAAGAAAGCTTTGTCTAACTTCAAAGCACAAGTACTTAGTTTTGCCCTGAAATTTTATACATTTAGTTTGTACATATAGGTCTACAAGATCAAACTTCAAAATTTTTTGCAGATAAGTTTCAAATTGCCCAGTAACATTTCTTTAAAAGTCTGTTATTTATTTCCTAAATTGCTATGAAATTTTTGTCAAAAATCAGTGGGTTTATATCTGTATTTTTATATTTTGTTACATTGATCAACTTATCTTTATTTGTAGACCATACTGGCCTGATAAATGTGTTTTTTATAATAAGCCTTCAAATAAGTTAGAATACATCATCAAACATTGTTGTTTCTCTTGAAAAGTTGTTTTGGCTTTCCTAAATACTTTGCATTTCGATATGAAATGGAAAAAATAAGAGCATTGTTCAAATCTCTTCCTAATTTATTTAATTTATTAATACTTTGAAATAGCTACTAGGGAGGCTGAGGCAGGAGAATCACTTGAACCCAGGAGGTGGAGGTTGTAGTGAGCCGAGATCACGCCACTGCACTCCAGCCTGGCAACAGAGTGAGACTCCTTCTCAAAAAAAAAAAAAAAAAAAAAGTTGACGAAAGATTACAGAAGGTTTTCGTATACTCTTCACAAAGATTCTCCTACTGCTTACACTGTACCCAACATGGTCCATTTATAAATCTTTAAAAACAATAACATTGGTAAAATACTATTAACTATTAACTTCAACTGTTTTTTCACTAATAATAGTTTCACTTTTAGTAATTAATTTATTCATTAGTATTCAAATGGTAAATTATATTGGTTGATTTTCAGCTCCAAGCACAGTGATAGCTCCTAGGCAAACAAAGATGATTAAGACATTCCTATCTTCAAGAACGTCACAGTCTATTAGATGACCAAAAATATAAATTAATAATGCAATAATTAAATGACATTTCAAGTTAGCAGCCCAAAACACCCAAAGAATTAAAATTGCATTTGTCATTAGACAAAGAAAGACAAAAGCATTCCATTACTACACTGCATTAAAAACACTCTTCTTGAACAATGAAAGGCTCAGATTTTGCTGAGAATTTATTTTCTTACGTATTCTTCTGTTCTTCTTTTCATTTTTCAAGCAACAGGAGTCTATTGCAATGTGGCAGAAATCTATTTAAGCCATATCATTTCTTTGAAAATCAGATTCATTTTAATGAAAATTCCAAAGGTATTGTTTATTCTCTTCAATGTTAATGTTGATTTATGTTCTTATTTTAAAAATTATTTGTAATTTTTAAGTAAGTTCTATTGAATAAATAAAAACATACAGAGATTATAGTGTTTACATGTAGAGAAGAAAGTGTCTATACAAATTTCAAAGATGCCAAAAAAATTTCGTATTAGAGATAACTTGTTTCTAATAGAAATTACAATACAGAAGTTTTCTTCCAGCTTATTGATTAAAACATTCAACTGTATTTGCTGAAATTAGTAGTATAAACTTTCTTATATTTGAATGTAGCAGTTATGTAATATTTATATGTAAACGTCTATAATATTTAGCAACTATTATAGTGTGATCTAGCTTTTCTTTATTGTTTGAGAAGTGTCAAAAGTAAATATGTTTGTTATCAATTTGTAAAGATAGCAAAATATTTTCAAAAAACTAACATTCTATGATTGGACTATAAAGCTCTTTTCCAGATATTTGCATTTATTTGGATGATGAAGAATTACAGAGGAAGAATTCATTTCTCAAATGATTTAGGGCAAGATTGATTGGGTAAACTGAGTGGGTGGAATGTTTCTAACATTTCTCTTCAGTGATTCACATCATTTATCCTGCCCCTGTCTGCACACTGTTTCCATCTGAATTAACCAGAAGAAGATGAAATAATTCAGATTTTCAGAGGCGCCAATTAATGACTTTCTGTTCAGTACTCTTCAGTAAAGGGAGGTTTGTAGTACCTTGTTTATAAAGCTTTTTCTGGTTTTATGTCACATCCTTTAGTATAAGGTAAGTCTTCTCTCATTGAACCAATACGATAATAATAGAATATTAAGAGGTTATGTAACCCAACAAGCCTTTTAATTTCATTAAAACCACAATAAAAAGCACATGAAGTCTAGATCTTTCTCAAAATAGAATTAAGATATACCTTTAATAATTAATATGTCAGGATTTAGATGTCAGACTCCAATGCATTTAAAAAATTTTAGTCTCTCAATAATATGGTTAACAAATGTACAGAATAGATCACTGAGACAAAATGGTCTCTAAAAGTATAAAAGCAACTGTAAAAATTGTGTTAGGTCATATGAACTAATAAGCAAAATTACCCATATTCTATTCCCAGATCTTATTCTACTCTAATATAAATTTCTGTTGTGAAGTAAATGTATTAATTAACTTTTCTAATTATACTGTGTAGATATTTTAATTGTTTTGATTAATTTTAGATTTCCAAAATGAAGACTGAAAAAATTAGTGGTTTAACAAAGAAAACCATTCATATTTCAAACATGTAAAATAATTCCAAAGGTAGGCATTCCATAGCTGATATTTCCAAGAGTTCAACAGAAACCCTGCATTGATTATTCCGTATTATCTCTCTACTATCTGTATGTTTCATTCTCAAGGTTATTTCAAGGAAAATTTTGGTTTCTGCAGGGCCCAACCATTTCATTCCAGAGAGCAAGCATGGAAGAAGGCAAAAAAGAGCATGTGTTCTCTTATTTAAAAAATTTTTCTGGTATCATCCACTGATCTTCTATTCATATCTCATTAGTCATAAATTAGCCACTTGGCCACAACTATTGACAAATAGGACTTAAAATGTCTCTAAACCATAGTAGCAAGTACTACACTAAAATAAGGCTGTATGTGCCTAAAGAAGATAATAAAGATAGTTAGAAGAAGTTAGAAGTTTCTGCAGCATTGCTATTTAGAAAATTAATTTTAACATTGATCTTACATGTAGCCATCTTTCACAAAATTCTGATTAATTCAAATGCCTTGTCAGTTTACTCATTTGAGATTATCAAATAGGCCATAACATATTTCTTCAAATAATACACACTTAATTTGGCTAGAACTTTCACAAAAGTGACTGGAACTTTAAGTAAAATATTAAATGGTAACTTTAATCTTGTTTTATTCTGAGTTTGAATGGTAATGTTTCATTTCAAATGGTTTACTACTCAGCATATGGTTTCAAGATAATTAATTATGTCTCTTACTTTGTTAATATATTAAAATTCTCGTTTTTTGTTTCTATCCAGATTTACATTAATATAGTTGCTGATGTTAAACTATTCTTGCATTGATAAGCAAAAATGCATTTAGTAATGACGTGTCCATCTTATATTTACAAACTTCATTGTCTGATGTTTAATTGGATTTTTAAATAGTTTCACATTGTATTTATGTTTAATGTTTATAGTCTGTGTGTGTGTGTGTGTGTGTATTTGTGCTTTATTGTATATTAGCTTACTACATTGACGGGTAAATTCATTCAAATTATTTCCTATGGTCACAAACAGCGTACACAAAAGGGAAATTATCTGCTCTTTAATGCTTTGCTAAAACTCACTGATGTGTAAGTCTTATGAGATTTTAAAAAGAATTCCATGATGAAATATTTGTGAAAGCCTATGTAATGTTGTCAATAGAGAAGAGGAGAAAAGAGGCTCGGTGTGGTGGCTCACTCCTGTAATCCCAGCACTTTGGGAGGGCGAAGCGGGTGGATCACCTGAGGTCAGGAGTTCAAGACCAGCCTGACCAATATGGTGAAACTCTGTCTCTACTAAAAATACAAAAATTAGCCGGGCGTGGTGGCAGGTACCTGTACTCCCAGCTACTCAGGAGGCTGATACAGGAGAATCACTTGAACGCGGGAGGTGGAGGTTGCAGTGAGCTGAGATTGCACCACTGCACTCCAGCCTGGTCGAAGAAGCAATACTCCATCTCAAAAAAAAAAAAAAAAAAATAGGAGAAAAGAAATTGTAAACAACAAGTTTAGGTAACATTTTTGACATATGTCAGATACTTGGGGTGGTAGTTGCATGGAGATTTTGAAAAATGTCTCACAAATACTTAGGAAATACTATCCAAGGAAAAGTTATCTGATGATATCTTTCTGAAGAAACTCACCAGCCCTGCAAATATTGATATTTTAAACAATTTTTCCATGTTAAATATTAATAGACAGTCTAAGCTCACCAGGTATTTGGGTGTTTACCTAAGATGCCACAGAGATACAAAAAATAAATAAATAAATAAATAAATAAATAAATAAAAGTCTTGGGATAAATTTCATAGCACATAAAGAAAAGGTTTCAAAATTGTTATGGTTTGTTCTTACCAAAACTCATGTGGAAATCTGATTCCCAATGTGGCAGTATTAAGTTCTTGTTCTAGAGAGACTAAATTAGTTCCCATGGGAATAAATTAGTTCCCTCAAGAGTGGTTTGCTACAAAGCCAGTATGCTCCTTGGATTTGTTTCTGCTCATGTCTGCTTCCCCTTTGACCTTCTCTGCCATATTAAGATGGAGCACAAAAGTCCTTGCTGGAAACCAGGGTAATGCCCTTGAACTTCTCAGCCTACAGAACATGAGATAAATAACCTCATTTCTTTATAAATTACCCGGCCTCAGAGATTGAATTATAGCAACACAAAATGGAATAAGGCAGAAATATACATTATTTTAGATGTAATATAAAATACTACATTCATTAATTAACTATATCATTCTTTTCTAGACTGAGTTCCTATGTATTAAACATGGTGTGATGGTGGTCAGTGGGGGATGTCAATGGAAGAGTTTAAAGCTAATTTTGAACAAAGCCCCAAGCAGAAAATAAATATACAATCTGGAAAAAGATAATCCTCTTAGAGAATCAATCCAGTCTAGAAAATTGAACATCATACAGTACAGTGCCTCCAGGATAATATTAAGAAGAAATTGAGGTGAAGAAATAATGAAAATATAATGCAACTTTATTTTATGTGAGTGAAAAATATGAGTTTCCTTATTAAATCACTTATAAACACAATCACTAAAGAAATAACCAATGAAAGTGAGGTTATTGAGTAGTTAAAGCACACTAAGGATGAACATTGTTTTATTTGGTTAATGGCATTGAAAGTCAAAAATCTAGGTGAAGAATATAATAAAGATAACATTAAAATTTTTGAAGTGAAAAATACATGACGTTTTTAAGAACGAGTGACACTGAAAAGTCAGTAGAATGATACTTCATAATTTGGGTACTATTATATTCCCAGCCTGAAATTCTAAATAAAGGTAAATATCTATATTGTGTAATTGATTAAAGTTATTTTAAGAATGTAAAATCTCAGAAAAGTTTATATCCCATGCACTAAATTAAAAGATGCTGTTGGATAATGTAGACATTTTTAAATAAGGGAAAGAACTAATATAGCAGAAGGCACTGGATTCAGAAAAACAGGTTTCAATCTAGGAAAGAAACAAAATAAATAATGAGTGCAAAGGTGCAGAGAATTCCCAAAACACTTGTGCAGCAAACATTGGGAAATCTATCCAGTGCACAGGCAGAGATAGCTTCCAAGAGGAAAAATGCTGTCCAAAGAGCCAATAAAATTGAGATAAAAAGCCAAAGCTTTAATTTAAACATGAGATAATTACCAAAAATTGAATAGACATGTGTAGTAATCATCCTGATTAAGAAATAGGAAAGTACAAGTAACCCATAATGGTTCCCTTGTAAACCACTCTTCCCAACATCACTACAATTCTATTCAAAGAAAACCATTGTTACAATATTTGAATGTTACATAAATGGCATCCAAAAGCATGTATGCTTTTGTGTCAGTTTTTTCATTCACCATTATATTTGCTATATCAATCTCTGTTTTTCATGAACTTATAGTTTATTAATTCTTATAGTTCTTTCATTTTCATTGCTGTGTGGTATTCTGTTATATGAATATACTACAGTTTTATATCCATGTTTCTGAACATAAAAGTTTTTTCCAGTTTTTGGCTATTAAGAATTATGGTGCCAAGAATATACTAGTACACGTCTTGTTGGACACATGCACGCATTATAATTTGAGGCACACTTTTAAACAAAATTGATGGATAGTAAAGGATGCAAGTGTTCAGTTTCAATAGATAATACAAATTTATACTCCAAATAGTATTGTGTGAGTGTGTGTTTGTGTGTGTGTGTGTGTTAAATTTAGCCGTTCTGATGCTTGTAAAATATTATCTCATTGTGCTTTAAATTTATATTTCCTATTTCACATATTTATTATTTAGTTGAGTATTATTCTTTTGAAATGCATCTTCCATGTTTTTATTTACTTTTATATTTTTTTACAATTAATTTTTACAATTAATTTGTAGGATTTCTTTGTAAGATGTGTTTTTAGATTATTCTTGCCCAATCTCTGACTTAAATTTTTACTTTTCTAATCATATATTTTCATGAGCAGAAGTAATAAAACACTGTGAAACTAACTTTTTAACATATTTAATATACTTATTTCTACGTCTTGTATTATTAAACTGGCTAGAATTCCAGTCTAATTTTGACACAGGAAGAGTGGGTATTGTTTTCTCGTTGTTTAAGTCACGGGAAATGTGCTAACATTTCCCAGTTAAGATTAATGTTTGCTCTATTTTCAAATACATAAAATTTTCTTCTATCATGGCTTCCTGAGATAGATTCTCCCTTCATCTATGTGCTTTCATCTAGAATAATCTTTCTCTCTTAAAAATCTCCCTTTAATTTTTCCTTAACTGGGGCTCTTTCGGTAATGAAGTCTCTCTCCTTTACAAGCAGTTTTGCTTAAAAATGTGAATTATTGATGTTGTTATTCCTACAGAATATATGCATTCCTACAGAAAATATAGAGCATTTAACATTAAAAGACAGGATATTATCTTTATCAAAAAACTACATTATGCTCTCTTTCCATTGCTAACCTGCCAATAATAATCACCATTCTGACTTTTTACACTTTAAAGCTTCAGAGATAAACTCACTGGCATAATGTCCTAGCCTGCTAGTTATTACATTTTAGAACTTATACAATATTACTCTGTTGTTACCTTCCATTAGTTTTTTGTTGTTGTTTTTCTATGGACACGTTATCTAAAGTTTTATTGCTGCTTCCATCAGGACAGTACATCCCTTTTTTACTAGTTATTCTTATAATCCCTTAATGTAAACTTCGGAAAATACTTGTCCATTATTCTTCCAAACATTTCTCTTTCCTATTTTACTCTTCTCCTAGGACAGGTGTGTTCAAATATTTTCTCCTAGGACAGGTGTGTTCAAATATTTTCTCCTAGGACAGGTGTGTTCAAATATGTTCTCACAGGTGTGTTCAAATATTTTCCCCATATTCCATGTGTATCCTACGATATTTCCTGTATTACCTAACATTTTATCTTTTGTTGTTGCAATGTGAGTGTAATTTTTTCCAGGCTGTTTTCTTGTTCTGTCTAATTTGCTATTAAACCTAGGTCTTGTGAGTTTAATAAAGATATTAGTTGCTATATGATATAGTTTGGATATTTTTTCCATTCAGATCTCATGTTGAAATTTAATCCCCAATGTTCCAGGTGGCACATAGAGGGTGGTGTTTCAGTCATGAGGGTGGATGCCATCCTCATGGTAGTGACTGAATTCTCATTCTATGAGTTCCCATAAGAATTTATTGTTAAAAATAGCCTGTCATTTTCCTCTCCTCTCTCTCTTTCTTCCCCCATCTCACCTGCTCCCATTCATTTCTGCCATGGATGGAAGTAATCTGAGGCCATCTCCAAAGGTAGATGCAGCCCCATGCTCCTTTAACAGCCTGCAGAACCATGAGCCAAATAAACCTCTTTTCTTTATGAATTACCCAGCCTTGTGTTCCTTTATAGCAATGGAAATGGGCTAACACATTATATACATTTTCTTTCTATAATTTACATAATATTTCAGAATTTCACATTCCGTGCTAAAATTTTTCATCTTCACATTTAATCTTTGAATATATCAACTACATTTATTTTAAACTCCATGTCTGTCTGGTAAGCCCATTAAATTGATCTATTCTATATCTGCTTATATTATCTGTTGTGGTCTTGGTTTTTAGTAAAGTATTTTGTTTTAGTTTATTCCATGTCTAGTCATTTTGTATGAACCATCAGCTATTGTGTATAACAAGGTGTAAAGATAATTTGGAACTCTAGATGATTTACTCCTCTTCTAACCAGAAATTATAACAGCTGGTGATACCTTAATATGATTAATTCTTAGTGTTGATTAAAAACTAAACTTTGGTTTTCATGTTGGTTGATTTATTTCATTCTACTTTTGATGTACTTTACTGCTAGAGTAGAGAATTGCTCTGAGTTATGAGGACCTCTCTGAAGGTCTTAGGTATTTAGTATGGTCTCTACTCTTTGGCAGGCTTGAATATGAATATTTATCCAAGATTGCAATTGACAAGACCTCTAGGCTGTTTTTATTTGCTTATCTGCCACTCTCTCTTGTTTCTTTTTAATCAGAAAATTTGTGAATAGGCGAAGACATGGTATAGTCACACTCAATTATCTAAGCTTCCCTTCATTTCAGTAATTTAGACTCACACATATTTCTGTCATGATAGTTTTGTGATACCTTCAAACATATTACTTTTTATCATTTTTCCTAGCCAAGTCTGTTTTAAAAAAGTTGTCTAGGCATTGCTGGAAAGAGAATCCCTTATAACAGTGTTACATATCTGTCTTAGTTGATTTGTGTTGCTATAATGAAATGCCTGGGTAAATTATTGTCAATCTAAAGAATAAACAGAAAGACTTCCTAAAAAGAAGAGTGTTTATTATGAAATAGTCATTGCAATGGGAACACCAGTATCATAGTAAAATACGTGCATATTCAAGAAAGTATAGGAAGACAAAGATTTTTAAAGAAAAATTATGGAGAATTACATTATTGTTTTGAGATGATTATTCTTGGTTACAAGAATCAGCAACAAGGGTCACACAAGTGTGAGTTTGCAATGGCCTTTGTACAAGGTTGTGGTTTTTGCAGTCTTTTGTGATAGTTTTGATATGAGGCATTTATGAATGAGGATTTTCCCTTCATGGCCATCCCAACTCTATTTGTCAGAGATTTTAACACAAGTGTCTCCATTTTTATTCTGACAACTTTCACGTTATAAATCATTTATATTTATTTCATACAGTTCTGTAAGAACTGGGAGGTCCAAGATCAATGCACCAGCAAATTCAGGATCTGTTGAGGGCTGTTGTTTGCTTCCAAGATTGTGCCTTGTTGCTGTGCTTTTACACAGTGGAAGGTGGAGGGGCAAAAGTGTCCTAGATCATTTCCTCCAGCCCTTTTATAAGGCATTAATCCCATTTATGAGGTCAGACTCCTCATGGCCTAATCACCTCCTCAAGTTCTTACCTCTTAATACTGTTGCATTGGGGATTAAGCTTCAGCATGAATTTTGAAGGGGACACATTCAAACCATAGCAATGTCATTTTAAGATAATCTAACATTTATACTTTACCTCAATCTTCTAGAATGTACCACTTTATTTTTATATTTTAAAAAGATATACTCCCAAACAATTAAGTTGGACTCAATTGTTCAGCATTAGATTCATCAAATGTTCAAATTTCTCAACATATTAAGTTCACCTCACTACCATGGATTCTCTGTCTTTTGCTGAAGAAAAGGTAAAGAGGGCAATTAAAAGAGGTCTTTGAGGTTGTGTAAGAGACTATTTCATTAAGGCATCACAGACTCCCATGATGAAAATATGTGTGAGTCTAAATTACTGAAATGAGGAGAAGCTTAGGCAATTGAGTGTAACTATAACTTTTTTTTCTCTCAAACACAAGTTTGCTGATTGGAAAGAAGCTGGAGAGTAGGACCAGGTAATTTGAAGTTTTTCATTTGTCTGGGTCCAAGGATATTTTAGAGGATGAAAATGTAAATATAATTTTTTTCTATTTTCTTTTCTTTATTTTCAAGCAACATTGTCAGTGATAGGATATAAAGGAATGCAACTTAATGATGATAGAATATTAACAAGGATAAAGAAAAGCCTGGCCCAGAGTAAAAGCAACAGGCACTAAAGTGCTAAAGACATATTACCAACTCTTAAGGGCACTTTTGTGTGGGTGACCCCAAATGTTATGTAGTTAAAAAAAAATCACCCAAATCCAATAAGTAGTGCATAACTGATGGTTGATTATGCAAGCATTTCCTTTAAGAAATTAATACTGGGCCAAGCGTGGTGACTCAGGCCTGTAATCCCAGCATTTTAGGAGACAGAGGTGGAAGGATCACTTGAGGTCAGGAGTTCAAGACCAGCCTGGCCAACATGGTGAAACCCCATGTCTACTAAAAATACAAAAAATTAACTTGGCGTTTTGGTGGGCACCCATAAACCCAGCTACTCAGGAGGCTGATGCAGGAGAATCGCGTGAACCCAGAAGGTGGAGGTTGCAGTGAGCTGAGATTGTGGCATTGCACTCTAGCCTGGGCAACAGAGCGAGACTCCATCTCAAAAAAAAAAAAAAAAAAAAAGGAAATTAATACTGCCTATATAATAAAATATTACTGTATAACAGCATAATGTAATAAAATTGCATCAATTAGTGTACAGGTTACATAGGTAACATTGATAAAATTTATTATACCAGCTATTGTTGAGGTCATTACAGCAAATATATAGATGTATTATCACTTTTGTGCTGAGGCCAAATTATGATAAATGTTTACACCATAGAAATTTAAAACTGAAAAGATATGTAGAGGTGATCCTTTAATCATTCTTACTTACATGTTTACAATCTTGAAATTCTATTCTATTTCAAATTCTGGGAATATAGATTAAGTGACTAAATAAACTATTTTTAATTAAATTTGAATAGAATAAATTTCTAATGACTGGCTCCATGTAGACATTTGGAGAGTAAACTCACCTATTCACACACACACAAAAATAGTGCTATCTTAATTAATTTTATGCTATTTAAGTAGACCTAAGCATTTACAAAATACATTTCTGTCATAATATTAGGTCAGTGCAAAAGTAAATGCAGTCTTTGCCATTGCTTTTGCACTAATCTAAATATATCATTCATAGTCAGCAAATTTATAACAATATACATAAGTTACTTAGATTTAGGGAACATTTCTTGAAAATGTTTAAATATAGCTGTCAAAGGATCTGTTTTCAGATACTGGTAGTGAAATTACACTGACTTGGAAAACGAAGGATGAGCAAAATCTACATTAAGTAGAATAAATGCTCTGTTATTTGTCAAATTGTTTTAATAAATTGTCATCTTATATTAAACACAGCATTACGTTTGAGACTTTGGCCCAAGCAAATGTTAATAGTTGTATGATACAATCCATTGTCCATATGTTCTTCAGATATTTGTAGACCATATGAGAATAAATCTGGCTTTATAAAAAGTTTAGTTTGTAAAACTCAATTCTTTTCACATATATGAAGAAAATTTTTATTTCAAGAGTCAATAATTTTGTTGAATTAGTATTGTATGGAATTCTTATAATTTTATGTTGCCTTGGAATCCATTTTGAATGTGACTCTAACTTTTTCATATCAGAAGAGGGGTCAGTCACCATTGTCAGAGTTTCCACTTCTCCACTGCCTCAGTTTCTTAATGAGATCCATCCATATTTCTGCCTTATACAACTGCCTGCTGGTGGCCACCTCCCTAAAAGAAATATATTCTACTTTGTTCAACCTCATACCTAGTATGGACTATGCAGATTGTCCTGGTGAGCCCCTTACAATCACAGCATGTCTTCTTGGAGCTCCTGCTTGCTAGCTTTAAATCCACCAACTAGTGGATTTAAAATACTTCTGTGTGGTTTTCAGACTCAACCACAGGCAACGAAAAATAATTATCTGGCAGGTCTCATGGGAAAAACTGCTCTCCCCTCACTATACTTGGTGCACAGCCCATACATTATAGCCCTTAAGGGGAGTTGCAATCAATAACTCAGGCCCTTCTGACTGGCCATGCACTTACACATGTCTGCGTTCCTAGTGTGGTCCATTTCATTTGGAGGTTCTTTTTCTGAATCCTTAGATAGCTTTGCTGAGATCACCTTATTGGAGAGAAGGAGGGGTAACCTTCTAGACACTCTACTCTGGCACAGTGCCCAGCATTTTCCCATTTCTAGCTTCCCCCCCTTGCCCTCTGTGTTCTTTTTCCATTTCCCACTCCTGGTTTCCATAAAAGTGCAAGAGGTTTTGCTTGGGGCTCCCTGGCCATATGACAACCCCCATTTCTGTGCTGAACTGCCTGATCTTTCACCAGTGTGGAGTGGAAGATGGAGGGTAGGGGGAGTAGTGGAGGGAAGAGTAATGGGATGAAATCAGCACTTTCTCTAATTTAGTCTCTTGCTTAGTAATCCTAGTAAGTGATGAATCCTAGTAAGTGATTAAGGACTAGACTGCTAGTTTAACTTTTGTTTTGTTGTTTTAACAATTTAAGAGAAAGAACTGAGCTGCTAGGAGCCAGAGTAGCCAACTAAAGCAATGAATTGGTATACAATATATGATGAGTTAGTAGTAAATAAAAATTAAAAAGTACGGTAAAATTTAAAATCATGGTAAAGTAACTGCCAATTATGGAGCTGGTCTTTTTCTGAGCTTAGTCAGGAAAGACTCTTCTAAGGACATAATATCAGAAATTCATATATTATATACCAGTGTGCTTATTTGTGTACTTTCTGTCTCCCCACTTTGAGTGTGGAGAGGGATTTTGTCTTGTTCCATGTTTATCCTCAGCGTCCAAAGGAGTGTCAGGCATTTTATGTTTCCTCTATAAACGTTTACTCACTCTATTAATGAATACTATTTTCTATAGACAGTAAAGTTTGACTTCTATCAGAATTACTACGAAGGAGAATCTATGCAGTTCAATATGATGGAATTGTTTAACGTGTGTCTGTAGTATTATGTAAGAGCCATGTAGCAAAATATATTCATTGTGATATATTGCTAAGTGTTAGGTATCCAACACTGCAAGTGAGATAGACCAAACTAATGGGAGAACAATTTCGTCAATGTTTCCTCCTCAGATTCTCCAAAATAGTTAATGTATCTCCGTGATACTTAATAGTAACTTATTTGCACAACACATTATATTTATTCCAGACTAATTATTATGGTCTATCCTTTCCTACATTTTGTATTCTTATGATTCTCTTAAAGTGGTCTTTAGCTCTTTTTGACAGGATAAAAAATCTATGAAATATTTGACTTTTAAATATGTGAAGGTTGACAATGTGGCATATTTTAAATAATAGAATATGTGCATAATTATAGATTATATTAAATTTAAAAACATTTTAATAGTGGTGCTATGTATCATGGGAATAACAGACAAAAATAATTACCCCCACAATAAACAAATTCAAGAAATTGACTTTCTGGGGTGTGTGTGTTTATGTGTGTATGTGTGTGTGTGTGTGTGTGTGTTCACTTAGGAAAATGTTAGTCACTGAGAAGTCAGAGGGTTTGGAGCTAGCGCAGAAGAAACTGAAAGAAATCTTTCACCATTAGCAATTCTAAGACCTTTGTAAAAGTCTTCCTATACGGGTAACTATCCCATATTCTCATAGAGGGCTGGACTCAGGGAAGTAATAGGGCCATTAAACTTCATTACTCTTGCCTTTTCTCAGTTGTTTCTAAATTCTAAGAGCCCACAGATTCTAGAGAAAAAGACTTTCTATTGGTTAAAAAAATAAAATTATAGAAACCATATTCTTCATTCACACACATTCCAGGTTCTTTGTTTATGTACTTTTTTTCTATCCATTTAATTTCCGTCTTCTGATACAACAACAGCAGTGAGGTTTCATTTGTTATTTGGTTAAATCTCAAATCTTCTGCAACATCAGTTTAATGGCATTAATTTCAGCTTCAGTTAACAAGTTTCCTTTCCTGAAGGCTTGCCTCCAACCTGTTGTATTTTCTTCATTTATTTAATCTAGTTGTCAACCCAGGATATTTGTTGATAAATTGTCAGAGTATTTTCTGACTCTATAAGACTGTAATACTTTATGATTGAATAGCTTCTCTAAAATAGCACCTTCTTTAATCTTGTGCTTAAAAATTCCAATCGCCAGGATTTTTTAGGCATAAAATCCTGATGTTTGGGCTTCTTTCAGCTGCCAAAATAATTTAACAACTTTTATTAACATGTTCGCAGTCCTTAAATTTTGTGCAATATATTTCTTGAAACTTTAGTAATTGGATAAATGACTCCCTTTATTAAACTTGTTTGACTCTTCTGAAAGCTACTTTAAACTACAGCATGGCTATCTGTATTATTTTATTATTTGATTTATTGTTCTGAAGCATTCTCTGGCCACTTGCCTACATAGACATGGGAGAAATAATATGGAAAGGGTGTAATGTAAGAATGTATAGATTTGGAAAGTATAAAAATATGTTGTCCATATAGTACTCAAAATGTATTAATCAATTTTATTTGATCATACGGCTTCTGAGTGATTTTCATATGTCACCTTTGAAAGAAATGTATACTAGCACATTCAATTCATATTTCTAATTTATTACATATATTATATACAATGTATAAGATATATATGTATACCTCTTCTACAGTATATTAGGAATAGCATATAAAAAACTAAAAAGATATAATTTAAAAGGTACAGCTTGATGAGTTTTAACAGTATTGCACATTCACTAAACGTAACACCATCATCAAGTTACAGATAATTATTTTTTCTTCTAAAAACGCTTTATGCCCATCACAATCCATTCTTTCTTCTATCCCTGAGTCCAAGCAAACATTGATGTATCATGTGGCAATATGGTTTTGTTTGAATTTGATAGAACTAGAGTAACATAGAAGGTACTATTTTGTGTCTGACATCTTTCATTTAGAATAAAGCTTTTGAGATACATCCAGTTTGTTGCATGGATCAGTAGTTTGTTAGGTTTTATTGCCTCAAAGATTTCCATTTTATAGATATATCACAGTATGTTTCTCCATTTATATGTATTTGGGCATATAAGTTATGTCCAGTTTTGACCATTTTGAATAAAGTTGCTATGTATATTTGTGCATAAGTTTTTTTGTAGACATAAGTTTTGTTTCTCTGGGATGCAAAAGATCATTGTTTATAAGATATATATTTTTTTCATTCATCTACTTTAAATATTTCTTTATATTCCATGTGTCTTTCATAGATTGAACAGAGTTGAATCTTGCTTTTTTATTCAATCTTCTAATCTCTGCCTTTTATTTAGAATATGAGACCATTGACCTCCCCCCTACCCCAACCACCATCCTCTTTGCTTTTATTTTTTTCCTGTTTCTTTTTTCTACCTTCTTTTGGAATATTTTAATATATTTGGAATTATATGTGAACATATAGATTGCCTTTTAGCTATACTAATTTTTATAAATTAATGGTTGCTCTTTTCCAACAGCACTTTAAAGGTATTAATCCATAGTATTTGGGCCACCTTTGTTTCTGAAAAAATGTCTACAGTCATTCAGTTAATTTTACCCCTGTATGTGACATGTTACTTTACTCTAGCTGATCTGGAAATTTTTACTTCATTATTTGGCTTTCAGCAATTTGGCTGTAATGTGCCTAGCCTTGGGTGTTTTATATATATGCTGTTTGGTGAATCATAGCTTCTTGAATCTGTAAACTTATTTATTTGATGGAATTTAAAAACTTGTTTTACTTCTGCGAATTTTTTTTTTTGTCACATACTCTCCTCACCTCTTTAGCTCTATTTTTCTGCCAGTTACATCTTTCGAAATTACCCGACATGTTATTGAAGCACTATTCAATATTGTATTTTCTGTCTTCTGTAGATTAGATTATTTCCATTTGTCTCTCCTCAGGGTCACAAACAATATTGCTACCATTCTTTTCTGCTATTCTGATTTTTAACTTTTAATTCTAAAATTGTTTTTTTAATTAAATTCTCACTGAGTTTTTTTATTATTATTATTAAAATGTACTACTCTTTTTCTTTTCCTTTTTTTTTTTTTTTTGAGACAGTCTTGCTCTGTTGCCCAGGCTGGAGCGCAGTGGCGCGATCTCAGCTCACTGCAAGCTCTGCCTCCCGGGTTCACGCCATTCTCCTGCCTCAGCCTTCCGAGTAGCTGGGACTACAGGCGCCCGCCACCACGCCCGGCTAATTTTTTTGTATTTTTAGTAGAGGCAGGATTTCACTGTGTTAGCCAGGATGGTCTCAATCTCCTGACCTCGTGATCTGCCCCCCTCGGCCTCCCAGAGTGCTGGGATTACTGGCGTGAGCCACCGTGCCCGGCCTAAAATGTACTACTCTTTACTTCGAGGACATTTGTAATAGTGAATTTCAAATTATTGTCTATAATTTCAAACATTCATGTCATTTTGAGATAAACATCTGTTGATCATTTTGTTTGCTACAGATTGGATCACATTTCCTGGGTCTCGCTATGCTAAGGTTTGGATAATATCCTGGATAATTAAAATATTATTTGTTATTTCATTAGATTGTTCTGAAGATTATTTATTAGTTTAAGCAGGCAATTAACTTGATTATTCTCAAACTGCAAAGAGTCATAGTCATATTGTGCGGTAGCCCAGATCACAACTCAGTTCTTTAAGTCCATTGTATTTTACTTTCCATTTGCATCGTTTGTACGTTTTAGGCATTAGCAAGAGGCTGGGCCCTTTAAAAAGGTTTTGGAGTGCCTTTTCTCTGGCTTTTTTGGCTGTTCACTCTCTAGAGGTCCTAATTTCTGCAGCCTCATTCTCCTGTTCCTCCACTGAAGGCGTTGGACTTTCTATCAGAATTTTAGCTGCCCCTGACCAGCTGCCACCACAAGAGCAGCCATCCACAGTCAAAATCTACAAAAACAAGGAACTCACTTTGTGTCGGTCACTTGTTCCAAGGTTTAACAATCCTCAAACATCTGCCTGCTCTTGTCCACTGTCCAGAACCCACAGAAAGTTCAGTTTCGTATACTGTACACAGTTATCAGTTACGTAGTTTGGGGAGAATCAGTTTGTTATGTGCTCGTTCTTTCCTACCAAAAGTAGAACTTTGTATGTTTTCAATTAATAAGCAAACTCGAACAACAAGCAAATGTATCAGTCCATTTTCATGCTGCTGTTAAAGACATACCGGAGACTGGGCAATTTACAAAACAAAGAGGTGTAATTGGACTCAGGGTTCCATTTGACTGGGGAGGCCTCATAATCATGGCGGAAGGCAGGGGGGCGCCAAGTCACCTCTTATGTGGATGGCAGCAGGCAGAGAGAGCTTGTGCAGGCAACTCTTGTTTATAAAACCATCGGATTTCTTGAGACTTATTCACTATCACTAGAACAGTGGAGGAAAGACGCGCCCCCATAATTAAATCACCTCCTGCTGGGTTCCTCCCAGAACACATGGGAATTGTGAGAGTTACAATTTAAGTGGAGATTTTGGTGGGGACACAGCCAAACCATATCAGCAAACTTGTAATTGAGTTTCCATGCATATATGTGTTTAATAATATTTACATTTAATCTCTGTATCTTTCAGAAATAAGTTGACAATTTTATTGGAATTTATACTGCTTCACTTTTAATTTAAGCCTCTTTGAATATAAGGAAACAAAACATCAGATAATGGATAAAATTTAAGAACATTTATTAAATACCACAATCTACCTCATAGATAGCCTAAAATATAAAATAAATTGACATATATATTTACTAATATAAAAAGTCAAAAACCAAGGCTCTTCTCATCACATCTTGGGCTTATTTCATTTCCTGCCTCAAATAGGCTCTACCCACATCCTCCAGGCCCTTCCTCTTTTCTGCAGATAGGCTTTCTCTGCTTTATCATGTTGCCTCATGTCAAGTTTAGAACTGTTGCCTCGTGGATTCATGCATTACTGGTGTACTAACCCAGACATACGTGGTTTTCAACACAAGATTTTACCACCATTTCACTGATGTAATTTCTCAGGCTCATGGCTATTTAATAGTGGGAGATTATTTTATATTTCTAACACGGTCTAGGTTTCCACTCCTACTGCTCCTACTATTTGTTGTGCAGAAGGTTAATAAGGTGGGAACTTGGGCTTATTTTTCCAGATTTTATGAATGGAGCTGGTGTTTTAACAATGATTACACAACAATTGGAATATATATTACATTTGTTGTGCATATAACATAGCTTTAGTTATTATATTAATACTTTTAAAAGGTATATAAATATTATTCCCATTGTGTAGAGAAAAAAATTGAAGCTTACAATTTAAAACAAATGCATCAAATTTTTATATCTAGTAAATGCTAGAGTTGGAGTTCATACATATTTTGGGCTGTACGAGTGAAGAGAAAAATAAAAGTATGATCAATAAATATACTCATTGGGTAAAATATTTTATGAGGTAATATGCATTCTAAATTAATCTGAAATCTCCATTTTACCGATTCCACTAACTTACCTAGTGCAAGCCATAACCATGTCTTCCTTGAATAATAATCTCCTCACTATTCTCACTAAATCCACTCCTAGTCTATAGCAACTGTTTTTCAGACAGAGCCAGAATAATCTTCCAAATTTATGATGCCTATACTGTATTTAAATACTAAGTGTTTTTTCTTTGCACTTAGATTAAATAATAAAAATCTTCCTGTGGCCTGAAGAACCCTGAATTATCTGACAAGTGCTGAACTCACCAGCCTCAACTGTGTTTTTCATCTGTTGCCTAATCCACTCTTAGTCACACAGACATTACTTAACATTATTCAAACACACCAAGCTCCTCTCTGCTCAGGGACTATGTTTAACTTTTCATACCTTGAGAATGATTTCTCTAACTCTACTCAGAAATCAGATTAATGGTTCACTATATATCACCCTGGATCTAACCTCATTCTCCATTTGTACAACCACATGACTCTGGGCCTGTTTCTGCTACAGTACTTACTGCACCCAAGCTGAATCAAATCCCTACCTTCTGTTTAATGACCATGTTTTTCATAGACTAGCCTCCATCTGTGCTTTCTGATTACTCTGATCCCTCTGCATATGGTATCATGGCTATTATATCACAAGTGCTAACTCTTTTAGCATAATATTCTTCACACACTCAAAAATTGATTGACTACCTATTGTTTTTGAGGAATTATTTCACAAGATATTACAGTAAATATAAAGACAGACATTCCACCTCTTATACTGTATACATTTTGGTTCAGGAATTAGACAAGAAATAAGTGAAATATTGTTTGTTTCAAGTGGTAATATATACATGAGGAATAATAAAGTGTTGAAGATGTTAAAATTTAAAGTAGGGATATCACAAAGCTTATAAAAATTTGGCACATTAAGAAAAATGTCAATAAGCTAATAGAACAAGCCATGCAAAAAAAAAAAAAAAAAAAAGAAAGAAAAGAAAAAAGAAGAAGCCACAGAGTTCTAAGGAAATATCATTCCAATGAGAAATTATAAGACCTTTTACAGCCCTGAAGCAGGAACTTGCTTGCCGTGTTGCAGTTACAAGGATGCAGTGTTAGTAGGGTGGAAAGGGCAGGAGGAGAATTATCAAACAGAGATAAATAAAGAGAGAGAAAAACAGAGAAAATGATTTACGGACACAAAATACATTGAAAAAACTTTCTACATTATCATAAGTGAAAGTGAGTGGAAGGCCTCTGGATTCATTTAAAAAGAGGAGTTGCATGATCAGAATTGTGTTTTAAGAGAATCATGTGTGCCACTAGGAATTAGTCTGTAGTAAGGAGACAAAAGTAAATAGAAAAATAATATTTAGGGCTGTTCCTATAATCCAAGTGAGAGACATGAGTTTCTTAGATCGTGGTAGTATGAGTGGAGTATTGATATTGTCAAATGCTGCATGTATTTTGAAATTAAACCAAAAAGATTTACTGATTCCTGAAGGGTGTGGAAGGTCAGAATTTGTATTGTTGAATATTGGATTAATATGTATTTTAATTTATAAACAGATCAGGTATCTGATACTATGCTGTGATGTATAAAATTATTTATGTAATAAAAATGCCCAGTGATTTGGAAAACCAAATACACATTTGAAGCAATTAGGAAGTCTTGCTCAAACTTATTCCGAGAGGCTGTTTAAATGATGAGAAAAGTAGTTGAAACAGAATATAGAGGGAATGTTTTCAAATTCTTATTTTGTTCCTGTATAAACTACAGTAAAATGAGGACTGGGGGTGGAAAGAACAAGCTAATATAGAATACAATTATCCTTAACTCAGGAGTTTACTCTACTGCTCTCTTTTCCTCTAACAGAAAGAAATATGACTGTGAAAACATATTCATAAGGTAGATGCAAGATCATATTAATAGATCAGCACTCATTACAATGTAATAAATCATAAAATTTGAGTTTAAAACCAAGACAGCCTTCAGATGTGACTGCCTCTCCATAAAATTTTGTTTTACATGAGTCAATAATTCGGGTTATAAAAAAGTTTTTCCTCTCTGAATTAATTGTAGCATATTAAACCCAGCTCACTATAAAAATTTATTACAAATATTTTTCCCAATAACAAGTTTGGTAGTTTTTACAACCTTCAGGTTTTACAAAATATTTATTTGGTGAGGGCAACTTGACTAATCACCCTCAAGACCATGTTTCAATACGTCTTCTTAACTAGGAATCATCAAGTATTTTAAAACAAATATAATGCTATCCAACATATATGCACATAATTGTGTGAAGCAGGATAAATTGTGCACTACGTCATTAAATTATTATAAAAAGTAAGAGTGCATTTTTTAAATAATTGAACATATTTTACAATGAATGTGTGTTTTTCAATTATAATAATGTTAAATATGAAATATACACTGCTACAGCTACACTTTTCTTTATTCAGTTGTAAAAGGGAGTGCATCTTACCTTAGCAACTTTCTCTTTAGTGCAGTATATAAATGTTAATTAAAAATACCTTATTATTTAACATTAATTTTTATTTACTTTTTAGCTTTTTTTTTTTTTTTTTAATTTGAGATGAGTCTTGCTATGTCACCCAGGCTGGAGTGCAGTGGCACGATCATGGCTCACTGCAACCTTCGCCTCCCGGGTTCAAGCAATTCTCCTGCCTCAGCTTCTTGAGTAGCTGGGATTACAGGCACCCACCACCATGCTCGGCTAATTTTTTGTAATTTTTAGTAGAGATGAGGTTTCACTGTGTTAGCTAGGATGGTCTCAATCTCCTGACCTCGTGATCCGCCCACCTCCACCTCCCTATTAACTTTGTTTTCTTTTAGAGACAGAGTATCACTCTGTCACCAGGCTGGAGGGCAGGAGTAAGATCATAGTTCACTGTAGGCTTGACCTTTCCAGTTTAAAGGATCATCCTGCCCCAAACACCTGAATAGAAAATTATTGTATTGGCTGGGCAAGGTGGCTCATGCCTGTAATCCCAGCACTTTGGGAGGTCGAGATGGGCAGATCACAAGGTCGGGAGTTCAAGACTAGCCTGGCCAATGTGGTGAAACCCTGTCTCTACTAAAAATACAAAAATTAGCTGGACGTGGCGGCATGTACCTGCAGTCCCAGCTACTCAGGAGGCTGAGGAAGGAGACTCACTTGAACCCAAGAGGCGGAGGTTGCAGTGAGCCAAAATTGCACCACTGTACTCCAGCCTAGTGACAGAGCGAGACTCTGTCTCAAAGAAAGAAAGAAGAAAGAGAAGACAGAGACAGAGAGGAAGGGAGGGAGGGAGAAAGGAAGGAAGGAAGGAAGGAAAGAAGAAGGAAAGAAAGAAAAAGAAGAGAGAAATAAAGAAAGGCATTGTACTAATAAAGGCTCACAAAGGCGATTTAGAGGACAAAAGAGTAACCCAATATATATTATTAAAAGACAAAGATTGAGAGGATAAAAATATAGGAAGTAAGCAAGATTTCCAAAAGGAAGTGAAAATTGAGCTAAGTTTTAAATATAGTTAAGATTTTACAGGCAAAAATAAGTAAAGAACATTTTAGATAAAGTGGTATTTTAAAAATTGAAAAATTTAGGGTACACAAGAAAAGATCAATAGAACATACAGTTTGCAGAATGTTTTATTTGCCAAACTGTGTGTTTTAACCTTAAAAATTAGACATTTTATAGATTAATTTGTGGAATGATATGTATATTTTGTTCTATAAAATTATAATGTATTTTACACATAAATATTTGACATATCTATATAGCAAAAATAAATATATTTTAAAATTTTTAACTGTTTTTGCTTGTATTAATTTACTTGCAATCCAAGATCTACTGATATGAGAAGAGATATGGTATAATGGATAGTGGGAAGATCTAAATAGAGATGATATGGCCAACACTTTCCCTGTTATTATTAGATTGAACTCAATGTAAGCTAGACACAGCACCACTAATACTTTGCAATTGTGTGTCTTCTAATTTTGTTTCAAAATATTTGTATACGCACATCTACCTAAGCTAATAAGTACAAGCTATGATTTCTTGATTTTTTTCTCATCTCAAATAGAAAAAATAAAATTATCTGAAATAGCTTTTAATTTTTTTCAGTAGCAAGTGAATGATTATAACATAAGACTCTTGTTGAAAGGGATAATAGAAGAACTGGAGAGAACATTTGAATGATATTCTGTAAATCGATCACTTCCATGGAGCAATGGGATCTGTAAACTGTGTTAGCAAATGATCTAACTCAAGAGGGAGTTGTGGGAACTCCAGATTTACAGCTGATTGGTCATAAATATGAAAGACCAGGTCTTGTGAATGGCATCTGATGTGGGGGCAGTCTTGTGGGACTGAGCTTTTGACACGTGGGATCTGTGGCAAACTCCAGGTAGTGTACAAATTGAATTGAAATTTTTTTTCAGGGGGAAGGTAAGCATGGGTGAGAACCCTACACATTTGGTGTCAGAAGTGTTCTGTGTTAGAATGTAGAGAAACCGTTTTCCCAGAATTCGTGTCAGAATCAGAATTTACTAGAATGGCCCTGGTTCAAAGTAACGTATTGTTTAGAAACAGAAAGATTAAAAGGACAGGAGATAAGGAGCTTTTGATTCCTAGGTGGCCATATGGTTACACATGGTATGAAGCAGCAGCTATGCTGCAATCAAGTACTACATACAAAGGTTACTAATGGAATTTAAAGATGAATCCAACTCTTGGGAAGTTTCATTGCTTGTAAAAGGAAATGCAAGCTAATAAGAAAAAAGTAAAATATGCAATTCTTTTTCAATGTTTTCTGTAATGGCTGGGCTAAAATTAAAAGAGAGTGCTGGGTCAGACTTTGATGCTAGATCAAGCTCAGATTTCAGTGAATCTGAGCTTCAGCCACTAGTTTCAAAGTCAACACCAATGGGACACATTATGCTGGGACTACAGTAAGTACCTCTAAAACCTCTGGTCACCAAGAAGATAGAAAACATGGGAGGAGGGCAAAACAAAGAAACCATTGAAACCAGCGGGTCTGGTGTGAAGGAGTTGTTTCATTTTGTAGATTGGTATAATCAGCTTCCTGAAAAACCTTACTAAAATGGATTATGAAAATAAGTAATTTATAGACAATGTCTTTGATTTTGCATGCTGCAGAGTGAAAGATCATGTTTGGGTTGATACAGGACTTATGAATCACTATGGAACAACCACAGATCTTTATACAGAATCCAGACATGAAGTTAATTATTCCTAAAAGAGTAGCCTACTGGATTGGAGTGAGAACATGAGGCATTTATTTTTCTGCGCCTAACCTATTTCAGTCAACATAATGTCCTCTAGGCTCATTGATGTTGCCATGAATGACAGGATTTCAGTTTTCCTTATAATTGAACAGTGTTCCACTGTGTATATACCAATTTTCAAAAATCCATTCATCCACTGATGGACACTCAGGTTGATTCCATATTTTCGCTATTATATGAATAGTGCTATAAGAAACAACATGGGAATACAGGTATCACTTCAATATATTGATTTCCTTTCCTTTGAATAAATGGTAGTGAGATTGCCAGATCATATGGCAGTTCTAGTCTTAACTTTCTAAAAAACCTCCTTACTGTTTTCCCATAAAATATTTGTCTAGACCAAGTCCTTAAGCACTTACAGTGTCTTTTCTTCTAGTATTTTTTATAGTTTCAGGTCTTAATCCCCTTTGAGTTGATTCCTATACATGGTTAGAGGGAGGAGTCTAGTTTCATTCTTCTCAATATGGATATTCCGTTTGCCCATGACCATTTATTGAAGATACTTTTCCTTCTCCATTATACGTTCTTGGTGCCTTTGCCAAATATCAGTTGACTGTAAATATGTGGATTTACTTCTAAGTTCTCTACTGTGTTTCTTTGGTTAGGATTCTGTTTCTATACCAATACCATGCTGTTTTGCTTACTATAGCTTTGGAGTATATTTTGAAGTCAGGTGGTGTGATGTTTCCAGATTTATTCATTTTGATCAGTATTGTTTTGGCTATTTTGGATCTCTTACGTTCCATAAAAATTTTAGGATTGTTTTCTTCATCTATATGAAGAGTGTCATCATTAATCTCATGGGTATTACACTGGATCTATAGATTGCTTTAGGTAGTATGATCATTTTAGCAGTATTGATTATTCCAGCCCATAATCATTGGATGTATTTCTTGTGTGTGTGTGTGTGTGTGTGTGTGTGTGTGTGTGTGTGTATGTGCATGTGTGGCCTGTTTAAATTATTTCATCAGTGTTTTGTTCATCATAGAGACATTTCCTTTCCTTGGATAAACACATTCCTATGTATGTATGTATTTATTTATTATAGCTTTAGTAAATGGGATTACTTTCTTCTTTTTTTTTAGCAATTGCATTATTGCTGTATATAAATGCTACTAATTTATTATTATTGAGAAATTCATATGAACTTTATTTCTTTCTCTTGCGTGATTGTTCTGGCTAGGACTTCCAGTACTATATTGCATACGAGTGATGAAAGTGAACTTCCTTGTCTTGGTCCAGATCTTAGAGAAAAAACTTTCAGTTTTTCCCCATTCAGTAGATGTAAAATGTGGGTTTGTGATAAATGGCCTTTACTGAGTTGAGGAACGTTTCTTCTATATCTAGCTTGTTGAGAGTTTTTATCTTGAAGGGATGTTAAATTGTATCATATTTTTCTGCATTTATTGAAATGAGCATATGATTTTTGTCATTTATTCTATTGAGGCATATTGTACCACATTTATTGATTTGCATATGTTGAACCATACATGCATCCCTGGCATAAATCCCACTTCATCATAGTGTATTGCCTTTTTTATGTGTTGTTAGATGTCATTTGCTAGTAGTTGTTTATAATTTTTTCATCTATGTTCATCAGAGATACTGGCCTGTAGTTTTCTTTTTTGTTGTGTCCTCACCTGGTTTTGTTACCAAGGTAATTTTGGGCTTGTAGAATAAGTTTAAAAGAATTTCCTCTTAAGATATTTGGAATTATTTGAGGAAATCTTGTGTTAGCTCTTGAAAGGTTTTCTAGAATTCAGCAGGAAAGCCACCTAGTCCTGATATTTTCTTTCTTGGGAGTTTTTTTTTTTATTATTGATTCAATATCATTACCTATTGGTCTGTTCAATTTTTTATTTCTTCCTGGTGCAATCTTAGTAGGTAGTATATGTTGAAGAATTGATCAATTTTCTCTAGATTTTTCAATTTTTTTTAAGCATATAGTTCTTTATAATAGTCCCTAGTGATCATTTGTATTGCTGCGGTATCAGTTGTAATGCCATCTTTTTGTTTCTTATTTTATTTATTTTGAATCTTCTGTTTTTGTCTTATTTAGTCAGCTAATGGTTTACTTTTTTTAAAAAAAACTTCTTTTGTATAATAACAACTTTTAGTTTTTTTTTGTTGTTCTTTATTTGGTTCTGCTCTGATGTTTATTATTTATTTTCTTCTACTAATTTTGATCTTAATTTGATCTTCTTCTAGTTCCTTGAGATATATTATCAGCTGCTTGATTTAAAATTTTTATATTTTTTGATGTTGGCATTTATTGCTATAAACATTCTTCTTAGTACTGTTTTTGCTGTATACAATAGGTTTTAATATGTTGTATTTTGATTTCCATTTTTTTATTTTCTTATTAATTTCTTCATTGATGCTGCGATCATTCAGGAGGATATTGTTTTATCTCCATGTATATTTACAGTTTCCAAAGTTCCTTATTGTTTTCTAATTTTATTCCATTGTGTTCTGAGAAGGTAGTTGATATGATTTTGATTTTTTTTTATCTATTGAAACTTGTTTTGTGGCCTAACATATAGTCTATACTAAAATGTTTCTTGTGCTGATGAGAAGAATATGTATTTTGTAGCTGTTGGATGAAATGATCTGTAAATATCAGTTAGGTGTGAAGATATTTACAGTTTAAGTCTAAGTTTTTCTTATTGACTTTCTATCTAGATGATCTTGCCACTGCTGAAAGTTGTGTGCTAAAGTTCCCAATTTTGTTGTGCTGGGGTTGATCTCTCCCTTTAGATCCAATAGTACTTGCTTTATAGAACCTGATACCCTGGTGTTGAGTGCATATATTTGTACAGTTGTTGTATCCTCTTTCTGACTTGAAAACTTTAGCATTATATAATGACCTTATCTTTTTATGTTTTATGACTAAAAGTCTATTTTGTCAAATATAACTATAGGTACTCTTCCACATTTTTGGTTTGTGTGGAATATCTTTTTCCATTTCTTCACTTTCTGCCCACATATCTTCAAAAAGCAAAGTAGATTTAATATGGGCATCGGATGGTTAGACCTTTTTATTAAAATCTATTTAGCCAATTTACATTTTTAATTGGGAAATTTAAACCATTTGCATTCAAGGTTTTATTCATTATGAGAACTTACCCCTGTCATTTTATTAATTTTTTATTCTGATTGCTTTGCATATTCATTGCTTCTTTCTTCATCTCTAATTATTTATCTTTGCAATTTGGTGGATTTCTGTAATAATAATATTTGATTCCTTTCTGTTCTCACTTGTATATCTGCCATACCAATGAGTTCTATACTTTTATGTGTTTTAATGATGGTAGTTATTGTGCTTTCACTTCCAGATGTGGGATTTTTCAAAGCAATTCTGGCAGGATTGGTCTAGCGGTGATTAATTCTCTTTACTTTTTCTTGTCTGGCAAATACTTTATTTATCTGTTATTTTTTAAGGATAGCTATGCTGGATATACTTCTCTGGCCTAGCAATTTTTTTTTTCTTTTAGCACTTTAAATGTATCATCTTCTAGTCTGTAATGTTTCTGCTGAAAAATGTGCTGTTAGTCTGATGGTGATTCCCTTATATGACTTAGTACTTTTCTCTTGCTGTTTTTATAATTCTTTCTTTGTCTTTGACATTTGAAAGTTGGACTATAATGCGCCTTGGGAGAAGTTTTTGGATTTAATGTATTTGGGATTCTTAGAGCTTCCTGTATTTGGATGCCTATTTCTTACCCAACACCTGGGCAGTTTTTATATGTTACTTTGTTGAAGAGATGTTTCCATATTTTCCCATCTGTTCTTCCGCAACTCTCAAAATATGATTATCTATTTGCTTGATATTGTCCTATATATCATATAGGCTTTCTTCATTTTTTGAAATTAGTTTGTTTTTTGTTTATTTTTTTCTGACTGGTTTATTTCAAAAGACTTGTCTTCAAGTTCAGAAAGGTTTTCATCTCTTGACCTAGTCTATTAGTGAAGTTTTTGATTATGTATTTTTTATTGTTTTCATTGAATTATTTAGTTCCAAGATTCCTGTTTGGTCCTTTCTTATGATATCTGTCTCTGTTGAATTTCTCATACAGTTCATGAATTGTTTATGTAATGTCTTTGTATGGTCTGTTTTCTCTTGCATCTCACTCAGTTTTCTTAAGATCATTATTTTGAATTTCTTTTTAGATATTGCATAGATTTCCTTTTTGGGGGTCTGCTACTGAAAAATTATTGTGCTCCTTTGGAGTTGTCATGTTTCCTCACTTTTTTTTTTGCTTTGCTTCTCTGTCCCTATGTTGATATCTATGCATCTAATGTAACAGTTGCTTATTCTAATTTTATGGACTATCTTTCTAGGGAAATAATTTCTCTTGTGGCTGCACCAATACTATTGGTTATGTAAAGTGCTTTGGCTTTGGTTCTGGGTGGGTGTAGTAGTGTAGTCTCAAAGTGATATCTTTGGCCATAATAACTGTCAGCTGTGTTTCTGAGTTTCTCGGTGGCTTATACTACAGTTATTTTTGGTGACTGTGGCAAGGTTTTTTGGGGACTGGAATGCCAGGCAGGCCAATTGTTGGATTCCAGGGGGCATGCATGAGTACCAGTGGTGAAGGTAGTAAACTCAAGTCAAGCCAATTCTCTGATCCCAGGTAGTGTGCAAGGGCACTGGTAGTTACAGTGGAAGACCCTGGGAGCCAGTCTTTGGTCCCCCGTGTTGGGAATCTAAAGCCATTTTTCTGCAAATGATATTGGTAAAATAGTCAGAGTGTGGAGAATAAGATTGTAGAACTTCCTGACATAGAATCCCATGCACTTTGTTACTACCAGCTTTCTTCAATACAAAGTATGTTTTCCCACATTAAGCCATGAAGAAACTTTGGAGTGAAAAATTGTCATCATCTGAACATTTTTCCCCAACATGCATTCACTGTGAGGTTTTTGAGGATTCTTTAATGACTCTTGTCTGAACCATGTTAAATAAGAGGTTGCAAAATAGTAATTTTTAGCCATCCTTTTATATTTATTTACTGAAATCTTTCTTTGAAAAAAATTTGTGTCTCCTTGTTATTTTATTTATTCTTGTTGTGGAAGCTTATTAAAAAATGGTTACGAAAATATTTTCTTTTCCACAAGCTCTTCTTATAATGTGACTTTAAAACCCCTTGTGTCAAGCAGTAGAAACAATGTTTCTTCCCCTTTTTACGTGGTTTTTGTTTGTGAACTCAGGAAAAAATATCACTGTGTAATTTACCATGTTAGGTTATGTAAGGTAATTCTAGCTTCCCAAATTCCATTCAATTCCGACTTCTTGTTTTATAACTGAGGATGACTGGACTTTGGACCACTGAGTCACTCAGGAACAAGAAGACATAATGGATCAGAGGCAAATTATTCATTCTACTCCTATTTCAAATTCTTGACGAATACAGTCTAAAAGTATAATAAAATAGTTGTTTCATGATATTAAGTTTAAGGTTACTGCTTAAAATAACACTTCTGTTGGCCAGGCGCAGTGGCTCATGCCTGTAATCCCAGTACTTTGGGAGGCCAAGGCAGGCCAATCACAAGGTCAGGAGATTGAGACCATCCTGGCTAACATGGAAACCCCATTTCTACTTAAAATACAAAAAATTAACCGGGCTTGGTGGTGGATGCCTGTAGTCCCAGCTACTGGGGAGGCTGAGACAGGAGAATGGCATGAACCCATGAGGCAGAGCTTGCAGTGAGCCAAGATGGTGCCACTGCCCTCAACCCATGAGGCAGAGCTTGCAGTGAGCCAAGATGGTGCCACTGCCCTCCAGTCTGGGTGACAGAGTGAGACTACATCTTAAAAAAACAACAAAAAAAAAACACTTCTGTTATAATCAATTATGGTAACAATTTCACAGCTGAAATTTTCATAATTTGAGCAGTCAGAACATCTTAATGCTGGCTTCTCTGTATCTTTGATTTTACTGTATATTAAAAAAATCACTGTTTTATATTATAAAATGTCCTAGCTTCCTTTCCATTTTTTGTCCAATTCATTCTTCTCAAAAACTCATTTTCCTAATAGTTAGGCACTGTACTTAGAAACAAAAAAAATTGCACTAGATTACCTCGTAGTAGTACTTGGTTGCCTCTGCTTCTGTGCCCTTCTCTAGACTAACTCAGAAATAAATTTAGAAGAAATTACAAGTTTACATTTCTGATTTATATGTAACAGATATTTAGATATGCTTTATTTATATTTCTTTTTTCTTACACTTAGAACCCTGTTCCCTCAAAACATTACTATATTCACTTATTTTCTTTGGTATTTTAAATACTATTAAACTTAAATATCTAATGCATGCGGGGTTTAAGACCTAAGTGATGCGTTGATAGGTGCAGCAAACCACTGTGGCACACGTATACCTTATGTGACAAACCTGCACGTTCTGCACATGTACCCCAGAACTTAAAGTAAAAAACAAAACAAAACAAAACAAAAAAACTATGAAAGTTATTTTGTCTTGTAAATATAGTCTACAAAGACTGTATAGTTTCATGTTGATATGTTATCAGAAATGATTTTATAATTGTTTATTATAAATTTATTGCCTATGTGTGTTATCTGTTATTAAACTATCTTAAGTTTTGTTTCTACTTAACTTCATGTGTCTATTTTTTTGTATGTATTAATTTAGTCTTTAAATCTGTAAAATACTCTTTTAATTCAAACTCAATACTAAAGTAAATATACTCATAAAACCTCTGAATTTTTGTTCTTAGATCATAAATTTTTAGTGTTCTTTAAATTTTCAAATGTGTGCTTAATGATATATATATTTCTCTTGCCATCAATTTTATTAGTTATAATTGCTACAGGTGTAAGTTTTATTGTCATTCAAGTGAAAATATTTTGTTTGTTTTAATTTCAATTGTATGCAATTTTATGTTAAGTATCTTGTTACTATTCGTATGTTTGTGGTAGAACATGTGAACCATACAATGATCATCAGAAATTAACTGCAATTCACTCTGGCAAGTTTCATAGTTTTGTTTAAAAGTGGCGTTCTGTTTTTTTGTTTTTTTTTTTAAGTGGTAACACATTTGGGTAAAACCCCATATGTATCCATTAAACAATTTTCAAAATATTGTTTCTCAAACCCCTATCACTGCCGTTTTGTATTTTTTAAATCTATCGAGTAATAAGTAAACATTCTTAAATGGTGGTTTTTAATGTATTTTTAGAAATATGTCATTTTTTACATTACATATTAAAAGCCATGCCATTACCTGAATAAAATTTTGAACTGTTATATCTTCCTGGTATAATAAAAACTACATAATTAAAGTCTCTATTTCTATTAAAGCTACTTGCCATCAAACCATATTATTTTCTATTATAAATATAAAGAAAGTTTAAGTTAATGGTAAGTTTTTTAATTTAAAAAATAAATTCTTACTGTCATTGACATCTATGGTTGGTGTTTAAATTAAGTTATTCTTTCAATTTTCTAAGATTGTCTAAACATCTCTTTATCTATAACCTTCTGCCAATTAAATATGACTTCTGTAAATGTAGATCTTATTTTGTATCTTGCTTGTGATATATTAAGTACCTTGCATCTAAAGATGTTATCTTTTATTAATGTTCAAAAATTGTCAATTATTTATTTCTTTAGATATTTTATTTATGGTTCTGATTCTAGTTATATTGGGTTTAACTATTATTAGTCTTGCCCTCAGCATATCATCTGTATACCCTAGAAAAACTTTTAAAAATGTAGTTGAAGTCCCAGGAGAGTCATCAAAAGCACAGACTGGAGATTTACCATTTGAAAAAAGGGGAAACATAATGGGTGAGTTCCAGATTTTGCTTTTTCCCTTTAGTGCATTCCCAAGTTCTTGCTGCATGAAGCAGCAAGATCTGAAGCAAAAAAAAAGACCAATCTAAAATTGTCTTGGTTTGGAAATTGAGATTAGTAGAGGGAATTTACTGTGTGGGAAGGGAACCTTTTTCAAAATAGGTATATAGATTCATCTTACATCTTTGGCTGGCACCTGAAACTGTGCATGATTGGGAAAGACACCAATACATCTGCCAGAAAATACAAACAACTGGGTAGAGAGAAAACTGAACAGAGGTTTCGGGTGACATGTACTGCAGGAGAGTTTGGAGTCTCGGACATACAATATCAGGAGACACAATATTAAAACATAAAAAAACCAAGCCAACTCCAAGAAATAAGAACTTTAGCATGCTTTTGTATGGCAGAGACAACTGAAAGCAATAACTTAAGCATACCCTGAGAATGACCTTTTTATCTAAGAAGAATGTGTGTTCAGGGTCCTGAGCCAAGGAATCAGAGTGGCCAAGCAGGAGATTCTCTCCTATCTATTAAGGACAGCCAAACTCCTGGCTCATTCCTTAGAATTCACGCCATACAGTGGTCCAGGCCTTCTGTTTTGGGTTAAATGAAGGTTACTGGGCGGAGGTTGCTAAGTGGAAGGTGCTAAGTGAAAATTGCTGTATAAGCTACAGCTTTCAACAAACGGTAGCAGTTATCTTCTCCAGCCCACCACCACTGAATCACCCCTGTATGTAAGTCCTCAATATACCCTACATAGTTCACTGTGTCTAGGTCTCTTTCTTGGCCTCTCAGATAGGGCGCCATCCTTACTAGAGTCAATAGGGATTGGGCCCAAGAGCTTTATAGAACAAAATATAATTCAGAGTCTTTGCAATGTATCATTCACAATTTCCAAGTTTAAAATATAAAACAACTTTGTTTACAGAAAATCAAAATAATGTAATACATTGTCAAAAAAGTTTGATTTAAAAAAAACAAAAGAATACTGAAATATTGGAATTAAGAGAAAAAGATAGCAAAGGAGCTACTATAAATATATCCAAGAACTTAAAGGAAAACATGGTTGCAATGAGTGAATTATATGCAGAATTTCAATAAAGAATAAAACCCCAGAAATCAAATGTAAATTATTGAACTGAGAATTATAACAGATGTATGTTATTTTCAGTTCATTTTTCCTGTTGTGAGATGGTTTCATAGATTATTACAGTAATATTATGAATGACCAAAATTATATTTAAATACCACTAATATTATGAAGGGCAGACAATGAATTATCTAATGAATGATAAAAATACCATACATGGGATAATTATTATTTTTGCCACCAGCATTTTGACCAATTCAGTTATATGCATACCAGAGCAAAAAAAAAATCAGAAGTAAAATAAATAAATAATAAATAAACAAAAACCTAGCAAATTAAAATTATTACATTATATTTTCTTTTCATAAACACTATAACATTGGTATGATTGCTCTGATAATTTCTAGGGAATATATACTCATGTCATTCAATAATTCCTGAACATATATGTTTCTTCTTCAAGTAATATATAATTTATAATGAGGCATACAAAAGGAAATATGCATATCAGTTCTAACTTTTACATGTTTGGAGATTCATTGAGTAAAATGTTATGTATGTGAAATAGAGTATTATGAGAAAAGTATGCAAAATATTTTATTGACATTATAGAGTAGCAAATTCCACTATGTTTAATATTGCAGAGAATGACATAACTAAGGAGACAGAATTATTTCTGTGGATAAGTGGTGCAGCAATTTAAAAAAACAATGATTATATAGAAGAGTTTGCAAATTCTCTTCTGATCATTTGATGAATTTGGTGCTTTTTGGGGGGTAGGATTTCATATATTAGACATACTGAAATGTAGATACTCATTCCCAACCAAAAATTGTACTTTTGAAATGTTATTATTTTATTGTCTCAATAAAGAGATTTTTAAATACTATACAATAGCTTATCATTGATGATTAAACAATGATGCAAATTAGGCTTTATTAAGTTTTGTTTTACATGGCCTGTATTATATGGATCATTGTTATCATGGAAACCACTCTGTTATAATGAGAATATTCAAATCAAGACGGAAATTGGATTAAGTTTATCAGATAAATAATAGGGAACTCTCAACATTTCAATAATAGAAACTATAATATTAATAAGAATGAAATATAAAACATTGCTAACTGAATTTTTTATACAAAATCTCATAGTTAAGTGGAAAATGTAGGAACATTTAGCTAAATATTTGAGAACTAGTATTTTATATAAATTAGGTATATAATAATTAATTCTTAATTAATATATATTACTTAAAATTAGGCTTAATGAATATTTTTATTTTTATTAATAACCACATATTATTAACTGTATTTTATTGTAATCCAAAAAGTCATTTCTATATTGCCCTCATAACATTAAAAATATATATCTGATTTATCCTTTATAATTCTTCAAAATTCTACTGTATTTGCAAAATTATTTAAATTCATGTTCATTTTCTTTTTAACAGATATTTTTATGAATAAAATTTAATTCAGGGAAATTGCTTATATTCTTTTGCTTTCAGAAGTCGTAAGGCTAAGACAATTTTGATGAAGCTGCAAAGTGCAATTTCTGAAGTTCCTGTGATCAGCTCACTCATCATGCATTTTTTCATTTGTATATCACACATAATTCATTGCTTGTCCTTTAGAGATCCATAGTAGATCTTAATATTTTGCTTTGATTTCCTTGTTACATGTACCCTACCATTCTCTGAATAGCACAGGATCAAAGGCAGCTGTATTAAAAAACAGAATTTGGCACAGAATATAAAATCAATCTAGTATTATATAATACTTTCCAGCAAAGTAGGTTAATCATATCAGTTTGAGATGGCAATTAAGACATCTATAGTGGCTTCAACTTTGTATATATCTCAGCAGCATACTTTCCTAACTCTGTGTGTTAACCGACAATTGTCAACTCTCAAGTCTGCATGTATATCAGTAAATTAGGTTAAATATAGCAGACACCTCAGAACCAAGAATTAAGATAGTCTGTTTCTCTAAATATTATATGTTTCCTTAGGTATTATATGTTTAACAAGCAGGAGCCACAATTGGACAAGTTGAAACCTCATGAAAAATTTTGATTCTGGTATCTAGATTCCAGAGTGGGAATGCACATGGAATTTGAGTATTCTTTTGGCAGTTGTCAAGTGTAAAGCCTGTGTAAAACATATTTTACCCCACATATAATATATAAGTGTATTGAGAAAACAATTGAAGTTCAAATAACGGATAATTACTCAATATGTACATAAGTTACACAGTCTACAGGCGAAGAATTTTTCAACAATTTCAAATTTTGACTCTCTTGCAAGAAGTGCCAAGCTTGTAGAAAATAAGAAATACATTTGATTCTGTTGGAAGAGAACAAACTGGTAGAAAAAAAGAAAAGAAGATAAACTTACAGATCCAGGAAGCCTAAATCCGTTGGAATGTCAAACTAAACATACAAACAAAAAATCCTCTTTTTAAATACTTTTAACAATATTATAACATTTTTAAGAATAAAATTATAAGTAACAAAACTGCCAAAGGTTCTTAGATTATGACCCAATGACAGCCAAGTCTAAGTTCCAAAATATGATATTTTTTTCCCTGAACCACGTAAGGTTTCTTGCCTTTCACCTATTTTCTTACTTGTTAGTTCTTTAGGAAGTTGGTTTCCTACTATCATTTTATCGAGTAAATTCTTACCCAGTTACAGAATACTTAATACCAATCAAATGGAATGTGCCAATACAACTTGGGGAATAATAAAATAGAGCAACAAGAACAGGTGCCAAGATGGCTCAACAGCAGAAAACCTGTTAATAGAACTGTTCATCTAGCTAAGGAAATGAGGTGCCAGTATCACGTAATATTACTGGTGGATTTTATGACATTCTAGATAACATAGAGACCACCCTAAATTAAAAAAGTATTGTCCTTTGATTTCATATATATAAATATTCATATATTATTAAATATGCCTGGTTAATAGCATTAGTTGAAAGTTATTTGTTCTGTAAATTAGTGCCAGAACAAACTAATGGGTAAAAAAATTGCAGTAACAATACTTCAAAGAAAATTAGAAATTATAAAAGCACTATATACATTATATATTAGTGGTATTTGTGATGAGGGTGCAAAGCCCAGACATTGCAAAGATTTATATTTAGAATTAACCTTATAGCACACCCTCCATTAAAACCATGCATAGAATTTTTAGTCAATAATTTGTAAATTTAAGTTTCTAAATTTGAAATTTTACTTTGTCAGAACACTTTAATACATTTTCACACAGTTCTTGAAATTTCTTATTAATTTTCAGCTCAAAAATGTCATTTAACTAAGTCACACTTTTGAAGCCCATAACTGTCCTTCAAAACAATTGCAAAGTGAGAGAATGTTATTGTTTTAATTTCTTATTTTAGTTCATAAACTAATTAACAAATTCTCTCTTATGAATAAATACATTTTATGATGAAGGAGCAACAAATTGTGTTTGATTCTCTTTTTGTCCATATATGTATGAAATATAACTAAAATTTTTCAACTTATTTGACGTGAATTTTGTTAGAGTCCCAGTTTCAATAGGATAATTTAGTTCAGAAATCTGCTGGGAAAGGCAGTCTCATTTGCAATCTTTTGATTTTCACTTGGTCACGTAAGAATAGGTCTTGGGCCAGTGACTGGTGCTTTCCACAAGATAGAGTCCTCATAGCCTGTGCTAAACTCATCATCTTGTGTAGAAATATCTTTCCCTCTGTCAGACTCAATACATACTTTGTTCTGCTTAAGCAGGACATTGTGTAACACCTGACCAATTCCACTGCTATTTCTGTCCATTTTGAGAAGGGGGCAGAGTCCTTCAGCTATAGCACAAGGGGGCATACCCACAAGCCAATTGCTGCTGGGAGGGACCCGCTGGCTATGGGTACTGAGGCTGACTTGAGTGACAAAATGAATAGACAGTTAATTTAAAGATGACTTGGTGCTATGTTCATTGCCTATAACTATATAATGAATCAACCCAAACCTCAGTGTCTTAAAACACAATTATTGTCTCGTGATTTTTATGGGTTAGAAATCTAGGTTCAACTTGACTGGTATATCTGTTTTGCCCAAGTTCTCTCACAGGCCGTGATCAAGTTTTCATACGTGGCTGTAATCATCTTAAGGCTGTAGTCATCTCAAGGAACAACTGGTGAAAGATCTGTTTTTTGGATCATTCACAAGGTTGTTGACAGGATTCAGTTCTGAGGCTTCCTTCAGTACCTTGCCAGCCAGGTGGGCTGGGACATAAAAAAGTATATAAAATAGTGCTATATTCATTGCCTGTAACTATATAATGAATCAACCCAAACCTCAGTGTCTCAAAACACAATTATTGTCTCGTGATTTTTATGGCCTAGAAATCTAGGTTCAACTTGACTGGTATATCTGTCTTGCCCAAGTTCTCTCACAGGCCGTGATCAAGTTTTCATACGTGGCTGTAATCATCTCAAGGCTGTAGTCATCTCAAGGAACAACCAGTGAAAGATCTGTTTTTTGGATCATTCACAAGGTTGTTGACAGGATTCAATTCTGAGGCTTCCTTCAGTACCTTGCCAGCCAGAAGGGCTGGGACATAAAAAAGCATATAAAATAGTGACTTACTTCATCAAAGCCAGCAAGAAAGAATCAGAAAAACATTGCTGGCAAGACCAAAGTTAACAGGGGCATAAACCATAATCTAATCTCAGAAATGGTCTGATATTTCCAAACATTTTTCATGTTCTATTTGCTAGGGGTAAGTCATTAGATTCAACACACTCTCTGGGATAGCAGATTATACAACAGCAAGGATAGGAACAGAGGATGTAAATAGAAACAGAAATTAAATAAATATATAAGTAAATATTGAGCTGTGTTTAAGCGTAATTATAAATGCATGTACACTTACCCACACAAACACAAGGGGCAAGGAAATCCAAGACATTCATAAGGTAGTATAACATTAGAAGACTTAAACTATTCGACATTGACTCATGAAAAATTCCATCAATTACAAGTGTGGACTGAATCAAGAATTGAAAATTAAACAAATGGAACAAAAGAGTCCTAAAATAGACCTGCCTATTTATCTTCACCTAATTTAAATCAATAGGGCCCTGAAAATGTACTGGTAGAAACTAATAATTTTAATAAATAATTATTTAAATTACTGATCCATAATGAAAATACCCAAATCTTGTACCCTACCTCATCCACTATACAAAAATCAAGTCCTACTAGATTATGGCAACCTAAATATGAAAGATAAAACTATAGACCTTCTCCAAGATAATATAGAAGAGTCAAATATTCTTTAAGACTAAAAAAGCCATACCACTGTTTTTATAAATTGGACCATTCTAAAATTAAGCATTCCTGTTTATAAAAAAATGTGGAAAATACCTTGATATTTTCTTATAAAGTTAAATATAAATTTACCATGTAATCCAGCAATCAAAGTCTTAGGTTTTTACCAAAGTGAATTGAAAATTTCAGTTCATACAAAAATATATGTGAATATATATAGCAGCTTTGTTCATAATATCTAAAACCTGGAAGTAAATATGAGGCCCTTCATTAGGAAACAGATAGACTCTGGGTCATTTATAAAATGGCATACAATCATATTTATAACATGGGCATACATACGTACACACCTTGGAATTACTTAGCAAAGGAAGAATGCAGATTACCTAGGCTAACTTGTTAATTTAATTTATAAGAAATTGGCCATAACAGAAAAGAAAGTTTTTACCTGGACCTTTCCTCTATTCATAATATGAATCACTTAAGGATAAAATATTGACAACTTCTTAATTATAACACAAGTTTCTACAGAAACTTTCTTTAAAAAAATTAAATCCCATCACTATTAAAAAGAGCCTGCATTCTAGGGAAAATTGAAAAATATTAACTGTTATTTACAATAAATAAATACAGAAATATCATTGTTTCTTCTTTTGTCTAGTCTGTATTTCAAATTTTCAAAATTTTATAGAAGTTTCTAAATGCATGGCTAATTTGAAAATACACCCTAAAATTAAACAGTGGTTATGGAAACCTAACCTTATTTTATTTCTTTTTTAAGGTACTTTACTATTTTGCTCATTGTTTAAATTAAAATGGCACTGCACAGATTAATTGTTGGGTGGGAGTGCGGGGAGAGCTTAACAAAAAGATCGCAATACAGATGACTTGTCATTTCGTGGCCATTTTCATTCTGAGAGTAGAAGTTACTGTTTTGATGCAGTCGGATAAGCAGTTCCCTTTGGTCAATAATCAGACATCTGTTTTTAAATTATGTATTACATCAATTGTTAAGAGTAGGATGTAAGAAATTTTTTCATGGTTTGCTTTAATAATATGTGTCAGGATTAACCCAGTGATTTTGAAAAGCATATAAACAATCATATTTCTTGGAAATGAATATTCTGAAATAACAATGGATATATTCCTGCTCATTCAACAAAAATCAATAATTAATTCAACCATATTATGTTACTTTTCACTGTAACTAAAACTTTCAAGATGTTTTTCAAATTAAAAAATTAAAGATCATCTTGAAAGTTTTAGTTACTTCTCCTTGTACAATATGCAAAGTTATATGTTATATATATAATTGGAAATTAAGGAGATACATATATAATCACATACTTTATTTCCTGTAGTTTTAACACAGTGACTTTGCAAATACCCTTATCAATCAAATCCATGGTACTTTTCAAATAGATAAACTTGAAAAAAATGAACAGAAGTGCTCAAAAATAAGATATCACTATTCTTAGTTTCTTTGGGCAGTGTTTAAGCTTTGTTTTTATTTCTCATGTTTCCTTTAACATTTTCTCTTAAAGTATTCCTTTATATCTCTTAATCCAACTTATAAAAATGTAGAAAATTTGCACTCATGGGTATTTTACACTGGTAATTATATTTCTGGTCATAATTTGTACAATTTAAACTATGTAAACTATGACTTTACTGTGAGAGCAGGAATGATTTCCATATAAATCTATGAACTCTCCTAACAATTGGAATGGCTTTCTATACTCACACTATACTTTATATATTCAAATAACAGCATACCTGTTTCACAGGCACTGATAAAAATATTAATATTATTAAATAATAAACCTCCCTTTCCCACTGCCTTTTGTCTACATAAGAAAATAAAAATGCCTTGACTGGATACAGCAATCTCTACAGAGTAATTTCATTACCTGCATTCTTAAAAACAAACAAACAAATCAAAAAAAGTTTAACTTCAGGGGTACAGGTGTAGATTTGTTACATAGATAAACGTGTTTCATGGGGGTTTGTTGTACAGATTATTTCATTACCCAGATGTTAAGCCTAGTACCCATTGTTATTTTTCCTAATCTTCTCCCTCCTCTGATAGGCCCCAGTGTCTGTTGTTCTACTCTATGCGTCCATGCGTTCTTATCATTTAGCTCTCACTTATAAGTGAGAACACACAGTATTTGCTTTTCTGTTTTTCTGTTAGTTTGCTAAGCATAATGACTTCCACCTCCATCCATGTCTCTGCAAAGGACATGATCTCATTCTTTTTATGGCTGCATAGTATTCCCTGGTGTACATGTACCACATTCTATGATGTATATGTACCACATAAATTCTATCATTGATGAGCATTTAAGTTGATTCCATGTCTTTGCTATTGTGAAGAGTGCTGCAACGAACATATGCATGAATGTGTCTTTATAACAGAATGATTTATATTACTTTGGGTATCTACCCAGCAATGGGATTGCAGGATTAAAGAGTATTTCTGTCTTTAGGTCTTTCAGGAATCGCTACACTGTATTCCACAATGATTGAACTAATTTACACTCCCAACAGTGAATAAGCATTTCCTTTCTCCACAACCTTGTCAGCATCTTTTATTTTTTGACTTTTTAATATTAGCTATTCTGACTGGTATGAAATGGTATCTCATTGTGGTTTTGATTTTCGTTTCTCTAATGATTAGTGATGTTGAGCTTTTTTTTCATATGATTACTGGCCACATGTATGTCTTGAGAAGTGTCTGTTCATGTTTTTTGCTCACTTTTCAACGAGGTTGCTTGGTTTTTCCCTTGTAAATTTGTTTAAGTTCCTGATAGACATTAAATATTAGGCCTTTGTGAGATGCATAGATTTCAAATATTTTATGCAATCTGTTTGTCTGTTTACTCTGTTGATAGTTTCATTTCTTGTGCAGAAGCTCTTCAATTAGATCTCACTCATCAATTTTTGTTTTTGTTAGAGTTGTTTTTGGCATCTTCATCATGAAATCTTTGCCCATGCCTACGTCCTGAATGATATTGCCTAGGATGTCCTCCAGGGTGTTTATAGTTTTGGATTTTACATATAAGTCTTTAATCCAGCTTGAGTTAATTTTTGTATATGGTGTAAGAAAGACATATGGCTAGCCAGTTACCCCAGCACCATTTTTTTGAATAGGGAACCTTTTCTCCATTGTTTGTTTGTATCATGTTTGTCCAAGATCAGATAGTTGTAGGTGTGCATTCTTATTTCTGAGTTCTTTAATTCTGCTCCATTGGTCCACGTGTCTTTTCTTGCACCAGTACCGTACTGTTTTAGTAACTGTAGGCCTGTAGTATAGTTTGAAGTGAGGTAGCATGATGCTTCCAGCTTTGTTCTTTTTTGCTTAGGATTGCCTTGTCTATGTGGGCCCTTTTTTTTTTTTTTTTTTTTGGTTTTCTGTTCCGGTGTTTGCTAAGGATAATAGCCTTGAGCTCCATTAATGTCCCTACAAAGGACATGATCTCATTCTTTTTTATGGCTGCATAGTATCCCATGGGTGTATGTACTACATTTTCTTTATCTAGTTTATCACTGATGGGCATTTAATTGATTTCATGTCTTTGCTATTGTGAATAGTGCTGCAGCAAACATACATATGCAGGTGTCTTTATAACAGAATTTTGAAACAGTTTTTTTGTAGACCTGTGAAGAATGTCAATGGCAGTTTAATGTGAATTACACTGAATATATTAGTTGCTTTGGAAAGTATGGCAATTTTAATGCTATTGATTTTTCCTATCCATGAGCATAGAATGTTTTTCCATTTCTTTTTGCCACCACTGATTTATTTGAGCAGTGGTTTGTTGAGATTTTTTACCTTCCTTGTTAGTTGTATTTCTAGGTATTTTGTTCTTTTTGTGGCAATTGTGAATGGGAGTTGATTCATAATTTGGCTCTCGGCTTGACTATTGTTGGTGTATAGGAATGCTAGTGATATTTGCACATTGATTTTGAATCCTGAGTCTTTGCTGAAGTTGCTTATCAGCTTAAGAAGATTTTGTGCTGAGATAATGAGGTTTTGTAGATATAGGATCATGTCACCTGCAAACAATGGTGATAGAGGTCATCCCTGTGTTGATTTTCAAGGGTAATGTTTCCAGTTTTTGCCCATTTAGTATGATGCTGCCTGTGGGGTTGTCATATATGGCACTTATTATTTTGAGTTATGTTCCTTCAATATCTAGTTCATTGAGGGTTTTTAACATGAAGGGATGTTAATTATTTTATGTTATTTCAAAACCTGAAATATACTTTTCTTTACTCCATCTCATCTCTACAACTGATTCTTCTTGTCAGCTTTATTGAGTAAAGTTGACAAATAAAACTGCATATATTTAAGGCATAGGATTTGATGTTTTTGATACATGTGTACATTGTGAAATGATCACCACTATCAACCAGATTAACATACTTATTCTTTAAATCCCATCTTAATTTTATTCCCTTCATAAATATGTCCATTCAAATAGATGAGAATTTAATAGTTCCCTTTTCTACTTTTTTCAAAATTTATGATGAGTTTATCTAACTTATTTTCAATTTTTAATAATGATTTTCT